>NC_041735.1:0-1248661 GCF_004115215.2 Ornithorhynchus anatinus | reverse complement strand
GCCAGGGCTATTTCCCCACCATGCCGATGGACTTTTGGTTTTTACCAAGACAGATGCTAGTAGAGGAAGCCAATGTTTTGTTTTGCTTTTTCCCCTAAGAAGTTCCAGGATTCTCTTCTCCTGCATGGGCATACTGGGAGTCAGTCGCCTGTTTTGGAAAAGTAGGTCACAAAATGTTGGGTTTTTTCCTTTAACCGAACGCAGTTGCTGACCGTTGTCTCGTACTTGCTGCCACAATCTGCTCTGTGGCCTGCAGTAAAGCAAAATGCTTTCCCGCCCAGCAACCTCCCAGCCCCTCGACGAGACCCATTCAGGGTCTCCACCTCTGCTGGTTGGAGGGGTTGTTAGGGGGCTCTCAGTTTGGGCCGGGGCCACCGGAGTCAAGACATCTTTTTTTTTTCCCATGGTATTTGTTTAGCACTTACTATGTGCCAGGCGCTGTATTAAGCACTGGGGTAAAATAGATAATCAGGTTGAATAGAATCCATGTCCCACATAGGGCTCTCCCAGCCTTAATCCCCATTTTACAGTTGAAGGAACTGAGGCCCAGATAAGTGAAATTACTTGCGGGAGGTCACACAGTAGACAAGATCACAAGGTCACACAGCACTAATGTATATATCTGTAATTTATTTATTTAATATCTGTCTCCCCCTCTAGACTGCAAGCTTGTGGGCAGGAATGTGTCTGTTTATTATGTTGTACTCCCCCAAGCACTTAGTACAGTGCTTTGCACACAGTAAGCGCTCAATAAATACAACTGAAAGAATGAGGGGTGAAGCTGGGATTAGATCCCTGGTCCTTCTGACTCTCAGGCCTGTGCTCTAATCACTAGGCCATGCTGATTCTCTGCTTTGAAGTCCACATCCGCCAAGACGAACTCTTTTATACCCCGAGGAAAGCGCCAAGACGAACTCCTTTATACCCCGAGGAAAGCGTCAAAGATTCCCCTGCGTAGATGTGATCGGTGCTGCTCTGATATGGGTCCGGCATATCCTCTCCCTACCCTTTGTTACTCCTCTTGGGCAGAAAATAAGGAGAAGGGTAAGGAGGTGGGGTGCGAGATTTCATGGCCTAGTGGTTGGAGCACAATCTTGGAAGTCAGAAGGACCTGGGTTCTAATGCCGCCTCTCCCCACTTGTCTGCGGTGTGACCTTGGGCAAGTCACTCAACTTCTCTCTTCCTCAATTCCCTCATCTGTAAAATGGGGATTAAGCCTGGGAGTCCTATGTGGGACAAGGACTGTGTCCTGTGATTAACTTGTATCTACCCCAGCACTTAGGACAGTGCTCGACACAAAGTAAGCGCTTAAAAAATACCACAGTTATTATTATTATTATGACCCCAAGGGAGAGAACATGTGTGTGTGTATGTGTGACTAAAAATACGTAAGACGTGGCCTCAACAGACAACAAGCAGCATGATGTAGTGGATAGAGCATAGGCCTGGGAGTCAGAAGGTCATGGGTTCTAATCCCAGCTCTACCACTTGTCTGCTGTATGATCTTGGGCAAGTCACTTCACTGGACCTCAGTTACCGCATCTGTAAAATGGAGATTGAGTGTGAGTCCCATGTGAGACAGGGACTGTGTCCAACCTGATTAGCTTGTATCTATCCCGGTGCTTAGAATAGTGCTTGGCACAGAGTAAGCGCATAACAAGTACCATAATTATTAACAAATGAAGTCACTGAGCAGGCAGGAAAGAGAGCCAGCCGGAGAGGCCCGTTTGTTCGGCCTCCAGTGAGGCAGAGACAGGAATGATGCCCACCGTTCTAGTATGGGGATGGGTAACCGATCTTCTGGAGTGTAAAACCCAGGTATCGGCCCCCTACCTGAGGTTGTCCTGTAAAGTCCGACCCCATGGCCGGCCGCCTGCCTCAGGAGGCTCCCCAAGGCCCTGCCCCCTGCTCACTAGGAGAATCAAAGGTAACTCGAGGTAGCCTTGAAGCCAATCGTCACATTTCGAAGTTGGGCGGAAGTCGTCCCTCCCCACCCTCACCCCCTCCGTAACCCGCAGCCCCAGATGATGATGGCTTTCGAGCTGCTGGCTCAGTGTCGTGGCGCCTGGGTTGGCGGGGGGCGGTCAGACCGCATGCCCCAGCCCGGTTGGCCGAGGTGGGGAAATCCCAGCTGTGGCGGGGCACGGGGGACCACTGCTAAGCTAAGCCCCCAGCCCACCCCAATTCCCCACCCAGAGCCCCTCGGCGAGGGGCCTGGGGTCTCTCCAGGGCTGCACTTAGCCCAGCCGCAGCCGTCGGCCCCGCAGAAGGGACCGGCCTCCTCCGAGACGCTCACCACGCTAGGGCTGCTGTCTGGGAATCACTAACATCAAACCGAAAAGGACATCTCCAAAAAACCACGTTTTAATCAGATTTTTAAATCTAGACATTTAAAAAGAGCACACTATCCCTCCAAATGGTATATATTTGAACCCACCAGACTCACGTACACGCACATATGTGTATTTTTAGCCACAATAGGCACCCTGCCTGCGCTGTTGATTGAGGAAGAGGAGGAGGTGGGCCTTTCCTTGGGTGGTAGCTGGGCATGGAATTAGCTCTCAGTTGGCTGCCTGCTTTCTGTCCCTTCAGCTGTCGTTTTTCTGGTCTGTTTCCTTCTCCCTCCCAAATGAATGGGGCCAGCCCAGTGGGGAGGATGGACAATACACTGCCCGTGCCTATACTTCATGGCCAGCTCTCTTGTTTCCTCCCCTAGAAGAGACAATCAGTGGTATCTGTCAAGCGCATACTGTCCTGTACTCAGCCCTTGGGAGAGTATACTAGGGGATACAGACTCAAGGGCCCAGGCGACACAGAGGAAGGGAGAATAGGGTGGGGAGATGAGAGGTGACTCAGAGAAGGCTTCCTGGAGGAGACTGGAGTCTAGTATGGCTTTGAAGATGTGGAGAACAGTGGTCTGTCGGATATTCTACTCACTTCACTCCATACTTCACTCTACTACCCGGATTATCTTTCTACAGCAAGGTATTGGGCGTGTCACCTACCTCCTCAAAAATCTCCAGTGGTTGCCTATCAACAAAATCTCCTCACCACTGACTTTAAAGCCGTCCATCCCCTTGCCCCCTCCTACCTCACCTCCCTTCTCTCCTTCTCCATCCCAGCCTGTTTACTTCTTTCAAAGACTGTCTCCCCTCTTCTAGACTGTAAGTCCAGTGTTGGCAGGAATTGCCTCTGTTTCTGAATTGTACTTTCCAAGTGCTTAGTAATAATGTTGGTATTTGTAAGCGCTTACTAGGTGCCGAGCACTGTTCTAAGCGCTGGGGGAGATACAGGGTAATCAGGTTGTCCCACGTGGGGCTCACACACTTTTAATCCCTATTTTACAGATGAGGGAACTGAGGCACAGAGAAGTTAAGTGAGTTGCCCACAGTCACACAGCTGACAAGTGGCAGAGCCGGGAGTCGAACTCATGACCTCTGACTCCGAAGCCCAGGCTCTTTCCACTGAGCCACGCTGCTTCTCAGCGCTCTGCGCACAGTAAAGCGCTCCATAAATACGACTGAATGAATATGAAAAGAGGAGTCCTGAGTGAGGGGATGGGTGTGAGCGAACGGTCGACGGCAAGAGAGGCGAGATGGAGGACCAAGGAATAGGCTGCTTTTGGAGAAGAAGCGAAGTTTGTGGGCAGGGAGGTTTCCTGGGCTCCAGCTGGAGTGCCTGGAGAGAGGATTTTGAGGGATCCGGTTTCTACCGCGCACGGTAGGCGGGCAGTAAATACCAGTGATTGATTGATTATAGCCCGATACCCACGATTCTCCAAGGGTGAGGTGTGGAGAATCAACCAATCATAATTATTGAGTGCTTACCATGTGCAGAGCACTTAGTACAGAGCACTGTACTAACTGCTTGGGAGAGTATAATATAACAGACACATTCCCTGCTCACACCAAGATGACACTCTAGAGAAGGCCAGAGCCAGCCACTGGAGTTCTTCCTTAGAAGAAAATGTGAGTCCGAATCAGAGCAAATTCATTTCCTCCTCTCCAATTTCCTCTGCGTCGCCCTTGCACTGGGATTTGCACCCTTTATTCGCCCCTCCCTCAGCCCCTTAGCACTCATATACATAGTCTTAATTTATTTACATTAATGTCCATCTCCCCATATAGACAGTAAATTCGCTCTGGGAAGAGATTGTGTCTACCAACTCTCTGTATTGTGCTCTTCCAAGTGTCTAGCACGGTGCTCTGCCCACAGTTAGCACTCATTTAATGTGAATGATTCAGTGGTCAGAGCACCATCTTGGAGGCTCTGCCTTCATGGTTGTCTAAGATGGCTTCCTGCTACCAGTTTTCCATTCAGTCGTTCGATGCCTTTCTCTGTCTCCCTTGAGGACAATCAGGAGGAGTGTGGGTACGGGGTTGGGATTAGGGAGGAGGTGTTGACCTAGGGGCGGGCATTTGTCAGTGTGATCCCGCCTGAGGGGCCAGCCACGGGGTCGGCAAGACTGGGACTCCCCCAGAGGTCGGTGGAGAGGGGAGGGTAACTGCCTATCAGGAGTCAGCTGAGACATCTGGAACGTGGCACCTTGGCCCCCCTGCTCCCCACCCCATCACGGGATGGATCGGGACCAAGATTCGGCTTTCTCCGACAAGATTTGGTGGGGTCCAAATTCTGGACTCGTCTTCACATCCCGGAGCTGAAACCACATGGGCATGGATGTGGGGCAAGCAAGGAAGTGGATTTCTGTGGAGAGCCCAGCTCGGAGAACCTTTGCAGCAAGCGTGGGGCCGGGCAAGGTGCAATCTTGGGAGTGGAGGCAGAGCTGGGCCGTCCTTCTGGGATCCCAGAAGCCTGGCCCCAGAGGTAGAACCAGGCCTGTGCCCAGAGCAGCCCAGTCACCATTCCTCTGCTCTGGGTTCTCGTAGTATACCAGGGAAATGAACCAATTATGATGGGTGACAGGGCACAAACCCCACCCCCAACTTCTTCCTCCTCTTCTCCTCCTTCCCACCCCCTCCAGGTGCTTCAGTCCAAGGCTTTAGGGAATGGCTCTCAAGGGAAAGGTGCAGGGGAGAGGTAGTCAATCGAATTTATTGAGCCCTTACTGTGTACAGAGCACGTTACTAGGTACTTAGGAGAGTATAGTATAACTGTTTAAAAGAAATATTCCCTGCCCAGAACAGCCTACATTCTAGAGGATGCAACAGGCATTAATATAAATAAATAGATTGCAGATAAAAGTCCTGTGGGGCTGGGAGGAGGATCAATAAAGGGAGCAAGTCAGGGTGACCCAGAAGGGACTGGGAAAAGAAGAAATGAGGGCTTAGTCAGAGAAGGCCCTTTGGAGGAGCTGTGCCTTCCATAAGGCTACGAAGAGGGGGGCCTAATTGTCTTTGGATATGAGGCAGTGGTAAGGGACAGAAGATGCCTGAGGAATCGGGCACGGCGCTCTCTATAAAGGCAGGAAAGTGGTTAAGGAAGAAAATCACTTGAATCCGGGCAAATGAAGCCTTAAGTAAAAGGGAACTGAAAATTTCAGGGGAGAAATTGCTTTGCGGCAACTTCAAGTTGTTTTCCAAACCTCTGATTGGTTTCTAAAAACGGGCATTTTCATGTGGTAGAAGGGGAGTCCACAGGAGAGCAGAGAGGGCTTCGGTGGGCCCACCGAAGAGCGGAAATGGCTCTCCACACAGCTGGGTGGTGGCTGCCCCAGCCCCTTCCCTTGTGGTGAGGGATGCAAAAGGCTTCCCATCTTCAAATCTCATCTCCTCCAGGAGGCTTCACTAATTAATCTCTCTTCCTGTCAACCTATTTCCGTACACCTGACACTTCAGGACTTTAGTGTCACCTGAGCTCTTGGATCCTGTCGTTGTCATCCCCCAACCCCTGCACTTATGTCGATACGTTTATACTCTGTTGCTGCCCCTAGACCTGTAACTGAAGGTCTGTCTCCCCCAGCTAGCTTGTAAACTCGTTGAGGGCAGGAATCGTGTCTATCCCCTTGAGTGTAGCCTCCCAAGTGCTTAGTACAGCGCTCTGCACAAAGTGAGCGCTCGATACATGCTATTGACTGACTGTCGGGCGCTCCGCCCGTGCCCACTCCCGCCCCCGGAGGCAGAGCCGAAAAACCAGCCAGGCGGACGTCATCAGCATCGCTCTCACTGGCAGAGGAGTGGCTCCTTCAGAGAGGAGGTGGGGGCTCCTGGGGTCCCCCTGCCACCCGCCCAGCCCCCAGAAGTCCAGCACGGGTGAGAAGCTGAACCTAGAAGTTTCAGGTACCATAGGGTCATCTCCCGGGCAGACAGACGGCAGTCCTCCAGCCACTCTGCCACACCTAAGCAGCATGGCTTAATGGGTAGAGCATGGGCCTGGAAATCAGAAGGTCAAGTGTTCTAATCCCGGTTCCCCCACTTGTCTGCTGTGTGACCTTGGATTAGTCACTTCCCTTCTCAGTTACCTCATCTGTAAAAATGGGGATTGAGACTACAATCCCCACGTGGGACAGGGACTGGGTCCAACTCGATTTGCTTGTATCCACCCCAGCGCTTAGTGCAGTGCCTGGCACATAGTAAGCACTTAACAAATATCCCAGTGATGAGTATTATTATTATTGCATCCGATACCTTGGCCACCACCGTTGTTCTACCTTGATTTCCCTGCTTTCCATGGACCCGGGTTGGACCCACCCGGGATTCTGTCTGATTCATAAGATCAAATTTCTTTTGTCTTATTTCAAACCCTAAAGAGCGCCTTATTTAGCCCATTATGAATATTGGAGGCCATGAAATTCATCATTCTGGCAGGCCCAGCACGGCCCTCACCGCTGGCTGTGACTCATCGGAGGATGTTGGGCTGTGGCACGCCGGGAGCCAGGTGGCTCGGTGCCATGAGCCGGGGCCGGGCACGGGAGCACCCAGAGCTCTAAATGTACGCCGGGAGGCCCCTGCAGGCACCTGGATCGCAGGAAACCAGGGGCCCTGGGGGGGCCCTTGGAGTCATTCATTCAATCATATTTATTGAGTGCTTACTGTGGGCAGAACACTGTACCGAGCTCTTGGCAGAGTATAATGCAAAAATAGACACATTCCCTGCCCACAACAAGATTACAGTCTAGAGAGCTTTCAAACAATTCTATCTATTTATTTTTATGGTATTTAAGTGCTTACTATGTGCCAGGCACTGTTCTAAGCGCTGGGCAAAATACAAGGTAATTAGGTTGGACACAGTCCTTGCCCTACATAAGGCTCACAGTCTTAATCCCCATTTTATAGTTGTCACTGAGGCACAGAGAAGGCAAGTGATTTGCCCAAGGTCACACAACAGACAAGGGGAGTCAGAACTAGAACCCAGGTCCTTCTGACTCCCAGACCTGTGCTGTATCCACCAGGCCACGCTGTTCCTATTGAGTGCGTACTTTGTGCAGAGCACTGTACTAAGCACTTAGGAGAGTACAGTATAACAGACACATACCCTGCCCCAAATGAGCTTACAGACTACAGGGGGAGACAGAGGTTAATATAAATAAATAAAATTACAGGTATGAACATAAGGGCTATGGGTCTGGGAGGGAGGGTGAATAAAGAGAGCAAGTCAAGGAGATGCAGAAGGGAGTCGGAGAAGAGGAAAGGAGAGCTTAGTCAGGGAAGCCCCCTTGGAGGAAATGTGCCTTCTGTAAGGCTTTGAAGGAGGGGAGAGTCACAGTTCATTCAATCGTATTTATTGAGTGCTTACTGTGGAAGAGCACTGTACTAAGCACTTGGGAGAGTGCAACAGAACAATAAACAGCTTCCCTGCCCACAACGAGCTTAGAGTCTAGAGGGGGAGACAGACGTTAATATGAATAAATAAATGACAAATATGTACATAAGTGCTGTGGGTCTGGAAGGCGGGATGTGGGGTGATGTGGTACCTGCCTCCGAACCCCTCCCCAGATCCCCAACTCACCACATCCGCAGTGGGTTGTGGACATCTTGGGGGCGGATGCTTTGAGCAAGAGGGGAGGGGAGAGGGCTGTTGAAGACAGAATCTGGATCTCTGCTCTCTGCCTCCAGCCCCCTCCACTGCACAGAGGGAAGAAAGATGGATCCTTGTTCTGGGTGAGCCAAGACCTGGCCGCTGGGGACTTTGCCATTCGGGGTCCCAGCTGGGATGGAGCAGGGTACTAAATCACATGGAGATTGAGTGTCAAATTGGTAGGTCGTTATAAGCCTGTGGGAAAGTTGAGGCCATTTTCTTGTGTCCCAAGGAAGGCTCCTGAGAAGAACTTTCTGGTTCTAAACTAGAATGATGGGAAAAGTTGGAGCAGAAAGCGGTGGGTCAGCTCTGATTATGGAGAAGTTGGAGTGGAAGACGGTTGGGCAGCTCTGATTCTAGACAAGCTGGAGCAGAAAGCAGTCACCTCTGATTCTGGAGATGGAGCAGAGAGTGGTCAGCTCTGATTCTAGAGAAGTTGGAACAGAAAGCCACTCTGATTCTGGAGACGTTAGAGCAGAAAGCAGCCCTAATTCTAGAGACATTGGAGCGGAAAGTGGTCAGCTCCAATTCTAGAGAAATCAGAGGGGAAGGTCATCAGCTATGATTCTGGAGAAATTGGAGCAGAATGGTTTTGGTTTCACCCTTCTACTTCACACCCCACCCTGGCTCCAGCCGCTCTTGCTCCAAACGAAGCTAGCTTGGAAAGGCCCCGAGAACGAGAACTCTCTCTGGCGAGCCAGCTGCCAGGCCGGGTTTTCCACCTCACCCCATGAGAGAACTCTAAAACCTGAGGCCTGGATTGAAATTTTAAAATTAGAAACTCTAATTCCCAGATTAAGGATCCAAGAGTCACTTGAAACATCTTGTTATTTTTCATGAGTAATTGCCTTTCTCAAAGGTTTATAATGTTATGGAGAAGTCATCGACCCTCCTTCTAGATTAGCGCATCAATAAAGAATGAGCAGAAGGAGAGAAAGCCAAGCCTTAGTTTGGAAGTGGATCTTTGCAGGGGGGCTCTGACTGGCTTGTGTTTAAGGTATTAGGAGAGCTTGTGATCACAGAGGGATTCTCCCCTCCCAGCCACCCCTTTTTCTGATTGATTGGTTTAATAATAATGGTATTTAAATGCTTACTATGTGCCAGGCACTATGCTTAAGCGCTGGGCAGGTTTGGATCCATACCGCCCCCAGTTCATCATCATTTGTGTCAGACCGTAGACAGGCTTATAGTCCTCTAGATTGTAAACTGATTGTGATAATAATAATAATAATGTTGGTATTTGTTAAGCGCTTACTATGTGCCGAGCACTGTTCTAAGCGCTGGGGTAGACATAGGGGAATCAGGTTGTCCCACGTGGGGCTCACAGTCTTAATCCCCATTTTACAGATGAGGGAACTGAGGCACAGAGAAGTTAAGTGACTTGCCCACAGTCACACGGCCGACAAGTGGCAGAGCTGGGATTCGAACTCATGAGGCCTGACTCCAAAGCCCGTGCTCTTTCCACTGAGCCACGCTGCTTCTCTGATTCTTCTGCTTCTCTGAGAAGAGCCACGCTCTTCTTCTGATTGTGGGCAGAGAATGTGTCTATGTTCTACTCTCCCAAGCACTTAGTACAGCACTCTGCACATGGTACATGGTACATGCTCAATTAATACGGTTGACTAACTGATTGTGTGATTGTGTGTTTGTGGGGACGGCATCGCTGTTTGCCTCTTCAGGACCCAAAACCACTTTCATGTCCAGAGTAAAATCTCCTCATATGTATTATTTTTAAATCTAAACATTTCTCCTAGAGTGGCACATCATGTCTTAGTTGCAGGTAGAGCCTGAGTTGATTGTCTTCATGTTTAGAAGGAGAAACCTGGGCCCAGAGAGGTTAGGTGTCCCAACAGAAATCACACAGCAAGTCAGCGGCAGAGCTGGAGTTCAGACTTGGTCATCCGACCCCTCATTCTATGCTTGATCTACTTGACCACGGGAAGGTTTTTCAAGGGTCCTCTGACTCCAGGGGGTTTCTCGGATCAGGGCGGATGTGATGCTTGGCCTTCATATTCCAAGATGATTCCACAGTAAGCACTCAGGAAAGAATACTGATTGATTGGTGGATTTACCAGTGGGTGAAGATGAGGCTGAACAGCTTAAGTAGTGACCCTGAATGATTTCATATGCTAGACTGTGAGCCCTTTTCTAGACTGTGAGCCCGTTGTTGGGAAGGGATCGTCTCTGTTGCCGAACTGTACTTTCCAAGTGCTCTGTACACAGTAAATCCTCAATAAATATGATTGAATGAATGTGTATTCTTCCCCCAGAGCTCAGTAGAGTGCTCTGCATTGAAAAGTAGTGCGGTCTAGTGGAAAGAGCCTGGGCCTGGGAGTCAGAGGACTTGGGCTGTCATCCAGGCTGCACCATTTACCTGCTGATTGACCTTGGGCAGGCCACTTTCCAGCTCTATACCTCTGTTTCCTCATCTGTAAAATGGAGATTAAATCCTCCTCCTCCTCCTCCTTAGACTGTGAGCCCCATGTGGAACAGGGACTGTATCCAACCTGATTATTTTGTATCTACCGCAGTGCACAGTACAGTTCTTGGCACATAGTAAGTGCTTAACCACAGGAAAAATAAAGGGGGATGCTCATTGGGGAGACTGAGATCTAACAGCACAGAGAGTGGGAAGAAGGGTGGCCTCTTTGTGTGGCTGTGGAAACTCTTGCCCCTGCCCTCTGCGTTCTCCATCTTGCACTCTCTGCCTTCTCTGGGCCACGCTGAATCCTTCAATTAATATGTCCCCGGAACTGAGAAATGTCCAGACCCCAGAGCAATCCCCAATGACAGATTGCGGCAAAGGACTTAAAATGTTTAATTCAGCTCGGAAAGATCGAAGAAGAGATCCTTTCCTGGCACTGACGTCAAACCACGGCACCGGGTTAGGAAGAGGGTTGCGGGTGTCTGTGATTTTGAGCGGAAGCGTTCGGCCAATATCGGGTCCTTTGGGCAGAGAGAACTGGCACATCGGGTGTGGAAAAATCAGACCTCTCTGTGGGGTCTGGTGGACCGCCCAGGGTCCAGGACGGGGTTGGCATTGCTAAACGGTTTGGACGGTGAAGTGGGGACCCAGCTACTGTGGTTAAAGCGGCCCAACGGAACTGAGCTGGGTAAAACTCCCTCACCCAGACGCTGCCCTTGGAGTAGAATCTGCCTCTCTTTCCCCTTAGAGTGCAAACTCCTCACAGGCAGGGAACGTGTCCAGGGTTTCTAAAGCACTTTCCAAGGGCTCAGAACAGTGGATCGTTCACCAGCAGTCGCTCAATATAGAGTACCACATGCCTGTTGGGCAGGAGGGGAAATAGTGATGTCCAGCTCAGAGCTTTTCTTTTCCAGACCTTTGAAATGACTTTAGGGGGAGAGTGAGGGTGGAAGTGTGTAGTAAGAGAGGCGATGAGGGTGGGTGGGAGCAAGTGTTTTTAAGAGGTGACGGGGCGTGCGGTCCCAAGGCAGCAGCCAACTGTTCTAAGTGCCAGAGACACAAGTGGAGTGTTGATCAACCAGTGGTATTTATTGAGCCCTTACTGTGCACAGGGCATTGTTCTAAGCGCTAGGGAGCGTGCACTAGAGAAAGCAGACACGATTCCTGCCTTTGAGGAGCTTACAGTTTAGCCAAGAAGATGAACGTTAAATTGCAGGTAGGGGGAAGGAACCTAGTGTAAAGATACAGTAATTATGGTATTTGTTACACTCTTATTATGTGCCAAGCATTGTACCAAGCGCTGGGGTAGATACAAGATAATCGGGTCCCACATGGGGCTCACGGTCTAAGTAGGAGGGAGGGCAGGTATGGAATCCCCATTTGCAGTTGAGGGAATTGAGGTACAGAGAAGTGAAGTGACTTGCCCAAGGGCACTCAGCAGGTCCATGGCAGAGCCAAAATTGGAACCCAGGTCCTCTGACTTGCAGGCCCGGGCTCTCTTCACTAGGCCAAGTTGTTTCTTGTGAGATCTACTGAAGTGCTATGGCAGTGAGCACCTAAATGTTTAGGGGGGTAAAGACTTAACAAGGGTGACACACTAGGAAGGGAAATAAGTTGGGGAGTTGAGAGATTAATCAGGGAAGACTTCCTGGAGTAGATGTGGTTTTAGTAGCGCTTTGAAGACGGGGAGAATGGGGTCTGTCAGATATGAAAGGGGAGGAAAGTCTGGACAGGAGGGAGGTTGCGAGCAAGGGGTCAGTGGCGAGGGAGACAAGGGTGAGGCATAATGAGTAGAGTGGTATTAGAGGAACAAAGCATGCAGGCTGGGTCAGAGTGAGAGAAGAGCGAGGATAAGTAGGGAGAAAGCCGATTGAGCATCTTGTTGCCGATGAGGAGTTTCTGCTTAATACAAAGATGGATGGGCAGCCACTGGAGATTTCTGAGGAGTGGGGAGACGTGGCAGAAAAATGAATCAGAAAAAAGATCCGGGCAGCAGAGTGAAGTATGGGCTGGAGAGGGGAGAGGCTCAAGAGGGATTTGATTTTAATAGTCAGCGATTTTCTTTAAGGCCCTGGCCTATCCCCATGGAGAGATTTCCAGGCAAGACCCCACTGGCCGGGTGGGCCGGTCACTTGCCACTCCATTGGCTGGGGGCCGGGTCAGATGACCTCCACCCTGCCTCTGTTCCTCACGCTGATTCTCACAGCCAGAGTCCTTCCGAAAACCATTTAGTGCAGAGGTGAGGCTTGAAAGCACTTTACCTGCCTCCCAGAGGGGTCATGAGGAGTAATTAGTTCGTGTTTGTCAAGTTCTTTGAAGATGAAGTGTGAGATAAACAAGCCAGATCATTAAAAATTAAAAGCAGAGCGGAGACAAGCAGTACAAACCTCTGGGGGCCGGATTCTCCAGCCCGCAGTGGCCCAGAGCTCCCAGGTCCATTATTGGCCTCATCCTTAACAGCGCCGGCCTGGGGACTGATCAGCCTGGACTCATCTGAGCTCTTGGAAAGAGCCCAAGGGTGATCACCGGCCTTGCCTTCGAGAAGCTTACAATGTGAAGCAGGATGGCAAGTTTCTAGTTCCTGGCCCTGCTGCCCACCCGTCTGAGGAGTCCAAGGAGGCACCAGGGACTCCCAGCTCCTTTTTTTTATGCCATGTTTCAGGCACCGTCCTAAGCGCTGGGACAGATACAAGGTAGTCACACTGGAGACAGTCCATGTCCCACACAGAGGCTTGCAGTCTGTATCCCCAATTTTTCCAAATGAGGTGCCACGGCACAGAGAAGTTAAGTGACTTGCCCGAGGTCACGCAGCAGACTAGTGGCGGAGCCGGGATTAAGCCAGGATTTTTCTGACTCCCGGGCCCGTGCTTCATCCACTAGGCCAAGCCGCTTCTCCGTTCTCCCTTCCAGAAGCCGAGAATGCCCTAGGATTAGCTGCTGCTCGCTTTCCCAGAGCCCTTCGAGGGAACAATAGAAAGAGTCTCCCTGATGGACCAACTTCTTTGCACACCCTAACCCTGCCTCTCGACCCATGAAGGTGGAGGGGGGGAAACAGTGGCAGAGGCTGTCGTTCGGTGGGGTTGGGGGTCATCTCATAGGGGGACACTGGTTCGGCCCTGCACACAGAAAGTGCTCAGTAAATATTATTGATTGATTATTTAGCTGAGCACCTCCCGTGGACCAAGGTGTTGGGCTAAAGTGAGGTAGCTGCAGGATTGTCAGCTGGGACACAGGTCTGTCCTCGCTGGGGACACAGGGGACACCAGGGCTGTGGGGCCTAATCGGACTTTTCCATCTCTAGGAGTGGAGTGTCCAATGCGAAGTCTCTTTGACTGATAATCACTTTGCCTTAATGGCCCGAGCACCGGAGGCCGGCCGATTGACCCCCTGGACCTGTGGGGACTGGGTCTGGTGATTGTCATTTCCCGTTCTCTTTCCACTGAGGCCCTGGATCTTGTTGGATTAATCGAGTCTCTCCCGGTGGCCAAAGGCAATAAACATTCACCTTATAGAGCGGCCCCAGGCCCAGCACGATCCCTTCCCCGTGGTGGCACGGTCAGACGGCTCCATGGATCAGGAAGAGAGGCCAGCTGACAGCCCCTGGCCTCACATTAATGTCCGCGCAGCAGGTCAGGACCGTGTAATCTGCAGGGGTATTGGACTCTCACAGGGGACCGAGTTGCCCACCCTGGGTGCTGGGAGCTGCTCGGGACCCGGCCGGCCTGGGTGGTCCTAGGACCGAGGGGGCGGCCAGTTGTGGGACGGCGGTGGCTGTAGCCTAAAATGGGGCAGGAGGTAGAGGCGAGGCCATCCTGGGAACCCGGCTGTGGGTAGTGAGCGGGGTCTGGCCTCCAGAGACCCGGGGCGCTGGGGGCTATGGTGTAACAATGCCTTCCCCGCAGGCTCCTATCCCCATCGGGAGCCCTGGCACAGTGTCGCCTCCCAAAGACCCTGGGGTCTGTTCTCCGCAGGCATCGTCCTTTCTGGCATGAGTTTAGTTACCGTGGCAACAGCTGGGGCTGCCCCAAGGTCACTCACCCTGTGGGGTCGGTGGCCCCCGTGGCTCGGCCAGGACTGACTGATGTCCTGCCACGAAGTGGTGGACCTATCTACCTGCTCACCCTCCTGCCCACCCACCCGCCCGAGGCTCAGGGACTGGTCCTTGCTTTGCAGAGAGATGCCAAGGGCCAGTACCTGTTTGACCTTCTCTGTCACCACCTGAACCTGTTGGAGAAAGACTATTTTGGAATTCGCTTTGTGGATCCGGACAAGCAGCGGGTGAGCAGCAGCTGCGCGCTCTCTCTCTCTCTCGCGCTCTCTCTCTCTCCCTCCTTCTCCCTCTCCCTCTCCCTCTGTCCCTTTGTCTCACCCTGTTCCTCTCTGTCTCGCTCTCTCTCATTTTTTCTCTCACTCTATCTCACTCTCTCACTCGGTCTCGCTCACTCTGTCTCACTATTGTTTTTGTCTCTCCCTATCTCACTCGCTCTCTTACACTCTCTCAAGCGTTCTGTCTCTCACTCTCTCTGTCTCACCCTCTCTTTGTCTTCTCACCCTCTCTTTGTCTCTCTGTCTCTCCCTCTCTCTCGTTCTCTTTCTGTCTGTCTCTACCAGTCTCTCTCTGGTGAGAAGGGGAGGCCTGGGGGAGTGAGGGGAGGAACAGATGTGCAGGACCCAACCCCCCAGCCCAAGGCCCAGCATCAACCGCAGTCCTGAGTTAGCCGGCTTCTGCCAAAGGTTGGATTAGGATCTGAAAGTTTCCTTTCTGGGGATTTAGCAGCCCACAGAGGTCCCCCTTCACCTCTCGCCCTCTCTAGATCCCCCCACTCTGCGCCCCCAGCCGGGGACTGTTTCCAGGAGAAATCAGTGCTGCTCAACCTTGGCACCTGTGCCAGGTTCTCCTGGTTCCAATTCCCTCACCGCAGTCATTCTCCGAGCACACAAAAAAATACAGCCCCTCCAGCTTTCCTCTCCAGGAGGGGTGTGGCAGTCCTACCCACAGGAATTGGCCACTGTTTCTGACCCACAGGAGGACGAGGGGCAGGGGGGAGGGAGAAAAGCCAGGGAGGTGCATGGCGAGTGTCTTGTCTCCCTGCCGGCTGGCCACTGATATTCAGGGCAGGCCAGAGGCCGCAGGCCTCCACGGGCAGCGTCCCTCCACCCCCCTGCAGGCTGCAGGTGCCAGGAAGATGGGCCCAGTGATGGTGGCTGAGCCAGGGGAAGGGCCGCCCACACCTCGCTCTTTTCCTTTGAAGATTCCAGGCTGGGAAAAGAACAGTGGGTGCCGGTGCTGATCCCTCGGCCCCCGGCAGTGGGCAGGACGGCCCAGGGTACATGCCGGTTGCCAGGGCCAGCCCGGCCCAGGACGGAGCTCCTCTGTCCCGCCAGAAAGATCTCCCTTTGGGTGGGCAGAGGGCCCGATATGTAGCCAGGTGTGCCCCGTGGTGGTCCTGGTCCCTAGTGTCGGGGGCATCATCCTCCCAGGGTGAGGGTGCTCAGTCTGCCTCCTCCCCTCCTGTCCAGCCTTTGGCTGGAAACAAACGTTTGTCCATTTATAAGGGCGTCCAGGAGCCTAAAGGAGCCTCTTGCCCGGCCCGGCCAACCAGCGCATCGTTCTGGTCTGAGCGAGCGGGGCTGAACGAATGGCCTTGGCCTCAACTGTCATGGCCTTGCCACCTGCCGCCGCTGGCCATTCCTCACGGTTGTCGTCTTTGTTGTGCCCTCTCCATTTCAGCACTGGCTGGAGTTCACCAAGTCCGTGGTGAAGCAGATCCGCTGTAAGTATGGCCCCGGGTCCCGCCCCTACCCCCAGCTGGGCAGTGGTGTGGCCTCCCCGGGCCTCTCCCCAGAGGACTAAGCCCCTGCCCTTGGGCTTCCGAAGTGCCAGCAGCCCAGGAGGCCGGTCCCAGGGTCGGGGGAGACGGACGGAGTCGTGCTGTTTCCTGTTGGTCCTGGGTGGGGGTGACACAAGCAGTAATTGTCAGGCAGAACCCTGCAAGGGAGGCTGGTGGTGTCGCGGCCCTTGTGCCTGGGCCCTGGGTTCGACCAGGCAGGCCCCCCTGGGGGCAGGGGGACATTGGAGAGGGCTGCCAGCAGGAAAGGTGACCGGAGGGCTCACAGGGAGGAACTCCAGAGGAAGGCATGCACGTATCTGTGCAGGCATGCGCAACCCTCGAAGTCTGCATTTTGATGTCCCTTACAGCATGGAGAGGGACGCCCCTCTCCTCCCCGGCTTCGGCCCCTGACTCTATCCTCTTCCCCGCCCACCTTTTGCCGCCCGCAGCCCAGCCGCCATTCACCATGTGTTTCCGGGTGAAGTTTTACCCCGCAGACCCTGCGGCTCTCAAAGAGGAAATCACCAGGTGAGTCTGAATGGTCCCGGCCAGCCCCCGTAGGAAGTTGTGCAGCAGAAGATAGCAGGTGGCTCTGGGGAGGCAGGGGCAGACCAGTCCCAGGGGCGGGCATTCTGGGGAACTAAGGAGGCAGTGCATCCCAGTGGAAAGAGCCGGGGGCTGGGAAGCGGGAGACCCAGGTTCTAGTCCAGCCTGCTCTGTGCCCTCTGGCAGGACACATGATGTCTCCAGACTTCGGTTTCCTCAGTTATGAAGTGGGGTTACGATACCTGCTCTCCCTCCCTCATAAAATCTGAGCCCTGCTTGTGGGAAAAGGTCTCTGTCCAGTCTGATTAACTCATATCTACCCCAGCGCTTAGCCTACTGCTTGGTAGATAGGTAGCATTTTAATGCCATGGTAATAATCAACCTATTGATTGAAATCAATGGTATTTCTTGAGCACTTACTGTATGCAGAGCACTTGGGAAACAGAATGGCTTAGTGGATAGAGCGTGGGCCTGAGAGAAGGACCTGGGTTCAAATGCCAGCTCTGCCACTGGTGTGCTGTGTGGCCTGAGCAAGTCACTTCACTTCTCTGTTCCTCAATTATCTCATCTGTAAAATGGGGGTGAAGACCATGAGCCCTATGTGGGCCAGACACCTAGCTGTATTTACCCCAGCACTTAGTACAGTGCCTGACACATAGTAAGCACCTAACAAATACCATTAAAAAGAAATGTTTGGGTGAGTACTATACAACAGAATTGGTAGACACGTTCTCTGCCCACTGCGAGCTTAGAATCCAAAGGGAGAGACAGAAATTAATGTTGGTATTTGTTAAGCACTTACTATGTGTCAAGCACCATTCTAAACACTGGGGTAGATACAAGCTAATCAGGTTGGACACAGTCCCTGTCGAACATGAGGCTCATAGTCTTAATCCCCATTTTCCAGATGAGGTAACTGGGGCACAGAGAAGTCAAGTGACTTGCCCAAGGTCACACAGCAGAGAAGTGGCAGAGCTGGAATGAGATCAGGTCCATCTGATTCCCAGGCCCGTGCTCTATCCCCCAAGCCGTGGGGTATATTATAGTTTATGTTAATGTCTGTCTTCTCCTTTAGATATGTACATAAGTGCTGTGGGGCCGAGGGTAACATTATGATAATGGTTGTTATTAATATTGTTCTTATTAACATTAAGGAGCCAAGGGATACTTGACAGGCATTTTTTCTCCCCTGCCGTATTTCCTGGGTTGGGAGTGGGTTGGTTTGTCAGATCCTATTATGAGGGGGGTTCTTCCTGCTCCCTTGCTCCCCTGCCTTGGGGTTAGCGAGAAGGGCTGTTCCCTCCAGGGAGAGCAACGAACCCAGCAGTAATTATTCAGCCGAGGCCCAGCCCTACCAGACCCAGTCCAGGGCCCAACCGCCGAAGCTTCTGCGGGGGGCCGGGGAGGGCTGCTAGTCACTCCCCTGTCGACATGATTCTGCATAAATTGTGAATCCCACAACCTAAATTCAGACATTAATTGCCCTTTGCCTGGGGCACAACTATTAATTGGGCTGCCCCAGAGCCTCCGGAGCTTGAGGGAGACTCTACTTTGTAGATGGAGGGTTGGGTGACGGGGGAACAGGAAAAGCCGAAGAGAAGACCCTGGTATTCGGCTACTTAAGGCTGCTCATAGAGGATCCACCTACAATCATTTGGGGATCCCTTTGGACCCAGAGGATAATAATAATAATAATAATAATTGTGGTATTTGTTAAGCGCTTACTGTGTGCCAGACACTGAACTAAGCTCTGGGGTGGATATGAGCAAACGGGTTGAATACAGTCCCTGTCCCATGTGGGGCTCACAGTTTCAATCCCCATTTTACAAATTAGGAAACTGAGGCCCAGAGAAGAGAAGTGACTTGGCCAAGGCCAAAAAGCAGACAAGTGGCAGAGCCAAGAATAGAATGCATGAACTTCTGACTCCTAGGCCAGTGCTCTATCCTCTTCTAGACTGTAAACCTGTTGTGGACAGGGAATGTGTCTGCTATATTGTGCTCTCCCAAGCGCTTAGTACAGTGCTATACACACAGTAAGCACTCAGTAAATACGATTGGCTGAGGGCAGGCTGGGGGCATGGCCCAGGGGAAACCCCGGGTCAGAGAAGAGAACTGGTAAAGTATGGTGAACTGAACCCTAATCATATCAGGGCTCTGTATATAAAGGAGACTCTGCGAGAGATGGGAGATTTCTCTAGGCACTGTTTGGAGATGAAACATGCAGTGAAAATGTACTGACGGGGATTTGATTGGTTTGAATTACACATTTTAGGTCTTTAAAGCAATCAAAGCAATCCCTTCCAGAGCCCCCTGCTTTCTCTGTAGGTATTTAGTCTTCCTGCAGATCAAAAGAGATCTCTACCACGGCCGCCTCCTCTGTAAGACGTCCGACGCAGCCCTGCTCGCAGCCTATATCCTTCAAGGTAATGCGTTTCGACAGGATAAATTTGTTTTCCATGCTACGCCCTAATTTCATCATTTCAGTTACAAAGATCGCTGCCTCTCAAATGGGAAGAGCATCGACCCCAAACGAGCTAGGCTCGGCCGCTCTACCCGGCCAGGTTTCGAGAGCACCCGAAAAGGGGCACCGGCTGAGTTTCTCCTCTGGGCTTTGGGCCTGCAGCTCCAGCTTCTGGACTTGCAGCTCTGGGTTCACAGCTCTGGGCTCACAGCTCTGGGCTGTGGGCTTGCAATTCTGGGTTCTGGGCTCCGGATCCTGGGCTCGTGACTCAGGGCTCCCAGCTCTGGGCTCTTGTCTGTGGACTCGCTGTGGGCTCCAAAGACTCTGCAAGTCCTGGGCACTGGGGTAGGGAGAGCAGACTGTGCCCAACCCAGGCACCTCGGGGCTGGGATTGGGGCTGGGCTGGGCCAGGAAATCTCGCTCCGTGTCGGACCGTTCCGCATCTCCGTCTGTTTTGTTAGACTCGGGGCTGCCCGTCAGACTTTCCCTGTTTGACCCCTCGAATCCGTGCTTCTGCCTCTCCCCTCCTCTCTCCCTCCTCGTGGCTCGTAGCCGAGATCGGGGACTACGACCCCGGGAAGCACCCGGAAGGCTACAGCTCCAAGTTCCAGTTTTTCCCCAAGCACTCGGAGAAGCTGGAGAAGAAGATCGCGGAACTGCACAAGACGGACCTCAGGTGCGCGGTGCTGGCCAACCCTTCCCTCCGACCCAAGGGCAGTGACGGTCCTGGGGCTCCCAGGCCGGCCGGGAGAAGGTCCGTTCTGGGGGTGCCGGAGGCTTGGCCGCCTTCCCCGACCTAATGACAGTGGCCGGGGTGGCCGGCTGATCTCCGGGTGGCAGAGAGCTGCTCTTAGCCTACAGGGGATGGAGGCGGCCTTGCTGGCCACCGGAGACAATTCCTGCTGGCAGTGGCATAGCTTAGTACGGTGGGGGAGCTTCTCTCTTTCACCCTTCCATCTGGCCCCAGTCTGGTCAGGGGACCCCTGACTCCTCGGGTCTTTTGAAAGTCGATAGGTACGTTGGGTGGGCGGACTGGCTGGTGGGCCGCAGGGACGGTAGCCGCTCCCCCAGACACCCGGGCTGGGAGATGGAGGCGGGAAGGGCTCACGGAGTGGCCTCTCAGAGACCTTAGCCACACTCCGGTAAGGCCCCGCTGTAACAGCCCGGGATCTGGGCCTCTGGGCTGGAGGAGGAGCTCGAGAGCACAGTAGTGGCAGGGTAGTCGCAGAAACCAATCTGAGCCGGATGCCGGGCCCCGCCCGCCCCAGGGAGCCTGGGCCCCGGGGAGCCCGGAGGCTGGGGGATGACCGCTGAGATGAGCCCTCTGTAAGAGCTGGCTCCGGGGCCGGTGTCCTGGCGCCCCTTGGTGGACGGACGCCCTGCCGCAGGTGCGGACAGCGGCCATGGAGGAGCAGCAGGACGCACCTCCTGAGCCCTCACTCGCTCTCTTTCCCCACCGAGGAGGCCCCCTGGGGCCTGTAGTGGTCTCTTGAACCCTCTTCCAGCCCCTTAGGTGACCGATCGCAGTAGGCTGTGGCCTTATTCCAGCCGACCCCTAAAGTGGGGCCTTTGCTCGCCCAGACCGGCAGTGAGTCCAAACTGGCTTGACCAGGAGAGCCCAGATTTCCCCTGCCTGAGGCTTTGTCCCCCGGTTTCCCCGGGCTCGGTCTCCTGGCTTCCCTGGGCTGCATCCCCAGGCTTACCCAACTCCCGGGACCCCCAGGGGACACTCAAGCTTTCCTAGGGCCAAAAACGGGGACCCCCGCCCCCTCCCCACACACACACCGGTCAGTCTACTGCTCCCTGTTCTCATTGGTCGGGACCGTTGTGTTGGTTTTCACAGCGGTCAGTCACCTGCCACATCCGAGTTAAACTTTCTGAGAAAAGCTCAGACGCTGGAGACGTACGGCGTGGACCCGCATCCATGTAAGGTAGGGGCCCGACCGTCTTCCCGCCCTCCTTCCCTCTCCTGCCTGTCTGTCCTCCGCCACTGAGGCCAGATGCCCCCCTCCCACCCCTCCGGGCTCACAGCGCAGCCCTGTCCAGTGGGCCACTGGCCCTGACCGCCCCCACCACTATCACCCCACACCCGAACACGCTTCTTCTTGCAGGGCAGGGAGGCGATGGAGCGCGGGATGGCCACCCTGGGCCGCTTTCAGGTTCCAATCAGTGGTGTTTATTGAGCACTTTCCGGGTGCCACGGGCAGAATAATAATAATAATAATAATGTTGGTATTTGTTAAGCACTTACTATGTGCCGAGCACTGTTCTAAGCGCTGGGGTAGATACAGGGTCATCAGTTTGTCCCACGTGAGGCTCACAGTTAATCCCCATTTTACTGATGAGGTAACTGAGGCACAGAGAAGTTAAGTGACTCGCCCACAGTCACACAGCTGACAAGTGGCATAGCCGGGATTCGAACTCATGACCTCTGACTCCCAAGCCCGTGCTTTTTCCACTGAGCCACGCTGCTTCTCAGAATACAGGAGGAGGTAGCCAGAGTCCCCAAAGTGATCCCCCCTCGCAGGGGCAGGGTCCGGCTCTGAATTTCAGAGTCAGAAAGTCATCTCCTCCCTGGACCTGCTGCTGCCTTTATCCATCAGTCAGTGGGAACCCCAGGCTGAGCACCTGCTGGAGGCAGAGTCCTGAAGCCAGTGCTTAGACTAGTGCAGTCCAAATACTGCCTTCAGTATTGAGTATTTGCCTGCCCTCGGGGAGCTTACGGTCTTCTGGGCAGGCAGGTGGGCACAAGAGCTGGTAACTTCATTCAGTCCTATTTTTCGAGTGTGTACTGTGTCCAGAGCACTGTACTAAGCGCTTGAATTTAACAGCAAGAATCATAGGCTGCAGGCCCGGCTGCTGTTCTGGCTCGGCTCTGCATCGCTCAGGCTGGGTCCACACATGCGCCAGCTGGTCGGGGAGGCTGGGGGGGAGCCTGGGACCAGGGGTCCCCTCGTGTCAGCCCGGCCCGCCCCCGGTCCAGGGGCGAGGGTCCGCTGTGGCGGTGCCGGCAGCGCGGGCTGCAGGGTCTCGTCCTTTGCAGGACGTGTCGGGGAACGCCGCCTTCCTAGCCTTCACTCCCTTCGGCTTTGTGGTCCTGCAGGGAAACAAGCGCGTCCACTTCATCAAGTGGTGAGTTCTGGCCTTCCGCCTCCTCTGGGGCCGGAGTCGGCCGGCGGCAGGGAGGGATGTCCTGGGCTCCGGCCGGGGGGCGGGGGTGCCCGCAGCTGGGGGGTGGCCACTGCTGGCCCGCCTGAAGCCGCTCCTTCCCCGAAACACCATGTTGAGCGGGAGTGGTGGATTGAAACTGTCCCCAACTGGGCTGTCAGAGCAGCCACCCCCCGCCTCGGACCCCTCCTTCTCCCTGGTGGGTGGGTGGCGTGGGTCCTCGGCTCTCCCTGCTCGTGACCAGCTCGCTCTTCCTCTCCGCGTTTTAGGAATGAGGTGACCAAGCTGAAATTTGAAGGAAAGACTTTCTACTTATATGTAAGTCAAAAAGAGGTGAGTGGCCACCCCTCCCTCTTTCACTCCCTCCCGCTTCCCATTCCCCCCTCTGCTCTTTCCCTTCCTCTCCCCATTCCTTCCTCTCTTCACTCCCTCTAGCTCGGGCCCTCCCCACCAACCTTCCTCTTCTCCCTTCTCCCCCCACCGGCTCCCTCTTCCCCTCAGAGACTTCCCCTAAGGGTGGGGGAAGCCGAGTGGGAGGTGACCACCCGGTGCCCCGATGCCCGGAGGAACCTGTTCCTTCTCGCAGCCCGGATCCCCCTCTCCCATCCCCAGCGCCCTTGCGTGGTCCCTACCGCAGCCACGGCCCTTGGAGGGAGGGTGGCCAGCCCGGCCCGGGGAGGGTTCGTGGAGAGCCGGAGGACAGGTGCCCAGAAGGCCCCCGGTCACCGTGCCTCTGCCCGTGCGGCTCCGAAACACCCGCCTGCCCCGGGTGGCCTAGGGGAGGCTTTGGGCCACGGCCCTCCGGCCCCGTGACCTGGGCCAAGCCACGGACCGAGCATGGAGTCCCTGCCCTGCTCAGTTGTTTCCCGGTGGGATTTTTAGGAAAAGAAAATCGTTCTCACCTACTTTGCTCCAACCCCAGAAGCCTGCAAGCACCTGTGGAAGTGTGGAATCGAAAACCAGGCTTTCTACAAGTGAGTGTCACCAAGGAACGCAAGGCGGGGCGGGCGGGGGAGGATGGGACCTGGTGGGGGGAGGTCAGTGCTCTGTGCCACGGCCAGGGAAGCATCTGAGTGACCCCCAAATAAGTGGGGGGGGGGCTGGAGGCAATGGGGGGCTACTGGGCTGTGCTCCCCCCGAGTGCATGTGGTGAGGAGAGGGGGGTGGGTAGGAACGGGGTCTCAGTTTGGCCCTGCGAGAGGAAGGAGGGGGAAGAGGTGGGAGGAGGAGATATTTTCCAGGTTCTTTCTCCTCCTGCTCAATCACTGAAGCAGCATGGCTTAGTGGAAAGAACCCGGGCTTGGGAGTCAGAGATCGCAGGTTCTAATCCCGACTCCTCTGCCACCTGTCAGCTGGGTGACTTTGGGCAAGTCACTTACTTCTCTGTGCTTCAGTGACCTCATCTGTAAAATGGGGATGAAAACTGGGTGCCCCAAGCTTAGAACAGTGCTTGGCACATAGTAAGCGCTTAACAAACATCATCATCATTATAATTGAGCACTTTCTGTAGGCAGAGCACTGTGCTAAGCGCTTGGAAGAGTACAGTACCACAGAAGTGGTAGACCCGTTCCCTGCCCATCAGGAGCTTATAGTCTAGAGGGAGAGACAGATATTATGACTGTAAGCCCGTCAAACGGCAGGGACTGTCTCTATCTGTTGCCGACTTGTTCATTCCAAGCGCTTAGTACAGTGCTCTGCACATAGTAAGCGCTCAGTAAATACTATTGAATTGAATGAATGAATTATGATAAATGATGAATATGTATAGAAGTGCTTTGGGACTGAGGGTGGGGTGAATATCAAGTGTTTGAAGGGTACAGATCCAAGCAGGGGGGCATCACAGAAGGGAGAGGGAGGAGAGGAGATGAGGGTTTATTTGGGGAATGGCCTCCTGGACGGGGTGTGATTTTAGGAGGGTTTTGAAGGCGAAGAGAGTGCTGGGCTGTCGGACATGAAGAGGGAGGGTGTGAGTGAGAGCCCTCGGGAGCTGCTGAGGCAGCAGGGCTGTTGGGGACTTGGGGCAGGAAGGCAGTGAGTGGGGAACTCACTAATCTCGTTGAGCCGTCCCAGGTTCAGGTGGCTATGACACCTTCCAGGAGAGCGTCCAGGGAGCGGTCCTTCCTCTCCAGGCTCATCCTCCCTCCCTCCCTCCCTCCCTCCAACATTGAGCCCTACCCTGGGTGCTGACTGCAGACCCCCTTCCTCCTTCCATTCCCTTTTCCCCCTTCCTTCGTCTCCTTCACCAGCCTTCTCCCTTCTCCCCCATCCTTCCCCATCCTTCTCCCCTCTCTCCTGTCCTCCCCTCCCTCCCCGAGTCCTGCCTCTGGGGCATCGCGGGGCCTGGAGGGGAAATCAATCGATCAATGGTATTTATTGAGGGCTTACTATGGACTGAACATTCATTCAGTAGTATTTATTGAGCACTTAACTATGTGCAGAGCACTGTACTAAGCACTTGGAATGTACAAATGGGTACCAGATAGAGACAGTCCCTGCCCTTTGACAGGCTTATAGTCTAATCGGGGGAGGATTAGACCGAACACTGTACCAAGTGCTTGGGAGAGTATATTGCAAAAGAATTAACAGATATGTTCCCGTAATGAGCTTACAGTCTAGAGGGGGAGGCAGACATTAATATGAATATTCATATTTTGAACCTCTTCCCGGCCTGCCTGGCTCCAGCCCGGGGCCAGGAGGCTCCTGGGATCCTGCCCAAGCTTGGGGGTGGTGGAGAGGGGGCTCCAAGCATTCGGGGATTAAATCCCCGCTCTCCCTGCCCCTAGCCTGGAAGCCCCCATGTGGGCAGCAGAGACTGTGTATGATCCAGTTGTATTGTCTACCCCAGAAGTTAGCGCAGTGCTAGGTACATTTCTCCATAAGTCGTTTTAGGCAGGGAATGTGCCTGTCGTCTTGTTGTGTTGTACTCCCCCAAGTGCTTAGAACAGTGCCTTGCACACAGTAAGCACTCATTAAATACAAATGATTGGTATCGTTTGAGCACTTACTGAGTGCCGAGCACTGTACCAAACTCTTGGCAGAGTACAGTGCATCAGAGTTGGTAGACATGTTCCCTGCCCATAGTAAACCCGTAACAGATGCCACCGAATAAATTCAATCACTCGTTCATTCATTCAGTTGTATTTATTGAGCGCCTACTGCATACCGTGCACTGGGCTAAGTACTTGGGAGAGTGCAATATACTAATAAATAAATACACTGGGACCCCTGGAGCCACCAGTGTGGAGCCCCTCCCACCAGGCCGTGTCTCTCACCGCAGGTTGGAGAAGTCCAGTCAGGTGCGCACGGTGTCCAGCAGCAATCTGTTCTTCAAGGGCAGTCGCTTCCGGTACAGGTAAAGAGCCTCAGTAACCCCGGGATGGGACGCAGCGTGGCCTCATGCACAGCACGCGAGCCTGGGAGTCAGAAGGACTCGGGTTCTAATCCCGGCTCCACCAACTGTCTACAGCGTGACCTTGGGCAAGGCATGCTGTACCTCAGTTACCTCATCTGTACAATGGGGATTAAGACCGTGAGCCCCATGTGGGACCCGGGGCTGGGTCCAACCTGATTAGGTTAGAACAATGCCTCGCACGTAGTAAGCACTTACCAAATACCATCGTTATTATTATATCTCCTCCTCCTCTAATTGGATAGGGCTCACAACCCATTTGCTGTCAGAAATCCCGGTCGCACGACAAAACACCAATCTCTTTCCCCTCCCCTCCCTGGCTTTGGGGGTTTGGCTCGTAGCCTTTTTACGGACAGTTTTCTACTCGTGTGCCGTAGGGAGGGGTTTGAAGTCTACCCCGTATCAGGCAGAGGACTTGAATTTCTCAGAGCCGTCCAGCGAGGCCGTCGTAGAGTCGGGAAGCAGGGATAGAAGGCAGCAGGGGAGTGACCACTGATAGGCCCTTTGCGGGCTTCAGGCAACTCCCTCCCTGTGGACTGGTCTCCCCCTATTGTTGTGGGCCGGGAATGTGGCCGTTCTATTGTTTTTACTGTATTCTCCCCAGCGCTTAGTACAGTGCTCTGCACATAGCTCTCAATCCTGACTGACTCAAGGATATAACCACCTGGAGCCCCCGAAAGGCCCCCGAAAGGCCCCCGACTCTCCTTTTCTGCCTTGATAGGAGAGCCTGGAGAATCTGAGCTTCAGACTTCCCTGTCCTATGTATTTTTTATGGTTTTGGTTAAGTGTCTCCAATGTGTCAAGCACTGTACTAAGAGCTGGGGGCGATATGAGATCTTCAAGTCAGACACGGTCCCCGTCCCACAAGGGGCTCTCGGTCTATGTCTCTGTGGGCCTGAGCCCTCTAAGACAGAAGTGGGAGATGGGTGCAGGCTGAGTCTCCGGGGAGAGAGATGCTACCCCTCTCTGCCCCCCACCCCGGCCCTCTGCACTCACCTTCCCACCCTTAGTTCCTGTTTAACTGCCCCTCTGGGCTGCTGGCTCTCAGAGACCCCAACCCCTGACCCTTCCCCTCCTCCCATAGCTCCCTGAAAGGTTTTCTCAGTTCTTGTGCCTTTTATTTCTTCTCGACGTGCGGCCAGCGGCCGAGTGGCCAAGGAAGTGATGGAGTCCAGCGCCAAGATCAAGAGAGAGCCCCCGGAAATCCACAGGTACGGAGGTCCACCGCCCACCCTGCGCAGGGAGCGGGCTGTGCACGCCTCCTTCTGAGGGGGTGGAGCCCGTTGTCCCAGGGAGGGGAGGGGAGAGAGCCCGTTGTCCTGGGCCTGGCCCGGTCAGGTCAGGGAAGGGAGGGGCTCTGGGCCTGCCCTGGACTGGGCCCCGTCACATTCTCCATGTCCCTCTGGTCCCAGAAAGGCCTAAAAGAGTCAGGCCGAGCAGGGCAGAGCTCTCCCCCAGCTGCCATTCTGCTGTCTGGTCCAGACCGTGTGCGCCGGGGGACCCTCTGGCCCCCTGGGCAGCCTCTGGCGGCCAGAGGTTCCCAGCCCGGAGTGAGGGTGGGGAATCAGCAGTGTCCACGTGGCCCGCCCCCCAACCCCCGCGGGGAGGAATGAGAGCGGGGTATCCTCACCCCGGGGGAGCTGGGGTTGAGGCTGAGGGGAGAGGCCGCCCTCCAGAGTCACCCCGGCCCGGCTCCCCCGTCCCCACCGCCTCAGCCAGGGCGGCTCCGGGCCGGCCCTCCGGCCTCTGTGGCCCTGACCGGCCGGCGCCTCTCCCGGATGGCAGGGCCGGGCTGGTGCCCAGCAGGAGCTGCCCGTCCATCACCCACGGTCCACGGCTCAGCAGCGTCCCCAGGACCCGCCGGAGAGCCGTCCACATCTCCATCATGGAAGGTAGGGCCCGGGCCGTCGGCGGTGGGGAGGCCGTGCTCCCGGGGAGGCACCTCCGGCTCTCCAGCAGGAGGCAGGGGCGGGATGGGCGGCAGCTGGGTGACGCGGTCTTCTTGTGGGAGCCGGGAGACTCGGGTGGCACACGACCACCGCTCCCTCAGCAGAGTTCAGGCCTCTCCTCCACTGGTTCCCCTTTTTGGGCTTCAGTTTCCCAAGCTGTAAACCGCAAGGATGATCCTCTCCCTCATCTCCCGGGAAGGCGGGGACACGACCTTGCAGAGGACGGAAAGGGGGTTGGAAAGCCGGAGGTGCGGGAGAGGGATTGGCGGCTCCCGGGGACCCCGGAGCTGGGGCCGAGCCCGAGTCCCCACGGGGACTCGTTTGGGGCCCGGACTCCCGTGGGGTCGGGGCGCGGCTTCGGGGTCGTCACGCGCTGCCAGGCCCCTGAGCAGGAGCAAATGCACCTCCCTCCCCTCCTGTCCCTCCCGCTGGGGCTGAGCCCGGGCCGAGCTGGGCGAGCGGAGCCCGGGACGGCTCCGTGCTACTGACGGGCCCCCCCCCGCCCCTCCGCCCGGTGCTGACAGCTCAGCCCGTCCCCCGCGCCACTGCTCGACCAATGGGAGCCGGCGGGAATGCCGCAGAGCCCCGACCGGGCCGTGGCGGAGGGGGTCGCCACAGACCCCGGGTCCCGCCGGGCCAGTCGCAGGAGTAGCCGTGGTGGCCGCCTGCGGGCCCTCCGGGCCGCACCATGGAGAAAAGCCTGGTCAGGATCCACACCAGAGTGCACGTGCAGCTCCGGCTGGTCAACCACTGCCGGCGGGCCGTGCGCGTGCGGGTGCTGCGCCTGGGGCCCCGGGTGCGGGGCCGGGTCCCGGGCGCCGCCCCTCCCCCACCGCCACCGCCAGAGACCCGCCGCCGCCGGCCCGGGGAGCCCGGCCGCCAGCTGCAGCCAGGTAACGGGCGCCACCGTCTCTCTGGAAGAGTCTGCTGGGCCCGGGGCCTCCCCGCCGCCACATCTCCCTGGGCCGCCGGGAGGAGGGCGGCACCACCGGGCTCCGGACGGCTGGTGCCGGCGGCAGCCGGCCGAGGGCGGAGGGCGCAGAGGGCTGGACTGAGGGACTTGGAGGGGTCACCGGGGATGAAGGGAGCCGGTGGACCGAACCCAGCTCCTCCCCGAGGGCGCGGCTGGGGCGTATTCCTGAGAGAGGAGAGGGCACTGGGGCCGCGGTGACCTCTCGAGGTCAGGAAGGGTAGCCCCAATAGCCCCTACCCTTAGCCCCTTCTGCTCTTGGGTCGCCACCAGAAGGGGCAGAGGGGAGGTCAAGGGACGTTCAGACTGGCTGAGGGAGGGGGGAGTTAGAAGGACGGGGGCTCAAGGACAACGGAAAGAGGCAACAGAACCCGCCTTGCCCGGGCCGGAGTGCTGTGGCCTGGAGGCAGGGTACATCAGGACGCGAGGTAGGCGTGATCCTCCCACCCGGGGTAGCCCCCAGAAACCAGGAGCCGCAGGGGCTGACGCTGCGGGGTGTGGAGACGGCCCAGCTGCCGTGCCAGGCCAGGCACCAGGACTCCTGACTCCCTCCCAGCTTGCCTCCGGGGTCGAGCCCACGCCAGGCTCGGGGAGGGGCCGAAGGGGCCGCTCCCCAGATCCCGCGACTGCCCCATCCCGCTGGGCGGCGGCCCGTGGGGGGCTCGATCGGGCCGAGCTCTGCCACGGCCTCAGCCGGTGAGGGAGAAGGGAGGGGGTCTCTTTCCCCGCTTGGAGACCCAGGGCCCCTGGGGGAGGAAGCGCTTTAGGCAGCATCCTGCCCCCCGCGGATCAGCACGTCTTATCGCTGACCATCAGGAAACAAGGCCTCACGTCTCAGGCTTTGTTTCTGAGGTGGGCGGCTGCTGAGCTCGGGGAGGGGCAGCAGCCCCCTCCTCATACCTTTTTGGGCACCCGCTGTCCACAGCAGGCCCCGGGGGGCAAGGAGTGGCCCCGGCCTCCGTGTTGGGGCCCAGCGGCAGTGAAGTGCCTGGGTAGCTCGTGGGGGTGGAGCCCGACACCACCCAACTCGACGACTCCTGAGCATCAGCTCCTGCAGCCCTAGTGGGGTCCAGGCCCGGCGGGGGCGGGGGCGTTCCTGTCGGTCCAAAGGTCCACGCTCCTCTGGCCATCCCCACCTCCCCCGTCGAAAACCTGTAGGGTGGGCGGGGGCGGCATCACCCGGCGCCCACGCTCGAACGGCCGCGGGCGCCCCCTCCCCCCGACTGAGCCGGGCGCCTCTCGTCCACAGGACTGGAGTCCCTGCGGGACAGCGCCCACTCGACTCCCGTGCGCTCCACCTCGCACGGCGACGCCTTCCCGGCCCCCGGGCGCAGCGGGCGCGCCGACAGCAGCGAGCGGGTGGCGGTCATCGCCGACGAGGCCTACAGCCCCGCGGACAGCGTGCTGCCCACCCCCGTGACGGCCGAGCACAGCCTGGAGCTCATGCTGCTCGCCCGGCAGGTCAACGGCACCCCCTGCAGCATCGAGGAGGAGAAGGAGTCGGAGGCCGGGACCCCGACGGGGGGCCCCAGGGCTCTGTGCCCGGGGCCCGGCGGGCCGGCCGCGGCGGCGGACCAGGTGAATGAGCTGGTTTTAAGCGTCCTCCGGTTAGTCCTCGGGACCGTGGGGCTCCTGGTCGTGCTGCTGCTCCTCCTGATCGTCCTTACCGAGTCCGACCTCGACGTGGCCTTTTTCCGGGACATCCGCCAGACCCCCGAGTTCGAGCAGTTCCATCACCAATACTTTTGTCCCCTCAGGCGATGGTTGGCCTGCAAAATCCGCTCGGTGGTCGGCCCGCTCATTGACACCTGAGACGACGGGCGGCTCCCGCTGACCGGCCGGGCCGAGGAGCCGGCCCCGGTGCCGCCGCCGGTCCCGCGGCGCCCGGGCGGGACTCGGGTCGCCGCGGGGGCCGCTCCCCGGCACCTCGTTCCCCGCCGCCGGTCCGTCCCCGCCCTTCTCCCGTCGCCGCGGGCCCGCCGCCGGACCTCCGGTTGGTTCGCGGCGGGCGGCGCGGGGCCCACCGTGGGGCGTGCCGCTCCCGGGCCCACCGGGAGGCTGCGTCCGGGCGCCCCGGCCTCGGGCTACGAGCTCTTGTGCCGGGGGTGGCGAGTCTAGTCGGCTGGACCCGCTCCCTTGGCTGCCCACGCAAGGGTCACGTTTGAGGTCACAGTGGGAGTTGGGGGCGGGGGACGATGGCACACTCCCACCCCGGACCTTCTACCTGGACCCGGTTCTCGTTCTTTTTAACCTCTCCCCTACCTGCGCGATGGTCCGGCCGCCCCCACGAGGGCGAGCGGCTGGCTACAGAACGGGGTTCGGCGACTCGGGGTTTTAAACCTTTTGCAGTGAGCAGCCAAGTCCAGACGCTCCAAAGGTTCTGGGATCGAAAGGTCCTGGAGCGGAAGCCCCCGGCCCTACTGCTTCACATTTCAGAATGAAACGCAGGGCCCCAAGCTGTCACCGGGGTGACCACCACAAGAGCACCCCTGTCCCAGCACACCAGCCGCCTCCCCTTCCCGGCCCCAACTCCCCACCTGTGAGCGACCCTCCCCAGGCTGCCCCTGAGGCCAGGTCACTACTAGGGGGAGGACGGAGGAGAGCAGAGGCACAGGCAGCCACTTGCCCTTGAAACCCGCTCCCACCGTTCACCCACCCCCACCCCAGAAGCGAGGGGGGTCGCAGCCAGGGTAGCCCGGCTTCCGGGGGGGGTGGTCTTTGACAGCCCCCAGAAACCACCAAGGGATACCCCAGACCTCTGCCGGCCGATACGGCGAGGAGGGGGAGAGGAGGCTTCCCCGAGTCAGCGGCAGCCGTCTCCAACCGCGCCGGGGGCCACCTTTCCCCACCCCGCGTCAGCGTGCATCCCCCGCCGGGAGGGAGGCCCCGGACCCGGGCCCTCGGCCAGGAGCCGCGGGGCCGCTGTCCACACGGGCCGATCTCGGTCATATGCAACCAACGGTTCACTTGATGTCGTGTTCCTACCTCAGTCTGGAGTCCCCGTGTCCCGCGCAGCGAGCGCCCGCCGTCCCATCCCTCTCCCTTCCGAGCCAGAAGCAGGCGGGGAAAGAGGGGGACGGATCGCCCGGCCTCATTCAGCCCTGAAACCCCGGCCCAGGGTGGCGCTCCCTGGGCTCGCTTCGGGAGGAGCCGGTCCGTGGTGGGTACAGGCGCCCTCCCCGGCCCCCGCCACCCTCTCTCTCTCCCCCCGCTCCCCCACCAACCCGGCCTCTCGGGGGCCGCGGGGCTGACGCTTGTGACGGTGTCCGTGTCGCTGTCTGTTCCTCGGCGTCTCCCGCCTCCCTCGTCCGTCCGTGTCATTAGAAGAGAAGCGGCGGTTTCCGCCCTTCCTCCGCCTAGCCGCGGAAACCGCTCGAGCGCCGCCCCCGCCGGCCGCGTCTTTAAGCAGTAGAGGTTAAACTACCTGCAAATGTGAATTTCTTAGTTTCATAAAAATAGAACTTAACCTTTCATGTGCCAAATACCGTAAGTTACATTTCCCTTCAAAGCAATGTACCTTTTTCTACATATGCAGTATGTAGTTAACATAAAATCATTGGTGCCATGAAGACTATTTTTAAACTGAAATACATCTGAACGATACCCGGAGCAGCGAGCCTTCTTTAGAGCCTGTCCCCCGGGCGACTTGGCCGAGGGGACCGGCCCCGGGGAGCCCTGGCCGGGCCTCCCCCGACCAGTGAGGGATGAGAGGTGGCACCGGAGCAAGGGGAGGGAGTGGGGAGGGACAGGCCAGGCCTCCGGTGGCCACGCTGACTGGCTGCTGCCCTGCCCTGTCCTCCGGTGCTGCCGAAGGCGTGGGTCAGGGATGAGGGCGGGACTCCAAACTGAAGGGATTTTTAGAGCCGTGGCTTCCTCGGGCCTGCAGCCGCTGGCATCCCTCTCTGCTGGGGAGAGGGCGCCGGGGGTGGACAAGAGTGGTTGAGCACCGGGTGGGGACACTCGGGCTTCTCGGAAAAGCTCAGCCCCCGGTGGGCCGACAGCGACCCCGGGACCTTGGCCAGGTCCCCGACAAGCCGCCCGCCGGCCACGTCCCTGTGCCCGCCCAGTTCTGTGGTCATGCCAATGCAGGGCGAGACGGCAGGGGGTGGTGGAGAAACAAGTCCATTTCCCCAATTGGCGGACCCCATCCGACATCGTGGGGTTCGGCCCTGGCCGGGCTCTGGGCCTGCTTTTCAACAAGTAGTCATCACCTTAAATCAAGATAGGAAGATAGGCTTTAATATTGATCACTGCACACTCTGACCTCGGTCCCGTCCCCACGCTCCCCCCCACCCCCGTGCCCTCTCCGTTGCCTGGGCCCAGAGCGATAGGCTTTAGGCCCGCCCTTCCCGGGGAAAAGCCACTTCCCTCCCACAGCCACGACCCCCAATCTATAGCAGCCTTCTCCCTCGCGCAGACTCCGGCCCCCAGAACAGTGGAGGGGAGAAGGGGAGGAAGGGGACGGGGGGAAGGGGACAGTCGACGGGCCCAATAAAGGAGCTGGAATTTAGGTCTCGGCGCCTCAGGCTTTGAAGACGTGGACCTTCCCGCTCGAGTTGCCCCCGGCCAGGACCGGGCACGAGGGGTGCAGCGCGTTGATGGAGCAGACGGAGCCCAGCCAGTCCTCGTGGGCAAAGGAGTGCAGCAGCCGGCCGGTCGCGTGGAACACCTCGATGCGCCTCGGCCGGCTCATGCTGCCCACCACGAAGCAGTCTTCCTGCTTGGGGTCCCAGATGGCCTGGAAGCGGCTCAGCCAGCGCCCCGTGTTGTTATTGTGCCTGTGGGGAGGTGCCTCGGTCACACCTCGGGGCAGAGGGCGGGGGGTGGAGTAGGGGGGACCGGTCGTGCCCGGGACCCACCTCGCTGACCGCCCGAGGTCCTAACCGACACCTCCCCGGTGCCACCCATCTGACCCCCCAGCCCCCGGCTGACCCTGCTGCTCCGCCTCCCTGACATCCCCAGCCAGGAGCTTCCAGCGACCCTTCGACCGGATCCCGGCAGGAAGGTTTGAACACAGAAAAAAGGGAACGCCACATCCCTCCTGCCCTTCTGGCCTAGACCATGCTCCTGCCCTCAGGGCCAGGAGCTCTCGGCAGCCCCCAGGGCCTGACCTGGCCAGGGCAGGGTACTGATGAAACGACCCGGGGGAAAACGGTGAGGGGATACAGCCCTGCCAGGGACCTGATGTTTTGCACCCCACCCTGTCGGGGGAGGCCGAGGGACCCCAGCCATGAGGGACGTGGGTGCCGATCCCCTTCCCCCGCCGCCCCCAGCGTACCTGACCGTGGTGAGTAGAGGGGCCTTGGATCCCACGCAGCTCGTGTCAAAGACCCTGGGGAGAAAACCCAAACCCACATCAACCAGAAGCTCCTCCCCGGAGAGTCCATCGTGGCACTTGGCAAAGCCCAGCCCGGGAAGGCGTTGCTCCGACTCCCTTCTGCTGGGGCAAGGAGGCAGGGGCGATGCCTCTGTCCAGGTAAACCCCCGCAGACAGGGTCAACCCTACCAGTCATCCCGTTCCTCCAGAGGAGGTGGAGGGCATCTGTCCAGGGCCCGAGCCTTGGCTGAGTCAACTCAGAAGTACCCAAAGCCTCCTCTGGCCTCACCGCTCCCGAGCAGCCACCAAAAACTCTGCCCACTATGCTCAGAGGCTGGCAGGGCAGGATCCTAACCTCCCCCAACTCCTGCAAGGGCAACAGGTGAGCCCGAGCTCACACCGATCCGGCACAATGGCCGCCAGGCTGCATTGGAGCGGGCCAGAGGGCCCCGGCGGGAGCCCAGCGCCGCCCCGCCCCCCGCACACACGTGGACTCACCGCAAAGTGTCGTCGGCACACGTGGTCACGACCCTGCAGCCGGTGGCGGGGGAGAAATAGGCCGAAGCGAGGCTCTTGGTGTGCCCCGGGAGAGAGAGCAGGGGCTGGTTGCGTCGGGGCTTGAGGCAGCGCACGTCAAAGATCGCAACGTTCCTGCGACAATGGGTTTTGCAGGTTTCGGGGGAGCTCCCACGAGAAGCATCCCCTTCCCGTCGCTGCGATGGGCACAGAACGTCCTAGCCTTCACCGTTTAAAGGGCAAACGGTGATCCGGACGGGCCAGAAAATGTCATCGGCACAAGGCAGTGCCAACCCTTTCGTACCAGGGAAGCAGGTGGCTTTGGGCTGGCGGAGCCAGCTCTTCAGGAGGGCTGTGAGGGAGGGCAGGGCGAGGGCCGACGGGTGGATTCAGGGAGTTCCTAGCAGGGGGGCCAGCAGGGGTCCCCCCGAGGGGAGGAAGGTGACTACCCACTCTGTTGTACTTAGTGCTTAGTACAGAGCCCAAAGGGCTCGACAAAGTTTCTGCAGTCTTCCAGCAATGCCCACAGACAATACAAAGCCAGGTACTCCCAGTGACACTGTTCTGGAATTTTCAATCTCATCCCAAAGACAAGGCTCCTTGTCTACAAGCTTACTGGCCAGGCTGAGAAGTCTGTATGCCCCCATGATTTCCCTGGCCTAGTTGGCGCTTGTCCCAGTATCACCAAGTAGTTTTTCTGACCAATTAAGCCACGTGTGAAAAAAATGCTGCCCAAGAAAGCCAGCGTGGCCGGTTACCTTGCCCGTTCCCGCCCCCGCCGAACCAACACCGGCCTCTCCCGGAGTCCCACCCGCTCGGCCTCTCCCCCGGCCCCCAGCTGGACTCACCTCGCGCCCGCGGCCACAAAATATTGCCTGTGCAGCGGGTGGCCGTGGATGGTCCTCACCAAGCTGGGCCCTAGGTCTGCCCACTGCACGGGGGCCGGGGCCCGCCTGTCCACCACAGCCACACCGCCGTTCCAGTGCCCCACGAGCAGGGACGAGGCATCGTCCGACAGGAAGGTGAAGGAGGAAAGGGACAGATCTTCGTTCCTGTACACCTAGGGAGGCAGAGGCGGGGGCCTGTTAGAGAGACCAGCCCCCGACGGGGGGGTGGCCCGGGACCGACCGAGTGCGGGCGGGGAGGGGCTCTTTCCCATCTGACCGAGGGCCCACTACACCTGTGGCCGCCACACTGACCTCTTCGAACACGGCCCTGGAGAAGTCTGCGCACCGCACGGTCCCATCGTAGCTCAGCGACAGCAGGTGGGCGGGGTTCGCGGGAGAGAAGTACAGGCAGCTAACGGCCTGGATGTGGGGGGCGAAAGTGTACACCCCCGCCCCTGCTGGACCCTGATCCTGGAGGAGATTGGGAGGGCGGGGGAGACCAAGGAAAGCGGTAGAGACACAGAGAGAAACAGTTACCACTGCCCATCGCCATTCCCAGGCCCCCACAACCAGGCAGGTCCAAGTGCCATTTTCCCAGCTGCCCCACAGACCAGGCAATTCAGTACAGCCTCTGGGCCTCTGCCAACGGGCACCACCACGGGCAGCAGCAGTCAAACCCATCACAGCCAGCCACAGAGAACCCTCTAATCTCCCTCCCACTTTCTCAAGACTAGAAGCTCCCGTAAGATCAAGTCGTCGTCTTCTAGCGTACTCTCCCAAGTGCTTAGCGCTGCCCACAGTAGGCACCTAGTAAATATTGATGATTGACTAATGGATTTCCCCATTAGACTGAAAGCTGGGATTCGGAATTGTGTCTACTGATGATCTACTGCCCCTCCCAAGAGCCCAGTTCGGTTCTGTGCAGGCAGTAGGTGCTTAGGATATCCAACTGACTGATTTTCTTTTTAATGGTATTTGTTAAACTCTTTCTACGTGCCAGGCGCTGTACGAAGCACTGGGTAGACACGAGTTAATCAGCTTGGACTCAGTCCCCGTCCCACATGGGGCTCACAATCTTAACCTCCATTTTACAGATGAGGTCACCGAGGCAGGGAGGAGTGAAGTGACTTGCCCAAGGTCACACAACAGACAAGTGGTGGAGCTGAGATTGGAACCCAGATCCTCCCTCTGACTGATTGATTTATCTAGCCGTGAACCACTGGCTTCGGAGCAGACAGCGGAAAGCCACAGGCAACCCGAGCTTTTTTGTGCTGCATCGCTCGTTCGCTCCTGGGACTTTCCAAGTCGATTTTGGGGCCTGGCCATTAGCATGGTTTTCAGGAGAAATTACCCAATTAGTTGGTCCCAAAACACTTGTGTAATGAAAGCACAATTCCTGCGTCTCCCTATAAATGTCAATTAGTCCATGGGGGTTGTTCTGGGTTGGCTGTGTCTCCTTCCCTTTCCCCACTCACATCCAACCATCCCAAACTTCCCCCAAAACAAGACACCGCTATATCTCGGGGCCCCGGCCAAATCCAGCCAGCGGCAGCGGTTTGGACTAGATCTGGAAGTGCCCCTAACTCATCGGCCCCCGGCCTGGGGTGGGGGGGGTCAGGAAGCGTGGCCAGGGTTGGGGCTAAGAGGCGGACCCGCACTGGGCTCTGATCCCACCATGGGCCAGTCCCCCGCTTCCCCCACCCCAGGAGGGGAAGGGGCCCTGAGACTCCTGCCGGAGCTCCTGAAGTTCAAGTTAGAGCCGGCACGATGTCAACAAGCACCAGAACAGATTCCCCCTCAATAAGGCCGAGGCCGTGGTGGGCTCAGGGAGGCTTCGAGCCGTTGCCCAAATCCTAAGCCTGAGCTTCACCACGAAGGCTTTCTCCGCCCAGGTTCCTGGGCATCACTCTCCCCCAGATTCAGCGGATGGAGTGAAGGTGGGCTTCACCCTCTCCCAACCCCGAAGACGAGCAGCTTACCAGATCCCACAGCCCGACCTGGCCCTGCCTGTCCCCGGCGGCCACCAGGAGTCGACTCTCCGAGGGGTGGACGGCCAGGGAGAAGATTCGATCTTTGGTCACCTTGCAGACCGTCTCTTTGCTGATGGCCATTCCGCTCAGGCTGGCTTGGTAACTGGGGGGACATTGGAGACGGTCAGAAGAAATGCCTTCTGAGAGCCAAAGCCGAGGGGCAAGGGAGTTTTCAGAAATTACCTTTCCAGACTAGAGGGCTGCTGGATGATGTTCCCGCTCAGCTGCGTATGGGAGAGACGACAGAGCAGCGTGTCATGGCCCAATGAGAGATGAGCTTTCCTCAATCTCGGCAAAGACCACTGGCGCGCTGCGGGTCCGGGGCCCGGACCAACCGCCTCCCAAGCCAGATGCGTTGGAGAAGAGGGAGGGCGAGGAGTGGGTCCCCCGCCCCAGCCCAAACCCTCTGGGATGGGGCCAGTCCCACCGAGCCTCCGGCGTCAGCCACGGCCCAGCGGCGGCTCAGACTCCAGAGGTCGGGGGGTGCGGCTCTGGGGCCTGAAGGCCCTCACGCCCAGGTGCGCTTAGCTCTCGCTAAAACCAACCTCCCACCCCCAGCAAAGCCCGTCGCTCTGTTGCAAGGTACCTGGCTCATCTCCGTCCACGTCTGCAGAAACTCCCCAAAGACCTCATCCTTCGCCGTCTGGTTTGAAGGCACCATTTCCAAGGGCCCAGGCGGTGGTGCCGGCTGTCAGCGAAACAGACGTCTGAATGATGATGATGATCATGATACTACTTTGGTTTTTATTTTCCCAAAGTACTTTCCCATCAGTTACCTCATTTCATCCTCACCACAGCCTCATGAGGTAGGGAGAGGCGGGGATTGTGTTCCCCGTTTTACTGGTGTGGGGACGGAGGCCCAGAGAGGTGAAGTGACTTGTCTGAGGTCACGGGGCCGAGCCGGGTCTGGACTCCCAGCCATGGGCTCTTTCCTTCCACCAGGCTCATGCAGTCTTTCACCCTTCCTCTTGTTCTCTGCCCACTTGGAATCCCCAGTTGGCAGAGATTTATGGAGGCGATGGGTCTGACCTCTGGTGGGCTATGGGGATGGCTCTCACCCCCGGGAGGGGCAGAACCAATCCCCACAGGCCTTACGCTAGTCAGGGCGGGGCTGTGGAGAGCCCAGGACCCCCGAAGTCCTTCACTGGCCCTCCAGGAGGTAGGGAGGGAGCAAGTACTTCATTCCCAGGGTTTGACTCACACCAATACGTCCCCCAACCCCACTCCGGCTCATTGCTTTCACCCCAGCACCACAAAGAGTTGGGAGGGAAGATACAGAGAGCCAGCAGCAGAAAGAATATTGAAAACACGTCATAGTGGACAGAGCACAGGCCTGGGAGTTGGAAGGTCAGGGGTTCTAATCCTGCCCCCACCACTTGTCTGCTGTATGACCTTGGGGAAGTAGCTTCATTCCTCTGTGCCTCAGTTACCTCGGTTAAATGGGGATTGAGACCGTGCCCCCGACGTGGGACTGGGACTGTGTCCAACCCGATTTGCTTGTATCCACCCCAGCGCTTAGTACAGCACTTAGTAAGTAGTAAGGGCTTAACAAATACCACAATCATAATCAATTAATGAAAACTCATTCTAGGGAGGCAGACCCGCCCACAAGATGAAGCCGCCTGAGTACCATGCGTCTTCCAGAATCCCTCTGCGTAAGGCCCAGGTGACCCTCAGTCAGCCACTGACCCCACAGCCCAAAAGGACCGCTTTTGGGAGGTAACGGCCCATTCGTTTAGGAAAGGAACTTGTCCAAAAAGGAAAAGGCAGAAAGAAGAATGGGGTGGTGAGGGGTAGGAGAGAGAAATATGGGTGTCAAAAGGGGCCCCAGGACACCGTGGGACCCGTGGCGTTTGAGTGACTGGCTCATCTTTACTCCCCGTCGTGACAGCAGAGCCACACTGGAAGCCTGCTGGTTCTCAGGCACCGCGCTCCTGCCCGGCTCCTCCTTTTCCTCCTCCCTCCTCTTTCCCCTGCTTTCTCGCCCCCTCACTCCCACCCCCCGCTTTGTCGATGTTCTCCCTCTCCTGTTAGTAACAATAATAATCACTGTGCTATTTGTTAAACGTTTACTATCCACCATCCCCCATTCCAACCAGGGCTCACAAGCTAGAGGGAAGGAGCATGGGGATTGAATCCCCATTTTACAGATGAGAAAAGTGAGGTCTAGAGAAGTGCCCAAGAGGAGCAGGGAGGGGGTACGGGAACTAAATCCTGCAGTCCTGGGTTCCATCCACTAGGCCATACGGCTTCCATGAGGAATTCTTTCTGCCAAGGAGAAGTGCTTCGGAAGTAGTTTTTCCTCGTGAAAATTCCTCTCCGACCTGGTCCTATGCAGGGACACTCGCTCTCCGGGGGCTGAGCCAAAGCTGGCGGGGAGCGACCCGGCCCCCAGGAGCACCCAGAATCAGCCCCGGGAACCCTAATAAAATTCTGACTTGGTTTCGTCCGACAGGACCACCAGGTGCAGCAGGACTCCGGCTGAGCAGGGAGCGTCGGAAGAGCAAAACGAGGCCAGCCAGAAGCCGCCCTCCGAAAGACATCGCCACGCTCTGCCCAGCTCTCCGTCCCGCTTTGGGACTGCGGGAGCTACATCCAAGCCAAATGGCAGCAGCTCCCCAGCCCCGGCATCTCCCATGGCGCTCATTTTCCCAAGGGTTTCTAGTGGGATTCCCACTTACTCTTTCATCCGCTGCTACTTCTGGCTGGGCGGGCACCTGGGGTACCGGCACTTCTGACGGATCTGCTTTCAGCAATCGCATCGATCTTCGAGGTGTCGTCTCGTCCGCCGCCTCCTTGAGCTTCTTTCTGCAGGAACCGCACGGGATGGGGGTGAGGCCTGCTAGTGGGGAGGGACCCTCCCCGCCACCCCCATTCCTGGAGCGGAACTCATCGGACAGGGGAGGGAGGGTGGGGGGGAGGGCCGGCTGGGGGAAGGAGCTGTCCTGGTCTCCTCCCCCCCAACTGCCCCAATCTCACAGCCAAATCTCCAGGCGCTCATCTCCAACACAGCTCAGGCTGCCTGGTTTGTACATCCTTCTTCCTGGGCTCTTGCTAACTGGCCCATCAAGTTCTTTTGTCCATTCTCGCCGAACTATTCTCCCACTGCTTTTCCTTATCAATTGACTCTCTCCCTCCCTCCCTCTCCCCTCTTTTCTTCTCCCACCCCTCCCAGGGCTCTTGAACATTGACCAAAGACCCACCTATTTTAGGACTCCTACCCTGGGGGAATATGCCTCTCTCTAGCCTCCTCCTCCTTCCCCCAGTGGGAGCAGAGCACTGCTGGTTTGCAGCTGTGACTGAAGAGATTCCTGCCCTTCACACACCCACCACCTTTCAGACAGCTCACTGTGGGCAGGAAATGTGTCTGCTTATTTTACTTTTATATTTTACTCTCCCAAAAGCTTACTACAGTGGTCTGCACACAGTAAGCGTTCAATGAACACGCCTGACTGACGGACTGACATTCTGCCCAACGGTTTTACGTTAGAAAGGATGAAAAAAGGTGCTTGTCATTACAAGGGAGTTCTGCTCGGAAAAAAATCATCACTGACCCTTCGATCCAAGCATTAGAGGGAAGACTACTCTAAGAGTGAGCCGGCGCTGCTCTGTCCGAAATGGACAAACGCGGGACAAATCATTGCCTGCAAAATAACCATGCCTCACTCCCAGCAGTCCATCAATCAGTCCTGAGTGCTGCCTGTAAGCAGAATACTGTACTAAGCGCTCAGGAGAGCACAGAGAAGTTAGAGGCCTGGTGTAAACATCTCCCTTGGGCAGCAAGAAGAGGCTTAGTGAGTAGCCCAAATGCCCAAAGGTGGAACAGGCAGGCAGGGAGGGGGACCAGGCTTTGCGTGGCAGGGTAGGGGGGTGGGAGGACAGAGCGGCCTGCCCTACTGCCAACCCCACCCGCCCTTGACTTGTGACCGGTCCTTGAAGGGGCACTGGGCTGGGCTGCAGGCTTCCATCTGTCTCAATCGGTGACTCTTGCTTCCCATCCTCCACTCTGCTTGCTGTTGGGCTACGGGATGGCCCCCGCTCCACCCCCACTCTCTGAGCTACCCTCTTGTTTTTGGCATTCCTGGGCCTTTCCTCAACGTCCAATGCCAATGGGCATTGCAAGTGGAAGAGGAGAAGGGAGCCCTTCAGAGGGGAAAGGGGGATGTCTGAGTCAGTCATTTATTGAGCATTTACTGTGTGCAGAGCACTGTACTAAGCACTTGGGAGAGTACACTATAACATATAACTGACACATTCCCGGCCCTCAACGAGCTTACAGACTAGAGGGAGACAGACGTTAATATGGGACCCCTCAAGGAAGGAATGGGGAGATGGGGGCAGTCGGGGCCAAGGTGGGGGGCGGTGCTCGGAGACAAGCAGAGGGGGCAGGCTGAGAGTCAAGAAGTTGGACACTCGGTTTCCAGGGTCCAGTTGTCATCCGGACTCCAGACGGGCCTTTCCCCTTGGCTTGTGAGGAAGGCTCAGCGGCTAGCCAGATTGAGCCCTTTTCCTGGCCAGGGCCGGGCAGACCCGGAGACTCACAGTTCCGGCCCCACCCCTCCCAGAGCCTGCATGAGAACAGCAGAGCACGCGTGGAGGCTGCTCACCCCACAGTCACTTTACCTCTTGACTCCACAGGGTGGCTTCCGGGATGTCATTTTTTTCAGCGTGGCTGCCGCCTGGGAAAAAAACACAGAAAAACTTTCCAGCAGCAGTCAAGCCTTCCGCTTGGGGGGGGGGGTTCACCACTAAAGATACGCTCGTCAAGATGCAGCAACATTGGGGTACGGGACACCTGAGTGGCCCCGGGGGCTCCAGGGCCACTCGTAGGTCGCCCTGGGAGGCGTTCCAAGGTTTCTACGTCCAGGATTCCTCACTTCACCAGGAGCTAGAAAACCAGGGTGATGGTTTTCTACCCTCAAACGGCGGGGTGTGAGATTGGAGAATTTGTTTTCGCACCTTTCCTACACTAATGTTTTGTGCTTTAATTAGAACACTTACCAAGCGGTAAAAAGTGCTGCAAATTGGGCAAGATCAATTTAGATTTCTGGCAGCGATGAACTCTCAGTGACTGGGAGTTGTTCTGCCAGAATGATCTCTCTCATGGACCAAAGGGGACACTCTATTTTCGCATCAGAAGCCACAGGCTCCTGAATGGAAAGGGGGTGAGAAGTACTGGGGGCTCTGGGCCGCTTAAACCCCAGACCAAGGCCCAGAGCCTCCCCCTTCCCCCGCAGGAAGCAGCACGACCTAACGGAAAGAGTACGGACCTGGGAGTAGGAGGACCTGGATCCTAATCCCAGCCCTGTCCATTGGCCAGCTACGTGATGACCTTGGGCAAATCACTTCACTTCTCTGTGCCTCGGTTGCCTCATCTGCAGAATGGGGATTCAAAACCTCTTCTCCCTCCTCATTAGACTGTGAGCCCTATGTGAGACATGATTACTGTGTATCTCCCCCAGCGTGTAGGACAATCCTTGGCACATAGTGTTTAACAAATTCCACAATTATTATTATTATTACTATTGTTATTACTAGGTGAGAGCCCGTCTCCTGAGAAATCCTCCGCCACTTCCAGCCATCACCCTGCAGTCCCCTCAGCAAGGAAGGCATGTGCAACATTTCCCTTCAACCGGGAGAAAGCCCCACTCACCTCCAGCAGCTGAAGAGAAGCGAAGAATTTGGCATTTTCCTTTATGTTCTTTAGCCTCTTCCTTTCATAGGCAGACAAGCCAGAAGAACTACCCTGAAAGAAGACGGTGATGCCCAGCCCAGGGGCCTTTAGGTTCCCGGCAGGCGCTTTTCAGCCACATCCATTCCCCGGAGCAGCCGGCAGCATTCCACCGGGGATGGCCCGGAGGCGGGAAACAGGAGTCTCGATTGTCCAAACTCCAGATCCCTACAACCAGCCCCTAGCTGAGCCTTTTCAGCTAAAATGGCCCAAAAGTAAAGACACAGAGGCGCAGTGTGGCCTGGTGGAAAAAGCACGGGCCTGGAAGTAGTCAGAAGACATCCCAGCTCACCAGCTGCTTGCTGCATGATCTTGGGTAAGCCACTTAACTTCCCTGGACCTCAATTTCCTCATCTGTAAGATGAGGACTTCTTTTTTTTTTTTAAAAAAAATAAGGTATTTAAGCACTTATTATGTGCCAGGCACTGTATACATATAAGCTAAACAGGTTGGACATAGTCCCTGTCCCACATAGGGATAACATTCTCAATCGCCATTTTACAGGTGAGGTAACTGAGGCACAGTTAAGTGACTTGTGCAAGGTCATACAGCAGAGACGTGGCGGAGCCGGGATGAGAACCTGGGTTCTTCTGACTCTATCCACTAAGCAACACTGCTGTTTCCCTCCTACTTAGACTGTGACACGGGGACAGGGACGGTCTCCAATCTGATGGACTTGTATCTACCCCAGGGCTAAGAACCGTGATTCACCCAGAGTAGGTACTTAAAATAAGAAGAATGATATCAACATCAATAGCCCAGAATGCTGCGGAAGACCTTTCCCTCTCATTTCTCTCTCAAACTCCCACCCCCGGGCCTTATGTCCATTCCCCACCCCGGCCCCCAAAAAGATAAGTGCAAGCCCAACTGACCCGTGCCCCCTTTCCAGGCAGACCCCCGTCCACCCTCTGGCAGCCGCCTCCCCTGCCCACTTCCCAACTGTTTACTTGATCAACCCCAGCGCTCAGTACAGTGTTTGGCACCTAGTAAGCACTTAATAAACATCACAATTACTATTCTTACTGAAAACACCACAACAGGAAAATGCTAACCCCAAGAAACTAGTTAATGTTAGTCTTACGCACGAGGGACTGTCGCTGTATCAATCAAAGGAATTTTTTAAGCACTAACCGAATGCAGAGCACCGAGAAAGCACAATATAACAGAGAGAAGCGTTGTGGTCAAGTGGATGCAGCTCAGGCCTGGGAGTCAGAGGACCTGGGTTATAATCCCGCTTCCGCCACCCATCTGCTGTTTGACCTTGGGCAAGTCACTTGGCTTCTCTGGGCCTCAGTTACCTCATCTGTAAGGCGGGGATTAAGACGGGGAGCCCTATTTGGGACAGGGATTAGGTCCGAGCTGATTAACTTGTATCTACCCCGGCGTTCGGTACAGGGCCTGGTACCCTGGCACGGAGGAATACCGTTTTTAAAAAAAAAACGGATTTGGTAGAGATGTTCTGCATCCACAAGGAGCTCACCTGGCACTCTCTCTCATCACCGTCACTGTCTTCTTCATCCTGAGGGCTGTCAGCGGCCGCAGCGGCCGTCTCGGGGGAGAGCCGGGGGGCCTCTCTGCTTCTCTTGGAGTAGACACTGAGGGCTTGGGACCCCGCGGGGCCTGTCCGGGGTCCAGGGTCCTCGGCTGAATTCTCTCCGGGGCCGCACTGCTTCGGCTCCAGGATCCGCCTGGGGAGGAACCCTTGACGTCCTGAGCCCTTTTTGAAGGAGAGGGGGGTGAGGAGGATCCGAGCTTGCTTCGTCAGTACTGCAGTCCAGGCCGGGCTCGGGGAAAAGTTGGGTTTGCTTGGGTTTTCTTTAGGCGTGTTCTCCTGGGGAAATTCATGAAGGGAAGGGACGGGCAGGCTGTGTTTCACACTCGGTACCATCCCTGTCCTTCCCGAGGAGCTCCGGAGGGAGGCAGGGAGGGCGGGAGGTAGGGAGAGGAAGAGGGAGATAAGGAAGGAGTTGGGGGGAAATAATAATAATAACGTTGGTATTTGTTAAGTGCTATATGCAGTGCACTGTTCTAAGCGCTGGGGTAGATACAGGGTAATCAGGTTGTCCCACGTGAGGCTCACAGTTAATCCCCATTTTACAGATGAGGTAACTGAGGCACAGAGAAGTGAAGTGACTCCCCCACAGTCACACAGCTGACAAGTGGCAGAGCCAGGATTCGAACCCATGACCTCTGACTCCCAAGCCCGGGTTCTTTCCACTCAGCCACGCTGCTTCTCAAGGAAAAGGAGCCAGGGAAGCAGACAAAGGAAGGACTGACGGAGTGAGAAGAAATGAGGAAAAAGAGAGGGAGAGGAAGAGAAGCAGCGTGGCCTAGGGGATAGAGCACAATAGGGCTGTCAGTCACAGCGACCTGGGTTCTAATCCTGCCTCCACCACTTATCTAACAATCTTGGTATCTATTATGCGCTTAACTATGTGCCAGGCATCGTACTAAGCGCCGGGATGGATACAAGCAGATCAGAGCGAACGCAGTCCCTGTCCCACGAGGGGCTCACGGTCTCAATCCCCATCGTGGCTCAGTGGAAAGAGCCCGGGCTCGGGAGTCAGAGGTCATGGGTTCGAATCCCAGCTCCGCTGCTTGCCAGCTATGTTACTTTGGGCAAGTCATTTAACTTCTCTGTGCCTCAGTTACCTCCTCTGTAAAATGGGGATTAAGACTGTGAGCCCCACATGGGACAACCTGATCACCTTGTATCTACCCCAGTGTTTAGAACAGTGCTTTGCACATAGTAAACGCTTAACAAATACCACCATTATTTTACACTGAGGCCCAGAGAAGTGAAGTGACTAGCCCAAGGTCACACAGCAGACAAGTGGCAGAGCCAGGAATTGAACCCATGACCTCCCGACTCCCAGGTCCACGCTCTATCCCCTATGCCATGCTGCTTCTCGGCTGTGTGACCCTGGGCAAGTCACTTCACTTCTCTGGGCCTCCGTTACCTCAAATGGGGGGTATGACCGTGAGCCCCAGGTGGGACAGGGACTGCGTCCAACCTGATCTGCTTGTTTTCATTCATTCATTAGTATTTAATGAGCGCTTACTATGTGCAGAGCACTGGACTAAGCGCTTGGAATGGACAATTCGGCACCAGATAGAGACCATCCCTGCCCAGTGACGGGCTCACAGTCTAATCGGGGGAGACAGACGGCAGAGCAAAACAGAACAAAACAAGATAACATCAAGATAAATAGAATGATGGAGATAATAATAACGTTGGTATTTGTTAAGCGCTTACTATGTGCCGAGCACTGTTCTAAGCGCTGGGGTAGATACAGGGTCATCAGGTTGTCCCACGTGAGGCTCACAGTTGATGCCCATTTTACAGATGAGGGAACTGAGGCACAGAGAAGTGAAGTGACTTGCCCCCAGTCACACAGCGGACAAGTGGCAGAGCCGGGATTCGAACCCATGACCTCTGACTCCCAAGCCCGTGCTCTTTCCACTGAGCCACGCTGCTTTTATATATCTCATGAACAAAATAAATAGGGTAATAAATAATATATACACATGAGCACAGTGCTGAGGGGAGGGGAAAGGGGAAGAGCAGAGGGTGGGGGGGGGAGGGGGAGCGCAGGGAAAGGGGGGCTGAGTCTGGGAAGGCCTCCTGGAGGAGGTGAGCTCTCAGGAGGGCTTTGAAGAGGGGAAGAGAGTGGGTTTGGTGGATGGGAGGAGGGCGGGCATTGCAGGACAGCGGTTGCATCTACCCCAGCGCTTAGTACAGTGCCTGGCACATAGTAAGCAGCATAATAATGTTGGTATTTGTTAAGCGCTCACTATGTGCCGAGCACTGTTCTAAGCGCTGGGGTAGATACAAGGTCATCAGGTTGTCCCATGTAGGGCTCACAGACTTCATCCCCATTTTGCAGATGAGGGAACTGAGGCCCAGAGAAGTGAAGTGACTTGCCCAAGGTCACCCAGCTGACAAGTGGCGGGGCGGGGATTCGAACCCATGACCTCTGACTCCCAAGCCCGGGCTCTGTCCACTGAGCCTCGCTGCTTCTCGTCTTCAGCAGCCACATAGGGAAGCAGCGTGGCTCAGTGGAAAGAGTCAGAGGTCATGGGTTCGAATCCCAGCTCTGCCGCTGGCCAGCTGTGGGACTTTGGGCCAGTCACTTCACTCCTCTGGGCCTCAGTTCCCTCCTCTGGAAAATGGGGATGAAGACTGGGAGCCCCGCGTGGGACAACCTGATCATCTTGTATCCCCCCTGCGCTTAGGACAGTGCTCTGCACAGAGTAAGCGCTTCACCAATACCATTATTATGGTGAGCGGTTAACAAATACCACAATCCGGAAGAAAGCAAGAGAGCGAGAGGGAGGAAGAGGGGGGAGGGAGAGAGAGGAAGAAGAAGAGAGAGCGGGGAGGAAGAGAGACGGAATTTATTTCATAGTATTTATTGAGCGCTCACTCTGTGCAGAGCACTGTGCTAAGCGCTTAAAATAGACAATTCGGGGACAGAGACAACTGTGAAGTCCTGCTGGCCAGAAAGCCTTGGCCCGGCCCCGACCTCTGCAGCAACCCGGGCTGGGGTCGTGGGTTCAAATCCCGCTCCGCCCCTCGTGTCTGCTGGGTGACCTTGGGCAGGTCACTGCACTTCTCTCGTCGCCCTCCCCCGGGAAAGGGGGAGGGAGAGTGGGAGCCCCTCATACAACCTCATCACCCTGCGTCTCCCCCAGCCCTTAGAAGAGCGCTTAGCACAGAGTAAGGGCTTAAGAAATGCCAACATTATTATTGTGGGGGAAGGTGAGGGTGAGTGGTTGTTCTCCCCCTGAGTGTGAGTGTCCTGGAGAAGCAGCGTGGCTCAGTGGAAAGAGCACAGTCTTGGGAGTCAGAGGTCATGAGTTCGAATCCCCGCTCTGCCACTAGTCAGCTGTGTGACTGTGGACAGGTCACTTCTCTGGGCCTCAGTGACCTCATCTGTAAAATGGGGATTAACTGTGAGCCTCCCGTGGGACCACCTGATGACCCTGGATCTCCCCCAGCGCTTAGAACAGTGCTCGGCACCTAGGAAGCGCTTAACAAATGCCAACATTAGTATTATTATTAAGCCCGGGCTGGAGAGGCGGAGGTCGTGGGTTCGAATGTCTCAGTGGAAAGAGCCCGGGCTGCAGAGTCAGAGGTCATGGGTTCGAATCCCGCCTCTGCCACTTGTCAGCTGGGTGACCGTGGGGCAAGTCACTTCTCTGGGCCTCAGTGGCCTCATCTGTAAAATGGGGGTGAAGACTGGGAGCCCCCACGGGGGGGGCCACCTGATTCCCCTGGGTCTCCCCCAGCGCTGAGAACAGTGCTCGGCACAGAGTAAGCGCTTAACAGATACCAACATTATTATTAATTATTATTATTATTATTATCGCCGCCTGTCAGCTTTGGGTGGGCTGGGGCGGGTCACTCCACTCGTCGGGGCCTCAGTGATCGCCTCTGGAAAATGGGGTCGCCCGACGATCCCGTCTGTCCCCCCCGCGCTCGGCGGAGCGCCGGGCACAGAGTGAGCGCCGAACCGACACCGACAGGATGAGGAGGAGCGTGTGGTGTGTGGCGCGGGGCGCTGAGGGGAAAAACCCCCGCCCTCCCCGGCCCGCTCCCGCCGCCGCACGCAAGGACGAGCCCCGCTCTCACCAGTAGCTGCGGCCCCCCGACGCCGCCGCCGCCGCCGCCGCCTCCCGCCGCGCCCTCGGCCCCCTCCGGCCCGGCCCGCGCCTCGGCCGGCACCGACGACATCTTGGCGCCTTCCCGCCCAGACCCAAACCGGGGAGCCGGGACCGGACGGGCCCGGGGGGCGGGGCCACGGGGACAGGGGAGGGGCACCAGGCGAGGGGTCAAGGCTGATTGGCGGACCCGAGGGGCGGGGCCGGGTCTGATTGGCGGGGCGTGCGGGAGGGGCGGGGCCGAGGCCGCTCGGCGGGGCACGAGGCGAGGGGCGGGGCCAAGGCGGAGCGGGCCGGGCGCGAGGGGCGGGGGTCACGTCTGATTGGCGGGGCAGGAGTGGGGGGGGGGGGCGGGGCCGAGGGTGATTGGCGGGGCACGAGGGGCGGGGGCCAGGCTGCTCGGCGGGGCACGAGGAAAGGGGGCGAGGCGGATTGGCGGGACGCGAGGGGCGGGGCCAAGGGTGCTCGGCGGGGCACGAGGAAAGGGGCGGGGGCGAGGGTGCTCGGCGGGGCACGAGGAAAGGGGCGGGGCCAAGACTGAGTGGGCCGGGCGCGAGGGGCGGGGTCACGGCTGATTGGCGAGGCCAAGGCTGATTGGCGGGGCACGAGCGGAGGGGCGGGGCCAAGGCTGCTGGGCGGGGCACGAGGCGAGGGGCGGGGCCTCGGCTGATTGTCGGCGCGCGAGGCGAGGGGCCACGGCTGATTGGCGGAGCGAGGGGCGGGGCCAAGGCTGCTGGGCGGGGCGCGAGGCGAGGGGCGGGGCCAAGGCTGCTGGGCGGGGCACGAGGCGAGGGGCGGGGCCTCGGCTGATTGTCGGCGCGCGAGGCGAGGGGCCACGGCTGATTGGCGGAGCGAGGGGCGGGGCCAAGGCTGCTGGGCGGGACGCGAGGCGAGGGGCCACGGCTGATTGGCGGAGCGAGGGGCGGGGGCGGGGCCATGATTGAGGGGCGGGGCAGAGAAGCAGCGGGGCTCAGTGGCAAGAGCCCGAGCTGGGGAGGCCGAGGTCATGGGTTCGAATGCCGCCACCTGTCAGCTGGGTGACCTGGAGTAAGTCACTTCACTTCTCCGGGCCTCAGTGACCTCATCTGTCAAATGGGGATGAAGACTGGGAGCCCCACGGGGGACAACCTGATCACCTTGTATCCCCCCCCCCCAGCGCTTAGAACAGTGCCCTGCACAGAGTAAGCACTGAGCAAACCCACCTGGGACAACCTCATTACCACCCCAGCGCTTAGAACAGTGCTCGACACATAGTAAGCGCTCAACAAATAACAACATTATTATTATTATCTGTAAAAGGGGGATGAAGACTGTGAGCCCCACGTGGGACAACCTGATGACCTTGTATCTCCCCCAGCGCTTAGAACAGGGCTTGGCACATAGTCAGCGCTTAATAATAATAATAATAATAATAATGTTGGTGTAATGGAATGTAATAATGTAACAAATACTAACATTATTATTGGCCACAGCTTAGAGGGCAGGGCCGAAGCGAAACGGGGCAGGGGGTGCCAACCCAAAGGGGCAGTGTGGGCAAGGGGGTGGCGGCCATGAAGCCTGGTTCCTGGGTTGTCATAAAAATAATAATAATAATAATAGGGTATTTATTAAGCACTTACTACGTGCCAAACACTGTTCTAAGCACTGGGAGGGGGGGATACGAGGTCATCAGGTTGTCCCACGTGAGGCTCACAATCTTCATCCCCATTTGACAGAGGAGGGAACTGAGGCCCAGAGATATTAAGCGACTTGCCCAAGGTCACGCAGCAGACAAGCGGCGGAGTCGGGATTCATTCATTCACTAGTATTTATTGGGCGCTTACTAGGTGCAGAACACTGTACTAAGCGCTTGGAATGTACAATTCAGCAACAGAGACCATCCCTGCCCAGGAATGGGGGATTAGAACCCATGACCTCTGACTCCCCAGCCGGGGCTCTTTCCACTGATTCTAAGAAATAATAATATTCGTATTTTGTTAAGCGCTAACTCTGTGCAGAGCACTGTTCTAAGCGCTGGGGGAGATACAGGGTCATCAGGTCGTCCCACATGAGGCTCACAGTTAATCCCCATTTTACAGATGAAGTGACTGAGGCACAGAGAAGTTAAGTGACCTGCCCAGAGTCACACAGCTGACAAGTGGCAGAGCCGGGAGTCGAACCCTTGACTTCTGACTCCGAAGCCTGGGCTCTTTCCACTGAGCCACGCTGAGATGAGCACACTTCGTACGGTCGTATTTATTGAGCACTGTACTGAGCGCTTGGGAAAGGACGGTAGAACAAAAAGACACCTTCCTTGCCCCCAAGAGCTCACAGTCTTGGGGCCGTTGAGCTGATTGAGGGCTTTAAGGCCCTTAACAAATATCATCATTTTTAAGCGCTTACTATATGCCAAGCACTAAGCGCTGGGGGAGATACAAGATATCAGGTTGTCCCACGTAGGGCTCACAGTCTTAACAAATACCATCATCATCATGTGGAGATGGGAGGGAGAAGCTAGGGAAAGAGGGGAAAAAAGAAATGTTCATTTATTCATTCTTTCAACCGTATTTATGAGCGCTTACTGTGTGCAGAGCACTGCACTAAATGCTTGGAAAATATAACAATTGTTACGAGATTGTGCTTCGGCCCAGATGGTGAGGCGCTCCCCTCTGATGCGGAGGAGGATGGGCAGGGGTTATCTCTATCTGTTGCCGAATTGTCCATTCCAAGCGCTTAGTACAGTCCTCTGCACATAGTAAGCACTCTATAAATACTATATATTATATATATATATATATATAAATACTATTTACAGAGAAGCAGCGTGGCTTAGTGGAAAGAGCCTGGGCTTGGGAGTCAGAGGTCATGAGTTTGAATCCCAGCTCTGCCACTTGTCATCTGTGTGACTGTGGGCAAGTCACTTAACTTCTCTGTGCCTCAGTTCCCTCATCTGTAAAATGGGGATTAACTGTGAGCCTCACGTGGGACGACCCGATGACCCTGTGTCTCCCCCAGCGCTTAGAACAGTGCTCTGCACAGAGTAAGCGCTTAACAAATACCAACAAATGCCAACATTATTATTGAATGAATGAATGAGGATGGACAACCACTGGAGGTTCTGGAGGAGTGGAGAGACGTGGCATCCATTCGCCTTATTTATTAATCGTATTTCTTGAGCGCTTACTATGTGCAAAGCCCTGTACTAAGCGTTTGGACGAGTCCGATATAGCATCATACACATTCCCTGCCCACAACGAGTTTAGCGAAATGATCTGGGCAGCAGAGTGATCTGAGGATTGGAGTTGGGAGAGGCAGGGAAGCGTATTGGTTACCTGCTTCTTATTTCGTTGGGCGTCAGGGCGAAGAGGAATGATTCCTTGCATTTCGAGAGTTTTTATCATATCGTTTATCGCATTTGGCATTCACAGCCTTAATCCCCATTTTACAGATGAGGAAACTGAGGCTCAGAGAAGGTAAGTGACTTGGGTCACCTAGCAGACTTCTGGCAGAGTCAGGATTAGAACCTAGGTCCTTCTGACTCCCAGGCCCAGGCCAGGCTGCTTCCCACAGGCACAGGAAGGCCGGATTGTGACGGCGAAGATAATCAGTGAATTAATCAGGGAATTAAAACGCAAACCATCTCCGGGATTAAGGACTCTTGTGCTGCTGGAGAGGTGGAACTATAAATAATTGAGTAGGCTTTGGGGGTTGGGATGAATCCCACCTCTGCCACTTCTCTGCTGTGTGACCTTGAGCAAGCCACTTAACTTCTCTGTGCCTCAATTACCTCACCTGTAAAATGGGGATTAAATAATAATAATAATGGTGGTATTTGTTAAGCACTTACTATGTGCAAAGCACTGTTCTAAGCGCTGGGGGGATAAAGCTGATCAGGTTGTCCCACGTGGGGCTCACTAGTTTTCATCCCCATTTTACAGATGAGGTCACTGAGGCCCAGAGAAGTGAAGTGACTTGCCCAAAGTCACACAGCTGGCAAGCGGCGGAGCCGGAATTAGAACCCATGACCTCTGACTCCCAAGCCCGGGCTCTTTCCACTGAGCCACGCTGACAGGGAGCCTCACGTCGGACAACCTGATTACCTTGTATCTCCCCCAGCGCTTAGAACAGTGCTTGGCATATAGTAAGCACTTAATAATGATGATATTTGCTAAGCGCTTACTATGTGCCAAACACTAAGCACTGGGGCAGATACAAGGTAATCGGGTTGTCCCACATGGGGCTCACAGTCTTAATAATACCATCATCATCATGTGGGGATGGGAGGAAGAAGCTAGGGAAAGAGGGGGAAAAAGAAATGTTCATTTATTCATTCTTTCAATCGTATTTATGAGCGCTTACTGTGTGCAGAGCACTGCACTAAATGCTTGGAAAATACAATACAGAAATTGTTGCAAAAATGTACTTCGGCCCAGATGAAAGAGCATGGGTCCAGACGTCAGAGGGCCTGGATTCCAATCCTGACTCTGCCACTTGTCTGCCAGGACCTTGGAAACGTCACTTAACTTCTCTGTGTCTCAGGTCCCTCACCTGCAAACTGGGAATTCAAAACTTGTTCACCCTCCTACTTGGATTGTCAGCCCCATGTGGGATAATAATAATATTGATAATGTAATATAATAATAATAATATTGTAATAACAATGGAATTTGTTTAGTGCTTATTATAATAATAATGTTGGTGTTTGTTAAGCGCTTACTATGTGCAGAGCACTGTTCTAAGCACTGGGGTAGATACAGGGTAATAAGGTTGTCCCACGGGAGGCTCACAGTTAATCCCCATTTTACAGATGAGGTAATTGAGGCACAGAGAAGTTAAGTGACTGGCCCACAGTCACACAGCTGACAAGTGACAGAGCCGGGATTCGAACCCATGTCCTCTGACTCCCAAGCCCAGGCTCTTTCCACTGAGCCACGCTGCTTCTCTTGTGCCAAGCTCTCTTCTAAATGCTGGGAATAATAATAATAATAATAATAGTAATGTTGGTATTTGTAAGCGCTTACTATGTGCCAAGCACTGTTCTAAGCACTGGTGGATACAAAGCAATCAGGTTGTCCCAAGTGGGGCTCACAGTCTTCACCCCCATTTTACAGATGAGGTAACTGAGGTGCAGAGAAGCAAAGTGACTTGCCCAAGGTCACACAGCTGACAGATGGCGGAGCCGGGATTAGAACCCACGACCTCTGACTTAGTACAAAGAAGCAGAGAAGCTTAGTAAAGAGAAGCAGCGTGGCTCAGTGGAAAGAGCAGAGGCATAGGAGTCAGAGGTTGTGGGTTCTAATCCCGGCTCCGCCACTTGTCAGCTGCGTGACTGTGGGCAAGTCACTTCACTTCTCTGGGACTCAGTGACCTCATCGGGAAAATGGGGATGAAGACTGGGAGCCCCACGTGGGACAACCTGATGACCTTGTCTCTCCCCCAGTGGTTAGAATGGTGCTTGGCACATAGTAAGCGCTTAACAAATACCAACATTTATTTATTTTTGTTTCTTTTTACAGTCCTCGGCACCTAGTAAACACTGTACAAATACCACTATTACTAGGACTCTTGAAGCACCCCCTCCTGCTTTTTTGTGGCATGAGTTCAGCATTTCCTCTGTGCCAGGCACTGCACTAAACGCTGGGGCTGATGCAAGCTAATCAGGTTGGGCACCGTCCACGTTTCCCACGGGGCTCACAGGCCTTACCCCCCCTTTTAATAATAATAATAATGTTGGTATTTGTTAAGCGCTTACTATGTGCAGAGCACTGTTCTAAGCACTGAGGGAGATACAGGGTAATCAGATCGTCCCACGTGAGGCTCACAGTTAATCCCCATTTTACAGAAAGGTAACTGAGGCCCAGAGAAGTGAAGTGACTCGCCCACAGTCACACAGCTAACAAGTAGGCGTGGCTCAGTGGAAAGAGCACGGGCTTTGGAGTCAGAGATCATGGGTTCGAATCCCGGCTCGGCCACTTGTCAGCTGTGTGGCTGTGGGCGAGTCACTTAACTTCTCTGTGCCTGTTACCTCATCTGTAAAATGGGGATGAAGACTGTGAGCCCCACGTGGGACAACCTGATTCCCCCGTGTCTACCCCAGCGCTTAGAACAGTGCTCGGCACATAGTAAGCGCTTAACAAATACCAACATTATTATTATTATAAGTGGCAGAGCTGGGAATTGAACTTTGAAGCCCAGGCTCTTTCCACTGAGCCACGCTCCTTCCCAAATATAATTATTCATTATTATTTGTTAATAATAATGTTGGTATTTGTTAAGTGCTTATTATGTGCAGAGCACTGTTCTAAACGCTGGGGGAGATAAAGGGTCATCACACGTTAGGCTCCCAGTCTTCATCCCCATTTTACAGATGAGGGAACTGAGGCCCAGAGAAGTGGCTGGCCCACAGTCCGCTGACAAGTAGCAGATCAGCATTCGAACCCATGACCTCTGACTCCCAAGCCCAGGCTCTTTCCACTGAGCCATGCTGCTTCCCAAATATTATTATTACTATTATTATTTATTAATAATAATGTTGGTATTTGTCAAGTGCTTACTCTGTGCAGAGCACTGTTCTAAGCGCTGGGGGAGATACAGGGTCATCACACGTGAGGCTCCCAGTCTTCATCCCCATTTTACAGATGAGGTCACTGAGGCCCAGAGAATAATAATGATGGTATTTGTTAAGCGCTTCCTCTGTGTAGAGCACTGTTCTAAGCGCTGGGGTAGACACAAGGGAAGCAGGTTGTCCCACGTGGGGCTCACAGTCTTAATCCCCATTTTCCAGATGAGGGAACTGAGGCCCAGAGAAGTGAAGTGACGCGCCCACAGTCACCCAGCTGACAGGGGGCAGAGCGGGATTCGAACCCATGACCTGTGACTCCCAAGCCCGGGCTCCCGCCACTGAGCCACGCTGCTTCTCTGGAATTTAGAGATTAGGTATAACTGAGGCAACAGAGGAAGCGAAAAGACTTATCCGGGGCCGCCCAGGAGACAAAGGGCGGGGGCGGGATTGGAACCCAGATCCTCCCGCCGACGGCTCCCGCCCGCTCTCAGCCAATCAGCGGAGCCGAGGGGAAAACCGGAAGTCCCCCCTCCCAGGCCCATGCGCAGTGCGAGGCCGGGCCGATCCGCCACCTTCCCAGAAGCCCCGGCCGGAAGTAGGGCGGAACTGTGGCCCCCGGATGGGGCGGAAGTGACGTCGGCCGGCTTCCGGTGCCGGAGTGGACGGTTGGGACTGGCTGCGGGGTCCCGGCCGGAGTCGGAGCTCGCCAAGATGTCGGTCCCCAGCGCCCTGATGAAGCAGCCGCCCATCCAGTCCACGGCCGGAGCCGTCCCGGTCCGCAATGAGAAAGGTAATTAAGAATAATGCAGCTGCAGCAGCAGCAGCTGCAGCAGCAGCAGCAGCAGCAGCAGCAGCATGGTGGGATTGCTTAAGCGCTTCCTCTATGTCAAGCCCTGCTCTAAGCGCTGGGGGAGAGGCGAGGACCTCAGCCCGTCCCAGGTGGGGCTCACGGTCTTCATCCCCATTGGACAGATGGGCTCACTGAGGCATTCGTGGCTCGGGGAAGAGCCCGGGCTGGGGAGTCAGAGGTCGTGGGTTCGAATCCCGCCCCCCCCCCCCCCCGCCAGCTGGGTGACTGTGGGCAAGTCACTACTCTGGGCCTCAGTCACCTCATCTGGCAAATGGGGATGAAGATTGTGAGCCTCACGTGGGACAACTTGATGACCCTGTGTCCCCCCCCAGCGCTTAGAACAGTGCTTGGCACATAGTAAGCGCTTAATAAATACCAACATTATTATTATTATTATTAATCCCGCCTCCACCACCTGTCAGCTGGGTGATTTTGGGCCAGTCACTTCCCTTCTCTGGGCCTCAGTGACCTCATCTGTAAAACGGGGATGAAGACTGTGAGCCCCAAGTGGGACAACCTCATAACCTTGTATCTCCCCCAGTGCTTAGAACAGTGCTTGGCACATAGTAAGCGCTTAATAAATACCAACATTATTATTATTATTATTAATCCCGCCTCTGCCACCTGTCAGCTGGGTGATTTTGGGGCCACCTGTCAGCTGGGTGATTTTGGGCCAGTCACTTCCCTTCTCTGGGCCTCAGTGACCTCATCTGTAAAATGGGGATGAAGACCGTGAGCCCCAAGCGGGACAGTCTAATAACCTTGTATCTTCCCCAGTGCTTAGAACAGTGTGTGGCACATAGTAAGCGCTTAATAAATACCAACATTATTATCATTATTATTAATCCCGCCTCCGCCACCTGTCAGCTGGGTGATTTTGGGCCAGTCACTTCCCTTCTCTGAGCCTCAGTGACCTCATCTGTAAAACGGGGATGAAGACTGTGAGCCCCAAGTGGGACAACCTCCTAACCTTGTATCTATCCCAGCGCTTAGAACAGTGTTTGGCCCATAGTAAGCACTCAACAAATACCAGCATTATTCAAGCGCTTAGTACAGTGCTCTGCACATAGTAAGTGCTCAATAAATACTATTGAATTCATTCATTCATTAGTACTGAGCGCTTACTATGTGCAGAGCACTGTACTAAGCTCTTGGAATGGACAATTGGGCAACAGATAGAGACAATCTCTGCCCAATGATGGGGTCACAGTCTAATCGGGGGAGACAGACAGCAGAGCAAAACAGAACAAAACAAAAACAAGATCACATTATCACGATAAATAGAATGAAGGGGATGTACACCTCAGGAACAAAATAAATAGGGTAATAAACAATATATACAAATGAACACAGTGCTGAGGGGAGGGGAAGGAGGAGCAGAGGGAAAGGGGGCTCAGCTGAGGGGAGGGGAAGGGGGAGGAGCAGAGGGGAAATCATATTCATTGAGCGCTTACTGTGTGCAGAGCACTGTACTAAGCGCTTGGAATGCACAATTCGGCAACAGATAGAGACAATCCCTGCCCAGGGACGGGCTCACAGTCTAAACGGGGGAGACGAAAAGCAGGACAGAATAAAAGGAAACAAGTAGTCTGGCATAGATATCATAGAGGTAGACACCTCATTGACAAAATAAATAGGGTAATCAATAATATGTGCAAGTACACACAGTGCTGTGGGGAGGGGAAGGGCAGAAGGCAGGAGTAGGGGGAATGGGGAGGGGAGGAGGAGCAGAGGGAAGGGGGGGGGGCTCAGTCTGGGAAGGCCTCCTGGAGGAGGGGAGCTTTCAGTATGGATTTGAAGAGGGGAAGAGAGTTGGGCAAATAATAATAATGATGGTATTTGTCAAGTCATGAGAAGCAGCATGGCTTAGTGGGAAGAGCCCGGGCCTGGGAGCCAGAAGCCATGAGTTCCAAACCTGGCTCCACCGCCTATCAGCTGTGTGACTTTGGGCAAGACACTTAACTTCTCGGTGCCTCGGTGACTTCATCTGTAAAATGGGGATGAAGACTGTGAGCTCATCTGTAAAATGGGGATGAAGACTGTGAGCCCCACATGGGACAACCTGATGATCTTGTATCCCCCTATTGCTTAGAAGAGTGCTTGGCACATAGTAAGTGCTTAACAAATGCCATCATTTGTTATTATTAAGTGGCTTGCCCAAGGTCACACAGCTGACAAGTGACGGAGCTGGGATTAGAACCCATGACCTGTGACTCCCAAGCCTAGGCTCTTTCCACTGAGCCACACTGCGCGAGGGCTGGGGGATCCCCCTCGTTATTTCCTAAGCGCCCACCCCGGGCCAACCAGCCCAGGGACAGCTACGACATAGTCCCCTCCTCGCTCCACCTGGGCCGCTCGGCCCAAGAGGTGAAAGAGTAGGTGTTTTGTCCCCATTTTACAGATGAGGGTACCGAGGCACAGAGAGGGCAAAGGGACTTGCCTGAAGTCACCAGAGCAACCCGGGGACAGGGCTGGGATTAGAACCCGGGTCTGCTGCTTCCCCGTCCCGTGTTCTTTCCACATACAGCCCTCTCCCACCTCTCACATCCCCATTCCCTCCACCTCCCTCACCCGTCCCCTGCTGCCCCATCTGTTTGCCAGGGGGCTGGGGGGCGGGGAGGAGGTGGGGAAGAGGGGGCAGGGGCCTGAAGGGTTGTCCCCCCGCCCCCAGGTGAAATTTCCATGGAGAAGGTGAAGGTGAAGAGGTATGTGTCGGGTAAGAGGCCGGACTACGCGCCCATGGAGTCCTCGGACGAGGAGGATGAGGAGTTCCAGTTCATCAAGAAGGCCAAAGAGCAGGAGATCGAACCCGAGGAACAGGAGGAGGATTCGTCCAGCGACCCCCGTCTGCGGCGCCTGCAGAACCGGATCAGCGAGGATGTGGAAGAGAGGTGACGAGGGACGAGGCCAGGCGGGGCGGTAGGACTTAGGGAGCCAACTCCACCCAGGTTGGCGTAGTGTCCGTCCGCGGGTCCGCCCTCCTCCCGCTCCCCGGCATCGGAGCCTCAGCGTTTCCTGGGACTCTCCTCTCCATGGGGCCACCCTCGGGGGTCTCATCCCATCAATCTCTTAGGATTCCCCCGGCCCCACATCGCCAACTCTGAGGGAGTGGGGTTCCCCCCGGGGGTGGAGGGGTGCCTCGGAGTGACGGGCGGGATCTGCCCCGGCACAGGTTGGCCCGGCACCGGAAGATCGTGGAGCCGGAGGTGGTTGGAGAGAGCGACTCCGAAGTGGAGGGAGACGCCTGGCGCATGGAGCGGGAAGACAGCAGTGAGGAGGAAGAAGAGGAGATTGACGACGAGGTACGTGAAGGAGGAGGGGCCGGCGGTTTCGAGCTGGGATCGGCGATAGGGAGGGGGCTGGGCGCACCCACAGAGCCTCTACCCCAGCCGAAAGCCAGCTTTTCTCCCACGGGGGGCGCAGGGACTGGGAGATCCTTTCTCGTGCCGTGGCCAGAGGCCACCGGGCAGGCCAGAGCAGGGGCCCCCCGGCCCGGCCCCGCTGACCCGGCGTTGGGGTCACCCCGGCAGGAGATCGAGCGGCGGCGGGGGATGATGCGCCAGCGAGCCCAGGAGAGGAAGAACGAGGAGCTGGAGGTGATGGAGGTGGAGGACGAGGGGCGGTCCGGTGAGGAGTCTGAGTCCGAGTCTGAGTACGAAGAGTACACGGACAGCGAGGACGAGATGGAGCCCCGCCTCAAGCCCGTCTTCATCCGCAAGTGAGTGCAAGCCCGTGCCCAGCTGGGCCCTGCTCCCGCGGGGCCTCGCACTCAGGGACCCCCACACCTGTCCTGAGCCCGGGGCTATCGCGGAGGGGTGCAGCTCCCCCGGGGGTCGGGCCCCTGCCGTTTTCAATCCGTGGCCTTTATTCAGCGCCCACTGTGTGCCGAGTCCTGTGCTAACCAAGCACGTGGGAGAGTACCGATCTCCGCCTTAGAGGAATTTACGCTCACAGGTCTGAGATCGAATGGGAATCGACGAGCCGATTCTCGACGCCCTGTCGGGGCTGCTCAGGTCGCGCTGGCTGAGGCCTGCCGAGCCCGGGCTTCCTTTGGGCAGAACTTCTGGAGGGCAGGGGGTGCTGAGGGAGTGGGGCACTCGAGCAAGGCTGGTAAGGGGTCAGACGGACGCTGTGGCTACAGGAAAGACCGGGTGACCGTACAAGAGCGGGAGGCCGAGGCGCTGAAGCAGAAGGAGCTGGAGCAGGAGGCCAAGCGGCTGGCGGAGGAGCGGCGCAAGTACACGCTGAAGGTGGGGGTGGGAGGGGGACACGGGCCCAGGGTTCTCTCGGGAGGGGTTGGGAGGGCGCGGAGAGAGGAACCGGGGGGCCGGAGCCGGGCCTGAGGCAGCCCCGTCCCGGCCAGATCGTGGAGGAGGAGACCAAGAAGGAGCTGGAGGAGAACAAGCGGTCTTTGGCGGCACTGGACGCCCTCAACACTGACGACGAGAACGACGAGGAGGAGTACGAGGCCTGGAAAGTGCGGGAGCTGAAACGCATCAAGCGGGACCGAGAGGACCGGGAGGCGTGAGTTTCGGGGGAACGCGGAGGGCGGGTGAGGGGCTCCGGAGGGCGGGATGCCCACCCCCCACTGATGCCTCTCTGGCCCTGGGCAGGAACGAGAAGGAGAAGGCTGAGATCGAGCGCATGCGCAACCTGACGGAGGAGGAGCGGCGGGCCGAACTGCGGGCCAACGGCAAAGTCATCACCAACAAGGCCGTCAAGGGCAAATACAAGTTCCTGCAGAAGTACTACCACCGCGGGGCGTTCTTCATGGTAAGGGCCCCGCTCCTCCCCCGCGCCCCCTCGGGCTTTGTCCCGGCCGGCCCGGTGGCGCCGCGGCCGCTCCGACTTGCCCCGCCACCGCAAGCGTGGGGCCTGTCGGACCCTGCCGTTTTCACCGCTCCCTGCTTTTCGCATCCCTCCGCCCGCCCGGCCGGCCGTCTCCCCGGTAGGCAGAGGATGTGTGTCTTGCTGTCGTCCTTTCCCTATTGCAGAGCGTACAGCGCCTTGTCTCAGCAGATGCCCTGATGGGACATTCCCGTGGCTAGTCGCCCCTGAGGCAGCCCCGGGGCCCCCAGACCCACTTCCCCCACGACCCTGGGGCAGCTTCGGCCCAGTGCCCCGTCCCCGGTGCAAGCTCAGCAAGCGGCAGTGACCGACAGCTGCCGGGCGCAGGGTGGCCACTCCTGCTTCCCAGGGGCCGGGCTCCTTCGTGTGGGATGGCGGGGGCGTTGAATGAGGACGGACTTCAGGCTCTGTCAGGCTGCCCGGTGGGGTCACCGGGCTCGCCGAGGGCCAGTGCCCGGCGCGATCGCTTATGCGAGGCTGGGCCGACGGCTCTCTGCTCCCTTGCAGGATGAGGACGAGGAGGTCTACAAGAGGGACTTCAGCGCGCCCACCCTGGAGGACCACTTCAACAAGACCATCCTGCCAAAAGTCATGCAGGTCCGGGCGGGCTGGAAACGGGGGTAGGGGGCAGGGAGCGGGGGTGGGTCTGGGCTGGAAGCGGGACCGGGCCCTCGGTGGCAGGCGCCGAGACTCATGCTGTTCTGCCCCCCCGGCCCAGGTCAAGAACTTCGGGCGTTCGGGCCGCACCAAGTACACCCATCTGGTGGACCAGGACACCACCTCCTTCGACTCGGCCTGGGGCCAGGAGAGCGCCCAGAACACCAAGTTCTTCAAGCAGAAGGCAGCCGGGGTGCGGGACGTCTTCGAGCGGCCGTCGGCCAAGAAGAGGAAAGCCACCTAGAGCCCGGCCCCCCGCCCCGATTCTGGACACACAGGCGGGCCCCGGCCCGCGCCGACCCATCACCACCCCCACACCGCTGCAGCCGGTCTGCCCTGTCTCCAGCCCCGCTGCGTGGTACAGGCAGGCACCTGGCGTGGACTGGGCCCAGCTGGGGTCCCCCGGTGATTACGTGGGTCAGCGGACCCTGGCACCCCCACGCCCCGCCACTCTTCCCGGAGGGGATGCCAGGTCAGGGCCTTCCGGGGCTCTGGGGCCGTTGCGGCCTCTTCCTGGTTCCTGCTCCCCCCGCTTGGGGCCGGAGCCGCGGGAGAGCCACGGCTTTTGGGGCCCAGACCCCACCCCGGCCAGGAAACCTAAACTTATTAAGCTTTGTTTGTACAGTGCCCCGGGGCCGATGGCCCCCAGGAACCCCTATCCTATTAAACGGCGTTTGTACAACTCCTTGGCTGCAGTCTATGAGCCGGGGCACCACCAGTTCACTGAGAAGAGTATGGTCTTTGTGGACTTAGATTGACCCCTCGGGTGCCTGGGGGGAACAAGGTCTAAAACACCATGCTGCTCCCTAAGGAGAAAAAGGGGGCCCCAACAGTTCAGCAGCTGAGGGTGGAGAGAGGAGCAGGCCCCAGAGCAGGACTCAATTCCCCATCCTCACCTGGACAGGCAGCAGCTTCTGCCCCTCCTGCCCGCCCCCGACGCGGAGATGATAGAGACACAACACTGCGGAGGTGGCGAAGGGCACGCCTTTACTTCAACAAGTCCCAGCAAGGGGCCACGGGGAATCAGTTGGTGAGGGTGATGAGGGCCTCCACCACGTTGCCCATGTGTTCCCGCAGGCTCCTCTCGGCGGCCGCACGCGAGATCTCCATCTCTGTCATCTGTGAGGAGAAACCTCTGTGGCACGGCCCGCCCCCCGCCTCCTCTCCCCAACCCCGCACTCCCCCCTACCCCTCCGGAGGCCGAAGCAAGGGCTTCACTCACTATCAGCTCCAGATCCTCCTTCTTGATGGTGACTTTCGCCAGCTCCTTCTCCCTGCAGACAGACAAGTCTTCCCAGTTCCCTCTGCCCCCCTCCCCGAGGCCTTCAAGGCCCCCAGCAGAATCCACCCGGGGCCACGGGAAGGAGGGATAAGCCAGGAGTCCCCGGCTCCCAGCTGGCCCCGAGGCCGGGAGAGGGGCATCAGATGCCAGAACATGGGAGAAAACTGCTCCTCCAGGCACAGACGATGGGTCCTGACCTCAGAGGCCTCAGTCTAACAGAGGAGACCATAATAATTGCGATATTCCTCAAGCGTTTGCTATGTATCAAGCACTGGGGTCGATACAAGATAATCAGGTTCTTCACGGGACGAGGTCTAAGTAGGCTGGAGAAGGGGCATTGAATCCGCATTTTGCAGGTGAGGTACCTGAAGCACGGAGAAGTTGAACCATCTGCCAGAATCACGCAACAGGTAAGCGGGGGCGCCGCGATTAGGTCCTCGGTCCTCTGACTCCTAGGCCCACGCTCTTTTCACTAGGCCGTGCTGCTTCCCCCCAAACCACGCCGACAGCCTCCCACAGACCAATTGCAAGGGAGTGGGGTTGGGGGGGGACTTTGTGGGGGACATTTGTAAGCAACACGTCCCAAGGTCGGTGATCCCTGTGGCGCATCGATCCCAGTCCGCCCCCGACAAGGGCACCCGGGCGAGGGGGGAGATCAGGGTCTGGTCGGGGGGGTTCCGAGCCCTCAACCTCACGGATGGGAAGAGGGGCTCAGTATCAAGAGCCCGGGCTTGGGAATCGGAGGTCGTGGGTTCTAATCCCGGCTCCGCCGCTTGTCAGCTCTGAGCAAGTCACTTCACTGGGCCTCAGTTCTCTCATCCCTAAAACGGCGATGAAGACTGGGTCAACCTGATGGCCTTGTATCACCCCCCAGTGCTTAGAACAGTGTTTGGCACATAATAAGCGCTTAACATATACCATCATTATTATTATTCATTCATTCAATAGTATTGTGTTATTATAGTATTAGTATTTATAGTAGTATTATTCTCAGTGCCGCAGTTCCCTCATCTGTAAAAGGGGGGTGAAGGCTGTGGGCCCCACGTGGGACAACCTGATGGCCTTGTATCCCCCCCCACCCCAGCGCTTAGAACAGTCCTCGGCACATAATAAGTGCTTAACAAATACCATCATTCTTCTCAGTGCCTCAGTTCCTTCATCTGTAAAAGGGGGATGAAGGCTGTGGGCCCCACGTGGGACAACCCGATGACCCTGTGTATCCCCCCAGCGCTTAGAACAGCGCTTGGCACATAATAAGCGCTTAACAAATACCATCATTCTTCTTCTTCTCAGTGCCTCAGTTCCCTCATCTGTAAAAGGGGGATGAAGGCTGTGGGCCCCACGTGGGACAACCTGATCGCCTTGGAGAAGCAGCGTGGCTCAGTGGAAAGAGCACGGGCTTTGGAGTCAGGGCTCATGAGTTCGAATCCCAGCTCTGCCACTTGTCAGCTGTGTGACTGTGGGCAAGTCACTTCACTTCTCTGGGCCTCAGTTCCCTCATCTGTAAAATGGGGATGAAGATTGTGAGCCCCACGTGGGACATCCTGATTCCCCTGTGTCTACCCCAGCGCTTAGAACAGTGCTTGGCACATAGTAAGCGCTTAACAAATACCAACATTATTATTATTATCCTCCCCCCCCCAGCGCTTAGAACAGCGCTCGGCACATAATAAGCGCTTAACAAATACCATCATTCTTCTTCTTCTTCTCAGTGCCTCAGTTCCTTCATCTGTAAAAGGGGGATGAAGGCCGCGGGCCCCACGTGGGACAACCCGATGACCCTGTATCCTCCCCCCCCGCCCCAGCGCCCGGCACATAGTAAGCGCTTAAGAAATGCCCTCATCACCAGCCCGGCTCAGCGGGGGTGACCGTGGGCAAGTCCCTGCGCTTCTCCGGGCCTCAGCGACCTCATCTGGAAAACGGGGATGAAGAGGGTGGGTTCCCCCCGGGCCGGGGGAGCGGCTCCTTACCGCTCCTGCTTGGCCTTCTGCTCCCGGGAGCGGCGGTCTCCGATGACCGACATGGCCTGCGGGGACACAGAGCGGGCTGAGGCCGGGGCCCGAGGGGACGCGAGGGGACCCGCCGCCCCCCCCCGGCCGGTCCTGCCTCCGCCCCCCGGCCCCGCACCGTCTCCAGGTTGGAGCTCTGGATCTCCTTCTCCTCCGCATAGTCGGTGACGCGCTCCAGGTCGGCCGCGCCGCTGTCGTGCTTCCGCGGCTTCTCGGGCGGCCGCTCGGGGCCGCTGGGCTCCGTCTCCAGCTCCAGCTCCACGTCCCCCTCGGCGGCCATGGCGGCTCCTCCACCGCCCGGCCCGCCGCCCTTCCCCCCCCCCCCCCTCCCTCCCCGCGCACGCGCGCCCCCCGCCGCTGCCCGCCAGCGCCCCTGCTGGACGGAGGCCTCCCCCGGCCGTTGGGCTTCTCCGCTCGCCCCGCCGCCGAGCCCGGACGAGCTCAGCCGAGCCGGGCCGAACCTTGCCGAGCCCTGATGAACCCAGCCGAGCCCTGCCGAGTCCCGCCGAGTCCCGCCGAGTCCCGCCGAACCCCACCGAGCCCCGCCGCGCCGGCCGACCGTTTCCCGAGCGGGCTCAGAGCCTGAGCGGGGGGCTGGGGGGGGGGGAGCCTAATCCGGAGAGGAAGAAGTGATAATAATAATAGTAATCCTCGTAATAATGGCTTTTGTTAGACTAGAAGCAGCGTGTCTCGGTGGAAAGAGCCCGGGCTGGGGAGTCAGAGGTCATGGGTTCGAATCCCGGCTCGGCCACGTGTCAGCTGGGTGACGGTGGGCAAGTCGCTTCACTCCTCTGGGCCTCAGTGACCTCATCTGTAAAATGGGGATGCAGACTGGGAGCCTCACGTGGGACAACCTGATGACCCTGTATCTCCCCCAGCGCTTAGAACAGTGCTCTGCACCTAGTAAGCGCTTAACCAATACCAACATTATTATTATTATCATTATTATATATTAAACGCTTACTAGGTGTAAAGCACTGTTGTAAGCGCTGGGGAGGATGCAAGGTGATCAGGTTGTCCCACGTGGGGTTCACAATCTTCATCCCCATTTTACAGAGGAGGGAACTGAGGCACAGAGAAGTGAAGTGACTCGCCCAAAGTCACACAGCTGACAAGGAGCAGAGCCGGGATTAGAACTCATGACCTCTGACTCCCCAGCCCGGGCTCTTTCCACTGAGCCACGCTGATTGTCGGATATGAGGAGGGAGGGCGTTCCAGGCCAGAGGCAGGATGTGGGCCAGGGGTCGGCGGCGAGATAAAGGAGATCGAGGCACAGTGAGATGTTTGGCGTTAGAGGAGCAAAGTGTGCCGGCTGCTTGTAGTAGGAGAGTAGTGAGGTGAGGTAGGAGGAGGCAAGGGAATGGAGGGCTTTAAAGCAGGATGGAGGGCTTTAAAGCCAAAGGTGAGGAGCTTTTGTTTGATGTGGAGGTGGATGGGCAACCACTGGAGTTTTTTGAGGAGTGGGGTCCTGAACATTTTTGTCGAAAAATGATCTGGGCAGCGGAGCAAAGAATGGACGGGAGTGAGGAGAGGCAGGAGGCCGGGGGCTCAGCAAAGAGGCTGAGGCAGTAATCCAGGTGGGAGAGGGTGAGCGATTGTATTAACGTGTTGGCAGTTTGAATGGAGAGAAAAGGGCGAATTTTAGCTATGTTGTGAAGGTGGGACCCACAGGATTTAGTGATGGATTGAATATGTGAGTTGAATAAGAGAGAGGAGTCAAGGATAATGCCAAGGTTACGGGCTCGTGCGATGGGAAAGATGGCAGTGCCGTCTACAGGGATGGAAAAGTCAGAGGGAGGACAGGGTTTGGGTGGGAAGATAAGGAGTTCTGTTTTGGACGTGTTAAGCTTGAGGTGACCGGCAGACATCCAAGTAGAGATGTCTTGAAGACAAAAGGAAATGCGAGGCTGCACAGAGGGAGAGAGATCAGGGCTGGAGATGCAGATTTGGGTATCATTCACATAGAGGTGGAAGTTGAAGCCACGGGAGCCAGTGAGTTCTCCATGATCAAGCAGTGTGACCTAGTGAAAAGAGCAGCGTCCTGCGAGTCAGAAGGACCTGGGTTCTAATGCGGCTACTCTACTTGCCTGCTATGAGACCTTGGGCAAGTCGTTTGAGTTCTCTGGGTCTCGGGTACCTCATCTGTAAAATGGGGATTAAGACTGTGAAACTCACGAGGGTCATGGACGACGTCTAACCCTGTTTCTTGTATCTACCCCAGCCCTTAGCACAGTGCCCGGCACAGAGTAAGTGCTTAATGAATGGCATAAAAAAAGATCACCCCAATACACACACACACACACTGAGTCCCTTCATACTCGTGTGCACAGGAATTCCCTAACACACACACAATCTCAGAAGTTTCCCCATCCCCCTCCCTGCACAGGGCCAGATGGCGGGAGGCTGAGCTGCCAATCCCCTTAACAGCCCTGGCAGGAGAAGATGGAGAAGTTGGGGGCTGGGGGTGAAGGAGGTTGGCTTGACCATGCCTGGGCCATAAGTTCAGCTGGTCAGACAGGAAAGGGAGCCGGGCCCCGCCCAGCTGGCCCATCTGACCAGTGTCAGCCCTAGTCAGGTCATGTTCGATTCCTTTAGTGCCACAACTGCGACCCCTGGCCCCTGAATCCGACCTCCCTGCAGTGTCCTGGAATGGTGGGAGGTGAGGAGAAGGACAGAGGACCCCTGGACTCGGCCCCACGGCACAACTGGCCCAACCAAGTCCTGGCCGACGCCGAGGCCCATCAGGTGAGGGGAACAGGATGGGAGGGTGGAGTCCCTTGAGACCGTAGGTTCCCTCTAGACTTTAAGCTCTTTGGGGGCAGGGAATGTGTCTGTTAGATGGTTGCGTTGTACTCTCTCAGGGTTTAGTACAGTGCCCCGAACACAGTGAGCACTCAGTAAATATGATCGATTGATTGGGGCGGGCAATGAGGACAAGGATGGAGGCCTTCCCTGACTAATCCCCCCTTTCCTCGTCTCCCACTTCTTTCTGCGTCTCCCTGACTTGCGCCCCCGTCCTCCCAGCCCCACAGCACTCATGCCCATCTCTGTCATTTACTTATTTATATTGGTGTCTGCCTCCCCTGCCAGACGGTAAGCTCGTGATGGGCAGGGAATGTGTATTTGTTCTTATACTGTACTCTCTATACTGTACTCTCCCAAGCACTTAGTACAGGGATCTGCACACAGTAAGTGCTCAATAAATACAATTGAATGAATGAATGTACCCAACCCCTTCCCTCCCCACGAAGGACCCAGACCCCACCCTACCCACCACTGTGGTCTCAGGCTGGGTGGGGTCTGGGCCGTAGGTTTGGAGGTCAATCCAGACGACGAATTGGAGAGGGCTGCAAGACAGGGTAGCTTCTCCACTTTCCCGAGGACCCCCAGTCCAGGCTCTGCCCCCGCTCCCTGGCCCAGGCGTCCAGCTGCTGTGGCTCCTGGCCTGGCTCCTGCCCGCCTCACTGGCCGCAGCTCGGGGAGCCTGCCAGCAGCCGCCTGCTCTACACCCTGCTGCACGTCGGAGCTTCGGCCGCCTGTTGCCTCCTGCTGTCCAGCCCCTCGCTGGACGCTCTGGCCGAGAAGGTGAGGGCGCCGGAGGGCACTGGAGGTCGGCCGGTGGGTGGCGAGGGGCCGTGGGAGCCCGAGCCCCGGCAGAGTGTGGCTGTCTGCCTGTGCCCCTCCAGGTGCCCCTGCCCTGGGGCCTGTGTGCGCGCCTGTCCAGCCACCGGGACTGTGCGGCCCTGCGCGGCCCGGGGGCCGTGTACCGCGTGTGTGCGGGGACCGCCACCTTCTACCTGCTGCAGGCCACCCTGCTCCTCCACGTGCGCTCCCCGTACAGCACCCGCGCCCGCCTGCACCACGGGTATGGGCCGGGGAGGCGGGCAGGTGGGCACCGGGAAGAGCCAGGGAGGTGGAGGCAGGGGCGGGTCTGGCTGCATCACCGCATCTGCTGCCCCCCATCCCCCTTCTGCCCCTCTGCTGCTCCCTCCCCTGCCCGCCAGGTTCTGGTTCCTGAAGTTCCTGCTCCTGCTGGGCCTCTGCGTGGCAGCTTTCTGGATCCCGGATGAACACCTTTTCCCAGGTGATGGACGTGGACTGGGGGGACGTAGCCTGGCGAGAGGTGGGGAGGGGGCTGTTGAGGGAAAGGGCTTGATCCGGCAAACCACAGAAGGGGCAGTGAGGTGACTGATCCCAGGGGCTGTCTCCATAGCCTGGCACTATGTGGGCATCGGAGGTGGCTTCGCCTTTATTCTGCTGCAACTGGTGCTCATCACCGCTTTCGCCCACAGCTGGGACCGTAATTGGTAAGAGCCCCAGTCCGTGAGGAAGGGGCAGCACGGGGCCGGCAAGCCCTCCTGGCCTGGCGGCCGGAGGTGGGGTAGTCCTCCTGGCCTGGCAGTGAGGGGCAGGGCTAGCCCTCCAGGCCCGGCAGCTGGAGGTGGGGCAACTAGTCCTCCAGGCCTGGCAGTGAGGGGCAGGGCTAGCCCTCCAGGCCCGGCAGCTGGGGGTGGGACTAGTCCTCCTGGCCCGGCAGCTGGAGGTGGGGCTAGTCCTCCTGGCCTGGCATCCGGGGGCAGGGCTAGTTCTCTTGGCCTGGGCAACAATCCGGGGTTGGAGGTGGAGGGCCCCAGCCCTCTGTTGACGGGTCTTCTGGGTCCCTGCAGGATGACAGGGGCGGCCCAGGACGGACGCTGGCTGCTGGCGGTGCTGCTGGCCACACTGGCATTCTACTGCGTGGCGGTGGTGGGTGCCGGGCTGCTTTTCCGGCACTACACCCGCCCGGCCGGCTGCCTGCTCAACAAAGCCCTGCTGGGCCTGCACCTCGGCCTCTGCGGCCTGCTCTCCTGCCTCTCACTGGCCCCCTTCGTCCGGCGCAGTGCGTGCTCCAGCCCTCCCCCCCCCCCCCCACGGGCCCTCCGGGTGGGGAGGGGCGGAGCGGGGACCCCCTTCCCTTCAATCCCTCATCTGGATCCCCCCGGGGAAAAGGGGCGAGAACTTTGGCCTACAAAGCAATGACCTTCGCGGTGACGTCTGTGGTCTCTTCCCAGGGCAGCCTCGCTCTAGCCCTCTGCAGACCTCCATCATCAGCTGCTACATCATGTACCTGACCTTCTCGGCCCTGTCCAGCCGACCCCCGGAGCAGGGTGAGGGGGCAAGCGGAGTCCTGGGAGGTCCACCACCCTCTCCTCGGCCCCCTAGCCCCTCCCCAACGCCGTGACATCCTTCTCCCCACAGTCCTGCTCGGGGGGCAGAACCGGACCATGTGCCTGCCCAGCCTGGACTCCCCGGGACAACAAGCGCCAGGCACCTCTCTGGCCGTGCTGAGCGCTGGCATCATGTACACCTGCGTGCTCATCGCCTGGTGGGTGCGGAATGGCGGGGGGTCGGGAGACGGAAGGAAGGAAGCGGGAGACTCGGACATTCAGGGCAGCTTTGCAGAACTGACTCTCCCCTCCCTCCTCTCCTCCAGTAACGAGGCCTCCTACCTGGCAGAGGTGTTCGGGCCCCTGTGGATGGTCAAAGTTTACAGCTACGAACTCCAGGTGGGAACCCCACTCACAGCCTGGTTCCTGGGCTCCCCGGCCCTGTTGGGCAGGGGTTGAGGGGAGGGCATCCTCTTCCCTCTCCATCTTTACTCCCACAACCCCCGAGGCACCCTCCCTCCCGTGCTCCCCGCTCCTGCCACCTCTTGCTCCACAGAAACCATCGCTATGCTTCTGCTGCCCTGACCGGGTGAACCTGAAGGAGGGAGGTGAGGCGGCCCAGGGGGCGGCGAGGGGCAGACGGGGCCTTGGCACGGGAGGCAGGTCGGTAGCTCCTCCGTCTCCTGTCCACAGGGCCGCCTGGGGGAGAGGAGGGACCGGTGCCTCCCGCAGCTCCACAGGGGCCTCCCGACAAGGCCCAGCGACTTCCTTACAGCTACTCGGCCTTCCACTTCGTCTTCTTCCTGGCCTCTCTCTACGTCATGGTCTCTCTCACCGACTGGTTCAGGTCAGTCAGCGGAGGGGGCGGCGGACGGGTCCCAGAGTCGAGCCCCCGACCCAAGCCCGCAGATTCGTCGGCCGTGAATCGCTTGCCCGGGCTTCTGGTTTGACTTTCAGTGGGGAGCCGGCTGGGGGACCCAAACGAGCCCCCTCCACTCCCCGTACCGGGGCACACACCCCTGCAAAACTGCCCCCCTCCTCCCCACAGTTACGAGGGGGCAGAAATGGGCTCCACCTTTGTGAAGGGCAGCTGGGCCACGTTCTGGGTCAAGGTGGCCTCATGCTGGGCCTGCATCCTGCTCTACCTGGGCCTGCTGCTGGTTCCGCTCTGCAGGCCACTGGCCCGACCCCCGCGTCCCCGCCGCCGTCTCCGCCGTCTCCGCCACCGTCGCCTTCACCCGGTTTCTGCCTAACCTCTAACCGCCGCCTTCCGCCCCAGGGAGAGGTGGTGCCAGGGGTCAGGGAAGGGGGTCTGGGAGGCCCAGCCCCCTTGCAGGGTCTCCTATCTCAGCCCCTCTGTCACTCTGACCCCCCCAGCTCCAACCCCTCCCCCGGCTTCCCGAAAGATCAGAGCACCGGCAGAGGCTCTGTGCCCTTACTGCCCCTGTTCAGGGCTGCCTGTCTACCCCGACTCCCCTCCCCGGTCTAGCGCGTGGAGGAGGGGAAGAGAAGGGATGGGGGAGTGGGGCAGGGGCTCAGCTTTCCCTGGCTGCTTATGGCAGAAGGGAGCCGGGGTAGCCCTGTGACCACTCAGAGAGAGGCCTGGCATCTGGGGCAGCGAGAAACCAGACCGGCTCTGTGATCTGGCCGGAGGCGGGTCCCCGGATCATGTCCCACTCTAAATAAAAGCAGCTTCTGACCCCCTTCTCCCTCTCAGCTCCCTGACCTGTGGTCCCAACCCCAGTGTGAAGGGCAGAACCCCCAGGAATGAGCTCCAGGGTACTAGGTGGAGGTCCCCCAGGCAGAATCCCCCCCAGCTCCCCAGCCAGTCAGGCAGCAGAGGAATTAAAAAGCTACTTTTAATACTCTGGGGGGGCCCCTAGCAATAAAAAACACAGGGCAGGGGGGCCCCGATGGGGCAGAAGGGTAGTTGTCCAGACTGGGGAGCCTACAGTGGGTTCGGGGGTGCTGTGGGCACAAGGGTAGGCGGTCCTGCTGCTCAGCCTGGGGAGGGTTGGGGGGCCCGGGGTGGGCACAGGTGGGATGAGGGGGAAGTGGTTGCCCGGGCAAAGGAGGGGCAGGGGGCAGGGGCCTGTGGTGAGCACGGGGGAGAAGGGAGAATGGTGGCCCAGGCTTGGGAGGACCAAGGGGAGGGGGGGTCCGTGGTGGGTCCGTGGTGGGCACGTGGAGGGTGGGGGCGCTGCCATCAGTGCTGGGGCCTGTGAGCACTACAGGAGGAGGCGTGAGCAGGGCAAGGCCGACCAGCTCCGGGCACTCGGGCGGCAGGTAGGCGAGCGGGGGGTTAGGGGAAGGCTAGGCGCCAGGCCAAGCCACTATTTGGGCTCCTCCTTCTTCTCGTTGGCTTTTTTCTGCTTCTGCTGCATGATCTCCGAGTCCCTGAGGGCAGAGAAGACAGCACATGGGTAGGGGCAGGGCTGGGAGGGTGGAGTTCGGGAGGGCGCTAGGGCAGAGGAGTCAGAGCACTGGTTGGGGAGGCAGGGGGTTGGGGGGGGGAGGCAGAGGGTACCTTAGGCCCTCACTGGCTGCTCCCTAGGGATGTCATCACATGCTCGGGGGTCTGCCCTTCACCCTGGAAGCAGGCACTCCCAAGGGGCAGACGGGCAGCTCCCATCTCCTCACTCCAGAGAACCCCCCAGAATCGCGCCCGGCCCCACCCCGCCTAAGAGGGAAGAGTCCCAAAGGGTCCAGTGACCACAAGCCCGACGGGCGGACAATGAGCCCGTCCCCTCCACACCCTCGGTCTGCCCCCCGACCCCGTTCCCCGCCTCCAGACGGACCTCTGCTTGCGGGCGGCGGCCGAGAGCCCGTCGTCCCGGCGTTTGCCCTTGCCCGAGTCGCTCTGCTTCTTCATGTTCTTCTGGCGGGCGAGCTCGCGTTGGTTACCGCCTGAGGGTCGGAGAAGGGGTGAGCGGGGGTGACCCCTCCGCCGGAGCCCCGGGGACCACGTGCTCCCACTGGGAGCCCCACTCTGACCCGGACCACCAGGGACCATGCCCGGGCCAGCCGGGCCCAGAACGGGGATTGCAGACGGGGAGGGGCTGTGGTTCTCAGGAGGGCGGGGTCCTGGGGGTGGTCTGTTTTGAGGGGTCATTTGGAGAAGAGACCTCGGACCCTTAAACACCAGGGAGCGGAGGAGTCTGGATTTACCGAGGGAAGCCTGGTGTGAGGCAGAAGCCGGGGCTTGGGGTTTTGATGTTCAGGAAGTTTAAGCATTATGTGAGGTCAGGGGGGTCTTGGGGTCCCTATGTGAGCGGAGGGTGTACCGGAGGCATCGGATGGGGTCTCGGTCCGTACTGGGAGCACTGTGGGCGAGCCTCAGTGTGTACTGAGGGGACTGGATGGGGGGGATATCGGCATACTGGGCGGGGGGGGGAGGTTGTCAGTGTGTATTTGGAACTCCGGTTGGGGGTCTCAGTGGGCACTGAGGGGTATTGGAACGGTTTCGACATGCACGGGGAGGTGGGCCTCGACATGCAGAGGGGGCCATTGGAGGGGGTCTCGGCATGCGGTGCAACAGCACGGCGTAGGGACTACGGCCCGGGCCCTGGTAGTCGGAAGGTCATGGGTTCTAATCCCGGATCCGCCGCTCATCCGCTGTGTGACCTTGAGCAAGTCACTTTAACTTCTCTGTGCCTCAGTACCCTCATCTGTAAAATGGGGATTGAGACCGTGAGCCCCACGGGGGACCATTTGATTACCTCATATTTACCCCGGCATTTAGAACAGTGCTTGGCACAGAGTAAGTGCTGAACAAATACCACCGTCATTATTATAATAATGCATGGGAGGGGGGAGTGTCTTGGCATGCACCAGGGGACATCAAAGGGTGCCGATGCACAAGACACCGGGATTTTGGGGTGCATGGGGGGGGGGGTCCCGGCATATATGGAGGGCACGGGGGGGGGGGCATTTCTTGGTGCAAACATGGTGTAGGGGGGGGTCTCAGCATGTATTGAAAGCTTTGGAGGGGGTTCTCAATGCACCTGGGCAGTGGGGGAGGGGGGCATCTTTGCATTAGTGAAGCAGCGTGGCTTAGTGGATAGAGCCCGGGCTTGGGAGTCAGAGGTCATGGGTTCTAATCCCGGCTCTACCGCCTGTCAGCTGAGTGACCTTGGGCAAGTCACTTCACTTTCCTCAGCTGTCAAATGGAGATGAAGCCTGTGAGCCCTACGTGGGATCTTACATCTCCCCCAGCGTTTAGAACAGTGCTTGGCACACAGAAAGCGCTGAACAAATACCAACAACATTATTATTATCATGCAGGGTTGGGGGGGCGTCTTGGCATGCAACGGAGGACATCGGAGGGGCCCGGGGCACAAGAGGATGGGATCTTGGGGTGCATGGAGGGACCCAACATATATGGAGGGCACGGGGGGGCATCTTTGCATTAGCGAAGCAGCGCGGCTCAGTGGCAAGAGCCCGGGCTTGGGAGTCAGAGGTCACGCGTTCGAATCCCGGCTCCGCCGCCTGTCAGCTGAGTGACCTTGGGCGAGTCACTTCCCTTCCCCGAGCCCCAGTCCCTTCATCTGCCAAAGGAGGATGAAGCCCGTGGGCCCTACGGGGGGGACAACCCGCTGACCTTCTCTCTCCCCCAATGCTCGGCACCTAGGAAGCGCTTAACCAATATCAGCATTATTATTATTAGTGGGGAGGGGGGCTATTTACGGGTAAAGGGAGGTTATGGGGTGTGGGTTTATGGGGGGGGGTCTCCATGCAATAAGAGGAGGGGGGTCCTGAGGGTTAATCCCCGGAGGATGATGGGTGGGGGGGATGGAAAGGGGGGGGGTCCTGAGGGTTAATCCCCGGAGGGTGATGGATGGGGGGGTGGGGATGGGGCTCACGGGTCATGGCGGCGTCGGCTCCTTCCTCTGGTCGTCGCTGGGCCCCGCCCCTTCCTCGCGCCGTGCGGCCCCCACCTCCCCCCCGGCCGCGCCCTCTCATTGGTCCGTTGGCGCCACGTGGGGCCTCCGGGCCGCGGGGGATGAAGGGAGGGAGGGCCGAGGGGAGGCCACACTCAGGGCAGGCTGAGGGGAGGCCTGAGGGACCGGCCCACCGCCCTCACCACCAAGCCTCCTTTACCCCGTGCCCACTCACTCCCTCACTCCTATCAATAATCATCATCCTTAGCAGAATGACAATAATCAGCATCATGTCGGTATCTGTTAAGCACCCACCAGGGCCCCAGCACCGTTCTAAGCACTGGGAGAGAGGCGAGGCCATCAGGCGCTGCCCCGTAGGGCTCACGATCCCATATGGGAGGAGGTCACTGAGGCGCACTGAAGTGATAATGTTGGTATTTGTTAATAATAATAATAATGCCGTTGGTATTTGTTAAGCGCTTACTATGTGAAGAGCACTGTTCTAAGCACTGGGGTAGATACAGGGTCATCTGGTTGTCCCGCCTGAGGCTCACGGTTAAGCCCCATTTTACAGAGGAGGTAACTGTGGCACCAAGAAGTGAAGTGACTTGCCCACAGTCACACAGCTGACAAGTGGCAGAGCTGGGATTCGAACCCAAGACCTCTGACTCCAAAGCCCGGGCTCTTTCCACTAAGCCACGCTGCTTCTCTAGTATTTGTTAAGCGCTTACTATGTGCAGAGCACTGTTCTAAGCGCTGGGGTAGATACAGAGTAATCAGGTTGCCCCACATGAGGTTCACAGTTAATCCCCATTTTACAGGTGAGGTAACTGAGGCACAGAGAAGTTAAGTGACTTGCCCACAGTCACACAGCTGACAAGAGGCAGAGCAGGGATCCAAACCCATGACTTCTGACTCCAAAGCCCAGGCTCTTTCCACTGAGCCACGCTGCGTTAAGCGCTCACTATGTGCTGAGCACCGTTCTGAGCGCTGGGGGAGAGACAGGGTCATCAGGTTGTTCCCCATGGGGCTCACGGTCTTCATCCCCATTTGACAGATGAGGTCACTGAGGCCCCAAGAAGTGAAGTGATTTGCCCAAAGTCACCCAGCTGACAAGCGGCTGAGCGGGGATTTGAACCCATTACCTCTAACTCCCAAGTCCGGGCTCTTTCCACTGAGCCACCCTGCTTTCAATAATAATAATGATCACGTTGGTATTTGTTAAGCACTTTCTATGTGCCGAGCACCGTTCTAAGCACTTGGGGAGAGAGAAGCTCATCAGGTTGTCCCCTGTGGGGCTCACGGTCTTCATCCCCATTTGACAGATGAGGTAACTGAAGCACCGAGAAGTGAAGTAATAATGTTGGTATTTGTTAAGCGCTTCCTATGTGACGAGCACCATTCTAAGCGCTGGGGGAGATACAGGGTAATCACGTTGTCCCACGTGAGGCTCATAGTCTTATTCTCCATTTTACAGATGAGGTGACTGAGGCATGGAGAAAGGAAGCGACTGGCCCAAAGTCACCCAGCTGACATGTGGCGGAGCCGGGATTAGAACCCATGACCTCTGACTCCTCAGCCCGTGCTCTTTCTACTGGGCCACGCTGCTTTTGAATGTGTGCAGAGCAATTGGAAGGGTACAGTATAACAATATAGCAGGCACATTCCCTGCCCACAGGGAGCTTAATAATAAGAACGTTGGTATTTGTTAAGCGCTTACTATGTGCAAAGCACTGTTCTAAGCGCTGGGGAGATACAAGGAGATCAGGTTATCCCTCATGGGGCTCACAGGCTTCATCCCCATTTTACAGATGAGGTAACAAGACCTTGGGAGAGTACAATACAACAGAGTTGACAATAGGTCGATCAGTGGTATTTATTGAGCACTTACTTTGTGCAGAACACTTTTACTAAGCACTTTGGGGGAGTAGGATACGGTAGAATCGGCAGACACATTCCCACTGATGCTCGTTTACTTGTTTCGATGACTGTCACCCCCAGCCCCCAGACCGTAAGCTTGTTGTGGGCAGGGAATGTCTCTCTTTATTGCTGCACTGTACTTTCCAAGCGCTTAGTACAGTGCTCTGAACACAGTAAGCGTCCAATAAGTAAAATTGAATGAACGAATGAACGTGCTTACAGCCTAGAGGGGGAGACAAATATTAACATAAATAAGTCATTTATAGTATATAATTTAAAGATATGTACATAAGGGCTGTGGGGTTGAAGGTGGGGCAAGCATCAAATGCTCAAAGGTCACAGGTCCAAGTGCAGAGATGACGCAGAAGAGAAAGGGAGCCGGGGAAAAGAGGGCTTAAGTGGGGAAGGCCTCTTGGAGGAGATGTGACTTTAATAATTCTTAGAAGGTGGAGAGTGTGGCGGTCTGGCATTTATGGACAGGGAAGGAGTTCCAGGCTATGGGGAGGATATGGGAAAGGGGTCAGCAGCGAGAGAGATGAAATGGGGCCACAGTGAATAAAACTGGCATAAGAGGAGCAAAATGTGTGGGCTGGGCTGTAGGAGTTGGGTGAGGTGAGGTAGGAGAGACGATCCCCCTGTATCTTCACTCGTCCGTTGCTCCCTCCCAAGCCCTGAATTCCCTCCAGACCCCTACACTAACCCAACCCCCTGCTCCCTGGACCACAGAGTCAGCCCAGTGAGAGCCCACAGCTGTGCCCCCTCCCCACCCCGTCGTCTCCCCAGACAAGCACAGGCTCCAAGTGGAGTTGGAATTTGTCTTTCGGGGGAATCGACCCCTGACCCCCTGGGCCCTAAGGTTCAGGGATGGGCCAGATGGCGGCTTCACAGCCTGGGAGTCGGACACCGGCCCCCACCACGGGCCCACCAGCAGCAGCAATGTCCACGCCAGGTAGTGAAGAGCAGGAGAATTGAATGGGGCGTGGAGAGGGTTCTGAGGAAAAGGGGGCCGGATTAGCAGGAACTGTGGGGCTAGTGTCAGGGTTCCCCCGCTGCTCTCTGTCCACAGTGCCAGGTCCCCACCCCTGTGTACCTTGCTCTTCCTGCACAATGCCCATAAGTTGCAGACGTCCCAGCTATGTGCTTCCTCTCAGGTCTCCTTGATCCTCATCCTCCAGCTTGGGCTTGGGCGGTGCCACCGCCCCAGCCTTTGGGCTCTCCACTAGCCATTCCCCTGTCGCTGCCATGGTCACCCTCCTCCCCCTGGTGCTGGAAGTGGGCAGGTGGTCGGGAGCTCAGCCAACTCTACCTGCCCCCCCATAGCTTCAGCCGTGTCAGTTCCCGCCTCCACCCGAGTCCCCTTCCCGGGGTTCGGCGGGCGGGAGCTGCGGCGCTGAGAGCAGGGAGGGGCTGGATGGGGGCCGGGAGGGTGGGCACTCCCTACTGTTGATCTGCTCCCGCTGCCACTGCCTCGGGCTCAGGCGCTGGGCCCACGGTCCTGGGGGCTTGGGCCCGCAGAACAGCGGAAGGGAAGGGGATGACGACACAGAGGATCCTCAGGATGGCCTGCAGGAGACTAGGCCCCGGGAATGGAGGCATGAAGGAAGCAGGTCTCCGTTCCAGAGCTCTCTCCCACCCTCACCTGCAGCTGTTTGAGGAAGTCAGGTTTGACTTCTAGTCATCCCAGTCGGGAACAAGGATCCTCCTCTCCCTGTCCCAGGTCTTCCAGGCCAAGCACCCCTAGTCCTCGGCTATGGAGCCTTAGAGCTGGCATCAGGAAGTACTGAGATGATTCACCCCCACTACTCCACACGTGGACTCCAGCAGACCTCTCTGATCCTGCGCTCTTTCCCCTCCGGCCCCCCGCTCTCCCCCACCATGACTTCCACCTGGTCCAGCCCCATCCCTAGACACCAGGCCCCTTGATGCCGGGCTTGTGTTTTCCAGGAGTCCCAGGAGTTTCATCACCTGTGGGTCAGGTCACCATGAGGGGCCTCCCCCTCCTGCATCAGCTCATCGCCTGTGGGGACGAGCTGGGCCTGACACCCCCTGGCCCCGGGGCACCCGGAGAAGCCCGGTCAGCGGCAAGACCTCGGCTGGACCCTGGCGCCCCTTCCCCTCGGCCCTCTGGGTTTTCCCCCAACCGCTGCCCCGGATTTTCATCCCAGATCTCCGCAGCTCCTCCACACGGGTGAAGTTGACTCAAACCGTGGCGGATGAGAAGGCCTGAACGACCACCCCAGTTTGGGCATTCCCGGGTCCAGGAGCCACTCCAGCTCGTGCCCCCCGAGCCGGGGATCCCCGGTGCCAGGCCAGCGGGTGCTCGGATCCCAGGCCCGTGCTAATGGCATTAACGTCCTGAGCCGTTTAGGGCCCCTCCCCGGCCTCCATCCCCCGGCGTCGACCTCGATCGGTTGGGCGGGGCTGAGTTTCCACCGCCCCCAGGCCGGTGGGGCTTTCCGGCCCACGGAGGGGGCAGCGGGGGGCTCCGGGGGCCCGGGCCCGGGAGCCGGAGGGTCTGGGGGCGGGAATCGGAGCCAGGGGGGCGTTTCCTGGAGGGGTCCGGGGGCGTGACCTGGAAGGACGGGGGGCGGGTCCCGGAGGCGGGGGGCGGGCCCGGGAGCGGGCGTGGGAGCAGCTGCCGAGCGGGGGAAGCTTTGGGTGTCGGCGGCGGCTCTTCCCTCCGAGGTCCCCGACTTCCAGGCTCGTCCCGTCGCCATGTCGGGGCCCCGGGAGGAGCTGAGCGGGCGGCTCCGGCTGTCGTCCCCGTCGGGGCCCCGGACCAGCCTCCTGCTCCTCCGGCTCAGCGACGCGGCGCTGCGGGCGCTCCGGGACTGCCACCGGCTACAGGTGCGGCTCGCCCGGCCCGGGACCCCAACTCCCCCACTCCCGACGCCCCGCTCCCAGCCCCGGGACCCTCCGGGTCCCCGCTCCCCCGTCCGCTCCGTAACTCCGGGGACCCGGGGGAAGGGGATCCCTCGGCCGGTCCGGGGCCCCCTCAGCCCCGTCTCCGGTTGTCTGTCCCCGCAGGGGCGGCCCGGGATCGCCTTCCAGGACGGCGGAGGGGTGAGTGCGGACCGGGGGTCGGGGGCCCGGGGGGCAGAGGTGAAGGGGAAGGTCCCCGATGGGGAGGGCGCCCGAAGGGCCACCCTGGGGACGGGCGGGAGGGCGGCGGGGAGATGGCGGAGGCCGAGCCTCGGGCCCAGCTGCGCCTCGACGCTAACGAGCCCCGGCGGGGGCCTTCCCCGCTCCCGGGAGCCTGTGGGCGGGGAGGAAGGCGGCCCGGACACGCCGCCTCCCCTCGCCCCTCACCCCTCACTAAGCCCTTTTCCTCGCCCCTCACCTCGTCCCTCTCTTCACCCCTCATCTCGTCCCTCTCTTCGCCCCTCTCCTTGTCCCTCACCCCTCACCTAACCCTAAACCTCGCCTCTCTCTTCGCCCTTCACCTCCCCCCTCACCTCGCCCCTTCTTCACCCCTCTCTTCACCCCTATCCTCATCCCTCTCTTCACCCCTCATCTCAACCCCTCACCTTGTCCCTCACCCCTCACTTCGTCCCTCTCCTCGTCCCTCTCCTCGTCCCTCTCCTCGTCCCTCTCCTCGCCCCTCTCCTCGCCTCTCACTTCGCCCCTCACCTCGCCCCTCACCTCGTCTTTCACCTCACCCCTCACCTCGTCCCTCCGCCCCCAGTACCTGCGGCTCCCGGGCCCCAGCGGCTCCCGCCTCTTCTCCTTCTCTGTGTCCGCCTGCGTCCAGGACGGGTCCCGGGGAGGCCTGGACCTCGTGCGCCGCCGCCAGGGCAGGTGAGGGCGGAGGTGAGGGGGTGCCGGGCACGGGGTGCGGCGGGCGGGGAGGGACGGGGCCGGACCCGAGCCGCCCGCCTCCCTCATCTTTCTTCCAGGTCCGGGCCCGGCCCGCTCCGCTGCCTGGGGCCTCTCCGGGAACGCATCACCGTCTGGGCGGCCGAGGCTCCGGCTCCTGCTCGGGCCCCGGCCCGGGCCCCTGCCCACTGCTCTGCCCAGCCCGCCAGAGAGTCATCGAGCCGGCCGGCCGGCGGAGACCGGCCTGGGGTGGACCCAGGGAGACGGTCGCGGACAGGCCTGGACCAAGTGAGGCAGGGGGGAGATGGGGACGGAATGGAGGGCGGGGGAGGGACGGAAGGGGACCCTCCCTCACATAGTCTCCGCCACTGTATCTTGCGCCACCTCTCCCTATAGGCACGAGAGGCCCCGGGAGGAATCTCGAGGGACCAGCTGGCTCAGCGGCTATTGAGGTAATGAGGACTGGAGGGGATAAGCGGGGAAGAGATGTTGCTTTTCCCTTCTCCTTCCCCTACAGGCCTGCCTCCTCACCCTCCTTCCTTCCTCCCCTCCAGGGACCAGACTCCGTGTCCTGCGAGGGAGCCAGAACCGAGGCAGCCGGGCCCCTCCGGCCAGAGGTCCCAGGCCTTGGTGAGTGCTGAGGGGAGGGAGAGAGCCGGCCGAGGGGATCAAGGAGGAGTTATTCCCGCCCTGCTGAAAACCCGTGGCCTGGCTTCCCCCTTCCTCAGCAGCTGCGGCAGCCGCAGGCCTCTCCGGACGGCCCGGTCCCGCAGGAGGGATATTCCACAGAGGGGCTGCCCAGCCGCGATCCGGGACAAGGTGAGGAAAGGAAAGAAGAGGAGGAGGGGGAAGAGGAAAAGGAAGAGGAAGAGGAGGAAATGGCTCTGCACTTAGATCACAGCCCTCCGGCACAGACAGGTGAGAGTTGGGTTGGGGAACTGTGGCCGGGGGATTAATGGCATATAAACCACCGGCCCTCGTTCACCGTTTTGCTTCCTCTCCAAGGCCCTGAGCCACCCCAGCCAGAGGAAACGCCTGACTACTTCCTGTGAGTCCTGTATCTCCCCCCACCCCAGGCCCAGACCTCCGCTCCCGTCCCTTTGGGCCCCCAACGGGAAAGCTCGGGGGAGGGTCGGGCGTGACGCCGCTCGTCTGGCCACACAGGCAGTTCGGGACCATCCGCGACGCCGAGCAGCGCCAGGCCTACGCACAGGCCTTCGGGGCTGACTATGCCGAGTACAGGGCCCTGCATGCCCGGGTCGGGGCCGTCAGCCGCAGGTTCACCCAGCTCGGGGCTGAGATGAAGCGGGTGCAGCGTGGGAGCCCACAACACAAGGTGAGGAGCGTGGGCGGGGAGCCCCAGCTGGGCCTGGACCCACACAGGCCCCTCCACCCCCAACATTTGTGGGGCACTGCAGGCCCTCTTTTGACCTAAAGGACTACCCAGCTGCCGTGGCTGGCTAGATGCCAGTCACACCCAGCAGGTTAATGGAGATGGAGGTGGGGCAGGAGATACCTGCGCCCCGATGCTTTATGGGTCTCGTGGTTGGAAAGACTCCCTACCCGAAGGCTTTCTGGGATATGTAGTCCAGGGAGCTGCCCGAGCAGGGCAACTTGCCCCAGAGATTTCGGGGATGCGTAATCTCGGTAACTGGCGGAGCGGGGTTACCTGCGCCAGGAACACAGGTGGCTGGGTGGGTACCACCGTGCTTCACCTAAGTAGGGAGAACACGGTGTAACCACGTCAAGTGGATCGTCGCGGGGCCGGGCAGACTAGCTCTCATTGACCGGCCAGGCCCGCTCAGCGCCGGGGCCGCTGCTGGGTAACCCACAGATCCTGACCTTTCCCTAATCCTTTGAGGTGCTGGCCGACAAGATCGTCCACGAGTACAGGAAGTTCCAGAAGGTAAGGGAAGGTAGGGGCACAGTGGTGCAGAGGTGGGGCGGGGGGGGCGAGGGAGGAGCCCTGCTCTCCTGAGACCCAGCTCTCTCTGCAGCGCTACCCGGACTACCGGGAGGAGAAGAGGCGCTGTGAGTATCTGCACCAGAAGCTGTCACACATCAAGGGCCTCATCGTGGCATTTGAAGAAAAGAACAGGACCAGCTGAGGGTCCCGGCCCTGGCCCGGAGAGACGAGGGGAGGGGAGGTGCTCCCGGGGCGGGCTGATGGCAGCCATACTCGCCTTCAGAAAAAGTGGGGACGGGCTCCTGGGGTTGACTTAGCACCCTGCTGGAGGCTGCCATTCTGCCCCAGGGGCTAGGAGGTGGATGTTACTAGCTCCTCAAACCCCCCTCCTGCTGACAGCAGTCACAGGCAGAGCTCAGGAGCAGGGAGTAGGGCCTCCTCCAGGCCGGGGCCAGAGAGGCAGTGGGTGAGACTCACTTGGAGGCCATAGTGGGAAAGGGGCTAGGGTCAAGGGAGGTGCTTGCCCCCATCCAGACGACGATTGTGAATCTCTACAACAAGGCTGGGAAACAGAGGTCTGGTCCCGTGTGCTTCTTTGGCTCGTCTCTTTCCTCCACCCTCTCGAAGCCCGCTGATGAGCTGGGCGCAGGTGCCCGCTCCGGGGGGGCCACTGCTGCTTCCAAGCAGCTCTCTCCCCCAAGAGGCTGCCCCGCTGCACCCCTCTGGGGGAACAACCCCACCCCCTAGGCCGATCCTCAGGGCTCCTTGTTCTCTGTACCCCCACCAGCACGAGCTGGTGGAGTGACTGCTGGATTGGATACCCTGGCTGAGGCCCCAGCGGAGCCTGGGCAGGGTTGGCTGGGATCAGAGCCCCAGTGGACACGGGGTCGGGGGGAGGAGGGGAGCCGTGGGCCTTGACTTTGCAAGAGCCCAGCTGTCTGAGGGAACCCCGCCATGAAGCCGCTCAGGTTAAAGGGGGCTCATTTATTTTCACTGCTCCAAATGTACAAAAAAAATTAGAAAATAACCCCCAGCCTCCCCCCATCCCAACATTCTCCCAACACAAATGCTCCCCCTCCCCCAAAACCACAAACATCAACTGGTCCTGGTGTTTCCATTGACAGTGCGGGCTAAGAAACAGCTTAGAGAAAATTAAACAGATTCTAATTACATCCACGGCGTGCCCAAGGTCACTCCCCCGAGCGGGGCCCCGGCCCTCCCCGCTGCCGTCTGTCCCTGCTGGAAAAGTTCGGCTCCTTGTAAAAAGGGTGTTTGGCTGCTGCTTTAGAGATCTTCCTGTGCCTTCTTCTTCTTCTTGGGCTTCTCTTCCTCTTGTATCACGGGCGGGTTTGTCGCTTCTCGCTGCAGGTAGCTCAGGAAGTCGCTCACCTCACGGCCCCCCTGGAAGCAGATGGGCCAATCGGATCCTGAAACCTTAGCATTTCCCGGCACGCCCCACAACCGGGAACGGGGCGGGGGAACGCTTCGCCGACAGAGGGAGGGGGCCCCGACCCGCTTCCACCGTCCCGGGAAGCTGACATAACACTGGCCGAGCTTGGGAACGGGGTACGCACCTCGTATTTCTTTGGACTTTGCTTCTTGTTGGCTGGAGAGAAGTAGATGGTAGGGAAGCTAGAGAAAAGCGGGAGGGAGACAGAGAGAAGGTTCGCTAACTCTGTTCAGCTAGGCGCCCCTTCCCAGACCAGGTCCTACACCTTCGGACAAGATGGGAAGAAGCACAACCAATCCGTGGTCAGGCAGCGGATCGGCCCGGCCCGGGGTGGGGTTGATACAGGCGTCTGCCGGGCCCTTTAGAGGGAATGGGGCTCAAGCCTACAACCCCGGGAGGGTGTGAGCGGGGCAGATGGTGTTGTTCCCCAAACCCCACAGCTCCAGCCAGGGGAGAGCCCACGGCAGTCCGAAGCATCACAAGAAATCACTTCATTAGTGGGCGATGATCACCTAGAATTTGTTCCAGGAAAGCCTGCAAAGCGAGGTGGTCACAGGGAGAGTTTGAGTTCACAGACCTCACAGACGTGAGTTCCACCGGACTGGGGTGCCACAGGTGACAGTAAGGAGGTTTGGGGGAGCTGATCCCCAATCAGGAAGAGCCTCAGCCCAAAGAGCAACCGTCCCACAGCTCCTCCCGGGGCCCTGCTGTCTCTGTCAGACCCAGTTCTGGGCTGACTGGCAGACTCCACTCACCCTCTGACTTCATACGGAGAAGGCACGTCATTGGCGGTGGCGTCCATCTTGGCTATGACAATGTTAGGGTCTTTACTGAGCTGTGAGGAAAAAGCGGCAGATGATCAGGGGGGTAATGAGCCACCCGAGTGACTCCGTGGGGCCCCCGAGATGTTCCGGGGCAAATCTGCAGCCCGCTAGAGAGGTTGGGGGGTGACAGAGCGGAAGGGGTTTCCCCTTCATTGACAGGGCCGGCCTGTTAGGGATTTGCTTCTCCAGCACGTGCGCCTCCCTCGTCGGAGAATGCCGCCTGCCGGCCCGCACCAGGGCAGACCGAAATGCCTGCACGCCTCCGCCCAATCGCTCCTGCGAGGACTCGGGTTAGACCGAGGGGCAGGAAGAGCGGGACTCATTGAGCGAGAGAAAATCCAAACCACTCAGCGAGCAGCAGACGACTGCAGAAGCACGGCCTGGATTTACCTTCTCTCCCAGCTCTTTGTACTTGGGCTCCAGGTTCTTGCAGTGGCCACACCAAGGGGCGTAAAATTCAATCAGGACATCCTTGTCTTCATCGTTCACGATTTCATCGAAGTTCTCAGCTACCACCACCTGGGAAAGGGTTAGGACGAAATGGGCGGTGTTCGCTCATGCGATCGTATTTATTGAGCGCTTACTGTGTGCAGAGCACTGTACTGAGCGCTTGGAAAGTACAATTCGGCAAGAGAGAGAGGCAATCCCTACCCAACGACGGGCTCACAGTGTAGAAGGGGAAGACAGACAACAAAACAAAATAAGTAGACGGGCAGCTGTCCCTCTGGTGAGCCCGGACGGTTCCCGAAAGGGGGAGACCTGTGAGCTGCACCCTTCACCGCTACTGGAATCAAAGCAAAAAGTGGTGGAGTGGAGAGCTCCGGAGATGCTCCTCCTTTGCTTTCCTCCGTGTCCCTCCAATCTGTCATCGCTCCCACTCCGCAGTTCCTCGGTTTGGCCAGGACAGCCACCGAGCAGCACCCAGAGATGCACCCCTGATCCTTGAAACTGCCCGTTTCTGCCCCAGGGAGGCTCAAGCCAGCTAGGATGCTGGGGCTCATCCAGGGGCGAATGAGCAAGCCCGGTTGAGAGTTTGAGCTTGTAGGCTCTTAAGCCTACCCCACCCCTCGGATCCTGGGGCCGTGCTGCCATCACTCCTAATGGGCTGAGTTCTGGTTTGGTCAGTACAATCCCAGCTTCCATCTCAGGGTCCCAGAGAGGATGGGCTTCCCCTGAGAACAGAGAATGGCTAGGAGACAGGGTGGACGTGGACCCTTACCTTCACGGGCCCGTCGTTGTTCTCTGGGACGGGCTCCGACTTGAGGTACTTCTTCAGGTTGCCATCGAAGTAATCCTGCAGGAACCTCTCCAGAGCTTTTCCGTCGCGCCTGGAGGTGGGGGAGACAAGTGTGAGCATCCTTTAAGTAGCGCTGAGGCCCACGGGAGGCCCAGCCTGCTCCAAGCCGGCAAACAGCGGCAGGAGGTTGGGGGGAAACTGGCAGTGCCGGGAGCCGGGAAAAACTTCAGCCGATCAGTCTTTATGGCCTTTCTAGCCCATGTGGCCCCAAGAGGCCGGGCATGCAGCTTTTCTATAATTAAGGGGAAGTTTGGGTACGGGGTTTCTGTTAAAGTGGGGTTTCCTTCCACGACTTCACAATGAAGCGCCCTTTCCTGAACGGGCTAGGCCATCCGCCTCCCGAACACAAGGAGCGGCACCTCTCCGTCTCCCCAGCAGTCAGAGAGCAGAGACAGCACTCTTTTGGGCCTTGGACTCCTGCTGCCCAGTGAGCCAGGACCCCTGGCCACAACGAGCCCGGAAAGGAGGGCTTTTTAGGGCGGGACCACCACTCTTGACTCACGAGAACTCCTCCTGCATGACGAACTTCTCTCCTTTGGCAGTCCTGATAGCCACAACGGGAACCTCTCCAGTGGTGCTGTCCAAGCCAAATTCGGAAAGCTCATGGCCGAATGTCTTGCGGCTAGCCACGGCGAAGTTGAGTTTCTGCCCGGCGTCCAGGAATTTCCGAGCCACCATCATCACCCTGTGGGGAACGGGAGATTCTTGGGCTGAGTGCCCACTCTGATGGGGAAATCAATGGGCGCAGTGACGGAAAAGCCACGAATCTAGTCCCCGGGTCAACTACCAAGTGTCCAGCAGCTTTGGGGCCCCGGCCAGGGGCACTGAGCACATCCACACCAGCCCGCTGGCCTTGGGAGGTGCCTGACCCGCTCCCCGGCCAAGCTGGCTGGCTGGGCCGGAGGACCCAGACCCCCAACATGCCCCTGCTGCTCCATTAACTTGTGGCAGTGGGCCTGGGTTCAGCAGAAGAGCCTGTCCTCCTGAGTGGCTGCCCACTTGTTTGGGCAAGACCAGGGGAGTATAGGGGAATAACCTGGGGCACCCCGGGCCATGTGTTCCCCACTGCTCCGCTGGGAGCAAAGGAAATGAAAAACAAATGAAGTTTCAGTGGCTGGCAGGGACTGAGGTCCGGTATCAGAAACCAGAAGATTTCACAGAGAATTCCCCATTCCTCCCTCTTACCATGAAAGTGTTAGGCCCAGGGGCCTTACTCATCTGTCTCAGACCAGCTTTCGGGGGTTCCCCCACTCTCTAAATCGAAAGGACATTGGCTACATTTCAAAATAAGAGATTTGGTTCGACTATGGTACAGCTCACCCGCCCTGAGCCCAACTTGGTTTGTTTGCCCCTGTTGCCAGCAGGTGGAAGAGGAGGTGACAGGAGGGCCCATCCCTCATCTCCCGTGGCCCCGAATGTCAGGCCACAGGAGCGGGCCCTGACCCCAGGCAAGCCATCTCTCCCACACAACCCTCGGGTTAAAGAGACCCTGAGAGGTCACGGAGCTCCAGCTGATGCTGAGAAGATGAGGGCTCCTCCCAGCTGGAGGAAGGAGATGTTCCAGTTTGACGGCAGGGGAAGAGGACGCAGAAACCGGAGGCTGTACAGAGAAGCAGCACCCAAGGAGCCAGGAAATCACTGGAAAGCGCAGAGCGTCTTTTCCCGGCTTTAATCACAGATTAATCCGGAGAGGAATAACCTCAGGTAAAGCCTGACTTGCCTTCACCCACCATCAACCCCATTCATATTAGAACGAAGGGTCCAAAGTGGTTCGAGAACCACGCTGGATACTTTGGGGGACATGATTAAAACAGAAGACCTGCTCCCCACCCTTGAGGACCTTATACGCTAACGGGCAAATACACAGTGAACGCATTCATCTCACCAAGTGGAAAACCTCACTCAGGATGGCAAAACCAGTCCCAAATAGAGGTGACGGAAGACACGGATGTACCTGAGCACCAAAGCAAGGAGGGGAGATGACCAGGGAGGGGAGGATTAGTCGGGGAAGGCCTCCCAGAGGAGGTGGCTTTTGACGAAGCTTTGGAAGGGGTAGGGGGAGATGTGAGTCAGCAGATATGAGAAGGGAGGAGTGGGGGGGTGTGGGTGCACAACGGGTCAGAAGCAAGAGAATTGAGAGCAAAGGGCAGTTAAGAGGTGAGTGAGCTTGGGAGGGCCAAGAGTGCAAGCTGGAAAGGAGCAAGAGAAGAGGGGTAAAGAGGCGTGAGGAAGACAGCTTTGGAGCCAACAGTCAAAAGTTTGAGGAAGAGAGATAGGGTGCCTTGGAGGAGAGGGGAATGATGCTTTTTGAATGATGCTTTTGGAAATCAAGTGGGGAGTCGAGCATGGGAGAAGCTGAAGGGAGAGAGGCTGGAGGTAACCCAGCCGGGGACTGGCAGAGGCTTGGATCAGGGTCGTGGCTGTAGGGGAGCAGAGGAAGAGGCATATCTGGGCAACAGCAGAGGAAAAACAGGCAGGATTTAGAGAAAAGTCTGACTTTGGGAGGTGAGAGCCAGAGGAATCCAAGATGACAGCACAGTTTCTAGTGATGGTTTCGTCAGTCATAAGGGGAAAGTTAGGAGGAGGGAAGACGAAGGGGTCTGTCTACATATCAGATGGAGATGAGGAAGAGAACTGTCATTTACTTCGGGGAGAGCCACTGATCCAGGCAGCCACTGATCCAGGCAGCTCCATGATGCCAGCCTACCTTCTGAGGGCTTCTGGCTGTACCTTTTGAGTCGGGTGGGTTTTTGGAAGGGAATGGGGGTTCCCAGTGGGATCCCCTCAAAATCCCTGCTGGCAGTTCATGAGCGGACGTGGGCCCAAGCTCTGTATTCGCACTCGCTTTCGGACAGACGGAAGGTGACTAAAGCCACGCAGGGAGGCAGTGGGTGCGCTCACTCCAGCCAAGGAAGCTGGACTCCCAAGGATCCCGGCCTCAACAAAAAGAACAACTAATGCTGACTGGACTGGAATCCGATGTACCGTTAGGGAAGCCCCAGTCCCCTCCCTCTCCGGGCAAGGCGCTCCCACTGCTGGTTACCTGTTGCGCCAGTAGTTGGAACCCTTAGCATTTTTCTCGTAGTCCACATCATAGTAGGCTATAAGCAGGTCTTTGCCTTGGATCAGATCTTTGTTGTCTTCTGTCATGTGAGGGCAGATTCCAAAACTGAAACAGAACAAAGAACAAACCATGAGTGGTGTGGACAGGCCCATCCACCCTAAGGAATCCGCTGGACCCCTGAACTTTCGGCCCCATGGTGCTTTTGGACGTCTTGGACTGGTTAAAGAACAACTCAGTGGGCATCAAATGAGGGGTCCCCAAAAGATCCCCAGATTCTGGCTTTGGGGAGCTCCTGCCATTAGTTACAGTGACGATGATATGTGCCAAAGGCTTATTATGTGCCAGGCACTGCTCTAAGCACCGGGTAGATGCAAAGTTAATTGGGTTGGACCCAATCCCCGTCCCAAATGGGGCTCACAGTCAAAGAAGGAGGGAGAACAGCTACGGCTCATGACCCCAAAGAAGCAACAGTCTGGCCCGGGCCCAGGGCAGGCCAATCCCACGAAGCCCAGATGCAACAAAGCAGCTCGTACTGCGGACTGAGCAGGGCACAAGAGCTGCAGGAAGCAAAGGTGGCCCAAATCAACCAATGACCTGGAGGCACTTACATGTTCTCCTGGATGAATTTCTTAATTTTTCCGCTGGTTATCTTATCCTCCGTGTACCTCACAGTGTTGTCCTCAAACTTGTTGGCCAGGCGTGAGGGTCGGAACAGGGTGATCCCTCTAAAAGGAGAGCAGATGCCTGTCACGGGAGGCGGGGAGCAGCCTTTGCCCCGAGGGAGGATGCTGCACTGTTAGCACCCTCCTGCCACGCACCTGGAACAAGCTGCCCCGTCGGTCCCCTGCGCTCTACACAGTGTGCGTTGGAAGAAAGGGCGGGACACAGGTAAAATGGCCTGCAGGGCATCCGGATTTCTACACTTGAAAAATGGGTCCAGTGGGCAGAAAGAGGGCAGAGGACTGGAGAAAGGAGAATTTTGGGTGTGGTGGGGGAGGAAGTTGACACCACTCATTTCTCCAAAGAAAAATACGACATATCATACGGATATGAGCGCACGCACAGGCTCTCGGCATGCTGGGAAAGGCTAACTTGGAGTTCTCCGGGTTCACCTGAAAGCACTCCAGCTCCCAACACTTGAAGGCTCCCCCAGGGTCCAGGAGCCCCGATGGCAGGCAGAGTTAGGAAAAGCAGGTTAGTATAGCTCAGCCTGGGCAGCGCGACAGGAACCCCTTCTGATGGAACAGTTCACCCAGGAGTGTGGGGTGGCTGGCGCTCAGGAGGCAAAAGATCTGGGACTTCTGGGGATCGAGGGGTCTTGGTGATGCAGCAGGACCTCAGATCCGTCCCCAAAGACAACGGCCTCCTCAAACCGCAATCCGCCAGGCCGCTGGCATTTTGCCAAAGTCCCTCCACAGGACCCCCCCCCGCCCCCGCTCGCCGACCATCCAAACCTCCAAATGGAAATCACTTACTCTCCATCGGGCTCATACTTCTTCACAAGCTTCTCCTGACCAGTGTGTGCAAAACGATAGTTGTCCCTCAGATTGCTGGCGGCTTTCAAGAACTCTGAATGAGCCTCACTGAAGAGATCTTTGAAGAAGCCTGTAGTGCATCCAGAGGCAGGAGATCAGTGAAAACGACAAAAACGAGCAAGGCGGGGTGGAGGCACCCTTCAAGGCCCTCCCCTCTTCCCAGTCACGGATCTCTGTGTTCGGCGGACTCGAGTTCCTCCCCAGTGAAAGAGATGGGCTGGAAGCCGGATGGTTTGCTCAAAGCCTGGGAGGGTAACCCCATGTAGCCTCGAACTGGATCACAATGATGGGCATGAGTTCTGCCCTGGCAGGCACTGCACCCTGACGAACAGAAACCGGAGAAGTGAGGGCGGGGGGTGGGGGCAGCAGCGGGAGAGCTTCTCCGGAGAGATGGAGGCTTTAGGATCGGCTCAGCTGGGCTGGGATGAAAGACTGTGGGAGAGCAGGGCCGGACCATAGGGGAATCCAGAGACGGTGGGAACAGCAGGCAAGGGAATGGGTGTAAGTTGGGGAAGGGCCAGTGGAAGTAGAAAAATGCGGGACAGAAGAGAATATTCTGCCCATAGTAAGCGCTCAATAAATACTATCGAATAAATGAATGAATGGAACCTTCCAAGGAGCCTGATGTCAGAAACCCCCAAATCCCAGGCATCAGAGCGGCTTTCCCTTCAGCTAGTCTACGGTCAATCGCCCCGTGGGGTGATACACGTAAACAAACACTGATGCAGACCGGTCTAAGTCATCTAGCTGGCCGCAAGCAAGTGGTTCTTAGCCGGATCGAAATGCCAAGTCTTCCCCTGCCGCCAGAAAGGGAAGTTCAAGCCCACCCACCTGGTGATCACATGGTTTTAATAATGTTGGTATTTGTTAAGCGCTTACTATGTGCCAAGCACTGTTCTAAGCGCTGGGGTAGACACAGGGGAATCAGGATGTCCCACGTGGGGCTCACAGTCTTAATCCCCATTTTACAGATGAGGTAACTGAGGCACAGAGAAGTTAAGTGACTTGCCCACAGTCACACAGCTGACAAGTGGCAGAGCTGGGATTCGAACTCATGACCTCTGACTCCAAAGCCCGTGCTCTTTCCACTGAGCCACGCTGCTTCTCTACAGCAGTTTTACTGCAGCAGTCATATGAATCTGAGTGAAGAGCAATTTTTGCCTTAAAAGGATTAACTGTTTTTGTACCTACCAGCCGCAAGCCAGGCACCCGGCACTGGCGGCCACTTTGGCCGTCCTTGGGCTGGCAAATAAAGCTGAGGGTTCGTCGGTTACTCACCTACCACAGAAGCATCTTTGTCACTGATGAACTTCTCAAACTCATCGTCAGAATGGAGGGGAATGGAGGCGGGTCCCGCCTGCTTCTTTAAGTGGCTGACAATCCCATCTTGAGGAAGAAGAAAGACGGTCCCCAAGTAAGTGCCTCTACTTTAATGCAAACCCAGCCCAGCCTAGAGCCAGGCACTAACCCAGGAGTTCAACCAATAGTGGGCCACCTGAAAAACCCCCTGCTCCCTCAGTCTCATCCTGCCACGGCGGCGATCGGCCCAAGACACGTAAGGACCACTTTGGGGAAGTTTCTCAGTGCCTAAGGTCTGACTTTGAGGAAGTTCCTCAGCAGGTGGTTCATACGCACAAAAACCCAGAGCCCTTCGACCACTCAGATTCTAAGCTCCATTTGTCCCTGGTCCTCAAGGAGGCATGAGTGTCAGGAGATAGTCAACAGGCGGTTCTCAGAAACGAGTCGTTCCCAGAACTCGGCCTCAGGAGTTGCCCGTCATTTTGGGGAGGGTTGGGGGGATGTGCAGAGGGATTTCCCAGATTGGGAAGTGGCTAAGTGCCTGGGCCTCACAACTGCCAGCCTCCCCCCCCCCGTTGGCATTTTAGAAACAGAAAACAATCACGGGAAGAGAATCCAAAGTTTCTTGGCTACCCGGACATTTCAAAACCCAGGCGAAGACGGCAGATATACGCATCCCCGCTAAAAAGCAAAGGGTTCCAACAGATCGACTGATTGGTTTCTAATCTAGGAAGACCCAGACAGAGATGAAGAATATTTACCTGCTGTCCTGGGCCCATCATAGGCACCCGATTCTTCGCCGTTCCTGAAGATCTTCAGAGTGGGATAGCCACTGACTCCGTATTTATTACAGGTGTTGGAGTTGGCGGTGCAATCAACCTGGGGACAACCACAAAACAATCCAACAGGTCAGCAGTCCCGTCCAGCAGAGATCGGCTTTCCTGAGAAGTCTGAGGTGACCGATCTGCCCCGGTTGACCCGGTGGAGGCTGCTCGACCAAAGTTGTGTAGCGTGACCCACTCCGAAAATGCCGCTACCGTAAAGAGGCAGCCAAAACGGTCCAGTCCCTCCCACGGAAGCCAGTCTATTCCCGAACACTTGGCTCTAGGCAACTAGAGAACCGGGGATGGAAGGAGCCGTGTCCTCTGTCTCCCGGGGGTGCCGGGGGCCCAGATCAAGGCTTAAACAAGCCAAATGACCGCCTTCCTAGGAGTTGAAGAGTATTCTTGCTGCTAACCCAAGAGAGGTCTCTGGCCTTGAGCCTCTGGACCTGGCTGGAAGAGCCTTTGGCTGGTGGGGAGGTGGAGGGACCGCCACCCTTCCAAGGGGTTCTTTAATCACCATCCACCTGTCGGCGCTCTGGGAGCTGCAGGGTGGGAAATGGGAAGGGCACTGGCGGGGGTAATGACCCTCTCGGCCTGCTGCAGCGGAGGGCTGGGATGAGCCGAGTAATTCCCTGCACAGACCGAAAGCTTCAGTTGGACTCAAGCTAGTTGGCTTGGCCTCGGAAGGGGTCCGGACTTTAGCTATCCTGGAAGCAAAGCCGGCCTTCGCTTCTGTGGTCCGCTGCCATATTCAAAGGAGGACAAGAGTGCATGGGAAAACTTGCTGGAGGCTCACGATGGCACTCCAGCACTTCCACTCAGGGCACAGCCCTAGGGCTGGACTGTTCCACAGAGCTGGGCACTTCTGCTCGGAGCTGGGGGCAGGAGGGCACAGTGTCACAGACTAGGAGTGGCCAGAAGCCACCCCGGGCTTTCCAGTGGAGAGCATAGAGTCGAGGGGAGAGGCTACAGGGGCATTTGCCCGCACCAAGTCTCCGTGTGTGGAAGTGAGTGCCTCCAGGAAGGCTCACCACTGCTAGCTCTGAAGTTTGGAGCCCAGGGCTTTTTGGGGATGGGGCAATACAGAGGAGATGGAGAGAGATGAAGAGGGAAAAAGAGAGAGATTTTCTTTGGGAGATGTCCCTCGGCCTTCGCTTTGTCAATTTCCCTCACGTGCCATCTTAAACCAGAGGGGAGTTCTGGAATGAGCAACTACTAGATCCTGTGGCTTCGCATGGGACATCATTAACAGACTAGCTCATGGTTTATCCCAACGGCAGCTATGGGAACGAGCCGAGGAGGCCTTGAGGCTCTGAACCTTCCAGCCTAGACCCTGGTTCACAATTCTGCCCACCGATGACACCGCTCCTCAGGGAGAAATCCGAACTGGGTCCCCCGGCACTCACCTTTGCTAACGGGACTATTCCTTTGAGTCTGGTCGCAGCAGCTTCATATTCAGGGGCAAGCCTCTTGCAGTGTCCGCACCTGCAGCAACAGAAGAGCCACCGGCTCAGTCCAATTGGCCAGACCTACGGCATTCCTGTCTCCATGGGAACCGTGCCCAATCACCCCGGACTGATAGACCGCTGTTTGCTCCCACTTGGGAGTTCTAGATTGTGCTTAGAGAGGAACACGCTGATCCCAGGCCAAGCCTGTCAACTGTAGGGTGAGGACATCACCAGTTCGAGGATGATTTCTGAAGGACTGGTTCATGGGTGACATGGTTTTTGGAAAAGGGAGCAGCCAGTTCACGGGAAAAGCCTATTTTTGCAGGGCAACAGGAATAGGACCGAGAGAATCGGAAATCCGGCGTACCCGAAAACTGGGAAGGTAGTCCGGGCTAAACTGCTCTTTACTGGGGGGAATGGAGGACCCCATCCTTCCCACCCAGTCAGGGTAGTGTATCTTTCCCCAGAACAAAGGCGTCCGTGGAGATGAGGACTGAACTCCGGCTGCCTCCTGCCCTCCCGACAGGAGATTGAGACTACAGGGAACGGACCACCCCCCACTGGCCGAAGGCTCTTGGAATGTCAGTCACCCTGCCCCTACTCTGCTTTTCCCTCTACAGGCAGCTGGGAGGGTACTGGACAACAGGGGAGAGGGTGGTGAAGGAGGAGAAATGGGGAGGACAGAAATCCGGATCTGCCACTTGTCAGCTGTGTGACTGTGGGCAAGTCACTTAACTTCTCTGTGCCTCAGTTCCCTCATCTGTAAAATGGGGATTAAGACTGTGAGCCCCGCGTGGGACAACCTGATTCCCCTGTGTTTACCCCAGTGCTTAGAACAGTGCTCGGCACATAGTAAGCGCTTAACAAATACCAACATTAAAATGAAGGCCCGGGGATTGTCACGCCTACAAATGATGGGACTTTATTGTGAAAAGGCCCTACTCCGGCTGGCTTTCAAATCCTGACTGCTCCCTGCTCAGATTTTCAGATCTGGTTTCGTCTGGATCTATGTTGTACTACTGGTGGAGGTTGGGGGAGCCTGCTGGAGAAGAAGCCTCCTTTCAATAGTCCCAGGGGCTGTGGCCACCACCTGCTCCTCCTTCCCAAGAGCCCGGCAGGAGCACTTAAAGCATCCTGGGGGACAGGCGGGGAGAGGAGGTAAGGAGAAGTGTCATTAATACAGAGGTCTGGGCTGCAGATTATTTTACTGAGTGCCAAGCAGACTGCAGAGCTTGGGGGAAGGGGTGCGCCCCTTCTACCCAAATCGATAAAACTTGTCTTAAAACTCACCTGTGCCGGGCAGCAGCAGCACGGGAGAGAGTCGAGGGCAGAGACTCGTTTACTGCGTGGAATATGCACTTTTACCAAGAAAACTCTACGGATACACTACCAGAAGGATTGCAGATAGAAGTGGAGCGTCCTGGGAGAGATGTGTCTACAGCGTCGCTATGGGTCGGACGTGACTCGACAGCATAAGACAGTAACAATCCAAACAGCCTTAAGAGAGCTCACTGAGATCTAGCCCTCACCTGGTCCTGGATCCTCAAAACAATACAAGGGCAAACCAGGCCTAAATTGGGGGCGAGGGTAGGGAGGAGGGGGTTGTTCACTCTCCAATTAAGAGGATGGGTTGAGGATATCAAAAACTCAACCCAAAGATTGCCATCAAAACCATTTAAGGGAGGGGTGGTATGGGAATGCTTGGCAGGATAAGTAGCTCAAGAACTGGTCAGGGCGTGCATCGGGGATACCGGTCAGAACTCCAGAACCTCACATTAAGAAGCGGTCACCCTGCTCAACGACACATTCCCAAACGCGGCACCGCCGTTTCTTCTCTCGCGCCGCACTCGACAGACCCACGCCGTCGGAGGAAGGTTCCCTAACTTCCCGACCATGCAGAAGGAACTGAGGTGTTCTGGCAGAACCACCTGAACTGGAAGAGACTGGCCAGATCCAAGGTGGCATTGGAGTCTTATGGAGCTGACTGGGTGTTTGCTTCTTTCACAGTCCACCGTTTCCACACCAGTAACTAACCCGAAAGTACCAGCGGAGGGAAGGCCGTGTTACCTCTAAAGATGCAGTCTCTACGTTCCCCTGCTCCAAGCCAGGGTCGATTCCACTGCCCAATCGGCAGCATAACCCCCACAGAGCAGCCGGCAGAGCTGGGAGGTCGCCACCTACTCTCAATGGCCCCTCCACTTGGTGCTGGGGCATTTAGTCACCTAGGTCTCCCAGCCTCGCTGACCTCCCACTCCTTCAAAAAAGCTTGCCCCGAATCTAAATGGACTCAGAGCCCAAGGTCAAACCTTGCCCAAGCCGGAAATTTGGGACCCAGCACCGGCAGTGGTGCCGGGGGTGCTGCCGAAGTGGGTAGTTGCCTCAAGGACCCCTTGGCCCGTAAGGCCACCACCGCCCCTCCAAAAGTCCGTTGGGGTGAGGTCTGGGCAATTTCTGCTGTTCTCGGATCTCGCATGACCCAGACTTGCGAGCCCAGCTGGGCACCTCTTTGGGTCAGCTGGCTCCAGTGTCAGGCCACCTCTGGGCACCGTCTCTTGCTTTCAGAGTGCTCTGCAACGTATCCCACTCACAGCCCGTATTCCAACTATTCTGCGATCTTAAATCCATCGGCCGATTTATCCAGTCTCTCGGTGTACGCTCTGTCATGTTTTGATTTTATGTTCCTGGAAGGCAGGAGCCCAAGATATCATTGATTGATTGATTTTATAAACAGCATTTGAGGAGGAGTGGCTAAGTTACTAAAAATTATTTTTTAAGGAGAGACTACCAAAATGGAACCTCTCTATTCTGCTGAGAAACAGGTTACCGTCCATGAGAGGCAGTTATCTTCCTACACCTATTTCTTACCCCTCCCATCATCTCCCAGGCTGGAAAATATTGAAGAGAGCACTCTTTAGCAACACCTGGTCTGGGGCCCTGGGGCACTGGGCAAGGCTCACGCACGGGATATTTTTCGCTTATAAAAATAAACCGCAAGGGGGAGAACAGAGAGGCACCCATCCAAGCATACGCTAAAGAACTGTTGTTTTTCTGATAATAGAGATATGGCATTCACCACAAAATAACCCAGCGGGTTTTGATCACTTGCTCACAACCGGTCTGCTTTTGGTGGCCTTCTTCCTGAAGGGAAGCCATGCCCACATCAAACAGAGCGGACTGTTACGAGGGGCTGGACTATGAGCCCCGTCAGGAAACCCGAGGACCAAAATCCCACGCGAACCAACGGCCAGTGGTTGAATCCTAGCTCGGTTCCAGTTGGGCATTAAATAACATACTCCGTTTCGGCAACTCCACGTCATGCAGGAAACGGGATCTTTTCAGATGGGCTTGTTAAAGGAGGGCTACTTTCTAAGCCAATTAAAAGCAGACACCACAGCACGAATCCGCCCAGTTTTTCTGGTGGCTTAATGCATGATGGGATAAGTAGTCCTTTGGAAGTCACGGCACTGAGCTTGATTAGGAAAGAATACCAGCCGGCCAAAACTACAACTCCCACCAGCAGCCACAGAGCTAACTGTACAGAAACCAGGGTTGGGGAAAAACCGGTCGGCTTCTCTTAAAAAGCTGACTTTTCAACCTGGGGAATTTATTAAGGTGTGGAAAGACAATTAGAAGGGGGAGAGGTAGGACAGGAGCCTGGACTGATCTTTACTTTATAGTCCTTCCTATTTCCTCCCTCTACACCGTGAGTTTGCTGCAGGCAAGGAACGCGTGTCTAGCTACTGTTATATCGTACTCACCCGAGTGCTTAGTACAGTGCTGTGCGGATGGTAAGCACTCAATAAATACAATTGATTGATTACAGAAACTACAACGAATTTCACTTCCTGCTGTTCCCCAAACTCCTCTAGACTGCAAGGTTGTCACAAGCAGGGAACGTGCCTGCTAATTCTGCTGTACTGTACTCTCCCAAGCGCTCAGTACAGCAAACTGCCTTTTCGTTCTTCAAGTAGAAACAATCAAGGCTATAGACACCAGGTAAGTTGGGAAAGTTGTTTCTGAAAAGCAGGTAGGACCTGGAGGTCAGGCAGGCGCTGGACTGAGCAACCATCATTGCCAGTTGTTAAAATAAAAAAACTTTCAGCTTTTTTGTGACCTGCATACACCAGCAATGCAGCTCGTCGGTCGGTGTCCCGAATAGCCACAACTAAGCATCCCAAACCCAACTAACGAAATATTCGCAGCAGGGCGAACTAACTAACGAATCCCCAGCAGGGCGTGAATAACCTCAGCAGTGAAGTAGACCTAGAACGTTAACTCGTTTCTGAAGTAACGGCCACGGTGAATGCTGGAGAAGGGCCCAAATACTCAGCGAGAGACCCCGTCCGAGTTCCACTTAGGAGTTACAGGCAGCGAGCCCTAATGGGAGTATATAGGTTGGGCATCTTGAGGATCTGGGTTCTAGTCCCAGTTCTGCCATGGACCTGAGTGTTCTCACCAAAGTCGCTTAATATCTCCGCGGCCTCAGTCATCCCTGTCAGGAGCATAATGGAAAGGGGCACAGGCTTGGGAGTCAGAGGACCTGGCGTTCCAATCCTGATTCCACCACTTGTCTGCTGCGTGACTCTGGGCCAGTTCAATTTACTTCTCTGTGCCTCAACTGACCCACCTGTAAAATGGGGTTTAAGACTATTAGCCCTACATGGGACATGGGGCTATCACTGATGATTATGTACCTACCCCAGTGCTAAGTTACAATGGCTGGCACATGGTAAGTGCTAAGTTCTTCAGGAAAAAAAGGTGCTATTATTAAGTGCTGAGAAAAGGAGCCAAAACAACTGAGCAGATTTTCTGATGACACTGGAGGGGCCCCTTTCTGGAGCCAGGCCGGCCCACCTTAGGAATTTAAGAGAAGCCTTCAGTCTCGCCAGGGGGAAGTTATTCCAACCCACCAGAGCGATCCCATTTAGGGGGACCGTCTCGCCAGGCCGGTACTAAGATGACTTTGGTCTCGGGGCCAAGCAATTCTGTGCTTTTCCTCCCGACGCTTTCTCATCCTGGGCTAACCCCACACCTCATTCAGCTTACGGGCCACGGGTGGGTCAAACCGGGGCCGGGGGCCCCGGCAGTGAGTCGTCTGAAGCGCAGTCCCTGACTGAAGCGTAGGCAGCGCCTTGTTTTGCAGTGACCAGCACCGTCGGGCCAAGTCCCGGCGCGAGCCAGGGCCGAGGTCCGGCAGGCCCGGGCGCTACTGGACCACCCCGAAGCCGGGAGTGACCTTGGGCGGGAGCCCCTTTCGGGCCAGGCAGTAGATGCGTGGCCATGCGGGGTGCACCGTGGGAGGTGGCGAGCTGTTAACGGCCCAGGGCCTCTGGTCTTTGGGGCGGTGAGCTGCAAAAGGCCCTGGGTCTCTGGTCTTTGGGGCGGTGGGCTGCCAACGACCCGGGGCCTCGGGTCTTTGGGGCGTTGGGCTGCTAAGGTCCAGGGCTGCTGGCCTTTGGGGCGGTGGGCTGCTAAAGGCCCAGGGCCTCTGGTCTTTGGACCGATGGGCTGCCAATGGCCCAAGGCCTCTGGTCTTTGGGGGGGTGGGCTGCCAACGGTCCAGGGTCTCCAGCCTTTGGGGCGGTGGGCTGCTAACGTCCCAGGGCCTCCAGCCTTTGGGGCAGTGGGCTGCTAACGTCCCAGGGCCTCCAGCCTTTGGGGCGGTGGGCTGCTAACGTCCCAGGGCCTCTGGTTTTTAGGGCGGTGGGCTGCCAACGGTCCAGGGCCTCTGGCCTTCGGGGCGGTGGGCTGCTAAAGACCCAGGGCCTCTGGTCTTCGGACCGGTGGGCTGCCAAGGGCCCAAGGCCTCTGGTCTTTGGGGCGGTGGGCTGCCAACGGTCCAGGGTCTCTAGCCTCTGGGGCGGTGGGCTGCCAAGGGCCCAAGGCCTCTGGTCTTCGGGGAGGTGGGCTGCCAACGGTCCAGGGCCTGTGGCCTTTGGGGCGGTGGGCTCACGCACCCCCGAGGGCTCCGTAACGGTCTCCCAAACGATCACCCCCCCTCGGCCCCCGGGCCCGACGGTGGCCTCCATCTGCCGCCCCGGCCCCGATGCCCCCTCCCCGCCCTCCGCCCGCCCCCGGCGACCCACCAGGGCGCGAAGAACTCGACGAGCATGAGGCCGGCGGAGCCCGTGTCGGCCACGCGGCTCTCGAAGTTGTCGTCCGTCAGCTCCAGCACGTCCGAGGCGGCGGCGGGGCGGGCGGCCGCCAGGAGCAGCGCCAGGCCCGGGAGCAGCGCCAGGTGGCGGGGCATGGCGGCGGCGGCGGCAGGGGAACCGGGGGAGGATGCGGGAGGACCGGCGGGACCGGGCGGCGGGGCTGCGGGGAGGCCGAGCGGGCGGAGCGGGAGGCCGCGCGCACGCGCAGTGGCGCCGTCGATGGCGAGCGCCCCCTCTCCCCCCGGCCCGGAAGCGCCCGGCTCTCCCCACCCCGGGTCCGGCCGGAGTGTGGCAGCTCCCCATTGGCTGCGCCGCGGCGCACGTCACGGAGGGGGCGGAGCCAGCCCCTAACCGTCCGGGGCCCGGACCCGCCCACGCTGGAGGTGGGGGGGGCGGGACCCGACGCCTGACTGACGGCGCCCTGAGGGGGCTGACTGACGGCTGGCTGGGAGGGCTGACTGGGAGGGCTGAAGCTGAGGGCTGCCTGTGAGGACTGGCTGAGGGCTGACTTGTGAGGGCTGACTGTGAGGGCTGACTAAGGACTGAAGCTGAGGGCCGACTGTGAGGGCTGACTGTGAGGGCCGACTAAGGGCTGAAGCTGAGGGCTGACTGGTGAGGGCCGACTGTGAGGGCTGACTGTGAGGGCTGAAGCTGAGGAATAACTGTGAGGGCTGACTGTGAGGGCTGACTGAGGGCTGAAGCTGAGGGCTGCCTGTGAGGACTGGCTGAGGGCTGACTAGGAGGGCTGACTGAGAGGGCTGACTGTGAGGGCTGTAGCTGAGGAATGACTGTGAGGGCTAAGGACTGTGAGGGCTGACTAAGGGCTGAAGCTGAGGGCCGACTGTGAGGGCTGACTAAGGGCTGAAGCTGAGGGCTGACTGAGGGCTAAGGGCTGAAGCTGAGGGCCGACTGCGAGGGCTCAACTGTATATATTTTCATTACCCTATTTATTTTGTTAATGAAATGTACGTCGCCTCGATTCTATTTAGTTGCCATTGTTTTTACGAGATGTTCTTCCCCTTGACTCTATTTATCGCCATTGTTCTTGTCTGTCCGTCTCCCCCGATTGGACCGTGCGCCCGTCATAACGGCAGGGACCGTCTCTATCTGTTGCCGACTTGTTCATTCCAAGCGCTTAGTCCAGTGCTCTGCACCTAGTAAGCGCTCAATAAATACTATTGAAGGGCTGACTGACGGCTGTCTGTGAGGGTCGACTGTGAGGGCCGACTGTGAGGGCCGACTGTGAGGGCTGACTGTGAGGGCTGAAGCTGAGGCATGACTGTGAGGGCCAGCCAACTAAGAGCTGAAGCTGAGGGCTGATTGAGGGCTGACTGTGAGGGCTGACTGTGAGGGCTGACTGTGAGGGTTGACTGAGGGCTGAAGAGGGTCGGGGCTGTTCTTCCAGGAGGCGGCTGAGGGCTGAAGGCGGAGGGAGCCGTCCTTCGGGCAAGGGAGGGCGGGAAGGGGGCTGTGCTTCGGTGAGGGAAGGGCGGGCTGAAGGCCCAAAGGGGACGGGGCTGTTCATTCCATCCTATTTAGTGAGCGCTTGCTGTCTGCAGAGCACTGTACTAAGCGCTTGGGAGAGTACGGTTCAGCAACAATGTTCTTCGATGAGGGGGTGAGGGAAGGGCGGGCTGAGGGCTGAAGGGGGATGGGGCTGTTCATTCCATCCTATTTATTGAACGCTTACTGTGGGCAGAGCACTGTACTAAGCGCTTGGGAGAGTACAATACAGCAACAATGTTCTTCGATGAGGGGGTGAGGGAAGGGCGGGCTGAGGGCTGAAGGGGGATGGGGCTGTTCATTCCATCCTATTTATTGAACGCTTACTGTGGGCAGAGCACTGTACTAAGCGCTTGGGAGAGTACAATACAGCAACAATGTTCTTCGATGAGGGGGTGAGGGAAGGGCGGGCTGAGGGCTGAAGGGGGATGGGGCTGTTCATTCCATCCTATTTATTGAACGCTTACTGTGTGCAGAGCACTGTACTAAGCGCTTGGGAGAGTACAATACAGCAACAGTGTTCTTCAGTGAGGGGGTGAGGGAAGGGCGGGGAGGGAGCTGTTATTAACAGTAATAATAATGTTGGTATTTATCAACCGCTTACTATGTGCCGAGCACTGTTCTAAGCACTGGGGTAGATTTACAGGGTAATCAGTTGGTCCCACGTGAGGCTCACAGACTTAATCCCCATTTTACAGAAGAGGTAACTGAGGCCCAGAGAAGTTAAGTGGCATGCCCAAAGTCACAGAGCCGACAGCTGAGCCGGGATTAGAACCCATGATCTCTGACTCCTTAACTCGTGCTCTTTCCACTGAGCCACGCTGCAGGGGTGAGGGAAGGGTGGGGAGGGGCTGGATTGGATCCACACCCTTTAAACACACTTTATATTCACCCCTCCCTCAGCCCCACAGCACTTACGTGCACATCTGTTATTCGTCAGGCAGCCGTATTTATCGAGCGTTTGCCATGTGCAGAGCACTGTACTAAGTGCTGGGAAGCGTACGGTATAAAAATATAACAGACACATTCCCTGCCCACAACGAGTTTACAGTCTAGAGGGATGAGATGATAGTCTACAGTCTTGGAACAGAAGCCCAGATCTGGCACCCCGTGAAAAGTGCAGGAATATGACCCTGCAGTTATTTATTTATTTGTTTATATGATTGTCTGTCTCCCCTGCTCTACTGTATGGGCCTTATGGCCAGGATCTTGTCAACCAACTCTGTTTATGCTCTTCCAAGTGCTTAGTAGAGTGCTCTGTGCACAATAAACACTCAGTAAATACACTTTAATTCCCTTCTCCTCCAAGAAGCCTTCCAATCCATCAGAGGTGTTTACTGAGCATTTACTGGGTGTAGATCACTGTATCAAATGCTTGGGAGAGTACAACAGAGTTGGTAGACAGGAAAGCAGCAAACAGGGAAGCAGCATATCCTAGTGGAAAGAATACAGGTCTGGGAGTCAGAGGACTTGGGTTCTCATCCTGACTTGGGTTCTCATCCTGGCTCTGCTACTTGTCTGCTGTGACCTTGGGGAAGTTGGTCAACCTCTCTCTGTCTCAGTTCCCACATCTTCAAAATGGGGATTCAATACCTGTTCCCCCTCCTATTTAGACTGTGAGCCCCATATGGGACCTGATTATCTTGCATCAACCCCAGCGGGTTAGCAGTTAAAAAGTGCTTAACAAATACCGTTATTATTATCACTATTTATGATCTCTGCCCACGAAGAGTTTGTAATCTAGTAGGGGACAGACAGACAGATTACAGATAGACATTGCCCACCCTATTCCCCCACCCTTCCGCATTGCCGTGCACTTGGGTCTTTAGCCCTTAAGCATCTGATGCTCACCCCAGCTCCACAGCACTTCTGTACATATCCTCACACTCTGTTTCTGCCCTCATCTAATCCATGTAAATGTCTGTCTCCTCCACTAGATCATCAGCTCCTTGAGGGCAGGAATTATACCTACAAGCTCTACTGTATTTTTCCAAGTGCTCAGTAATGGTATTCACTGAGCACCGAGTATAGTGCTGTATATACAATGAGTGCTCAATAAATACCTCGACTGATTGATCGATACACTCCCAAGTACTTAGTTCAGTGCTCTGGACACAGTAAGTGCTCCTGCAGTAATTAATTGACGGGGGCTGCTAGAGGCTAAGGACAATACCCTGAGGGCAAGTGGGAATAGCCATATGGATTCCTCCCTCTTCGAAGCCCCCCTGACCTCTCCCATACCTTGGGCAGTTCTGCCAGGGAGAGGGGAGAGCGCAGAGGCAGTGCTTCTCCTCCTCAGCCCCCTCCCATTTGTCTTCCAGAATATGGCCAAATTCCAGGAGCCCTTGATCTCCATGTCGCAGGTGCAGCGGCGGGCAGACGCCGTGCGCTCCTGCCTCATCGACACCTTCTCCCTCATCGAGCATCTTCAGGGCCTAAGCCAGGCTGTGCCCCGCCACAACCTCCACGAGTTTTTCGGTCAGTAGCCGCCCTCCCACCTGCTTCTCAACCGGGCTTGGTCCCACCCGCCGCCCCCAGCCTACAGCGGAAGCCCCGCCTCAAAAGGGCAAAAGATAGAGTCGAAGGTTTTGGGGACCGATTGCCCAGGTGGAAGAGGACCTCTCTGGGAGGACAGACTTCGGGTTGGGGGACAGAGAGGAGCTGGAGGTCACTCAGTCCAGGAACCCACTGCAGGGGTTAGCCAGTTTGAAGAGGCAATTAAGTCAGCTGGAGAGCAGGAGCCTACAGCCTCCTTACGGGGAGGGAAAAACAGGGACGGACCGGCACCCTGGCATCTAGCTGCGGCGGCGGGGAGAAGTTGGCCCAGAGTAGGCCGAGTGCAGGGCTCTGAGAAGGGAGGAGCGGAGAGCTCACCACCATTTCCTCAACCAGGGATACCAGGGCCGAAGCGTGAAGTCTTAAAGTAACGGCCAACGGGGTGGGATGAGGGAGGAAGCCAGGAGGACGCCAAGGGACTGTGTTAGGGAACTGGATCAAGAAAGCCTGGGCCTTTGGAGTAAAGCCCTGAGCGTTGGACAATGGGGAGAGAAGCCAGTCATGGGAATAGCCTGGGCCTTGTTCATTCATTCGATCGTATTTATTGAGCGCTTACTGTGTGCGGAGCACAGTACTAAGCACTTGGGAGAGTACAGTACAACAGTAAGCAGATATATTCCCTGCCCATAGTGAGCATACAGTCTAGAGGGGGGAGACAGACAGTAAGCAATAAATGACAGATCTGTACATAAGTGCTGTGGGGCTGGGAGCGGGGTTAAATAAAGGGAGCAAGGCAGGGTGACACAGAAGGGAGTGGGGGAAGAGGAAAGGAGGGCTTAATCAGGGAAGGCCTCTTGGAGGAGATGTGCCTTCAATAAGACTTTAAAGAGGGGGAGAGTGATTGGTACTGGCCATCCTGGAGGGGTGGGGCCTCAGGCCGGGCAGGCAGCACACAGAACACTGTGCCTGGGCGGGAGGGGACAGCATAGGAAGGGCTGCAGGAACTATTTACTTGTCTGGCCAGCGTCCCCCTCTCCGGCCTCCTCTCCTGCCTCTCAATCCCCAAGCCTGGAATGCAGAGCCTGACTAAGGTTCTGGAGGAGCCAACGCCGACTGAGATAGCCCGGCACACTCCCCGGCCATCTCGGGGCTGAGCCGACCGTTGGTTTGACCCCGGGCCTTGCCTGTGCGAGTGCCCTTTGGCCCTCGCCATGAGTTTCTCCACGGTGGCGGTGGCCGAGTGCAGCGGCCGGATCGCCGTGCAGCGGGAAAGCGTGACGAAGGCCCTGAGCTTCAGGGTCGGGAAGGCCGAGGGATGCTGGTTCTCTACCGACCAGGGTTGCTAGGATCGCCTATCCCAGGAACGCTAGGAGCTCCCTCTGCCCCTTTGCTCTCTGACGTTCTGCACCGGGCCCGCGTCCCGCCAAGTGAAAGCTCCGCTTCCTCCTGCCCTCTCCGGAACTCCGGGGCCCGGGACTTGGACGCAGGGGATCTGCTTGGGAGGGTGGGGGAGCCTACGCCCCACGCCCACGCTGTACCCCCGACAGATCCCCAGCTCCAGAGGAGGCTGCTGCAGGGGGATCATCACCAGCTGGTACGCTTCACCATCAAGCCTGTGCACAGCACCTTCATTACCAACGCCAAGCGGCAACAGTGCCGCCTGAAGTTGCGATGCAGCAAGTGGCCCCCGCTTTCCCTGTGGGCCGACTGGATCCTCAATCGTATCCTTTCTGCTTCCGCCCCGGCCCCCAGCATAATAATAATTCATAATGGGGATACTTCTTAAGCGCTTACTTTGCGCCACGCCCTGTACTGAGCCCTGGGGTAGATCCGAGCCAAATGGGTTGGACACAGTCCCTGTCCCACTTAGGGCTCACGGTCTTAATCCCCATTTTACAGATGAGGTAACTGAGGCCCAGAGGAGTGAAATGACTCGCCCGAGGTCAGGTAGCAGGCAAGAGGCGGAGCGGGGATTAGAACCTAGGTCCTTCCGACTCCTGACTAAGCCGCGCTGCTTCCGACCTGCCCGGGCTCCAACCTCTCGCAGCTCCCAAACCCTCCCAGGTCTCCGGCCGTCCCTGTCCCAAGCCCTACAGGTTGTCTCGCTTCTATCGATTTTTTTTTAAACGGTATTTAAGTGCTTACTATGTGCCAAGCACTGGACTATGCACTGGGGAGGATAACCAGGTTGGACGCAGTCCACGTCCTACATGGGTCTTTAGCCTCATTTTACAGCGAAGGTAACTGAGGCAGAGAGAAGTTAAGTGACTTGCCCAAAATCACACGACAAACAAATGATGGGAGCCGGGTTTAGAACCCAGGTCCTCTAACTCCCAGGCCCGTGGTCTTTCCGCTAGGCCACGCTTCTGGTGCTCTCTTCCTCAGACTCCTCCTCCTCATTCTCCCTCCTGCCTGGTCCTCCCCGTTTCTCGGTTCATCGTCATGCCTTCGTCACTGCTTGGGGTCAGGTCTCCTCTGGTCATTTCTCCTCAACCAGGAAACTGTTTCCCTTTTCCAAAACTTCATCATCTTCTTCATCATTCTCAACACCATCGTGCTCATGGCGGAGACAGGTAAGATCAGTGGTATTGGAGTATTTGCCTTGTGCAGAGCACTGTACTAAGCGTTCAAGTAATTCAAAAGGGAAGGGTAAAGGGGCTGGGGGTGGTGGGCAGGGGCAGGGCTCGGAGACTGGTAAAGATAAAAACAGCGTGGCTCAGTGGAAAGAGCCCAGGCTTGGGAGTCAGAGGTCATGAGTTCAAATCCCGGCTCTGCCACTTATCAGCTGGGTGACTGTGGGCCAATCACTTCACTTCTCTGGGCCTCAGTTACCTCATCTGTAAAATGGGGATTAAGACTGTGAGCCTCACGTGGGACAACTGATTACCCTATATCTACCCCAGCGCTTACAACAGTGCTCTGCACATAGTAAGCACTTAACAAATACCAGCATTATTATTATTATTATAAATCTCTGTAGGAGCAGCAGTAACAGTATTCATTAACTGCTTATTGTGTGCAGAGCATTGCGGATAATGTCTCCAGGAGAAGGGAGGGGTCCACAGTGTCAAAAGCAGCTGAGAAGGGGAGGATTAAGGTGGAGTAGTTAGAGGGAGGACAAATCAGGAGGACTCATTCTCTGGAGAAGACACTAATGCTAGGAAGAGTCCAGGGAAAACGTGGAAGAGGCAGACCAGCCCCTAGATGGATAGAGACCATAACAACGAGAACGGAAGAACCATTAGGATGAGGATTATGGCAGAGGACAGGATGTTTTGAAGAAAGTATATCCATGGAGTCGCTATGAATCGGAAACAATTCTGAGACCATAATAATAATAATAATAATAATGTTAGAGCCCCCAGGCTAACAGCTGGCCTTTTTTCAGTTGGGAAAGAAGATCTGGGGACAAGGCTTGGAGCCTTCCTCCTACCTGTAACTTATTTCAGCGTCTGTCTCCCATTTTAGACCATAAGCGCCTTCAGGGTGGGGATCACGTCTCCTGACTTTCCTGCACTTTCCCAAATGCCTTGCACGGTGCGGAGCTCAGTGCTTCTGCGCGATGGGTTGAAGTGGGAAAGATGATGATGGAAATGAGACCGTCGACAGGGGCTGTGGCGAGGAGGTGGGGCAGGTCTGTGGGAGGGTGGGAGAGCAGGGGCTGGCTCCAAAGCGGCCCCCTGGCAGGTGGGAAGACCGAGATCCCGGATCGGCAGAGGATTGAACTTGGAGGACTGGAGATGGAGTCGAGAAAGGCGCGGGACGGAAGCGAGCTCACAGCGCTCCTCTCCCATGAGTTCTGGTTGGACTCCTCGGAGCTGCGATTCTTCCCAGCTTCCCAAGGGTGCCATCCGCTTCCCAGACTTTCAGTTCAGTCCAAACCCACCGCTCTTCTCTAGACCCTCAGCTTCCCCTCAGCTCCCCTCCTCGTTTCCTCCCGCTTTGCCGCTTCCCTTTCACCCTCCCTCCATCTCGCCCCCCGTGTAGAGTTGACGGACATGGATGACCCTAACCTGGAGACCGTAATGCTGACTTTGGAGGTGTTGGCCTGGTACAGCCTGCTTATTTTTCTCCTGGAGTTTGCTTTCATGTGGATGTCCAACTTCTACGCCTTCTGGATGAACGCCTGGAACATCTTCGATTTTGTAGTCACCATGCTGGTGAGAACTGAGAGGAACCTGGGGAGGGAACCGGGAACTGTGTGGGGTGGTGTTCAGCTGCTTGCCCCTCTCTTCCTGCACTCAGGCTCCCGAGGCTGGAGCGGGGAGATAAATGGTCAGTGAATAGGGTCAGTATAGCCTGAGAAGCACATCCCAAGCGCCTAGTACAGTGCTCTGCACATTTATTACCCTATTTATTTTGTTAACGAGGTGTACGTCCCCTTGATGCTATTTATCGTCTGGGCTAATGTTTTGTTTTTGTCCGTCTGTCTCCCCCGATTAGACTGTAAACCCGTCATTGGGCAGGGATTGTCTCTATCTGTTGCCGAATTGTATATTCCCAGTGCTTAGTACAGGGCTCTGCACATAGTAAGCGCTCAATAAATACTATTGAATGGATAGTAAGTGCTCAATAAATACTATTGGATGAATGAGTGGTTAGAGCCTGGGAGCCAGAAGGACCCGTGTTCTAATCCCGGCTCTGCCGCGTGTCTGCTGTGTGACCTTGGGCAAGTCACTTCACTTCTCTGGGCCTCAGTTACCTCATCTGTAAAATGGGGATTTCGAGTGTGAGCCCCCGAGGGACAGGAACTCTGTCCAATCTGATTAATTTGTATCTCCTCCACTGCTTAGAACAGTGCTCGGTACACAGTAAATACTTTAACAAGGACCACGATTGTTATTATTATTATTAGTAATAGTAGTACAGGTTTGCAACTGTGCCATCTCTTGAGGCTCCTCACTCCCAATCATTCAATCAATTGAATTTATCGAGCACTGTACTGTGTGCAGATCACTGTACTAAGGGCTTAGGAGAGTACGCAATAACACGTTGGAGAAATGTACTGTACTAAGTGCTTGGGAAAGCAGAACATTAATAGTACAACAGAGTTGGTAGGCACATTCCCTACCCACACAGGCTTACAGTCTAGAGGGACTGTGGACAAATGTCAGTATTATTACTATTATTTTCATCATTATTTTGCATAAGCCAAAGCTGCAGGTGAGCAGATCTCATCCTACTTGTCCCTCACCTCCTCTGCTCCTTTGGAAAGTCCCCGCCGGCCTCGATTCACCAGCGGTCTGCGACTCTCCCCACTACAAAGCTTTCGAAAAAGGCATTTCCTCCACGAGGCCTCCCGCGACTAAAGAAATCCCCACCCCGGGGCGGCCTCGGCATCCGAAGGTCTCTCAGAGCAGGGGCTGCGATCCCCGACTCTCAAATTCGTAGATGAGGCGTGGCCAATCGATCAACTGGTGGTATTTCTTGAGCGTCAACTGTGTGCAGAGCACTGTACTAAGCGCTTGGGAGAGTACCATAGAACATTCCCTGCCCAAAGCAAGCTCGCGATCTAGATGGACAAAGTTCATTGGTCTTACCGAAAGGAATCGGCGGAGGGGAGGGGACCCCCAAAAGCTGCTCCCACTAGGGCTGGGCCTCAGGCCCGGCCTCTGTCGGGCTCCAGATGGGCTCCCTCTGTCCTGGGGGAGGCTCCCCAGGGGCACCCCACTAGCCCCAGGGCAACCAGTACCAGTCTGTGCCCTGGGCAGAAGGTCCCGGGGCTGTGGTCTGCTGGACACCCCCACATCAGTTAATGGATCTCTCTCCGCAGGGCTCTCACTCCAGGGCCGGATCCTGGCTGGATCTTCTCCCGCTCCCTTCCGCGGCTCCCCGCTCTTGGTTTTGCACGCTTTATTCGCCCCTCCCTCAGCCCCACAGCACTTAAATACAGATCCGTGATTTATTTATATTTATGTCTGTCTCCCCCTCTAGACCGTAAGCTCATTGTGGGCAGGGAATGTGCCTACCGGTTTTATTATATAATAATAATAATCGTAGTATTTATTCAGCACTTCCTATGTGCCAGGCACTGCACTACGCGCTGGGGTGGATACAAGATAATTGGGTTGTACCCAACCCCTGACCCACATAGGGCTCCCAGTCTCAATCCCCATTTTACAGAAGAGGCAACTGAGGCACAGAGATGTGAAGTGACTTGCCCGAGGTCACACAGCAGACAAGTGGCAAAGCCGGGATTAGAATGCAGGTCCTTCTGACTCCCAGGCCCATGCTCTATCCACTAAGCCATGCTGCCAATCTATCAACCAACCATATTGATTGAACGTTTGCTGTTTGCAGAACACAGTACTAAGCGCTTGGGAGAGCACAGTGATTTAGTGGGTTGGTCACAGACCCGAGAGTCAGAAGGACCTGGGTTCTAATCCCGGTCCACTGCATGTCTGCCATGCAACCTTGGGCTTGTTGTCTGTCTCCCCCGTTTAGACCGTGAGCCCGTCGTTGGGCAGGGATGGTCTCTATCTGTTGCCGAATTGTCCATTCCAAGCGCTTAGTACAGGGCTGTGCCCTGTAGTAAGCGCTCAATAAATACGATTGAATGGAGTCACTTCACTTCTCTGTGCCTCAGTTACGTCATCTGTAAAATGGGGACAAGAATGTGAGCCCCATGTGGGACAGGGACTGTAGCCAACCTGATTAACTTGTATCTACCCCAGTGCTTAGAGCGGTAGTCGGCACATAATAAGTGCTTAACAGAGATCATTGTTCTGATTATTATTATTATTATTATTATCGCCATTGCCCCTGCACTTAGAACAGCGCTTAGCCCATAGTAGGTCTTTAACGTAGTACCGTACTCATGATTGTATTATTTGGAGGCAGGAGGCGGGGAGCCAGGGCCCGCGCTTTGAGCGTCACAGACTATTCCCCTTTAAACAGGGCTGTGCTGGGTGCCCGTGTGTGCCGAGACGCGGGCTTCCAGCGCAGCCCTATTTAAAGATGAATCGTCTGTGGCGCTCGAAGAGGGGGCCACGGCCCCCCTTTAGCTGGCAGTAGGATGACGCCATCCATCTCTTTATGGCCTTGGAGACAGAGGGCGGTCTGCCTCCCCAAAACACGATCACACACGTGCACACCTGCATGCGTGCTCACACCCCCGCACCCCCATAGTCTCAGACTAATAATAATAGCGCTTACTATGTGTAGAGCACTGTTCCAAGTGCTGGGGTAGACACAGAATAATCAGGTTGTCCCATGTGAGGCTCACAGTCTTCATCCCCATTTTACAGATGAGGTAACTGAGGCACTGAGAAGTTACGTGACTTGTCCACAGTCACACAGCAGACAAGAGGCGGAGCCAGGATTCAAACCCATGACCTCCGACTCCCAAGCCCGGGCTCTTTCCACTGAGCCACGCTGCTTCTCGTCGTGCGGATGGCTGGACGCTCATTCATTCATTCAATAGTATTTATTGAGCGCTTACTATGTGCAGACCACTGTACTAAGCGCTTGGAATGGACAATTTGGCGACAGATAGAGACCATCCCTGCCCAGTGACGGGCTCACAGTCTAATCGGGGGAGTCAGATGGACAAAAACAAGACAACGTAATCACGATAAATAGAATCAAGGGGATGGACACCTCATTAACAAAATCACGAATCACCTTAAACCCCAGCCAACCCGGAGCGCGGCGTTGACCTTGCTGCCGAGCCCCGGCTCAGGCTCCCTCCCACTGCAGGATTCACCCGGCGTCCGATGCCGCACAGCGCAACGCAGATCCTTTTCCTCCAGACGGGCTCCTCTTGTCAGAAGAACGCTCCCTCCCTCTGCTGGCACAGCCTAGCGGAGAAAACATGTTGTTTTTGCGGGGGGGGCGGTGAATGGTATTGGTTAAGCGCTCACTCTGTGCCATGTACTGTTCTGAGCGCCGGAGTAGATACAAGGCACTTAACTGCTCGGTGCCTCAGTTCCCTCATCTGTAAAATGGGCATTGAGACTGTGAGCCTCACTTGAGACAGGGACCGTGGCCAACCTGATTACTCTGTATCCACTCCAGCGTTTAGTACAGTGCCTGGCACATAGTAAGTGCTTAACGAATACCATAATTGTTATTATACAAGGTAATCAGGCTGGACACAGTCCCTCTCCCACAGGGGGCTCACAGTCTTCATCCCCATTTGACGGATGAGGTAACTGAGGCCCGGAGAAGTGAAGTGACTTGGCCCAAGGTCACACGGGAGATACGCGGCAAGGCCGGGATTAGAAACCAGGTCCTTCTGACTCCTGGGCCCGTGCCGCATCCACTAGGCCACGCTGCCTGACCTGGCCGAACCCTCACCCGTTTGTTTTTGAGTTATTGATGCGCTTCCATGGGCTATTTCTCTCGGTCCTCACGTTCTATTAATCCGCGGATATTTATCAGCTTATTTTGGCTTGTCTTCCCCATTATCGTGATTATGTTGTCTTGTTTTTTCCATCTCTCTCCCCCGTTTAGACTGTGAGCCCGTCACCGGGCAGGGATCGTCTCTATCCGTTGCCGAATTGTCCATTCCAAGCGCTTAGTACAGTGCTCTGCACATAGTAAGCGCTCAATAAATACTACTGAATGAGTGAACGAATGAATTAGAATGAATTAGAGCCCTTCTTCTGATGGTTCCCAAGTGTCTAGTCTCGCCATCTGCCCCAGCAGGGGTCCCTCCTTCCAGTCCTGGTGAAGAAGATACCCTCCCCCAGAGAGCGGTTCCCCCTCTAGACTGTAAACTCCTTGTGGGCAGGGAATATGTCTTTTTATTGGGGTTTTTTAAATGGTATTACTATATGCCAGGCACTGTTCTAAACACTGCTGTAGACACAAGCTAATCAGGCTGGATAATAATAATAATGTTGGTATTGGTTAAGCGCTTACTATGTGCAGAGCACTGTTCTAAGCACTGGGGTAGATACAGGGTCATCAGGTTGTCCCACATGAGGCTCACAGTTTTAATCCCCATTTTACAGATGAGGTCACTGAGGCACAGAGAAGTTAAGTGACTCGCCCACAGTCACACAGCTGACAAGTAGCGGAGCTGGAATTAGAACCCAGATCCTTCTGCCCCCCAGGCTCACGCTGTATCCACTAGACCACTGTTCTTATATCATCCTCCCTCAAGCACTTAGTCCAGTGCTCTGCACACAGTAGGCGCTCCGTAAATAGGAGTGCCTGACTGACTGCCTGCCGACTTGCCGGTGGCCGGGGCCGGTCCCTGCTCACGGGCCTCGACGTTGCCTTCCATAGTCCCTGGTGCCGGAGATCGGGCTGTTGATGGGATTAAAGGGCGACATGATGTGGCTGCAGGCCCTGCGGATCAGCCGCGTGCTGCGTTCCCTCAAGCTCTTCGCTCGCTTCCGCCAGGTGCGCGTCATCATCCTGGCCCTGGTCCGCGCCCTCAAGGTGACCGTGGGGACCCGGCTCGGGGGGACACTGGGGGTTGGGGGGCCCGAGAAGGGGCTGGGAGGGGGGACGGGGAGCCGGGCAGGAGGGGGCACGGGTGGGCCGATCGGGCCGGGGAGAGGGGCGTCGGAGAGGCGGGGGGGGAAGGGAGCTTGTGACTGAGCGGCAGACGGAGGGAGGGCTGGGTGGTGGGGGTGGGCGAGGGCTGTCCTTGGGGGTCGCAGATAGGGTTACTGTTAATAATAATAATAATAATGGTACTTATTAAGCACTTACTATGTGCCGGGCTCTGTACTAAGCACTAGGATGGTTACAAGCAAATTGGGATGGACACAGCCCCTGTCCCCACACGGGTCTCACACCCTTAATCCCCATTTTACAGATGAGGGACCTGAGACCCAGAGAAGTGATGTGACTTGCCCAAGGTCACACAACAGGCATGTGCGGACCTGGGATTAGAACCCAGGTCCTTTTGACTCCCGGGCCTGCTCTGTCTCCACTAAGCCACGCTGCTTACTCTATCCTATCGCCCTCTCCCAAGCATTTAATACAGTGCTTTGCACACGGTCGACAGAGTTGCTTAAGAGCGGGAGTCTTGTCTCCTAGCTCTACTGTACCCTCCCAAGCACAGTGCTCTGCACATAGTCAGCTCGGTAAATACGATTGAATGAATGAAGCACTCAGTACAGTGTTCTGATTCAGTAGACTGCAGCTTAATAATAATAATATTAACAGCAATAACAATTACTATGTGCCAAACACTATATTAAGTGCTAATACTAAGCCCTCAAATGTGAGCCCCATTTGGGCCCTAATTATCTTGTATAATAATAATAATATTAATTGTGGGATTTGTTAAGCTAGGCACCGTTCTAAGCGCTGGGGTAGATATAGACAAATCAGGTTGAACACGGTCTCAGTCCCCATTTTACTGATGCACAGAGAAGTGAAGTGACTTGCCCCAATTCACCGAGCAGACAAGTGGCAGAGTCGGGACTAGAACCCAGGTCCTTCTGACTCCCGGGCCCGTGCTCTATCCACTAAACCACGCTGCTTCTCTCTCTGTCCCAGCTTTTAGTACAGTGCTTGGCACATAATAAACACTTAACAAATACCACAATTATGATGATGATGATACAAGATAATCGGATAGGACGCAGTCCCTATCCCACATGCGGCTCAGAATCTAAGTTCCTTGAGATCAGGGATCACGTTTACTGCCTCTACTGTACTCTAACGTACTCTCCCAGGTGGTTAGTACAGTGCTCTGCACACAGTGAGTCCCCAATAAATAACCATTGATTGGTTAAGGTTAGGGGCCAGACTGGGTGGCTGTTGGACAACTGACCTAGCCCAGTCTCATCTCCTCTGGCTTTCTAGTCGATGACCTACCTCCTGGTGCTGGTGCTTCTCTTCTTCTATGTGTTCTCGGTGGCTGGGGTCTACTTCTTCGAGGCCTACAGCCGCTCTTCCCAAAAGGACCTGGAATACAACATGTTCTTCATGTAGGAGGGGCTGGGAGGGGCCCCAGGACGGGTGGTGGGGAGGAGGAGGAGGAAGGGAGAAGGGGAGGCTAGGGATGGAGATTGGGGAAGGGTCCCAGATCATTACTGAACTGGAGAAGGGGCCAATGGAGAACTCCTTAATTACATTTGCAATTCTGCACGTTTGGGTGGTGGAGGGGGCCCAGCGGGGAAGAGTCTGGCAAGGTGCAAAGGCCCATAAAAATGGATGACCTTCCTCAGGCACATTCCAGAGGGTAGGAGGTTCCCCACTTTGGAAAATCAAATGTAAATGCAAGATGTTAGGTTTAACAGGTAAAAAAAAAAAGAACTGGGGGTCAGAGTGAGCCTCAATCTCAGCAACCTTCAGAAAAGTAATGCCATTGTCACAAAGTAAGTTTAATGCGAAGGTCTGGTCGCCTCTGGCTTGTTGTTTCTTTCTCCTCCATCTCCCCTGTCCTCCTCTCTTTCCTCCTCCTCGAACCAGGGACCTGCCCAACTCCTTTGTGACGGTGTTTATCCTGTTCACTATGGATCATTGGTATGCGATACTCCTGGATGCCTGGAAAGTGCCTGAAATCAACAGGACCTTTAGCAGCCTCTATGTCATCCTCTGGCTCCTGCTTGGCTCCATCATCTTCCGCAACATCATCGTGGCCATGATGGGTGAGTAGGAAGGGGCAGAGTCAAGGGGTGGGGCAGATGTGGGGCAATCAGTCCATCAGTGGTATTTTTTAAGCACTTACTGTGTGCAGAGCACTGTACTAAGCACATAATAATGATAATAGTATTTATTAAGTGCTTACTCTGTGCAAGGCTGGATTAAGCACAAGCTAGTCAGGTTGGACACAGTCCATGTCCCACATGGGGCTTGGAGTCTTAATCCCCCTTTTACAGATGAGGCAACTGAGGCATGTAGAAGTGAAGTGACTTGCCCAAGGTCACACAGCAGACAAGTGGTGGAGCTGGGATGGGGAGAGTACAATGTAACAGTCTGTGGTCACGTTGTCTGCTCACAACAACAAGCTTATGGTCTAGAGGGGGAGACAGACATAAATATAGTTAATGACAACAATAATAATAATAGTGGTACTTGTTAAGCGCTTACTATGTGCCAAGCACTGTTCTACAAGTTAATCAGGTTGAACACGGTCCCTGTCCTGCCTGGGGTTCACAGTCAGGAGGGAGAAGGATTTCAACATTATTTTACAGATGAAGTAACTGAGGCACTGAAAAGTAAAGTGACTTGCCCGAGGTCACACAGCAGAATGTGACAGACTTCCGAGTCTGGGCTCTTTCTGCTAGCCGTCGCTGCTTCTCACAGCGCAGATTAGGTGTATGGACATATGTGCTGTGGGGCTGAGGGAGGGGTGAATAGAGGGTGCAATTCAAGGGCAAGGGTGACGCAGAAGGGAGTGGGAGAAGAAGAAACGAAGGATGGGGAGAGGTCAGAAAGGGGGCAGAGAGGGAGGCGGTCCGTCCCCCCCAGGGCTCCCCAGCTTCTCCATGGGCCCGTGGGGGCAGTCACTAACTTCCAGGCCATCAGGAATGAGCTCAATGAGGAGGTCACCCACCTGGAAGTACAGCAGAAAGCGGATCAGTTCAAGCGACAGATCATTAGGAGGTCAGCTGGGTGCCCTCTCCACTCCCCGCAGGACCCTCGTCCAGACACTCCCCCTCTCTGGGCCTCGGCCCCGGCCCCGGCCTCCGCTTTCCCTCCGTTCTTCCACCTGGGTTGGTGGCAGCAGGAACCACGTGGGCCTCGGGGTGACGCTCTGGCCGCTCCTGCCGCTGGAGTTCTGGGCTGTTTCAGCTTTATCTTGGGATTGGCTCAACTCGGGCTCCTCGGGAGGGGTGGACAGACCCCTGGGGTCCAGTCCGGCACGTGAACGTCTGGGTCCGTGGCCTCAACGGAGACCATTAGTCCTGGGGCCCCTCCTGGTCATCAGAGAGCCACTCGAGGCACCGTGGGCCACTTCTCCCATCACCTTTGGGGGTAGGAGGGACCCAGACCAGTCCTGAGATCCTGCCAATCCCCATTCTCTCTCCCCTCTCTCGGCTCAGCGTCCCACCCCGCACCTTTCTCTTCCGTTGGTCCCTTCTTTCTTTGCTCCTCTCCCTTGGGTTTGGGTGGCAGTGGCCAGAAGCTGACCTTTTTCCATCTCCGCTGGGCAGGAGGCAGGCACAGAGGCCAAAGTCGGTAAGGGAGAGGAAGTTCTCCAGCAGGTAAGGAGAGCGGTTGTGTGCACCGGGAGTGAGGCTGGGGAGGGGAGGACAGGGCGGATGGGGTGGGAGCAGGGGAAGGAGCCTGGATGGGCAAGGTTGGGAGTGTGGAAATGGGATCGGCGGGGTGAGATGGGGGTGAAACGTTGAGGCTGGGCCTGGCTTGAGAGCAGGACCGGGCCCGTGCCTCATCCCCAGTAATTACTAGCAGTAATAATATCTTGAGCTTAAGCTCACTGTGGGTAGAGAGTGTGTCTTAAGCTTCTGTTGTGCTTCCTAAGCGCTGAGGATGGTGTACTGCACTCAGTGGATCGGTCAATCGTATTTACTGAGTGCTTACTGTGTGCAGAGCACTGTAATAAGAACTTGGGAGAGTTCACTGTAGCAATAAACAGACATATTACCTGCCCACAATGAGTTTACAGCCTAGATGGTGCTTACTATGCCTGGCACATAATAAGCACTTAAATATAATTATTCATTATTATTATTATTAAATACCAGTACTTTCACCCATAAACACCCACTGAGGGAAAAGTCCTGGAAAGAAGTCCACACAAGGGAACTTAGCCACGGTCTCCGGGCTCGGGGGCTCCTAATCTAAGGATGGGGTGGGGACAGCTGGGGAACAGACCCGAAAGGAAAGGTGACACAACGGAAAACCTCTCATTCCTTCATTCAGTCGTATTTCTTGAGCGCTTACTGTGTGCAAAGCGCCGTATTAAGCGCTCCAGACGGTACGGTACCACAAAAAAACGGATACATTCGTCCCCCACGTCGAGCTTACGTCTTAGAGGGGAGACGGACATTAATAGAAATAAGTAAATTACAGGTTACACCCCAGAGAGTCTGGTCCTCAGTCGTTGTCGAAGCAGCTCCGGAACACTGTGTCCGTTAGACCCCGGGTGTCAGGCCCCCGGGTGCCACTCAGATTCCACCAAGCAGTAGCTATGCCAACCTCCCACCAGGAGGTACTGACAGATTCAGGCTGGGGCAGCCGGGAGAGGCAAACGGGAGTCAGGTCAGCAGGTGCAGTGGAGAGTTTTGAAGAGGCCAGGTTGAGCTGACCGCATCCACCCCTGCGGGTACGGAAACAGCAGTGCCCTCTAATCAGCGACCCTCCCTCCTCCCTTCACTCTCTCCTCCTGCCTCCCCCAGGTCCAACCTGCAGTCGAAAATCTGGCTCCAGGGGACCTCCGAGAGCTCAGACTCTCAAGAAAATCCGCTCAACCTGTCCAGTAAGGAGCAAGGCAGTCCCTCTTGGGCCCACAGCCCCACTGAGGCCTCCCAGAAGATCCTGAGCACTTCACCTCCGCCCTCCTCTCTTTCCCAAAGCTCTCTGGGGTCGGCGGGTGGGGCGCCCATCCCCCTGGCCCTGGAAATCGTAATCCTCGGCTTCCCACCTTAAAGATTTAGTGCCCCACTCCTCACCTTTAGCCCTGCAGACCCCGCCCTCCCCCAGCCCCACTCAGATCCATTCTGAGAAGCAGCATGACCTAGAGGATAGAGCCTGGGCCTGGGAGTCAGAAAGACCTGGGTTCTAATCCGGATCTACCACTTGTCTGCTGAGTGACCTCGGGCAAGTTACTTCACTTCCCTGTGCCTCAGTTACCTCATCTGTTAAAGGGAGATTAAGACTTTGAGCCCCATGTGGAACACGGACCGTGTCCAACGTGGTGTATCTATGCCAGAGGTTAGTACGGTGGGGCCTGGCACAAAGTGCTTAACAAATACCAAACGTCTTCCCTCCCCGCAAAAAAACCCCACATGGTCACCGGCGACCCCCAGACCGAGGCGTCCTCTGGACTTCCCCTCCCCATCAGAGGCCATCCCTTCCCCAGGGAGCATGGAGTCCTCCGAGCCCGCTGACTGGGAGAACCACGTGCACCAGAACCTCCCGGGGTTGATGGAGATGGACCAGGACGAGCGGGTTGTCTGGCCCCGAGACTCGCTCTTCCGCTACTTTGAGCTGCTAGAAAAGTTACAGTTCAACCTAGATGAGCGGAAGAAGCTTCAGGATTATGCAGGTGGGGGGCCGGGGGAGGGCCACGGTGGGGGGTCGGTCTCCCACCTCACTGAGACCCGGTCCTTCGCTGCCTCCAAATCTCTCAGAGGGGGAGGCAGAGGGGCCGGCTCCTCAGTGCAGGCGTGGAAAAGGGGCGTGGTGTCTGAGGGAGCCAGGAGGGCAGGGTTTTAGGTGGGTTGAGGGGTATTTGGGAGGGTCAGGCAGTCAGCCAGACCAGATGAGAATCTTTCCATTCATTCATTCATTCATTCATTCGCATTTATCGAGCGCTTACCGTGTGCAAAACAATGTACTAAGCGCTCGGGAGAGTACAATATAACAACAGACACATTCCCACCCACAACGAGCTCACAGTCTAGTGGGGGAGACAGACATTAATATGAATAAGTAAATAAATACATTTCCAGTCGCCCCCACCCTACCTGACATTTCCTAGTTTTCACCGGAGACCTGGGCCGAGCGAGGCCGGGGGTCCCGTCCCGAAGGCTATGGTTTCCCCACTTCCCTTACCCCAGCTTGGGGTACCAGGCTCCATCGCCTCACAGAGTTGGGCCCCGTGATCAACCGAAATCAATTGAAAAAATTCTTAAAATGTTGGGGCCCAGTGGTCTTCCGGCTGGCGCGGTCCCCGGCCGCCCCATCTCCAGGCCGGGACTCTCCAGTGTGGCGGTCATTCCCTTGCAGTGCTGGCCCTGATGAACCTGGATGACAAGTAGAAGTCGCCGGTGACGACGGCGGCGGCTTCCGGGGCCTGGGGGATGTGGAGCCAGAGGCGCAGGCGGGAGTTGGTGAATAAAAGTGTCCAGAAGCCACCCGTGGCCGTTCTCTGATGGCGGCGGGGGCGCAGCAGGGGCACTCGGTGGGGGTGGGAGGTAAGCAGGTCTCCTCCCAGGTTTAACCTCTAACGGCTCCACTCTTGAACCTGGTTTGAGATGGGAGTCAAAACCCACCTGAGAGCAGGGTCCCAGCACCCACTCCGGCTCCCGAGTCCCTTTGCCAGAGCCCAGCTCCCGGAGGGGCAAACGCTCAAGTGAATATAGTACCCACTGAACTCAGTGGCAGCTGCCACCAGCCAGCGGGAGGGACGTGGGCATCCTCTTCCCTGATTCCTGCCCCATTTTCCGTGTCCATCCCTCATTTTTTTAAAATATGGCATTTCTTAAATGCTTTCTCTGTGCCAGGCACTGTACTAAGCACTGGGGTAGGTACAAGATAATCCGGTTGGACACAGTCCCTGTCCCACATGGGGCTCGCAGTCTTAATCCCCATTTTACAGAGGAGGTAACTGAAGCACAGAGAAGTTAAGTGAGTTGCCCAAGGTCACGCAGCACACACGTGGCGGGGCCGGGATAAGAACGCAGGTCCTCCTGACTCCCGGACTCTTGCTCCATCCACTATGCCATCCTGAGGCATGAAGAGGGCAGGGACAGGCAGAGCAATGCGTGACTTCTCCCCCAGAGCTGACCTGTCCTGGTTTCACCCCCTTCTCTTTGAGAGGGGCCACAAGTCCCCTCCTGAGTCCCGGATTCTGTTCCTGGTTTGCATCTTGTCCCCAGGGAGCAGCGATCTCCCCCTCCCCCCTTCAATAATGCAGTGATGGGGTGCGGGGGGGGGGGGGCGAGCAGGGGCCACAGTGTTGAATTACTGGGCAAGAGCAGGAGTCCAGTGAAGCTTCAGGCATTGGCTGGGGGGAGGTTGGTGTGGAGGGAAGCTTCTAATTCACATGGACCAGCACCACCGAAACGAAGACACCACGACAGAGAGAGCACTTGTGCCCCGTTGGGGCAGCTCCCAGGTCATAATAATGGTATTTGTTAAGCGCTTACTGTGCGCCGAACACCGTTCTAAGAGCTGGGGGTAGATACGAGTAAATCAGAATACGTAACCGACTCCCCAGACTTCCTCCTTCCCAACACGGTACATGTTTGACTGGAATATTCTGGGCGAGTATTAATCAGGCACCCCACCTCAAATGCCGATGAATGACCGGTGTGGGCTGGGCAGACCAAGCCCCTGCCATGTATTGGGGAATTCTCCGAGCACCGTTCCAGCAATCGACCCATCAGTCAACGGTATTTATTGAGCGCTTACTGTGTGCAGAGCACTTTACTACTCTCTCAGGAGCGTACAATACCACGGAGTTGGTACCCTGCCCACGAAGAGCTTATAGTCTAGAGATGGAGACAGATGATAATAATAATAGTAGTATTTGTTAGGTGCTTACTTTGTGCCAGGCGTGTGTACTAAGCTCTGGGGTGGATTCGTGCAAAGCGGGTAGGCACAGGTCCTACTATCTGCCAGCCACAGATGCCAACCTTCATCCCGTCCCCTGTGCCCGGCCCACCGTCCACCCATCTGCCCCTCCCCATTCAGCCCTTTGCTTGGAGCTGCAATTGAGGAGCGTCGTTTGGAGAGGACCCTAGTACCCCAAAGGGGAGGGCCTGAGGGTCTCTGGGGCGTGAGGTACCCACGGAGGCCCGTCCCCAGCTCGGTGGAAAGCCAGGGAGGTTGTTGCGCCTGCCATGTCTGGCAGCCCTGTCCTGTCCTTCCCCTTTTCTTGGTGGTCCCTGGCCTCCTGACTCCCCATCTCTCTATTCCCCTGCCTCCCTGCTCCAGCTACTTCCCCACTTCTCCAGCCTTCTGCCTTCCCACTTCGGCGGTCTTCCCATCCCCCCAACTCCCTGCCTCCCCTCTCCGTCAGCCTCCCCGCCTCCCAAGCCCCCTACCTCCCTGCTCCAGCTTCCTTCCCGGCTCTCTGCCCAGTCTCCCCAAGGCCCCAGCCTCCTGCCTCCCCGCTCTGGCAGCTTCCCCATAATAATAAATAATCATGACGGTATTTGTTAAGTGCTTATTCTGTGCCAAGCACTGTTCTGAGCACTGAGGTAGATGCAAGATTCATTCAATAGTATTTATTGAACACTTACTATGGGCAGAGCGCTGTACTAAGCGCTTGGAATGGACAATTCGGCAACAGATAGAGACAATCCCTGCCCAGTGACGGGCTCCCAGTCTAAAGCTAGGTAACCAGGTGGTCCCAGGTGGGGTTCGGTCTTAACCCCCATTTTACAGATGAGGTCACTGAGGTACAGAGAAGTTGAGTGGCTTGCCCAGGGTCATAACCCAACCCGCCAGTCCCTGCCTCCCCGCTCTGGGGGCCTCCCCATCTCTCCAGAGGCCTTCCACCTGGGCAACCTCTCCCCACCTGCCTGCCTCGAGGCCGGCTCCCCCTCGGAGAGGGATCAGGTGTTTCTCGGCTCCGGGGCTCCAGTGACAGTCCTGCTATCAGGTGACGGATCCCATTTCCAGCTGGCCCGCGGCCCGTGCGGATGCCCAGGACCCAGGGCGGGCGCGCCTGCCGCGGCTGTGACTCGCCAGCCCCGGAGGGAGGAAGCCAGGCCCCGGCACCCGGCACCCGCTCCAAAGGATGGCTCAGAAACCCAGGCCTCGCTGTCCCCCACTGCCCCTGCTGCTGCTGCTGCTGCTGTCGCTCCTGCCCTGTTCAGGTTGGGGGAAGAGGGACTGAACTAGGGACTGGCGGGTGAAGGGGCCGCAGGAGGAGAGATGGGAACAGCAGAGGGATGGAGGAGGGCTGAGGGGAGGGGGCAGCAAATGGCTCAGTCGATAGACCAAGAGGCTGGAGTCGAAAGGATCTGGGTTCTAAATCCTCGCCGTGCACCCGCCACTTCAGTTCCCTCATCTGTAAAATGGGGATTAAGCCACGTGGCTTATCGGAAAGAGCACGGCTCGGGGGTCAGAGGACGTGGGTTCTAATCCCGGCGCGGCCCCTCGTCTGCTGCGTGACCTCGGGCAAGCTGCTTAACTTCTCTGTGCCTCAGTTACCTCATCTGTAAAATAGAGTTTAAAACTGTGAGCCCACCATGGGGGAACATCGTTACCTTGTATCCACCCCAGTGGTTAGAACAGCGCTCGGCACATAGTAAGTGATTAACGTGCACCATTATTGTTATTATTATTATCAAGGCTTCAGGACTCAGAGCCCCATGTGGGACATGGACTGTGCTCAACCTGATTAGCCTGTATCTACAGCTTCCTGGCACACAGAAAGCCCGTAACAAATACCATAAAAAAAGAGGGGGGAGAGGGTCAGAGGGACTGAGAATTGGTGAGCCCCCACCCCGGCTAGCATCAGAGCCGCCGGGTAACGGCAGAGCTCTCTCCGCTCCTCCCGGCGTCATCGCCGGGCCCCAAGGAACCTCGGCCTCGGAACCCTTTACTCTCCTCCCTAGGCCCGACTCCCTCCGGCCTCCTCTCCCGCCGGCAGTTCTCTTCCTTCTTGGCCAACATCTCCTCCATCCTGGAGAACCCGGAGGCCCGGGCCCCGGAGGGGACGCCGGGGTCCCCCGACCCCACGGCGGCCGCCACGCTGAGGCTCCCACGACTTCCTGACTGGTCCTGCGGGGGCAGCCGGGACTGGGAACCGCTGCTGGGCCTGCTGCGGATATCCTGGCCCTGGGGGCCGGCGAGCAGACGCCCCGAGCCTTCCTGGAGCGCCAGGCGGGCACCCTGGGGGGGCTGGCCGAAGTTTCTGCTGACCACCTGGCTCCCCGGGGCGGCCCCCGGCCCCCCCCCAGCCCCGACCCCCTTGCGCCCGAGCCGGACCCCCCGACTGCGGCCTAGCGGCCGACTGGCTTCCCCCGGTGTTGCAGCTGCTGCGGGGGCCCCCCCGCCGGCTCCCTCCCGTCTTGGGAGGAGCCGCCCCCCCGCCCTCCTGCGGGTCTCTCCGCCTGCTCCCCGTCCTCGGGGGGCCGGGCCCCGACGGGAGGCTGCTAGCCGGGCTGCTGAGCTCCATGCGCTCCCCCTTCCAGTCAGCCGTCCGCGGGGGGCTGCTGCGCCTCTCGGCCTCCCTGCGGGACGAGGTGTCCGCCCTCCTGGGAAGGCCGCGGCCCAACGCCGACGGCCGGTGCCCGGGAGGTGAGTCGGGCTGGAGCCGGGGCCGGGGTCGGGGCGGGGAGCCGGGCCGGGGGGACACTGAGGATGCTTCCCTCCAACCCAGGTACCCCGCAGCAGCTGCTCCTGTGGTGAGTGGGAGGGGGCTCGGGCGAGGGAGCGGAGGGCGGCGTCGGGTCGGGACCAGGCCGTGAGGGAGGGGACGGCCGGGGGCCGGAAGGCCGGGGATCTGAAGGAGGCCTGAAGGTGAGTGGGAGGGGGCAGAGGAGCGTGAGGTTCCAAACCAGCTAACCCTCTCACTCCCCGCCTCCGTGCGTCCCTCCCTCTGCCCCTCGATCCCACTGATTTCTCTGAACCAGCATGGTTCCTTGGGAAGCAGCATGGCCTAGTGGATAGGGCATGAGCCTGGCAGTCAGAAGGTCATGGGTTCTAATCCCGGCTCCACCACTTGTCTGCTAGGTGGCCTTGGACAAGTCACTTCACTTCTCTGTGCCTCAGTTGCTTCATCTGTAAAATGGGGACGAGCCCCGTGCGGGACAGGGACTGTGCCCAACCCGATTTGCTTGTATCCACCCCGGCGCTTAGTGCGGTGCCTGGCAAATAGTAAGGGCTTAACAGATACCATCATCGCTATCGTTATTATTATCCTCTTCCTCCAACCCTCTTTTCTCCCACCCTCCTTCCGTCTCTCCATCCCTGTGCTCGCTTCTCCCTCCTTCCATCCCTCTGTTCTCTCTCCCTCCTTCCTTCCGATCTCCCTCCCAGGGGCATCTGGAACAACATCTCTTGGGACGCCCGGGCCCTGGGCTTCCTTTCTGGGGCGCCCCCGCCACCCCCGGCCTTTCTAAACTGCCTAACCACGGGGGGGCCGCCGCTGCCCAGGGCGGCTCGCCGCTCTGCCACGACCCCCGCGACCGGCCGGCCCGGCCCGGCCCGGCCCGGCCCCGGCCCCGGCCCCGGCCCCGGCCCCGGCCCCGGCCCCGGCCCCGGCCCCCGGCCTCGCCTCCTGAGATCTCCTGCAGCGAAACCTCCGCTCCCGGCCCCGCCGGGATTCTCCACTTCACTTTCCTCCTGTACTGCCAACCCACCAACCGTTCCACCCGTCCGCCCCGGCCTGGCGGCCGCCTGCGGGCCGCCGCCAGCTACCTGGCCTCCTTGGAGGAGGGGCCCAGGCTGGCTGTGGCTTGCCACGACCACCATCCGCTCTCTTCGAGCGGACAGTCTGCAGGAACCCGCTCCCTGCTGCGCTGCCCGGCCCAACCGCGGCCTGGTCGGCTGGCTCTGTGGCGGCTCGGCCCCTGCCCGCTGCCCCTCGGGCCTCCCCCCGGCCCCCCTCACCCCAGGGGCCTTCTGGGGTTGCTTCCTGGTAGAACCGCACCCTGTGGGCCGAGCGGCTCTGCGGCGAGGGCGGGCTCCGGGCCGTGCCCCCCGACCGCCGGGCCTGGGTGCGCCGCGTGTGCCCCGGGTTCCCTCTGGGCCCCGGAGGCTCCTCCCGGCCTCCGGCCGAGCCCTGCGGGCACCCTGAGGAGCCCTGCCTGGACGGGGGTGGCTTCCGGGAGCTGGCCTGCGCCAACGCCACCCTGTACGAGGCTCTGCTGCCCAGCCGGCCCTGGCTGGAGGGGCAGTGTGCGGGCAGCGCCCGTGTCCGCGGCCGGGGATGCCCCCTGCACGAGCTGCTGGGCCCGCTGCTGCCCCCTCTGCCGCCGCCACCTTCCCACCCACTGGAGCCCTCCCCTCTCTGCCTGGCACCGGTCCCCTTCCTGCTGGGCCTGCTGACCCGGCTGCCCCGCTGCCAGGCCGCAGCTCCCGCCCGCCCTGCCCGCCTGCACTACCTGCTGCGCCTGCTGTCCTTTCTCCTGGGCCCCGAGGCGGGGAGCGGGGAGGCCCGGGGGCCCCTGGGCCAGGCCCTGCTGCTGTCCGGCCTGCCGGACAACCGCTCCTACTGGGGCTCCTTCCCCCCGGGGGCGGGGCTCAGCGTGCTGCGGACTGTCGGGGAATACTTGACTCGGGAGAAGAGGCCACCCGGCCCCAACTCTGACCCCACCTCCCACCCTGGCCCCGGCAAGAGGGAGCTGCTGGCCTGCTACAGTGTCAGTGCTTGGGAAGGCCGGAGGGGAGAGGGCTGAAAGGGGCAGCGGGGAGGGTCCGGTTGGTAGGCTTGCTCCCGTTCAAACCCGCTCCAGGCTGGGCAGGGGGCTGCTAAGGCCTGGCCCGAGGTGGGGACACTGCAGAACTGCAGTTGGGGGCAGCCAGGGACTCAGAGGGGCTGGGGCAGGGTGATGGGGCCAGGTGGGTAGGTCGGTCAGGTGGGCCGTGGAGTCTTGGGGGGTGGTTTGGGGGACGGCAGTGGGGGTGGGGAGGGGGGGGGCTTTCCCTGATACCCTACGTGCCCTTCCCCCCGGGCAGCCGGTGCTGTGGGACCTGATCCGGGGAGCCGAGAACGACCCGGCCCTACAGATACTGGTGGAGGTAACAGCCGGAGCGAGCGGGGAGTGGGGTGTGGGGACCGGGGGGAGGAGGAATGACCAAATTCCCACTGGCCTGGACGGCGTCATCCCCCTGCCTCCAGGAGTACCTGCAGATGCCTCCGGAGAGCCTGCAACGGTTGGTCCTTTCGGCCGAGAGCGAGGCCGTGCGGGGATTTCTGGACAGCCTGCGCCGTGCCTGGCCTCAGCTGCAGGTGGGCACCCGGGGATCCGCGTGACCGGGCCCAGCGGGGCGGCAGGGAGAGCACACAGGGGGCAGTGCCCGGGAGGGCAGGGGGACGCTGGAGTGGGGGAGACTGTCCCGGCTGCGGCCCGTCCTAAGGAGCAGGATTCCAGACACGCGGCACCGCTGGGCCTCGCTGGGCCTTGCTTCCATTTCCCAGCTCCGGACCCTCAGCTGCTCTCTGGAGATGGACCTGTTGGGTGCAGGGGGAGGAGGGCTCCTCCTCCCTCCCCTTCCTTCCCTTCCTTCCCTCCTTTCCCGCAAGGGTCAGTGGCCCGCAGGGACATCAAGGGAGTGGCTGGCAAAGACTTGGGCCTGGGTCCGTCTGAACTGAGCTGGGATGATGGGGTGGGTTTGGGGGGGGGGGGGAGGGTGGCTAGCGGTGGTGCCACTGTGCGGGGATCTGTCCGAAGAGGTTTTGCAGGTTTAGACCCTGCTCAGCCTGATCCCGGCACACCCTCTGGGGTGTGATTTCGGGGCGGGGTGCGCCTGGAGGTTTGGGGTGGAGCCCCACAGACGGGTAGGTGATAGGAGTGGGAGCCCAGGGCAATCGATCAGTGATATGAACTGAGCGCTTACTGTGTGCAGAGCGTTGTACTGAGCCCTTGGGAAAGGACAGTGCAGCAACCCACAAGGAGCTTGCGGGCAATTCTGGGAATGATCGAGGGGGCGTTGGGGGCGGCCCCGAGTCTGTGTCTGTCCCAGGTGCCCCCGGAGGAGGAGAGGGCGCTGGGCCGACTCACGGCCTTGCTGCTGCAGCGGGTGCCCCGTCTCACGCCCCAGCTGTTCGTCGACCTGTCGCCCTTCGTCCCTTTCATGGCTGTCACCGACCTGCTGCGCTTGCCCCCTGCCCTGCTGGTGAACGGCAGCGTGTGAGGCCCCTCTGCTTCTGTCCCGGTCCCCCCATCAGTCAGTCAGTCAGTCGCATTTATCGAGTGCTCAGTGTGTGCAGAGCACTGTACTAAGCAATTGGGTGAATGCAATATAACAGAAACGTTCCCTGCCCATAGCGAGCTTACAGCCAGCCCGCTGTGCCCGAGGCCCCCATCTGCCCCCTATGTTCCCACCCTACTCCCCAATGTCCGAGGCTCCCACCCACTCCCCTGTGTCTGAGGCCCCTCCTGGGCCCACCAAGTCCAAGGTCCAAGTCCTACTGTTCTTGCTCCAGCCCTTGGTCAAAGGTGGCCAGGCCTTTGCCGCTCCCACCTCGTCCTCCCGGCTCCCTCTACATCCCCTCTCTCGGGGCAAGCCTGGCCCCCTTCACCCTCCTCAAGGCCGGCACAGCCCAAGCTTCCCGATTCCATGCCAGTCTTGTTGCGGTCCTGGACCCCCTCCCCACTTCCCGGCCCCTCCTCCCCTAGTCGTCGATCCCCACCCACCAAGCTCTAGGCTACCCAAGCTGGCTCCTCTCCTTCCCTGCTCCTCGCCTCACAGGGGTCGGGCCGGGCCGGGTCAGGCCGGGCCGGATCAGTGCGATCCTCTCTGTCTCGCCCCCTGCCTGGCCAGCCTGGCTGCCATCCGTGCCCACAGCCCCGGCCTGAGCCCCGAGCAGAAGGAGGCCCTGGCCCGGCGACTGCTGGACCCCGAGGTGTTTGGGGCGGTGCCCGCCTGGCCCCGGGAACTGCTGTGGTCCGTGCTGCCCCTGCTGCCCCACCTGCCCCTGGAACACTTCCTGCAGCTCAGCCCCACCCAGGTACAACAGGCCGGGGAGTTTTCTAGGCGGGGGGGGGCTGGGAGGGCAGGTGGGCCCGGCCCCTCTCCCCTTCCTTGGACCCCGATGGGTCCCAGCTGGCTTTGTCAATCAGTCAATCGTATGTATTGAGCACTTACTGCGTGCAGAGCACTGTACTGAGTGTTTGAGAGAGCACAGCGTAACCATAAACAGACACATTCCCTGTCCACAATGAGCTTACAACCTAAAGGAGAAGCTTACAGACTAGATCTCTGGCTCCTGCCGCCTTGGATTGGGGACCGTTCTTTGCTTCCCCACCGCCCCTCCTCCGTAATGATCTTTGGGGTCCAGTGATGGTGCCCCAGTGTCCAACTAGGAGGGACTGGGCCTGGCTGGGATCCCCAGGGACCCTGGTACCCTCCTCCTTCAGATCCAGGCTCTGGGGGACAGTTGGCCCGCGGTGGGGCTGGGGCCAGGCCAAGCCCGTCATGTGCTGCGCAGCCTCGTAAACCAGAGCGGCCCGGATGGTGAGGAACAGGTACGCAGGTGAGTGGGGGTGGGGCCTGAGGGAAACAGGGGGGGAAGGAGGACTTACGGGGCTGGGGGAGGTCAGGAGGAGCAGCAGCCAGCGAGGGGGCATCATGAGCACAGACTGAGCTCCCCTTACTAGGCGCTGAGGAACCTACAGATGAAGCAAGGGAGCCCAGATGGCATCTTTCTGATATGGTCACTCTTGGACCACCATTTTCCATTCTATGCCTCCACCCTGAAAACTCTGTTCTAACCTGTCCCCGATCTGGAAATGAAAAGAGGGCACCCATGGCAGACCTTGGGTCTGAGCTGGCATTGGTGGGTGGACGGGTGGGTGGGTGGTGGGTGGAGATTCCGAAGAGGGCGGGCTTGGTGCCAGATCATACTGCTGGTGACCGGCTCGGACTCACACGTTGCCTTCCCCAGGCTGGGGCCCCTCGCCTGCTTCCTGAGCCCCGAGGATCTGCAGAGCTTGGCACCCCTGAGGGACCCGGCAGGGCCAGTGGAGCGGGGCCTCCTCCAGTGTGCTGCCAACGGAACCCTCAGCCCCCAGGGCCGTGTGAGGATTCTGCTCCCTCCGCCCCCCCCCCCCCACAACTTGCCTTAAAATAAACACCGTTCTAAGCTCCGGGATAGATACAAACTGATCAGGTTGAACACAGGCCATGTCCCACATGGGGCCACCATCTTAATCCCCATTTTACAGATGAGGTAACTGAGACACAGAGAAGTGAAGTGACTTGCCCAGGGTCACACGGCAGACAAGTGGGGGATCCGGGAATAGATCCCAAGTCCTTCTGACTCCCTGGCCCGTGCCCTATCCACTAGGCCACACTGATTCTCCCCGCTGCATGGGTGTGCTGAGGGGGTTAAGTCAAGGACCCTCCTCCCGGCCTGGCCCCAGGGCCCTGCGTCTTAGCCTCCTTGGCCCCGTCCAAGCATCTGGTCCTCCCCAAGTGGGGGGCGGGATCCCTGGGCACACTGTAACCAGGTGGGTTTCAGGTGGCGTACGAGCTGCTGAGGGTGCTGCCCGGCGCCAGCGGGGCGGCCCTGAGCCCCCGAGAGTTGCAGGCCTGGGCCCCGCTCCTCCCCCAGCTCCGCCTCAGCTTCTGGCAGGCCCTAGCCGAGCCCCAGCTCCGAGCCATTCTCCCTGCCCTGCGAGACGCCAGCCTCACCCCTGCCCAGGTGAGTCCTCCCCATCCAGCCTACGAAATTCGTCTCCCGCCCTCCACGCTTGGCCCCAACTCCTCCATCCCATCTCACTCCGTCCTCGATGTCGGAGAGCTGAGGGGACGCTGGGCCCAGCTTGGGGGCTAGGCTTGGAGGGAGGTGGTTGCCAGGAGCTGGGCTGGGGGCTCAGGGGGCCTGGGCTGTCTCTCCCCTGTCTCCCTCAGGCCACCCTGTTGTTGGAACGGCTCCTCCGGGAGGAAAATGTGAGTGCTCTTCCTCACTCCCCCTTACTCCCCAGACCCACATCACCCCGAATGCCACCCACACCACCTCCCCGAGACTTCCTGCTCCTTTCTCCGTCCGAGGGGCCAAAACCCTGGGGCCCAGCCCCAGCCAGCTGATGCCCCTGGCCCTGCCCCCAAACCACCTGCTCACTGGCCCAGCCCCCTGCCGACTCCAGGAGAATCCCTCACGGTCCCCCAAGGCTAGGACCCTGGACACCAGCTCTAGGGCGATGGTCAGCCCCTGGAGGGCAGGGCTCCCGCCTTCTTTCCGGAGTGCTCAGAGCGCTCAATATCGGGCTCGGCCCCCATCGGGCATTCAGTCCATCCTATGGAAGCCCTGTCAGATTGGCTGTTCGACTGACCGATTGATTTCCCCTGCCAAGAAGGACCTATATATCAGCCGGGTTGGACGGTGCTTCTCTGTCATATGACTGATCTCCCCCAGGGACCTCCTCTGGAACCCTCTCCGGGACACTCGATGGGGTTGGGCAGGCTCTGCTACAGCAGCAGCCTCTGACCTTTGACCACCCACCCGTCCCTCCCTCTCCCCACCGCCTCCCCTGCCTACACGTCTTTCCCCGTGGGCTCAGGTGACCGAGGAGGACCTCTGCTCCCTGCGGCCGCTGCTGCACGGCCTCGGCCCCCAGACCCTCCGGGTCATCCCTGGATCCCTCCTTGCCAGGGCCTGTCACTGTCTGATGCCCGCGCTGGCCCAGCTCTCGCCCCCACAGATGGCGGCGCTGCTGCAGGCCCTCCGGGTATGGACGGGGTGGAGGCTGAGGGCGGGGGCCGAGGGACCGGCTGGGATGAGCCTGACCCTCTGTCCCCGCCCCCGCTCCACCCTGCCTCTAGGTCTTCTCCTCTGGTGTGGGGTGGGCAACTTAGCGATCAGTGGAGGTGCCTGGGATCTCGTGCTCCAGGGCCAAGGGTGCTCACCCCTGGGGCTCCCCCCACCAGGGTCCGGGAGGCCCAAGGATGCTGGTTCTGGGGCTCCCGGGGTTGGCAGGGGGAGGTGAGGTCCAAGAGGGCCTGAGCCCATCGGATCGGGTGCCAGCCCCCGCCCCCCGCTGCCCACCCACCCACGCTGCTCCCGGGCCCTTCCTCTCCTCGACTGCTCCCCGTGGGCCCGGGCCAGGCCTCCCTGCCGCCTCTCCAGAGGCCGCGTCCCGCCGTCTGGCCCGACTGCCTCATGCCCTTGCTGCCTCTGAAGCTGCTGCAGCGAGAGGCTCCGGCCCTGCTGGCCGACCGCAGCCGCTCCCGCAGGCTGCTCTGGTCCGAGCAGCAGGTAATTCTCACCCTCCCCGCTCCGCCCGCCCCAGTGCTTCTATTCAACCCCTCCCTGCTGCCTCCGCCCTGCCTCTTCTCCTCCCCACCTCCAACCCCAGCTTCTCCTTCTCTCCAGCCCCATCCCCAACCTCTCCCCCAGACCCCTCGTCTGTCACAAACCCCAGCAGGGGCCCTCCCGAGGTCCAACCCTTTTTCCCGGGGCTCTCGAGTGGCCCCAGGCCCTCATCGTCCATGAGCTCTCCTCACCCCCGGCCTAGGGAGGAAGGGTCTTGGAGAGGGGAGGGGTCTGCCCCAGGGGAAGCAGAGGGCAACCGCAACAGTAGCAGCAGAAGCACTGGGCAGGCCTTGGGGATGTTGTCCTGAACACTGCCATCTCCCTGCCCCCACAGGCCCAGTTTCTCTGGAGAAAGATCCCAGCCTCCACCAATCTGACCCTCAGGAGCCTGCGGTGAGCGAAGGGCCATTCCGCCCCTCTCTTGGGGCACCCCTCTTCCCCCCAGGTCCCCCTCGAGCACCTTGATCCTATGACCTAGCCCCGGGACCACCCCTTTCTCCATCCCCTCATTGCCTTCTGCAGCCCCAGCAAGCTCCTCACCATTTAGTCAGTCAATCATTCAGTCACAATACCGAGTGCTCACTCCGTGCAGAGAACTGTACTAAGCGATTGGGAGAGTGCAGTATAACAATATAACCGTTCAGTACCCCTGGCTCCGAGTCTGTCCGAACCCGTCGGGGCTCCACATAGCCTTGCCCTCGGTCCCAGAGAGCCGCGCTGCAGAGAGGAGGTACTCAGCCATTATCGAGTCTGACAGCTTCCTGTCCGCAGGGCTCTGGGCACGCTGGCGGGAGGAGTGTCCTGTGAGTCCCTGCAGCAGCTGGGTTGGACGACGGACTTCCTGGAGGCAATGGGCATCATTTACCAGCTGCCCACCCGAGTGCGAGGAAGCCTGGTGAGGGGGCCCGGGGGCACCAGGAGGGAAAGGAACCTGGGGGAGGCTGTCTCTCGGCGCGCGAGAACGGTATCCAGATCCACAGCCTCTTTGGGATTTGGCCGACGTGTGTCCGCCAGGCCTGCCGCTGGGCTCCAGATCCCGATAGCGTCACCTGGCAGATGTATTAAATGCCCAATTCAGATAAGGTGGTCCTAGGGATAGAATTAAGTAACGACTGCAGGGAGTGAGCATTGGGTCCGATGGAGCCCGTCGGTCTGTGCGCTAAACCCTGCGGATTGGTTCCGAGGACTATGTCCCAGGCCACGAGTGTCCTGGGGTTTGCTGTTCCTTGGCCCACACTACTCTCTGATCTGTCCTCCATGTTCTCCCTAGACCTGTCCCTCTCTCCGGCTCCTTCCAACTCCTCCACTTTAGACTGGGGACAGAGAGAGCGCCCCCAGCCAGGTATTTCAAATATCCTGGCAGCAATAGGTAGGGTTGGTAGGACTTCAACTTCCCTTCCTTGCCCATCTCCCCACGGGGTTGGCCCCAAACCACCCTTCTTTCCCTTCTCTTCCCCTCCCTCCCCCACCCCCTGCAGAGGGCCTGTGTCTGGGAAGAGCTGCAGCGGAGGCTGGATGTGCCCGGGCCGGAACTGGGGAGCCTGAGCCCGGAGATGCTGCTTGACTTACCGTGGGTTCTGGAGTCGAGGGTCAGAGGTCGGAGTAGGGAGATGGGTGGTCCCCTCTGGTTGGTGGAAGCCCTGAGGGGAGGGTCCTGGGGAAGATCCAAGGCCCAGCAGCAGTCAATCATTGCCTGTCTACGCTGTGGAAGGGGACTTGGGGTATCTGCTGTCATTTCCTGTCCCTCTGCAGGTGACCCCTCAGGCCCAGCACAGCAGGGTTTAGTTTTAAGTCATCGTACTGACGGAAGACCCAATCCTGTGTCCTAGTTCAAGGGACCGGGGAGGAAGAGAAGGAGAGGAGAATTGGGGGAGGGAGGGTGTCCTCTGTGGCCTCTCCCTTCTAGCATTCCCTGCCCTCCCTTAGCCCCTCCCCTGGACCAATCCCCCTTGGTCCACGCACCTGAGGATGCTGGGGATGCAGTCCAGTGGTAGATCCCAGGGTTCCCATCCCACCCCGAGGCCTCTCCAGTCACCATCCCCAAGGCTTCGGTCACTCAGCCATCTGCATCAACCCAGGATATGATGTCACCTCGACATCACTCTGGTTAGCAAAGGAAGGGGCAGCTCACGGATGTCACTTCCCAACTGGGGATCTGATTGATTTCGGTGTAGGGAAATATGGGTCTGCCTGATGTCACTTTATGCCCAGAGACCCAGGGTCCTGAGTGATTTCACATTCTGTCTGGGGGCAAGGGACTGTCTGCTGTCTCTTCCCATCTGGGCCCAGTTGTTCTGCCTCCACAGAGCCCGGATGATGGACAGCCTGTCCAACGAGTCCATCCTGCGGGTGTTGGAGCTGGTGCGGCGTGAGCCCGAGCGGCCGTTGACCCTGCCTCCCCACCGCCGGGCGGCTTTGGCAGAGCGGGCACTGCGCGGCCTGGTAAGGACTCCGTTAGCCAGCTCCCCCTTGCCCTCGATGGATGCCACTGGCGGAGGGAGCGTCCTGGGCCGGTCGGGCTCCCGTCGGTCTCCTTTCTTGTTTGCCACGTTCCAGTTCTCCTTCTCTCCCCCCAGTCCCTTCTCTGACTCTGTCCCCTAGGCTGGGCCCCATCCCTCTGACCCCTTCCTCCCTCTGCTGCCACTTCCCCCGGAATGAAGTTCTGAGAGCCGGAGGTAGAGGAACCAGAGGCCGCCGTGGAGCCAGAGGGGCCGGGGTGTCTGGTTTTCCCAATGGCGTCTAGTCCACAGTACCTCCTACAGGTCCCGCCGGATGGCCCGCTCTCGGAGGAAGTGCTGGGGGCTCTGGGGCCCCTGGCTGGCTTCCTAGGGACAGAGAGTGCTGGCCGCATCCCTCCTCAGGCCCTCCTGCCCCTGCTCGGCCAGCTGCGGCGCTCCTGCCTGGGAGGGGCTTTTACCACGAAGCTGGGTCAGCTGCTGCTCCAGGAGCCTGCACTGGGGTAAGAACCCCAGGACCTCAGTGCCTTCCAGGACCCTCCCCCCACCCCCGCCCCAGTGCCCATGCTCCCCTGCCAGGCCCCGACCCTGATCTTCCCTTCCTCTCCGGGACTACAACTGCTTCCTCTGATGATCCCACCCTTGGATCCCAACTCTTCCCTCCCTAGGCCCCTCTAGGCTCCATCTCCCACTCCTGGCTGCCCTGCCAACCCCCCAGGCCACCTTCAGCTCTGACATGTCATCTTCCTGCCTTACTTCCTTCTTTCCCAGCTCCCCCATCTCAGGTTTGTCCAGGACCCACCTTCCAGGGACTGATTCCAACACTCCTCTTTCTTCCCTTCTCACTCCTCCTTTCTTGTTCCCCTTCCCTCCTCCTCCCTGACCATCTCCCTTTCCTTTCCTTCCCTTCCCTTCCCTTCCCTTCCCTTCCCTTCCCTTCCCTTCCCTTCCCTTCCCTTCCCTTCCCTTCCCTTCCCTTCCCTTCCCTTCCCTTCCCTTCCCTTCCCTTCCCTTCCCTTCCCTTCCCTTCCCTTCCCTTCCCTTCCCTTTCCTTTCCTTTCCTTCCTCCCTTCCTTCCTCTCTCCTTCACTTCCTCCCTCTTTCCCTTCCTCCCTTCCTTCCTTCTTTTCTCCCTTCTTCTCTCCCTTCCCTCCCTCCCTCCCACCTTCCAGGAGACCCGAGCTGTGGGGCCAAGAGGAGGTGGAACGAGCCGGGCGCCTGGTGCTGTTGCTGCCCCCTGAAGCCATCCACCAGCTGCCAAAGGTGAAGGGCAGGCTGCGGAGCCTGGCCAATGTGGCCAATGGGAGTGAGACTGGGGGGATGTGGAGTGGATCTGGGGACTCAGGTCAGGAGCCCCAGCTGCCCTGCTTCTCCTAGGAAGCCCTGATCCCTGAGACTCTGGAACAGATCTTGGAGCAGCAGCGGTCCTGGGAGCAGAGCCGGGCCGGGCAGCTATGCCAGGGGGTAGAGGTCACTCCTGGAAAAGTCGCCCTGATGGCGGGGACTGTGCAAGCTGGATCTGGGGGCCTTCCAGGTAAGAAGCCCCATGGTTTCACCCAGATGCCAACTCCCCAGCGGCCCCTCTTCCGCAGCCCAAGGCCAAAGTGTCTGTGACCCACCTGGGAAAGAGAGCTCCCACCCTGCTGCTCTGCTGCCCTAGCCACCCTGCCGCCCTCCTGCCCAGCCTCCAGATCCCACCCCTTCTTCTAACCCCAGCTGGAAAAATCGGGGTCACCGGGACTCGGGGCCGGGATGGCAGGTGTGTGTTGATCCCCGGCCCACCCTGGCAGGGCCCGTGCCCAGCTGTGCCGATGTGCGGGGGACCTTTCCAGCTGCTTGGTCAGCAGCCCAGATTGCGGGGATGGAGTCCCCCGACTTTGAGGACTGCCTGGCGCTGTTTGCCGGGGATCCCGGGCTCCGGCCTGAGCAGCTGCGAGTGGCCATGGACAAGGCCAAGCAGGTGGGCTGGGGAGAGGGGCCGGGGGGGTGATGGGATTGTGGGGAGATTAGTGGAGGGGGAGTGTCTTCTCATGGTCCCCTCCCTCCACTCCCAGGTGTGGGGTCCCCCCCGGGGACTCCGCCGAGAGCAGACCCTGCAGCTGGGCCGACTCCTGCTGGGACTGGGGGAGCGGGAGCTTCAGGACCTGGTGCTGACTGACTGGGGGGTCCTGGGCAGCCTGGGGCAGCTGGATGGCTGGACCCCAAAGCAGGTGATCACCCCTTTCCACCCCACCTACCTCCCCTTGCCCGCGGGGTCTCCTAGGCGGGCTCACTCTCCCATGCCTATCCTCCCAACCCTCAGCAGTAGGTTTTGCACCCCCCCAGGGGGCTGAGTACTATACAAGGTTCTGAGAATGGCAAGATGACTCCCCCGCACCAGCTTTTGAGGAGCTTCCAGTCCACTGGCCTAGAGAGCCAGGTGGAAGACAAAGTCTGGAGGAGATATGGCCAGGAGAGAGCTGGGACCGCTTGTCCTCTGAGTGCCCAGCGGTAGGAACACGTAAATGCACAGTCCAAAACCAACAGCCGTCGGCCCCGCAGTGATCCCTTGCCCGAGATGGCAGTGCTGGGGGTGACCCGAGTATTGCAAGAAGTCATCCAGATCCTTAGACTCCATACTTTCCCCAAGCGGTTATCCATTTTGAAGTCCGCATCCCCTTGTATACCGTGAGCTCCATGTGGGCAGGGACTGTATTTACCGCATCTCTTGTATTGTGGTCTCCCAAGTGCTTAGGACAGTGCTCTGTGCATAATAAGCACTCAATAAATACCACTGATTGATTAAAAGAGTCATCAATGATGACTCCTTTGCAAGAGCAGTTTCAGGATCTCTGTGCTTGCTCATTCTCTCTCTCTCTCTGTCAGTTGTATTTATTGAGCGCTTACTGTGTGCCAAGCACTATACTAAGTGCTTGGGAGAGTACAGTATAACAATATAACAGACACATGAGAAGCAGCGTGGCTCAGTGGAAAGAGCACGGGCTTAAGAATCAGAGGTCATGGGTTCTACTCCCAGCTCTGCCACCTGTCAGCTGTGTGACTTTAACTTCTCGGTGCCTCATTGAACTCACCTGTAAAATGGGGATGAAGACTTGGGGATGAAGACTGTGAGCCTCACGTGGGGCAACCTGATTACCCTGTATCTACCCCATTGCTCAGAACAGTGCTTGGCACATAGTAAGCGCTTAACAAATACCAACATTATTATTATCACATTCCCTTCCTACAATAAGCTTACAGTCCCTCTCTCTTTCTCTATCTCTTTTCTCTCTCTCTCCGTCTCTCTGTCTCAAACCCTCCTCCGCCAGGGCACGGGGTGACCCTCGTGGCCTCCGGCCCACTCCAACCCCTCTTCCGTCTTTCCAGCTCCGGACCGTGGCTTCCAGCTTCCTGCGACAGAGTGGTCGGCCCCTGGGCAGCCTGGACCTCACTCACCTGACAGCCTTGGGTCATGCCCTCTGTGGGCTGAAGCCAGAGCAGATAAAGCACATACGCAGCCGTGAATTCAGGTTCCAAAGGAGCCGGGCTGGGTCTCTTGGAGCAGGGTCCCTGAGACAGAGCCTCGAGGGGTGGGAATTTCCTGTGGAAGAATCCCTTGGGGTATGGCTTTTGGGGGGCGGGGGTCTCCTGGAGCTCTGGGGATGGGGTCTCCTGAGGAAGGATCCCTTAGAAGAGGGCACTGGGGATGGGGGTCTCCTGGAGCAGGGTCCCTGGGGCAGAGCCTCGGGGGTGGATTTTCCTGCAGTAGGGTCCCCTTGGGGCAGGGCCTGCGGGGGCACAGGGTCAGGATACCTGGAGCAGATTTGCTGCCAAAAGCTGAGTCTCCCCTCACTTCCCAGTGACCACACTCCCCTTGCTCGTCTCCCCCACAGCCAGGCAGTGTTCTTCCTGGGCTCCCTGCCTCTCCGGTGCTCGGAGGAGCAACTGGAGGCCCTGGCTCAGCTCCTCGTCTTGCCTGGGGGGTTTGGGCCGGTGAGCGCTTGGCAGCCTGAGATCTTCACTGAGATTGGCACCCTGGCAGGTGGGTACCGGGCTGGGTGCGGGGAGTGGGTGGATGGGGAGGGAGGCTGTGGGTGGGGCCAGGGAGGGATCCAGGACTTCACTTGCACCTGTGCCTCCCTCTTCCTCTCCTCCCTCCTTCTCTCTCTCCATCCCTCCACTGCCCCCTGCCCCCCTGCCCACAGCGGGGCTCCCAGACCTGGCACTGTCAGCGCTGCTGCGAAGGCAACTCCGGGGCCTCACCCCCCAGGCCATCGCCCTCATCCCGCCCCCCAAATTAACTGTGAGTACGGGGCGGGCCGGGGAAGGGCACCCCCCTCTCCCATCCCCCGGGGGAGCGGGCGGTGACTGTGTCCCGCCCGCCCAGGTGGTGTTCAGCCCAGCCCAGCTGTTTGGCCTCACCAGCGCCCAGGCCGCGGCGGTCACCCCAGAGCAAGCCACCTCTCTGACCCCTGAGCAACGGCGAGCAATTACTCAAGCCCAGCAGGAAGGCCAGGAAGCGCCTGAGCAACAGGGTGAGATGTCTGATCTCGGGGAACTTGGACTGCTCTGGTTCCCGCTGCCCCCAGATACCCTGTAGGCCTGAGGGGGTGGGGACCCCGCTCTCAAGTCTTGGAGGCTGAGTCCCCACCCCTCAGAAGCAGCAGCCCCCTGACCCTTCCGCCCCTTCACAGGTCGAAGTGCAGCCAGTATGCCTCCCGCGTGGTCGCCGTCCCCGTGGGTCCTCGCCCTGACCATCGGTCTGCTTGGTTTCGGGGCCGAGACTGGGGAAGGGGTCCTGGGGGGCCCTGGGGGAGGGAGCTCTGGGAACGGGGAATAAAGGTCAAATAGCCAAGCACCCAGTTGTTGGGGGTTGGGCTCTCTGAGGGGAAAGCCCCTCTCCTGTATCCTGCGGTTGAAACCACTAGACCAGTCCTTCCCACCCCACCCCGCTCCAGCGGGTAGACTGGCACAGACCCAGCACGCAGAGCCTGTCACATTACCGGGTTTTACTGGATGGGTCATGGCCCAAGTCCCGGGGGCAAGGTCTGGGAGGGGCTGGGTCGGGGCTGGGGGACCTGTGGGGGGCTGGAGGCGGGGTCAGTCGGTCAGGGGGTCAGTGCTTGGATGTGGTGGAGAGGGGAGCCGGCACGCGGATATCCTGGCCCTTCTCCAGACGCCGCTCACAGTCTACCAGGTAATTGACACCGTCGATGACCAGCTGCACCAGCTCCACCTATGAGGCATTCACGGCTCACTTCCGCCCGCCCCGCCGCCGCCACCTCCCTCCACACCCGCCCCGAGCCCCTCCCCAGCCCCGGCTCTCCTCCAGTGCCCAGCTCTGAGGGTCCCAGGGGCCCTGCCCACCCGGTTCTCACCTCTGACTTCCCCAGCCGGTCCAAGTTCGAGATGTCAAACGTGCTGCCCGTGGCCGCTGTATCCACACCCCCGGTGCCACGTTTCTGCAGGCGCAGGTTCTCCAGGATCTTAGGGAAGCGGCTGTCCTGTGGGGGCCGTGGGTTCAAGGTCAGAGCAGATCATCCCCCCCGACCCCTGACCCAAGCCAGACATCGGGTCCTGCCAGTCAGGGCGCCTTCCCCAAAGCCATCGCCTTGTTAGCCCTCTGGCACTGCCGTGCCCTAATCGTCATCAGCCGCCACCGTGTACGGAGCCACTGTACTGAGCACGCAGGAGCCCTAGCCCCCAACCCTCCGGGAGCCTCCAGTCTTGCTGGGGGACTCGATCGCTCTCCTGCAGGCTTCCCCACCTTGCTCAGCAGGGGCAGTTTGACGTGGACGCCGGCCCGCAGTCCGGTGCCCAGGTTGGAAGGGCAGGTCAGGATGTAGCCCAGTCGCTCGTTCCACATGAACTCCCAGCCGCGCTCCTGGATCAGCCGCTCCACCTGAGGTCACCCCCAGAACCCCAGGCCCATTGTCGGCACTTCCCCGCTCCCGCCCATGGACACGCAGGCCTGCCCGGCCTAAGCCAGTCAGGGGCCCGAGCCCAACCCCTGCTGGGTTCATCCGGGGACATCCGGGGACACACGGCACGGTCAGGCTCCCTCCTCCCCCACCTCCCCGCCTCCACGATAGAACATCACCCCCCAGCTTGAATGATGGGGAATGGGGGGGGGGGCCCACGAGACGTCCCCTAGTCCCAGGGACCTCTCCTCTCCCTGAGTTGTCTTCCCCTACAGCCCAGACTCATTCTTCGGGCAGGATCCCCCGACACGGTCCCGAAGCCCACCTCCCCGGGCTCGTCAGGTCTCCCCTGACCTCTTTGAGTCCCCTGCAGAACCTCTCGAACACCCTCTTCATGTTTCCGCCCTTCTCCATGGAGATGACCCGAGTGTGATCCTCTTCATTCACCCAGATCAGGAAGCTCTTCTCGTTATTGTGCCTGGGGAGGGGGCAGGAGTAAGAATGGGAGGACCTGGGGGGCAAAGCCAGGTTAGGGGCGGGGGACAGGGCTAAGCGGAGAGAGATCAGGGTGGCATCTGGGCACTGGAAGGTCGGGGAAAGGTCCCCGGGGTGGGGGCGAGGGAGGATTCCATACCAGATTCCACGGGCATCGGGCCAGTCTCGGGCCATGCCCGCTGCAGTCAGCAAGGGGGACACGGGTTTGTCAAACAGGAAGTGATCCTGAGGGGTGAAGGGGGAGCATAAGCGAGAGGTACCCTGCCACTCCCCCCACCTCCCCTGGCACCCTACCCTTCACTGGGCTTTTTTCCTCCAACTGGGGGTGCCGTCTGGATCTTTTCCAGGCTGTGGCATGGTTCTCTTGGTCTTCCCTCACTCCATTCCCCCTTCACATCCAGTCCTCACATAGCCCGTCTTCCCCCTCCCAAACTCCGTCCCTCCCTCCCTCTCCACCCCGCTGAAGCCCTCACATCAATGAGCCGCTGCTGCTCCGCCTCCGTCATGTCACTGAGCCGGTAGTAGCGTCCCTCCAGGTCTCCTTTCAAGCCACTCAGCGCGTCCACCACCACCCTCTCCACCTCGCGCCGCTCGGCCCTCGTGCAAGCGGGGGGCAGGCTGAGCCCCCGGATGCTGCGGCCTGTCCGCACCCGTGAGGACAACACGTACCGCTCGTCGAAGTGGCCGGACCGGATCTGTGCGGGGGGACAGAGAGGTTGTGGGGTTCGAGGAGTAGCTGGGGAGTCCGGGAAGTCACGCTGGGGCTCAGAAAGGCCTAGGGAGTCCAGGGCCGGTGGGTGGGGTATGCTGGGGACAGGGAGGAGACAGAGAGGAATGAGGAGAGACCCGGGCAACGTGTTTTCCAGGGATCATGTCTACCAACTCCGTTACGTTGTTCTTTCCCGAGCACGTAGTGCAGATTTCTACACACAGTAAGCGCTCAATAAATACAACTGACGGATTGATCTTGGGGACCTAGGGAGGACAGGAGGGAGGGACACAGAGAGCGAGGAGGCCCGTCGGAAGGTCGCCCTCCTCAGTGAAAGGACGCGAGGGTTCAGTTGAGATCCGGAGGGAACACGGCATCAGTGAGGCCGTGGAAAGGTCAGGCAGACCATGAGGGATCAGAGGGAGAAAGAGATGGCTGATCAAGGAAGACATTCGGAGACTTCCCATTCTGAGTTTGTGCAAGGGTCTGAGAGTTGACGGGAAGACCCCTCTCCCCAGAGGCTTGCCTTCCCATAGGACATAAGAGCAGCATTACCCTGGGTCAGACCAGGGGTCCAGTCGGCCCCGTGTTCTGTGTGAAGGCAACCATCAGCTGCGTGGGAGGGACGACTGTCGGCCTGGGGCCGTCCATCACCAGGTTCATCTTTTTCAATTACTAACTCATCGTGGACCTTTGGGCCATTAAACCAATTAATCTCCCGATGAACTTCCCAACACCTCCAACTTTGCACGTTGAATCTCCCTCTAGGGGCCTCATCCACTAAATGAACTAAGCCCTTCTTGAAGCTATTGATCGCTTCACTCTATACAGCTTCCCGGGAAAAAGAATTCCATGTGCTTCCCAATTCTCGTCGGTTTTGAGCAGGTGTGCTTCGAACTGCAGTGGGGCCTCGTAGTCCTCCTGTTGGGGTTTCGGTGAGCAACAGTTGAATGTTTCCTCTTCTCGCTCCCTTCATGATCTTATACACTTTGCTCACTTCCTTGCTCAGCCCTCCCCTGTCCAGGCTGAAGGATCCTGCTGACCTTCCCCACGTAATCTGGGAACTTCTCTGTCTCCCAGTCTGACCTCCAATCATCGGGGTGGGGGGAGGCTTTCTACGAACCTCCTCTTTCTCGCCCTTTCTCCACCATCTCAGCTCACAGTCAACCCAGGGAAGGAACCCATTTGGGAACCCCTCCCCCTCCTACCGAGCCCCTAACTGCCTGGATCTCCTAATGGGGTGGTTAGGTTGAGGCTCGGGAGGGATTGGGAGGGCAGCCCCGGGCATCCACCTTGCTGGCATCCAGGTCGGTTATGTGTCTCATGGAGCGGGGGTTGTAGCCATTATGGCGCTCCTGGATCACCGGATCAAACAGCTCCGCGAACACCTGGAGGAATGAGGGACCGTCAGCAGGGCCGAGTTGGAGACCCCTCCTCTGTTCCCCAACCGTGGCCCCACAGAGTCCAGGCCCATTCAAGCCCCGGACCTGGGGGCCGACAGGTTGGTTTGGGGAATCAGGTCGGGGGTGGAAGGGGAGCAGCGGTCAGTGTGGGAGAAGGACCCGGTGAGGGCCTCATAGGACACTGACCTCATAGGTCTCTTCATCTCCAGCCACCATGCCAACGGTCTTGATGAAGGGGTGGCCGGGGTTGTCCACGCCGGTCTGGATACACTGGTCCAGTGTCCAGCCAGTAGGTGTGGTCTTGTCGCAGAGCCGGGCGTAAAGGGTCGGGGTCAGATGGCTGGCCATGCAGTTGTTGTGCTTGCGGAGGTCAGGGTACTCGGCACTGGGGAAGAAGGATAGGTGCCGGGGATCGCAGTGGGTGTTAGTGTGTGTGTATGTGGTGGGGGGGGGGCACGTTGTGAGGGATCCAGGGCAGCTTGGGAAGTCTACCAGGAATCCTAGGGAGCTAATATGTTCAGCTCTCCATAGGCTAACCCCAGGGGTTCAGCTTGGGTCTGGTTAGACCAGTTCTCCGGAGAGGGGCTGGCTCCCATCAGCAGTGGCCCTGGGCGGGTGGGCCATCCCAGTCTAGGGCCAACTAAACTGTGGCTCTGAAGAGGGACCTCTCCCTCCCACCTCAGCCTGGGAAGTACAGTCCAGGAGGAGAGGGGAGGGGAGTCCAGATCTGACTTGTCTTTTGGGCATCACCTGAGGTTCCTCCAGACCCGCGGGCTTCACTACCCAGTTGCCCCATCCCAGGAAGTGGGCTGGACCAGTTTCAATCTGAACCTCGAGGGGTGGGGGGTGGGGCGGCTCCGGGCCTGACGGGGGCGCCGAACAGGGAGCACAAGGAATGCAGGGTTCCTGGGGGCGGGGACTGGGTCTCCTCCCCCTAACCCCACCCCTGCCCGGGGATTAATGGGTGACAGACTAATCGCCTTAGACAGAGCCCCCTCCCTCCAAGTCTGCCATCCCGTCTCAGCCCTCCAACCTCCGTCATCTGGCTCAGAGACGCCGACCCCCCTCCCCACCCCCGCCCCAACTTCTCCTTCGGTCCCCTCGGTTCAGGACAAGCAGACAAGGAAATGGAGGGAGGTGGGGAACAGGTGGGAGGCTGGGGCTGGGGGGAGGAGGCGGAGTTCCCCGGGCTCCCTAGGTCTGGGCAGAGGCTTCTGGAGGGAGCGGAGGATGGGTCAGAGGGTGGGGGAAGGAGACCGGTAGGTCGGGGTTCTACCAGTCCGGATCCCAGAGGGAGGGAGAGGGAGAGGCTGCGAAAAGGACTTCAGGAATGTCTGGTCCCCATGTCCCCGCCCTTTGTGGAGGCCCGCGGGGAGCAGTGACGGGCTCTCCTCCTTGATCCCTCCGGCCCCGAGAAGCCCCCTGCCCCTCCATCTCTCTCGTACGGTCTCGGCGTCTAACCTGATTAGCTTATATCTACCTCAGCGCTTAAAAAAGTGAAGCAATTCCATCATCATGATCATTATGATTATTATTACCCTCCGCCTCCCAAGTCCGGGGCTTCTCGGGCCCAGCCTCCCGCCATCTCCCCTCTCTGTCATCAGCCCCCTGGCCTCCCTCGGGGCCTCCCCGGGCCACCCCGGGCCACCCCGGGCCTCCCCGGGCCCCGTACCTGGGCGGGTAGAGCCTTCTCCGGTCCCCGGCGGCCCGCAGCGGGTCGGGGCGGAGCAGGAAGCCCGCGGCCAGGGAGCCGGCGCCGGCCACGGCGAGGAACCGGAGCCCCGGGCGGGCGGAGAGCAGGCGAGAGAAGGGACCGGCCATGGCGGGAGAGGGCTGCACCTGGGGGAGCCCGGGGGAGCTGGAACCGGGCAGGACAGGAACCGGGCGGGACCGGAGCAGGATCCGAGGCTGGAGCCGGAGATGCGGGGAGCGGTGCAGTCAGGAGCGGGTGGGGGGGCGGGGGCGGGCGCCGCAGTCCCGGGGGGGGGGGGGAGCGGGGGAGGGGATCGTGGAGGCCCCGCCTCCCCTCCCCCTCCTCCCCCCGCAGCCGATGTTGGGGGGGCGACCCCCTCTTCCCAGCTTCCCCCCCCCCATGTTCAGCACCAGCCCCGCGGACAGCGCCCTCCAGCCCGGACTCCGGACTCCGGACCCCGGATCCAGGGTTAATTTATTATTATTATTATTATTATGGTACTTGTTAAGCGCCTATTGGGCTTATTATTATTATTATCCTGATGGTATTTGTTAAGCGCTTACTCTGTGCCAAGCAGTATTCTAAGCGCTGGGGTAGATACAAGGTAATCGGGTCGTCCCACGTGGCGTTCACAGTCTTCATCCCCATAATAATAATAATAATAATAATAATGTTGGTATTTGTTAAGCGCTCACTACGTGCCAAGCACTGTTTAAGCGCTGGGGGAGATACAAGGCCATCAGCAGGTTGGCCCACGTGGGGCTCCCAGTCTTCACCCCCATCTTACAGATGAGGGAACTGAGGCCCAGAGAAGTGAAGTGGCCCGCCCGAAGTCACACGCAGCAGACAAGCGGCGGAGTCGGGATTAGAACCCACGTCCCCTGACTCCCAAGCCCGGGCTCTTGCCACTAAGCCACGCTGCTTCTCTAGGGTCCCCTTGGCCCGGCGGAGGGGCTCAGGGCCGGGGGCGCAAGCGGAGGGCGTCCTCTCTTCTCCTCCCTGCCTTCTCCGTCCAGCCGGGCCACCCCTCCCTCCCTCTATGTGACCCCCATGTCCTCTCCCTCGCCCACCCCCACGGGCCTCCGGGGGCTAAACCCGGAGGCCGGGAAAGAAACTGGAGGTGGCAGGTAGAGGAGCGAGGGGACGAGAAAGAGAAGGGGGGGGGGGGGTCCCGGACCCAGAGAGGGACGGAGAATGGAGGAGAGAGAGAGAGAGGGAGAAACCCCAGGGGGCGAGAAGGACAGGGATCGTCTCCATCTGTTGCCGAATTGTTCATTCCAAGCGCTTAGTACAGTGGTCTGCACATAGTAAGCGCTCAATAAATACCATTGAATGAATGACTGAAGGGACAGGTGAAAAAAAGATAAAAATAATGATGATGGTATTTGTTAAGTGCTTACTATGTGTCAGGCACTGTACTAAGCGCTGGGGTGGATACAAGCAAATTGGGTTGGACCCAGTCCCTGTCCCACATAAGGCTCAGAGACTCAATCCAAGGATCTGGGGGAGAGAAAGGAGAATCTATTAAAGGTAAGGGGGAGGGATGGGATCATTTATTTTTTCATTCACTTGCATTTATTGAGCTCTTACTGTGGGCAAAGCACTGTACTAAGCGCTTGAGAGAGTACAGTATAACAATAAACAGACATATTCCCCGTCCACATCGAGCTTACAGCCTAGAGGGTTCCGGGTGAGGCATGGGGAAGGCATGAAGAGGACAAGGAGGAGATCTGGGGTGGGGGCTTGGTGCGAGGGACGGACACGGAAGAGATTTGGAATGAAACTTGAGGAGACTCTAAGAGGCGACAGGAAGGTGACGAAGGAGACTTGGGAGAGACTCAAGGACTCAGGGGCGGGGGGAAGGCGACATGGAAAGAGACGTGGAAACCTGAGCGGATTGATAGAGACTAGACGCAGAAAGATTGTGGGAGCTCCTGTGATGCACCCACAGACAGGAAGACGTTTAGAAGCAGGCAGGCAGTGGGGGAGACGGCCAGGCAGGGAGACAGGCAGGAAAGGAAACAGGTAGGCAGGCAACTCAAGGTCATCTTTTTCCTTGGATGCAGGAAAAGGACCCAGGCATCCAGCTCCCTGTTAAAAGTTCCTCCCTCCCCAGGCCGCCTCTCTGCCCCAGGGGCCTGGTTTGGGTCCACCTATCCACCCACCACCACCTCCTGAGAGCCTGGGTCTGCCGCAGCCCACGGAGGGCGTCCCCTCTTCCTCCAGGTTCCCAAATATCCTCCTCCAGCACCCACCTTGGCACCCTCTGCCAGCCGTCTCCCTCCTCCCTGCAGCCCTTCCACTCCTCCCCAGGGGCCTGGGTTGGGTCCACCTACCCACCTTCCACCACCTGAGAGCCTGGGTCTGCCGCACCCCGCGGAGGGCATCCCCTCTGCCTCCAGGTTCCCAAATATCCTCCTCCAGCACCCTCCCTGGCACCCTCTGCCAGCCGTCTCCCTCCTCCCCGCAGCCCTTCCACTCCTTCCCAGGGGCCCGGTCCCCTTCTTTCCCTGCCCCGCACCTGGTCACTGCTGGTGTCAGGGGCTTCGGCACCTCTGCCCGTGGGCAGCTTTCGCTTCTCCGATCCCACTCGTGGCACGGAGCCCAGGGCTGGGAGGTGGGGAGCAGGCGGGCTCAGAGCTCCGGGCGCCAGACGCCACCCCCAGCTCAACCCCCCTTCCACTCCTGTCCCCTCCCCCCCCCCCACTCCCGCTTCCCCAGGGGTAAACCTTTCCTTTTGCCCTGAATTCAATCTGATTAAGCTGGGCTCTAAGGTGACTCCGGCTCAAGGACGTGATCACCAGGGGAATCTGATATCTCCCCCCAACTTTGCCCCCCTCCTCCCCTTTCTCCAACCCCCAAGTTAAAAATCAGGGGCTGTTTGGGTCCGAAATCAGCAGCTCCAGAGTTTATCTAGCTGAGGTGTGGCCCGAGGTGTGTTTCAACCTTTGTCCCTCTGGGCGGGTGGTGCAGGTGCTGCAGATGGGGGCAGGGGCTGACTGGCAGTTGGATGCCAGGGTTGGGTGATTGATAGCACTGGGAGCGTTTGGAACAATCTCGGAGTTGAGATAAGGGAGCTTGGGCTTGGAGAAGGGCAAGCTAGTAATAATAACTGCGGTATTCATTAAGCACTTACTATGTGCCAGGCACTGTACTAAGTGCTGGGGTAGACACGAGCTAGAGAGGGCTCACAGTCTTAATCCCCGTTTTGCAGATGAGGTAACTGAGGCCCAGAAAAGTGAAGTGACCTGCTCAAGGTCACGCAGCCGGCAAGTGGCAGATCAGGATTAGCACCCAGATCCTTCTGACTTCCAGGCTTGGGCTCTATAGGGAGCTGTGGCCAAGGAACTGCGATTGTGGTGTTTGCCCCATCTCTGGGGTGGGGGCTACTGGCCCAGGAAAGAGAGAAGCCGAGTTGCCCAATGGGTAGAGCACTGGCCTGGCAGTCAGAAGGAACTTGGTTTTAATTGCCGCTCCACCACTTGTCTGTTGGTGTGACCTTGGGCAAGTCACTTCGCTTCTCTGTGCCTCAGTTGAGTCATATGAAAAATGGGGATTAAGACTGTGCACTCCATGCGGTACATGAACTGGGTCCAAGTTGATTAGCTTGTATCTACGTCAGTGCTCAGTTCAGTGCCCGGCATATAGTAAGCGCTTTAAAAATACCGTTAAAAAAAGCCCAGCTTCCCTCCTTTCCTAGGTAGCACTGAATCTTTTCCCCTTATTATTAGTGTTAGTAATAATAATAACAATGAAATTTTGCTATCGTATTTACTGAGCACTTACTGAGTTTAGAACCGTGTACTAAGCGCTTGGAGAGAGTAGAATATAACAATAAACAGACACATTTCCTGCCCACAGTGAGCTTGCAGCGTGGCTCAGTGGAAAGAGCCCGGGCTTCGGAGTCGGAGGTCATGGGTTCGAATCCCGGATCCGCCGCTTGCCGGCTGTGTGACTTTGGGCAAGTCACTTAACTTCTCCGTGCTTCAGTGACCTCATCTGTAAAATGGGGATTAAAAACTGTGAGCCCCACGCGGGACAACCTGATCACCTTGTATCACCCTCAGCGCTTGGAACAGTGCTTTGCACATAGTAAGCGCTTAACAAATACCACAATTATTATTATTATTAGAGGGGGAGACAGACATTGCTACAAATAAATGAATTACACCTATGTACATGAGTCCGGTGGGGCCGGGAAGGAGGATAAATAAAGGAAGCAAGACAGGGAGATACGGAAGGGAGTGGGAGAAGAGGAGAGGAGGTCTTAGGGAGGGAAGGCCTCGTGGACGACGTGTGCCTTCAATAAGGCTTCGAAGTGAGGAGAATAACTGTCTGTAAGATATGAGGAGGGAAGGCATTCCAGGCCAGAGGCAGGACGTGGGCGAGAGGTCGGCGCTGAGATAGGCAAAATTGAGGGACGGTGAGAAGGTTAGCACTGGAGGAGTGAAGTCTGTGGGCTGGATTGTAGTGGGAGAAGAGTGAGTTGAGGTAGGAGGGGGCAAAGTGATTGAATGATTTAAAGCCAATGATGAGGCGTTTCTGTTTGAAGCAGAGATAAATGGCCAACCGCTGGAGATTTTGAGGAATGGGGAAATATGTGCCGAATGCTTCTGTAGAAAAATGATCCAGGCAGCAGAGTGGAGTATGGACCGGAGCGGGGAGAGACAGGAGGCTGGGGGGTCAGTGAGGAGGCCGGTACGGTAATCAAGACGGGATAAGATAAGTGATCGTATTAACGTGATAGCAGTTTGGAAGGAGAGGAAAGGGCAGATTTTAGCCACGTGAAGGTCGAATCGACAGGATTTAGTGATGGACGGAATAAGTGGGTTGAATGAAAGAGAGGAGTTGAGGATACCACCAAGGTTACGGGCTTGGGAGACAGGAAGGATGGTGGTGTCATCTACCTCGACGGAGAGTCGGGGGGGAGGGGGACAGGGTTTGGGTGGGAAGCTGTCCCGTTTTAGACATGTTAATTTTGAGTCGACAGGAGGACATCCAAGTACAGATGTCTTGAAGACAGAAGGAAATGTGAGACTGCAGAGAGGGAGCGAGATCGGGGCTGGAGATTGGGTATCATCTGCATAGAGGTGGTTGTTGAAGCCATGGGAGCAAATAAGTTCTCCAAGAAGGGGGCTCAGAACTGAACCAAGGTTAGGGGGTGGAGGCAAAGAAGGAGTCCAAAGATAGAAACCATGGGAGTGAATGAATTCTCCAAGGGAGTGGGTGTATATGAAGAATAGAAGGGGGCTCAGAACTGAACCAAGGTTAGGGGGTGGAGGCAAAGAAGGAGCCCAAAGATAGAAGCCATGGGAGTGAATGAATTCTCCAAGGGAGTGGGTGTATGTGAAGAATAGAAGGGGGCCCAGAACTGAACCAAGGTTAGGGGGTGGGAGGCAGAGAAGGAGCCCGAAGATAGAGACTGAAAATGAGCATCCCGAGAGACAGGAGGAGAACCAGGATAGGACAATGTCAATGAAGCCGAGATTGGATGATGTTTCCAGCAGAAGGGGCTGGTCGACAGTGTCAAAGGCAACTGAAGCGTCGAGGAGGATTAGATTGGAGTAGAGGTCATTGGATTCGGCAAGAAGGAAATCGTCTGTGACCGTTGAGAGGGTGGTCTGTGTGGAGCGAAAGGGATTGAAGCCTGATTAGAAGGTGTCAAGTGTTCACTAGAGACCAAATACTAAGCACTGGAGTAGATTCATCTTTCACCAGCCCATGTCTAAGGAGAAGGGAAGCAGCGTGGCTCAGTGGAAAGAGCACAGGCTTTGGACTCAGAGGTCATGGGTTCGAATCCCGGCTCGGCCACTTGTCAGCTGTGTGACTGTGGGCAAGTCACTTAACTTCTCTGTGCCTCAGTTACCTCATCTGTAAAATGGGGATTAAGACTGTGAGTCCCACGTGGGACAACCTGATTCCCCCGTGTCTACCCCAGCGCTTAGAACAGTGCTCTGCACATAGTAAGCGCTTAACAAATACCAACATTATTATTATTAAGGGAAAAGAGGTATTTAATCCCCATTTTACAGATGAGGAAGCTGTGGCACAGAGAAGTGACTTGCCCAAGATCATACAGCAGACAAGTGGTGGAGCCGGGATTAGAAGCCAAATCCTTCTGACTCCCAAATGCATGCTCTATCCACTAGGCCACCCTTTCACGAGGTCACAAAGCAAGCAAGTAGCAGAACCTGGATTATAACCCAGGTGCCCTGACTCTCAGGCCCTCCCTTCCACCCGGCCACGCTGCTTAAGTCACATTACTGAGACTTCTCTCGTCAGTCTGCTAATCCCCTCTGCAGCTTCCCCGGATCCAGACTGGGGGGCCCCTGGTTCATTCCCAGGCTCCTTGCTTCCTGGGGGAGAGCAGAAGTTTCTCAGGATTAGGGGAGGGGACGGGTGGAGGGAATAAATTTTATAGACTGGTCAGGACTGAAGACACTGACTCAGGACCCTCATGGAAGCTTGGTCTACCTAAGGGCCAAACCCAGAGCCTGACCCCGGGTCAGTCCTGTGTCAGCTTCGCACTTCGATGTTCACCTTTTATTCACCCCTCCCTCAGCCTCACCGCACTTACTTACATATCTGTAATTTATCTATTCATATTAACGTCCGTATCCACCTCTAGACCGTAAGCTCGATTGCGAACAGGGAACGTGGCTATCGACTCTGTTATATTATACTGTTGTGGGCAGGGAATGTGTCTGTTTGTTATACTGTACTCTCCCAAGCACTTAGTACAGTGCCCTGCACATAGTAAGCTCTCAGCAAATACCAATGATTGATTGATTTCCCGGGCCCCGAGGTCTCCGATCAGCATTGGTATAAGGAAGCGCTGTAGAACAGAGGAGTCCTTTATTTCTGGGAGACACTAGCCAACTTTTTTTGTGGTATTTGTTAAGAACTTACTACGTGACAGGGACTACACAAAGCACTGGGGCAGATTCTAGAAAAGCAGGATGGTATAATGGATAGAGTACGGGACTGGGAGTCAGAAGGTCACGGGTTCTAATACCAGCTCAGCCACTTGTCTGCTGTGTGATCTCGGGCAAGTCGCTTCACTTCTCTGTGCCTCGGTTACCATTATTAATATTAGCTAATCAGGTTGGACACAGTCCATGACCCACACGGGACTCATGGTCTTACGTCTGAGGGAATGGAGGCGCAGAGAAGTGAAGTGACTTGCCCAAGGTCACACAGCCGGCAAGTGGTGGATCTGAATTAGAACCCAAGTCCTCTGACTCCACGTGTGTCCTCTACCCCCTAGGCCACGCTGCTTCTCAGAAGGAAGAGATCCTTTTGAAAGAAGAGATGCGTGGCTCAGTGGAAAGAGCCTGGGCTTCGGAGTCAGAGGTCATGAGTTCGACTCCCGGCTCTGCCACTTGTCAGCTCTGTGACTGTGGGCAAGTCACTACACTTCTCTGTGCCTCAGTGACCTCATCTGTAAAATGGGGATTAACTGTGAGCCTCATGTGGGACAACCTGATTACCCTGTATCTCCCCCAGCGCTTAGAACAGTGCTCTGCACATAGTAAGCGCTTAACAAATACCAACATTATTATTATTATTAGATCCTGAAACGGGAGCCTGGGAGTGCCAGGGAAGCGAAGAACAGGTCATGGTCACATCCTTTGCTCTTAATAATAATAATTATGTTATTTGTTAAGTGCTTAACTATGTGCCAGGCACTGTACTAAGCGCTGGGGTGGATACAAGCAGATCGGGATGGACACAGTCCCTGTCCCGCGTGAGGCTCGCAGTCTCAACCCCCATTTTCCAGCTGAGGTAACTGAGACCCAGAGAAGTTAAGTGGCCGGCCCAAAGTCACCCAGCTGACAAGTGGCGGAGCCGGGATTAGACCCCGCGACCTCTGACTCCCAAGCCCGAGCTCTTTCCCCTGAGCCACGCTGCTTCTCTTCTCCTCCATCTCCTCACCCCACAGCACTTATTTTATATGTTTGTAATTTTATTTATTTATACTGAAGCCTGTTTGCTTGTAACGACGTCTTGATGCCTGTATTTCTGTCTCTAGACTCTAGTGAGGTCATTGTGGGGAGGGACTGTCTCTCTTTACTGCTGCCCTGTACTTTCCCGAGGGCTTAGTACAGGGCTCCTTACACAGGAATCAATCAGTTGGCACATTGGTTCAATCAATAGAAGCAGCGTGGCTCAGTGGAAAGAACCCGGCCTTGGGAGTCAAAGGTCATGGGTTTGAATCCCAGCTCTACCACTTGTCAGCTGGGTGACTGTGGGCAAGTTACTTCACTTCTCTGTGCCTCAGTTCCCTCATCTGTAAAATGGGGATGAAGACTGTGAGACTCACGTGGGACAACCTGATGACCCTGAATCTACCGCAGTGCTTAGAACAGTGCTCTGCACATAGTAAGCGCTTAACATTATTATTATTATTAATATGACCGAATGAGCGAATAATAATGATGGCATCTGTTAAGCACTTACTATGTGCAAAGCGCTGGGGAGAAGACAAGGTGATCAGGTTGTCCCACGTGGGCTCACAGTCTTCATCCCCATTTTACAGATGGGGTAACCGAGGCCCAGAGAAGTGAAGCGACTTGCCCAAAGTCACCCAGCTGGCAAGCGGCTGAGCCGGGATTTATTGCTCTTAAGTTGTCTTATTTTTGTCCTTCTGTCTTCCCCGACTGGACCGTGAGCCCGTCAGTGGGCAGGGATTGTCTCTATCCGGTGCCCAACTGTAGACTCCAAGCGCTCAATCCGGTGCTGTAGTAAGCGCTCAATAAATACTATTGAATGAATGAATGAATTCAAACCGATGACCTCTGCCTCCCAAGCCCCCGCCTCTTCTCTAGGGGAAGCAGCGTGGCTCAGTGGAAAGATCCCGGGCTTGGGAGTCAGAGGTCATGGGTTTGAATCCCGGCTCCACCACTCGTCAGCTGTGCGACTGTGGGCAAGTCACTTCACTTCTCTGTGCCTCAGTCCCCTCATCTGTAAAATGGGGATGAAGATGGTGAGCCTCACGTGGGACAACCTGATGACCCTGTATCTACCCCAGCGCTTAGACCAGTGCTCGGCACATAGTAAGCGCCTGTAAGCCTGTCAGAGGGCAGGTACCGTCTCCATCTGTTACCGACTTGTCCATTCCAAGCGCTTAGTACAGTGCACTGCACAGAGGAAGCACTCAATAAATACTCTTGTATTGTATTTATTGTATTTATTGAATGAAAAAATACCAACGTTATTATTAGGGTAGGGGCTGTCTCTCTTACCGATTTGTCCATTCCAAGCGCTTAGTACAGTGCTCTGCACCTAGGCAGCGCTCAATAAATACTCTTGTATTGTATCGTATTTATTGAATGAAAAAATACCAACGTTATTATTAGGGTAGGGGCTGTCTCTCTTACCGATTTGTCCATTCCAAGCGCTTAGTACAGTGCTCTGCACCTAGGCAGCGCTCAATAAATACTCTTGTATTGTATCGTATTTATTGAATGAACAAATACCAACATTATTATTAGGGTAGGGACTGTCTCTATATGTTACCGATTTGTCCATTCCAAGCGCTTAGTACAGTGCTCTGCACCTAGGCAGCGCTCAATAAATACTCTTGTATTGTATCGTATTTATTGAATGAACAAATACCACCATTATTATTAGGGTAGGGACCGCCTCTCTCTGTTACCGATTTGTCCATTCCAAGCGCTTAGTACAGTGCTCTGCACCTAGGCAGCGCTCAATAAATACTCTTGTATCGTATTTATTGAATGAACAAATACCACCATTATTATTAGGGTAGGGACCGTCTCTCTCTGTTACCGATTTGTCCATTCCAAGCGCTTAGTACAGTGCTCTGCACCTAGGAAGCGCTCAATAAATACTATCGAATGATTAGCCCTCCTGCCCTTCCCTCCGCCGGACGGGCGAGGGCCGAGCGCGGCGGGCTGCGGTGCTCGCAGGCCGCCAGCAGGGGCCGCCAGCGGGGGCCGCCGCGGCGGGCCGGCGTCTGATTGGGCGTGGGCGAGCGTCCAGGCGGGCTGTGATTGGTGGGCTGTCAGGTGCCGTCTCCGTGGGAAGCGGCTGCGCCGGGCCGAGCCGAGCCGAGCCGGGCCGAAGGAGGAGAAGGAGGAGGAGGAGGAGGGAGGTGAGCGGGCCCGGGCCGGAGGGCAGTGTCCGGGCTCGGGGGCCGGGACCGCCTCCCGCTCAGCCGCCCGGGAGGGGCCCCCCCCAGGCTCGGCCCCCCGGGGGTCGTCGTGGGGCCAGCGGGGCCATGCCCGGGGGCCGGCCAGTCCTGGGGGCGGGGGGGGGGGGGGGAAAGGCGGGATCGGCCCCTGGAGGGGGGCCGGGAGGCGCCCCAAAGGACCCTCCGGGCCCAGGGGGACACCACGGGGTCAGCGCCCCGGTGGTCGATGTGGGCCCAGCGGGGCCATGCCCGGGGGCCGGCCAGTCCTCGGGACGGGAGGGGGGGAAAGGTGGGAACGGCCCCTGGCGGGGGGCGAGCGGGCCGGGGGCGCCCAGGGCCCCAGAGGACGGTCAGCGCCCCCGTGGTCGTGGTGGGCCGGCGGGGCCAGGCCCGGGGGCTGCTCGGTCCTCGGGGCGGGACGGGGGGAAAGGTGGGATCGGCGCCTGGAGTGGGGCGAGCTGGGCCCGGGGGGGCCCAGGGGGACACGACGGGGTCAGCGCCCCGGTGGTCGTCGTGGGGCCAGCGGGGCGATGCCCGGGGGCTGCTCGGTCCTCGGGGCGGGAGGGGGGGAAAGGTGGGATCGGCCCCTGGAGGGGGACGAGCTGGGCCCGGGGGGGTGGCCCAGAGGACGGTCCGGGCCCAGGGGTCACCACGGGGTCAGCGCCCCGGTGGCCGTCGTGGGCCCGCAGGGCAATGCCCAGGGGCTGCTCAGTTCCCGGGCGGGGAACGCGAGGTCAGCAAAGCCGGGGCGGGCGTCAGGGGCCATCGCCCAAAAGATGGACGGGACCCCCTGGGTCGGCGCCGGGGTGGCCAGGGGTCGGGGACCAGAAGATGGTCGGTTCCCGGAGGGACGCGACGTGATCAGCGGCGGGGCAGGTGCCCGGGTTCCAAGGGGCCGAGGGGGCGACGCCGAGGGGCTGGGCAGGTCCCCGGGGGACATGAGATCAGCGCCGGGGCGGGCTTGGGATTGAGCGGCCATTGGGAGGGCAAGGGATCAGTGGCGAGGGGCTGGTCAGTCCGGGGGGACGCGACGAGACGAGGGCCGGGACCCGTGTGGGGGCAATAGCGAGGGACTGGTCGGTTTCTGGGGTGGGGGACACGTGGTGGTCAACGCCGTGGGGCGGGAAGGTGGGGAAGGCCTATTGTTTGGGGAACACGTTGCCTGTAGTCGTGGCAACCTGAGCCAGCACAGGCCTGCCCGTGGGCACCGGCCCGCTCTCTGTATTTAGTATTTATCCGGGCCGATCCGGCCCCCCCATCCGGGGGCAGCGGCCACCGGGCCTCCCCCGGGGCCCGCCCCCTGGAGAGCCGGGATCCAACCCCGGCCTAGGGGCCTCAGGGAGGAATCGGGTCCGCGTCTCCCGAAAGAATAAGAATTAGGGTGTTTGTTAAGTGCTTACCACGTGCCAACCGCTGTTCTAAGCGCTGGGGTAGATACAAGGTAATCGGGTTGTCCCACGTGGAGCTTACGGTCTTAATCCCCATTTTACAGATGAGGGAACTGAGGCACAGAGAAATTAAGTGGATTGCCCAAGGTCACGCAGCAGAAAGGTGGCGGAGCGGGGATTAGAACCCAGGTCCTCTGACTCCCCGTGCTTTTTCCATTAAGCCACGCCATTTCTCTAGATGCGCCCTGGAACCTCTCCCGGCCACCCCCACTGCACCCAGTTGGGTTTTGGCGGTCGGGGCCCGAGGTTGGGGTCGGGGCTGGGGTCAGGGCGCAGACCAGGTTTGGGGGGCCGAACTAGCTGAGGACCGCGGCTCCGGAGCAAGGCGGCTGGGGCAGGGGCCCCGGGGTGAGCCCCGACTCGTTCTTTCCTTCATTCACTTGTATTTATTGAGTGCTTACTGTGTGCAGAGCCTGTACTAAGCACTGAGAATTAGACACGCTTTCCCGTTCCTCCAGGGTTTTACAATCAACGAGTTTACGTGGAGAGAAGGGATTGGGATCGGACACGCCAGAGTGATGAAACATTAAAGCACAGCACAGATAGATGCACAAAACAGGCTCAAAGTCTCTGCAGGGACAGATGAGTCCAAGAGCCAGCGGGAAGATGGGGCCGGAGGTGGGGACCCTCGGCGGCGGGAAGGAAGCCGTTTACCGTGGTGCTTTTCTCGGCGGGGATGGAGGCGGTATTGCCCAGTGAAGCGCCTGAGTTTGTTGTGGTGGCTTACTGGAGCCCCAGTGGTAGGGAAAGAGAAATGTGGTTCCGTGCTGCCCACAAAGAGCCCACAACCTTGTGGGTGGCAGAGGGGGACCGGAAGGGCAGACGCGGGAGGGTGCCCAGCGGTTCAAGTGAAAGTCGCGGCCGTGGTTGGCCGAAGGAAATCTGGACGAAGGAAGGGGATCCCTGAGGGCTTGGGAACCTGGCCTGGGAGGTCAGGGACCGGGGGGTCTGGATGGGAATGGGCTTGTTGTGGACAGGAAAAGAATCACCGCTTAATTGTCATGTTGTACTTCCCCAAGTCTTAGTACAGTGCTCTGCACACAGTAAGCACTCAGTAAATATGATTGATTGAATTGAATGAATGAGGGAGTGGGAATTGCTGGAATTCAGAGCAATCGGTGGCCTGAGGGACTCTTCTAGGCATCCCACACACACATACACCCCTCCCAGCACACCCCATATCCCCATCCCACTCCCCGCCCTTCCCGCCCCACTGTCCGTTCACATTCTCCCATCCCACCCCCTGTGTAACAGCCATGTTCTGGGAGGGCCAGGGCAGTGGACGGTGCCTTGTGGGTCAAGGAGGGTCCGGGATCTCTCTGTTCCGGTCTGATGCTCTACCAGTGAAAATAACTGGATCCACGTGGGACAGGGACTGTGTCCAACCCGATTTGTTTGTATCTCCCCCAGAGCTTGGTACAGTGCCTGGCACATAGTAAGCGCTTAATAAATACCATTAAAAAAATATCGGGCCCTGAAGTCATCCTCATTCCCCAAATTTACCTCCCTCCTTAATGGCAGAAGACCCGTCGTGCCTCTCTCCCTTACCCCCTTGTTACAATTCTAGCTCCTCGGAGCCAGAACTGTTGCTCTTTCCTTTTGTCACCGAAAGGGTTAGCCCTCCCAACGTCATCCACGTCCCCCACCAATGCTTAAGCTACCCTGCAGTGTTCCTGTCACCTCCCTCCCCTTCCTTTCATTCTTTCAAGAGTACTTATTGAGCGCTTACTATGTGCAGAGCACTGTACTAAGCTCTTGGAATATATAATTCCTTCCCCCTGCCCCCTTCCCCTAGGCCTACGTCAACCAGTCGCTCGATCGATCATATTTATTGAGCGCTTACTATAAGCAGATGACTCTACTAAGCGGTCGAGACAGTACAGTGCAACAGAATTAGCAGACGGGTTCCCTGCCCGTAATGAGCTTACAGGCTAGAAGGGGAGACAGACATTAATATGAATAAATCTGTATTTCATAACATATAATTTAAAGATATGTAGACAAGCACCGTGGGGTTGGGAGTGGGGAGACTATCAAGTGTCCAAAGGTCGCAGATTGAGTTGCATAGACGATGCAGAAGGGCAAGCCAGCCGGGGAAAAGAAGATTTAATCGGGGAAGGCCGCTAGGAGGAAATGTGACCTTCGATGTCCTGCCATCTACCCCAACTCCCTCCTTCCAGGCCTTCCTCCCTTGCTTCCTCCTCCCTTCCATCCTTTCTCTCCTTCCTCCCTTCTCCTTCTCCCCCTCCGTCCATCCCTCCTCTTCCCCTCCTCCTTCCCTCTGTCCCTCCCTCCCTCCACATTCCCCACATTCCCCCCCCACTCCAGGGACTGGAGCTGGGCAGTGTGTGCCCTGGGCTAACCGGACCCTGATTTTTATGCAGAGCGCGATGAGTGGCCCCCCCCCGGTGGCATGTGGTCACTGAAAGCCGGCGAGGGTGAGAGAACGGCGCCCCGCTTCTTCCTGGGAGCTGGAGATGAGGGGCTGGGAGCCTGGGGAGCAGGCATGAGGACACAGGACAGCCAGCTTCTCGAGGACCAGGACGAGGATGAGGAGGAGGAAGAGGAGGAGGAGGTGGTGAGCACCAGGAAATGAGGGAGGAGCCGCGGCGGGGGAGGTGGTCTTGTAAGGGGCAGCTCTCCGGTCACCTCGCCACCCTGGACCTCCAGCCCCAGGACTCCCTGCCACTTTAGAAGGGACACTCCACAGCCGGAAGCGGCCACGTGCACCCTCCCTCTTTCCCTCCCTTCAGTGGGGAGGTCGTGGGAGTGGGGGATCTGGGGCCCGGGTATCTCCTGAAAGTGGGCCCTCCCCAGCCCCCAGAGCCACAGATCGTGGTGGGCATCTGCGCCATGACCAAGAAGTCCAAGTCGAAGCCGATGACCCAGATCCTGGAGAGACTGTGCCGCTTCGACTACCTGACTGTGGTCATCCTGGGGGAAGACATCATCCTCAACGAGCCTGTGGAAAACTGGCCGGCCTGTGACTGTCTCATCTCCTTCCACTCCAAGGGTGGGTACCGGACTGGTGGGCCAGGAGGTCGAGGGGCTGGAGCCGCGGGGGGCGGGGGGGGGCGGAGGGTGGCCGACCACCCGACTGTGGTCATCCCGCGGGTGGGCATCATCTTCCACGAGCCCGTGGAGAACCGGCCTCAGCTCCTTCCACTCCGAGCGTGGGCCCCGGGCCGGGAGTCAAGGGGCTGGGGACCTGGCATGCTGGGGGTAGAGGTGGGATGGAGCAGGTCGTCAGCCCCGATCCCTCTGTGGCCCAGGCTTTCCCCTGGACAAGGCCGTCGCGTACTCCAAGCTCCGGAACCCATTCCTCATCAACGACCTGGCCATGCAGTACTACATCCAGGATAGGTGAGGGGCAGCCCCAATCCGCCACAAGCCCAGCCCAGGCCCTCCCACACCAGGCAAGCTGGCTGAGAAATATTTCTTCCCGGATCCGGTGACTCCCCCCCTCTTGTCCCCGCCGCGCCCACCAGCCAGCCCCCTTCCCGGCCGGCCCCCTCCCCGGCTGACGCTGTGGGTCCACAGGCGGGAGGTGTACAGGATCCTGCAGGAGGAGGGCATCGACCTGCCACGCTACGCCGTGCTCAACCGAGACCCTGCCCGGCCGGAGGGTACGTGCGCCTTCCACCCCTCTCCCCTGCCCCGCGCTTCCGGCCTGACACCGGAGCATGGAGGAGGGGGGCTCGGGTCAGCATCTCCCCGTGCAGGGAGCGGGGTCTTGGGCTGCGAGGGGGTGTGGCAGGTGGCATGTCGGCGGGCTCCCCGAAGGGGCGCGGCGGGCTCCACGAGGGGCAGCGGTGGGCAGCTCATCCGGGGGTTCCCCGCGCGGGCTTGGGCTGACACTCCGCGCCGCCCCCAGAGTGCAGCCTGGTGGAAGGGGAGGATCAGGTGGAGGTGAACGGGTCGGTGTTCCCCAAGCCGTTCGTGGAGAAGCCGGTGAGCGCCGAGGACCACAACGTCTACATCTACTACCCCAGCACGGCCGGCGGGGGCAGCCAGCGCCTCTTCCGCAAGGTGGGCGGGGTTGGGGGCAGGGGGCGGCCCCAGGTGTCCGGAGCAGGGCAGCCGGGGAGCCGCCCTCTCCCGCCACCCCCTCCTGCCCCCCCAGATCGGCAGCCGGAGCAGTGTCTACTCCCCCGAGAGCAGCGTCCGCAAGACGGGTTCATACATCTACGAGGAGTTTATGCCCACAGATGGCACTGACGTCAAGGTGAGGGGGCGGCGCAGGCGGCACGGTTGGCAGGGGAGCGGAGGGCCACCTGGGGAGCCAGCGGGCGATCTCGGGAGTTGCGTGGGAGGGCAGGTGCCCGGGGCTGGGAAGCAGGCAGAACAGAGGCCCAGATGTCTGAGTGGGAAGCGGGCGGTGGTGGGTCCGGTCCGTGACGGTCAGTTCCGCAGGTGTACACCGTGGGGCCGGACTACGCCCACGCCGAGGCCCGAAAGTCGCCGGCCCTGGATGGGAAGGTGGAGCGAGACAGCGAGGGGAAAGAGATCCGCTACCCCGTCATGCTGACCGCCATGGAGAAGCTCGTGGCCAGGAAAGTCTGCATGGCCTTCAAGGTGGGGACCAGGGCGAGCTGGGGGGAGGCAGATGGGGAGCGAGGGATCGAGGGGAGAGATGGGGAGCAGAGGACTGAGGGAAGAGCCAGGGATGGAGAGCAGGGGATTGAGAGGAGAGATGGAGATGGGAAGCGGGGGAACAAAGAGAGATTGGAAGTAGGGGATCAAGGGGCTGGAGATGGGGATCGAAGAGAGAAATGGGGATCCGGGGACAGGCGGGGAGAACCACGAGACACGGCAGGAGGGCTGGAGGTACAGGCCCAGGAAGTAGAGAAGCAGCGTGGCTTAGTGGAAAGAACCCGGCTTGGGAGTTAGAGGTCATGGGTTCTAATCCTGGCTCTGCCACTTGTCAGATGTGTGACTTTGGGCCAGTCACTTAACTCATCTGTAAAATGGGAATTAAGACTGTGAGCCCCACGTGGGCCAACCCGATTACCTTGTTTCTACCCCAGAGCTTGGAACAGTGCTTGGCACACAGTAAGCGCTTCACAGATACCATCATTATTATTATTTTTACAGGCAGATCATTCCTCTCTGTTCTCTCCTTTCCTCTAGCAAACAGTCTGTGGCTTTGATCTTCTCCGGGCCAACGGACACTCCTTTGTCTGTGACGTGAACGGCTTCAGCTTCGTCAAGAACTCCATGAAATACTATGACGACTGTGCCAAGATTCTGGGGTATGGTGGGCCAGGGGCCACGGGCGTTGGGGGGACTGTGAAACACTGGACCCCTGCCCATCCACCTGCCCACTGCTCCTCACCGTGCAATCCCCCCCCCTTTGATAAACTCTTTGATACCCACCCCAGCCGCACAGTACTTAACGCAGATATTCTTTTACTCTACTATTTCTCCTGGCCCTGTCTAATGTCTGTCTCCCCCTGTGGTCTTCAAGGTCCTCGTGGTCAGGGATCGTGCCTACCAACTTTGTGGCATTGTGCTTTCCCAAATGCGCGAACAGTGCTCTGCGCACAGTAAGCACTCAGGAGACACCATTGACGGATTAACTGGGTGATCTCTCCCCCTGGGCCCTGTGTTCCTCCCTCTCCTCCTGTCCCCCAGGAACATCATTATGCGGGAACTCGCCCCCCAGTTCCAGATCCCGTGGTCCATCCCTACGGAGGCTGAGGACATTCCCATCGTTCCCACCACGTCCGGCACCATGTGAGAATGGGACTGGGGGTGGGTGGGCCCAAGAGCGTCCCATCCGAGGACGCCGCTGAGCACTGGGCCGAGGGGGTCTCTGCAGCGGCTGCAGAGCTGGGAGTCCCTGATTGGGGTCATGGGTTGTGCAGGATGGAGCTACGCTGTGTCATCGCCATCATCCGCCATGGGGACCGCACCCCGAAGCAGAAGATGAAGATGGAGGTGACCCACCCCAGGTGGGGTCAGGGCAGAGCTGCCGCCTGGACGTGGGGAAGACAGGGAGGGACAAGGGGCTGGGCCCCCAGAGGCCTGATCCCGGACCCTTCCCAGGTTCTTCGCGCTCTTTGAGAAGCACGGAGGCTACAAGACAGGGAAACTGAAACTGAAACGACCTGAGCAGCTACAGGTGAGGAGGGTGGGATGGAGGGCGAGCCCGTGAAGTCGGGTGGTTGGGGAGGACCAAAACAGGTGGGTTCTGGAGAACAGCAGTGGTGTTGGGGGTGCAGTCCTTGTCCTCTAACCCTGCATGCCCCCAAGGCTCAGGATTGGGTCCCCCACTCTTCTCGCTTGACAGCTCCCCCCCCCCATCCCCGGGAGCCCCCACCACCAGTAGGCATCCGACTCTCAGGTCTCCCCCTGGCCCCTACCTCTCCTGCATTCTTCAGTCTTGCCTCCCTTCTTGCCTCGGGGCCATCTCCACCAGACCCTCACACTCGACCTGGCTAAAGCTCAACTCCTGCTCTCCCGGACTAACCCCTCCTCTCCTCCTAACTTCCCAACTCCTCTCCGTCCGCCACACCACCATCACCCTTGTCCCAGAAGCCAGCATCCTTGGTGTCACCCCCCGATGCCTAATCGCCTTTAAGCTCTCGCTTTCGAACTTCGGCTAGATCCTGCCCCTCTGCCGCTGTCTGCTATGTGACTCTGGGCAAGTCACTTAACTTCTCTGTGCTTCAGTTCTCTCGTCTGTAAAATGGGGATTGAGACTGTGAGTCCCACGTGGGACAGGGAATCCAACCTGATTACCTTTTATCTACCCCAGCGCTTAGTACAGTGCCTGGTGCAGAGTAAGTGCTTAACAAATGCCACAATTATTCATTATTATTCTTCCAAATCGTGCCCTGAATCTGCCCCTTCCTCTCCACCGAAACAGCTATGACCCTGGTCCAACCATTCATTCCACCAACAGCCCTCTGGCCCCCATCAAGGACCCCCCCGAGTCCCCTCCCAAGCTCACCCTGCCCCTTCTATCAGTCTCCTTACTGGTCTCCCTGCCTCCATCTCTCCCCTCCATTTTGGTCTCCACCACATGTGACTGCCCAGAACATCTTCCTGCAATGAGCCATGGTCCCTCTAATAATAATAATAATGGTGGTATTGGCTAAGCAATTATAATGTGCCAAGTACTGTCCTAAATGCCTGGGTAGGTACAATAATAATAATAATGTTGGTATTTGTTAAGCGCTTACTATGTGCCGAGCACTGTTCTAAGCGCTGGGGTAGACATAGGGAAATTAGGTTGTCCCACGTGGGGCTCACAGTCTTAATCCCCATTTTACAGATGAGGGAACTGAGGCACAGAGAAGTTAAGTGACTTGCCCACAGTCACACAGCCGACAAGTGGCAGAGCTGGGATTCGAACTCATGAGCCCTGACTCCAAAGCCCATGCTCTTACCACTGAGCCACGCTGCTTCTCTACTGAGCCACGCTGCTTCTCTTGGTACAAGAGAAGCTGCTGCTGCTTTTGGTACAAGAAAACCAAATCATCCCCACCCTTAAATACCGCCAATCAATCGATGGTCTTTATTGAGTGCTTACTGTGTGCCGAGTGCGTGGGAGAATGCAGGGCAACAGAGTCGGTAGAGACGTTCCCTGCCCACTGCGAGTTTACAATCACTACTCATCTTCCTCTGCACCGTGCCGAAATTCCTGACCATGGGCTTCATGGTTGTTCCGCAGCTCACAGTGCTCCGCACAGAGTAAGCGCTCAATAAATACCATTGATCGACTGAGTGATCTTCCATATCTGTGAGCCCTTCATTGGGCAGGGATTGTCTCTATCTGTTGTCGATTTGTCCATTCCAAGCGCTTAGTACAGTGCTCTGCACATAGTAAGCGCTCAATAAATACTATTGAATGAATGAAGGAATGAACTCTCTTCAGTTGATCAAGCAGTAGTATTTATTAAATGCTTTCTCTGTTCAGAGTACTGTACTGAGTGCTTGGCAGAGAGAACAGGAGAATTAATAGACATGATCCCTCCCCTCAAGGAGCTTACAATTTTTTGGGTGCAGAGCACTGTACTAGGTGCTTGGGAGGGGACAGCAGAGTTAATAGAATTGATCCCTGCCTTCAAGGGGCTTACAATCTGGCGGCTCTCTTCACTTCTCCCAAACTCGTCCTTTCACTCTGTCTTGCTCTGTCTCTCCCGTCTCTGATCCCTCACTCACAAGATGCCCAAACACCGCTTTTTCCATCTTAAAAATCCTCAATTATAATAATAATAATATTTATTAAGTGCTTACTCTGTTTGAGGCACTGTTCTAAGCCCTGGGGTAGATACAACACAATCGGTTTGGACACAGTCAGTGTCCCCTATGGAGCTCACGGTCTTAATCCCCATTTTACAGATGAGGGAACCGAGGCATAGAAAAGTGAAGCGACAGGCCCTAGGTCACAGAGCCGACAAGTGGCAGAGCCGAGATTAAGACCCAGGTCCTTCTGACGCCGAGGCCCACGTTCTATCCACTAGGCGATACTGCTTCTCTGAAATCCCACCTCCTCTAGCCTGTTAGCTCACTGTAGGCAGGGAACATGTCTACCAACACTGTTGTACTGTACTTTCCCAAGTGCTGAGCAGAATGCTCTGCACACAGTAAGCGCTCAATAAATCCGACTGATTGATTGAAACCTTCCCACTTCATTCCCAGCACGCCATCGGTCTCCCTTAGCACATATGGCTTGTCCCGCATAGGGGGCAGAAAGTCCCCGTGGCCTCCTCCGCCCACCTTCCCTCCTTCCCTCCCCGTTCCATCAGGAGGTGCTGGACATTGCGCGGCTGCTGCTGGGGGAGCTGGGGGCCGAGTCGGGCAGTGAGATCGAAGAGCGGGCCAGCAAGCTGGACCAGCTGAAGACGGTGCTGGAGATGTGAGGACGGGGAGTGGGCAGTGGGGCGGCCAGGGGAGGGGCCCGTCGTGGGGCTGATTTCAGGGGGTCGGTGAGCTGGGTCCACTCGGGAGGTGGAGCAGCGTTCAGCCGAGTGGGTCCCTCGTGGAGTGCGGAGGAAGGTGGTCTGTGTCCAGGGAGGGGCCGGGAGAGTTTAGCTGGGTCCAGGGTGGTTGGGGGGTGGCGCGGGTGTGGGTATGGGTGTGTGTGTGTGCGAGCGAGCCGTGTCTCCCTGGCAGGTACGGTCACTTCTCGGGCATCAATCGGAAGGTGCAGCTGACATACAATCCCCACGGGGCCAAGGCCCCTGGCAACGGACAAGGTGAGACTCCAGCCGGGGGGTCGGGGGTGGAGGGGCGCATCTGAGCGCTGGCTCCCCCGAGGAGCGGGCATGGCAGGCCCGGAGTGGATGGAGGTGGGGCGGGGGCACCATCCCCCGTCCCATCTCCACACACTGCAACCCCTGCCCTTCCCACACTCCCCTTCTGCCCTCCCGGCACTGCCCCCTGCCCTCTCCGCACTACCGCCCCCCCCCCGGTCTCCCCGCACGGCCCCGCAAGCGTCTTCCCCCATCCTGCCCCTCTCCAATGCCATCCCCTGCTTTCCCAGGCTCCTTGCCCTGCTCCTCACGCTCTCTGGTCTCCCCCTTGCACCGCCCTCGCTCTTCCCCGGCGCCCTTCCCCGACTGCTCCTCCCTCCTCCCCCGGCCCCGTCGTGCCCCGTCCCTAGGCCTCGACCTTACTTGTCCCAGATTCCCCAGCCTCTGACTGCCGCCCTCGTCTGTGCCATCCCCGTCACTGTCCCTTGTCCCCGCAGGCCCCCAGGGGCCCGCCCCCTCTCTGCTGCTCGTGCTGAAGTGGGGGGGAGAGCTGACGCCCACGGGCCGGGTCCAGGCTGAGGAGTTGGGGCGTGCTTTCCGCTGCATGTACCCCGGGGGGCAAGGTGAGGGGAGGGGCAGGGCGGCGGGACGGTGGTGGGGACAAGAGGGAGGGGAGGGGGTCGGCGGGGTGGGGGGAAAGAGGAGGGGAAGGGGTGGGACATCTCTGCGGACCCTTGTCCTCTGCCCGACTCCTTGGATCCAGATCCCCAGCCCGTACGTGCCCCTTCCGCCATTCCCACCGCACCCCCAGATCCCCCCTCGCTCCCGCAGCCCTCTCTGGATCTCCACCCGCTCCCCTCGGTCCCCTCCGTCCCGCTCCCCACCCCGGTCAGGTGACTATCCGCCCCCGCTCCAGCAGCCCTCCCCGGATCGTCACCCGCTCCCCTTGGTCCCCTTGGTCCCCTCCGTCCCGCTCCCCACCCCGGTCAGGTGACTATGCCGGCTTCCCTGGCTGCGGCCTGCTCCGGCTCCACAGCACCTACCGGCACGACCTCAAGATCTACGCCTCGGACGAGGGTCGCGTGCAGATGACGGCCGCCTCCTTTGCCAAGGTGACCGACGGCCCCGAGGCCCGAGGCGGGCCGGCCCCCGGGGCCTCACAGCCCACCCCCTTAGAGAAGCAGCGTGGCTCAGTGGAAAGAGCACGGGCTTTGGAGTCAGGGCTCATGAGTTCGAATCCCAGCTCTGCCACTTGTCGGCTGTGTGACTGTGGGCGAGTCACTTCACTTCTCTGTGCCTCAGTTCCCTCATCTGTAAAATGGGGATTAAGACTGTGAGCCCCACGTGGGACAACCTGATTCCCCTGTGTCTACCCCAGCGCTTAGAACAGTGCTCGGCACATAGTAAGCGCTTAACAAATACCAACATTATTATTATTATCACACGGACTTCTGCCCGGCTCCTCCCTGCGGGGCCTGACCCCCCTTGGTGGGCCGGTCCCCAGTGGAGAAGCTGGTTGTTCCTGACCTCCTGACCCCTCGGCAGGGGCTGCTGGCACTGGAGGGGGAGCTGACACCGATCCTGGTGCAGATGGTCAAGAGCGCTAACATGAACGGGCTGTTGGACAGCGACGGAGACTCCCTGAGCAGCTGCCAGCACCGCGTCAAGGCCCGCCTGCACAGCATCCTGCAGCAGGACGCGACCTTCAGCCAGCAGGACTATGAGCGGGTCAGGACCCCCGGCCCCGGTGGACCCCCGGCCCTCTGCCCTCCGCCCGCTTCAGGGGCCTCCCTCTCCCTCTGTAATCAGCCTCCACCTCTGGGGCCCAAATAGTCCAGACGGGGGCGTTTCCAAAGGAACTGTGGGCTAAGTGGTCTCCTAAGCCCCCGACCCCTTATCAACCAAACCCCTGACTCTTCTCTCTCTATCCCTGACTCTCCTCCAGTGACCCAGCATGGACAATTCAACACCCCTGACTCTCCCGTGACCCGTCCTGGACTCTAACACCACTGACTCTCCCCAAGGTGATCCAGCCAAGACCACCCAACTCCCCTGATTCTCCCCTCCCCATCCCTGACTCTTTCCCAGTGACCCAGCATCGACCATCCAGCACCCCTGACTCTCCCCTCTTCGACCCCGACTCTCCCCTAGTGACTCCAGCATTCATTCATTCATTCATTCAATCGTATTTTTTGAGCACTTACCGTGTGCGGAGCACTGTACTAAGCACTTGAGCACAGACCTCCATCACCCCTGACCCTTCCCCAGTGGCCCAGCACAACCCAGAGTCAGCCCAGCCCTGCCTGCGGGAGTAGGGGTGCCGGGGAGGGGGCATAGGAGTGTCTCGTTCCCAAAACCCATGACGTTAAAGGGTGGGGTGGTCGGAACTACCAAGTTCTCCCTCGGCATAAGGTGGGAGGGTCTGAGGGATGGATGCTCCCCTCAGGCCGACCGATGATCCCCCAGGTGGCCCTTACTCAAGCTTCCTCAGAGGCTGGTGTTGCCCACCGACTTGCCCACTCCTCTGCGAGCCTCCGCGCTTCCTCTGCCTCCACCTGAACTGCCCTCCTCACTCAGCGTCCACTCTCTCTGTCTCCAGCTGGCCCCCACGGGCAGCATCTCCCTGCTGAAATCCATGGCCGCCATCGGAAACCCAGTGGAGATCTGTGACAAGGTGTTTGCCCTCATCGAAAACCTCACCCAGCAGATCCAGGAGCGGCTGGAGGACCCCAAGGCTGCCGGTGGGTCCCAGGTCGGGGTGGCCACGTCCCTCCACCCCCCACGGCTCTGCCCCGGGGATCCCCCACACCCCCTCCTGGTCTCGGGCCCCGGACAGCTGCCCCCAGTGACTCGGCCAGGAGGCGCCCGGGATCCCTACCCATCCTGATGGCCGCCCGCCCGGCCGCAGACCTGCAGCTGTACCACAGCGAGACGCTGGAGCTGATGCTGCAGCGCTGGAGCAAGCTAGAACGTGACTTCCGCCTGAAAAGCGGGCGCTACGACATCAGCAAGATCCCCGACATCTACGACTGCGTCAAGTACGACGTGCAGCACAACGCGGGGTTGGGGCTGCACGGGACGGACGAGCTGCTGCGGCTGTCCAAGGCCCTGGCCGACGTGGTCATCCCCCAGGTGCGGCCCGGGGGGCGGGGGCGGGTGCCCGGGGGGCAGAGGGGGGAGTGGCTCACGGGGCTCCGGGTGGCTCACGGGGCTCCGGGCCCTCCGCGGGCTCTTCCCAGGAGTACGGGATCAGCCGGGAAGAGAAGCTGGAGATCGCCGTGGGCTTCTGCCTCCCGCTGCTCCGCAAAATCCTGCTCGACCTGCAGAGGACCCACGAGGACGAGTCCGTCAACAAGCTGCACCCCCTGTGAGGCCGGGCTCCGGGGGGGAGGAGGGGGATCTCCCTCGGGCGGGGTGCCGGAGCTGGGCCCGATGGTGACCGGGCGCTCCTCCAGGTACTCGAGGGGGGTGCTGAGCCCCGGCCGCCACGTCCGCACACGGCTCTATTTCACCAGCGAGAGTCACGTCCACTCCCTGCTCAGCGTCTTCCGCTACGGCGGGCTCCTCGACGTAAGTCCGCCACCCCACAGCCCCATCCAGTCCCGCCCGCTGCCCCGTCCCTGCCGGCCTCCGCTCGCAAACCCCGCCTCTACCCGCCTCCCCCCACAAACCCCACCTGTCTCCGTGTGGGCAGGAGTCCCAGGATGCACAGTGGCAGCGGGCCCTGACCTACCTCAGCGCTATCTCCGAGCTCAACTACATGACACAGATTGTCATCATGCTGTATGAGGACAACACTCGGGTGAGAGTTCCCCTCCTCCAGCCCCTGGAGGTCTCTCACCCCCCAGCCCCCGCCCTGGGGCTAAGTCAGGCGAGTGCTCAGAGAAGAGAGGGCCGAGGAAAGGCCGGAGCCCCCAGGACAGCTTGAACCAAAGCTATAGGGATCGCAGACTCGACCCTGCCTCTGGTTTCCAGAGAATAAGGGTGAGGTGGGGTTCAGAGACCCTCCTCCCTTCCCTTCCCCACTGAGGGCAGCTCAGAGAAGCAGCATGGCCTAGTGGAAAGGGCGTGGGCCTGGAAGTCAGAGGACATGGGTTCTAATCCCGGCTCTGCCACGGGTCTGCTGTGTGACCTTGGACAAGTCACTTCACTTCTCTGTGCCTCAGTTACCTCATCTCTAAAATGTGGATTAAGACTGTGAGCCCCATGTGGGACAGGGACCGTGTCTGACCTGATTACCTTGTATCTACCCAAATGCTTAGAACAGTGCTTGACACATAGTAAGTACCCAAATACCGCAATAATTATTATAGTCAGGGTGCAGGGAGAGACGACAGGGGAGTGCCAGCCACCCAGGCCCCCTGACACCCCCTGGCTGGCCTCCCCCCAGGACCCTTCATCCGAGGAGCGTTTCCACGTGGAGCTGCACTTCAGTCCTGGAGTCAAGGGTGGCGAGGAGGACGGCAGTGCCCCCACTGGCTATGGCTTCCGACCAGCCTCCTCTGAGGTGAGTATTCATTCAATAGTATTTAGCGCATGCTTACTATGTGCACGGCACTGTACTAAGCGCTTGGAATGTACAATTCGGCAACAGAGACGGTCCCTGCCCAGTGACGGGCTCACGGTCTAATCGATGGGTGTGTAGGGTGGGGGGTGCCGGGATAGGGGGAGCTGGGGGACCAGGGGATCCGGGGTCAGGAGCTGAGCGAACTGTAGGGGTCGGGAGGAAGGAAGACGGAGAGTTTGGAGGAGGTGAGTGGGTGGGAGTTAGGGGTCAGGAGCAGAAAGGGCTGAGGTGATGGGAGCGTTAGGGAACCGGGTCCTGGGGGTTCATGGGCCGGGAAGAGAAGGTATGTTCTTGTTGGGAGGCAGAGCCCAAAACCCTCTCAGCCCGACCCCAGAGTCGGCCCGAACCCCGCTTGACCCGACCCCCACTGGATGGGCTCCCAGAGGAAGTTGGGGTCACACAGACACCTTGAGATTGGGTGGGGGGGCGTCTCCTTCCATTCCCTGTCTCATCATCCCCATCCTTACCCCCGCCCCTCCCATCCCTACTGTCTGGGGCAGAATGAGGAGATGCAGACGGACCAGGGCAGCATGGAGGACCTGTGCCGGCGGGGGGCACCGGATGAGCCGGACCGCGCTCCGCAGCCCGCCCCCCAGCCCCCGGAGCCCTCCGGCCTCCCGAAGAAGTCGCCTCTCATCCGTAACCGCAAGGCCGGCTCTATGGAGGTAAAGGGGGGTGGGGGAAGCTGGGGAAGGGGCTCAGGTCCCCCCGCCGCCTGCCTGGCAGGGATCTTTGGAGACTGAATCTTGGTGTTCCTTGGAACCACCCCCAGAGGATTCCCAACTGCAGAAACCTCACCCCATCAAGTCCCGCCTCCCAGAAACCGAACCCCTTTAGGGGACCGGGACAGGAACTTCACCCGCATCCACACTGCCTGCTCTACTGGCTTCCCTAACCCTAACACCCTCCCTGCCCCTCCAAAAACAAACACACACACATATACTCTTTCTCTCTCTCTCTTCCCCCCTTCTCCCCTCACCTCCCCACCCCGCCTCCTCTGACTCTGTGTCCAGCTCTCTATCCTTGGTGGGGAGGGGGTCCAGTATGTCCTGTTCACTGACCTCAAGGGGTCAATGGTCTGGCTTTTTGTCCTTGGGTGGGTCTGTGTGCCCTATTGTCTGTCTTGGGGAAGGGAGCAGTCTTTGTGTTTTGGAGGAGCCAGTGTGTCCAGTTCTTTGTCCTGTGGGGAATGGTCAGTTTTCTGCCCTGGCAGAGGGGAGCATCTGTGCACCCCATTCTTTGGGGATGGGGCAATCTCTGTGTCTTGGAGGAGTCAGTGAGTCCAGGTCTTTGTCCTGTGGGGAACGGTCAGGGTGTGCTGTTTCTGTCCTGGAAGGGGAGTTGCCTGTGTGCCCCATTCTCTGTCTGAGAAAGGGGAAGGTTGTGTTGCCTAGAGAGGTCAGTGTGCCCAGCTCTCTGTCTTGGGGGACAGTGTGTCTTGCTCTTTGACCTGGAGGGGAGTGTTTGTGTGTCCAGCTCTGTTCTCTGTCCTGCACGGTGTCCCGTCCAGTGCTCAGCTCACGGGCTTTGGGCTGAATTCTGCCAGTCCAGCCCTGTGTCCGACTGCCGCCCTAGGAATCTGGCCAGCTCTGTGTCTGGATCTCTGGTCCAGGCTGCAGACTGCCCAGCTGTGTGTCCATCAGTCCCCGGGGTGAGGGCCGGCTGGCGCCCGGTGACTGGGCTGTCCGGTCTGCTTGCAGGTGATGAACATGCAGTGCACGGGGGGCCTGGACCTGGCCCCGCTGCGGGGCCGGCGCCGCCAGAGGTCAGGTGACCCCCCCCGGCCCCCGCCGCCCATCGGCCTGCAGCCCCGGGCCATGTCCAGCTCTCACCTGGCATCCAGCACACAGGTTCCTGCTTCCCAGCAGGGCTGCCTTCCCTGCTCACTGCCGCCTTCTCTCTCTCTGCCATTTAGCGTACCGGTGCCGGCACCGGCCCACGGCTGCTGGGGGGCGGCCCGGGTGGCGAGACTGCGGGTCTTGGCAGTCTGTCCGGCTTGCGAATTTCCGGGCTTGGGTGGCGGTGAGAACTAGGTCTGCCGGGGGCTCGTGGCAGGCCCGGCTCCGGTTCATTCAACTGACTCGGCCGACCCTGGCTCTCCTTCCTGGGACCGATGGGTGGTGCGGGTCGCGGCGGGTGGGGCAGGGTGGGACTAGCTGCCGCGGGCCCGGAGCCGAATTGCTTAGAGGCCGTCAGGCGGGTGGGGCTTGGGTTTGTTTGCTCCAGTTGGCTGCAGTCTCCTCCCGCCACCTCACATCCTGGGCTCTGGGTGGGGGGCTGCCCCACATCTAGTCCTTTGGCACTCAAGGCCTCCCGCCCCAGGATCCCCAGGCAGCCCTGGGTCTGGCCCAAACGGTAGAAGGTCGCCCAGCACCTGTCCTGGACCCTGTGGGTCATATCCTCTGGTCCCAAGGAGGGAACAGGGATCTCAGCCCTTCCAGACCTCCTCTCTGCTCAGGACCCCTGCCCCGATGAGACTCCCCCGGAACCGGAGGGAGGTCGGGCGGGCGGGCTGGGCAGAGCTGGGCCAGGCCGGGGCTGGGACTTGCGGCCCTCGTGGGAGACCGTGACCCTGCTCCTGTCTCCTCAGGTGCTTTCTGAGAGCTCGTCCTCAAGGCCTGGCAGTTACCGGCTCTTCCCGTCCTCACGACCCCCCACGGAGATGAAACAGAGCGGCCTGGGTAGGAGATTTTGCCCCCACATGCCCTGGCTCCCTCTGACCCTCCCCTTGCCAAGCCCCAGTGGGCGGGGGGAGGCTGGGAGAGTGGGAACTCGGACCCCCAAGGCCTGGCTTCTCTGGCCCCCCGGCTGGGAGGACCAAAATTCCTGCCCAATGGCCAGTCTAGAGGTTCGCCAGACCTGGAGGTTTCCGGAAGCTGAAGCTCTGGAGCTCAGCTCCCTCCCCGCCCCCTTCCCTGCCCCCATCCCCAGCCCCGATCTTCCCCTGGGCAGCTCTGCTGGGGATCAGAACCCGTGGTGATCTCAGGGTGCCCGGGTCCTGTTCTACCACCCAGGCCCATTAGACTTTGGTTTCTGGGGCCCCCAACCCCCGTCCAAAAGCCAAGCGCCGATGGACGCCACTGTGAAAAGGAGCTGGGATGCCAGGTCATCCCCTCCTGCAGGACTCAGCCACCTCCCTCTCTCTCCCCGAGCCCTGCAGGCCTGCCCGGCTTCACCCCTTTTCCCAGGCCACTGCTCTACTTTCCTCCTGTCCCTGCTTCCTCTCCACCTCCAACCCCACCTCCTCCTGCCTCCATCCCCTCGGCCGCCGGCCGCAGCCAGACAGAGCTGGGACCGACCACGGCTCCTGCTTCCTCAGATCCATTTGAACTAGTCCTCGTCCCTGTGCCCCACTCATTTTTTCTCCTGGGCCAGGATTCCGGTGGTGGACCCTCCCCTAGGGCATCCTTAAGACCCCTTCGGTCCTCCGCCTCCCAGTGCTGCCCCCGGGCACAAGCCCCCAGGCCCAGCCCCTGCTCCATCCACCCGGCCAAGCCCCCAAGGCCGAGAACTGGAGGTGGCGGGCCAGAGTTCTGGGCCAGTCAGGCTTGGATTCCTGGGGGCCAGAGTTGGTGAGCGGGAGGCTGCCCTCTTTGAGGGGTTCTGTCCCCAGGACTACCATCCTCCTAGTCCCATGGCCCTTCCGAGCACCCCCAGGCTTCCATGCATCAGTGCTTGGTTGTTCCTAGCAGACCCCATCTGACCCAGCAGGTGAGGGCTAAAGCAGAGACCCCTGAACCCCAGAGTTAGGGCCTTGGTCCCCATTCTGGGTGGCCCCTCACAAGGGGCATCAGCCAAGAGAAGTGAGGGAGCCAGGGTTGCCCCTCTGCCCGGGAAATGGGGTGAGGAGGTCTGAACCAGTTTTAGCTGGGCAGGGTGGCCACCAAACTTGTAGCCTCTCCCTCCCTCCCCATTTTTTTTTTGTTATGGTATTTGTTAAGTGCTTACTACGTCTTAAGCACTGTACTAAGCGCTGGGGTAGATCCACGTTAATTAGGCCAGATACAGCCCCTGTCTCACGTGGGGCTCAGAGTCTAAGTAGGAAGGAGAACATTTATTGAATCCCCATTTTTCAGTCGAAGAAACTGAAGCCCACTGACTTGCCCATGGTCACACAGCAGGCAAGTGGCAGAGCCGGGATTAGAACCTACGTCCTCTGGCTTCCAGGCCCGTGATCTCTCCACTAGACCACGCTGCTTCCCACTCCCTCCCACTCCTCTTCCCAGAGTGGGTCCCACCGGGCGAGGGTGGGCCCAGGTAGGGCCCTCGCAGGAGGGGGTGCTGGGACCCCAGACCTTGAGATGAGACGAGGGGCTCATGGGAGGTGAGGCTGGGGGCCAGAGTGCAGGCCTCAGAGACCAGTTTTAGGGGCTGGTTACAGTGCAGGGAGGGTCCGTGGGGCCCTGCTGCCCCACCCCTAAACCAAGCCCAGGAAGGCAGCAGAGGAGAAGAGATAGAACACCACAGTGGAGAAATGGCCAGAGCAGTGTCTAGAGACTGGAGTCCAGGTGTTCAGCAGACATTGCCCCGACTCCTGGAGCCCCGGGCCAACCTCGCTCCCTACTCCCACGGCAGAGATCCTACTCTGGATGAGGGCAGGCAGAAAGGAGGGGCAGCTGGGGAGGAAGAAGAGCTGGAGGAGTTCCAGCCACTCACTGGGGAAGTAACTGCCCTGGAGAGCTCTGTCTGGTCACCTCAGCTTAGCCAGAGAAAACCCGCCACAAGACCCAGCCAAGGAGGTCTTGGCCCCTTGGGCTGACTTTTTCCAGGATTGGTGGCCTTTGACCCCGGGCCAGGCCCCCCCACCCCAATCCATCCTCTGGATGGTGGGTGAACTCACCTGGTTGGGATCCCTCCCCAGCCTGCGGCCCCAGCGGCATCACCTGTGGCCACTAGAAGGGTGGAGTCCCGAGTAGAAGGGTTGAGGGGCGGGACTGGCCTGCTCCTCCTTGGACCGAGTGGCCAGCCTCATGACCAGCTCCTGCCCTTCTCTCTTCCCCTCCCAATGCCGAGGGGCAGAGTCTGGGCAGTGCTTGCCATGCCTTGCCCCGTGCCAGCCCAGCCTCTGCATTTCACCTGTGCTGCCCCAGCCAGGCTAGGGGCCCTTGGGCAGGGCCAGTCTGCCCCATCCTCACCCAGGAGGAGCCCGATTTGGGTGCTGGTGGGTGAATGGGTGGGCGGCCGGGTGGGGCTGGGAGAGCCAAGGGCAACTTCCCCTCCTCCCCTACTGTCTCTGGGATGGTGGGGGGAAGGGAGGGTCAGGTACCCACAGGGCCAGCCGAGACTCCTTTAAAATGACTAAACCTGCATGTCCCCTCACCTCTCTCCACAGACCACCCCCCCCCACCCCCACCTCCTGGCTGTGGGTGGCTGCATGGGGGGTGGCGTGTGGGTGCATGTGCTGGCTGCGTGTGACGGCTGTATGTGACGGCTGCGTGTGGCCACTAACTGGGTCGCGCCTTGCAGGCTCGCAGTGCACGGGGCTGTTCAGCACCACGGTGCTGGGGGGCTCGTCCAGCGCCCCGAATCTCCAGGACTACGCCCGCAGCCATGGCAAAAAGCTACCCCCCGCCAGCCTGACCCTCAGAGACGGTATGTGGGGCCCAGGCCCCTGTCCCCCCCGACCCGCTCAGGAAGCCCCGGGGGCCTCGGGCCCGGCAGCTGGGCAGCTTGGCTCCCAGCGGGGCAGCGGCGCCGGGGGGGGAGGGTGAGGCCGGCCCCTATGCCCGTTCCCAGGACCTCCTGCCCGCCCAGTTGCCCCTGCCGTGACCCTCCCCCAGGGGCAGCTGGGTTGGCGCTGGAGTAGGCACGGGGCCCTGCGGGTCGGGGTGGGGACGAGGGGTCGCCAGGTGGCAGATTTGGAGGTTGGAGGGGCTGGGGTGGGGCTGGCCTGATTAGAGATGGGGTCCCTAGAAAGAAGGAAGGAAGGATGGAAGGAAGGATGGAGGCACGTGTGTACCTCGTGGTGGTGGGTTCTGGGGCAAAGGGGGCACAAGGGGGTGGTGGCAGGGAGTGGGGCCAGGACCTGGCCCCCACTCGACCCTGCTTGCCCCGAGCCTGTGGCTTCCTGCCACGGGGCTGATGCCGTGCTCGCCGCCCCTCCCGTCGGAATCTGCCGTTCTCGGGCCGCCGGGCCTTGTCGGCGCCGTCTGCTCTGGGGGCCTCTGGCAGGGCGGGCTGCCGGTGTGGGTCTGGGCCGGCCTGGGCACTGAGCAGAAGGCTCCATGACTCCGGGTGGGGGGGTGGCAGAGCACCCCCCCCACCCCGGCTTTTTGTACCTGAGGGAAAGGGATTGTGGGAGGGTGCACTGGGGCCGGCGGTACAGCTCCCTCTGTTCCAGGCTCCGAGGGAGTGGGGGTGCCCAACCATCTGACCCCAACGGCCCCTTTGCAAGACCTGTGTTCATAGACCGGCCCTGTCTACCCTCCCTGTGCCCACAGATCAATCCCGCCTACCTACCCTGTGCCCACGAACCAACCCCTCCTACCCTCCCCGTGCCATGGACCGACCCTACTTACCCATGGACCGACCCTACTTACCCATGGACCGATCCCACATACCTTCCTTGTGTCCGTGGACCAATCCCCACTACCAGCCCTGCACCCATGGACTAACCCCACCTACCCACCCTTTGCCCACAGACCAACCCTGCCTACCTGTGCCCATGGACCAACTCTAGATATCCACCTTCCGCGTGCCCCCGTGCACCCATAGATCTTCCCACGCCCCCGCCAACAAACCCTCCGTACCCAATCTGCACCTGCGGACCAACCCCACGTACCCACCCTCACTGTGGTCACCCTGGGCCCATCAATCGTACCCATTACCCACCTTGTAGCATGGACCAGCATCATGTAACCACCTTCTCCCGACGCCCACCTCCCAAAACGTGTCCTGCACCCACAGACTTACCCCTGAACTTGTGGCCAAACCCCACTTACCCGCTTTTCGCCCACAGACCACCTCCCCACCCTGTCCTGTACCCTCAGACCACCTCCGTGTATTTGCCCTCCGACCACAATCCTACCCCGCGACTTTGATGAGGGTGCCCATGCTCAGAACGTGGGGCCTGCGGGACTTTAGGTTTCCATCCTGCACTTAATGAGGTATGGCAGGAAAGTGGGACTGCGGGTGTAGTTGTGGGACACAGAGGAGAGCAGGGGCCAATATAGGGACATAGCGGGGCAGGTGTGGAGACCCAGAAGCGGGCATGGACATATCTGCAATTTATTCAATTATATTAATGCCTTTTTCCCTCGCTAGGCTGTAAGCTCCTTGTTGGCAGGGAACGTGTCTATTAATTCTGTTGTATTGAACTCTCCCAAATGCTTAGTATAGTGCTCTGTGCACAGCTAACCCTCAATAAATGCCACCGATGGATTGACAGGGAAATGGGTAGGGGAGGCACAGGTGTAGGGAGACGGAGGGGTGGGGAGGAGGGCTAGAGTCAGGGTGAAGCCTTCAGAGCCTGGGGTCAGTCCCGGGCGTGATTCCCATGATATTTTCTCTCCTCAGAGCTCTTGTCTGTCCCGGCTGTAAAGCGATTTTCTGTGTCATTTGCAAAGCATCCGACTAACGGTACGTTTGCTTCTGACTCGGTGTCATTTCTCTTCATCGCATCATCGCTCCAGATTCCAGACACCAACCCTCTCTGTTGCCTTGGCTCAGACTCTAACCCCCAACTCAGCCCTAACCCTGCTCCACCCCCAGTTACCACCTGCTCCGCCCCCTGCTCACCTCATTCAATCATTTTGTTGTATTTATTGAGCACTTATTGTGTGCAAAGCACTGTACTGAGCACTTGGATCACTCCCTTCTCCCCCCATCCTCTCCCCATCCTCCACTCTGCTTCTCACCCTCTATTCCACTGCACTTGGCTCCTTTTTCACCATCACCCGGCCCAGTCGGGCACTGCCCACAAAGTGACCCAGACCCCTTCTCCACCCCAAGGAACTTACAGGCCCTTGACTCTTCCCACTTCTCTCCCTTCCTCCTGCCCGGAGTCGTCAGGGGCAGAGCCCTGCTCCCGCTGCCTTGCTGGGTCACTCATACCAGACCCCATACCACCCCTCTGAATCCCTCCACGTGTGTCCCGCCACTGTTTCTGCCGAGTGGCTCTTGTGCTCCTGCTATTTGCTTCCTGCTGCTACTCACCTTCCCGCTGCTTCACCTTTGCCTGCTCTTGTTCTGGCTCCCGCTCCCGAGGCTGGGGGTCAGGCTCAGAGAAGGAAGGGTTGGATCCCGATCCGGAATCTCTCAGCAAGGAGGCCGGGCCACCCGACTGGAAGGACACGCCTCGGGGACGGGGTGCGACGGAGCCAGCTGAGAAGTGAGGGTTAGGAAGGATCAGGGTCGGGGCTTCAGAGGCTAGGGATCAGGGGTGGGATTGAGAATTCCCTCCTGGGCCTGAGGGCAAGGGGCTGTCTGGAACTGGGGCTTGCACTCTGAGACCTTTTATTTCTCCACGCAGTAGCAACAATCGCTGTGGTATTTGTTAAGCGCTTACTACTTGCCAAGCGCTAGGGTACAATAGATAGACTCTAGCCAGACCGCCCGTCGCCTGCTGGGGCTGCCCATCTCGCCGGGGTCTGCCCCTTTAGCCTGCGGCCAGGTGCCCTAGGCGGGTCCAGAGGGGGTTGTGATGAGGTGATGGGGTACCGTGCCGCCTGCCTGTTCGCCCCAGGCCCCTTCCCGGGCTCCTCGGCCCCTCCTTGGGGGCCCGTAGTTGGAGCCCCCTGTAGAGGTGGCCCGGCCATGGGGGGTGCTGCAGGAGCACCGGGCCCGGCCCCTCCCAGCCTCGGTCTCCTCCGTTCTGTCACTGCAGAGCCTGGTCCTGGCAGAGAGCTGGACCCTTCACCCCTCTGAGTCCAGGATGGCAATGTCTTTTGCCGTCGGGCAGCCTCCCCAGTGGGTTTGGGCAGGGGGAGGAGGCTGCCCAGATCCCTTGGGTGTCAAGAGGGGCCGTTAGGGCCCGGATGGTCTCCAGAGTCAGCTGGCCATGTTCCAGCCTGCTGGAGGGAGAGCAGTGGAGAGCGACCCTGACCTCCTCTGAAGGAGCCTTAGGGCTGAGGGTGGGGCTTTGACCAGAGAAGAGCCCAAGCTGGGAGTGAGACCTGCCCCTGTTTTTTGCTCCCATTGGCCGAGTCCCCCTCCCCACCTCATCACCCCTACCAGAGGTGGCTTTGCAGAGTCAAGGTCAAGGGGCTTGGTGGGCAGGCAGGACCCCTGTCCCTCTCGCCCCTGCTGGAGGGCAGCCTCCAGCCCGAGCTCTGAGCAAGTTTGGCAGTCACCCAGGAAGTGACCTGTCTGCAGCCCAGTCCTTAGGCCGGGGCCCCCGCCTCCCAATCGTTCCCCTCCAACTCATTCAATAGGACCCTTTCACCCCAACCAGTTCACCATGATTGGTTCAGTATAACCACTTCACCCAGACCGGTGAACCCAAACACCCTGGCCCATTTGCCTAGCCCTGTTCACCCTGACCCGTTTCTGCTACCAGCTGATCGTGACCGGTTCACCTCAGCCCGTTCACCCTGACCAGTTCTCCATGACTAGTTCACCCCAGCCTATTCACCCTGACCCGTTCACCTTGACTGGTTCACCCTGACCCGTTCATCGTGACCGATTCAACCCGGCCCATTCACCCTGATTAGTTCACCCTGACTGGTTCACACCAGTCCGTTCACCCTGACCAGTTCGACGTGACTGGTTCACTCCAGCCCGTTCACCCTGACCAGTTCGACGTGACTGATTCACCCCAGCCCATTCACCCTGTCCAGTTCAACCTGACTGGTTCACCCCAGCCCGTTAACCTTGACCAGTTCACCCTGACTGGTCCACTCTGGCCCATCTACCCTGGCCGGTTCACCCCAGCCCGTTCACCCTGGCCAGTTCACCACAAGTTCACCAGAGCTGATTTACTAGAACCCGATCTCGTTCACCAAACCGGTTCATCCCATCCCATTCACTCAGACCCGATGACCGCAAACTCAGACCTGACTGACTGGCGTCGGCATCGGTGTTGAGGTCTGCAGAACCGTCCTGGAGCAGGAGGCCACAGTTGGGGCTGGAATTTCACGTTGAGTGACTCAGTCTAGGTGGGCTGAGAGGCTCCTGGACTAGTTGCTACCCACAACCATCTCCACCCCTGCCTGGCCCCTCACCCGACTGTGTCTGGGTGGACCCAGAACCGGCCCTGACCTTGGGGTTTGAGGACTACTGGCCCAGAGAGAGCCATGGCCTCCGGGACCCTCGGTCAAGGCGGGGAAGCTGTTCCAGCTCCCGTGTTTCTGCTCGACCTCGACCCCCTGACCCCAACTCAGCAAGCGCCCCGGGCTAACCTCCTCGCGACAGCCACCGCCCCAGCCGTCCCGCAGGCCAGGGCCGCTGGCTCTGCCCTGGAGCCGGTGAAGCGGTCACGGTGGGGCCCCCTGGTGCTATCTGAGCTGACCACAAGCCTGCCCCCCGCCCTCCCCTAGTCCCCCGAGGCTCACGGCCCGATGCCCCTTGCCTGGGTATGTCCGGCCGGGCCCCGGCCCCCGTCTCTGCTTCCGGTCTCCCGGGCCCGGCTGGGACGGTGCCGTCCCCCGTCGGGCTGCGTGCCAGCCCTCCGGCCCCCCTCGCCGGTGGTCCGCTCACTCTCTCTCCCTTTTCTCTCTCTCTGTGCTTCCCACCGCGGCCCCACCCTCCTCCAGAGCTGCTGGACGAGCAGCACCCCGTGGTCCGGCTGCTGCGCAGTTTCTCCTCTGAGTGCCCGGGGGGCTGGCCGCTCTCCCTGGACGCCACGCTGGCGCACCACCTGCACCAGTGCTCCTACCACCTGCGCCTCTTCCGGAACTGGCTGCGCTCGGGCGGGGGCGATCCCGAGTGCCTCTACGGTACCGGCCACTGCCCGCCCGCCTGCCGCCCGCTGCTGCTGGTTGCTTGCTCGCCTCCCTCAACGGGAGAGCCAGCCTACTCACGTCCCGACCCCCTGGGGCCGGGGCCCTTTGCCTCTAGGGCCTTGGGTGGTGCAGGGGGCTGGGCGCCTCTGCCTGCCAAGCTGGTGCATTGGCCGATCTTCCCTCTTCCTCCTTCCTCTCCTCCTCCTCTTTCTCTTCCCGCCTCCCCCTCCCCAGCACTATCCTCGGTGGGGGCTGCGAAGGGAAAGGAGTGCGCCCTTGCCTCCCCCCACAGCTCTGCTCCGTCAACATGAGCCCTCGTGCCCCTGACTCTCATCTCGCCCGGGGAAGGCTGCCCAGGAAACTGAGGCACGGCTCTCCTGAGGCCCAAAGCTAGGGGCGGGGAAGGAAAGTAGGCAGGTTGAAGGAGGAGAAGGAGGAGAGGCCAGGGAAGAGCAGTCCTTCTTGGGTCCCAGGCTTGGCCGGTGAGAGCTGGGAATGGAGGCCTGGAGCCTCGGGATGAAAGCAGAGGGACAGAGGGAGTCGGAAGGCTGTTTCCCCAGGGTTTGAGTGGTCCTTTCTCAGGGCTTCCATTCACCGGGCCCCCCAGGCCCGAGGTCACAGCTCTACGGGGCCCTTGCGGGGTGCTGGGAGTTCCCAGGGGCGTCCGTACCCTTCTTTGGGATGGGGAAACTGAGGTTCACAGGCCTGGCCTTGTCCAGAATGGGGCTGTTTGGTCAGAGAAGGGTGAGGGCAGTTGGTGCTGGGGAAATAGCAGGGCATGCGTGTAGCAAGGGGACAGTTTCTTGGCAATATCAAGGGGTGATCACCGAGGCCCGTGATTGGATGAAGGGGGTGCGCTGAGGGTTGGGGGCGGGGTAATCTGTGCAGGTAGGGGACAGTTTCTTGGCCATGTTTTGGGTTGGTGAGAGGAGGCCTGTGATTGGTGAGAGGGTTGCTGGGGAAGCTGCTCTTGCATGAGCCTCGCTGGCTGAGCTGTATGTGTATGCTGCATGCCCTCCCACCTACCCCTCCCCACATCTGCGCCGTCCGCCCAGACCAGGGGAGTGTGGCCCAGATGCCCCTGGTGGGATCGAGTCCGGGTCCCAATCACCCTAGAACCCCACCCTGGACTGGGGGAGGGTGGGTCCCTGAGTTTGGAGGGCTGGGTCTGCGGCCCCGTTCGGAACCCGTCTTGGTGGCCCCCGAGGACGTGGTGGACGGAGGCAGCGGGCTGGATGCACCTGTGTCTCTTCCTGCAGGGTTCGAAGGGTGCTCTATGGTGCCAACCATCTACCCGCTGGAAACCCTGCACAACGCTCTCTCCCTGCGACAAGTGAGCGACTTCTTAAGCTCCATCTGCCAGCGCCACACCGACGCCCACACCCAAGCCTCTGCAGGTACGGTGACTCACCCTCGCGCCCTGGACCCCGGGCCGAAGGGGAGGGGAGGCGGGGGTTGGGGGGAGCTCAGGGGCGAAGGTCCGGCTGGCTTCTAGCGCCAACCCGCGGGACTCACTTCCCAACAGCTTGGAGGGGCCAGCCCCACTGGTACCCGGCACGGCCGGCACCCGGCCCCGCCAGCACCCAGCACTACCGGTGTCCAACCCCGCTGGTGGAGAGGCTTGGTCGGCAGCTGGGGTCTCTGGGTCCTGACGGGGTGGAGTGACCCCGCCTTGACCATGCAGAACTCTCCTCTGTCACTCCCACAGCCCTGTTTGACTCCCTGCGCAGCGGCCAGCCCCCTGGGGGCCCATTCCCCCGCCCGCAGACCCTCAGTTCGCCCCCTCTGCCGCTTCAACAGCAATCCCAGAAGCCCCCCTGGTGTGAGTACGCCTGCTGGTTTCGGGGTGGGTGGGGAGGGTTGGGCCGCTGACCATGCCAAAGCAGGGGAGGAACATCCCGGGGCGGGGCTTCCAGGGATTGGTGAAGGCCTGAAAGACATCCGCGGGGGGAGAGGGACGGTTGGCTAAAGCTGCTGCTTCCTCTCCCATTCCTCTCCACCCCCTCCCCCTCCTGGAATCTCAGGAGGGGCAACCCCGGTTCACGCTAGACCCTGGTCAGTCTCAGCCTCACCCCTCACCCACCCCTGAGAATGAGCCTCTGGGGTGTGGGGTATCTTGGGAAAATGAGTACTTGGAGCGGGAATTTGCCCTAGTAGGCCACCTGCTCCTGAGTCATGTCAGCCCCTCACTGCTCTGGGGCCTCACAGCTGGGGATGGGTGACGCCAGGACAGATTCCCAGCAGGCGGAGCTCAGCCTCCCGGCCCGGCCCGCGGGGCTCGGACCCAGCCGGTAGGGTTCAGCAGTCGGCTTTTCCTTTGCCTTGCAGACAGCAGCGGGCCCTCCAGTGCAGTGTCCAGTGCTGGTCCATCCTCGCCTACCATGACAGCGGGGGCTGCCTGCTTTGGCTTTGGTGACCGCCCAGTCTGGAGTCCCCAAGGGAGTGAGGAGCTCCTGGCCCCAGAGGACAGAGCCCAGCCGACCCCCGAGGGCAGGGCCTGGGAGACCTCTAAAAAAGGGCCCCCGGAGATGGAGACCCCTGAGACTGGGGCCCAGGAGGTCCTGGAGATCACTGAGGTTGGGACCCGGGAAACCTCTGAGGTCGAGACCCCAGAGACCTCCGAGGTTGGGGCCCGGGAGACCCCAGAGTCCTCCAAGGTTTGGGCTTGGGAGACCCTGGAGACCCCCGAGTCTGGGGCCCGGGAGACGCCGGTGACCCCTGAGGCTGGGCCCCAAGAGACCCTGGAGATCACTGAGGTTGGGACCGGGGAGATCCCGGAGACCTCTGAGTTTGGGGCTCGGGAGCCCCTGGAGTCCCCCGAGTCTGGGTCCCGGGTGACCCTGGAGATCCTGGAGACCTCCAAGGCTGGGGCCCGGGAAATCCCTGAGACCTCTGAGATTGAGGCCCGGGAGAACCCAGAGACCCCTGAGGCCGAGGCCCTGGTGACCCTGGAGATCAGTGAGATTGGTGCTCGGGAGATCCCTGAGACCTCTGAGGTTGGACTCAGGGAGACCCTAGAGATCCCTGAGTCTGGGGCCCAAGAGACCCCGGAGATCCCTGAGGCTGGGGCCCAGGAGACCCTGAAGATCACTGAGGTCGGGGCCTTGGAGAGCCCTGAGACATCTGTGGTTGGGGCTCAGGACCCCCCAGAAACCACTGAGGTTGGGGCCCAGGAGACCCCAGAGACCCCCGAGGTTGGGGCCCAGGAGACCCTGGAGATCACTGAGGTTGGGGTCTGGGAGAGCCCTGAGTCCCCTGAGGTTGAGGCCCAGGAGACCCCAGAGACCCCTGATGAGGCTGGGGCCCAGTTAACCCTGGAGATCACTGAGGTCGGGGCCCCGGAGAACCCGGAGACCTCCGAGGTTGGGGCCTGGGAGATCCCGGAAACTTCCAAGATTGAGGCCCCAGAGACCTCCAGGGTTGCGGCCGGGGCGACCCCCGAAGTTGGAACCCAGGATGCCACAGAGAAGGGGAAAGGGTTGCCCCCCGAGCCAGAGCAGGGCCCTGCGGAACCCCGTGAAGAGGCCGAGCTGCCACCCGGCGAGGAAGGGCCCCGAGCCCCACCCCGATCTGCTGTCTCGGGCCTGCAGGAACCACTTCTAGCCTGTGACCCGGCCTCTCTGGACCCCCCAGACTTCCCAGGCTCACCGGCCTCGCATGACTGAGGCACCTGTGAGGTCATCACACCAGCCCGTGCCTCTGGCCACTAGCCAGCAGTCCTTGTCCTCCCTGCTGCCAGCCCTCCTGGCCCTGGAGAGGCCTAGGGGCGGCAAAGGAGCTGGCAGGGGCCAGGACACTGGGTGCTCAGGAAGCAGGTTCTCCCCTCGGGGGGACGGGCATGTGGCACTGGAGTTGAGGGGCCCCTGCCAGGCCCAGCAGCTGCCCATTGCCCAGCATGGCCAAAGCCTTGGGCAGCAGGCGCCCGCAGATCTGACAGCCTCATCCCTGCCCCACCCGAGAGGGAGAAGCAGCATGTCATAGTGGAGAGAGCGCAGGACTGGGAGTCAGAAGGTCATGGGTTCTCTTCCCGGCTCTGCCACTTGTCTGCTGTGTGGCCTTGGGCAAGTCACATCACTTCTCTGTGCCTCAGTTACCTCGCTTGTAAAATGGGGGTTGAGACTGTGAGTCCCACATGGGACAGCGACTGCATCCAACCTGATTTGCTTGTATCCACCCCAGTGCTTAGTACAGTGCCTGGCACATAGTAAGCACTTAACAAATACCACAGGTATGATTATTATTTTTAGGGGTCCCATAACCCCAAACCCCATCGCTGCCACCAAAGCGGGAAGGCCATAGGAGTCTTGGGGTGGGGCAGGCCTTCTCACTGGGGTCAGTCCTCTCCCGTGGATCAGCCCCTACCTGAGGGGTGTCTCCAGTGACTCCCTATCTCAGCTAGGGTAGCATTAGGGAGAGGGGCGCCGGGACCCCCGCTGGCTGTGAGGGGCCAGGGAGGGCGCAGGCCTGTGGGGGAGAGAATCAGGTTCTGTCATAAGCAATCAGCACAGAGGTGATCATTGTAGAGGCTCAAGCAGAAGTTTAATATATATTTCTTAGGCCGGCCAGGGCCCGCTCTCCTGCTGGGAACCGTGCACTCCGGGGTTGACCCCACTTTGGTATCCAGCTGAGGCCCCGCTAGGATTGTGAAGCTTTTCCCAAAGGTCTATGGGGGTGGGGGGTAGCGGGGGGTAGGGGTAGGGGACATTGTGCAAGCTCAATAAACCGGTGACGGTGTTGACAGGGCATGGACATGGTGTGTGACAGAGCGGCAGCGGGCTTGGGTTGGGGCTGGCCAAGGGTGTTTGGTTGTGTGGGCGATCTCTGGCCGGGGGCCAGAGGTCCTTGACTCCAGGAGCCCCGAAGAGGATGGGCCCCGCCTCACTTTGCCTCACCCCCAGGTCAAGGGGGCAAGATGCTCGATTTTGGAGTCATTCCCGACCTGGACCATCAGCGGGTACTACGCTCCCGGATGTCTCCAAGCACCCTGGGCCAATTAACCTCTGCAGGGACTGTGCCTGCAGATACACACACACACACTTCCCTCCCCCCACCCCACTTCCCTCCACCATCACCAATTCCCAAGACCGAGCCCTGCTAAATCCCTGGAAATCACTCCCTGCCCAGCCCGGAGATGCCCGTGGTACCCTCCCTCCCAGACCCAGCACCCCATCTCCCATTCAGCACCATCCCTTCTTCCATCCTTCAGGTTCTCCTCATTTTGAAAACCCACAGGGCTTCCAGGATCTTCAGAAGGTAGGGCCTCTCCTGGCACTGGTGAGTGTGTGCCGGCTACAGGCGGGTAGTCATGTAGGGGAAGACCCCCGTGGAAGGGTTTGGTCCATAGGACCCGCTCTCATGGGTCAAGGAGGGCGGCCCAAGCGGAGTGTCCATTAATTAAGCCAAGCTTTTAGCTGTCCCTCACTTTGGACTCTCCCGGCTACAACTCTCTCCCTCCTCACATCAAACAGACCCCAGCTCTCCCCATATTCAAAACCCTTCTAAAATCCCACCATCTCCAACAGGCCTTCCCCGATTAATTTGCCATCACTCTGAGCCAGAGCATCCCATCGGGCAACTCTAGCATTTCTGTACCTCTTCCTTAGCACTCAGTCCACTCGAGTCCACTCAATTTATTCTGAACGTGTCTCTGTCTCTCCCTTAAGGGTGTAAATTCCTTGCGGGCAGGGAATGTGCCCCTTGGTTAATCTGTACCTCAAAAACCCAGTACGTTGCAGTGTGCCACACCAACTGGGTGCTCAGTGAATGCAAGTACACTAGTAATGGGCCTCCCCTCCAGGGTCCTCCCTTCCAGGTGGGGCTGCTGACTATCTGGGGGCATTTACCAAAGGCATAGCTTCTTCCCCGGCTGCTGGGGGAAACTGCCCGTTTAAGCAGAACCCTTTGCCCCACCAAACCAATCTGGCTGGGGCCGGCCCGATCCGCTGCCATTCTGGTCCCACCTAGGGACGGGACAGTGTAGGGTGAGCTCACCCGAGATCTCCCGGCTGGCAGGGCTGGGGTCTGGGCCGCAGAGAAACTGCCAACGGTGCCCTCGCCTGTCGTGCCATGGGCCTCAGCTGCTCGCGGCCTGGAAGAGTCTCTTGGGGGGCACCAGAGTTGTGGCATGGGGCTGTGGGTTCCTGAGGGGCACCTGGGCATCCACCCCTCTCCAGTTGTTTCCCCTGCTGGGTGTGTGTGGGGACGTTCAGAGCTCTGGACCCGGGACCACGGTCACCCTCCACCCCAGTTAACCCACGCCCGATGCCCCACTCCCCAAATTCCCCTTCCTTCCCCTGCTACGGCCTGAGGGCTGATTCCTGCGGCCGTGTGGCGATCTCATGTGGAGAGCAAGGCCTGGACTCCCACACGGGGTGGGAAGTGCGGAGGAGGAAGCGGGAAGGGGAAACGGCGGAAAGAGGGCGGGCGGGCGGCGATGCGCGTGGTTTATTGGAGTGTCGAAGGCGGCTCCTTTTACAGCAGCTGGAGGCGGGGCGGAGCGGGGCAAGCCCCAGGGAGGGGGCAAGAGAAAGAGGGGCGCGCTTCGGCTTTCCCTCGTTCCACTGAGCAGACAGACCAGGCGGCTGGTCAGGTCCGGAGTGGCGGCCGCCCTGAGGGGGAGCGGGCCCCTTCCTGAACCCCGCGGCTCCGTCCCTCACCCCCTCGGGAGAGTTCGTCCATACAGCTCCTCCTCCTCTTCGTCCTCCTGCCCGGAGGGGGATGGGATCGAGCCCTGCCGGGGGTCAGCTAGGGCTGGGGTCAGGCCGGGGGCCGGCCCCAATCCTTGGCAAACCAGGTCAGGGCGGTCGGCCGCATGCAGAGAAGACAAGCAGTGGGTGCTCTGTGTGTGTGTGTTGGGTGTGTGTGTGTGTTTTTGGGGGGTGCACGAAGGCAGGGGAGGGAGACTGGGGTCTGCGCTAGCCACCCTCCCCAAGCTTCCCATCAGGCCTGAGCTGGAAACTGCAGGACAAGTGTGGAGTAGGAGGAGGAGGAGGAGGAGGAGGAGGAGGGAGCAGAAGGAGGAGGAGGAGGGAGCACCCCACCCCCAACCCTCAGAGGGGCTTCAAATTTTGGCTTTGGAGACATTCAGATGTAAGGGATGGACTGGGGGAAGGCAGTGCAGCACAGAGTGGGGCTCGACGCAACCTAGGCCGGGACCCCGGTGGGAGGGGGCAGGTGGGAGAGGACAAGGGGAGGCACAGAACCCTGGGCATCGAGCACCCCACCGCGGGCAACAGTAAATTACACTCAACCCTCTTGCGGGGGCAGGGGCTGCGGGGGGCGGGGATGGTGGCTGGGGCGGCAGGATAGATCCAGAAAACGGGAATGGGGCACCCTGGGGAAAGGGGGCCTGGCTCTCCCTGAGAGGAGGGGTCTGGCCGGCCGTGTCCCCTCTCCCGCCCTGCCGCAGACCTGGGCACCGCCTTGGGGGGAGGTGAAATCTGGCAGAATGGGAGGTGGTCGTGGGTCCCCACTCCGCACCCTCCTCTTTCTTTTCCGGGGAAACAAAAAAATAAATCCTTTGGTTCTCGGGCCCCGGCCAGGCTGGGGAGGGGACACACTGCATTGCGGGGGCCGGAGGAGGGGGAGAATGGCCTCTCCCCCGGGGACCCCGGGACTCCCGCCCATCCCTTCCCCGGAGGAGTCGGGGCTCGGGGCTCGGGGCGGGGCCGGGGGCGGGGCCGGGGGGCAGGCCCGGGGGCCGGGGCGGAGCGGGGCGCGGCCGTCGGGCTCTCAGAACTCGATCTTGCAGGCCGGGAAGGACTCATCTTGCATGACTACGGTGCTGCTGCTCGCCAGGACCAGCACGTTGAGCTGCTGCTGCTGTTCGTGCGTCTGCTGGTACCATTCGCGGGTCACTTCAGTGTCGTGGGTGGGGATGAGAGTTACCTGGGGGGCGAGGGGGGATGGGAGAGAGACCCCGATGGGAGGGGAGGTGGCATGGGCGCCCCCGGCCCGGGCCCGCTCCGTACCCTTTCCGGCCTCCCCGGTCCCCCCTCCGCCCCCCGCCCCCCGCCCTCGGCCGCTCCGGCCCGCCCGTCCGCACCCGCCTCGGCGCCCCGCGCCCACGGACCTGTAGGTTCTCCCCCCACTGGGCTTTGCCCTCCAGCAGCGCGTCCAGCACGGCCCGGCTCGGCTCGCCGTTGGCCGGGTCGTTGCCGCTGACCACGTAGTAGGAGGCGCGAACGCGGCGGAAGAAGTCGAGGTCGGCGTTCTTCCCGCTGCAGTGGTTGGGGATGTAGGCGAGGTCCACGTAGACCGGGGGGCCCGAGCTGCCCTTCGGCCCCGCGGCTCCTGGGGAAGGGGGGAGAGGAGGGGGCTGAGAGAGGACCCCGGCCCACCCCCTTACCCTCCTCTTCCTTCCTCCCCGCGCCCCTCTCTCCCTCCCGGCCCGTAGCGGCGTCCACCGCCCTCACCCGGGCCGGCCCCTCACCCGGCCCGGCCCGGCCCGGCCCGGCCCCTCACCTGGCCCGGCCTTGAGGCCGCCGGCCGAGCCCTTGGGGGGCGAGGGGCCGTGTCCGTCCCTGTCGTCGCCGGCGGGCGGCGGGGGCCGGGCCCGGGCCCGGGGGCCTCGCTCGGCGGGCGCTTTGGCCGGGGTGGGAGAGCGCTTGGTCCGCAGTTCGAGGCGCCGGGCCGGGGAGGCCGCCTTGGGCCGCCCGGGGGCCCTGCGGCCGGGGCGGCCCTTCTCCCTGTCCCGGGGCCGCTCGGCCCGGCCGGGCTCGGCCAGGCCCTCGGGGTCGGCCATGCAGACGTCCGGGCGGGGCGGCGCCGGGCGGGGGTCGGGGGCGGCGGCGGGGGGCGGGTCGGGCCCGGGCCGCTGGGCCTGCGCCCCGCCGCCCCCGGCCTTGTCCACCGGCAGGAAGTCCGCGTCCGAGTCCGAGTCCAGCGCCGCCTCGGCCGTGATGGACGGACACTCTTCGGTCTCCGGGGGCACGTCCGAGTCCGACTGCGAGGAGCCCGAGTCGCTGGGCGAGGTCGGGGGCGTCTCCTCGGCGGGCGCCGAGCCCCCGGAGCCCCCGGAGCCCCCGGGCCGCCGCCGGCCCCCGCGCCCGGCCGGACGCGCCTCGTCGGCGGAGGCGTCGCTGTCGTCGGCCCCCCGCGGCGGGGACGGGTTGAGGAAGGACGGCGACGGGTCCCCGCGGGGGGCCCGCGGCTCGGCCGCCCAGCCCTGCGGCCCCGGCCCGCGGCCCCGGGGCCCGGGGCGGCCTCCGCGGGGAGCAGGGAGGTCGGCCGGCCGCGGAGGCCCGGCGGGCTGCGGAGGCCGGGCGGGCTGGGGGACGGGGGGCTGTCGGGCCCGGGGGGGCTCTGGCGGCCGGGGGGGCTGGGGGTCGGGGGGCTGCGGAGGCCGGGGGGGCTGGGGGTGGTCGGGGGGCTGCGGAGACCCGGGGGGCTGGAGGTCGGGGGGCTCTGGCGGCCGGGGGGGCTGGGGGGCGGGGGGCCGCGGCGACCGGGAGGGCTGGAGCTCGGGGGGCCGCGGAGGCCGGGGGGGCTGGAGCTCGGGGGGCCGCGGAGGCCGGGGGGGCTGGAGCTCGGGGGGGCGCGGAGGCCGGGGGGGCTGGAGCTCGGGGGGCCGCGGAGGCCGGGGGGGCTGGAGCTCGGGGGGCCGCGGAGGCCGGGGGGGCTGGAGCTCGGGGGGCTGCGGCGACCGGGAGGGCTGGAGCTCGGGGGGCTGGCGGGGCCGGGGGGCTCGGGGCTCGGGGGGCTGGGCCCGGGGCCCGGGCTGCCGTCGGTCGGCCCATTGGCCGTGCGGCGCCCCGGCGGGGCGGGGGCCCCGGAGCTCAGCGGCCCGAGGTCCCAGAGGCCGCGGGCCGGCAGGACCGGCGTGGTAGCCTCGGACGACGAGTCCTCGGACGGGGCCGGCGAGCCGGGGCGGGGCAGGCGGGGCAGCGCCGAGTCGAGGCTGGGCGCCTTGGTCCCCTCCAGGCCGTCGTCGGGGCGCGGGCGGCCCGGGGGCCCGGGGGCCGGGGCCAGGGCCAGGGCGCGGTCCCCGGAGAAGGCCAGGGAGCCGCAGGGCGCCGAGCGCGGCTCGGCCGGCGAGGGCGGCGCGGGGACGGCGGGCCGCAGCGACGAGAAGCCGAAGGCCGAGGCCGGGAAATCCAGGCTGGGCCGCGCGGGGCTCCGGGCCTGGGCCTCCTTCTCCGGCGGCTCCCGCGCCCCCTTCTCCGGCTCCGGGTCGCTCTCGTCCGACGGCTCCTCCGGCCCCGGGCCCGGGCCCGACGCCTTCGGGGCCGGGGTCGGGGCCGGGGTCATCGCGTAGTCAAAGGCGGCGGCCCGGACGTCCCTCGGGGAGGCCGGGGACGACAGCTCCTTCTCGGCCGGGGTCTGCCGCCCGGCCGCCGCCTCTTTAGCGGAGATCCCCGGAGGGGCCCCGGGAGCCCCGGGAGCCCCGGGGACCCCGTGCGGAAGCTCCCGGGCGGGGCGGACGGGGCCGGGCCTCGCCAGCAGGACCTGCTCGTAGATGTCGGCGTAGTGGAAGGCCTTGTCGTCGGGGTAAGGGGTGGGCTCCCTGGGCTCCGGCTCCGGCTCCGCTTCCCCGGCCTTCGGTTCTCCGGCCTCCGGCTCCCCGGCCTTCGGCTCCCCGGCCTCCGGCTCCCCGGCCTCCGGCTCCCCGGCCTCCGACTCTCCGGCCTTCGACTCTCCGGCCTTCGGCTCCGGTCCTCTGAGCTCCGTCCCCTGCACGCCCACGGGCTCCGGCTCCCGATGCCCGGGCCCGCGGACGGGAGCCTCCGCGCAGCTTTCCCGCCCCTCCTCCCCCTCGACCCCGGCCCGCTCGGCCTTGCGGTAGTCCTTACCCAGCGGAGAGTAGGGCCCCCCCTCCAGCTCCGCCGCCCCCTCCTGCACGGCGGCCACCACGCTGTCGTAGTCGGCCACGCTCCACGGGAACGGCGTCGGAGGTGGCGGCGCCGGGGCGGGGGGCGCCGGGGAGGAAGGCGCCGGCGGGAGGGGTCGCTCCCTGGGCACCCAGGGAGGGATCTCGGCCAGCCAGGAGGGCGAGGGGGGCTCCCTGCGGGCGGGCGGCCGGGGCCTGGGCTCCGGGAGCGGGGCCTTCGGAGGAGAGCCCGGCGGGGACAGGATCTCGAAGGGCGAGGGCGCGGGGTCGGGGGTCGGGGTCGCCCCCCGCTCTCCCTCCCCGTCCTCCGGACCCTCGTCCAGGAACCTGCTTTCCCGCTCCTCGCTATAGCGTGACCTTGACCCCGGGTCGGGGGCCCCGTCCAGCTCGTGGGGAAACCAGACCTTCCGCTCGCAGCTCAGCTCCCTCCAGGAGGCGTCCTCCTCCAGCGCCGTCCACAAAACGTCCGAGGCTCCCGCCGGGCCCGGTTCGGCCCCCGGGGCCCGGTGGCCGCCGAGCTCCCCGGCCTGGCCTGGCCCGTCGCCCCCCGGGGCCGCTCCGACCTCCCCCGGCACCGCGGTGGCAGGCGGGGCTGTCTCGGGGCTGTCCTGGGCCCGGGGACCGCCCGGGGGACTGGGGTCGCCACCCTGGAGCGGACTGAGGCTGTCTGGAGTCAGCTGCTGGGAGGAGATGTCCAGTGAGGTCTCTCGGCTCGGGCTGTCTTCGGAGAAGGACAGCAACCGCGGATCTGCCGGGGAGAGGTCGGGCCACGGGCCGGGGCCCGCGGCCGGGGACATCCCCGTGGGGCAGTAGAGGCGCTGGGGTTCTCCACCGAGCCGCCCGACGCCTGGAACCTGAGGGGAGCGGCCCCACTGGGACTGGGGTGGCTCCTCCGAGGGGAGGGTCTTGGCACTCGGGGCCTGCGGCTCTGGCGGTGCTCTGGGCTCAGGGATTTTTGCGGGCTCTGGTGGTGCTATGGGCTTAGAGATCATCGGGGGCTCCCACGACGCTTTGGACTCAGGGATCTTCGTAGGCTCTGGTGGTGCCGAGGGCTCAAAGGTCTCTGTGGGCTCTGGTGATGCTTTGGGTTCGGGGATCTTTGTAGGCTCCGGTGGTGCCGTGGGCGCAGGGATTTTTGTAGGCTCCGGCGGTCCTGTGGGCTCAGGGATTTTTGTAGGCTCCGGCGGTGCTGTGGACTTAGAGATCGCTGTGGGCTCCCACGATGCTTTGGGCTCAGGGATCTCTGTAGGCTCTAGTGGTGCCGGGGGCCTCGGTGGTGCCGTGGGCTCTGAGATCTCTGTGGGCTCTGGCGGTGCCTTGGGCTCTGAGATCTTTGTGGGCTCTGGCGATGCCTTTGGCTCTGAGATCTTTGTGGGCTCTGGCGATGCCTTTGGCTCTGAGATCTTTGTGGGCTCTGGCGATGCCTTTGGCTCTGAGATCTTTGTGGGCTCTGGTGGTGCCGTGGGCTCCGGTGGTGCTGTGGGCTCTGAGATCTTTGTGGGCTCCGGTGGTGCCTTTGGCTCTGAGATCTTTGTGGGCTCTGGTGGTGCCGTGGGCTCTGCTGGTGCCTTGGGCGCTGAGATTTCAGTGGGCTCTGGTGACGATGCATTGGGCTCAGAAATCTTTGCGAGCTCTGGTGACAATGCCTTGGGCTCAGAAATCTTTGTGAGCTCGGGTGGTGATATGGACTCAGAGATCTTTGTGGGCTCTGGTGGTGATGAGGGCCGAGGGATCTTAGTGGGCTCCGGTGGTGATGTGGGCTGAGGGAACTTTGTGGGCTCTGGTGGTGCAGTGAGCTGTGAGATCTTTGTGGGCTCCAATGGTGTTTTGGGTTCTGGTGGTACCTTGGGCTCTGAGATTTTTGTGGGTTCTACTGGTGATGCGTGGGGCTCAGAGATCTCTGTGGCTCCTGGTGGTGCCGTGGGGTCAGAGATCTTTATGGGTTCTGGTAGAGCTGTGGGCTCAGGGATTTTCGTGGGCTCTGCTGTTGCCGGGGACTCTGAGAACTTTGAAGATTCTAGTGGTGCCGCGGGCTCAGAGACCTCTGTGGGCTTTGGTAGTGCTGTGGACTCCGGTGCCAGGGTTTCTAAAATCTTGGTGGGCTCTGAGATCTTGGCAGGCTCTGAGGTCTTTGTGGGCTCTGGTGGTGCTGGGGACTCTGAGAACTTTGTGGAGTCTAGTGGTGCCACGATCTCAGAGCTCTCTGTCGGCTCTAGTAGCGCCGTGGAATCCGAGAACTTTGTGGACTCTAGCGATGCCGGGGTTTCCGAAGTCTTGGTGGGCGCCGAGATCTTTGTGGGCTCTGGTAGTGCTGTGGACTCCGGTGCCGGGGTTTCGAAAATCTTGGTGGACGCTGAGATCTTGGCAGGCTCTGAGATCTTTGTGGGTTCTGATGGTCCTGTGGGCTCAGAGACCTTTGTGAGCTCCGATGGTGCTGTGGGATCAGGAATCTTTGCGGGTTCCGGCGATGCTTTGGGCTCTGAGATCTTTGTGGATTCTAGTGGTGCCGTAGGCTCCGAGATCTTCTTGGGCTCTAGTGATGCCTTGGGCTCAAAGAACTCTTTGGACTCTGATGGGGCTGAGGACTCCAAGAACTTTGCGAAGTCTAGTGGTGCCTTGGACTCCAAAATCTTGGTGGGTTCCAAGATCTTTGTGGGCTCTGGTGAGGCTGGGGGTCCTGAGATCGCCGTGGACTCCAAGATCTTTGTGGCCTCCGGTGAGGCTTTGGGTTCTGAGGCTGCTGTGGATTCCGAGATCTTTGTGGGCTCTTGTGAGGCTTTGGCTTCTGAGACTGCTGAGGACTCCAGGATCTTTGTGGGCTCAGGTGAGGATGGGGGTTCTGAGATCGCTGTGGACTCCAAGATCTTTGTGGGCTCGAGTGAGGCTAGGGGTCCTGAGATCACTGTAGATTCCAAGATCTTTGTGGGCTCTGGTGAGGCTTTGGGTTCTGAGACCGCTGGGGATTCCAGGATCTTTGTGGGCTCTGGTGAGACTGGGGGTTTTGAGATTGCTGTGGACTCCAAGATCTTTGTGGCCTCTGGTGAGGCTGGGGATTCTGAGATCGCTGTGGATTCCAAGATCTTTGTGGGCTCTGGTGAGGCTTTGGGTTCTGAGATCGCTGGGGATTCCAAGATCTTTGTGGGCTCTGGTGAGGCTGGGGGTTCTGAGATCGTTGTGGACTCCAAGATCTTTGTGGCCTCTGGTGAGGCTTTGGGTTTTGAGATCGCTGGGGATTCCAAGATCTTTGTGGGCTCTGGTGAGGCTTTGGGTTCTGAGATCGCTGGGGATTCCAAGATCTTTGTGGGCTCTGGTGAGGCTGGGGGTTCTGAGATCGTTGTGGACTCCAAGATCTTTGTGGCCTCTGGTGAGGCTTTGGGTTTTGAGATCGCTGGGGATTCCAAAATCTTTGTGGGCTCTGGTGAGGCTGGGGGTTCTGAGACCTTTGTGGACTCCAAGATCTTTGTGGGCTCTGGTGAGGCTTCGGGTTCTGAGATCTCTGTGGACTTCAAGATCTTTGTGGGTTCTGGTGAGGCTGGGGGTTCTGAGATCGCTGCGGGCTCCAAGATCTTTGCTGGCAGTGGTGGTGCTATGGGTTCCAAGATCTTGGTGGGCTCTAGCGCCTCCATGGGCACCTTGAACCCCGAGACCTTTGTGGGCTCCGAGATCATTATGGGCTCTGAGATTCTCACTGGCTCTGGGGGTGCGGTGGGTGTGATAGAGGCAGGTGCCGAGATCTTGGCCGGCTCTGGCGATGCGGTGGGCTCTGAGATCTCCATCGGCTCCCGTGATGCCGTGAGCTCCGAGGTCTTTACGTGGTCTGTGATCTTTGTGGGCTCTGACATCTCCACTGACTCCACTGGTGCTATGGGCTTTAAGATCTTGGTGGGCTCTGGGACCTCCGTGGGCTTCTCAGATTCCGAGACTTTGGCGGGCTCCGGAATCTCTGTGGGCTCGAGCGGTGTCATGGACTCAGAAATCTTTGTGGGTTCCAAGATCTTGATGGGTCCCGGGGGTGCTGCGGGCTCAGAGATCTCGGTGGGCTCTGGGGCCTCGGTGGACTTCTTGGATTCTGAGATCTCTGTGGGCTCCGAGATCTTCATTGGCTTCAGCGGTGCTGTGGGCCCTGGGGACTCTGAGCGTTTGGTGGGACTTACGGGTTCCAAATTCACCGCAGACTCGGCACTGGCCGGCCCCGGCTCCACAGAGGCGGTGTCCTCGAACTCTCCCTGCTGGGGTCCTGACTCTGCTGCCCCTTTCTGGCCCTTCCCACCTAGGCCCACGGGGCCCACGGGCAATGTGGCTTGGGCTCCTCCCTGCAACACGGCTGCCTCAAAGGTCTGGGGTTCGGCCTTCTCCTCGAGGGGCGACTGGTGGGAGGGGGTGTGGCCAGCGCTGGGGGGTCCTGATGCGGGCGGCGAGGCCATCTTGACGGTGCTGTCGTCGGGGCTGAGGCAGCGCTCCTCCAGCTCCCCACCCTCCCCGGGGGGTGAGGGCGATGGCACCGCCGGGGTCACCGTGGGGTCGAACAGCTTGGGCCCGGGGGGACCCCGCAGCTTCTCCGGCTGCTCCACGTTGGGGGTCTCATCCTCTTCCTCCTCCTCCTCCTCCTCTTCAGCCGTCACCGCCACCACGGTCCCCGCTCCGGGCAGCACCCTCCCCACGGCCTCCCCGGAGGCCAGGAAGTCTTCGCAGGGCGGTGATTTGAAGCCCCGATCTTCTTCCAGCGAGGAGGTGGGCGAGATGGTGCCTGCAGACGGTAGGTAGTCCAGCCCCTGTGTGGCCTCGGTGCGGGACGAGGGGATGCTGGGTCCCGTGTCCAGCGGCAGGGACCCCCGGCCGGCCTCCTCCGTCTGCGGAGCCGTCAGCGACGCCCCGGATTGGTCCTCAGCCACCGATGTGGCAAAGGAGGAGAGCTTGTCCCCCTCGGTGATGGATGTGGTGGACGACACGTGCTCCTCCTCCGCCAGCGGCGCGGCCACCAGATGCGGGGCGTAGGGGGCCGGGGTGGGACCGGGGGGCTCGAGGGCGGCGACGGGGAAGCGGGGGGCTGCGTCGGGCTCGTCGTGGATCTCCTCGTCCGAGATGGTCTGCTCGGTCTCGGAGTAGCCGGGGATCGTCTCGTCCTGGATGTAGGACACGTGCTCGGGGCCGGCCGGGCCGCCGAGCAGCGCCTCGTCCCTCTCGGGGCCCCGGGCCCTCAGTGGGGGTCGCGGCACGTCTAGCCGGGGAGGCCGGAGGGGTCCCACGGCCTCGGGAGCCACCTCCGGCGGTTGCTCCGGCGGCCGCTCCGGCGGCCGCTCCGGCGACCGCTCCGGCGACCGCTCCGGCGGCTGCTCCGGCTCCTCCATGGCCTCCACCTCTGCCTTCTCGATCACATCCTCGCAGGCCTCGGGCTCGCTATCCTCTCCGGCCTCCTCCGGGGCCTCCCTGGCCAGGGTCACCGGCGGCGTCGGGGTGGCCTGGTCCGTCCCCTTGGGCTGCTCCCCGGGGGCTGACCGCTCGGGGGCCGGGCCAGGTGGGACGGTCAGCTGCTCCAGTCGCAGAACCTCCACGTCTCGGCTCAGGTCCTCCGGGGGGGACGGGGCCGGCACCGCGGGGCCCGGGGCCGGTGCGGGTGCGGTGGGCTGTGGTGGCGGCTCCTTGTCGCCCCGGGCGCCGCGGGGTTTGTCTAGCTTGGCTCGGCCGGGAGCCTTGGCCTTGACCAGGGTCTTGCGCACCTCGGGGGTGAAGGCCTTGAGGTCGGGCCGAGGCGGCCGCCGTGGCTCCGGCCTGACCTCCTTCTTGCGCTCGTCGCTACGCCGCACCTCGTCCTTGCGCTCCTTGCGCTCCTTCTTCAGGTCCCGCTTCTCCTTGTCCCGCTTCTCCTTGTCCCGCTTCTCATCCATCCGCGCTGCCTTCTCGCGCCCGTGCTTCTTGGCTCCTTTGTCCCGCTCCCGCGCCGGCCGCCTCTTCTCCGTCCGCGGGGCCTCGCCCACCTCGGTGCGGGCCTTATCGGCCTTGGCCTTCTCGGCCTTGGCCAGCTCAGAGCGGGCCTCCTTGGCGCCCTCCTCAGCCGCCTCCTCCTTCCGGGGTGGCCTGGTGCCCGTGGCCGTGGCAGCGGGGCCTCGGAGGCTCTCCTTGCTGTCGGCCCTCTGCTTACCTTTGGCGGCGGCGGCGGCGGGGCCGGCGGGGTCGCGGGGCGTGGCCGTCGGGGCGCGCAGGAAGTCCAGGTGGCGCAGCCGGTCCAATCCCTCCAGGATCTTGCTCTGCGGCGCGTTGCCGGGGAAGAGCACGCGCACGATCCTCTCGGCCGGGCTGGCGGGCAGCCAGACCACCAGGGCCGTGATGGAGGTCAGGTAGGGCACAGAGATCTCGCCCTCCTTGCCGCTGGCCAGCACGATGCCCGTCTTGGCCTTGCTGTTGCCCGCCCAGCGCTGCATGAGGAACTGCATCTCCTTGCTGTCCCGCACGGGGTTCAGCACGTAGAGGTCGAGGCGGCCCACGCCCAGCTTGTGGAACAGGGTCAGTGGCTCCAGGGCGGCGGCGCCCGCCGGCCGGGCCAGGGGCTCGGGCACGATCCCCAGCCGGTCCAGGTAGTGGACGGCCAGGCTGGCCTCCTCCAGGCTGCGCTTGGCGCGGCGGGTGGCGTCGGGCAGGCGCAGGCGGTCGGGCACGTTGAAAAAGACGACCCCCAGCTCGGGCGAGATGAGGTTGCGGACCCAGTCGCCGTAGCCCCCACCGCCCCCGCCCCCGCCCCCACCGGATCCCTGAGACGGCGGCTCCTCTTCCAGCTCGGCCACCTTGCGCTGGAGCAGCCCGTTGATGCCGGGCAGGTTGTCGGCGCCGATGTGCGTGAGCAGCAGAGAGTCGATGCGGTCCAGGTGGCGCACCAGCTTCCAGAAGCAGGCCCGCCGCTCCGACCCACCGTCCACCAGCATGTTGAACCCGCTGACGGCGAAGAGCGCCGAGTCGCCACGGCCGCCGGGGAAGATGTAGCAGCAAGGCCGGGACAGCTTCAGGAAGCCGCCGGACGCGGGCGGCTCCAGCAAGTCGAAGGGCGACGGCACGTCCACCGTCTCCGAGACATACTCGGCGAACTCGGCCGCGCCGTCCATGGCGGGCAGAGCCGGCTCCGGGTTCAGGCGCAGGACCAGGCTCTGGCCGGGGCCCAGAGGCGCCCCCTGCCCCCAGTCGCCCTCCCCGAGGGCGGACACGGTCAGGGAGGCCTGGGGCCCGGGCTCGCCGGGGCGGAGCCGCTGGGAGACCTGAGGGCGGCGAGAGGCACTTGGTCGTCCGCTCGTCGCCCCGGCCCCCCCGGCCCCCGGCCCTCCCCGGGGGGAGCGGGCACACTCACCTCAGGCTCGAGCAGGATCTGGGCGAAGCTGCGCGGGGAGAAGGTGCCCCTCTGCAGAACCAGGTCTCCCGTGGGTTCGGTGGCCTGCCCGCTCAGGATCAGCAGCTTGTGAGCTGAAGGGGCAGCTAGGAGAGTCCGCACCTGCGGCCGAGGGACGGGGGGATGGGGAGGCGCTGATGCCGGGGGACGGGGGGGGGGGAGGGGTGGTCCACAGGAAGGCCCCCCTACTCCCTCCTCACCTCAGAGCTGATGCTGTTGGCGGCGGGGTTCACGAGGATGACGGTCTCGAGGGTCTCGCTGTGATGGCTGAGGGTCCTCTGGCCTGGGTGGGAGGGGCAGAGCGGGGCCGGGGGGATTGCTGGGGAGGCCGCAGAGCATCCTGGGGAGAATGTGTCCCTCCCTCCTCCCCCCTCCCCCCCACCCCTCAAGCGGACAAGGGGCTTTTGTCTTCCTCCAGTGTCGGGATCCTGGCACAGCCCTGGGGGAAATTACCACGTTGAGGGTTGGGGGGCAGGGGGTAGGTCTGGGCCCTGCCATTCTGACCGATATCCCCCACCGTCAGGATCCAGAATCCCCACCCGGCCCCAGGGGGGACTGACCCCACACACCCTTGCAGGAAGAGTGACTGAGGAAAGGCCGATCCAGTCCCCCTCCCCCGGCCCCAGGCCAGCACCCCCAGTCCCTCCGAACACACAGCCCGGGGTTCATGGGGAGAGGGTCTTGCCAGTGATCCTTGGGAGGTGGGAAGCAGTGTCATCCCCTCAAACTCCCCTTAAAGATACCTCAGCACAGCCCACAGACCTTGACCAGAAAGAGAGCAGGGGGCAGGTGGCCTAGAAGACGAATGAAGGTGGGCACCTGTTTCTCCTCCTCCCCCCGTCCCCTCCCTAAATTCATGAGAGGCCTAGGGTGCGGGTGAGCGTGGGTGGGTGACAGAAAGCAGAACGTCGGGCAGAGCAGTCGAGACAGAGTGACCCATTCGAGAGGCGGCAAAGCTGCCTTAGCTGACTGGACACCCCCCAGCCCGCCACCCCCCAAAGTCTGTGTAGAAGAGGCCGTATCCTCTTTTCTCTTTTTATCTGGGGTTAGGGGGACAGTCTTCCGGGGATCTCTCAGGATCCACAGTGATGTGTGTGTGTGTGTGTGTGTGTGTGTATGTGTATGTGTATGTGTTGGTGATGGTGGCGATGGGGGGTGGGGGGGGGGCAGCTCCGGCAGCTGCAGTGTGCCGCAGTGTGTGTGTGTGTGTGTGTGTGTGTGTGTATGCACCCGCACCGTGCACGAGCTTAGCTCCGCCTCCCCCCTCCCCCCACCCCACCATGACAAGCTATTTTCTTGGCTGTCTGCGCAGGGGTGAGGGGCCTTGGGGTCTCCACTCCTCCCAGCTCCCCAGGTTGGGAAACGAGGGTTGGGGGGGGCATCGGCCCCCCGATGGTGGACGGGGGCCGCAGAGAAGTCTCTCCCCTGCCCCCAGAAAGAAGGGTGCAACCTAACAGTGACCGGAAGGCCCCCCGTCAGCTCTGTGACCCCTCCCGGCTCCCCAGGGGGGCCGGTCCCTCCAGAGAGCAGCTGGGAAATGCTGCAGCGGCAGCTGGGGAGGGGGAGGGGTGGGTGGTCATGGGGGTGGCTGCTCTTGTGGCACAATCCCCACCTCCGTATATCCCCTCTCTCCTCAAGGACTCAGCGCCCAATGGTCGCCCTCCCCATCCGTCCAGGGCCTTGGCCCCCGAACGTCCAACGAGGAACTCGGCCCCCTATTCCCTCACAACTACCGTCCAACAAGGGAGTTGGGCCCCCGATCCCCCTCCCCAAACTACCGTCCAACCAGGGAGGTGGCCTCTGATCCCCCCAACTACTATACGACCGGACACTTGGCCCCCGGTCCCTCCGCGACTACCCTCCGACGAGGGATTTGGCCCCCGATTCTCCCCCTGCCCCAACTACCGTCCAACCGGGGACTCAGCCCTAGATTCCCCGGACTACCGTCCAACCAGGGACTCGGCCCCCAACCCCCGCAACTACCATCCAACCAGAGACTCGGCTCCCAATCTCCCCAAACTATGGTCCAACCAGGGACTCGGCCCCCGATCCCCATCCCCGTCCGGAGATGCTGTCCCCAACCCTCTTGCCCCACCCGTTTTGGTGGCCTGAGGTTCTGACACCATCACCCCCCCCCCCCCGGGCCGCCCTCTCTCCTCTCGTGCCTCCCAGGTCCCCACCCTGACCCGGCCCGCTCCTACCCTGCGCTGGGCGGAGGGGCCGGCATGGAGACGACAGGGGTGCCCCTGACCTGCTGAGGCTGCGACTGGATGAGTCCGCAGCGTTGGGTGGAGGGGAGGGGAGGGAGGCGGGGCTCGTGCTCCATGACGCGTTCTGGGAGCCTTAACCCTCCCTCTGCCGCCCCAGCCACACTCATTCAGCTCTGGGTCCACCCCTGCCCCCGTCCCACCGTGGGGGAGGGAGAGGCCCGTAAGATGGTCGAGGCAAGGGCCCCGGGTAGTGATAACGCCAAGCCTGTGACCTGCTCCTCTCCCTGCCCGCGGGGTGATCCAGCTCTTCTCTGCCTCTGGGCTCATCTACCTCCAGAGGTTTGGGGGTGTCCAGCAGAAGCCCCCTACTCCACAACCGGGCTGGTGGTACTGACCCCCTCTCCCCTCCTCCCCTACCACCACCACCCCCACGAATCTTGGGCCAGGACACTCCCCATTGAAGGAATGGAGCCAGCCTATCCCTGGGCCTGGTCAGAGAATCCAAAAGCTGAGAGCCATCACTGGGTCTGGACAGCAACGTGTCCATCCTTCCGCCTCCCCCCAAACCCCCCATCACCGGGCTCAGTGATGTGGAGAGCAGCCGGGAGGCCATGGCGGCAGAGGCTGGAGCTGAGTCACCATTAGCACAGGAGGAGGGTGGAGGAGGTGGACCGTCGCTTCACGGGGTCTAAGGGTAGGGGGATGTCCGACTCCTCTCTCCTGGACTCGTTGACCCCTGCCCGGGGGTAGGATGCTCAGGGCTAGGATGCCCAGGGCTGGGATCCCTAGCCAGGCTCCAGGTCCGGGAGCCCGTGGCACAGAAAGCAGCACTCACACCTACTGCTAGGCCAGACAACCGAGCATCTCCCCACACCCTCCGACGTGGGCTCTGACCAGAGTGGGTTCTGGAGGACTCTCTGGACCCTGCACCAGTCTGACAGCACATAGCTTCAGGACTTGGCCCAGGGCAAGGGCCTTTTACCTCGATGTGGTCCAGCTAAACCTCTGGTTCCCTTAAGCCCCCATGGGCCTGGGCTCAGAGGGGTTGATAAGTCCCTTTCTAGCCACAGGCCGGGGGAAGTGAGGGGAACCTTTTGGGATTTCCTAGGTACTCTCAGGGACTAGGACCTTCCCGACTTCCCAAGAGCCCACCCATGGATCCCATCCCCGCAGTTCTCGGCCCCGCAGCCTGATTTCCTTGAAGTTCTCCCTCTCCTCAGGGTAGGGTTGTAACAACACAGAAGTTATTCTTCCCTGCAGAACTTGGGACCGTCGGCGGACGGACGGATACCTGACCGTCACCGGAAAACAAATGGTCTGTCCCAGGGAAGACCAGAGTCGGGTGCCTTCTCTCTTCAGCAGCAAGGGGAGGGTGGGTGGGGGCCTGGGGCTGCACAGGAGCAACTCAATCATTTTAGCCTCCGTGAAGCTCTGTGTGTGTGTGGTGTGTGCTCGTGCGTGTGTGTATGCACGCACACATAGTAATTATAGTATCTGTTAAATGCTTATTAGGTGCCAAGCACAGTACTAAATGCTGGGGTCCACACAAGTCAATCAGATTGGACACTGTCCCGTCCCACATGGGGCTCATACTCTTGATCTCCATTTTACAGATGAGGTAGCCCAGAGAAGTGAAGCGACTTGCCCAAGGTCACATGGCAGACCTGTGGCAGAACTGGGATTAGATCAAGTCCCTGTTCCAAATGGGAGAGCGTGTAAGGGCTGGCAGGGACTTGGTAGGGCCTGCTTGGTCCATGGGCTCTCGCCCTCCTTAGGGTCAGCCCGCTCTAGAAAGGGGGGTGAAGGGACTACTGGTCCCCCGGTTCCTTCCCACACGGGGCCCACAGCTCGGCCGAGAGGATCAGACCTCCCCCTACTCCTCTTCCAGCCCCAGTCCACCCCCACTCCCAGCCTCTGACGCTGGGAAAAGAGAAGTTTCAAGGGGAAAGGCGAGAAGGAAGTAGGGAGTTGAGCAGCCTGGGTAATCTACCCCCTGGATAAGTGACAGCGATGGGGGTCTTTCCTCCAGTTGATATACCAAGAGCCCATGCTGGCCTGTTTCTAGCAGAGATGAGAAAGACTGGCACTTTTATAAAAGGGCCTGGAGAATCCTGGCAGCAGAGGGCTCAGACCCAACTTGCCTGACCTAGGGGCCTAGGGGATCCTGTTGTCCTTGGAGCCTGGCCCCACGAAAGCCTGTGGACTTGACTGGTCCAAGACTCGCCTTCTGGGGAGGGTTTGGAGGCTAAGCCGAGGGGCCTCGGGGGGTGGGAGGGACTAGAGGCGAGGAAAGAGAAGCCGCGTGTCAGGCCGATTTGGTTTAGGGGAACAGCTGCCAGTCATAGAACACCAGGGTCAGGCTCCCTGAAACCTCCCCCTTGCTCCCGGGCCGTGAGATGTACTGAGCCCTTCCCTTCTGGCTTCAGGCCTGGGCAGCTGATGCTCCCCCGCCCACCCTCTGCCCCTCTCCACCCCCACCAGCGGGCCCCGCTCCTGGGCAGGAAACAAGCTGCTCTGAACCCACCCCCCTGTGGCTGAGCCTGACCTTTAACCTCTGAGGAGAAGTGCGCCAGGTGCCGTGTGATGAAGAGTTTCAGTTGCTGGTTCAGGTCGCAGAGTGACAGGTCGATGTCCCATGAGCGGATCCCTGGAGGGAGATGGAGCCGGGGGTAGGGGGAGTCAGGGGGCTGAGGCCGGCCGGGCCCGGACCGGGGGCTGGCGTTGCCAGACACGGCCAGGTCTCGGGCCTGGTCTACCTCTGAAGCCTGGGGACCCCGGGGGAGGGCCTCTGGGAGCAACTATAGGAGGGCAAGAAACCTTGACTGTTACCGGGGTGTCTTTGGGACGGCCCTTGACCGTTTTCCCCCAAAATCATACGGCTGTGTTCTCTCTTCTCGGGGGCAGAGACCGGGGGGGTCAGGTTGTGGCCTTTAAGGAGTCAGAGCCGGGGGCTGTGGGGAAGGGGCCGGGGCAGAGGCAGAGTCAGGGATGGGCCAGGGTTGGGACAAGGACAGGGTCGCGCCAAGCTCTCTGCAGCTCCACCCTCGGAGTCGGGTTTCGGATGCCGCAGGACCGGGCTGAGGGCCATGAAGTTTGCATCGAACTCCACTGCGGGTTTACTCGACTCTCAGATTTTCTCAGTAGAGGGGCCAGGCGGTTTGAGGGGCGTTGAAAGGGTGGTTCTTCCCTCCCTTGCCCCCCAGCTCACAGCCCGCTGCCCTGCCCTCCAGGGTCGAGGGTTCTGGGTCTCCGTCTCCCCTTCCCCTCGGCGGGCTACCCCGCAGCGCTGCGCCACCGATGTTGACCTTGGACCCTTCCGCAGCTCTTCCCCGCACGTGGGGACCCGGCGCTGACCCTCCCTCCAAAGAGAGCCTCGACAGGTCTGGCAGGTGCAGTGGCACAGCGTGAGGCCTACAGGAGGCAGGAAGGCTCCGGGGCCGTCGGGCAAGAGGGAGCCTCTGGAATTCGGGGAGGGGAGAGGTGGGTGCAGAGAGGGGGGAAAAGACCCCAACCGGGGCACCCCGGGAACGGCGGGGCGGCGCGGGCCGGAGGCCCGGGGAGCTGAGGAAGAGGAGAGAGAGCGCCTAAGGGCCGGGGGGTGCGGGATGCTCAGGGTTGGAGGATGCAGGATGCCCGGGGCATCGCGGCTGACCTTGCTCCAGGTGTCCCCGCACGGTCCGCAGTTGACTGTCGCTGCTGATGTCGCCGATCACGATGAGGAGCGAGTGCCTCCGCGGGTCCCAGCGCGCGGCCGCCGCCCCCGGCTCCCCGGGGCTCGGAACGGGCGGCGCGCCGGGGCCGCAGCGCCCCGGGTCCGGGGCGGTCTCCATGACAACGGCGCCCGGCCTCCGTCTCCATGGAAACCGCGGCGGAGAGAGAGCGGGCGCCGCTCTTAAAGGACGGCCGAGGGGGCCGCCCGTTGGTTAAGGCCACCCGGGGGGGGCGGGGACCCGGCACTGCAGGGGCGGGGGCGGGGCTGCGGGTTGCGGGGGGGGATGGAGGGGATGGAGGGATGCTCTGCAGCGCGATCCGGGCAAGGGGCGGAGCAGGGATGAGGCGGGGAGGGAGGGGGGACCACCCCTCCCCCCCCCCAGCGCCCGCAGCCTTCTCTCCAGCTTGGGACCTTCCCCCCTCCCAGCACCACCACCCTCCGCGGACCCCAGCCTGGCCGCATGCATTCTCCAAACCATTCGATAGTATTTACTGAGCGCTTACTATGTGCAGAGCACACAGCCTCCGCCTCCCGGCACCCGCAGCCGGGCCTGGACGCAGAGAGGGAAGGAGATGCTGGCCCTGCCTGCCAGGGGCTGCCAGTCTGGTGGGGGACACAGGAGACACCCCCCCCCCCCCCGCACACACACACACACTGCTGCAATGCTGAACACTGCAGAGGGCCCACAGCAGCGTCTCCTTGTGTTGTCCTCTCTTCCCTGGCAGAGGGGTCTAGAGGTTAATAATAGCCATAATAATGATGGTATTTGTTAAGCGCTTACTATGTGCCGAGCACTCTTCTAAGCGCCGGGGTAATAATAATAATGTTGGTATTTGTTAAGCGCTTACTATGTGCAGAGCACTGTTCTAAGTATCTACTCTGGGGTAGATACAGGGTAATCAGATTATCCCACGTGAGGCTCACAGTCTTCATCCCCATTTTACAGATGAGGTAACTGAGGCACAGAGAAGTGAAGTGACTTGTCCACAGTCAGCTGACAAGTGGCAGAGCCGGGATTCGAATCCATGACCTCTGACTCCCAAGCCCGGGCTCTCTCCACTGAGCCACTGTCCTACGTGAGCCTCACCGTCTCAATCCCCATTTTACAGATGAGGGAACTGAGGCACCGAGAAGTGAAGGGACTTGCCCAAAGTCACACGGCTGACAGGCGGCAGAGCCGGGATTAGAACACATGACCTCTGACTCCTAAACCTGGGCTCTTTCCACTGTGCCACGTGCACCTTGGGCTAGGCCATCTGACACAACAGAAGATGGTATTTGTTAAGCGCTTACTATGTGCCAAGCACTGTTCTAAGCACCGGGGTAGATACAAGGTCATCAGCTTGTCCCACATAGGGCTCACAGTCTTCATCTCCCTTTTACAGACGAGGTCACTGAGGCACAGAGAAGTGAAATGACCGGCCCGAGGTCACACAGCTGACGAGCGGCGGAGCCGGGATTAGAACCCTTGACCTCTGACTCCCGAGCCCGGGCTCTTTCCACCGAGCTACGCCGCTTCGAGAAGACGTGGCTGATCGATCGCTCTCTCGGCGCAGCTCTCGCCGGAGGACCGGGCCAGGAGAGCAATGTGACCCTTTCCAGGCCACTGCTTCCTTTCAATCAATTAACCAATCGATAGTATTTACTGAGAGCTTACTCTGTGAGGAGCACTGGCCCAAGTACTTGAGAAGTACTTGAGAAGAGCCCGACCCTCCTCTAGCGGGGGAGGCGGACACTGAAATAAATTACAGAGGGGAGAGAGCGAGAATGTAAATCTATGTATGTCAGGGCACCGGTGGGGTGAGGGGGTGAGGCCCCAAGTGCTTAGCTGATGCAGAAGTGCTGAAGTGGGAGGTGGAGGGTGGGAGAAATTGGGTGTGAAGATTTCTATTCCTGGAGCGGTAGTAATGATGGAAATTATTGCACGCCCACTGGAAGCCTCACACTCTACTGAGAGCTTGGGAAAAGGCAACTGATACCAGAGAAACATCTTCGGCCCACGGAGTGCTTACATTCTAATGGGAGAAGACATCGAAGATTGACAAATAGAAGAGTCTCAATATCTGACTGTAGAATTGAACATCGATACACAAATGCTGGGGGAGGGTACAAGTAAATATACAAGTGCTAGAGGTGGCTGGTGGGTTGATGATAATGTTGGTATTTGTTAAGCGCTTACTATGTGCAGAGCACTGTTCTAAGCGCTGGGGTATACAAGGTAATCAGGTTGTGTCCCACATGAGGCTCACAATCTTCATCCCCGTTTTACAGATGAGGTAACTGAGGCACAGAGAAGTGAAGTGACTCGCCCACAGCCACACAGCTGACAAGTGGCAGAGCTGGGATTCGAACCCATGACCTCTGGCTCCCAAGCCCAGGCTCTTTCCACTGAGTCACGCTGGGTCGATGTGACGTGGGGGTGCTGGGAGTTAGAGAAGGCTTTGTTAGAAGGACCGGGATTTTAGGAAGGCTTTGGATGTGAGTAGAGCTGGGTTCTGTCACAGTGGGTGGGGGAAGTGAGTCCCAGACTGGGGGGAGAGTGTGAGGGAGGGGATGCAGAGTAAGCGCTTCATCAATAGCTTCATTATTAGGAAAAAACGGTAAGGCCTGGCAACAGATTGAGCGTGAGAGTTGGAAGATGGGCGTTTCTCAAATGAAAGGAGATGAGCCCGGCGTGGGTGGTGGGAGGGTGACATCGTCCGCCAGCTGGGGGCAAGGGGATAGGAACAGGGTGCTGAGCGAGGAGGGGATCGAGAAGGGTGGAGTCTTGGGGTTAGGGGCTGTCGAGGCCCGTGCGGGAGAAGATCACACCGAGACTAGGGGACGGAGTACGTTCCAGCCTCGTTGCAGCAGGCCGATTCCGTGGTGGGGTCGAGGTCTCCACAGCTGGGGTCTGGGCCCACCTCTTTGGGAAGCGGGATTCCCGCTTCAATCTTCATGCCGGCCTCCCCGATCCCAGTCTCCCTTTCCCTATCCCCACACCGGTCCCATCCAACACACCGCTCGCGTCATGGCCCAGTGGAAAGATCCCGAGCCTGGGAGTAGAAGGACCTGGATTCTAATCTGGGCTCTGCTACTTACCTGCTGAGTGACCTTGGGCAAGTCACTTGGCTTCTCCATGTCTCAGTTCCCTCAGCTGCAAAATGGGGATTCAATACCCGTTCTCCCTCCTACTTGGACCGTGAGCCTCATGTGGGACCCGACAACCAGTGCTTAATGCAGCGCCTGGCACATCGTAAGCATTTAACGAATGCCAAAGTTAGCATCATCTAGTCGGGTCCGTCCCCTTTAGCTCGGAGAGGTGAGACGAAAAATTCCAGATGGTGGATTTGAGGCTCTGGAAGAAGTCATCCCCTTCTCCCTCTCCCAGAGGTTCTAAAAAGTGGTTGATGTGGGATGGGGGTGGTAGAGGAGGGAGGACTCCGGGGCGGGGGGAGGGCAGACGGATTGTTCCAGCTCTGCTCCCTCCCAAGCAGGAAAGGAGCTGGCTGTGGGCCTGATGTTTGTTTCTGTTTGCCTCTGGTGTCTGATGGCGTCTGATATCTACCAAAGCTGTCATCTTGTACCCTCCCAAGCGGTTGGCACAGTGCTCTGCGCGGTAAGTGCTCAATAAATACGATTGATTCATTGATCGAGACTGCGGCCTTGGGCCCCTCAGGTCGAGAGGGCTGGAAAACTTCGCAGCAGCCTCCGCTCCTTCAGAGTTGGGATGAGGGGGAAGCCTGACACCGCCCCTCTCCCCCATGGAGAAGCAGCGTGGCTCAGTGGAAAGAGCACGGGCTTTGGAGTCAGAGGTCATGGGTTCGAATCCCGGCTCGGCCACTTGTCAGCTGGGTGACTTTGGGCGAGTCACTTAACTTCTCGGTGCCTCAGTTCCCTCATCTGTAAAATGGGGATTAAGACTGTGAGCCCCACGTGGGACAACCTGAGTCCCCTGTGTCTACCCCAGCGCTTAGAACAGTGCTCGGCACATAGTAAGCGCTTAACAAATACCAACATTATTATTATATTATTATAGATGGGAGGCCTCAGGGAGTACGAATGGCGGAAATCAGGAGAGCTCCTCTTGGGTCTGGTTCGGGTGCATGTTTGTGTTTTATATTGTCCTCTCCCAAGAGCTTAGTGTAGTGCTCTGCACACAGTAAGCGCTCAATCAAGACGATGGACAGAATGAATCGAAAGGATGAAAGCGCAGTCGTGCCGGAGGCCGGAGAATGGAAGACATGTGAAGCGGCGTGGCTTAGTGGAAAAAGCCCGGGTTTGGGAGTCAGAGGTCGTGGGTTCTAATCCCGGCTCTGCCACTTGTCTGCTGTGTGATTTTGGGCAAGTCACTTCACTTCTCTGTGCCTCACTGGCCTCATCTGTCCAATGGGGATGAAGACCGTGAGCCCCACGTGGGACAGCCTGAAGATGCTGTCTCTCTCCCGACGCTCAGAACAGTGCTCGGCACATAGTAAGCGCTGAACAAATACCGACATTCTTCTTCTTCTCTGTGCCTCAGTGACCTCATCTGTCCAATGGGGATGAAGACCGTGAGCCCCACGTGGGACAGCCTGAAGACCCTGTCTCTCCCCCGGTGCTCAGAACAGTGCTCGGCACATAGTAAGCGCTAACAAATACCGACATTCTTCTTCTTCTCTGTGCCTCAGTGACCTCATCTGTCCAATGGGGATGAAGACTGGGAGCCCCACGTGGGACAACCTGATGACCTTGTCTTTCCCGTGGCGCTCAGAAGAGAGCTCGGCACATATTCATTCGATCGTATTTATTGAGCGCTTACTATGTGCAGCGCACTGTATTAAGTGCTTGGAATGTACAATGCGGCAACAGAGACAATCCCTGCCCAGTAATAATAATTATGGTATTTGTTAAGCGCTTACTTTGTGCAGAGCACTGTTCTAAGCCCTGGGGTGGATACAGGGTCATCAGACTGTCCCACGTGGGGCTCACATTTTTTTTTTAAATTCCCATTGCCCAGTGACAGGCTCACAGTCTGTAAGCGCTTAACAGATACCAACATCATTATTCTGGGAAGCAGCGTGACTCGCTGGAAAGAGCCTGAGCTTGGGAGTCAGAGGTCATGGGTTCGAATCCCACTCTGCCACTTGTCAGCTGTGTGACTGTGGGCAAGTCACTTCACTTCTCTGGGCCTAAATTCCCTCATCTGTAAAATGGGGATTAACTGTGAGCCTCATGTGGGACAACTTGATTACCCTGTATCTACCTCAGCGCTTAGAACAGTGCTCTGCACATAGTAAGGGCTTAACAAATACCAGCATTCTTCTTCTTCTTCTCTGGGCCTCAGTGACCTCATCTGTAAACTGGGGATGAAGACGGTGAGCCCCACGGGGGACGATCTGATGCCCCTGCATCTCCCCCAGCGCTGGTAAGCGCTTAACCAAAGGGGAAGCAGCGTGGCTCAGTGGAAAGAGCCCGGGCTTCGGAGTCAGAGGTCATGGGTTCGACTCCCGGCTCTGCCACTTGTCAGCTGTGTGACTGTGGGCGAGTCACTTCACTTCTCTGGGCCTCAGTGACCTCATCTGTAAAATGGGGATGAAGACGGTGAGCCCCACGGGGGACGATCTGATGCCCCTGCATCTCCCCCAGCGCTTAGCACAGCGCTCCGCACCTAGTCAGCTCTTAACAAATACCAGCATTCTTCTTCTCTGGGCCTCAGTGCCCTCATCTGTAAAATGGGGATGAAGACGGTGAGCCCCAGGTGGGACGACGTGATGCCCCTGCATCTCCCCCAGCGCTTAGCACAGCGCTCCGCACCCGCGTGGCTCCGTGGAAAGAGCACGGGCTTTGGAGTCAGAGGTCATGAGTTCGAATCCCAGCTCTGCCACTTAGCTGTGTGACTGTGGGCAAGTCACTTCACTTCTCTGGGCCTCAGTTACCTCATCTGTAAAATGGGGATTAAGATTGTGAGCCCCATGTGGGACAACCTGATTTCCCCCGTGTCTCCCCCAGCGCTTAGAACAGTGCTCTGCACATAGTAAGCGCTTAACAAATACCAACATTATTATTATTATTATTATTATTATTATTAACAAATGCCAGCATTCTTCTCTGGGCCTCAGTGACCTCATCTGTAAAATGGGGCTGAAGACGGTGAGCCCCACGGGGGACGACGTGATGCCCCTGCATCCCCCCCAGCGCTTAGCCCGGCGCTCAACCCCACGCTGACAGTACGGTGAGGAAGAGATGCCCTCCCAAGGTCTCCCGGGGGGGGGGGGGGAGGGAAGGACCGGGTTCCGCAGCCGGCGGGGGAGCGTTGCCGGGGCAACGCGGGGGCGGGGCGCCCCGCGGGAGGGGGCGGCCAATCGGCGGCGGCGCCCGTCGAGTGGCGGGGGCGGCGGCCAATGAGGGCGCGGGAAGGGAGAGAGGGGGAGGGAGGGGTGAGGTGTCCGGAGCGCGCCGGAGCGGCCCCTCCCCCCGCGCCGGAGCAGCCGAGGCCTGGGCCCCGCTCGGCCCGGCCCGGGAAGGAAGGAAGGAAGGAAGGAAGGAAGCAACGGTGCAAGGAAGCAAAGCCTCGACCCGCACCCCCCTCCTCCGCAGGCCTGCACATGGACGCCGCCCCCGAGGACCAGTCGGACCCCGCCTTCTCCCCGCCGACCACCCCCTGCCTGCTGGTGGAGGACTCCCAGCCCCATGAGCCCGGCCCCGACCCGCCTCACCTGCACCACCCCGCCGGAGGCCCACCCACGGTGAGCGCGTCGCCGGCCCGGGATGGCCCGCCTAGTCCCCTGCATCTAGTCCCAGTCCAGCTCCCGTGGAGCTCCCGCTCTGGGCGGAATGCCACGTTGGGCGGCGCCGACCGGCCCGGGCACGGTCTCCTGGGGGGAGGCACACGGGCGGAAGCAAGACGGGATCATCACCAGAAAGAGAAGCGAGGGGCTGCACCGCTGCGCTAAGCGCTGAGCTAAGCGCTGCGGGGGAGGGGGTACCAATAAAAGATAAATTGTATCGGGTAAGCGCTTACTATGTGCGAAGCGCTGTTCTAAGCGCTGGGGATACGAGGTGATCAGGGGACGTACCGCTGCGCTAAGCGCTGCGGGGGAGGGGGTACCAATAAAAGATAAATTGTATCGGGTAAGCGCTTACTATGTGCACAGCGCTGTTCTAAGCGCTGGGGATACGAGGTGATCAGGGGATGTTCCGCTCTTCTAAGCGCAGGGAGTACAAATAAAAATCAATTGTGGTATTTGTTAAGCGCTTACTATGTGCAAAGCACTGTTCTAAGCGCTGGGGATACGAGGTGATCAGGGGATGTACCGCTGCTCTAAGCGCTGCGGGGGAGGGGGTACCAATAAAAGATAAATTGTATCTGGTAAGCGCTTACTATGTGCAAAGCGCTGTTCTAAGCGCTGGGGATACAAGGTGATCAGGGGATGTACCGCTGCTCTAAGCGCTGCGGGGGAGGGGGTACCAATAAAAAATAAATTGTGGTGTTTGTTAAGCGCTTACTATGTGCACGGCATTGTTCTAAGCGCTGGGGATACAAGGTGATCAGGGGACGTACCGCTCTTCTAAGCGCTGGGAGTACAAATAAAAATAAATTGTGGTATTTGTTAAGCGCTTACTATGTGCACAGCACTGTTCTAAGCCATGGTGGATACAAGGTGATCAGAGGACGTACCGCTGTTCTAAGTGCTGGGGGAGAGTACAAGTAAAAATCAATTGTGGTATATGTTAAGCACTTACTATGTGCAAAGCACTGTTCTAAGCCAGGGGGATACAAAGTGATCAGGGGATGTACCGCTGTTCTAAGCGCTGGGGGGGGGGGGTACAAATAAAAATAAGTTGTGGTATTTGTTAAGCGCTTACTATGTGCAAAGTACTGTTCTAAGTGCTGGGGGATACAAGGTGATCAGTTTGTCCCACATGGGGCTCACAGTTTTAATCCCCATTGGACAGATGAGGTCAGCGAGGCACAGAAAAGTGAAGAGACTTGCCCAAGGTCACACAGCGGACTAGCGGCGGAGCAGGATTTGAACCCGTGACCTCTGACTCCCAAGGCCGCGCTCTCTCCACTGAGCCACGCCGCTTCTCTGCAAGGTCATCGGGTGGCCCCAGGTGGGGCTCACGGTCCTCCTCCCCATTTGACGGATGAGGTCACCGAGGCCCAGAGAAGGAAAGGGACTTGCCCAGAGACACCCGGCGGACAAGTGAAGTGGCGTGGCTCAGTGGAAAGAGCCCAGGCTTGGGAGTCAGAGGTCATAATAATAATAATAATGATTATGGTGGTATCTGTTAAGTGCTTACTATGTGCCGAGCACCGTTCTGAGCGTGGGGGGAGATACAGGATCATCAGGTGGTCCCACGTGAGGCTCACAGTCTTCCTCCCCATTTTACAGATGAGGGAACTGAGTCCCAGAGAAGTAAAGTGACTTGCCCACAGTCACAAAGCTGACAAGTGATAGAGCGGGGGTTTGAACCCATGACCTCTGACTTCGAAGCCCATGTTCTTTCCACTGAGCCGTGCTGCTTCTCTAGGTCATCGGGTGGTCCCAGTGGGGCTCACAGTCTTCCTCCCCATATGACGGATGAGGTCACAGAGGCCCAGAGAAGGAAAGTGACTTGCCCAAAGCCACCCAGCGGGAAAGTGAAGCAGCGTAGCTTGGGGGAAAGAGCCCGGGCTTGGGAGTCAGAGGTCATGGGTTCGAAACCCAGATCTGCCGCTTTTCTGCTGTGTGACTGTGGGCAAGTCACTTCACTTCTCTATCTGTAAAAAGGGGATTAACTGTGAACCTCACGTGGGACAACCTGATTAACCTGTATCTACTCCAGCACTGAGAACAGTGCTCTGGACATAGTAAGCGCTTAACAAATACCGACATTATTATTATTATTATTATTATTGTAAAGTGGCGGAGCAGGGATTAGAATCTCTTCCCCTCTTCAAAGCCCTCCTGAGGGCTCACCTCCTCCAGGAGGCCTTCCCAGACTCAGCCCCCTCTTCTCCTCTTCCCCCTTCCCCTCAGCACCGTGCTCATTTGAATATATCATTTATTACCCTATTTATTGTCTTCATGACGTATACATCCCCTTGAGTCTATTGATCTTGATGATGTTGTCTTCTTTTTTTTTGTTCTGTTTTAGCTTTGCCGTCCAACTCTCCCGATTAGACTGTGAGCCCCTCACGGGGCAGGGATGGTCTCTATCTGTTGCTCAATTGTCCATTCCAAGCGTTTAGTACAGTGCTGTGCACAGAGTGAGCGCTCAATCAATACTATTGAGTGAATGAATGAATGAGCGGGGACAGCCCTGCGTTATCCCTTGGGGGTCGTTGTCCGTTGCCGGCCAGTGGCCCGCCGGGTCGCGTCACCCTGGGTCTGCAGCCGGGGAGGGTCGGGGGGTGGGGGGCCGTACCCAGTCTCTCTTCTCTACTTGGAAGCCCAACCCCGTAGGGGACAGGGACTCTATCCAACCTTTCATTCATCCGTCTCTTCAACCGTACTTCTGAAGCCTTTACTGGGAGCAGAGCACTATACGAAACGCTTTGGAGAGGAGTCATTCATGCTTGTCGGCTGTGTGACCTGGGAAAAGTTACCTCACTTCTCTCCGCCTCAGTTACCTCATCTGTAAAAGGGGAAGTGAGACTGTGAGCAGCATGTGGGTCAACCTGTTTACCTTGTATCTAGCCAGCGCTTAGAACAGTGCTTGGCACATAGTAAGCGCTTAGCAAATACCAAAATTATTATTATTATTGTGTGGGACAGGGTTGTGTCCAACCCGATTTGACGGTATCCACCCCAGTGCTTAATACAGTGCCTGACACACAAGTGTGTAACAAATACCACAGTTATTATTATTATTCTTTCAATTGCGTTGCATATTGACTGTGCAGAGCACTGAACTATGCACTTGGGAGAGTACAGTGTCCCCTGCATACATTGTGCTTACAGTCTACAGAGACAGACCTTAATATAAGTAAATTTCAGATATGTGCATAAGTGCTGTGGGGCTGGGAGGGAGCAAGAACAAAGGGAGCGAGTCAGGGCGACGCAGAAGAGAGTGGGAGAAGAGGAAAGGAGGGCTTAGCCAGGGAGGGCCTCTTGGAGAAGTTGTGCCTGCAGTAAGGCTTTGAAGCAAGGGAGAGTCACGTAACCGTCTGTCGGATTTGAGGAGGGAGGGCTTTCCAGGCCAAAGGCAGGACGTGGGCAAAGGGTCGGTGGTGGGACAGATGAGATCGAGGTACAGTGAGAAGGTTAGTATTAGAGGAATGAAGTGTGCAGGCTGGGTTGTAATAAGAGAATAGCAAGGTGAGGTAGGAGAGGGCAAGGTGACTGAGTGCTCCGAAGCCAGCGGTGAGGAGTTTTTGTCTGAGGCGGAGGTGGATGGGCAACCACTGGAGTTTTTTGGCGAGTAGGGTGACCTGCTGAACCTTTCTGTAGAAGAATGATCCGGGCAGCAGAGTGAAGTATGAACGGGAGTGGGGCGAGATCGGAGGCTGGGAGGTCAGCGGGGAGGCTGAGATAGTAATTAAGGTGGGATAGGATAAGTGATTGTATTAATCTGGTAGCAGTTTGGATGGACTGGAAAGGGCAGATTCATCTTCTCCCCACCCCAGAGCTTAGACTAGGACACTACACAAAGTAAGTGCTTAACAAGTACCCTTATTGACACCAATGCCCACTGCCTTCACGAGTTGTTCCAGACGTTTAACTTCCTCCTCAGGCCCCCTGTTCCCCCTGCCTCCCCCATCCCTTGCCTCCAGTGACCTGCTCACCTAATTTATTAAGAAAATTGACAATATCACCCCTGCCCCTCCTCAGTCCCTCTCCTTTCTGGCCCCCTCTTCAACTCTCCCATTCTTCCCCTCCTCCTCTTCCCCTGCATCCTCTCAAAATCCACCCTCTCCACCTGCGCCTCCGACCCCATTCTTTCGCACCTTATTAAAACTCTTGCCTTCCTCCCTTCTTCCCTCCCTAACAGCCATCTTCAACTATTCGCTCTCCAATGGTTTTCTTCCCCATTGCTTTCAAACATGCCCATGTCACCCCTATCCTAAAAAAACCCCTCCCTTGACCCTGTGACTCCCTCCAGTTATCGTCCCATCTCCCTCCTACCATTCCTCTCCAAACTCCGTGAGCGAGTTGTCTGAACCCGCTGTCTCAAATTCCTCTCCTCCAATTCTCTCCTGGACCTCCTCCAATCTGGCTTCTGTCCCCTTCCCTCCACAGAAACCGCCCTCTCGAAGGTCACCAATGACCTTGCCAAAACCAACGGCCTCTATTCCATCCTAATCCTCCTCGACCTCTCAGCTGCCTTTGACACTGTGGACCACCCCCTTCTCTTGGAAACGTTGTCCAACCTTGGCTTCACTGACTCTCTCCTCTCCTGGTTCTCCTCTTATCTCTCTGGCCTTTCATTGTCATTCTCCTCTGTGGGCTCCTCCTCTGCCTCCCACCCCCTTAAATGTGGGGGGCCCCTCCGGGTTCAGTTCTGGGTCCCCTTCTATTCTCCATCTACAACCACTCCCTTGGAGAACTCATTTGCTCCCATGGCTTCAACTGTCACTTCTATGCAGATGATACCCAAATCTGCATCTGCGGCCTGATCTCTCTCCCTCTGTGCAGCCTGACAATTCCTCTTGTCTTCAAGACAGCTCTACTTGGATGTCCTCCTGTCACCTCAAGCTTAACAGGTCCAAAACAGAGCTCCTCATCTTCACACCCTAACCCCGTCCTCTCCCTGGCTTTCCCATCACTGTAGATGGCACTGCCATCCTTTCTGTCTCACAAGCGCGTAACCTTGGTGTTATCCTTGACTTCCGTCTCTCATTTAACCCACTTATTCAGTCCTTCACTAAATCCTTTCAGTCCCACCTTCACAACATGGCTAAAATCTGCCCTTTCCTCTCCATCCAAACAGCTACTACCTTAATACAATCACTCATCCTATCCCATCTGGATTACTCCACCAGCCTCCTTGCTGACCTCCCCGCCTCCTGCCTCTCCCCACTCCGGTCCAGACTTAACTCTGCTGCCCTGATCATTTTTCTACAGAAACGCTCAGGACACATCACCCAGCTCCTCAGAGAACTCCAGTGGTTCCCCGTCCACCTCCGTATCAAACAAAAACTCCTCACCATTGACTTTAAAACCATCCATCACCTTGCCCCTTCCCACCTCACCTCGCTAATTCTCCTACTACAACCCAGCCCGCACACTTTGCTCCTCTGATGCTGACCTTCTCCCTGTGCCTCGATCTCGCTGCTGACACCTCACCCGCATCCTGCCTCTGGTCTGGAACGCCGCCACCCCTCAAATCTGATAGACGGTTACTCTCCCCCCCTTCAAAGCCTTTTTGAAGGCATATCTCCTCCACGAGGCCTTCCCTGACTAAACACCCCCTTTCCTCTTCTCCCACTCCTTTCTGCGACTCCCTGACTTGCTCCCTTTGTTCTGTCCCTCTCCCAGCCCCACAGCACTTGGGTACAGATCTGTAATTTATTTATTTTCGCTAATGTCTCTCTCCTCCTAGATTGTAAGCTCATTGTGGGCGGGGAATATATCTGTTTATTGTTGTATCGTACACTCCCAAGCACTTAGTACACTGCTCTGCACACAGTAAGCACTCAATAAAAAAGGGTTGAATGATTGAAAGTACCATAATAATTATTATTATTATTGTTCCCGGAGGTGATGTCGGGCAGCGAGCAAACAGCTCCGGAAGGAGGACTGGAAAGCGGCAGTGGGCTCGCCGAGCAGGTGGATGAAAGAAGGAGTTTAGGTGAGAAATCTGAGCCCGTCTTCCTGCTGGGGGCTCCCGGGAATAGTAACGTTAGCAGCAGAGGCCCTTAGCCAGCGCCATCTGAGGTCAACGCGCTATGTTGAATGGTTGGGAAAGGACAGCAGGAGTGGGAGACGTGTTCCCTGTCCACACGGGGCTTCCACTCGCCCCACTGGGCTTTGAAGCCTGAAAACCCAGGCCAAGTGAAGCGTCTGGGCCTGTGCAGCCGTGGGTCAGTGGGAGCTGGGCTCGCTGGTCCCCGGAGAGGTGGTGGGGTGGCTGGTGCCCAGTGCCCGCCGGGCGTAGGGCCCCACCCTAGGCACCTGCTTGAGCGGCTGCTTGTTCCTCAGAGCCCATGGACACATCCGGCCCCTCGGACCTGGACGGTTCACTAAGCCAGGTCATCGAACGACTACCGCCGCAGCCTGTCAGGAGAGTCAGGTACTGGTGCCTGAAAGCGTCTCGGCTTAGCTGCCCCAGACTTTCCACCCTGTTCCCCTTCCCCTCCCGTGGCCGGGCCCCAGCCTTGCCGGGCAGTACCGCTGCCCTCGTTGGAAGAAACACGAACAGACGTGCCCTGAGCACGGGCCAGCAGCAAGCAGTCCCGATTCCTGAATTTTGCCCAGAGGACGATCTGGGGGTCTGCTTCTGGCTGTCCTGCCGAAGGGAGCCGCAGCTCTCGCCTCCCACTCACTTTTTCCACCATCTTTCCTTGCTTGTGCTCTTGCTCTCCCTCCTTCCCTCTCTCAGTCTCCTGGGCTCTCCCGTTGTCCTTCATTCTCGGCGAGAAGCCCACTGACATCTGCGTGCTCTACCGCCCTCCTCCTCCTCACCCAAACACTTGGGGGAGGGTGCTTGGGCTGGATATGATATGGGGAAGCAGCGTGGCTTAGTGGAAAGAGCCTAGGCTTCGGAGTCAGAGGTCATGGGTTCGACTCCCGGCTCTGCCACTTGTCAGCTGTGTGACTGTGGGCGAGTCACTTCACTTCTCTGTGCCTCAGTGACCTCATCTGTAAAATGGGGATTAACTGTGAGCCTCATTTGGGACAACCTGATTACCCTGTATCTCCCCCAGTGCTTAGAACAGTGCTCGGCACATAGTAAGCGCTTAACAAATACCGACATTATTATATGTTAGAGCCACACTGATGACCTTGGTGTTTATTATGAAGGGTTCAGCGAGTGGGCCTTTCACAGACATCGCCGGAGAGAGGGAGGGTCAGCATGAGGGGAAACCCCCACTCTCCCTTTTCCAGCTCTCCCTGCCTCTGGCTTCTGCCCCAGCGGGTCTCAGCACCTGTTCTGGGCAACATCAAACAGAGATTTGAGTATTCCTCTCTAGCCCTGTCCTTCCCTGTTTTGCGGGGATCGGCTAAGAGACCTGAAAAGTCATGCCTCCCTTCCCAGCATCCAGGTAGTCCAAGGCCAGCAGAGCCTTTCCACTGGACAGTCGTAATAATAATGATATTTGTTAAGCACTTACTATGTGTTAAGCATTGTTGTAAGCACTGGGGTAGATACCGGGTAATCAGGTTGGATCCAGTCCCTGTTCCACATGGGACTCCCAATCCTAATCCCCATTTTACAGATGAGGAAACTGAGGCACAGAGAAGCAAAGTGACTTGCCCAAAGTTGCACAGCAGACAAGTGAGAGAGGACCTTTCGCCTCATGGCGGGTGGGCAGGTGGATGGGGAAGGAAGTAGTGAGAAAGTTGAGTGACCGGTCTGCAACCAAGTTTATTGGACCTTGGCCGGGTGTTTCACTAGCCCCGTCTTTTCCCCCACAGCCTGCTTGAGGCAACCATGGGAGCGCAGGAGGAGGAGAAGGCAGGGGCAGAAGACTCCGAAGACAGCACTCCTTGCTCCCTTGTGGCCGAAGGTAGCCTTTGGGGGTCTTGGTGGCCGTTGACTTTGTTCTGAGCCCCTCATCCTCAGGCTGCATCCTGCCGATGACTGGAATTCAGGGTTTCTGGTTTTCTGACTATGCCGGGAGCACTGCCTGCTGGGCAGGTAGTTAGCTGAGAACCTGGGGTCGTTTGGGGATATGGGGCCCGTGGGTCTTCCCACCTCTCTCCTCTAAGGCCTGACCCTTCTTCTCGTTTTGGGGGGAGACACGGGCAGGCGAAAGGAGAGGACAGGATGGAATGAGCCTTGGGGGCAAGGGGGGACAGGACATCCACAGGTGATGCTCTGGGCTTTTCATCTAAGATGCCGGCACGTCTCAGCTGGGCTTCGGAACGCTGGAGCTCTCCCAGAGCCAGGACCTCGAGGGACCCATTCCCCCAACCGAGCCGGACAGTGGATCACCGCCGCAGCTGGGAACTGCGGACCCCGTGCCGACTTCCCCCGACTCCCCCACTGGTATGTGCCCGACCCTCGGAGCGGGACCGGTACCCTGGCTTCCCTGCTCTAACGCTGCTCTGGCTGCCCGTCGGACCCTGCCCCGGGCCAAGTGCCTCTGAACCCTGGGTCTTTCTGGCCCCCTGGCAAGATAGGCACCCGCCTTCCCTCCTTGCCTCTAGAACCACGCTCTGCCCATCCTGCCACCCCTCCTGCAGTGCAGTCCAGTGAAGAGGTGCCTATGGAAAGCGGGCAAAGGGAGCCGGAGGAGAGGTAAAATGTGGATTGCTTACTCCGCTGGTCCTTGAGGAGGGAGACTGCGGGCTATCCCTCCCCCGCCCCTCTTCCTCCCATTTCCCCTCCTTCTTATTCCTCCCCCTTTCCTTCCTCCTTCACTTCCTTCCCTCACCCTCCTCGTTTGCCGACTGGACGTCAGAGCCCCAGGAGTATGGTTCTGGGCTCCCGCCTCTTTTCTCTCTGGGTGTTCCAGCTTGGAAGTCAAACTTCTAAGCCTTTTCAAAAAGGGGAACACACAGGCATGAGCCCCAGGCCTGTGCATAGAGAGGGTCAGGTGTAATCTCTGCCTAGCCCTTCAAGATCCCTAAAAGGGCATGTCGGGGTGGGGAACGCCCCGGCCCCTCCCTTGGGAGAGAGTTGATGAAATGGCCTGGAAGACATGGGCCACGTGACCCTCGAGAAAGCCTTTCTGGACCTTCTTGTTTTCCAGGTCAGCGGCTGTGCCCTCCCCCTGCCGTGCCTCACCAGCCGTGGTCCCCCAAGCTGCTGCCGAGTCCGCTCGGAGGCTGGCAGCCACCCTGGAGCTGTCGGGAAGTGGGGCGCGGGAACAGGAGGCTCTGACAACGGGGCATCCAGAGCTCGAGGTTGTGTCCAGCCAAGAGGACATGTTTGACCAGAGCCTGCCCCCAGGTAGAGCACGGGCATCTCGGTTCGGCAGCACCCGGCAGGGGCAGAAGATGTCGGGGTGGGCGCACCCCGACATCTTCTGCCCCTGCCCTGACCCAGTCTGGAGTCTGGGACGGACAGTGCACCGGGGATGGAAGGGGATGGAGGGACGGAGGAACGGATTTCCCTGGAGACAAGCTCTTCGAAACCTCCGTTTGGTCAGTAGCTTGTTAACTTAGGGCCTTTAGTTCAGCTCTCACCACGTGCAGAGTGCTCGGCCACACAGACTCAGCAATGGTCAGATGAGGCGCCAGGGGATCAGCAAGCCAGCCAGTAGTATTCCTCCACCCCCGTATCGACTGCAGGGCCCTGAACTGGGTGCTGGGGGAAGTGCCTCAGGACCAGAAGCCACGTTCCCTGGCCCCTGGGCGCTTCCACCAAAATGGAGCCGAGCGGTCCTGGGAAGGAGTTCGGACCGGCCCCTTCCCCCCGGGCCTCGCCCTCCCAGCCAGCATCTCTGTGGCCCCACAGCTCCCGGAGCCCGCTGCTCCCCTTCCCGGGTGCACTGCGGCCACGGCGACCGCAGCGATGGCGATCTTGGTGGCGGCAACCGTGCCTGTTCCCTGGCATCCACTCCTGCCAGCACGCTGCAACTCCTGCACCTCTCCGGACAGGAATCCTTTGTGCAAGAAAGTCTGTCCACGTAAGTGAGGCGCCACCGGCCCGCCCGAGGGGGACTGGCTGCCCGGGCGGGGCCTTGGGCAGACGGGTGGCGGGCCAGGCTCAGCTTCGGGCTCACGGCTTCAGCGGCCCCACAGATTGGGCTGCTGTTCTCGAGGGCTTCTTGGGGCGGGGTAATCATCCCCGGATGGGGGAATCGGGATCCAAATGGAGCCGTTGAATAGCCACTGCCCAGGGCCCGCACAGAGGCTTCGTCTGTGCCTGAGATCTGGGCTCCAACTGGATGTGGCCGGTGCCTGGGCACCACGGGGTGTGGACAGAGAGGGTTAGAAAGACCCATTCACTCCTCCCAGTCAACCTGGGGAAAAAAGACAGCAAACCCCGAGGTGGCCCAGATCACCATTATCATCATCATAACAACAACAAATAAAAGAGTCATGACATTTAAGAAGCACTTACTGTGTGCTAAACACTGAGGTGAATTTAGGATAATCAGTCCGGACAATCTTTGTCCCTCCACCCCAGGGCTCTCAGTCTAAGAGGCAGGGGGAGCAGGGACCTATTTCCCCATCTTACAGATTCATTCATTCATTCAATAGTATTTATTGAGCGCTTACTTTGTGCAGAGCACTGTACTAAGCGTTTGGAATGTACAATTTGGCAACAGATAGACTGTGGTGGGCTCACAGTCTAATGACGGGCTAACGGTCTAATACAGATGCGGATACTGAAACCCAGAGAGGTGAAGTGACTCACCTGCAGGCCAGGGGCAGACCTGAGACTAGATAAATATGCCTGGCCTGGGAAACCCAGCTGGAATAGAGGCGGGCAGTTGAACAGACGCTGGCTGTGCTTCACGGTGGCTGTCACTGGGGCCGTCCCCGCCATCCGAGCGTACGGAGCGCGGGGGTGTGCCAAAACCCACCTGAGACTCTTTCATCAACAGGGCTTCCTCCGACCTCGTCGCTCCTTCCCCAGACGCTTTTCGGTCAGCCCCATTTCTCGTCCCCAACACGCCCACTGGGGCCCCTGGGCCAGAAGGTGAGCGGGGGCGGGCCTGGGCCGTTGGGTTCGTCTCCATCCGGTCCTGCCTCTAGGCTGTGGGGGCAGGAGGCCGGCGGGCTGGGCCTTGGTGGGGCTCTGACCATGAATTTATTCACTGGCCAGAGAGCAGACGGTGCGGCTCCAGGGGCTCTGGTCCCCATGTGGTCCTCTGGCCTTTACGGCATACCCCAGCATGCCGTGCTCTCCTTGGCTTTCTGACTCTAGCTCCCTGATCCTCTTCCTGAGGTTCCGGACCCGAGGTAATTGGATGGTGTCAGGGGACAATTTGGAGTTGCTTTGGTGGTCAGGAGGGTGTCCTGCCCACCCCCCACCATGCCTAGTGTCCCTCTGAAGGTTGGAGGAATGCCGCGGGGGAGGCCGGGGAAAGGCTGGGGCCCGGGCCCATAGAAGGAGAGGCTGCAGCTCCCTGCCTCTAGGGCGGAGCGAGCCCAGCCACGGAGGGCCCAGGAGAGAACTTCGTCTTTTTAAAACCTCCTTTCCTTCCTTGTTCAGAGGAGGCAATGGATGTGGCGGACACCCCCGTGGGAGGAGGAGAGGATGCTCAGCAGAAACCTCAAGATGACGAGCCAATGGAAACGGACGCTCCCCTGCCCCCACGCGAACCCTCTGTGTTCCCACAGGCTTCGACTCCCGTGTCGCAGAGCACCCCAGCCTTCACCCCGAGCTCCTTCCCCATCCCATCGCAGCCGGAGTTTTCTCACGTGGGTCCCTCCCCGCTCTTCCCGCCGCCGATGGTCTGGCGTGGCGGGGCCCAGCTGCAGGGTGGTCTGGGGCGGGAAACTGCCGCTGAGCACTGACCCCCATTTAGGTGTCCCAAGCGGCAAAATGCGGAGGGGAAGGGTCCTGACTGAGTCAGAACCGCTCCTCCCGAGCCCTCCTGAGGAGTTGCGGGGGGGTGGGCTTGGAGGCAGCCCAGGGCTGAGCTGGTGGAGGAGGGGGCGGGGCGGCAGTGTTGCTAGGAGACCGCCTTCCCCGGGTCTCCCCGGTTCTGGTTGGTGGTGGCTCTTGGCGGTCCTCGTCTTCACCCGAAGGGGCCGAACGCCTGGGCGGGTGGGCGGCGGAGGAGGTGGGTGGGTGACTCCTGGGACAAGCTGAGGAGAACTAGTGACGGCGAAGGTGAAAGCGGGTGTGTGCCTACGCACTCAGCGGCTCTGCCGGCTATGGCCCCCTGATCTGATGCTCCACACTTAGTGGCTAAGGTGAGGCTGGAGACCAGGTCTCCTTAAGTCTCCCTGCTCTGCCCTATCCCCATGGGCCAGGCTGCTTTCCTTTCTAGTTCCACTCTGGCTTTGAGGTCTTTGGGGGCTCCTGTTCACATCTGGACCCCAACCCTTGCCCCACTGACCCCTTACCAGGTTGGCTCTTTGATGACCCAGAGCAGAGGGACAGGCTAGCAGGTGGGTATCGGCTGGTATGTGTCAGCGGAGCCTCTAAGTCGATGGGTCAGAAAGTCCAGTTGGTCACTGTTGGGGTGTATGGTTTCAAATATCTGTTCCTGAGGGACCCATTTGATCGTGGGCTGATAAGGTTCCCGAGTCGGAGTGGCATGTTCCATGTCAGAGGGATGCGCGTGAGCACGGGCTGATGTGGTTCTTGGGTCACGATGTTTTGTGTGTGAGAGGCATGTGTGAGATGTGTGGAGGCAGGCCAGCGTAGCTCCTGGGTCACTGTGGCCTGTTCTGTGTGTGAGGGATGTGTGTGAACGCAGGCTGGAACGGACAGCCTAGGGTGGGATGGACTCCCCCGTCCCCACCCCCAGGAAGGGCTGGCCCTGTTCCTCTTTGAGGGGTGGTCTGAATCACTCCAATCCCATTATCCCAGCTATCTGGACTGGGTGCCCGCCCTCCCACCCCCCAGCCCGCTTCACAGCCCTAGGGTTCAGGGTGTTGGTTTTTGTGTGAGACTCAGGCGGGATTTTGGGTGGGCAGCTGGGGACCGAGCCCAGGATGGGAATGTGGCTTAAAACACGATGTAGGACTGGGGAGCAGCAGAGAGGACCCCCCTTCCCCCGCCCTGCAGGGGGCCAGTAAGCCGCCCGTCGACTCTCCTTTCTTTGCTCCTGGAATGGAGCATCCAAAAGGCCAGGGATCCTGGGGGTGGTCCCAGGGTGGTCCTGAGGGGGCAGTGGGCCCAGCACTAACCCAGCCTCTCTCTTCCTGACTCTCCCAGGACATCTTCCTTCCCTCGCCTAGCTTGGAGGAGGGGCCGAGCGGAGAGGAGGACCCGGTTCCCCAGCCAACCAAGTCGCCAGCTGACGTGGACCTGTCCCTGACGGCGGAGTCCTGCAAGTTGGTGCTCTCTGCCAGCGAGGGCCTCGAGTCTTCCCAGGCCGAGGGTCGGGGCACCGGTCAGCTTGACACTGACCCAGAGAGCTCCCAGATCCAGGAGACAGGCCCCTCGGAAGCCCAGCTCCGCCCCACGGAGGATTCACGTGGGCAACGGAGCCCGCCACAGGACAGCCAGGCAGCTCCGGGGGCCGACCACCGGCCCTCCTCAGCAGCGGGGGCGGCCAGCACCGTGATCCCCAGAAGCCAAGACGGGGAGGAGGCAGCAGCCAGGGCGGCTGACACGGACCTCACAGATGGCGAGCCTGGAGCTGGAGCGTCTCCTCCTCCCCACACAAATCCCCCTACATCTCCCCCAACTCAGGCCCAAGCTGCTTTGAGTGGCTTAGGGCAGGAAGAGATTCTGGATGTGGAGGGCTGTCCATCTGAGGAAGTGTCTTCGGCGTCTGAGGTTGAACAAGTCCCCGAGACACCTTGTGAGAGCCAGGAGCGGAGCCAGGGCCTGGAACAGAACCAGGGGTTGGGGTTGGGGCAGGGCCAGGAGCAAAGCCAGGGAGGGGGGCAGGGCCAGGGGAAGGTCCAAGGGCAGGAGCTGAGTCAGTTGCAGGGTCAGGGGCTGAGCCAAGAGCAGGGCCAGGAACTGAGCCAGGAGCAGGGCCAGGGGCTCAGCCAGGAGCAGGGCCAGGGGCTCAGCCAGGAGCAGGGCCAGCGGCTCAGCCAGGAGCAGGGCCAGAGACTGAGCCAGGAGCAGGGCCAGGGGCTGAGCCAGGAGCAGGGCCAGGGCCTGAGCCGGGAGGAGGGCCAGCGGCTGAGGCAAGAACAGGGCCAGGGGCTGAGCCAGGAGCAGGGCCAACGGCTGAGCCAAGAACAGGGCCAAAGGCTGAGCCAAGAACAGGACCAGGGGCTGAGCCAGGAGCAGGGCCAGAGGCTGAGCCAGGAGCAGGGCCAGGAGCGGGCTCAGAGGCTGAGCCAGGAGCAGGGCCAGAGGCTGAGCCAGGAGGAGGGTCAGAGGCAGGGCCAGAGGCTGAGCCAGGAGCAGGGCCAGAGGCTGAGCCAGGAGCAGGGCCAGAGGCTGAGCCAGGAGCAGGGCCAGAGGCTGAGCCAGGAGGAGGGCCAGAGGCTGAGCCAGGAGGAGGGCCAGAGGCCGAGCCAGGAGGAGGGCCAGAGACTGAGCCAGGAGCAGGGCCTGAGGCTGAGCCAGGAGCAGGGCCAGAGGCTGACCCAGGAGGAGGGCCAGAGACTGAGCCAGGAGCAGGGCCAGAGGCTGAGCCAGGAGGAGGGCCAGAGACTGAGCCAGGAGCAGGGCCAGAGGCCTAGCCAAGAGGAGAGCCAGCAGCTGAGCAAAGAGCAGGGCCAGGAGCTGAGCCAGGAGCAGGGCCAGAGACTGAGCCAAGAGGAGGGCCAGAGACTGAGCCAGGAAAGGGGCCAGGGGCCGAGCCAGGAGCGGGGCCAGGGGTTGGACCAGGAGCAGAGCCGGCAGGGACAGGGTCCAGAGCAATGCCAGGGGCAGGAGCAGAGTCAGAGAGAGCAAGACAGCCAGAGCAGCATCTCTCTGCATCTCTGTCTTTCTCAATCTCAGTGGCCAGGGCTGGGTGTCTGCAGGGAGAGCCTGAGTCAGGTGGACCCAGACGCGATGGAGGTCGAAGTCAGCGAGTGCAGCAGGAATTCTGTGGCAGCGCTGCCTGAGGCACACCGGGAACTGGATCTGGAGGCTCAAGCGGCTCGTGGAGGACCTAATTTGGAAGACTCCGGGATGCTAACCGCCGAAGGACGGGCAGGACGAGGTCGGTGTGGCCCGGCCGACTGCCCCCCCGTTCTCAGCCTGGTGACACGGGACAGAGCACCCAACGCACCCCTCCAAAGCATAGCTACTCCAGGGACTGAAGCCCAGCCACAGAGTCGAGGGGAGAAGAGCCGAGAACCCGGAAGGGAGGGGCAGAAACCCGTGACCATGCAGGAGAATTCCCAGCAGCCCCTGGGGCTCTCTGGGCCGACCGCTCACGTGATGAGGACCGGACCGGGAAAGCAGCCCCCTCAGCCACCGGAGGAAGTCAACAATTCCTTAATTAAATGCTCCAAGATGGATGACACCAAGCGGATGGGAAGCCATGTTGAGACCCAGCAGGCGGAGGGGGTTGCGGACCCCCTGCCCCCAAGTCCCTGCGAAAGCTCCAGTGGTGAGTGTGCGGGGAGCGGTAGGTAAAGTGGAGGTGGTAGGCACGGTGGAGGTGCCAGCGGCGGTGCAGGTTGTGGGAGTGGTGGGAGTGACGGGCAGGTTGGCACAGTGGGCTAGAACCGCTTGGGGGGGCGTTGGGATGGTCAAGGGGCAGCTCGTGGCCATCACGGCTCATGGAAAAGCCTGGATGTCGCTGGGGTGAGAGGGGAGGGGCAGAGAGTCCCTGTGGAGTCGGCACTTGGAAGCTTCCAGCTGGGTGTCTGGCCCCTGTGGGGTTTTCTGTAAGAGTGAGGCCAGTTTCTGGGGGCGGCAGTGGCTGCTCTGAGAAGTTTTTTCCCAGGCTTGAATGTTGCAAGGTTTCCAGGGCTGGGGGACCGCTAGCGGAAGAGAGAGGGGAGAGCAGGGTGGGGTGTGGCAGGGTAGGGCAGGGCAGGGTGGCTGCAGCTTCACCCTGGGAGATGTGCGGGCTGACCCTTGAATTGGACGCAAGGCCGAATGAGGCCCAGATCCCCGGGATAGAGTGGGAAGCACCCGGGCATGGGTGGGAGGGTAAGTGGGCAGCTTCCCGGGAGCTCCAGAAGAAGCAGCGTGGCTCAGTGGAAAGAGCCAGGGCTTGGGAGTCAGAGGTCATGGGTTCGAATTCCAGCTCTGCTGCTTGTCAGCTGGGTGACTTTGGGCAAGTCACTTCACTTCTCTGTGCCTGTTACCTCATCTGTAAAATGGGGGTGAAAACTGTGAGCCCCATGTGGGACAACCTGATCACCTTGTATCCCCCCAGTGCTTTGATCAGTGCTTTGCACATAGTAAGCGCTTAACAAATACCACCATTATTATTATGTCTGCCTGGATAGATGTGGAGGAGTCCAGGTGCAGGGGTGGGAATGAGTGGGGGACAAGGGGCAACCACGGGTGGTTCATTTAGAGGGGATTGGAGTGGATCAGGGAAAGCTTTCCAAGGGAGGAGGGCCTGCGCCCTCTCTTGAGGCAACAGCGGGATGGAGGCCTCTTGAGCGGCATTGCTGAGAAGGAATGGGGTGGACTGTGGGTGGGGGGATGAGGCTGGAGGGATAGGTGGGGCCCACGAGTATGGTGGAGAAAAAGCAGAAAAATCCAGGTGGCAGGTGGGGGCAATTTGGTCAGCTGCTTGGCCAGGCTCGTTATGTCCAGGAACCCCAGGGCATCACCAGGGGGTGGAAGAGAGGGGCGGGGCGGAGCGTGGGCCAGTTCAGGCCTCCGGGAGGGGGTCCGGCCCTGGCTGGACTGATCAGTAACATTTACTGCGGAGGTCGGCCCTCCCTCCTCGGGCAGGGCAGCACAGCGGCTCTCCCTGCGGCCCCGCCGGCTGGGCGGGCCCGGAGCTTCGGCCGACCGTCTCCGACGCGGTTGACGGTCGGTCCTTGTTGCTCTGTCACGGCTCCCCACGTGGCCTCTGCGTGTGTGTCTGAAGCCCCGTTCCGGTTCACCCTGCCGAAGGAGGGTAACCTCATCCAGCCCCTGAGCAGCACGCCCCCTCTGCTGATGGAGCACCTGAAGCGGGGGCCCCGGAGGCACAGCACGCCCATCGGTGAGTGAGGGGCCCCACGCGTCCCGCCGCCCCGGGGAGCACCCAGTCTTGGCCTGGCTGCCACTGTCACCTCTGGTCCCGGCCTCCTTCACATCTCAATAAATACGATTGAAAAAATGAACGAACGAACGAACGAACTAACAGCTTCCTTGCATCCCTCCTTCCCTCTGTCCCTCGGACCCTCCCAGCACCTGCAGTGGAGGGCGGCTGTCCGGAGAACACCATGGCCACCAGCGAAGTCATGGCCGAAAGCTCGGTGAGCGCCAGCGACAGCACCATTGACAGTGAGAAGGGGGAGAGGGCAGGGGCTGCTGGCACGGAAGGGGAGCTTTGCCTGATGATGAAACTGGTCAGCCCGGACACCGAAGCCAGTGAGGAGTCTCTACAGTTCAGTTTGGAAAGTAAGTCTCAACCTCTGCCAAACCCAGGGATTCTGTGCCCGGGGATGCCCGAGCCTGGGGCAACTGAGCTCAGATATGACTGAACCCTGGGCGATCGCACCCAGGGAGACCGAGTCGCGGTGGGTGACTAAGCCGGAGACGACTGAGCCCAGAGTCACTCAGCCTGGGACGACCGGGCCCCAGGTGGTTGAGTGTGGGGATGACTGAGCCTGGGGTGACCAAGCCAGGGATAGCTGAACTTGGGCAACTGAGCCCAAGGTTAACTGAGCAACTATGACCAAGTAGGGGATAACTGAGCTGGGGGCCACTGAGCCTGGGACCATTGAGCTGGGGTTGACCAAGTGGTAGAGCCTTAGCCCAGAGCAACCAAATCCAGGACAACTGAGCCTAGATAACCAAGCCCAGGCTCCAGTCTGTCCCGCAGCAGTTTGAGAAAACTGGTGACCTTGGCCTGTCCTTCCACCTATCTGACCGTCGTGGGCAAAAGGTTCACCCATTTCTGGGCTCAGACTCGGAGGGAGGGAAGTGTCCTAAGTGGAACCCTAAATCCTCTGGGATTGACCAGACTGCCGGTAGTGTTTGTGTGTAGCCACCATCTGGAAACCAGTTGAAGGGACAGAAGCAGGGAAGGTAATGGGTGGGCTCCACTGGCTCCTGGCGTGTCCAAGGTTGGCTTAGGGGTTATTCTGGCCACTGACGGCCACAGAAAGTCGCTGAGACCCCAGAGGATGATCTTTGCCCTCCTGAATGCGGGCCGGGGGTCCGGCGCCATCCCGGGGCGGGGGGTGTGAACCCAACATTGAGGCCCCATTCTGCCGCTTTGCCAAACAAGCAACTGCCACTTCCTCTTTCTTGTATCTCCTCCACTGTGACTCCATCCCAACAAGGTCTGGAATTAGAGCCACCAAGCAGGGCTACTGAATTTCCCTTTGGGACTCTAGTGAGAGCAGTTCACAAAAATGTGAAGTGTCTCCAGTCTCGCTGGTGGTATCAAGAGTCAGGGCGGAGGAGGAGGAGATTCAATCAGTGCGATTTATCGAGCACCTGCTAGGTGTAGAGCACTGTAAGACGCATTTGGGTGAGCACAGTAGTTAATAAAAATGATCCCTGCCCTCAGAGAGCTTCCAGGCTACTTGGGGGACGCAGACCTCAAATTATTTATGGATAGGAGAAAGAAGAGAATGGGCAGCTGGGTGGGTGGATGTGTAGGTGCGGAGAAAGTAAAGGGGCTAAGTGGATATTTACTGAAGTGCTCCTGGTGGGTTTGAATGCATCAATGTGGAGGCAGCGCGAAAGAGCCGAGGTGGTGTTTGGAGGCCCTGCCCCGGAGAGAAAGAAAAATCAAACCGGAAAGGCCTGGGTGATGGGATTTCAGGATTTGGGGTCTGTCGGATGTGAAGGGAGAGAGAGAGTTCTCGGCAAGAGGGAGGGCATGAACAAGGAGGTCAGCGGCATGGAAGATGAGAACAAAGCACAGTGAGTATCTTGAGAGAAGCAGAGTGAGAGTGGTGGTTCAGTGAGAGAAAAGAGTGGATCAGTGGGAAGATGGAGCTAATGGAGTGCCCTAAAGCCAATGGTCAGGAATGTCTGCTTGTGGCTGCGAGGAATGGGCGACCATCTTAGAGTCAAGCATAATGTCAACTTGTGGGATGGGCTTTGGAAACAGGGAGAATGGTGGTGTGGTCATTTGGGTTGGAAAAGCTAGGTGGAAGAAAGATGCCGTTGCATCATCGCCCCGGCTAATTCCTTTCCGGGCCGGTGAGCTCACTGCCCCGGAGGGCGGAGCAGGGGGTGGTGGTGGTGCTCTCAGAGGCTCTCGGGACTGGGAGGAGAGGGGCCATCTGCACCTCTGCAGGCCCATTTAGAGGGGTGTGTTTGAGGGGCCTGTCATTTGAGCCCATTTCTACCACAGGGGTTGCAGATGGGGTTCCGGGGCAGCCGGTCTGAGCCTCAAGTCTGCCGGCCCCAACTGTACTGCAGATTACTCTTCCAGGGGAGATCTAGGTCTCCCAGGCAGGGCCTCCCAGTCAGGGTCCAGGCATTTCTGTGGCCTTGCGGAGGCCAGAGCAGCGAACCAGAAACCCTCCCGTGGGTCGGCGAATCTTCCACATCCTTGGCCTCCGGGAGGGCAGGTACCCATCTGTCTCTCTTCTGTTCTCCGGAGGAAGGTAGTGTGTGTCTGTGGCAGCAGCTGCTCCCAGCCAGTCACTGTGGAGTGTTTGTCCCTCCGCAGCCCAGAGATTTAGTAATGGGAGCAGGAGGGGAACCTGCCTGTTGGTGGGGCCTGAGGACACTGGGTTCTTTGATGTCCAAGGAAGAAGGTCCCACCTCCTCATCCTTAACCGCCCACAGCCGGGGCAAGGGAAAGTGGAGAGAGGCTTACCGGAGTGACTGACTGGATCGTCCGTCTCCTCCCTGTCTTCCTCCTCCTCCCGCTCCATGGCCTCCTCCCCATCTTCTCTGTTTCCACCTTCCCCTCTTTTTTTTTTTTATGGTATTTGTTAAGACATGTAATCCCATGTCTTAATACCCACTATACAGATGAGGGAACTGAGGCACAGAGAAATGAAGTGCCTTGCCCAAGGTCCCAGAGCAGACAAGTGATGAAACTGGAACTAGAACCCAGGACCCTGTGACTCCCAGGCCCGTGCTCCTTCTCCCTGTCCTCCTTCCCTGTCCTCTCTAATAATAATAATAATAATAATAATAATAATAATGTTGGTATTTGTTAAGCGCTTACTATGTGCCGAGCACTGTTCTAAGCGCTGGGGTAGACATAGGGGAATCAGGTTGTCCCACGTGGGGCTCACAGTCTTAATCCCCATTTTACAGATGAGGGAACTGAGGCACAGAGAAGTTAAGTGACTTGCCCACAGTCATACAGCCGACAAGTGGCAGAGCTGGGATTCGAACTCATGAGCCCTGACTCCAAAGCCCGTGCTCTTTCCACTGAGCCACGCTGCTTCTCCCTACTCCCTCTCCTCCTCCTCCCCCTCCCCACCTTCCCCTTCCTCCCCACCCTCCGGGTCTTCTTCCCTGTCTCCATCATATCCCCGTCACCCTTCCCCTTTTGTTTTTGTCCAGAGCCAATAACCGGAGAATGGGAAAATGGATCCGCTGCTGTTGCCGGGGCCGTTGCCAGGTAACCGAGCCTGTTGCTATGCAGAAGGTTTCCTCCGCGGGGCCTCCCAGCAGGGAGAGTGTTTCACAGAAAGCCGGCAGAGGGACTCGAGCCGGGGGTGGGGGTGGGGGCTGGCGGGTGGCCCGTCCGTCCGTCCATCCATCCGCCCTTAGTTCCAGCCCCTCTACCTGGGGCGACAGGAAACAGATCTGTCTGAGCTAGCTTCCACCTTTCCTACCCCCAGCTGCCCCACCTCTGCATCGAGGGAGCCTTGAGGGCCAGCTGGGTGCCAGCACCGCTGTACTAATCAATCAGTCAGTTGGTCTTATTTGTTGAGCACTTCCTGTGTGCAGAGCGCTGTGCTGAGTGCTTGGGAGAGTACAGTATAACAGTTGGTCGACTTCTTCCTTGCCCGCAAGGAGCGTACATTCTAGAGGGGGAGACAGACATCCATGTAAATGTGTAAGTAAATTACACATATGTACGTAAGTGCCCTGGGGCTAAGGGTGGGTGAATAAAGGGTGAAAAATCCCAAGTGCAAGGGTGACGTAGAAGGGAGTGGGCGAAGAGGAAATGTGGGCTTAGCTGGAGAAGTTCTCTTGGAGGAGATGTGCTTTTAATAAGGCTTTGGTGGTGGGAAGAGTGATCGTCTGTTGGATGTGAAGGGGGAGGGAGTTCCAGGCCAGAAGAAGGATGTGGGCGAGGGGTCGACGGCGAGATAGAGGAGATGGAGGGCCAGCGAGTATGTTGGCATTAGGGGAGTGAAGAGTGTGGGCAGAGATGGAGAAGGACGTATTAGGATTTAGTGCAGTGCTCTGCATACAGTAAATGCTCAGTAAATACCATCGACTGACTGCCAGTGCTGTTGCCGCCTCAGGACTGAGATGCCCCCTGTTTTGCCCTTCCCCTGCCTCCCCCTGTCAGGGGCGCCACCTCCCACCCCCACCCCACCACCCGTGTCTCCTCTGTAGCCGCTCAGAGCTCCACAGTGTCACTCCGGCTTGCTCCTGTGTCAGCCCTGTTCTGCAGGACAGGGAGGGAGAGAGCTAGGGGAGGGAAAACTGGGAGGAAGGCGTGGGCAGGGTTGGGCACAAGAGCGGCTTTGCCACTTTGTAGCTGAGGGACAGAGAGAGCCCCATCTGCTCCGGGAAACGGATTGGGGCTGAATGCCTTTCCCCACTGTGGGGGTGGGAATTGTGGAGGACAGACTTGGGCCTGGGCTCGGGGTCTGTCCTCCCCGCACCACCTTGTGGCTTCCAGCTCTGTTTCTCCCCCTGGAAAGCGCACCTGGGTGTGCAGGGCCAGGAGGCAACCCCAGGGCTGTGTGGGTGGGCATCTGTAGGGTGGGGGTGTGTGCCAGGTGGAGGTGGGGTGTGCCTCCCGGTCCCTGGTGAGGTCTTGTATTTACAATCTCTAGTTCGGTCGTAATTATTGAGCGCTTACTGTGTGCAAAGCACTGTACTAAGCTCTTGGGAGAATACAAGACAACTGCAAACGGACACATTCCCTGCCCACGACGAGCTCATTTTTCTGAGCCTAACTACGTCAGCTGGCCTGGGTGGGGCGCGGGGGCAGCCTACCCGCACCTCCTTTCCCGGGCCCAGCTGACCCAGCTAACGCCCACCTTACCCCGATCCATGCCCCAGCGTCCAGCAGCCCATCTCCGTGTTCAGTCGGGTGTGTGAAGTGCGGCAGGAGGATGAGGCCAGAGGCCGCGACTCGCCCGCTGCCCATCTCAGGTAAGCAGCTGCCGCCGCCCTCCAGCTGCCCTCCCGGGGCCCAGGCCCGGTCCCGGTCCCGGCCGCCCCTTGTGGTGCCGAGGTCCCCCGGGACCTGGGTCCGCTGTCTGCCCACCTGTCAGTCAAGGTGTATACTTAGCGAGGCTCCGAGGACTGACCTGTGTGTGGCCTTGTCTGCAGGGGCCCCCTGTTCCGATTCCCGAGCCTGCAAGCGGAGGAGGAGGAGGAGGAAGAGCTGGTGGGCGACCACAGGACTCGGCTGGGCCACCAGCCCGGCAAGCCTGGCCGTCTCGTCCAGGACTCGACTTCCCCGCCGCCTTTGCAGCGGCAGTCCCCCACCCCACGGCCGGCCAGCCAGGAGGGCCCGGCCTCGGACAGGGATGGGCCAGAAGGCCAAGGGGAGAGGAAAGGGGAGAGGAAAACCAGTCCGGACCGGCCTTCCCGGAACACACGGAGCCCAGACCCCCGGCCCAGCACTCGGCACAAAGGCATCCAGACCGTGGCCCCGGCCTCCGTGGCCCCGGCCGCCGTGTCGGCAGCCACACAGACCCCGGGTGGCCGGGGCAGCCAGGTGGAGGTGGGGACGAACACGGCAGGCCAGAGTCTCGGGAAGCAGGATGCCAAGATCCAGACGGAGAGAAACCGTGGCCAGGGAGACACCACGGATTCACTGCCCGGTCAGGTGAGGGCAGCCTCAGCAGGGGGGTCTGGGAGCTACGCCTCTGTGGGGTGAGGGTGGTCCCAAGGGGCACACCCGGAGCTGCCCTCAGGAGTCAAACAGTATGTCTTGTCCACCCTACCCTCCCACCCCGCCTTTTTAAGCGCTTGCTTATTAATTTTATTTATTTATTTATTATGTGCTTATTATGGGTCAAGCATTGTTCTAAGTGCTGGGGTAGGTACAAGTTAATTTGGTCAGACACAGTCCCTGTTCTGCATGGGGCTCACAGTCTAAATAGGAGGGTATCCTATCCAGTTCACTATCCACATTTTGCAGTTGAGTAAACTGAGGCCCAGAGAAGCAGAGTGACTTGCCCAAGGTCACATAGCACACAAGTGGTGGAGCCGGTATTAGAACCCAGGTCCTCTGACTCCCAGGCCCATGCTCTCTTCTCTAGGCCATGCTGCTTCACACCTGGAGGGAAGAGCACCACCCTGGGCCTCCCCCAGCCTCACCACCCTGAAGCCCACCCACATCCCCCCGGCCCCACGTCTGAGCTGGGATGGCCAGGGTGAGGCGGGGCCGCTGGGCAGTGGGCTTGGGGGGAGCTGGGGATACAGTGGCAGAGGGATCGAGGATCTCGGGGAAGGAGGAAGCACCGAGGCAGAGAGAGAGGGCGATGTCCCCAACCTCCTCATTCCAGACTCAGGCCTCGGCCAGGGAGGACGCCCAGGGCGTGTGGGGTAACTAGTGCATCAGAGGTGGGTGCCAGACAAATAGCATTTTCTGGTGGATAGAACACGGGCCTGAGAGTCAGAGGACCTGAGTTACCATCCTGGCTCTGCCACTTGTCTGCTGTGTGACCTTGTGCAAGTCACTTCACTTCTCTGTGCCTCAGTTTCCTCAACTGTAAAATGTGGATACTGAACTGGATAGGATACCCTCCTATTCAGACTGTGAGCCCCATGCTGGAGAGGGACTGTGTCTGATCTAATTAACTGATACTTACCCCGGCACTTAGAATAATGTTTGACAGTGTTTCTCTGGGCCCTGGGTCCCTCATCTGCAAAATGGAGAGTTAATACCTGTTCTTTCTTCTACTTAGACTGTGAGCCCCATGTGGGAAGTGATGATGATCTTGTATCTAAACCAGTGCTTAGTACGTACGGTGTTTGGCACAAAGTAAGTGCTTAACAAGCAGTGTGGTCTAGTGGATAGACCACGGGCCTGGGAGTCAGAAGGACCTGGGATCTAATCCCGGCTCCGCCACACGTCCGCTGTGTGACTGTGGGCAACTCATTTAACGTCTCTGTTGCCTCAGTTACCTCATCTGGAAAATGGGGATTAAGACTGTGAACCACACGGGATACGGACTGTGCCCCAGCTCTTAGTACAGTTCCTGGCACGGAGTCAGCGATGAACAAACTGACATTTAAAAAAAGCAAATACCACAATTATCATTATCAGGAAGAAGAGGAGGCATTTGAGCTGCCCCAGCCGCCGCCCGGCCAGGTCCTGCATCGCCACGTCCGGACCATCCGGGAGGTCCGCACGCTGGTCACGCGTGTGATCACAGATGTGTACTACGTGGATGGCGCGGAGGTGGAGCGGAAGGTCACGGAGGTAAGTCCCCCGCCCCGGTGTTTCCTGACTAGCCCGCCTGCGCAGTCTCCCGCGCACACAGTCTGGCCTGGTAGGTTGGCAGTCAGTGCTCCCCAGGTCCGTGGGGTGGCGGCCCAGGACCGGCTCCAGCGGCTCCCCCAGACAGGTCAGTGGCTCCCGGTTCCCCCTGCCTCCTCATCCACCACGTTCCCCTTTCTGAGTAGGTGGGCGAGGCCCCAGGGACGGGGAGGGTGAGCGTCTGGGGGCCCGGGCCGGACGGACCTGGTGCCCAGAAGCCCTGAGCTTAACTCCTGGAGGAACCCGGCTGCCGGTGCTGCCAGCTGGGTGGAGTGCCCGGGGGAGGTCCCCGGCCAAACTACCGGCCGGCCGCAGCCCCCCGCCCTGCCCTCTGTCCCCCAGGAGACGGAAGAGCCAGTGGTGGAATGCCAGGAGTGTGACACCGAGGTCTGTCCGTCGCCAGCCGGCGGCTCATCTGGTGACCTGGCAGACATCAGCTCCTTGTCCTCCAAGGCCTCCAGCCTGCAGCGCACGTCCAGCGCGCACAGCAGCAGCGGCGGCAGTTCCGGGCGGGGAGCTGGACTCCCCCTCCCCCGCGGGAAAGGCAGCAGCGTCCAGCACGGCGAGTTTACCTGCCCTGGAGCCCCAGCGGGGCCGGGCACACCCAGGTGTGGACGGGGCCGGGGGGAGGGAGGGGGAGCCGCCCCCGGAGGAGGGGCCCGGTCGGGATGGGAAGGTCCTGTTCACAGGGGTCGTAGCCTGTCGAGGAGGAGGCCAGGGACTACTGGGAGATGGAGCAAGGTGTACGCCCAACCTAGTCTAACCCGCTGGCCAATTCTCCCTCCTATCTCCCTTCTCCCCTACCAGCCCCCGGAAAGGCGGGGTGCTCATGGGGGCGCCGGCACCCGAAGAGGGTGGAGAAGCAGCACCCAGCAACCGGCAGGGGGGCAAGGGAGCAACCACTCCCCGGGGGCGGGGACGCCGGGGCCGTCCCCCTTCCCGAACGGCCGGAACCCGGTAAGGCTAGGCTGGTGGGGTCCCGGGAGGAGATGGGGACGGGCCGAGGGCGTAGGATGGAGGTGCCGGAGTCCGGTGGCTGCGGCTGGGGCAGGAGCTGCCGGACCGGAATGGGCCTCCCCTCACCCAGAATCTCTCACCCGCAGAGACGCAGCAGGGCCGGGCGTCGAGGACGGGTCGGCCAGCGTCTCTCCCGACGACCAGCCTTACACCCGCATCGCGTCTCGGCCAGCGGAGGGGGGTCGGCGGGCCGAGGCGGGGGTCGCTTCCTACCGCCGCAGTGAGTCCCCGGAGATCCCGCTGCAAGACCCGCCCGGGGACCCCGATCCCGCCGGCGGTGGCGGTGGCAGCTTTGTGGGGCTCCGCGTGGTGGCCAAATGGTCTTCCAATGGCTACTTCTACTCTGGGCGGATCACCCGGGCCGCTGGTGGCGGCCGCTACAAGCTGCTCTTCGACGACGGCTACGAGTGTGACGTCCTGGGCCGGGACATCCTGCTCTGCGACCCCATCCCGCTAGACACGGAGGTCACTGCGCTCTCCGAGGATGAATACTTCAGCGCAGGTGAGCGGCCCCCACTGCACCCCCAGACCCAGCCTGGCTGCCCATCTGTGCAGGTTCTCAGGAGAGGCTCAGTGCCTCCCCTCTTGAGGGCCCCAGTCCCTGCCCTACCCGCTGGCTCCAGGAAGCCCTAATAGCGGCCCGGGGTTGGGCCAAGAGCCCGAGGGAAGGGTTTCATGCCCGCGCTGCCCCCAGAATGCCTTGGGGCCTTAGACTATGGCCGCTGGCTGCCGTCGTGCGCCTCTCCTGCCAGCCAGCCGGCTGAGGCCTCAGCACTGGCTCTGCCCGGCCGTCGGGTGACCACGGGGGCCCCATGCCCTGTATGCACTGTTGGCAGGGGTGGTCAAGGGACACCGGAAGGAGAGCGGGGAGCTGTACTACAGCATCGAGAAGGAGGGCCAGAGGAAATGGTACAAGCGCATGGCTGTCATCCTGTCCCTGGAGCAGGGCAACAAGCTGCGGGAGCAGTACGGGCTGGGTCCCTTCGAGCCCACCACGCCCCTCACCAAGGCCGCTGACATCAGCCTAGGTATGGAGTGGCAGGGGGTGAGTGCCGGGACGGGTGGGGCGGCAGGAGGAGCCGTGTCTGTCCATCCGTCTGGCGAAGAGCAACAGCAGGACTCTGTCTCTTGTGCCGCTCGTGCCGGGGGCCGTACTCTGCTGCATTCTAGGGCTCCTGGTGGGCACCTCAGCTTGCCCCAAGACCCCGCGGCCTCAGGCTCCCAAGTCCGCAGGCCCGACTGCCCCTGTGGTTGTGCCCTGCCGGGGGCGGGTGGGCTAACTGGCCTCTTCGACTCCCCGGCCTCAGATAACTTGGTGGAGGGGAAGCGGAAACGGCGTAGCAACCTGGGCAGCCCAACAACACCCAGTGGGGGCAGCGGCGCCACCCCCCCTCGCCGCGCCCCCGACAGCCCCCGGCTCCCCTCTGGCCTCCTGTCTGGGAAGAGGAAGCTGGTCCCCCTGGAAGAGGAGCGGTCACCAGCCAAGCGAGGGCGCAGGGTCGCAGCCGGGAAACCTGGTAAGCGCCCATCCTGCTCCCGGGATCTGGGCTCATCTTATTCATTCATTCAGTTGTATTTACTGAGCGCTTACTGTGTGCAGAGCGTTGTACTAAGTGCTTGGGAAAGTAGAGTACAACAGACGCATTCCCTGTCCACAACGAGCTTACAGTCTAGAGGGGCCCAGATGCACCCCAGGCTCCCCCGTCACATCGCCGCCTCCTCTCTCCAGGGACTGCGGGGACTGGGGAAGGTGAGCACCCCCCCTGTGAGGCTGGGGACCCCCTGGCCCCAGAGGACCAGCGGGGACCACTGCCCCATAACAAGACACTGTTCCTGGGCTACGCATTCCTCCTCACCATGGCGAGCGCCAGCGACCAGGTGACCAGCCACCAGAAAGTGCCCAACGGCCCCGCGGGAAGCAGTGAGGAAGAGGACGGTGAGGCTCAGCAGCCCCTTCTCCGCACGCTGGGGCGGGGCCGGATTGTGTAGTTCTTGGGGGCAGTAGCATGACCCACTCCCATCCTCTGGCTGAGGCTGACTTCTGATGCCCCCCTTCTTACCCACCTGGACCGACCTGCCCTCCACACATCCCCAACTCCACTGGACTTCCCCATTCCATTTCCAGTCTCAGAACCTTCCCCCAGCTATTCTATGGGCATTCTGGCAGCTCTGAGGGAGGGATCTCAAGGGGGCAGGATCACAGTGGCACTGCTCCCCGGGGGTGGGGAGGCATCACTAACGGGGTGCCCCTCTGATGCTGGCGCAGAATTTGCAGAGATGCCACCGTACAACAAGCGGCACACTGAGGCCCAGCTGCGAGCGGGGTCAGGCTACATCTTAGAAGACTTCAACGAAGCCCAGGTTGGTGGTCTGCCTGGGCCAGAGACCGAGGCCGGGAGCAGGGTGGCTGGTGGGAGCCCAACTGGCGGGGGCTTTGGGGCTGGGTGGAGGTGAGGGCTCCATGACCTCATGCCCCCTCCCCGCTCTCCTCTCCCAGTGCAACATGGCCTTCCAGTGCCTCCTGATCGCCGACCAGCACTGCCGGACGCGGAAATACTTCCTGTGCCTTGCCAGCGGGATCCCCTGTGTATCCCACGTCTGGGTCCATGACAGTTGCCATGCCAACCAGCTCCAGAATTACCGCAACTACCTGCTGCCCGCCGGCTACAGCCTCCAGGAGCAGAGGGTCGTGGAGTGGTACGGAGACCCCTTCCCCCTGGGAGTGGGGCTGCTGCAAGCGCGATCCCGGGAGTGACTTCCCCCCATCCACCTCCACCCTACTCCAGGGTTTTGAACGGTTGTTTGGGCATGTACGCGGGTAACCAACGAGGCGATGCTGCTGAACCCCACTCCACTCCCCTTTGTTGCTCACAGGCAGCCCCGGGAGAGCCCCTTCCACGGGCTGAAGGTGCTGCTGGTGTCGGACGAGCAGGAGGGCTTCTTGGAGCTCTGGGCCGAGACCCTCATGAGCGGAGGGGCCGCCTTGGTGAAGCAGCACCGCTCCAGCTCCCAAAACAAAGGTAGCAGCCGTGGGGGATCTCCACACGCCCTCCGGCCCCGACCGGGGCGGGTGGAGGGATAGAGCCGGGGCCCGACGCCACGGAGGTCTAGTCCCACATCCCAACCCCGACTCTCCCTTCCCGCAGATGTGGCCTTGGGGGTGTTTGACGTCGTGGTGACGGACCCATCCTGCCCGGCCGCACTGCTCAAGTGTGCGGAGGCGCTTCACCTGCCCGTCGTGGCCCAGGAGTGGCTCATCCAGTGCCTTGTCGCCGGGCACCGAGTCGGCTACCAGCAGCACCCCAGATACAGGCCCGACTGCGGCCCTCGCTGACACCCCCCCGCCCTCTCCCCACCTTATGGCTGGGTGGATCCCGACCATTTTATCTCTGTGTCTGTCTGTGTTAGCTGCGCTGCGTGCATGAATCACTGTACATAGTTTTATCTGCTGGACTTTTATGACAAAATAAATGTTGGATCTCTAGGCTTGTTCCTGAAGGACACGAGGGTAACGCCGATGAAGGACCACGCGGACAGGCTGAGGTGGTCGGGCCTTGGAGTGCCACTCCTGTCCTGCCCTCCAGGGTCCAGCATGCGCTGAGCCCAACCCTCCATCTGTCCGGCCGTCAGTCCTTCCACCCGCACGGCGGAGGATGGAGCTGCCCCGAGTAGGTCGCCGGCTGGGATGCAACGGCCGCTTCCGAGTCCTCAAGATTCTGAGCCGGGGCAAGGCGGAGCCTGCTGCTCCCGCCTTCGTCCCTGCCTGCCGAGCTTAGTTCAAGAGGTTGGGCAAGGCTCAAGGGGAAAGTAGGGGGAGGGAGATGGGGATGTGGGTGTCCAGGACGTAACCTAGGTGACACGAGTTGGGAAACACAGATGCTCCTATCCCCTTAGGCCCGGCTGCGCACACATGCCTGCATTCATGCATATACATACACATTCCCATGGGAGAGGGTGGCACTGACCGGATCTCCCATGCTTTGGCAGGAGAAATCACACCAAGGGGTCCTCCCCGCCATCCCACCAGGTGGAGGTTGGACTGAGGATGGGGCGGAGGGGAGGGCAAGAGTAGAAGCTGGGCTGGCAGAAGGGCATGGGCAGGATGGTGGGGCCTGTGGGCACTGACCAAGGCAGGTAAATGGTCACAGTGCCCTCCCCCCCGCCACCGCACCCCCAGCTAACTTAGGGTCACAGCACCTGCTCTGCTGGAAACGGCAGGGTCACACTCCAAAGCTGCAGGAGACACAGATAGGCACGGTCAGAACCAAGGCCAGAGAGAGAAAGTCGGGGCCGGGGGAAGGCCCGACAGCATTTGGGAGCAGCGGGCAGAACCTCCTGGCTGCCAACCCAGAGTCCCAACTTCGGGCAAGGACCAGGCCCCCGTTCCCTGCTGGGCCTGCACCAATGATGCCACATGCCCACTCGGCATTCTACACAGGCACACGCTGGCCTTAAATCTCACCCAGGGGCCCACCCACCTAGCATTCTGCCCCTAGGTCCAATGCCTCATCCGGTGTCCTGGCCGGGTGCCTGTCAGGCCAATGTTTCTCCCATGCGCCCAGCGGCCCTCCCAGGGGCCACCTGCCCCCGCATCCATCTCTCCCAACGGGGCACCCACCTGCCCAGTGTGCCGCCCGCCTGGGTGTAGTACTTGTTGTAATCAAGCCGCAGCAGCAGCTGGGCCAGGTCGGAGTTGATCTGGTGGTTGCGCACGCTGGACAGGATCTTGAAGAGGAGGGAGGACTGGCGGCTGAAACCCTGCAGGAGGAGAGGCTGAGGGGCGAGGCCCCCTACCCTTGGCCGGCCTGAGGGAACCCAGAGCCTGCCAAGCCCACCCACCTCAATGGATGCCAAATTACCAGAAGAGCCATCAGTGGGGGGCACTGCGAGGAAGAGGGGGGAGAGGTGGGCAATCCAGTGGGGGTGAGGGGGGCAATCCAGAGAGGGCAGTAAGGGAAAGGCCCACTTTCTCAGCAAAGGTTTGCATCTGGCAGGGGCTGGGACAGGAAGTCCTAGAGCCAAGCTCTGGTCGGGCACACCAAGGCTCCGGGGCCGGACCACCCACACTCCAGCCTCCCAGGAAGCACCAGGAGCCCAGGCCTGGAGAGAGGAGGCGAGACCCACCTTCACAAGGACGCTGAGCTGGGCAGCTCCCCGCTCGTCCAGGGGCCCCAGGTCTTGGCTGACCAGGGAGCAGAAGCTGTGACACTGATCCAGGATTTCATTCAGGCAGTGGAACACCTGCACGAAAGTGGGGCACGGGGACACTGTTTGGGGTGCCTTCGGGGTCATTCAATCCAGCCCCCCCGTTGCAGGGAGGGCTCCAAGACCTCAAGGGGCTACTAGATCAGAAGCCGGGTGGCTCTGCGCAGGAGTAAGCAAGGGCGTTGGGGGAGTTGGATAACGGGAGGAGTAGGAAGCAAGGCCGAGTGGGCTTCACTGGGCGCCTCCCCCCGATTTCTGACACGGCCCAGGGGGAAGGGGGTGCCCCCGCTCACCGGTTTCAGAAGGATGAAGGACTGCGCCAGGAGGTTGCTCAGGAAGTGGTCATGAGCCAATCGGATGCTCTCGAAGTCGCGGGTGGAATTGATCTGTTGCAGCAGCTGAGAGAACTGGGACTCCAGCACGTCCACCTGGATTGGGATTTGCTCCCTTTATTCACCCCTCCCTCAGTCCCACAGCACTTACGTTCATATCCGTAACGTACTTATATTAACATCCGTCTTCACCTCTAGACTGTGAGACCTCTGTGGGCAGGGAATCTGTCTACCCGTTCTGTTATACTGTACTCTCCCAAGCACTTAGTACAGTGCTCCGAATACAGGAAGTGCTCAGTAAATAATAATGTTGGTCAGTAAATACCACTGATTGATTGGCTGATTGAGGGGGGAGGTGGAAGGGTAGGCCGTGGCCATGTCATCAGATTATTGGCCACCACCCTCCCAACACCCCTCACCACGCCTGCCCAGCTCCACCTGCCTCCCCTCCTCAGTCGACTGCGTCCGTCCTGCCACTGCTCCACGGGGACCGGCCCATCTCCGGGATGGTTTCCAGGTGTCCCGGGCTAGCTGTGCCCTGCCCTTCTGCCCAGTGACCCAGCCCAGGCCTGCAGAGCCTGAGGCCGCACTGAATCCCGCGTTTAGAAGCCGCACTAGAGGCCGCCTCCCTCTCTCTGGGGCTCCCGAGGCCCAGTCTCCCCAGAGCCTGGCGCGGAGGTGGGAGCCGGGAGCGGCGGGAGCCCCGTCCTCATGGCCCCGAGGGTCCCCACCTGCAAGTAGTACTGCAGATTGTCCACCAGGAAGGCCATGTGATCCCTCAGGCGCCACTTGATAGCATCCGTGCGGTTTGACTTGAGGTGTTTGCGCTGCATCTGGAGGGCCCAGCAGCGCTGCAGCTCGGCCTGCACCCGGCGCACGCTCAGCAGGTACCTGAACACCACGTTGTACCTGCGGACGAGCCCCTGTCATCAGTGCCCTCCCCACCCCCGCCCCATCGTCCCCCCTCCCCACTCCCATTGGTGGCCCTCAGAGGCAGGCAGACGGACAGACAGGTGGCAGACACGCAAACAGATGACAGACGGGAGGGCCCGTTGACAGGCCGACTGGGGCAGAATGGGACATGAGAGCAACGTTTTGGGGCCCGACCCCCAACCCCTCTCCCGGAGGAGCTGAGACCGGGGCTCTGACACTCACTTCTCCAGAACGGCCGGGGTGAACAGGATGTGCAGGGGCCACTGCACCTTGTAGGACAGGCCCAGGGCCGCCCAGCCAGCTGCAGGTGCCTCACGTGGAGAGCTGTCGCGGGACGGACCCTCCCGGGCCTGGGCTGGGTCTGGAGAGACGGAGAGTGGGAGGGGGCTGGACTGGGGGTTATGGGGGAAAGGAAGGGGGGAGGAGTGGAGGGAGAGGGGAGGAGCGGAGGAGCGGGGCAGAACCTACCTTTGGGCTCCTTCCCGTGACAGTCAACGGTCAGGTGGAGCCGGGGGAGGAGGTTGTCGTCGTCCAGCAGCACCCTGTGGGCCGACTGCTGGAAGGCCACATTCACATCTGGAGGCGGTTGGGGACGGAGCGGGGGGGATAGAGGGAGGAGCTGACGACGGCTCCGGTTCTCCCAGCTCGCTCCAGACCCCCATGCTGCCAAATGCTTCCCCACACCCCCACCCCACTCTGAGCCCTCGAGGCCCCAAGCCTGGTCCTGTCTCCCCGGGCCCCCGGCTGCGGCCCCAGTCCTGACCGTGCTCGGTGACTGACGTGGGCGGGGTCTTCAACATGTGCTGGGCTGTGTCGATGAAGGCTTGGAACAGCTCCCCTCGTCCCAACAGGTAAAAATCCTTGATGATCTGCACAGAGGCCACGCAGCCAGAGTCAGGCAGCCCAGGCTGGGCTTCCCGGCCGATTCAGGACTCCACATGCCCTGGAGTGGCGAGGGCCGAGCCAGGGCGGGCAGGTGGGCCCTCGGAATCCGTCCAGGCTGCGGGGGCAGATGGTGGCAGGGGTGATAGCAGGTTCCTCCCTGGGGCCAGAACAGCCTACTCGACTCAGAGGCCTCCAGTTTGGGTTTTTGCCTCCTAAGCCAGAAGCTCCTGGGCAAATGGGGCTCAGGGTGGGGGCACAGGACAGAGACACCAGCCGTTGACGGGCTGGAGGAAAGGGTCACTGGCAAGGGAACGGTAACAGGGATCAGGGCACAGTGACAGGAGGGCTGTGGGCCGGGGGACTGAGGGGGCCACGGACGGGACCCAGCAGTGGGAGGGTGGCCGGCTAGTACCTTCAGCTGGCTCAGTAAACCGGCATCCTCCACCATCAGCTTCCACAGGTGCTGTGAGGACCGGAAGAACCATCTGTCAGCTCCCTCCCCATCCTCAATTCCTGGCCCCCACCCCGGGAGGGGCAGATGAGCCATCTGGGGAGGAGGGGGAGGCATGGAGGACAACCTCCAGATGAGACACTCCATCGGGCCGCCCCTCACCCCGTCCCCCGTGTCCTTACATCCCCTGCAGGGTCCTCAGCCCGCTGCTCACTGTGGGAGGGTAAAGTGTCTAGTTTATCGTCGTACTGTACTCTCCCAAGCACTTAGTACCCGATTTGCTTGTATCTACCCCGATGCTTAGGACAGTGGCTGGCACGAAGTAAGCGCTTAAATACCATAATTTTTGTTAGTAGGCCAGTGCTCTGCACACAGTAAGCGCTCGATAATGAAGGAAAGAACGAACCTCAGCCACGGTGCTCCTGATCCAGTCCACCACCATCTCAAAGTCCACCAGGCTGAAGAGCGGCTGCTGCTTGAGGCGGTGCAACTCTGCCGCAAATGTGTCCTCCTGGTTCTTCAAAATGGAACCTATACCACAGGGAGGGGCAGAGGGCAGGGATGGAGCCCGGGGGTCGGGAGGGACAACAGAAAGGCCCTTTGGAGCTCTAAGCTCTGGGGTCGGGGTTCCCTTGGGGAACCAGGGCACTACCGGGACTGGGGGTGGGGCCAGGGGCCCATCTTACCCTTCCTGGCCAGGGTCACATTCTGGTTCTCGAACATCTGGACAGACTCTCCGACGAACAGGATCTTCTCGGCCGCCCGCACGGGGATGTAAGAGGGCAGCATCTCCACCCGCAGCGAGAACTGCTTCAGGGTCGGCGCCAGCATGTTCTCCTCCTCGATGAGCCGCTGGTGGCGGCCGCCCACGAGGATGGCCCGGAGGGGGAAGGGAGGGGAAAGCAGGGCGGTTTCAGGGACGGAGACCCTAAGTCTCTTGGAGGCGGTACCCCCAAGGGGCCTCTGCCTGCCGGGAGGATGGTCTCTGCCCCTGGCCCCGCTCACCCCAAGGGGCGGGCCCCGGAGCTGGACAAACACTCGGAAGTCAGTTGTGGGCCCAGTCGGGAGACGGGCCAGGCTGAGCTCAGACTGTGTTCAGACTCCTACCCGGAGCGCCCCCTCAGCACAAGGGGGGCCCACGGCCACCAAAGGCCACCAAAGAGTCCACGGCCAACTACGTGGGGGGTGGGAGCTGCTGCTCAAAGGTTAAAGGCAGCTCCACAGCCATGGCTGCCTTGCTCCCACAGGGAGCTGGGCAGCGAGAAACATCGGCATGTCCAGAGAGGCTTGAAGAAACCCATGAATGAGTGTCCATGCTGGTTCCCTGGGGGAGAGTCAGGGACATTGGAGGACCTATGCTAAGTCAGTAGGGGGAGAGGAGAGGGTCAGAGGTTTTGGATGGTCCATGCTTGGGTCACTGGGTGGCAGGAGGGGTTGGTCTCTCTCTCTCTCTCACCAGGTCCTGCAGCTCCCGCAATTGCTTCCCCGTGAGTCCCCCAAGGCCAAGGTCATCATCTTCCTCCTCTGGCTGAGTGGCGGCGGCAGCGGCGGCCCCACCCGCCGACGGGCCCTGCTTGATGAAGAACTCCTCGTGCTGGTCCAGCAGGAGCCCGTGCAGCATCCAGGCAGACAGCTGCTTGTACATGACCCCATGGCACACTGCCAGGATCCTGGCCCAGGGAGGCGGCACGGCCTGAACCCGGGCCCCAGATCCCAGGCACTGCCCTGTCCCCAGGCCCACGGTGGGCCCCCGCACTCCAGGGCCCGTCCCATGGGTACAGCTCCATCCCAAATCCCAGCTGAGCAACTAGGACCACTCCTGCTCGGGGGTGGGAGAGTTTGAAGGGAAGGCAGGATCTCCAGGGCGGACACTGCCTGGGGCCTCCCGGACCCCTGGGCCTCATCGTGGGCCGCCCCGGGCACTCACCGTTCCAGGGCGCTGCGCACGGGGGGCAGGCCGCCACAGCTGTATTTGTGCACCGTCTCCAGCAGCTGGCAGCCGTGAATCTGCACACCGACGGCGGCTTAGTCCCAGGTCCCCGGGGGCAGTCCTGCGCTCAGGCTGGCCTGGCCCACTCTGCCCAGCCGTGCCTGGGTCCCCCACCTCCTGGTCGCCTCTTCCTCCCCTCCCTCACTCCTGGCCAGGGCCTTGTGGTTAGCACAACTCCTCTGTGGAAGCCCCTGCTTTTCCCACCCCCACCAGACCCCGCGCCCAGGCTCCCGAGGGCCAAGGAGGGGGAGCACAAGTTGGGTCCTGCGTTCCATCTTTGGGCAAGTATGGCTCCAACTCAGCACCCTCCTGCTTCTTCCCAATCCCCAAGACCTGGACTTCAGGCTCCCCGGCCCAACCCGAGTTCCTCCTTCAGAACAGGGGCCCGCGACGCCCCGGCCACCAGCACCAACCACTGGCATCGAATGGCACCCTCAGTTCCGAGTTACTCAAGTCACCTGGCCCTCGGCCTTCGGTGGTCCGGAGGTGGGTGGGTGAGGGGAAGGTGGAGGACAGCGATCCCGTGCTCACCTTCTGACTCTTGATCTGCTCCACGACAACCATCAAGGAGGGGAAGAGGAGCTGGAACTGCAAGCGAGGCCAGAAGTGAAGCCCAGCTGCCAAGGGCTCCAGCCCTATCCCAGACAGAACATGGGTGACATGGCCCTTCCTGGCTCAGAACAGGCCCGCGCTGGGGGCAGGTGGCCCAGACCCTTACACAGGCCACAAGGCCCCTTCAATCATTCATTCATTCAATAGTATTTATTGTAAGGTGTGGGCCTGTGTAAGGGTCTGGGCCACCTGCCCCCAGCAATCATTCATTCATTCATTAGTATTTATTGAGCACTTGCTACATGCAGAGCACTGTACTAAGCACTTGGAATGTACAATTCGGCAACAAATAGGGACAATCCCTGCCCAATGACAGGCTCACAGTCTAATTGGGGGAGACAGACAGCAGAGCAAAACAGAACAAAACAACATGATCACAAAAAATAGAATCAAGGGGATGTACACCTCATTAACAAAATTAATAGGGTAATAAATAATATATACAAATGAGCACAGTGTTGAGGGGAGGGGAAGGATGAGGGGAGGAGCAGAGAGTAGGGTGGGGAGGGGAGGGGGAGTAGAGGGAAAGGGGACTCAGCTGAGGGGAAGAGAAGGGGGAGGAGCAGAGGGTGAAGGGGGAGCAGAGGGAAAAGGGGGGAGCTCAGTCTGGGAAGACCTCTTGGAGAAGGTGAGCTCTCAATAGGGCTTTGGAGAGGGGAAGAGAGTTAGAGAGTTAGTTTGGCGGACATGAGGAGGGAGGGCATTCCAGGACAGCGTGAGGACATGGGCCAGGGGTCGATGGCGGGATAGGCGTGAACGGGGGACAGTGAGGAGGTGAGCGGCAGAGAAGCGGAGTATACGGGGTGGGCAGTAGAAATGGAGAAGGGAGGTGAGGTAGAAGGGGGCAAGGTGATGGACAGCTCTTGAGAACAGGAAGCCTGGAGCTTCCCCCGGCTCAGGCAACAAAGCTCAAGCTGCTCCCCTGCAGAACTGGAGGACAAGGGTTCTCCTCAGTGCTGCAGGAAGCCGGAGACTGCACAGATGGAGACCCTGCAGCCCCCCTCATTTGGATTCCCCACACCTGCCATCCGTGGACTCTCTTACCTGGTCCAGGGAGTAGTTGACGTGGGATATGGTGAGGTGTGGGTCAGCCAGGAACTGCAAAAAATACCCCATCATGAGTGCAGCCAAATGAGGCAAGCCTGAGAGGCATCCGGAGTGGGGCCCTGGGCTCCCACCAAGGGCTCTCCCATCCCAGTGGGCTCCCCCATCCCGGTGGTCCTTTTCCTCCACGGACTCTCTCCCACTCCGGCGGGCTCCCCCGGGCTCACCTCCTGCTCCAGGTCGAGCAGTGCCTGGCGATAGGGCTGCAGCGCTGAGTCCAGGCCAGTGCAGAAGGCTCGCAGATAGATGCCATGCAGGCCCCCCTGGCCCTGCTGGGAAGGGTGGTGGTCCTGGAGGACACAGAAGGAACCGGCTGCTCGGGGCTTCCCGGAGCCATTGCGGGGCCTGGACTGCTCCTCCCGGAGTGCAGAACCGGTTGCATCAGGGCCTCAGTCGGGCTCCCAGACTGCCCCAAGGTGGGATGGAACCACATAAGATCTGACAGTCCTGAGCAGCCTACACAATGCTGGGCACAGGGCCTGCACTCAACATGGGCCACAGTTGCTTTCTGCTCGCCCTAGACAGCGACAGTCAACTGCTTCCCCAAATAACCTGGGGGTCAGGGATCTCCAGCCATCAAGTCATCTTCTTCTTCCCCTCGTTCTGCCAATTCCCAAGCTCCCAGGACTGCGCTGGACACCCAGCAGGGCAATTCTTTTGCTGGCCCACTCAGGGCACCTCTGCCCGGGGCACTCCCACCCCCTCGCAGTCCGAGAGGAGAGGCGGGCCAGGTCTCTGCCCCCCACAGCTGTGGACCGGCGGCGGCCATACCTGCTGCTGCACATGGCCCGTGTACTGCTCGATGAATTCTGTGAAGCGGATGTAGTCTGTACCCAAGCGGCAGAGACGGTTCAAGACGCTGGTCTCGCTGGGGTGGAGGAAGGGCAGGTCCTGCGACACCTGTGGGCAAAGCAAGGAAGCTGCTTTCTGGGGTTCACTCGGTTCCAGATGTGGGCTCATCCCCAAATAATGGTATTTGTTAAACACTTACTATGTGCCAAGCCCTGTCCTAAGCGCTGGGCTAGTTACAAAGTAATCAGATTGTCCCACATGGGGCCTCACAATCTTAATCTCCAATTTACAGACAAGGAACTGAGGCACAGAGAAGTTAAGTGGCTTGCCCAAGGTCACACAGCAGACGAGTGGCAGAGGGGGGATTAGAACCCACATTCTCTGACTCCCAAGCCCACGCTCTTTCCACTAAGCCACGCTGCTTCTCATCCCTCCCACCCCTGGATGCCCGCTGAACCTGGCGAGCAGATGGGGCTGTAGTCAAGAAAGAGATACCATGAGGCCTAATAGAAAAATAACCCCAAGCATGGGGTTCTAATCTCCATTCTGCACCTGCCTGCTCGGCCTGCTTGGGAAAATCACTTCCCTTCCCTGGAACTCAGCCTCCTCATCTGCAAAATGGGGATTTAATCCTGTTAGAATAATAATAAAGTTGGTATTTGTTACGCACTTACTACGTGCAGAGCACTGTTCTTAGCGCTTGGGTAGATACAGCAGAATGAGGTTGTCCCACGTGAGGCTCACAGTCTTCATCCCCATTCATTCATTCAATAGTATTTATTGAGCGCTTACTATATGCAGAGCACTGTACTAAGCGCTTGGAATGAACAAGTCGGCAACAGATAGAGACAGTCCCTGCCGTTTGACGGGTTTACAGTCTAATCGGGGGAGACGGACAGACAAGAACGATGGTAATAGAGTCAAGGGGAAGAACATCTCGTAAAAACAATGGCAACTAAATAGAATCGAGGCGATGTACATTTCATTAACAAAATAAATAGGGTAATGAAAATATATACAGTTGAGCAGACGAGTACAGTGCTGAGGGGATGGGAAGGGAGAGGGGGAGGACAGATGAGGGAACTGAGGCACAGAGAAGTGAAGTGACTTGCCCACAGTCACACAGCTGACAAGGGGCAGAGTTGGAATTCGAATCCATGACCTCTGACTCCCCAGCCCGGGCTCTTTCCACTGATTTGTTATCCCTCCTGTCTAGACTGTGAGCCCTATGTGAGGCAAAGGACTGTGTAGGACCTGATTATCTTGTATCTACCCAGTGTTTGCACGGTGCTTGGCACACGGTAAGCGCTTAAGAAACATTTCTAGTATTATCATTTCTAATAATAATAATAATGTTGGTATTTGTTAAGTGCTTACTATGTGCAGAGCACTGTTCTAAGCGCCGGGGTAGATACAAGGTAATCAGGTTGTCCCACGTGAGGCTCCCAGTTAATCCCCATTTTACAGATGAGGTAACTGAGGCACAGAGAAGTGAAGTGACTTGCCCACAGTCACACAGATGACAAGCGGCAGAGCCAGGATTCGAACCCATGACCTTTGACTCCCAAGCCTGGGCTCTTTCCACTGGGCCACACTGCTTTTCTAGAAAGGTGACTGTTCACCGAGTGACCAGAAGCGAGGCCCGAGGACGTCTGTGAGGCACGGCTAGGAAAACCTGCGGTGTCTTGGGGAGAGGCAGAATAGCCAGCCAGGGTGCAGAGGTCTGGGTCTGAGGGCAAGCTTGGGAAGGGTTGGTGGCGGAGAGAAATGGAGGGTGTCGGGTTGGAGCTGGAGAGAAATGGAGGGGCCCACGGCCCTGGGACCCGTGCCCTCTCCACGGCCAGGCCAGGCCCGGCCCCTTCCTTCCCCCAGTCCGGCCTTTGCTCTCTTCCTACCTCGTGGCCCCGTCCATTCCAGACATCATGGGTTCTAATCCCAGCTCTGCCACTTATCAGCTGTGTGACTTTGGGCAAGTCCTTTCACTTCTCTGTGCCTCAGTGACCTCATCTGTCAAATGGGCATGAAGACTGTGAGCCCCCCGTGGGACAACCTAATTACCCTGTATCAACCCCAGCGCTTAGAACAGTGTTTTGCATATAGTAAACTATTAACAAATACCACAGTTATTATCATTATTCCCTCAGCCCCTTCCGGGAGATTTGGCCCCTCCTACAACTCCTTCCCGTCAGTCAGTCGGTCAGTATTTAATAATAATAATAATGGTGGTATTTGTTAAGCGCTTACTATGTGTAGAGCACTGTTCTAAGCGCTGGGGTAGACACAGGGGAATCAGGTTGTCCCACGTGGGGCTCACAGTCTTAATCCCCATTTTACAGATGAGGTAACTGAGGCACAGAGAAGTAAAATGACTTGCCCACAGTCACACAGCAGACAAGTGGCAGAGCCGGGATTCAAACCCATGACCTCTGACTCCAAAGCCTGTGCTCTTTCCACTCAGTCAATACTGAGTGCTTACTGTGTGCAGAGCATTGTACTAAACCCTTGGGAGACGACATACAATACAGCAGACACATTCGCTGCCCACCACGAGTGTATAGTCGAGAGGGACCTCGCCCCATGAACCGCCCCCCAGTCCCACCCCTCGAGCCGGTCCCGCGAGTTGGCGTCGCCGCTTCTGCTCATTCAATCGATTTTATTGAGCGCTTACTAGGTGTAGAGCACTGTACTGAGCTCTTGGAGTGTATAATTGGGCAACAGGTAGAGACCGTCCCTGCCCAACAGCGGGCTCACAGTCTAGAGAAGCAGCCTGGCTCAGTGAAAAGAGCCCGGGCTGGAGAAGTCAGAGGTCATGGGTTCGAATCCCGGCTCTGCCACTTGTCAGCTGAGTGACGGTGGGCAAGTCACTTCACCTCTCTGTGCCTCAGTGACCTCATCTGTCAAATGGGGATTAACTGGGAGCCTCACGTGGGACAACCTGAATACCATGTATCTACCCCAGGGCTTAGAACACTGCTCTGCACATAGTAAACGCTTAACAAATACCAACATTATTATTATTATTAAACGGGGAGACAGACAGCAATGCAAGACACAACAAATCAAGCAGTCTAGCACTGACATCATCAAGATCAATCGAATCAGAGACACCTAGTGAACAAAATAAATAGGGTAATAATAAATATATACGAATAGCGCTAATTAGACTGTACGCCCGTCAAGGGGCAGGGATTGTCTCTGTTGCCGAATTGTTCATTCCAAGCGCTTAGTACAGTGCTCTGCACATGGTACAGAGGTCATGGGTTCGAATCCCAGATCCGCTGCTTGTCAGCTGTGTGACTGTGGGCAAGTCACTTCACTTCTCTGTGCCTCAGTGACCTCATCTATATTCAAAACCCTACTTAAAACTCACCTCCTCCAAGAGGCCTTCCCAGACTGAGCTCCTTTTCTCCCTCTACTCCCTCTACCACCCCCCCTTCACCTCTCCGCAGCTTAACCCTCTTTTCCCCCCATTTCCCTCTGCTCCTCCCCCCTCCCTTCCCATCCCCTGAGCACTGTACTCGTCCGCTCAACTGTATATATTTCTATTACCCTATTTATTTTGTTAATGAAATGTACATCGCCTTGATTCTATTTAGTTGCCATCGGTTTTTACGAGATGTTCTTCCCCTTGACTCTATTTATTGCCATCGTTCTCGTCTGTCCGTCTCCCCCGATTAGACTGTGCACCCGTCAAACGGCAGGGACTGTCTCTATCTGTTGCCGACTTGTTCATTCCAAGCGCTTAGTCCAGTGCTCTGCACATAGTAAGCGCTCAATAAATACTATTGAATGAATGAATGAATCTATAAAATGGGGATGAAGACTGTGAGCCTCACGTGGGACAAACCGATGACCCTGTATCTATCCCAGCGCTGAGAACAGTGCTCTGCACATAGTAAGCGCTTAACAAATACCAACATTGTTATTATTAGTAGTAAGCACTCAGAAGCAGCATGGTTCAGTGGAAAGAGCCCGGGCTTGGGAGCCGGAGGTCATAGGTTCAAATCCCGGCTCTGCCACTTGTCAGCTGGGTGCCTGTGGGCAAGTCACTTCACTTCTCAGTTACCTCCTCTGTAAAATGGGGATGAAGACTGCGAGCCTCACGTGGGCCAACCTGATGACCCTGTATCTCCCCCAGCGCTGAGAACAGTGCTCTGCACAGAGTAAGCGCTTAAGAAATACCAACATTATTCTTATTATTAATAAGCCTCACTAAATACTATTGAATGAATGAATGAAGGGGGAAGAGCAGAGGGCGGGAGAGGGGGGAATAGGGAGGAGGAGCAGGGGGAAGTAATAATAATGATAATGTTGGCATTTGTTAAGCGCTTACTCTGTGCAGAGCACTGTTCTAAGCGCTGAGGGAGATACAGGGTCATCAGGTTGTCCCACGTGAGGCTCGCAGTCTTCATCCCCATTGTACAGATGGGGTCACCGAGGGCCATGGAAGGGCCCTGCCCACAGTCACCCAGCTGACCAGCGGCGGAGCCGGGATTGGAACCCATGACCTCTGACTCCCCAGCCCGGGCTTCTTCGGAAGGGAGGGGGAGCTCATTCAGGGCAGGCCTCCGGGAGGAGGTGGGGGAGGGCCGGATACCTGGAGGCCGGTCCGCTTGTTCCAGGTGAAGATGGCCCCCGGGTACCCACTGAGGGCCAGCAGCAGTTCGTGGATCATGGTGGGCCGAGGGCCGCGTACAGTCCTGCGCGCCCCCGCCCCGCCCCGCCCCCCGAGCCAAGGCGGAAGTGCCCCCCGCTCTTCGCTGATTGGGCGGCGCCGCGAGGGGGCGGGGCGGCTCCTCGGGGCCCCGGCGGCCGAGCCGTTGATGCGCATGCGCCCTGCGGAGAGGGACTTGGCATCTCTGGCCCTCCCTCCCGGCATCCTTTTCGGCCGCCCGTCCGTCTGTGGAGTTGGCCTGAGCGGGTGAGGCGGCGGGGAGGCCGGGCGGCCCCCGGGGAGCCCCCGGGACCCAGGCCCTGCGGCCCGGCCCCGCCCCGCCCCAAACACCTGCTCCCCCCGGCCTTCCCCGAGGCCGCCCTCTCCCTTCCCTCCTGCGGCTTGGAGGGCGGCCCTTCCCCACCCCCTCGCCCTCCCTACCCTCGTCCCTTCCTCCCCACCTCCAGGAAGGGACCCGCCCGGGTCGCCTTTGCCCTGCGGCTCGCCAGCCCGATGCCCACGTCCGGGGGAGCAGCCCCCGGGGCTGCCATGAGGTTTGGCCCTGGGCCCTGCGGGAATAATCCTACTGATAACGATGATGGCGTTTGTTAAGCGCTTGCTATGTGCCAAGCCCCGTGCTAAGCGCTGGGGGTTGGGGGGGGAGGAACGAGCTGATCAGGTGGGTTTTTTTGGTATTTGTTAAGCACTTACTCTGTGCAGAGCACTGTTGTATGCGCTGGGGGAGATACAGCGTCATCAGGTGGTCCCACGTGGGGCTCACGGTCTCCATCCCCATTTTCCAGATGAGGGAACTGAGGCCCAGTGAAGTGATTTGCCCCAAGTCATCCAGTTGACAAGCGGCGGAGCCGGGATTAGAACCCATGACCTCTGACTCCCAAGCCCGGGCTTCCTCTCCTGAGCCACGTTGCTTCTCTGGGAAGGCTGACGCGGTGGTGTCTGTGTGTGTCCGTCTGTCTGACTGTCCCAGGGAGAAGCGGTCCTCGCAGGTAGCCGGGGAGGCCGAGCTCCCCTTCCCTCCTCCTTCCCGGCCCTTCGGGGAGCAGGCGACTGAGCCATGGCCAAGCCCAGCCTGCGAGGGGACGGTACCAGCTCGGAGAACTTCCGCCAGCGCTTCCGGCGTTTCCGGTTCCAGGAGGCGGCCGGGCCCCGCGAAGCCTTCAGCCAGCTCTGGGGCCTGTGCTGCCGCTGGCTGCGGCCCGAGCTGCACACCAAGGAGCAGATCCTGGAGCTGCTGGTGCTGGAGCAGTTCCTCAGCGTCCTGCCCGAGGAGCTGCGGGCCTGGGTGCAGGACCACTGTCCCGAGAGCGGCGAGGAGGCCGTGGCCGTGGTGGAGGAGCTGGAGAGGAAGCCCCAGAGGCCCAGGCAGGCGGTGAGAAGGGGAGGCAGGTGGTGAGAAGGGGAGGCAGGCGTCCGACTGAGCGATGGATCGACCGATGGCACGACGGACCGGGGGAGGGGGCCGAGGGAAGGGAGGTGAAGAGAGACGGGTGCCTTTGGAGCTGGCAGTGCAGGTTGGCACCCGTGCCTCGGTCCCCGAGGGGGTGGGAGGTGTGAACACTGCCCCTCTGCAGCCCAGAAGCTTCCGAGTCTTCCGTCTCACAGGTGTGGGGGGCGTGTGCGCGCACGTGCATGCACCTGTACGCGTACCTGGGGGAGCGAGGGGTGGGGGACTTAGCTCCATACACCCCCAGAAACCCACCCCACCAAGGCCCTGAAGCAGCTGGGGATGGGGCTTCTTCCAGGGGCCAGTCCGTGGGCACGGGCAGCCAGTGCCCTCCGAGAAGGCGGCACCCCTCAGGGGGGCTCGGGAACCGCTGAGGGTCCAGAAGGAGCGGGTGAGGAGCCCACACCGGAGGGGCCAGGAGGAACCCGGCCTGCAGGAGAAAGCCCTCCCTCTTCAGAGGAGCGGTGAGGAGCAGCCACCACCTGGGATGAGGGGAAGCCCCCGTCCCTCACGGGGAAGGTGACTGGACTGGGGCGGGTGGATTCTTGGGTCATGTAGGACATCCCCCTGCGGGCAGGCATAGCCCCCCGGGACGTGTCCTCGGCTTTCGCCCCTTTCCTTCAGGCTCCGGTGAAGAAGCTGCCCGTAGCCTAGCCGGGGGCACGAGGCCAGTTGTCCCGCTGGTAGAGTCAGCCCCGGATGCCCTGTAGAGAGAGGCTATGAGAAGCGACTGCCCTGGCTGCTTGGGTTCGTGGGTCCAGACAGCCCGGACCTTTTCCCTACCCTAGGGGCAAGGATGGACCTCTGGGCAGGGTCCAGTGACCACTGTTCCCTCCCCTTGTCCTCTGTGGGGGTCTCTGGGCATTGGTCGGGTCTTCTGAGCTCTTTCATGGGTATCCGCGCAGGGGAAAAGCGAGGGGCGACAAGAAGAGAGAGGAGAGCGTGTGCAGAGCAGGAGCTGTGGAGCCTGGAAGATGAAAAGGTGGCAGGGGTGCACTGGGGCTTTGAAGAGACCAAGACCTTCCTGGCCATCCTCAGCGAGACGCAGTTCTACGAGGCCCTGCGCAACTGCCACCGCAACAGCCAGCTGTACGGCACCGTGGCGGAGCGGCTGCGGGAGTTCGGCTTCCTGCGCACGGCCGAGCAGTGTCGCACCAAGTTCAAGAGCCTCCAGACCAGCTACCGCAAGGTCAAGGGCGGTCTCTCTCCCGACACCTGTGCCTTCTTCCAGGAGATGGACGCCCTGGTGAGCTCCCGGGCCCCGGAGCCGCCGGTGGGCAGCCTGGAGGATGAGGATGACGAGGAGGAGGAGGAGGGGTGGGAGGGGCCGGACCGCTCCGGGACCGGGGGCAGCGACGTTGAGCCGGAGGAGTCGGGGGCCTGGAGGCACCGTGAGGCAGCCGGGGAAGACGACTCTGATGGCGAGGAGATGGGTTTGGACGAGGTGACGCGGGCGCCCGGGAGCCCCAGCACGCCCGTCCTGTTCCGGAGCCCGAGCGGTGAGTCTCCTCCCTGGCCTCCTCTCCCCACACTCCCTCCGGGGAGTCCCGTTGGCAGCCTCATCCTGGGGTTCCTCATAGGGGACTGCCCAGACACTGATTAGCCTGGGCCTCAGCGAACCCCTGATGTTCCGAGTCCTGGCCTGGATGTAAGCGGGTGGCGCAGCTCCACCGTGGTCCAAGTTCTGGTCTCGCCACGTCTAGGCTGTTGCGTCGGCCTCCTCGGCGAGTTCCCAGCCTCTCCCTCCAACAGCCTTTACTCTACACTCCTGTTGCACAGATCATCAGTCGGTCCGTCGTATTTATCATCTTTCTCTAGTGTCGCTCGGCCTACACCTCTCCTCTCCTCAAAACCCTCCACTGACTCCCTGTGTCTCAATGCATCAAATTAAGACTTCTCCCACTCAGCTTCACTAAGCCCCACCTTACCCGTCTGCTGTCTTCTCCTGCTCCTCTCCAGTCCGTGTCTTTTCTCTTCTCTCAGGCCAACCTTATATCTGCCCCTCACTCTTGACTTTCCCTATGTTCCCCTGGCCTGCAACTCTCCCTTCCCACGGCAGTTAGACCTCAGCTCTCCCCACATCTAAATCCATCCTTAAACCCCATCTCTTCCAGCAAACCTTTTCTGGTTAATTCCCCAGCCCCCTGAGGTAGGTCATCCAGTTCTAGCACTTGAGAACCGTTCGCTGTATGCTGACACTGTTGCAGCTCTATGCATCCCTGAACACGAGCTGTTTGTCTATGTTCGTGATGATTGATTTTGATCAATCTAGTGGTAAATGTCTCTAGGCTTGCCTCCCCCCTTAGACTGTAGGCTTCTTGTGGGCAAGGAATGTATCGTTTCCTTATTCTGTACTTCCTACAAACCGTGGGGGTGCTCAATAAACGCCGTTACTATTGCTCCTATTGGCCCTCCTCTACACCTGTGCCCTCACCGTGCAGTGGGAAGGAAAGCGCATTAAAAGCAAAAAACCAAGCAGAGGGGAAGCAAGGCCCTAGTCAGGACAAGAGACCGGGAGGAGGAAAGAGGGAAGCGGGCGGGGATGGAGCAGCGGCCTCTAGCTGGCCAAGTCAGGTGTGGGGTGGCCTCCCTGGGAGAGAAGGGGGTGGCCCGGAGGTAGTGCCAGAGCCACGAGAGAAGGGAGCCCCACGGGTCCTGGGTGAGAGTGGGCCGGTGCTCCACCGGGTCATGGCGGGCCAGGCGACTGTCGGCGCCGCGGGGTCCGAGGCCAGGAACGCCAAGACCTTTGGCGTCGCCTCAGCCGCCGGCCTGTGGGGCAGGAGACCGAGGCCGGTACCGAAATGCTAAACCTTCCCTCCTGGGGCAGGGGTGCACTGGGGCTTTGAGGAGACCAAGACCTTCCTGGCCATCCTCAGCGAGACGCAGTTCTACGAGGCCCTGCGCAACTGCCACCGCAACAGCCAGCTGTACGGCACTGTGGCGGAGCGGCTGCGGGAGTTCGGCTTCCTGCGCTCGGCTGAGCAGTGTCGCACCAAATTCAAGAGCCTCCAGAAGAGCTACCGCAAGGTCAAGGGCGGCCTCTCCCCGGACACCTGCGCCTTCTTCCAGGAGATGGACGCCCTGGTGAGCTCCCGGACCCCGGAGCCGCCGGTAGGCAGCCTGGAGGATGAGGAGGAGGAGGACGATGATGACGAGGAGGAGGAGGAGGGGTGGGAGGGGCCGGGGCACTCCGGGACAGAGGGCAGCGACACCGAATCGGAGCCGGGAGCCTGGCGGCACGGTGACATGGCCGAGGAGGACGACTCTGACGGCGAGGAGTTGGGTTTGGATGGGGTGACTTGGGCCCCCAGGAGCCCCAGCACGCCCGTCCTGTTCCGGAGCCCGAGCGGTGAGTCGCCCCTCACCTGCCTCCCATGTCACATCTCCTCTCTTCCCTGGGGCTGGGAGACCTGGGATCTCGGCTTGGCTTGGGCCCTGATTGACTGGGCCCCGCGGTCTCCCTCCCTCAGGGATTTTGTTCCTGGCTCCCAACCCTGCTGTGGGGACTGGGCTGTGCTGGGGAGGTGGGCTGGGAGGGTGGCGGACAGGTGGTGTCCCAAGACTTCCTGGCCTCTCTCTGGGCAAGGTTCTGTACCTGCTCCCTCTACCCGGCCCCCTGGGCGCAGGCTCCCTTCTGTCGGCCCACAGCGGCCTGATGCCTGCCAGAGTGCCCCTGAGAGCTCAGGCTCCAGTGGGCCGTTGGTCCGACCTGTCCAGAGTCTGAGCTGGGGGTCTCTGCCTTTGAACTCTTGCTGGTGCCCAGACTTGGTGGGTTTGCGGGAAAGGCCGGTGGTGGGCAGTGGCCTTGGGGCAGACCAGGTGCTGGCCTCATTCGGCCCGAGGGTTATTCTCCCTGGCTCAGGACTCTTATGGAGCACCCAGGGGCTAGGGGTCAGCCACTAGGTTCCCCTCAACGGTCTGGTTATTCTCCCTGGCTCGGGACTCTTATGGAGCACCCAGGGGCAAGGGGTCAGCCACTCGGTTCCCCTCAACGGTCTCCCACCTCCCAGCGTGGTGACCCCGGGCTTCTTAGAATGGCTAACTGTCCCCTCGGCCTCCATTCCCCGATGGCCCTCACTGGCCTCTCTGCCCGGCCCTCAGCATCAACTCCTCGGTGGCCCTCACTGGCCCCTCAGCCCCAGTCCTGGGTCACAAGGCTGCGGACCTTGTCGCCTGAGGGCCCTAAGGGTGAAGACCCAGCACAAGCAAGGGCTTAGTCGAGCTCTCTGTAAATGGGAGGAGAGCCCAGGGTGAGCCACCGACCCTCTCTCCCCTTCATCCCCCACTCCATCCCTGCTTTGTCTTCTTCCAGGCTTCGAGGCCGGCTACGAGGGCCAGCGAGTGCCTCAGCGGGACATTTCGGAGGAGGTGGAGCTACACAGGATCCTGCTGGGGCGGTCAGGGCGCAGGGTCCCCCCACGCGTGGGCCTGGGGAAGGGCGGCGTGGGGCCGGGGCGGAAGCCCAGTGCCAGTGAGAGGCGGGGGAAGGTGCTGGCCCGGGAGAGGGTCCCCCGGCCGGGCGGGAGGGGCGTGGGGCAGCCGCCCCCCGCGGCCGGGCCCCCGGGCCCCCCGGCCCCGAGCCCAAACCTGTACCGGTGTGGCGACTGCGGCAAGAGCTTCGGGCGGAGCGCCCGGCTGGTCCGGCACCGCAGGATCCACACGGGCGAGAAGCCGTACCGCTGCCCGGACTGCGGCCGGCGCTTCCGTGACAGCTCCAACCTCATCACCCACCGGCGCACGCACACGGGCGAGAGGCCCTACGGCTGCTCGGACTGCGGAAAGCGGTTCAGCCAGAGCTCCAGCCTGGTCATCCACCGGCGCACCCACACGGGCGAGAAACCCTACGCCTGCACCCAGTGCGGCAAGCGCTTCGGCAACAGCTCCCACTTCAGCGCCCACCGGCGCACCCACACTGGCGAGAAACCCCACGCCTGCCCCGACTGCGGCAAGCGCTTCGGCAAGAGCTCGGACCTGCGCGCCCACCGCCGGACGCACACGGGCGAGAAGCCCCACGCCTGCCCCGACTGCGGCCGGGGTTTCGGCAAGAGCTCGGCCCTCAACAAGCACCGGGCGATCCACGCCGGGGACGGGCCCCGCCCCCGGCCGCCCACAGGGCCGAACTAGACCCAACGCCCCCCCTGGCCGTTCCGCCCTGCAGGCCTCCCTCGGGGTCCGGCCCCGGATCGCCCCCGAGTCGGGTCTGGAAGCGGAGCCTGGGGTCCGGCCTGCTTCAGGGTTGAGTGCAGGGTGTAGTGCAGCCTCCCCGAGGAGCTCGGGAGAGGAAGGAAGGCCTGGTGGGGGCGGAAGGGGGAGTGGGTAGGGCCTGGTGTGGGACGCGCTGAGCGGGATGTGAGTCTCCTCCCGTCTCCTCTGCCCTTTCTTCCCCTCTGCCTGCCGTGGGATGCCCATGGTCCCCTGCGGCAGCCTCAGCCTGGACACCACCTGTTCAGTACACCAACAGTTTTGCTAGTGAGGGCAAACCCTGTGAGGGGTGAGGCAGGTGGTGTATCAGTGTTCCCACCCCGCCAGGACCCACCACCAAAATCTTTTAGCCTTCTCACCACTGCCCCTCAAGTCTTACCTGTCACTTCAGGCCCTGAGTCCCAGAGAGAGAGCCTGTGGGCTGGGGCCATCTGGGGCTATATCCTAAGAGCCTCCCTTCATCCTTGGACTCCCAAGTGCCTTGGGTGGGCATTTGCCCTCTGTGGGCCCAGTGACCAGTGGAGCAGCTGGGACAGGTGAGAGCTGCAGCCCCACTGAATACTCAGAGGGCAGGGGAGCTGGGGACTTCCATCCCCCCCAGGTCGAGGAGTGCCTTCACCAGTTGCTGTTTCCGTGTACATGTGAGGGGCAGATGGACAGGCATCCCCCACCTCCAACCCGTGCCCACTGCAGTGCTGGTTCCTGGTGTGCAGCTGCTGCTTCCATCGCCCCTTCCCTTGAGTGGGGTCGGGGCCTCTGGTGGTACCCGAAGGCTTCCCGGGAGCTTTCTGACTGGTTTGCTCTGCCATAAGCTCTGGTCCTGCAGCCAAACTGCAGCGTGTCCACCTGGGTTGGGTGGGGCTGGCACCTGGGGGCTGGGCAATCTACGTCCTGAGGGGTATAAAGTCCATGCTGGAAGTAAAACCAAACGATAGCCCCTTGCACACGCCTCAGAATTCAGAGTGTTGCTTGGAGGGGGCCAAGGGAAGAGGATGGGGGGTTGGGAAAGGTTCCGGGTCAACTTTTGGGATAGGGTCGGGGGGGCATGGGGTGGAGACCCAGGGTAGTGAGGGAATGGAGGTCAAAAGTGACTGCGGAACTGCCTGGCAGATGGAACGAGCTACACTGGGAGGAGGCAGCTGGAGGGGAGAGTAAACAATGGAGCCAGATGGTGGTGGGAGGTGGGGCAGAACTGAAGTGGCTGGGATACCCCCGTGGCCCCATTAGAATGGGAGAAGAGTAAAGCTACCTGGGACCCTCACTCAGCCAACAGTGGAGAGAGAAGTACAAAGCTACTCTGTATCCGCCTCATTCGGCAGCCCCTCCCAGAAAATCAGACGTTCAGAAGTGGTGAGCTGGAAGGCATCATTTTTAATATTCCACAGGGTCAGAATTCCCCCGCAAATTCAATGACCACACTCACTTAAGCGGGTGGGACTCTGTCCTGCTTCTTTAGCATCTCGGGACCCTGCATCCTGGGGAGCAGCGTCCCCCTGATCCACCAAGTTTCTCAAAGCAGGGCCCTCAGGCCCTCGATCCTGTGTCTGTCATGGAGCCCGGTGACTCCCCGTCCCATTCCTGGCTCCACATAAACCTCGTCGAGCTAGGCTAAATGGTGGGAAGGGCAAATCTGGGTTATACAGTATCGCCAGGGTCACTGCCATGCCACTGACAGGAAGAGCTTTGCCACAGCGGGGGGAAGCAGAAAGATTCATATGCAGCCACGTTTCTGAGGAAGGAACGTGCTTTGCTGCCCAGATAACTTCGCTTTCTGTGACATTTTTCGACCTCTGGGCTCCGTCCCAGGGCTATGACACATCAGACTGGTCTGCCCGCTGCTGTAGTCTCCTAGCAGCCTCTGCCCTGCCACCCCATGTGAGCTTACCGGAGGCTGTAAAACATCTGTCGTGTACTGCGAGTGTGTGTGTCTGGGTGTCCCTTACTATCCTTTGGCCCCACTACTGCTCGGGACTCTTGCTGGCATCCATTCTCCACTCACATTCCGCCCAGCAGGGGTGGGGTGTGACTGTTGCCTTGGTGCTGGTGAGCTGACTGGGTGACCCTGCCTCCTCAAGCCTTCTGGCCTCCCTAACTCGATACCACATCTTCTGAACACCTTGTCGTGCCTCTTAGCCAAGTCCCCAGAGAGTAAGGATCTTCCTGCCGATCGCAGCGGGCGGGCCCTCAAGCAGACAGGCTCAGTAGTAGTAATAATAATTATATTAAACACTATACGCCAAACACTGTACTAAGCACTGGGTTAGATACAAGATAATCAAGCCAGACACTGTCCCCTTGCCCCACAAGAGGGCTCTCACAGGCTAAGAATGAGGGAGAACATTTTACAGCAACCGAAGCACAGGAAAGTCAAGTGACTTGCTCGAAGTCACACAGCAGGCAAGTGGAAAAGCCCGAATTTAAACTGAGGCCTTCTGACCCCCAGACCCAAGCTCTTTCCACTCGGCTACCTCATACCAGTCCCGGAGCGGGCCCTGAACCCTACCAGAGAAGCAGGTGAGTGGAGTAACAAGAATCATGAGCCTCAGCCTAATGATCCCAAACTCCCTCTTCACCCCTTGAGGGTAGGGTAGACCTGGTATAGTCCCTTAAACTTTCGGCAGTCAAGGAGACTTGGGTTCTAGTCTTGACTCTGGAAAACAGGCCTGCTGTGTGACATTGGACCAGTTGCTGAACCTCTCTGGGCCACAGCGGCCTCAGGCATGCAGGGAAATACAAAACACTACAGATGGCAGGGATTGCTGGGTTTCAGCGATTTCTGTGGAGGGTGGGGGGCAGCTGGACGTCTGAAATTGGATCGTCACTGAGGGGAGGGAGGGAGGAGCTTGGCTGAGGCTGAAGGGGAAGTGGTGTGGCTGTCAGGCCTGGGGTCGCCGGCGGGAGCGGGGGGTGGGGGCGGCCGTGCGGGGTCCCCCCGAGCGGAGAGTGTTGGGATTGGGGGGAAACCCTCAGTCGGACCGTTTTCCCGCTAAGGGGCCGGGCCTGCGAGGCCTCAGGGAAGTTTGCTCGAGTTCCCTGAATAATTCCTTCTCTCCCTCCCCCGAGCCTGCGGAGACCCCGTTTCGGGGGCTGGTTATAACCTAGCTGGGGAGACAGACACAGATAGATGAAAGATCGGAGGAAGAAATAGAGTGTATTGTATATATTTGTATGTAGAGCTAGAAATGCTTCGGTAGTGTGGAAGTACTGAAGTGGGATATAAACCCGGGAGAGGGGAAGAGAGGTTAATCAGGAAAGGCTACCGGGAGGAGATGGGATTTCAGGAGAGCTTGAGAGCTGTCGGGAGTTGGGGTCTGCCGGATGTGAAGGGGTGAGCAAGAGGTTGGGAGTGGGAGGAGGAGTGACTAGGCTAGATTGAAAGGTGCAGAGAGTGTGAGCTGGGGGATAGTAGGAGTGGAGAGAGGATAAGAAAGGAAGAGAAAGCTGATGGAGTGCCTTAAAGTGAGGGTCAGGAGAGAAGGTATACACGGAAGGCGGCCGCTCAAGACGATTGATTGAATGATTGATGATGGATCGGTGGGTGCATGTATTGGGGTTGGAGTGTGCCCGTGTGAGTCCGTGCCCACCTGTCAGGAGTGTGACCTGTGTGCTTCAACGAAGCTGAGCCTAAAGCGCCCCTGGGTCAACCAGAGCCACAGAAAACCGGCCCTTTCCCTCCCCCTACTCTCCACCCTTCCCCCCCACATATACCCTTCCCCTGACACCCGGGGATCTCATCGGGGTTGCTTCCTGGGTCTTAATCTCCCTCTGCTCCCTGGTGGCCAGGACTGTGCAAGAGGTAGCTGGGTCTGGGATTCCCTTGGGAAGGCCCGATGGATGGCCCAGAAGGGAAGGGGGCTTCCTCAAGCTCCCTTCCCCCGGGAAGCCCCCACTCCGCTGGTGGAGAGAGAGGGAGGAGATGGAGGCAGGCGGGGATCCAGGCGGGGAGCCGGGATGAGTCGGAGGGGCCGGTCCCGCCAGGAGCCGAGCCGTGGGCGCCGGGCAGCGGGCGCGCTGGGCCCTTCTGCCCCGTAGCGGCAGAGGCGGCACCCTCGGGGAGGGGGCGGGGGCGGGAACGTAACGGGGCAGGGTCCGCGCCCGCCACCCCCCGTCCCCAGTTCTCCCAGCCCGGCCACTCGAAAAGACGCTCTGAGGCCCAGCGGTGTGTCTACGTGGACCGTGCTAAAGACCTCGGTGGGCTAGCACGCCTGGGATACGTGGGGGGGGGGGTCAAGGGGGCAGGGAGGGGAGGTGTGAGGGGCGGAGACAGAAAGGGGGTTCGTGGGGGGCGGGGGCGGGGAGGGGGTAGGTGGGGGTCAAGGGCAGGGAAGGGAGATGTTCAGGGTAGGAGCGGGAAGGGGAAAGTGGGGTCGGGGATGGGAGACAGGGGAGGCTCAGGGCTGGCGGAGGAGGCCGGGGGTCCGCGGGGTGAAGATCATGTCCAGCGAGGCCCCGGTCTCGTCCGGGTGCAGGGCCAGGTCGTTCCTCTTGTGGACGCCCTCGATGCCGCCCTCGAGCTCCTGCACGTGGTAGCGCCGCAGCAGCGTGACGAGGATGCTCTTCATCATCACCATGGCGATGTACTTCCCCGCGCAGCTGCGAGGCCCGAACCCGAAGGGCTGGAAGTAGCGGTAGGGGACCTGCGGGGGAGGGTGGGGAGGGGCAGGGGTCGTGAGCGGGCCCGGGGGGAGCGAGGAGAAGGGCTGAGAGAGCCGGGGGTGAAGGGACAGGGCGAGGGCCTGGGGGAGAAGGACCTCGGAGAAGGGGGTTCTTGGCGGGGGTCGCTTACGTTCTTGGCGAAGTTCTCCAGGGTGAACTCGTCGGGTTTGGGGAAGAACTCCCGGCGGTGCATGCGGCCGATGTTGAGGATGATGTTGGTGCCCTTCTTGACCGGGTAGCCGTCAATCACGTCGTCCTGCAGGGCCTTGCGCATGACCAGGTCGACTACGGGCTGGTAGCGCATGCTCTCGAAGATGAAGCTCTCCACCACTTTCAGCTTCTGCATGTCCTCCATCTCGATGTCCCGGTCGCCTGCCGGGCCCGCAGCGACGCGGCTCAGCCCAGGAACCCTCGGGCCCCACGGCGGGGCGAAGGACGCGCGGAACAGAGCGCGCACACCGGCCCCTGGGCCCTGGCGCTCGGGAGCGGCTCCGGACCTCCGGAAGGCGGCCCCTGGGCCAGCCCCGGGGTGGGAGGGGGGGGCGCGGCCCGGGGTCGGGGGGCTCGGCCCGGGGTCGGGGGGCCTGGCCCTCCCCCTCACCGATCTCCGTCCGGATCTCCTCCACGATGGCCTGCTCGACGTTGGGGTGCTTGGCGATGAGCAGCAACATGAAGAAGATGGTCACGGACATGGTGTCGGGAGCGGCAATCAGCATCTCCAGCATGCACTGGTTCACATTCTCCCTGGTCAGATCCCCGCGGTCCTGGAAGACGCGGCCGGGACGCTCCCTGGATGCCGCCTCCCCCCACCCCCACCGGGGGACCCCAGGGCAGAGACGGCCGGGCCAACTGATGAGGGGCCAGGGGTCAACGGGCAGGCCTGGCGGGCTCCGAGACACAGGGGGGAGGTGGAGGAGGGAGGGAGGGAGGGAAGGGGGCTGGGCTCTTTCCGCTATCCACGGATGATTCCCGAGTCTCCCTATCCAGCCCCGGCCTCTCGCCTTCTCTGCAGCCTCGCATTTTCTCCCGACTTGAGGATATCTCTATTGGGATGATGTCTCTCCGACACCTGCAGATCCCGTCTCCTCCAAGAGGCCTTTCCCGACTAACCCCTCATTCGTTCATTCATTCATTCATTCATTCATTCATTCATTCATTCATTCGTTCGTTCATTCAGTCGTATTTATTGAGCTCTTACTGTATGCAGAGCACTGTACTCCTCATTGCCCTCCCCTCTGCGTTGTACCTGCACCTGACTCTGTAGTCGGTCAGTGGATCTTTTACCCATTTAATATTCACCCCGCCCTCAGCCCCTCAGCACTCATGCACCCTGTCATCCCTTGAGAAGGTATGCCCCTTCTAGGCTGTAAGCTTGTGGTGGGCAGGCCACCAATGTGTCTTGCCACGTTCTTCTAATCTACCCACCCCAACCCTTAGTACAGTGCTCTGCACACAGTAAGCGCTCAATAAATACTACTGGCTGACTGACCCTAACTTTATTTATCTTAATGTCTGTCTCCCCCTTTACTCCATAAGCAGGGACGGTATCTTGCAACTCTAATGTCCTCTCCCAAGCGCTCAGTAGTGTGCTCTGCACACAGCGGGTGCTCAATAAACATCACTGATGGGTTGATCAATCAGAGTGGGGGAGCCACGGCTGGAGGGAGGCCAGGTTCCGGGCAATGCGGGGGGCCAAGCCAAGCCAGTTCGTTTCTGACCAACTATATCAGATGCCCCGGGCTCCACGGGGCCACTGTACTGGAAGGAAGAGGGGCGTGAGCAGACAGGGCAGGTGGGCTGGGGGGATCGCCCACCTGTCCCTGGGGGGGCTTGACGGCACCTGAGGTGGGGAGGCACCCCCCCCATATGGGGCCGAACCTGGGCAAAGATGAGCTGCGAGGCAAAGTCCACGTGGTCTTCAAGCTTCTCAGCCGCAGAGAGGCGGAGTCTCTTCTCATCCAACAGGGTCTCCACGGCGTCTTGGAGCTCCTTGCTGCAAGCGAGTGGACAGCAATCAATTATCAATCAATCGATTCATCGATGGCATTTATGGAGCATTTGCTGTGGGTGGAACCCTTAGGAGAGTCCGATACGATAGAGTTGATAGACACGATCCCTGCCCTCAAGGAATTTAGCGAATAGAGAGGGAAGCAGACACTCAAATAAATCACAGCTAGGCGAAGAGTATAAGGATATGGACATAAGTGCGTGGGGCTGGTGGGAAGGGAGGGGGTGGTGGTGAACATCCAAGTGCTTAAGGGGAGGGTGAATAAGCGGGGAAAATCAGGGGTTAGTCAGGGAACCCCTCTTGGAGGAGATAGTAATAGCTTTAGTGCTTACTATGTGCCAAGCACTATTCTAAGCACTAGGGTAGAAAGAAAATAAGCAGAATGGACACAGTCCCTGTCCCAAGGGCCTCACAGGTTAAGGGAGAAGGAAGGAGAACAGATTTAGAAGAAGGCAACCACTGTACTGCTTTTTCATTTTCCTCTGAAGCCACTGGATGTGACAGACTACAGTATACTGTTCTCCCCCAAGCACTTAATACAGCGCTCAGCACATAGCAAACTCTCAGCAGATACATGTGGTTACTACTAGGCTGGAAGGACCAGTGTTAGCGTTCCTTAGGTTCTTGTTACAACTCCCAGCATCCCGTTGTCCCTCCCTCTTGCTGGGAGATCGCTCAGATAACATTTTGAGTCACAACAGTCACATTAATTGCAAAGTTTCTTGTTAGGCTGTTTTTGTTCTTCACAGTCACATCACGTCAGTAGGACTAAGTAGAACTGGTGGTGCTTCTAAACTAGAAATCCTTTATGCAGGTATTCCTTTTTTAAAAAAAAAAGTGGTATTGGTTAACAGTTTACTATGTGCCAGGCGCTGTATTAAGAACTGGGGTAGATACAAGCTAATCAGTTTGGACACAGCCCGTGTCCCACATGGGGCTCACGCTCTTAATCCCCATTTTGCAGATGAGGTAACTGAGGCCCAGAATAATTCAGTGACTTGCCCAAGGTCATACAGCAGACAAGTGACAGAGCCAGGATGAGAACCCAGGTCCTTCTGACTCCCAGGCCCGTGCTCTCTTAACGCATTTTTTCTTCTATTGGCAGTTTTTCATGGGCCAGTGAGCATCCAAATCCCTTGTCTTTGAGCAACTCTGGCTGGTGGCATCCCCAAATCTAAATGCATCCCTTAGAAACCTGCATTCCAGTCAACTCATTCAAAACAAGACACAATCTCATCTCAACCCAGACTTGGGGGAGATTGTGCTGAGACCACCAACCTCAGGGAAAGCCCCTGAAGTGATGTTGGATTAGGCTGATGCTAAATCGCTTCCAAGAAAGAGAAAGAAGATGAGTATGTTATTCATTATTACTGAGATACTCCAGAACAGGGCGGGTCTACTTGGGTTGGGGGTGTCAAGAAGCCCCTTGGGATGTGCCATTCCTACTGCCCACCCCAGCCCGCAGGGGCGGCCCCATCTCTCCCCCTTCTCCCCCTCCCATGCCCCTCAGCCCACATATCCTTTCCCCAGTAATGGCGGGGAGTGGACTGCAGCTCTCTGGTCTTGGGCAGAGGAAGCAGTGCCCTGGGCCTCTTCCCCTGGGGTCCCTCTGCAGGACAGGCCCCCTGGGAGTCCCTGCCCCCATCCATGCTCCATAGTAGCTGGCCCGCCAGCGCGGGCAGGGGGGGGACTTGCCTCCAGACAGGAAGAGCTCCATCCAGCCCAACATGCCCTCCCCCACAACCCCATGAACTATTTTTTTAAATGGTATTTGCTAAGCTCTTACTATGCCAGCACTGTACTAATCGATGGGGAAGATAATAATGATGCTATTTGTTAAGCGCTTACTATGTGCCAGGCACTGTACTAAGTGCTGCGGTGGATACAAGCAAATCGGGTTGGACACCGACCCTGAACAATGTGGGGCTCACAGTCTCAATTCCCATTTTACAGATGAGTTAACTGAGGCACAGAGAAGTGAAGTGACTTGTCCAAGGATGCACAGCAGATACATGGTAGAACCAAGATTAGGACCCAGGTCCTTCTGACTCCCAGGCCCCTGGCATATCCACTAGGCACAGTGGCTGTCTGCACAGGTTTAGGGGTGCCCCCCACTCCCGCCCCCACCCCAAGATTCCAAAAGCAGGAGGGGGTTGGTAAGAGAAGAAAGGTTTGGGAAAGATGTGGGAGCCGTATGGTCCCCAAGGGCTGGAATGGTAGCAGGAGGGATTGGGATTAGATTTACAGAAGGTGAGGTTTCTGGGGGCTTCAGAGGCCCTTGTACAGTGGGTCCTGACTAAGCTATGGGGGCAAAAGCATCTGAGAGCAAGGGGTGGCCTGGAGCCAGGGGTGGGAGACGGCATATGGTCAGACTGGGACGCCGGGATACTTACATGGACTTTGCATACTTTTTGTACAGCCACGAGACCTTGAAGAAGATGTCGGGCTTGAGGAGGAGCGCCTGCCAGGCATTGAAATAGCCCTGGATTTTCATCACCATCTCCGACTCTGGAGACAGGTAGGGGACAAGGGAGGGCGGTCACCCGAGGTCTCCAGGGGCCTTGGGAGTCACCATTGGCCGGAGAAGACCTCGAGAACTGGGTCAACTGGGGGATAAAGGGCAGGGGACTGGGAGAGGCAGGGGGACAGATGGGAAAGGTTCCTACCATCCTTGGAGATCCCCAGGAACAGGGTGTTGGAGTTGTCCAGTGGGGAGCAGTGGATGAAGAGGTGGGGGTTGGGGAGATCCCTACCATCCATGGGAATCCCCAGGAACAGGATGTTGGAGGTGTCTGGGGGTGGGATGGGGGATGGAGAGGTGGGGGCTGGTGGGCAGAGGGTCCCTACCATCCATGGGGATCCCCAGGAACAAAGCATTGGAGGTGTTCAGCATGATGCGGCGCATGAGAGTCAGCACACTGATGTAGCCCAGCTCATTGGTCACTTCATCCAACTTGTCCAGGTGTGTGATGGTGGACTGCACGCACATGGCCACCATGTGCACGAGGCCCGGTCCGGACAAGGCTGCGGGGTTCACAGGGGCGGGGACACAGACACGGACAAGGACCCTGTCAGCAGAGAACGGCCCATCCTGGCCACGAGGCTGATGGGTTCTGGACGGTCGGGCGGTCGGGCGACGGTCGGGGAGGAGGCCTCCCGGACACTTCAGGATCACCCTTAGCCACTGCCAGGCGGTCCCCCACAGGTCCCGGGCTGTTGGCTCGGAGACAGGCCTGCTGGCTAGAGCACGGAAGAAGACCCCCGTTCGAGTCCCCCTTTCTGTCTTGCTCTGTGGCCTCAAGCTCCCTTGGGCCTCGGTGTCCTCTGTAAAATGGGGGCACGGATATCTCTTTTTCCCTTCCCCATGGGGTTGGTTCTAGAGTTCTAAGATCATTCCTGGGAAAGAGTTTGGAGAAAAGAAAGTTCCCGCCCGATTTCGGGGCTTATTCCTCTGGCGCTCCCGGGATGAAGGAAAGGAAACCCCTTCCCACAGCGCTGAAGGCCGGGTCTTGCTGGGACGGAAGGGGGCGGGGGTGGGTCGAGGAGAGGGGCCGGAGAGGAGAGGGTGAGCCCGTCTTTGGGTAGGGATCGTCTCTATCTGTTGCCGAATGGTACTTTCCAAGCGCTTAGTACAGTGCTCTGCACACAGTAAACGCTCAACAAATACGCCTGAATGAATGAGAGGGGAGCGGTCCGCTTCTTCACCTTTGGTGAAGAAGGGTCGGATGGCTTTCCAGAGGGTGGGGTTGTTGTTGAAGATGATGCCCTTCTCGTGCATGCCGATACACTGCAGGCCCAGCTTACTCCCGAAGCGACAGCTGTAGTGGTTGTGCTTCATGATGTGGAACATGCTGGACGACCTGCGGGGAGGGGGCGGCGGCTGAGCCCGGTCCGAGGCGGCCTGAGCGGACGAGGCCCCGACCCTCCAGGGCGGCCCGGGAGCGGCCGGTAGGGGGAGCCAAGGTCCTGGAGGACGGTCCCCGGCCTCGCCAGAGGAAAGCCCTCTCCGGGTCTGTCGGGGGGCGGGGGTGGAGCTCAGGACCCCCCCGTCCCCACTCCCCCCTCCCTCCGCCCCCCCCCCCCCACATCCACACGCCCTCCCCGGACCCCCCGACCGGCTCTCTGGAACTTTGGACTAGTGGCCTCCTGAAAAACCTCCCTCAGAGTTAGGGCTGGGACCACCCAACACCCCGGGAAAGACGTCAACTCAACCTGTCCCCCGACTATCCGACGCCCCCATCGCCCCCCTCCATCTCTGGCTCTCCCCCGGTGACCCAGACAGGACCATCCGGCACCCCTGCCTCTCCCCTCTCCATCCCTGCCTCGCCTCCGGTGAGCCAGCCCCGACCACCCAACGGTCCTGACTCTTCCCTCTCCACCTCTGACTCTACCCCCGGGCCCCAGCCCGGACCATCCGATCTCCCCGTCTCGGAATGACCCTCACTTGCTGATGATGAGCGTCTCCTCGCCACCTATCCAGACTCGCATGAACTCTCCGTACATCCGATTGTAATAGTTGCAGGCGCTGCCGATCCCCATCCACAGGAACCTGCCGTGGGACACCAGGGGCCCGAGCCCCAGGCAGTACCCGGGACCTGGGGAAGGCAGGCAGGTGGCCCTCCGGGATCAGAGTGGCCCGTCCGTCCGCTCGCCCGGCTGGGGGTCCCCGCCCAGAGAGGCCGCAGCTCCCTCATCGCCCCCAGGTCCCTGGAAACGCGCGGTAGGGGAAGGGGGAGGAGGGAGGCTGGGGTCGGTGGGGGGCGGTGATGGAGGCCGAGGCCGGCCGGGCTTTCGGGTGGGGTCGTCAGGGTGGGGCTCGGAGTCTCCGGCGGCCCGGGGAGCGGGGTATTATCGCTTCTTCCCCGCCCCAGGCCGGGGAACGGTGCGGGGAGCGGTGCTGCGGAGGGGCCGGTCGGCCCTGCCTCAGTTTACCTGGAATGGCGGCAGCGTCCCGGCCGCTCCAGAGCGCGAGCGGGGTGCCGGCCAGGAGGAGGAGAAGCAGCAGCAGCAGCAGCGTCAGGGTGGCGGCGGCGGTGCGGGGCCCGGCCTCGGGCAGGAGGCCGGCCAGGTTGAGCTGCGCCCATCGGAGCCCATCCAGCAGCATCGCGACGGGTCTGTCGGCGGGGCCCGGGCCCGGGGCAGCGAACCTGGCCAGCCGGGACACGGGGCGGAATTGGACTGGGCTCGCCCGCCCCCCGCCGCCGGCTTTTTACCTTGGCCCGAGCCGGGGGGTCGGCAGGGGTGGGGCCTTCCCTGCCCGCTTCGGCCCTGACGCGCCTCGTGGGGCGAGTCAAAACAGACGGAGATAGCCCCGGCTGCGCAGCCGACGGTGGCCTTGGGTCTTGAGGAGCTCGGCCCGAGGGAATCTCTATCGCAATCTCCATGGGCGGGGCCCGGGGGGGAAGTCTCAAGGGGAGGGATGGGGCACAGGCCCCATCCATCCGCAACCCCAGCTCGGAGCTGAACACAGAAGATGAAAGGCGCTGTGGGGATGCATGTGTGTAAGGGGGTTGGGGGTGGGGAAGAGGTGTGAGAGTGTGGGTGTGGGGGGTTGTGTATGGGGGTAGGGAGGACGCCGACAGTTTGCCCTCCCGCCCCTTCTCCCCGAGAATTCGCTTCATCGGTTCACCCTTTTTGCTCGTCCCACAGGCGCCAGCATTCCCCGCTTCCCCATCTCCCTCCCTTTCCCAGGCTACCTGGCCTTGCCGCCTCCTCTCACCCCTGGAGGGGGAAAATGGTGCCTATCGACAAGGTGGGGGTGCTACCCCAGGGTCCTGGGGGGACGGGGCTAGGGTCTACGGATCAGAACCCAACCCTAGTCCCCCTTAATCCCCTCAACCTCCGGGTCATCTCTCCTGGGCTCCCCGGCCCCTCGCTTGGGTTTCGACTGTGCACCAGAGGTCCGGCTGACCTGATTTTTCCTCAAACTTCCAGACCTGAGTAGACCAACCCCAAGCAGGATGACTTTCCTGGAGGATCTGGGCGCGTGGGCGGGCACCCTGTGGGCACTCCCATGCGTGGTGGAAGACTAAACTGTGCTTGCACCAAAACCCCACACCTAGGCCTGTGCACCAATCTGTCCTTGCTGGCCACAGAGCGGGGCAGAGGGCTGACACAGGGCCCGTGACAGCATGGGGGCAGTTGTGAATAGTGCTGGGTCCAGGCCCTTCAGGGGTGGGGCTGCCCTGACCCCTCTTATAGTCGCCCCTGTAGTTTTTTGGGGGGGGGGCAGAAAACTGAGTTTTAATGGTGAAAAAGACCTCAACCCATCTCTAGGCTCCAAACCCTGCCCCCAATTCCAGCCCTGAACTCCAGTCCCGCCCCCACCCCACCTAGTCCCCAGCCCCTAGCTCCAATCTCTCCCCAACAGCCCCTCCACCTCCAGGATTTACCTTCCAGCCCCCAGGCCCTGACTCCAGCCCTTTCCCCATCCTTACTAAGTCCCCACCCCCCAAACCTCAGTTCCAGGGGAACTCTCTCCCAGTGGTCAGAGCCAAGGTCTGGAGAGGGGCCATCCATCCCCTCAGCCCAGGAGGAATGGCTGTCCATCAATCAGTAGTATTTTCTAAGCACTTACGCTTGCAGAGTGCTATACAAAGCGTTTAAGTAAATACCATGTAATAGAGGTGGTAGACACGATGGTTGCCCCATCACCCCCACATCTGGGACCTGGAGACCCTTGCTCCATCGCTCCCATTAGAGGGGGACCCGAGGGCACCGGCCCATTGACCCCTAGCTGGAGCCAGAGGGCACCATCCCCAATGCCCCCCAACTAGGACCCAGGGGTACCAGTCCCATTGCCCCATAAATTGGGAACCCAGGGGCCCCAGGAGTCAATCTGTCGAGAGGCTGGGAAGGTCACCGTTCAGGCTGTAGACTCCCATGCCCCAGAAGGCTGTTTCCTTATTATCTGCCCTCCCAGACTAGAAGCCAGAGGCGCCAGGGTCTTCATGGTTACCCAAACAGAGATAATGCAGCTGTGGAAGGGGGCGGGGGTGAGAGGACTGGTTTCGGAGGTTGGGGGGGGGGCAGGTATTTATTTCCCAGCTCCAGTCAGCTTCCAAGGAGAGGCCCAGAACCTGGGCTAAGGGGGGCCGGGCCCTTCCCTCCCCGGGGAGGGGTTCGGTCGGGGTCTGCCCTCCTTCTCCTCCTCTCCCCCTCACCCCATCCTTCCTCAAGCTCTGAGACCTCTCTCCCTCCAGGCCCCGCCAGCACCCTGGGCTCAGCGAGATGCCCGAACGACCACCATCTCCTGCAGCCAACACTTTGACCTCCTGGGGAGGGCAAGCTGCATCATCAGAGGGACAGAAGGGGATGAGCTTTGACCTGGTAGGCAAGAACGTGAGCTCCCTAGGACTAGACCCTCATTCCCCCTATTTCCTCTCCCTTCTGTGAAACCCTTGCATTTGAACCTTTGGGCCCTTGATAACCACCCCACTCTCAGCCTCACAGCACTTATGTACGTATCCACAGTTTATTTTAGCGTCTGTCTCCCCCTCTAAGTCTGTAGGCTCCTTGTGGACAAGGAACGTGCCTACCGACGCTGTTACGTTGTACTCTCCCAAGTGCTTACTCGATAGATTGACTGATTGGCAGGAGGAGGAGGAGGAATGGGAGTAGGAGGTGAGGAAGAAGAGGACTAGTAGTAGGAAGAATAATAGGAGCTATTGGAGTAGTACCAGTAACAGTAACAGTAGGAATAGAAGCACTTATTGAGCACCCATTAAGTGCAGTGCACTGTACTAAGCTCTTGGAAAGTACAGCATGATAAAGCAACATGTTGCCTGCTCTCGAGGAGACTCTTCACTATCAGGACCCCAAGGCTCAGTTTTCCACTGTCCCCAGCTTCCCTAATCCCCTGCTGCCCCAATCCCCCACAGCCCCACTCCCCTTCACCCACTTATTCTGGCCCTTCTAGGACTTTGCTCTCTCTCTACGCCCACCCTTATGGGCAGGCAAGCACATCATTTTTTTCTTCACAAACATCATCATTATCCCCATCATAACCATCACCACCAGAACCTCTATCGTCACCACCACCATCACCCTGGTTACCATTACCCACACCATCACCGTGGTAACCATCACCAATAGCACCATCACCACCGTGGTCACCGTCTCTACCACCATCCTCATCATCACCACCTCTCCATCATCTTTGTCTTCATCTTCATCATCACCATAGTAAATACGATCTTCCTCAGAACATGGCTATTATAATCATCATAATCGAGAGAAGTAGCATGGCCTAATAGATCAAACAGAGGCCTGAGAGTCAGAAGGACCTGGGTTCTAATCGTGGCTCCACCACTTGCTTACTGGGTGACTTTGGGAAGTCACTTAACCTATCTGTACCTCAGTTACCTCACCTCCAAAATGGAGGTCGAGACGGTGAGTCCCGTGCAGGACTTGGACCGTTTCCAACCTGATCAGTTTGGCTCTGTCCCAGTATTTAGTACAGTGTCTGGCACATAGTAATTGCTTGATAATAATAATAATGTTGGTATTTGTTAATCGCTTACTATATGCAGATCACTGTTCTAAGCGCTGGGGTAGATACAGGGTGATCAGGTTGTCCCACACGAGGCTCACAGTCTTCATCGCCATTTTACAGATGAGGTCACTGAGGCACAGAGAAGTTAAGTGACTTGTCCACGGTCACACAGCCGACAAGTGGCAGAGCCAGGATTCGAACCCATGACCTCTGACTCCCAAGCCCGGGCTCTTTCCACTGAGCCACGCTGCTTCTCCAAATACCATTAACAACTACCTTTTAAAAAATCCTGATCACGGAGCCTCTGGCCATGATAATCACCATGGTAACCGTCATCACCACGAACACCAATGTCAGCCACTGTCCTAATCGATGATTCTCTCATAGCCGCAATCACCACTTTGATGATCATCACCCTGATCCCCACTGTTGTCATCTTCACCACCATCACAACCATCTGTGCTGTATGAAGATCATCCCCATCACTAGCTGGACAGGAGGGCCCTCCATCATTGGTGGAGAGCCGGAGTGAAAGGAGATCAGGGTTTCAGGGTTTCACCAGGACAGGTTTCCTGCAGGAAGGGAGTGGCTCTGAGGCCCAGATGGAAGACAGGGACTCGTTTTTGGCTCTCCTCAAACTGGACAAGATGGCACTCTGGGCGCTTTCTTGGCAACCAGGATGGTCACGGGGAGGGACTGAAATCATCATCATCATCATAATGATAGTGGCATTTTTTAAGAGCTTACTATGTGCTAGGCACAGTTCTAAGCGCTCAGGGTGGATACGAGCCCCGTCTCATGTGGGGCTCATAATCTCATTCATTCATTCAATTGCATGAGGGCTTACTGTGTGCAAAGCACTGTTCTAAGCGCTTGGGAGAGTATGATACAAGAATAAACAGACATTCCCTGCCCACAACGAGTTTACAGTCTAGAGTAGGGGGGAAAGACATTAATATAAATAAAGAAATTATAGATATGTATATAAGTGCTGTGGGGCTGGGATGGGGAAAGAACAAAGGGAGGAAGTCAAGGCAACACAGAAGGGGTGGGAGAAGAGGAAAGAGAGGGTTTTAGTCAGGGAAACCCTTTCGGAGACTTGCCTTCAATAAGGCTTTGAAGAGAGGGAGAGTAATTATCAGATTTGAAGAGGGAGGGCGAGTTCCAGGCCAGAGGCAGGACGTGGGCGAGGGATCGGTGGTGGGATAGGTGAGATGGAGGCATAGTGAGAAAGTTAGCTGTAGAGGAGAGAAACATGCAGGCGGGATTGTAGCAGGGGAGAAGCGAGGTGAGGTAGGAAGGGGTAAGGTGATGGACTGCTTTAAAGCCAATGGTGAGGAGCGACGGGCCCCCGCTGGAACTGGAGGGCTTCAGGTTCAGAACTAACAGGCAGGGTGGAATGGGGACGTGAGCCTAGGAAGATTCAGAGATGTTGGATGGTCTATCTATCCCTGATTATAAATTCGGGGTCCAGGAGGGCGACCAGCAGGGGATTCGGCTCGGTGAAATGAGTCTCGTTGGGATGACCTGAGGTGTGGCTCGGGGGCTGAGGTCCAAGGGCGGAAAGGGTTACTGGGACTGCCACTCCCTCTCCCCCCGCGTCCACTTCCTCCTCCTCGGTTTGTAGACCGGGCCGTTTCGACCCAAGGATGGGAGCGTAGGAGCCCCCGGCAGCGACTCGTAAACGTGCCACGGCGAGAGGGCGGCCCGCTCGGGCCGGGAGGCCCCGGGGAGAGCGGCGACCTGGAGGACCTGCCCCCTAGCCAGCCCCCCGCCCCCAGCCGCGGGGGCCGAACTCCGCCTCCGGCAATAACCCGCGGCCGGCCCGCGGGGAAGATGCGAGGAGAGAAAACCCTCCTCCTGCGGGAGGAACGGAGCGGGCCCGGCTGGTGCGAGCTGCCCGAGTCCGGCCTGGGGACTTTTATTAATAATAATAATAATGTTAGTATTTGTTAAGCGCTTACTATGTGCAAAGCACAGTTCTAAGCGCTGGGGGATACCAGGTGATCAGGTTGTCTCACGTGGGGCTCACAGTCTTCATCCCCATTTTCCAGATGAGAGAACTGAGGCCCAGAGAAGTGAAGTGACTTGCCCAAAGTCACCCAGCTGACGAGTGGCAGAGCCGGGATTCGAACCCATGACTTCTGATTCCCAAGCCCGGGCTCTTTCCCTTGAGCCACGCTGCTTCTCTACTTCTGAGGGGCAGAAGTCCGGAGCGGCCGTCCCCGGGTCGCGACAGCCGGCTGGGGCGGGCCCGCGCCTTCCCCCGGGCCCCGGCTGGGGGGGCCCGGCCCGAACGACCTCTGGAGCAGGGGTCGGGGCCTCCAGGAGCGCGGCCCGGCGGCGTCGGCCTTAGGTGACCCGAGGGCCGCCCTTCCCGGTCCCCGCCCGGCGCGGCTCGGTGTTCCCTGCGCGCCGGCGGGGCATTGTCCGCTCGGGGACACTCGTCCGCCGGGACCGCAAGGCCGGCGCGGGGAGGCTCCTCGAGGCCTCCTCCTCGGCTTGGACCGGACTGTTGCCATGGGGACGCCTGCCCGACACCGAGGGGGGACCTTGGTCTCGTGGACGTAGCGACCGAGGGTCTGCCCGCCCCCTCGTCCCTCCACTCCGCGGGGAACAGAATCGACTCCAGGTGGACAATCGGGCAGGCAGCCGAGATGCAAGTGGCGGGGACATCGGAGGAAGAGATGCGGGGGGCGGAGACGCGGGGGAGCGGAGACTCGAGTAGTGTAGACACGAGGGGAGGAGGTCCAGGGTGCGGAGATGCAAGACGAGGGTAGCGGAGACGCGGGGGGAACAATAACAGTGATAGTTGTTAATAATAATAATAATAATGTTGGTATTTGTTAAGCGCTTACTATGTGCCGCACACTGTTCTAGGCGCTGGGGTAGATACAGGGGAATCAGGTTGTCCCACCTGAGGCTCACAGTCTTAATCCCCAATTTACAGATGAGGGAACTGAGGTACAGAGAAGTTAAGTGACTTGCCCACAATCACACAGCGGACAAGTGGCAGAGTCGGGATTCGAACCCATGACCTCTGACTCCCAAGCCCGGGCTCTTTCCACTGACCCACGCTGCTTCTCGCGTGAGTCAGTGTTAAGGGTTTACTATGTGTCAAGTACTGTAAAAAGCGCCTCGGGTAGATACTCTTGTATTAGGTAGATACTCTTGATAATTAGGTCCCATATGGGCCTTACGGTCTAAGAAGGAGGGAGAACAGGTCTTGAATCCCCATTTCACAGATGCGGGAACTGAGGTACAGAGAAGTTAAGTGATTTGCCCCGGGTCACATAGCAGACAAGTAGCGGAGCAGGGATTAAGACCCAGCTCCTCTGACTCCCAGACCCGCGCTCTTTCCACTAATGATAATAAAAATTATATTATGTTAAGGGCTTACTATGTGCCGAGCACTGTTCAAAGCGCCGGCGTAGATACATGTTACCAGTCGGACACAGTCCCTGTCCCACATGAAGTTCACACTCTTATCCCCATTTTACAGATGAGATAAATGAAGCCCAGAGAATAATAATGTTGGTATTTGTTAAGCGCTTACTATGTGCAGAGCACTGTTCTAAGCGCTGGGGTAAACACAGGGGAATCAGGTTGTCCCACGTGGGGCTCACAGTCATAATCCCCATTTTACAGATGAGGGAACTGAGGCACAGAGAAGTTAAGTGACTTGCCCACAGTCACACAGCTGACAAGTGGCAGAGCTGGGATTCGAACTCATGAGCCCTGACTCCAAAGCCCGTGCTCTTTCCACTGCGCCAAATGTAGTAATAAGTAAGTGACTTGCCCAAGGTCTCACAGCAGACAGGTAGTGGAGTAGAGATTAGAACCCAGGTCCTTCTGTCTCCCAGTCACATACTCTTATCAGCGTGGCTCAGTGGAAAGAGCCCGGGCTTGGGAGTCAGAGCTCATGGGTTCAAATCCCCACTCAGCCATCTAGCTGTGTGACTTTTCGCAAGTCACTTAACTTCTCTGGGTCTCAGTTACCCCATCTGTAAAAGGGCGATGAAGACTGTGTGCCCCACGTGGGACAACCTAATCACCTTGTATCCTCCCCAGCGCTTAGAACGGTGCCTTGCACATAGTAAGCTCTTAACAAATGCCATTATTATTATTATTATTATTGGTATTATTATCCACTAAGCCTCGCTGCTTCTCAGACTACTAAACCAACGCTACTTAGCGGGGGAGCCGATGGTGGAGACGAGGAGGGAAGTGACACGGGTGGTGAAGACGGGGGGGGTGGGAGGGAACGCGGAGGGGGGAAGGGAAGAGGGTGGAGGGGACGAGAGGAGAAGAGAAGCGGGTGGCGAAGACGCGGGTGGCGGAGAAGCAGTGGTAGAGACGCGGGATAAAGACGCGGGAAGGTTTTGACTCAGTCCACGATCTCCCGTTTCTCACAGCCCCTCGATAACGGATTGCGGCGCTGCGGGGGCGGCCGGGCTGTCCGGGGAGACCTTCCCGCCGGGCCCCCCGACCTCCCCCCGCCCAAATCCCAGCTTGTCCGGGGCCGCCGCCCCACGCTGGACACGCTTGGTGGGTCCGGCGTGGTGGTGGGGGGGGGGGGTCACAGGGCGGGCCAGGCAGGCGTGGCCCGTGGGTGTCCGGAGACCGGGTCCACCTGAGCCAGCCGGGCCGGAACCGGGGCCCAGCGGGCCAAGGAAAGCGACGGCGAGTCAGGGCCAGTCCGGGGCAGGGCGGGAGACGTCACACTGGGCAGGGATTCTCTCTGTCTGTTGCCGAGTTGTCCACGCCAAGAGCTTAGTACAGTGCTCTGCACATAGTAAGCGCTCAATAAATACGATTGAATGAATGAATGAAGGGAGAGGGCTGGGATCAGGGGCCGCCTGGGACCCGCCCGTCACCAGCCGGGCTTGGACGGCTCTGCCCGTGGTCCGTTCTCTGCCCACGGTCCGGTCCGGCTCTAGAGAACCTGCAGCCCCGCTGTCCCGGTCCCGGCACTGATGGAGCCCTCGAGGGGCAGATCCTGGAGCCCGGGCGGGGGACGGGTTGGGGGGGGGGAGATCCCGGGCTCCTGGGTGGTCGCGGGACTGGCCGCCCCGGCCCCTGCCGTTGGAGGGGAGAGCCTCCGTCTCGCTCAAGGCCCTGGGGAGGGACTCGGCTGGGCAGCAACAAAACGAGGAGGCGAGTCCAGCCCGGCACCTGGGGGTGGGGGGCGTGCGGGGGGACAAGTCTTTCCCGGCTGCTCTGAGCGCTCGCTCTGTGCAGGGCGCTGTACTCGGTTCTCGCTCTGTTCAGGGCACTGTACCGGGCGTCTACTGTGTGCGGGGAGCTGGGCTGTGCCCCCGCTGGGAGCAGAGCGTTGTACTGGACGTCCGCTGGGTGCAGACTCTGTACCGGGCGCCCGCTGCTTCAGCGCCCATTCTATGCGAAGCGTTGTACCGAACGCCTGCTGTGCAAAGAGCGCTATGCTGCGTGTCCGCTGGGTCCAGAGCGCTGTACCGGACGTCCCCTGTTTACAAAGCGCTGTGCTGGGAGCCTGCTTTGTGCAGAGCGATGTACTGAGCACCCTTTGTGTGCAGAGAGATGGATTGAGTGACCGCTATGTGTGGAGCGCTTGGGTTTATTCCCTTTATTCACCTCTCCCTCAGCACCACAGCACTTATTTCCATATCCGTGATTTACTTATTTATATCGATGTCTGTCTCCCCCCACCCCCTCCCAGACGGTAAGCTCAGTGTGGGCAGGGAACGTGTCTACCAACTTAGTTGTACTGGACTCTCCCAAGCTCTTAGTACTGTGCTCTGCACACAGTAAATACTCAATAAATCCGATTGCTTGATCGATTGATAGATCTCTGCCGGGCACCGGGGCGAGAACAGGAGGGCAGGGTGCGGTTCTGTCCTCGCCCGGATTTTTGCGCTCTCCGGTAGGGGCTCATTCATTCATTCAATCGTATCTATTGAGCGCTTACTGTGTGCAAAGCACTGTGCTAAGCGCTTGGGAGAGTACCGTACAACAATAAACAGTCTCGGAAGTGGATTTTCTGGTCGGGCTGACGGAGAACTCTTCCAGATCCCACCTCCTCTTCCCCCGCTCTGGCCTCCCTCCTCTCCCTACGCCCACCCCCGCCGCCCCCCAATCCGCGCCCAGAGGTAGGGGCCGGGTCGCCCCTCCGCACGGGGTGCCCGGAGGGTCCCTTCCCGCCTCCGCCTGCAGTCGTGGGCCGTGGGCTGCGGCCGGGTGGCGGGTCGGGGGTCACGGATCAGGGTCCGGAGACGGGAGAGGCGGGGGGAGGGGAGAGGGTCATGGGCGGGAGTTCGCGGGCCGGAGCTCGTGTGACGCCCATCAGGTGAAAAGTTCCGGCCGTCTGAACTGCCAAGGCGAGCCCGGGCCGGGGAGAGGAGGAGGCGGGGGGCGGGACAGGAGGGCGAAGGCGTCCAGGACTCTGAAGCGGCGCGGCCCTCCCGCCCCCCGCCCCGGGAGTCTGCCCCCCGAAGCCTCCGGGCTCCGCGCTTTTATCAGGGTGACGCGCTCCCCGACCCGATTCCAGCAGGGGAGCCGTGGGAGGGAACGCGCTGTCCACGCCCGCCCGGATGGACGGAAAGGGCGGCCACACTCGGGCTTGGCGGAACTGGAACCCGCGGAGACCAAACGGCGCAGCCCCCTGCTCCCCAGCCCCCTGCTCCCCAGCCCCCTGCTCCGCCGTCCCCTTCCCCTCTCCCCTCCATCCGCAGCTCCAACTCCGCACAGTCCGGCCCGCCTGGCTCAGCGGCCGGGAGGCGGGAGGGGAGAGGGCGTGAGGGTGATCCCCGACCCCCGGGGCCTCGGGCTCGATGCACGGGCAGAGGTCGCCGTCGCCACGTGGGCCCCAGAGGCGGGGGATGGCCCCGGGGCTCGGCGCTCCCCGCCCGGGGCGGCCCGGTACCGTACCTGTCCAACGACCCCTAGGGCTGCTTCGCCGGTCCGGGAGCCAGCGGGCTTCCTGCTCTCCCTCCGGGGAGCGTCCCTTATAAAGGGGCTTCCCGTTGCCAAGGGAGCCGTTGCTTAGAGACCAAATCGTTTTTTTAACTATATGTCAGGGGCCAAGGCGAATTAGAATCGAATCTGTCATCTCGGCGCCCCCCGGTCCCTCCCCGCGCGGCCGCCCCTCGTGGGCTCGCACGGACCGACGGACGCGGCCCTCACATCGCGCGGGTTCCTGCCCCGTGGCTCCCAGTCGCCCCGGGGTCCGGACCCTCGACCCCGCACGATCCCGCGGCTCCCCGCCGCCCCGGGAAACCCCACGAGGAGGGGGCGGGGCCGTGAGGATGGAAAAAGCCCTCGTGGGGAGCGGGAAAACCGGGCGGGGTCGGCCGGGACCGGCATCGGGAGGCTGGGAGGAAGGTGTCACGGCCCGTGGGTCCGAGCCCGTGGGTCCGAGCCCGTGGAGCGCCCAGCGGCTTGCCTCTGCCCCAGAACTTCGCAGCTAACCGGGCGCTGGAAGATGGGGGCACGTACCAGATCTCTCTGCCCCTCTGCCCCGTGCAAAAAAAGTGCCCTTAGAAGTCCGGATTAGCTGCTCCCACTTTTGCCCGCACGTGATGCCTGTTTCCTTGTTTTGATGTCTGTCTCCCAGCTCTAGACTGTAAGCCCTTTGTGGGCAGGGATTGTCTCTATTGTTGTATTGTGCTTTCCAAGCTCTTAGTACAGTGCTCTGCACACAGTAAGCGCCCATTAAATACTATTGAATGAATGAATGAATGATCTTCCGCCCTGCCCAGCTAAACCTCCACCTACTCCCGAATTATCCCGCTGGTGGCCACCGTGGTCGGGTCCCAGGGTGGCAGGCGGGCCATGGCGGCAGGAGGCGCGGAAGAGCGCTTCGCTAGCCAGGTGGAGAGTCGAGTAGCCCAGCCTGGTTCCTCCCGGTCAGCCCCGTCTTTGCTCCTAGATCATTTCAGGAATCGGGGTCGAGGGGTCGAATGGGTGGGGCAAGGGGACAGAGCGGCTGTACAGCGAGCTGGGGTGGGGGGTCTCCTGAACCCCGGCCATCGGTGCGGCCGGGCACCCCAGCGTAGAGGTCGTGTCCAGGCACCGCCCGAGTCTGCGCAGGTTCCAATCTCAGATCGGGACACTTCTTTCTCCCTTGGAACAAAGTTTGGGAGCCACCCCATCTTCTTCCCGTTCTCTCTTGGAAAAAAGGTATGGGGCTCCTACTCTCATCCCACCAGAAATAAGGTAACAGAGCCCTCCCTTCTCCCCCCCTGCCTTCCCTTCTCCCCCCTCTCCTGAAACAAAGAAAGGGTCCCCTCCTTCCTCCCCTCCCACAGTATTCCCAGGGATTTACAGAGGCTTTCCCACTCCATCTTGGGGAAGCAGGTGGAGCAGCGTGGCCTAGTGGAGAAAGCCTAGGCCTGGGAGTCAGAGGACATGGGTTCTAATTTCAGCTTTGCTACTTACCGGTTTTGTGCCCTTGGGCAGGTCACTTAACTTCTCTGTGCCTCAGTTTCCTCATCGCTTCTCCTTCCTAAACTGTGACCCCCACTTGGGGCAGGGACTATGTCCTACCCAATTATTTATTATTATTAATAATAATGATGATGATGGTATTTGTTAAGCACTTTCTATGTGCCAGGCACTGTACTAAGCGCTAGGGTGGATACAAGCAAATCAAGTTGGACAAAGACTCGATCCCATGTGGGGCTTACAGTCTCAATCCCCATTTTAGAGATGAGCTGAGCGAGGTTTAGAGAAGCGAAGTGATTTGCTCAAGGTCACATAACAGACAAGTGGCAAAGCAGCATTAGAACCCATAACCTTTACACTCCCAGGCCCGTGCTCAATCCACTACACCAGCAGTGCTTGGTACAGAGTAAGCCCTTGACAAGTACCATGAGGCAAAAACCATAATTATTATTATTCACTCAGACACATGGAACGGAAACACTAACCGCAAGCGTTTGGCTCTGTGTCAAAGCTACGTCGCAAACACCGTCGACACCCTCGAGCCCACCCTGCCCTAGAATGGTATGTGTCCTCTGACCCCACTTGCCGGAGAATGGTCCATTTCCCCCTTAGGCCCGCTCCGGCCTAGGCCTCCCGCGGTGAAGAATGGTAAGTCCCATCCCCCTGGACCCGATACACACACACACACACACACACACACACCCCTGCCACGGGGACAAGGGTCCCTTTGACAGGGCCGGAGCTGGAGCGGGAGCTGGACAAGTGCCTGGGCCCCTCGTGGAGTCAAGGCCCAACGCCCGCCTGTCAGCGTGCTCGTGTGGGAGGGAGCTGGCAGACCACGATTGTGGCCGGAGAAAGCACCCCCGCGCGCCCGGCCCAGGAATGTCCGGAACTCGGCATAATGGGCAGGAAGAATCGGGTGGCTTGTTCCCCGGCCCCCGGCCCTTGGGATCTTCCAGGCCGAGTGGGCTGGGCCTGGCGGGCAGCACCCTCTTGACCCCCCACAAGCATTGGGTGGGTTTCTCGGCAAGGTTCGTCCCAGCCGGTTTGTACACATGCACACACAAAACCACGGACACACAGCTTCCCATCACACACAGCCACAGACACACACATAACACCGCACAGCCAGGCAGCTATATACTGTACACACCCACAGCCAAAGCCACAGAGCTACAATCCACATACGTACACATTCAGCTACACATCACAGAGCCACAGACATCATCACACACACAAGAATAATAATAATAATAATGTTGGTATTTGTTAAGCGCTTACTATGTGCCGAGCACTGTTCTAAGCGCTGGGGTAGACATAGGGGAATCAGGTTGTCCCACGTGGGGCTCACAGTCTTAATCCCCATTTTACAGATGAGGGAACTGAGGCACAGAGAAGTTAAGTGACTTGCCCACAGTCACACAGCCGACAAGTGGCAGAGCTGGGATTCGAACTCATGAGCCCTGACTCCAAAGCCCATGCTCTTTCCACTGAGCCACGCTGCTACTGCTTCACATCACAAACCGCTACACATACGCTCATCACACACACCCAGCCACACCACAGCTACAACCCCCACCACACATACACACGGCAGCTATTTGCCACATGCATATACATACACGTGCACCTGTATACCATGCATACACATTCTCATACAGATGTGTAGCACACACAGCCACCCAGCTACACACTACACACACATACACAAGAGCAAAATACCACAAACACACACACACAAAGTCACCCTTAGCACTTATGCAAATAAAACCAGCCCTCTCACTTCTGAATGAAGCAGTCAGGATGGCTTTTCTCAGCCCAAGCTAGTGAAGCCACCACCCCAGGGCTCCAGGACTCCTGAGTGAGGGCAAGGCCATGGCCAAGATCTCAGCAGTGGCCCTGTTGGAGATGGTGGCTCAATCAGTCAATCATATTTATTGAGAACTCACCGTGTGCAGAGCACTTTGCTAGGTGTTTGGGAGAGTCCGATATAATACAATCAGTAGACATATTCCCTGCCCTCAGTAAGCTCACAGTTTTGCAAAGAGGCAGATATTAATATAAATAAATAAATGATAGATAGGGACATAAGTGCCATGGAGCTGAGAGAGCGGGGAATAAAGGGAACAAATCAGGGTGATACAGAAAGGAGTCAGAAAAGAGGAAATGAGGGCTTATTCAGGGAAGGCCTCTTGGAGGAGACGTGCTTTCAATAAGGCTTTGAAAGGTTTGGTGGAGGCAGAAGTTAGGAAGGTCCCACCTGTTGGATGCGGCGTCTGCAAGAATGAAGACTTAGGAGGGATTCCCTATGGCTCTGGGGTGAGGTGGGATCCCCCGAAATGTGGTCCAGCTCTCCAGATCCAGGAGCTCAAGGTGTCACTTCCCATGGCCAGCACTCTGTCATCTGATATAGAGGCATCACAGAGAACCATATGGACACAGCAACACGTCCAGTGGATGGAACGGAGCAGGCGGAGAGTCTTTCTGACTCTGGCTGGCTCCGAGAGCAATTCATCGACACGACTTTGTAATCACTCTCGTTTCCTTTCATTCACTTCAGTACTCTTCTTGCTGTTCCCCCTGGCTCCACTATTTACCCTCTAGACTAGGAACTCTTTGTGGGCAGCGAGCATGTCTACCAACTCTATTTTATTATACTCTCTCAAGTGTCCAGTACAGAACTCACCACCTAGGAAGTACTCGATAAATACTATCGACAGACTGATTGATTGAAGAATTCCAGGCTCTTCTCTCCCTATTAGACTGTAAGTTTCCTGGAAGTAGGTTGTTTTATTCATAGCTACTGTAGTCTCCCAAATAAGAGTAAGGACTGTGGTATTTGTTAAGTATTTGTTAAGCACTTACTACTGAGCTTTGGGTTAGATACATTATGATCAGATTGGACATAGTCCCTGTCCTATCTGGGACTCACAATCTAGGTAAGAGGGAAGAAAAGATATTTAATCCCCATTTAACCGATGAGGAATCTCGGGTCCAAAGAAGTGAAGTGATTTGCCCAAGTTCACCCAGCAGTCAAGTGGCAAAGCCAAGACTAGAACCCATGTCTGTGCTCTTTCCAGGAGGCCATGCTGCTTTGTTCAGTGCCTGGCACAAATGCCATCATTATTATTATTTGTACTTAGTTCCCACGTGTAGAGTGCAGGGGGCTCAATAATCACTATTGATTGGTTGGTTGATTGATTGGTTGGTTAGTTACAGAACTGCTTTTTCCTCTCAGGAGTCCCACTTGGTTGCTCTGAATGGATTAGATATTGTGAATCATAAAGTCACAATAGAATGACCACAGATGTCGTTACTTATTGGGCTCATCTTTTCACTGTTTTTCAAGACTGGGAATTGGATTCTTACAACATTCAGACAGAGATTTAGCCAAAATCAGTTCAGTTGGTCTAATAGAGTCCAGGATTAGACCCTGGTTTCTATGAGCAAATCACAGTTTTACGGATTCAGTCTCTATGTACTAGCATATACTTGCCTAATGCACTCACGCATTCTTTCATTCAATCATATTTATTGAGCGCTTACTGTCTGCAGAGCATTGTACTAAGGACCTGGGAAAGTACAATATAACAATAAGTGGACACATTCCCCACCCACACAATCTTACAGTCTAGAGGGAAAGAAAAACTCTTGCATTCGCTAGGAATCGAACCCAGTCTCACTCGTGGGTAGTGAGAATTCTACCACTGTACCACCAATACATGACTCCTCACAATCACAAAAACATGCATGCCTCCTCACAGTCACACAAACATGCATTCCTCCTCACATTCACACACATGTTCCTACCATCTCCCCCTCCTAGCTGGCCAACCTAAAGACAAAGTTTGACCTAGATGATGCTGGGAAATCTCTGTGCCCGGGAGGTCAGATGACGAAATGATTCCAAAGATCTCAGCTCATATGCACTTTTCATAATAATAATAATTGTGATTTGTTAAGTGCTTGCTATGTGCCAAACACTGTACTAAGCGATAGGGTAGATACAAGATAATCAAGTCCCCCATAGAGGTAACAGCCTAAGTAGGAGGGAGAACTACTGAATCCCCATTTTGCAGTTGAGGCAGCTGAGGCACAGATAAGTGAATTACCCAAGGTCACACAGCCGGTAAGTGGTAGAGGCAGGATTAGAACCCAGGTCCTCTGATTCCCAGGCCTGGGCACTTTCCACTTGGCCACACTGCTTCCCTTGTCTACTAGCGTGCCGGATGCTTACGCACCAGATATTTGTCATATTACTTTTTATCCTATCTGTTCTCCTTATCTGTTCTCTGGAACAGACTGGTACAGTTTCTGCTGGCCTTCAGATATTGCCTACTCTTCTGTGAGTGTACCAAAATACCAGATAGAGTCAACGTGGCCTAATGAAAAGAGCACAGGCCTGGGAATCAGAGGACCTGGGTTCTAATCTTGTACTATTCTGCTGTGTGACCTTGGTAAGTCACTTAACTTCCCTGGGCCTCAGTTTCCTCATCCGACAAATGGGGATTCAATACCTATTCTTCTTCCCCCTTCGGCTGTGAACCCCATGTTGGGCAGGCACCAGGTACGACCTGATTATGTTACATCTACCTGAGCAGTTGGCACAGAGTAAGCACTCAACACATACCACTATACCTCTACTAATATTATTATTATCATTTTTATCAGGGAATGTTACCAAAGACATTCCCTTATCCAAACTCTTCCTCTGCTATATTGCTTCACCTTACTCTTCCAAGCTCTTAGAACAGTGCTCTGCACAGAGAAAGTGCTCAATAAATACCACTGATTGATTGACATTTCACAGTCAGGACAGACACATATCAGTGGGATCCGCAAGTGATGTCTTGACACTAGTTTTTTCCTTAGTCCTTGGCCCCTTTTAGCCATAACTCTACCAACTTATATGGACATGCTCACATACACATGCATAGCCGAAGATCCTCTTTGAAATTAATGACGCATTCTCCCTATTGTTACTTATTTGCTTACATCAAGGTGTCTCATTTCACCACTGATTCTTAAATGACAATCTCCCTGTGGAAATTATTATTTTTTAAATGGGGTTTGTTATGTGCTTACTCTGTGCCAGGCACTATATTAAGTGCTGGGGTAGATACGAGCTAATTAGGTTGTACACAGTCCATGTCCCACCTGGGGCTCACTATCAATTTTACAGATGAGGTAACTCAGGCACAGAGAAGTTAAGTGACTTGGCAAAGTTCACAAAACAGATGAGTGGTAGATACAGGATTAGAACCCAGGTCCTTCTGACACCCACGTCCATGGTCCATCCGCTAGGCCACACTGCTTCTTGACTGACACTGTCTACCCAAGGTTACACAGCAGACAAGTTGCAAGTGACAAATGGAGAAGCAGCGTGGCTCAGTGGAAAGAGCCCGGGCTTGGGAGTCAAATGTCATGGGTTTTAATTCCAACTCTGCCACCCGTCAGCTGTGTGACTTTGGACAAGTCACTTAACTTCTCTGGGCCTCAGTTCCCTCATCTGTAAAATGAGGATTCAGACTGTGAGCCCCACTGGGACAACCTGATTACCCTATATCTAACCCAGCATTTAGAACAGTGCTCGGCACATAGTAAGTGCTTAACAAATGCCAACATTATTATTATTGATTAGACTGTGAGCCTGTCATTGGGCAGGGATTGTCTCCATCTGTTGCCAAATGGTACATTTCAAGCACTTAGTACAGTGCTCTGCACATAGTAAGTGTTCAATAAATACTATTGAATGAATCAAAGTGGCAGAGCCTGGATTAGAACCCATGGCCTGATTCCCAAGTCTACGCTCTAACCACCGGGCTATTCGGGGCCTTTCCTCAGTGATGCCCTGTGGAATATGAGCAGGGGCAGCTGGGGTGGACTTTCTCCACACTCCTCACCCCTGCCCAGCTGGTGGATGTTCCAGTCTCCCTGCACAGCTTGGCCTTTCTGGAGTGCTCTCGAAGGGACGGGCAGCAGGCTCTCCCCCCAGCCCACAACTCTGACCTTTTCTCTGGCCAACTCAGCCTCTCCTTATCCTCAGCCCCAGTCAGGCTCTCTGGAACCTGGTAGCCCCAGCCAACTCAATCCCCACTTGGGGCCTTTTCAACCTCCCCCAACCCTTCAACCCCCCAGGGGCAGAAAGGCAAATGAAACCATCCAGCTCAGGTGTACTCTGCAGGCAGCTAGGAGGAGACGAGTGATTTCCCATTAATAACCCCGCTCAAACCATCTCCTCTCCAACTGCCTGGGTTGGAGTGGGCCCACGAGGGGGCAGCTTGGGTAGCAACCCCTCTGGGTCTTGTGGACTGGAGGAGGCCACCAGCTGGGCCAAGAAGGGACACAAGCTGGGACACAGCTTGGCTTCCTACCTGCCCCACTTCGACCCTGGCCCCTCTCTTCAACCTGAGGATCCCGCCTGGGCTTTGTGATTAAATCTGTGAGCGCTGCATGGGACAGGGACTGTGCTCCCCCCAATTATTTTGTATCTACCCCAGCGCTTAGAAGAGTGCCTAGCACATAGTAAGCACTTAAATTCCATAATAATAATAATAATTATTATTCTTGTGACCCTTCTGAGCTCTAGAACCCCAGCAGCTATTCTGCTCCCTAATCCTCATTCTGCCAGCAGTCTGCCACAACCCAGCGATCTGGCCCCGTGGGCCACCAGCCTTGTGTCCCTCGGTTGGGTGCCAGCTACCTGACTCCCGAGCCCGTAACCTTGGCGTGATCCTCGACTCATCTCTCTCATTCCACCCCCATATTCAATCTGTCACCAGATCCTGTTGGATTTACCTTCACAATATTGCTAAAATCCCTCTTTCTTCTCCATCCAAACTGCTACAATGCTGTTCCAGTCGCTTATGATAATAATAATAATAATGTTGGTATTTGTTAAGCACTTACTATGTGCAGAGCCCTGTTCTAAGCGCTGGGGTAGATAAAGGGTAATCAGGTTGTCCCACGTGAGGCTCACAGTTAATCCCATTTTACAGATGAGGTAACTGAGGCACAGAGAAGTGAAGTGACTTGCCCACAGTGACCCAGCTGACAAGTGACAGAGCCGGGATTCGAACCCATGACCTCTGACTCCCAAGCCCAGGCTCTATCCACTGAGCCACCGCTGCTTCTCCTAGCCCACCTTGACTTCTGCATCAGCCTCCTTACTGACCTCCCTGCCTCCAGCCTCTAACCACTCCAGTCCATACTTTACTCTGAAGTCTGGATCATTTTTCTAAAAAAAATGCTCAGTCCATGTCTCTCCACTCTTCAAGAACCTTCAGTGATTTGCCATACACCTCTGCCAAGAAGAAAAACTCCATACCATCAGCTTTAAGGCACTCAAAATCATCTCTGCCCCTCCTACCTTACCTCAGTGATCTCCCACTACAGCCCAGCCCACACACTTCCACTTCTCTAATGCCAACCTATTCACTGTACCTTGTTCTCACCTGTCTCACTGCTGACCCCTCACTGACACCCTCCCTTTGGCCTGGAACACCCTCCTGCTTCATATCCATCAGACCATCATTCTCCCCACCTTCAAAGTCTTAATTAAAATCTTCTCCAAGAGGCCTTCCCTGATTAAGCCTTCATTTCCCTTATTCCCTCTCCCTCCTGAGTTACCCTTTCACTTGGTTCTGAACCTTTTAAGCACTTGGTATTTGCTCCACTTTCTGCCCTACAGTTCATTCATTCTATCGTATTTATTGAGTGCTTACTGTGTGCAGAGAACTGTACTAAGTGCTTGGAAAGTACAATACAGCAATAAAGAGAGACAGTCGCTGCTCACAACGGGCTTACATGTTCCTCCAACCACTACTTCAGCTCTTCAGGGTCACATTAGTGCCTTCCCCATAGCACTTAAGCCCACAACTTTATGCTCTAGGAACTTCCTATTGTTGGCAGTTTATTTGAGTGTCTGTCTCCCTTCAAGACTGTAAATTCCTTGTGGGTAGGGATCATGTCTAGTACCAATAGTAATAAAGTTGGTATTTGTTAAGCGCTTACTATGTGCAGAGCACTGTTCTAAGTGCTGGGGTAGATACAGGGTAATCAGATTGTCCTACGTGAGGCTCACAGTCTTCATCCCCATTTTACAGATGAGGGAACTGAGGCACAGAGAAGTTAAGTGACTTGCCCACAGTCACACAGCTGACAAGTGGCAGAGCCGGGATTTGAACCCATGACCTTTGACTCCCAAGCCCAGGCTCTTTCCACTGAGCCACGCTGCTCCTCTATTGAGTATTTATTTTGTGCAGAACACTGTACTATATGCTTGGGAGATTATGATACAATAGAGTAGGTAGACATAATTCCTGTCCACAAGGATCTTATAGTCTAGTGGAAGAGGTGGACATTCAAATAAATCACAGCTACAGGAAGTGGCAGAGTACAAGTACTAGAGAAGCAGTGTGGCCTAGTGGAAAGAGCATGGGCCTCGGAGTCAGAGGACCTGGGTTCCAATCCTAGCTCTGCCATTATTGCCATTTTGGCTTCAAAGCTCTCCATCCCCTGGCCCCATCCTACCTCACCTCCCTTCTCTCCGTCTACAGCCCAACCCACACACTCCGCTCCTCTGCCGCTAACCTCCTCACTGTGCCTCGTTCTTGGCCGTCCTACCATCGACCCCTGCCTCACGTCCTACCTCTGGCCTGGAATGCCCTCTCTCCTCACATTCGCCAAACTAGCTCTCTTCCTCTCTTCAAAGCCCTACTGAGAGCTCACCTCCTACAGGAGGCCTTTCAGACTGAGCCCTCCCTTTCCCTCTGCCCCCCTCCTCCCCTCTCCATCCCCCTACTCCCTCCCTCTGCTCTACCCCCTTCCCCTCCCTACAGCACTTGTGCATTTTTGTACGTATTTATTACTCTATTTTATTAATGATGTGTATATTTCTATAATTCTATTTATCTATTTTGATGGTATTGATGCCTGTCTACTTGTTTTATTTTGTTGTCTGTCTCCCCCTTCTAGACTGTGAGCCCGTTGGGTAGGGATTGTCACTATCTATTGGCGAATTGTACTTTCTAAGCACCTAGTATAGTGCTCTGCACAAAGTAAGCATTTAATATATACGATTGAATGAATGAATAAATGAATTTTTCAGGCGTGTGACCTTGGGCAAATCACTTAACTTCTCTGTGCCGCAGTTACCCCATCTGTAAAATGGGGATTAAGACAGTGATCCCACTGTGGGACATGGACTGCATCCAACCTGATTAGCTTGTAACTACCCCAGTGCCTGGCACATAGAAGTGCTTAACAAATATCATAAAAAAAGGATTTGTATATAAATGCTGGGGGGGTAGGGTGAGTGCTTTAAGCAGTGAATAGATAAGGCAGAAGGGAGAGGGAACAGGGTGGGGAAAGGCCTCCTGGAGGAAATATGATTTTAATTGAGCTTTGAAGATGGGGAGAGTTCTTTTGGACTCCAAAGCGCTCAGTAGAGAGCTGTGCACATAGTAGGTGCTCAGGTCAAAGCATCGATGGATCGATAGACTGATTCTGCCTCCTGATTGGTCTGAGAGTGGGCACGATCAACAGCCTCCCTCCACCCCCATGGGCGAGGATTCTGGCCTTTAAGTGGAGCGGGGGTAGGGCCAGAAAAGGAGACTTCTGATCCCTCCACCGCTGCCTCCCGGCTGGACTGTAACTCTAGTCTGTAAACTCGTGTAGGCAGGGAATGCGTCTGTTACACTGTTCTCTCTCCAGCGTTTAGTACAGTGCAGAGCTCAATAAAGACGGTTGACTGACAGACTGACCGATTGTTTCCATTTAAAATTCCCGTGTCCGGAATGCCCGACCGCAAGGTTCGGCCGTGGCCAAATTCAGGTTTCCCCTTCTTGGGGTAGGGCGAGGAGGGGTCGGGCCCAGGAGGGAAGAGGAGGTAGGAGGTGGGAGGTGGGAGGTGGGAGGGGTCAGGGCAGGGCCCGACCACCGAGGAGGGCGTATGGACGTTCTTGCAGAATCCTGCGGAGGACCCTGCACTATGGGACGGTCGGTGGGAAGGGGCGTTGGGGGGAGGGATGAGCAACTGCCCCTGCTGGGCCTAGCCCCTCCCCCCGTGATGGCCACACACCCTTCCACCAATCTTCATCCGCGCCTACCTTGACCGCTCTGTCCAGTGGCCTGACTTTCTGGGCTCGGGGCCCCCGCCGAGGGTCGAGGGAGCCGAGCCCGCACCCTAAAGGCCCGGGAAGCCGGGAGAAAACCCAAAGAGCCCCACTCTCACCCCTCCACACCCAGGTTTGTCCTCGGTGGGGGCAAGGGCGGGGGCTTTTTTTTTTTTTTTAGAGAAGCAGCGTGGCTCATTGGAAAGAGCCCGGGCTTGGCAGTCAGAGGTCGTGGGTTCTAATCCCGACTCCGCCACTTATCAGCTGTGTGACTTTGGGCAAGTCACTTCACTTCTCTGGGCCTCAGTCGCCTCACCTGGAAAATGGGGAGTAAGACTGAGTCCCAAGTGTGACAACCTGTTTACCTTGTATCTACCCAGTGCTTAGAACAGTGTTTGGCACATAGTAAACGCTTAACAAATAGCAAAATTATTATTATTTTTCCTTCCGGCCCCTTTTGGCGGGGGAGGTGGGGGGGGGTTACCTCCCATCTCACTATTGATTCACCCGCACCTCACGTGCCCCCGACCCTCATCCGCACTCTGGTCCCCAGCGCCCCCGCACTCACTCATTCACATACCGAGACGCACAGTCACCCCCCTCTCCCGCTCAGCCCCCCGCCCCTGTCGCTGACCGCTGGTTCGCTGCCCACAGTCTCCGAGACACCCACCGGTCCCTTCGACGCTCCCCCTCCCCTCGCCGGAATCCAGCGCTCTGGACAAGGGCCGGTTTACCTTTGGGGTAGACTGAGGCAGAGACCAGACTGGAGAGTCAGAGACGGAGAGACAGATACTGAGATAGAGTCAGGGTAGCCAGGGACAGAGAGGTAGAGATTGATACACAGAGATCGAACGACAGAGGGAGAGACAAAGCAGAGGCAGAAAGGCGTGGACAGCGACAAACTGGAGACAAGCAAAGCAGTGTGACTTAGTGGAAAGAGCAAGGGTTTGGGAGTCAGAGGTCGTGGGTTCTAATAATAATAAAGATGGTATTTGTTAAGCGCTTACTATGTGCAAAGCAGTGTTCTAAGCGCTGGGGGGTGGTCAAGGTGATCAGGTTGTCCCACGTGGGGCTCACAGTCTTAATTCCCATTTTACAGATGAGGCAACAGAGAAGTTAAGTGATATGCCCAAAGTCACACAGCAGACAAGCGGCGGATCCGGGATTAGAACCCCCGACCTCTGACTCCCAACCCCGTGCACTTTCCGCTGAGCCACGCTGCTTCTAATCCCGGCTCCGCCACTCGTCTGCTGTGTGACCTTGGGCAAGCCACTTAACTTCACTGTGCCTCAGTGACCTCACCTGTAAAATGGGGATGAAGACCGTGAGCCCCTCGTGGGACAACCCGATGACCGTGTACCTACCCCAGCGCTTAGAACAGTCCTTGGCGCATAGCTCTTAACAAATACCATAATTATTATTATTATTATTATTATCATGGAGAGATCGACAGATGTCGAGAGAGACAGAGGCGTGATTCGGGGCGGTGGGGCGTCTGGGTCGGGGCCCTGCCCGTGCCGGCTGGAGACCCGATGCCGAGGCGCGGGGGGGACGTGGGGGTCTCCGTCCCCTCCTTTCCGGGATCTGCTCCGGCTTCAGGCGGCCTGATTTGTTCTGTTTTCCTTTGCTGTCTCCCCCGTTTAGACTGTGAGCCCGTCATGGGGCAGGGATTGTCTCTCTCTGTTGCCGAACTTTACACTCCAAGCGCTTAGTCCAGTGGTCCGCACATAGTAAGCGCTCAATCAGTACTACTGAATGAAGTCCAGCCAGTCCGCCCTCGGCCTGGGGCCCCCTCGCCAGCCTGGCCTCCCGACCCCGCCCAGCCTCCCCCCTCCCAACCCTTCCCCGGTGCCCCCGCCCCCGCCCCGCGGAGCCGGCCTTATAACGGGGCCGCGGGCGGCCGCGGGCACCGATGGGCCGGGCGGCGCGGGTGCGGGGGGCGCGGGGCCGCTGGGGCCGGGGGCTCGGGCGGGGGCTGGGCTGCGCCCTGGGGGCGCTGGCGCTGCTGAGCGCCCTTTCGGCGGCGGGAACGCTGTTCGCGCTGCGCCAGGGCCAAGGGCTGAGCGCGGCGCTGCGCGCCCTGGAGGCGCAAGGGACGCGGGCGCGGGAGGAGGACAGCGCGGTGCGCGCTTTCCTGGCCGCGTTGAGCCGGGGCGCGGGGCCGGGGCCGGGGGTGGCCGAGCCGGGGGGCGCGGAGCCCGAGGACCCCTTGGGCGCGGCGCGGAACAGGCGCAGCCCACACGGACCCATCCGCGCCGAGAACCAGGACGTGCTGATGCTGATGACCTACTCCGTGGTACCGGTACGGGCGGGGAGGGGGCGGGGGCCAGGGAGACCCAGCCCAACCCTAGTCCACCCTCTGCCCCTGCCCAGCCCCTCGTAGGGAGGGTCGGAGGGTGAGCTAGGCTTGGATGGAGCCGGGAGAGAGGGAACGCTAGGTAGGGACTCCTCCTCCCCGAGACCGCTCCATGCCTCCGATTGACTCCTCAGCTTCCTCTCCGCGTTTGGAGAGACCCACGGTTGAGAGGTCTGTGCTGCGTCCCTGAGGGAAGAGTCGGGACGGAGGGAGAGAGTCGAGGATGTTGGATGGTCAGGGTTGGGTCACTGGGGAGAGTCGGGGATGGAGAGGGGAGAGTCAGGAGGGTTGGATGGTTTGTGCTGGGTCACTGGAAGAAGAGACAAGAATGGAGAGGGGAGAATCGGGGGGGTTGGATGGTCAGGGTTGGGTCACTGGGGAGAGTCGGGGACGGAGAGGAGAGAGTCAGGGGGATTGGATGGTTTGTGCTGGGTCACTGGAAGAAGAGACAAGGATGGAGAGAGGACAGTCAGGGACGGAGAGGGTAGGGGGGTTGGATGGTCTGTGCTGGGTCACTGGAAGAAGGGTCGAGGGTTGTGGGATGTTTTGTACTGGGCCACCGTGGGGAGTCAGGGACGGAGAAGGATCATCAGGGAAGACCTCTAGTTATTATTCTTATTATTATGGTATTTGTTACCATGTGCCAGGCACTGTTCTAAGCGCTGGGGTGGATTCAAACATTTTGGGTTGGACACAGCCCCTTGTCCCACGTGGGGCTCACAGTCTCAATCCCCATTTAACAGATGAGGTAACTGAGGCCCAGAGAAGTGAAGTGACTTTCCCAAGGTTACACAGCAGACAAGTGGCAGAGCCTGGATTAGAACCCATGACCTTCTGACTCTCAGGGCCATGCTCTCTCCACTGTGCTATGCCGCTTAGTTCTCACCATGGCAGCTGCCCCGGGATGCGGCTGGGTCTCCCCCATCCTGGGCTGCGCGGCGGGACATCGGGGAGCATCTCCCCTACCTCTCCTCCCCGAGTCCGGAGGCCCGGCTCGAGGCCTGTGGTGTCCCTAGGGAGAGGAGATTCGGGCCGTTTGTACCGTGCAGGTGCTGAGGAGTCCAGGGTAGATGGAATCGGGCCGGTCCCAGGAGGAGCGAGGCTGGTTCGGTGCGGCTAGTGGGGAGCGTCGACCTGAGGCCACGAGGGCGGGGATGCTCGGATTCCGGGGTGGATGCGTTTCTCAGAGGAGCAGAAGCTTCCAGAACTCTTAGGGCGTCTCCAACCGAGCAGCGGGGGCAGAGACGGGGCGGGGACAGAGACGAGGCCGGGGGCCGGAACGTGGACTAGAGAGGCCCGTGAGCGTGACAGATTCCCCGGCGGGGGTGGCGGAACCGTCTGAGGGCCCGGACCACGTCTATTGCGGGAGTTTGTGTCCGTCATCACCTCTGCTGGGGGAAGAGTGAAAACCGGGGTCCCTCCCGGTGGCCCGTTTGAGCTCTGGGAGGGGGGTGAGGGGAGGTGGATCCCCTCAAAGGAGGGCAGAGAGATCTCAGAAGTGCCTGCGTCTCCGAGGAGCCTTGAGCACAGGGGATATTCAGAAGAGTCTGTCTGTCCGGCCGCCTGCTGTCTGTCCCGCCGCCTACTGTCTGTCTTCCAGGGAGGCCCAGGGAAGACTTGGCAGAGGGCCAGTGGGGAGGGGGGGATCGCCGGGGGCGATCGCAGGGGGACCTGTTCGCGGTTTAAGGGAGCGGGAAGACCGTACTAACCGCTCTTCTGGAGGGCCACAGCTCAGCGTGGCTTAGTGGGAAGAGCACAGGCTAGGGCGTCAGAGGATTTGGGTTCTAATCCCGGCTCCGCCACTTGTCATCTGTGTGACTTCTCTGTGCCTCAGTTACCTCATCTGTAAAATGGGGATTAAGACTGTGAGCCCCACGTGGGACAACCTGATTATCTTGTATTTACCCCAGGGCTTTGAACAGTGCTTGGCACATAGCGCTTAACAAATATCATCATTCTTCTTCTTCTCACACCCTCGCCCCAATTTCAGGTCCGCGTGATGGTGGATTTGTGTAACAGCACGAAAGGGATCTGCTTGACAGGTAAGAGGGGAGCGGGGTCCGGGGGGGGGGGGCGGGCAGGGGGACGTGTATGTGTGTGTGTGGTCTCTCTGGAGAGCAGCCACGATTTATGAACCTCGAACTTGGAGAACCTTGGAGAACTCATTGGTCCGGCGGCTTCAACTACCACCCCTATGCAGATGATATCCAAATCTACAACCCCAGCCCTGATCTCTCTTCCCCTCTGCCATCTCGCATTTCCTCCTGCCTTCAATTCCTCTCTAGTTGGATGTCCCGCGGTCACCTCAAATTTAACATGTTTAAAACAGAGCTCCTGATCTTTCCACTTAAACCCTGTCCTTCCTCTGACTTTCCCATCACTGTAGACGGGACCACCATCCTTCCTGTCTCACAAACTCATAACCTTGGCGTTATCCCTGACTCCCCTTACTCTCATTCAACCCACATATTCAATCCATCACTAAATCCTGACAGTTCGACCTTCACAACATCGCTAAACTCCTCCCTTTTCTCTCCATCCAAACTGCTACCCCTTTAATCCAAGCATTTTTTCTATTCCATCCTGATTACTCTGTCAGCCTCCTTGCCGATCTCCCATCCTCCTCTCTCTTCCCACTCTAGTCCATACTTCACTCTGCTGCCCGAACCATTTTTCTACAAAAACGTTCAGGTCATGTTTCCCCATTCCTCAAGAACCCCCAGGGGTTGCCCATCCACCTGTGCATCACAGAAACTCCTTACCATCAGCTTCAAACCACTCAATCACCTCACTACTCTCCTCCTACAACCCAGACTTCACACTGCACTCCTCTAATGCCAACTTTCTTACTTTACCTTGACCTCGTCTATCTCACTGTCGACCTCTCGCCCCGTCCTGCCTCTTCGTATCCGAAAGACAATTACTCTCTCCACCTTCAAAACCTTATTGAAGGCACATCTCCTCCAGGACGTCTTCCCTGACTAAGTCCTCCTTTCCTCTTCTCCCACTCCCTTCTGCGTCGCCTCGACATTCCCTTTTTTCATTCCCCTTCCCTCAGCCCCACAGCACTTACTTATATAATCTGTAATATTATTTATTTATATTAATGTCTGTCTCCCCCTCTAGAATGTAAACTCATTGTGGGCAGGGAATGTGTTATAGTGTTATATTGTACTCTCCAAAGTGCCTAGCACAGTGTTCTCACACAATAAGCACTAAATAAATGATTGACTGTGTCTAAATGTGAATGGACATGTGTCTCTGTGATATTGTGTACAGATGTGTGCGGCAGGAGATAGTCTGGCAATTTTGGGATCACCTAGCCACTTTGCATGGGTTTTAGCAACTTGTGTTGGACAGTGAGAGCCCCAACCCTCTCCCAGTGGGGCAAGGCTCTGTACCCGGATCCTGCCCCCCGGACAATACCTCTGCAGCTCCAAAGGCCTCTTCCACATTTCTCACTAAAGTTTCTCTCCATTTCAGGCCCCCCTGGACTCCCAGGTAAGAAAGACCTCCAGTACCAGCCCTGGGTGTAGGGAGAGGTGTGTGTGGCGGGGATCCTCTCCCTCCTAGATGTTGGCAGGGTATATGTCTAACAACTCTATAATATTGTACACTGACAAGCATTTAGTACAGTTCTCTGCACACAGTAAGTGCTCAATAAATAGTTGATTAATTGATCGCACTATCCATCTCTCTTGCTAGACTGAAAGCTCCTAGGGAGAGAGTAAGAGGGTGGGGAGGGCTGATCTCTGCATTGGCTTTTGATTTGGGTGTGGATCGGTGCTGTAATCTCCTCATAATAAGCACTAAATAAATACCGTTGATCCATTGATTGACTGCTGTGGTCGTCAGGTGGAGCCCGGCTGGGACTGGTGAAAGGCAGCAATCCTGATGGGCTGGACTTCAACCCAGGAGTCTGGTTCTGGGCCCCGGACCCTGCTGCCCCTGCTGACCATGTTCTTGTTTCCCCCAGGGCCTCCAGGTGCAGACGGGCCCCCTGGACAGATCGGGCTGGGAGGAGAGCGTGGTGCTCCAGGCAAGAGGGGCAAAATAGGTACGGAGTGGGCCCCGGGTGGGTGTTTTGCCCCTGGCTTGAGGGGGTCTGCTAGCCATGGGGAGGGAGACAGGATGCTTACCTAGGAAGGTGGGTGCTCAGACCACCGAGTCCTTATTTTGTCCTCTGGAGTACCATTAGTCTGAGAAAACTGGACAATTGCTTCATCTCAGGGTGACCTGTCCATCAAGACAAACCTGGTCATCCTACTCTTTACGTGCAGAAACGCCCCCGGTGACCTCTCACCATTCGTGCAGACATGCCCCCGTCTCCCCTCTCTATTCATGCAGACAGGCCCCTCCTCACCCCACACCATACTACCATTAATAATAATACTAATAATTGTGGTATTTGTTAACCATGGTATTTGTGACCCATTCCCGAGCCAGCGTTCCGATTTAGAGCCCCCGGGCCTCTGCGCAAGGCCTGGACTCTGCCTTCGTGGCTACACGGCCTGGGGGTGCCCGAATCAGGGCCAAGGGGCTGAGCAGGATGCGGAGCGGGAAGAGGGGAAGGGGGGCGGGGCCCCCGCGCTGGGAGGCAGCGGGCGTCACTCCAGCGGCGCGGGTCACCCCACAGCGACGAGCCACTTCGCTCAAGTGCTACTAAATTGCCTCCCATTAGCGGGGGCGGCGCATCGGCTCGGTCTCGGGAGCTCTCCGGAGCCCCTCCGCGGCCCCCTTCCCGCCCCAGCGGCTCTCTGGAAATGTCCGCGCTGGGCGGCCGGCGATTGATCTCCCGCGACAGCCGGGCCGGACCGTCCCGACCGCCCTAACCCGGGAGAAAATAATCACCGCCATCGCCGCAGCGGTAACGCCCCTCGCGCCGGCCTTACCCGCTGAACCTTAGCACATTCCACCCTCGCAGCCTTCCTACGAGGCAGCTTTTACAGAGGAGGAATCTGAGGCTCAGCGAGGTTAAGGGACTGGCCCGAGGTCACACAGCAGGCGGCGGGGTTGGAGTGGAAAAGACTGGGACTGGCTGCCAGGGCTCCCGCCCCCCGCCCCGCAGGCTTCGCGTCAGCAGGCTCTGAGAGGGGCCCAAAGACCCAGAGAAACGCAGGCCTAGGGCAGGGGGCAGGTGGGCAGAGGTGGAGGGACAGAGGGGGCAAGGGGTCGGAACAAGAGTTTTTCTCCTCACCAGGCTCAGGCACCCCAGAGTCGGAGGGCCTGCGGGGCTCGGACTTCGTGGTTAGTTCTGGAGCCCACAGACCCCTCAGCCCCGGCCTCTGGTCAGCGGTCCGTCCGGTCAGAGTATCGTCCAGCCAGCCCAGGACCCTGTCTCTGACAGAGACACCAGGACAGGTGGAAAGACCAAGGGCTCTAACGTGCCAGAGGCCGTCGGCAACCGGACTCCCATTGCTCGAAACCTTGGCTGGGGGGCGGGGCGGGGGGAATTGAGGTGGGTAGCGCTCTGGACATCCTTGGGGAATGCCAGGCGACGGGGCCTGGCTCAAGCAAAGGCTCCGTGCACGTGTGCTCCCTAGGAGCTGACGGGATCCCTGTTCCTAGGGCCGGCCGGGGCCAAGGGAGAGCCCGGGGAGAGAGGCGAGAAGGGAGACCCCGGGGAGTTGGGGTCGACGGGCCCCGCCGGCCCCCCCGGCCAGAAAGGAGACAGTGGAGAGAAAGGGGACCCCGGGGACGTCTCCAACGACGTGCCCACGGCAGGTAGGGCCGGGCGCTCGGTCGGGTGACTGAAGGAGCCAGGATTGGGAGGGGGAGAGGGAGAGGGAATGAGTCCGGGAGCCAGCAAGATGGGCCTTCTCCGGGGTGGGGTGGGGTGCGTAGAGGGAGGACCCAGATTCCGGAGCATCAGCTATCGTTTGTGCCGGCTCCCGGCTAATCAGGAGGCAGCTCAAGGAAGCATCCTTTCCCCGAGGGGCTGCTTAGCCCTGGACTCCCTACTGGGTCCAGTGGACTCCCAGAATCAATCAGTGAATTTCTTAAGTGCTTACTGTGTGCAGAGCACTGTGCTATACGCTTGGGAGAATACATATACAGAGTTCGTAGACACGTTCACTGTTCATAACGAGTTTATAGTCTAGAGGGGAAGACATTAATAGGAATAATTAAATTATTTATTATTCCCTGGAAGGAACTCGCCTCTCTCAGGCCCCTCGGTGTCTAGGTACCCCAGTCAGCTCTTCTCTTCCCCTCCTCCCCCTGCAGGTGCCAAAGGTGAACCGGGACCCCCCGGCCCTCCCGGTCCCCAGGGCCCCCCCGGACCTCCTGGTGGACGACGATCTAAGGCGCGGTCTCTGCCCAGCGAGTTCAGCAACCAGTGCTCAGGTCCTCTCACCTGCCTCCCCGCCCCCGCTTGTTTCTCTGGTCCTCAGGAGCCCCAACCCCACAATGGACACTTGGACACACCCACAACCCTCTGGGGACTTGGTGGGGGGGGGGTCAGTCTCAGCAGGCAGGGTTAAAGGTCACTGCTGGCCAGCTGAGGACATCCCTCGTGATGTTCATGGGGCCTGTGGGTGGTGAGGGATCCCAACCTTATTTTTTCTCCCAAATTCTGGTTCGACCTGGCTCAGGGCTCCCACCTTTCCCTGCCTCCCAAATCCTCGACCTTCCAGACCCCCAAAAGACTCTCCCAGCCCTCTCGACCCCGCATTCCCTCCCAGCCCTAAAGTCCCTTGCGACCCCTCCCAACCCTCTCCTTTCTCCGTGACTCCCCCAGGCTCTCCCCGACCCCCAAGTGCCCATCCCCTACTGCTCCTCAGCCACTCCTAACCCTTTCTAAAGGCCAGGCTCAGGCTCCCCTTCTCTCTTCCTTGGGTGAAAGGGAAAGCTTACCCTGTGTTCCCCGATGGTGTAGACACGCTTCTCTGAAATCACCCCCGAACCAGGGGAGGCACTGACCTTCGGCACTCGCAAATCCTGCAATATCTGCCTGTTTGGGATTGGTTGCGGGGGAGGAAGGTGGAAAGAAAACGTTTGGGGTCGGGGGCGGCCCTGCAGGTGAGGCGTGTGCAGTGCCTAATGATGACACCCTGGAAGGGAAGGAAGAAGAGAAGAAAGCAGGAGACTCCCACCTCCTTCGGGCAGGTAAACCGCCAATAGCCCCGGCCCTGACCGATGGGCAGTTGACCCACACCGAACCTCGGTTCCATCCCGTTGGGCAGATGTACCTACCTGAGCCCGGCCCCGCACTCAGAGCTGCACAGTCCCTGACTTTCCCTCCGGTCCGGTCCGGTAGGGCGTGTGGTCCGCGCCGTCGGAAGCCCGACCCTCGTGGGCAGGATCGAGCACACGTTCGGGGCCTGGATGGCGGAGCCAGGGAACGGGAGCGATGGGCGGATCTGGGTGACGGAACATTTCTCAGGTAGTCCCACCCCCTCCCGAGAGGGGAGAGGTTGGTTGATTGGGGGTGGAAGGAAGAGGTCGGGACGGGTCCTAAAACCCATGGGATTGGGGCTGAATCAGGTCAAGGCCGGTCGGTTCTGGGTCTGGGCTGTGTGGTCTCGGTGGCTGCAGCGGGTGAGACGGGGCCAAAGCCGTCCGGCCCGCCCTGTCTGGAGGCTGGCCGCCTGGCCGGATGAACAGTTCGGCAGGCTGGCTGGTGAAACCACCCGCCTGCCCGCCACGCTCTGCCTGGCTACAGGCCTCATCGTCCAAGAGTTCCAGGATCTGGCTGCGCTGGCCAATGGCAGCTCCCGGCCCGTCCGGCTGCGTTGGCATTTCCAGGGCTGTGGCCACACCGTGGCGAGTGGCTTCCTCTATTACCACAAAGGCGGCTCCAACTCCATCGTCAAGTGAGTCGGGTCTATGGGAACCTGCTGTCTAGACTCCCAGAGAGAAGGGAAGTCCCATAGGCCCTGGCTGCCCGGGGGAGGGGTTGGGGACGTCCCCTCTTGGACCCAGTGGAGTTCCGGCAGCTTCCGGTCCCTCCGTTACACTGTAGTCTCCCAAACTCTTAGTACAGTGATTTGCACCCAGTTGAGCACTCAATAAATACTACTGAATGATTGCTTGCTGGAACTGGAATAAGCTGGCTGAGTCTCTGGTCATGGGCTGGCATTTCCTGCCCTCCCTCCAACATCCAGAGTTCCTGCTTTGGAGACATGTCCCCCAACATCCGTCCTGAGCCTTCCCTGACTCACTGGTTCCCCGGAAGCCCCGGCCCAGTTAAACTGCCACGCTTCCCATTCCAGATTTGGCCTGGATAGCGGCTCGCTGGCCACACTCCGGATGGACCACGCCCTGCACTTCGATCGCAAGTACCTCTTTGTGAACTCCAAGACCTACTTCCGCCTGGCCGTCGACGAGCAGGGCCTTTGGGTCATCTATGCCTCCAGCGCGGACGCGTCCAGCATCCTGGTCGCCCGCTTGGACGAGGCCACTTTCTCTGTGCTGAGGCATATCAATACCACCTACCCCCGGGCCAAAGCGGGGAACGCGTTTGTTGCCCGCGGCATCCTCTACGTCACGGACACCAAGGACGCCAGGGTCACGTTCGCCTTCGATCTGCTGGAGGAGAGGCAGGTCGAAGCCAGCTTCCACCTGCGGGCGTCCCTGTCGGAGCTGGCCATGCTGACCTACAGCCCGAGGGAGCGGGGCCTGCTGGCCTGGGAGGGCGGGAACCTCACGCTCTATCCTGTCCGCTTTCTGGCCGATGGACCGGTCACGTGAAGCCCCGTGGGCCCATCCTCCGGGAGGCTCGCGGGTTCCCTTTGGCCGACGGCCGGTTCTGGCCCAGTCCGACTCCAGAGTTATAGGAGCTGCCTGCAGTCCTGGCCAGTGACTTCCCTGTCCAATTTCCCGTTCCCACACTTCCAAAATCAGAATCCCTCTTGGCACAAACTCATTCCTCAGAATGGAGCCCCTCTTGACACTTGTTCCCCAGCCCGGAACCTCTCCTGTTTTCTCTCCTGCAGAGCACATCTATCAATGAAGGAACAAAACAGGTCACAACAGTGTCCTGTACCTGATTCTCCAATGTGCAGTAGGACCAAGTCCACACTAGCAAATTATCTGGATTATTGAGGTCAAAAAGACACTCCGGTTTCAGTTGCCCAGGGAAATAACGGCTTTTCGGGCACGCAATTACCTGGATCCTTTGCTGCAGTGTGGCCTTGGCCCTTACTTCCCTCCAGGCCACATTAACTCTTTCAGGCCTGCAGGGCACTAAGCACACTCATTGACCTACATTTTTTCTGTGCTGATTGAGACTTGCAGAGAATCTGGTATCCTCTGAGAAAGACGGCAGGAAAAATGGCTCATAGCGGGCCTTGGACTACACTGAATTTAGAACCATTTAGAGAAGCAGTGTGGCCTACTAGAAAGAACAAGGGCCTGGTAGTCAGAAAAACCTGGTTTTAATCCCCGCTCTGTGCCATTTGCTTTCTCTTAGACCTTGGGCAAGTCACTTGACTTCTCTGTGCCTGTCTCCTCATCCGTAAAATAGGGATAAAATATTCTCCCTCCCACTTAGACTGAGCCCTGTGTGGGACAGGGACTGTATTCAATCTGATTACATGTATCTACCCTAGTACTTAGTACAGTCCTTGGCTCATACTAAGCACTTTACAAATACCATTAACCCCCCCACTTCCAGAAGTGGCATAGACCTTCCTAGTAGCTGAATGGTCCTCTCTCAAGCTTTTTCTCCAGGGGTGGTGGAATGTGTCTGTGGGGGCAGAGTAGACACCCAATTTGGTTGCTGGCGGAGTCCCATCCTTCTATGTGTGTGCCTAGGCTGAGTAACTCTTGGCCAGGAGCAGGGTGTTTGTGGGGTGGAGGGGCACTGCCCCATAGCCAGCAGGAGTCAGAGCACAGGCAGGCGGACAGGAGTGGGGCTGGGGCCAGGCCACCAACTGGGTGATCAGCCTACCCAAGAATGACCAGGCTCTCCCTTTACTTGGTCCCCTTCTGCTGCAGGGAGCTGCAGATCCCCAGCTTGGGGAGGGGGTACCTCTATGAGGCACACCATCACCCCTGCCTTTGCTCTCTGCAGCTTCCTGCCAGGGTATGGCCCAGGGTTGCCCCTGCTTTTGGGGACCAGGTTCCTAGGCCAGCACCATCATTCACCCTTGCAGACCTGAGCAGTCTCAAGGTCCCCACATCCAGGGCCTGGGCCTGCTCCACCCGCCTCCAGGCCAGAAAAGGCCTTCTGTAATCCACAGCCACCATGGCCCCCTGTCCACCTAAGGCCCTGCTGTGGTCTGTTAAATCTTGCCAAGGACTCGGTTGTGCTGCCTGGTTCCTTTCTGTTTTGTACTGGTGGTCTGACAGTGCTAATGAGTCGGGGGGGATGGGACATGCAAGGCCTGAGGGTGAGGAGGGGAACATATGACCACAGGAACCCACAGCCAGGAGGCCCACTGTGAGAGGCTAAATACCTCCCCACCAAGACTAGATTTCAAAGCAGTCCTCTCCCCTCATCCCCCCAAGCCCCCTCTAGTAGGGCCACAGCAGGCTTGTTCTCAACCAGTTTCCTCCAGTCTCCCCTACTCCATGGCCTGGGCTGGCTCCCTGAACCCACCCCGGTTGGACCTGGGTCTCCACATGGGCCACACATCTGTCCCCTCCCCCAGACTCTGCTGCTCAAGTATCTGCCGTGCAGGCCATGCCCCCAACCTGGAATTCACCTGTGACCTCTTCCTCCATCTGCCTGAAGCCTTTCCCAGATGAGAGCCCTGAACTGCCCATCCCCTTCCCTCCAGCTCTCCCCATGGAGAGCTGCCCCCTTTTCAACTCCTGCCCTCCTACCCCCAGAATGACTCATGGAAGCCTCCAGAGGATGTGTTGTGCTGCCCCCCCCCCCCTGTCTGGGCTACTTAGGAATGATTCTACCCAGCATGATGGCATCAGGGAATGGCCTGCAGGGTCCAGATCAGCCAGGGGGCAGAAAAGGAGCTGGCCAGTCCCCAACGCAGTCCCCCCATCCACTCTTCTGCTTTCTTGCTAATGGCGGGGATGCAGTGGGAGGATGGGAGGGCAGGGAAGTGGTGGGGCTAGTTTGTCTTTAGACTGGGACTCCCTGTGAGCAGGAATCATGTCTACCAACTCACTATATTGTATTTTCCCAAGAGTTCAATAAATACCACTGATGGATTGAGGAAGAAGGTGGCAGCAAGGGGACTGAGGGTGTGAAGAGCTGTAAGACTGGATTTTAGTTAGAAATAAGGCAAAAGTTGGGGTAACAGGGCAAGAGGGGGTGGGTTCTCTGATAAGAGGATTCAGGGGTCTTCGTATCCTCTGACATCTACTCTAGAAAAGTAGGTTTTTGCAGCCCCTATAGACTGTAAGCTTATAAGTCCGTAAGCTTCTTGTGGGCAAGAATGACGTCTACCAACTCTACCCCAGTGTTTAGGGCAGTCTTCTGCACAAAGTGCTCAATAAATACTATTGATTGGCAGCCCCTTGAGGGTAAGGACTGTGTCTCCTCCCTCTGTGCCTCCTGCCATGTCCAGAACATAGTTTCCTAACCCCCACTCCCCCGAGACTGGCAACCCTTCCAGGGCAGGGATTGTCTCTCCTCCTCCCTCTGTGCCTCCCTGTGCCTCCAGAAAAATGTGTTTGAGTTCTGACAAATGTCCAGTGCCTTCCGCAATGTGTGATTGGCAGGTTTGGCTCAGCGCCACCACCTATTGCTGGGCAGATTCCAGCCTGTTCAGCCCTCCCTCAGTAGTGACCTCGGGGAAGGGAAGGAGAAGTCCTCTGTCCCACTGGGCACTTGTGTTGGCTGAACCTCCCATGCCCAGGAGCCCCCTAGGGCTGCCTCTGATGGTTCCCGCTTCCAGCCCCTGCTGCATCTTGCAGAGGATGAAGACCAGCCGCAATGGCTCCCTGACATTCCAGCTGCTCAGATGACAGAAAGGGTTAGTCATATGCAGACCTTGGGCTGGACCAGGGAAGGGTTAGCCCTGTGTAGACTGGGCCGGACCAGGGAGGGGTGGGCTTACTGAGGCGCTTTTGCCAAAGGAACAGGGCAGCTGGGCCTAGCAGTGGCGGTGGGCACCGATGGACCGGGAGAAAGTCCCGTTTGTCTCCCTGCCCCCCAGGGATCCCCAGCCCGCAGGTGGCCTGGCTTCTACCCACAAAAACAGCAGACCAGGTGCTGATGGACATTTTACATTCACAGACACGAGTTCCAACACAGCAACACGTTTTTGGTTGGTCTCACCAATGGGGCAGGGCCCGGCCACACCAGTTGGGAGAGTGCAAGCAAACGACGCTAACTCTGCACGGTTTGTACAATATGCCGGGCCCCGTCATAAACTATATCGCCGACTTTGGCGGCACCCGAAGCCTCGGGGGCCGTGGGGGGAGGGTGGGGGCAGCGAGAGAACAAAGCAGGCTCCCTGTGGCCTACCACCACACAAGGTGCTCGAGAAAACATGTGTCTGAAGGACATGGGGCGGGCCTTTTGGGGAGGGGGCACTGAGGGAGCACTCGAGGAGGGGCGATTCGCAGAGTGGAATTAATGGGATCTCCCTTGGGGCAGGGCACCTTGCTCGCCCTCCCGGAGGGTGACCCTTCCGACGCCCTGAAGGGGGAAGCTGTGGCCTTAGGGCAGCTGGGTGCACAGGCTTCCACTGAGACTCCAGGCTCGGCCTGCACACGGTTCTGGTGGGACCCTGCTGCCCACCAGGTTTAGGGCAGGGCTTGCCCCGTGACTTCCATAGCAAGGTACAGGACATGCACGACCCGACCGGCCCCAGGGGGTGGGGTGGTGAAGCTCAACCAGCACAGCTGTGTTAAATCGTCACCCAATAGATGCCTGGGGAGCCCTGGGGAGCGAGGGGGGGCGGAGGGTGGGTCAGGCCCACCGGTTACAGAAGATCGAAGATGCCGTTGGGGAGGTTGAGCGCGCTGGGCAGGACGCGCATCTTGAGGGTGCCGTCGGCGCCACATGAGAAGACCCGACTGCCCGGCCCGATGTCGATCTGTGTGACTCCCGCCCCGACGTTTCGGAAGATGGACTGCTTGGCGTGTTCGCTTTTAAATGAATGGATCAAGCCATGGCCCACCAACCGCCACACCTGTCCAGAAAAAAGGTTCTTAGTGTCTGTGGAGGGCAGTGTCCACACCTGGCACTGGGAGGCAGGTAGGGGTAGAGCTGGAAAATAAGGTCGGATGAAGAAGAGAGGCTCAGGAGCCGGCCCCTCCCACAATGCTCCCCAGTTCCGTTCCTGGGGCTCCTGGCCCCAGTGGCCTCTCCTCCAGCACCAGAAGTCTCTTTCAGCCTCTCAGCAACTTTTCCAATTTCCCTTGCGGCCTGGAAGGGAGGCCAGATGGTGAAGAGGCTGAGTGTGGCCCGAGGGGCCTCCCTGGGTTCCGCCCAAGATCAGGCTGGGCCCAGATCAGCCCGGCCCCAGGCTGAAGTGTCTGCACTGATTAGACAAGCTGCACCGTTGGCTGCTAGGGGAACCAGCATTGCCCAGTGGAAAGAACCCAGGACTGGGAGCCAGAGGACCTGGGTTCTAATCCCGGCTCTGCCACCGCCTGCTATGTGAACCTGAGTAAGTCAATTCACTTCTCTGTGCCTCAGTTACCTTATCTGTTAAAAGGGGATTCAAAACATTATTCTCCCTCCTCCTTAGGCAGGGACTGTATGTGACCTGATTATCCCACAGCAACCTCAGTGGTCAGTATAGGGTTTGGCATATAGGAAATTCTTAACGAAGACCACAATGATGATAACTCTTAAGGTTGCTAAGGCTTCCAACACCTAAGACCAGACCTACCACCTCAGCTGTCGGCTGCGCTGTGGCTGTGAGCCGGTGAGTCCCCAGGGACCATGTGGGAGGCTGAGGGTTTCAGGTTCTTCTCCCGGAGACTCCCCCTGCTTCCCCTCGCCAAGTGGGCTGGGACTGAAAGCTCAGTGTCGTGCCCCCTGTAGTGCCCAGCTGCCCTCTTACCTTTATGTTCCCTTCAGCCGAGCCTGTGGTGAAATACTCCTGGCAGGGGGCCAGGGCCAGGGCCTTGATGGCCGAGTCGTGGGCCTGGAAGCTGTGCAGGGCGCGTCGCTGGCGGATGTCAAACAGGCAGACCCAGCCCTCGCGGCCCCCTGAGATCAGCAGCTGCTGCCTGGGAGCGTACTGCAGCACCGTGGCACCCGGGTCGTGGCATGAGAAGCCTGCCAGGGAGAAGACATGGGTCATCCTTTGCTGGGCAGATGGGATACGGACCTCCCTTTGTTGGCATGAGGACGGGGACACGGGCCTCCCTCTGACAGGCAGATGGGAGGGGACGCGGGCCGCCCCACTCCAGCCCTACCCTCAGAGTGGCAGCCCCGGAGCATAGGGAAATCCAGCGGCCCCGGGGACCAGGGAGCATCGGATGATGATCCCGGCTGGGACCGGGGCCTCCCCCAGGGAGTGAGGTGAAGCTAGGTGGTCCAGGCTGGCCATTCTTGGAGTCTGCTCACTCACCATGGATGAGGCTGTTCCCGGGAGCTATGAGGGTGTCCCAGAGGCAGACGTTCCTGTGGGTGAAGACCCAAACCCGGGCCCCAAGGAGACTCTCAATGACTTCTAAGGGCCTGATTCAGGCCCCCCTTCTTGGGGCCACCCTTAGTTAAGGTCCCTGGGGCTGACTGGCCCTTAGAAAACCCCGTCTGCTTTCGGGCCCAGGGAGGACCGGCCCCTCCGCCAGCCCTGCCCGGTCCGTTTGTGGGTCCTCTATGAGCCCCAGGCACCAACACCCCAATCCTACTTCTGGGCAGATTTCATAGCCTCCAGGACCATGCTCTTGCTCTTGGATTTGTACCCTTAATTCACACCCACTTCAGTCCCACAGCACTTATGTGCACATATGCAGGTCGTTCTAATGTCTGTGTCTCCCTCTAGACTGTAAGCTCCTTTTGGGCAGGGAATGTATCTACCAAGTCTGTTGTATTGTCCTCTCCCAAGTGTTTAGTACTGGGTTCTACACAACAAAAGCACTCAATAAATATGATTAGGTGATGGATTGATTAACTGATCCACACAGAGACCTCCCTGCCTCCTTCCTCACAGGGAAGCGGTGGGGCCTACTGAAAAGAGCCCCGGCCTGGGAGTCAGAGGACCTGGGTTCTAGTCCTGGATTCTCCACTTGCCTTTTTGGCCTTGGGCAAGTTACTTCACTTCTCTGTTTTCCCCGTCTGCCTGGATCTGATCTGACTGCCGTCCTCAGCACACAGTAAGTGCTTTATAAATACCCCCAAAGGTATAAAAATACCTTAAACAGGCCATGGACCACCCTGGGCCAGGAGTAAACACCACTGGGGAGTTGTGGATAGAATTGGATCTTCCCTTCCCCACCACTCTGCCCTGAAGAATTCAGGGACAGGTGGGGGGTGTGACAGACCACTGTGGGTCTGGGGGACCCAATTGGCAATGAGCTAGGGTATCCTTCTAGCCTCCAATCACACTTTCCCAGCGAGGTGAGGCCACCAGGTAGCCCAGTTCCTGATCCAGAGCACTCCCCTGTGGGCTCTCGGAGAACCTGCTCTTCCTTCTCCGCCTGTCCCGGAGCAGGGCAGGCTGCCAGCCAGCACCAGACCAACATGCCGGCCCATTGCCCTTGTACCTGTTGTCACTGGAATGCCCGGCGGTGGCCACCAGGCTCGAAGACGTGATGAAGGCGAAGTCGCTCGTGGTTTTACTGTGGCTCTGCCAGCTCTGCCGGGAAAAACAACTGTTACAGGGGGCACCCGTTACCTGGCAACGGTTACAGGGGGCACATGCTACTTAGCAACGGTTACCTGGCAACGGTGCTGCGGGGAAACACTGTGGCAGTTCACCACAAGTCATACTCTTCAAGCCTCTGACATGGCCTGAACCTGCCAATTTATCTCTGGAGCAAGAAGGGGCCGGGGCAGAGGGTGGCTGATGCCAGGAACAGGATAGACGGCCCTCTAGTTCCTAAGCTCCTTGCTGGCAGGTAGCATGTCTACCAACTCTATTGTACTGTGCTCTCCCCAAGCAATTACAGTGGTTCTCTACACACAGTTAGCGTTCAGTAGTTACCATTGATTGACTGATTGATCGACTGCAGGGAACAATGGGCTGGGCTCCTGGACGACGCAGTCCAACTGGTTCCCAGGTCGGTTAGGAGTGGCCATGGGAGCAGGGAGTAGGGCAGAGTGCCTGGTGGCCTCTGAGTGCCCATCAGGGCCAATGTGCTCCGGCCATGGGAAAGACTGGGTCCATGCCATCTGACCAACGGTGATCCAGCGAGCACTTACCATGTAGGGCTTGGGATTTGACACCGTTTGATTCACTTGCCAGATACTCAAATATCCCTCTCCGTCGGCCACGCCACACTGCAGAGAGAGCCTGCGTCACCATCTCTCCCAAGGCCTCCTGGCCCAATGTCACCCCTGCCCATCTGGCTCTCCCTGCCCTGGAGCAGAAGGCCACAAGCCCTCCTCCTATCCCCCCAAGTCCTGTGCTTGCTCCCACACTGTCCTCCCCACTTGCCTCCCACCTCCCTCACCCAGGAGTATAACTGACTGCTCCACTCTACCATGGATTCTGGATACACTGAATCTGAATCGATGCCATGAGTTCCTGACCTCTGCTCCTAGTAAGTACAGCGAGGGCTCAGTCCTACAGCCCGACTTCTGCTCCTAGTACAGTGAGGGCTCAGCCCCGAGTCCAACTTCAATTCCTATCAGTGAGGGCTCAGCCCCGAAGCCCAACTTCTGCCGCTAACAGAGCGAGGACTCAGCCTTGAAGCCTGACTTCTGCTCCTAGCAAGAATGAGGGCACAGTCTCGAAGCTGGCAAAATGGCTTTGCAGTTACAGTATTTGGGGGCTTCAGTGAGGCTCGGTCCCTGTTTAACCAACTGTATTCTAACTGCTCTCAGCAGCTGCCACAGCTTTGCCTTCGGGAAGCCTGGTGGCCCTGGTGACCGACCTTGTTGCCCTGGGAGTTGAAGTAAACCCTGGTGACCCGGGCGTTGCCAGCTTGGCGGAAGCACACCAGCTGCTGGGGCCGGCTCCACTCAAACATGCGCACGCTGCCATCCTGCGCCCCTGTCAGGTCTGCTTGGAGATGGGCGGGGAGAGGAGGAGAGGAGGGAGTGGAGGGAGTGGAGGGAGAGGAGGGAGAGGAGGGAGAGGAGGGAGAAGGGAGAAGGCCATGATCAGTACCAGGTGCCCTGAACTGGCCCCAGAGGCCAGGAGGACGGTGGAGAGGAGGGAGGAGGGTGGGTGGAGAAAACTGGGTTCAGGGTGGACTCACTGGACTAGTCCTGGGAGCCAGGAGAGGGATGGGCTGGAGTAGGGGTGGGAAGGAGAGAACCATGCTGAGTGCTCAGCTCACTGGACTAACTCCAGAGAGGCTGGGATGAAGATGGGGGAGGGCAGGGGAGGGAGATAGGAGGAGGAGGGAGAGAACCAAGCTCAGTGCTGGGCCACCAGGCTGACTCTAGAGAGGCTGGGAAGAAGATGGGAAAGGAAGGAGGGAGAAAGGAAGGGGCTGGAGGGAGTATGAAGTGGGAGAGACACATTCTCAGTGCTTGGGCCCGCCGGGCCAACACCTGAGGGGCTGGGAGGCAGGTGAGCACTCACAGTACTGGTGCATGGGGTGGGACGTCATCCTCTTGACATTGTGGAGATTTCTCTTCATGAGCTTGGGGAGGGGTAAAGGAGGGAGGAGAAGAGGGAGAAGGGACAGGAGAAGTAGCAGTCAGCTGGCAGAGATGCCGTCTGGAGCAGCTGACTTGCCCAGGCCCTCCCTCGGCTCCACACCTCTGTGGCAGGGAATGCTTTCCGCCCAGAGATGTCTCAGGGTGGGAACATGGGAGGGTCCAGAAAGGGAGGGTGGCAAGAGTGGTGGTCCCGGACCCGCTGGAGCCAGCCCCTCAGACAGTAGAGGAGGAGGGAGCGGTCCCTCCAAAAGGAGGCAGCTGGGAGTAGGGGTGAACAGGGGGGCGGGGGCAGCTGGGGTTTCATGCTCCACTGATCTGGCTGCCCTGATGATAGGCAGTGTACATACCACCCCTGCTCCGGTGCTGGTCTGGCCGCTGCCCAGCCATGGCATGGACGACGTTGAGTGCGCTGGACTGACCACAAAGGAGGCGGCGCCCACCTGGGCCAGCGCAGTAGTAGAGCCCCGGGGATCCAGGTCGTCTGAACTGCCAAAGACACCACAGGAAGCTGGGAAACACTTCCACAAGGGCCATTTGTGACTCACGGCTCTTCCTCCCCGGGCTACCTCAGAGTGGGCAGCCAAGGGCATAGGACCCAATCCCACCAATGGCACTAAGGCTGAGAGCCAGGTCCCCTGCAAAAATCCCTTGAGGGGGCTGTGTCAGACTGGCTAGGTGGTGGGGATGAGGGTTGGGATGGTGGCCAGGCTCTAGGAGGAGGGAAGAGGCCCCAGATCACAGGAAGGAATTCCACAGGGCCATGTGAGGGGCCAGGCCCTTAGGGATGCAAGGTGGCAGGAAGAGACCCGGCGCTAGGGTGGACCACAAGCTGTACCAGTCGGCAGCACACATAGTTATGGAAATCCAGCTTATGGATGATTGGGTCACTGGCACTGGGTCCTGAGCAGGTGTCCAGTTGAGAATGCCTGCCCCAGGACAAGATTTGGGGATCACCTGCCTAGCCAGAAAGGGGCTCAAGAAAATGATGATGGGATGAAGGGTGGACCTGGCTGGAGGACAGGCAGGAGGGCATGGAGCCTTGTCCTTGGACCCTCCAGAGCAAGGCCAAGCACCTCCTGTGAGTCCTCAGGGTCTTGTCCTCCGCCAGGCCAAAGCCACTGGTTGGACCGGAAGAGCTGGAGATGCCCAACTGGGCTGGGAGCCCAAGACCAAGTTTCTGGGTCCGCGGGTCCAAAGGGGAGGTGGCAGAAGCACTAGTGGGTGTGGTGTCATCCAGGTTTCCACCACAGCTCGCTGACCCGTTCTGGAGCTGGAAGGCGTGTGGGTGGCCCGATAAATTTACAAAGCCCCTGTCCTTTGCCCCATTCCCCGCTCCAGACCCACAGGAGCAGCAGAGGGGATGGGGAAAGGGCCACCAGCACTGGGGAGACCGACTTCCTTCTCTGAGGGGTGGGAGCTCAGGGAGAACCCAAGAGGAGGTGCACCCCCAAGACAAAGACAGCTAACCTTCTGGATTCTCGGTCGCACTCTTCACCGATCCACGTGTAGGACTGGGTCGCCAGCAGGGCAGTCACATCCAGCTCTTGGACGTCATGGGTTGAAGCCAAGACGATTTCGTTGTTGTTGGCCTGGGCAGCAGAAACACACGGCTTGGTTTCCCGCTTGCTTCTCTGCCCTGGTGGGCTGCCTATCCTCAGCTCCTCCCACTGGGCTTTTACCTTGTTGACAGCAAATGCCATGATGACGTCAGACTCTTTGTGGATGATTTTCGCCTTCCCCCCTGGGTAGCCGAGATCAGCCTCCACCTACGAAACATCGCCAGCCGCCATCAGTCACTGCCCTGCCTGTGCAGGCCCAACGGCGGGTGAAGAAAGCCTGCAACAAGAGGTCTGTGCCCAAGGCTCCAGCCAGTTGGTCGGGGTCAGAGTGGCTCGAAGCGAGGCGTTGGCAGCCGGAATCGCAAGTGAGCTGAGCTGTGCCTGTACTGCGGCCGGAAGGAGCGGCCCATCTAGGCCACCACGGCCCGCCCGGGGCTCCCACAGACATCCCGGGACCCCCATGGCCCGCCCGGGGCCACTGGTGCCACGGGAAGCAGTAGATAGAGCGAGAAGTTGGTGCCACTCGGAGCGGGAGCCAGGTGTGGCAGGCAGGGCTCTGGGATACTACCTTGCTTGGGAGGTCCTCAGCTACGCAGTTGGGTTTGACCGGCTCCAGCCGCTCTTCTACAGACTACACACCACCACACGGCACATACACAAACACATGCACAAAACAAAGAAAAAGAATGAACAATGCCCGGACTAAACGGAAGAGGCCCCTTGGGTCGGTGAAAGGCGGTGAATGCATCTGCATGTTTTCACAACATGGACACTCTGACTGGGAAGGTCTTGTGACACAAAGGGGCAAAATGTGATGTTTTCAGATGAACACAATGGGTAAAAATGGCCAAGTCACACATTGATGCAGTCCATGAGGCAAGGGGAGCCTCAAATTGAGCACAACTAACTCTGCTCCCTGGCTTCTTCCTTCCTTGCCGGTCACTTCTAAACACGACCAGGATTGTCCATCCCTAGTGCTGCTGGCAGGGTCCCGGGGTAAGGCCCAAACATATATCCAACCGGAACTGAGCTCTTCAACAACAGAAAACATTTAGGAAACTTGGGGGGTGGGGAGGGGGACAGGGAAGAAATGACGGGGATGGGATAAAAAGAGGAGGGAGAGGAGGTAAGGTTCGGAGAGAGAAGGTGAGAAAGAGAAATAGAACCAGCCACCAGGGTACAGCTCTGGAGCTTGCCCCTTGGAGCACCTCCCCACTCCCTCGCCCACTCTCCTGGGCAGACGGAGTCCAGGGTGACTTTGGGACAGTTGCCCGAGAATTGCCTACTGTTCCCAGTCTCTCTTCCTGCACCCTTATCTTTACCATCCGCTCCTGGTGCCTGGTCTGTGCCGAAACTCAAGGCCTAAGAAGCCCTCTGGAAGGGCCCAGGCTTGGGTGGGCCGGGGGTCAGGGCAGGTGAGGGACAGTGCTCCCATTCTCAGGGCTCGCGGCTCTTCCTTACCCGGAGGCTCTCAGACACCCATGGGATGGCCCCCGTGTCAGCTGGGGGCGGGGAGCCCCTGGGGCCAGGAGGATCCTGACGGAGAGAAAGTTCCAGCCCTCACAGGGCCGGTCATTCTCCTGCTCAGAGGCTGGGAGTTGGGCTAGGTGTTCCTCCACCTCCGAGACCTCCTGGAGCAGTCGGTCTCTGGGTGGGGTGCCCATAAGCTGCCCCATCCCTCGCCAGCTCAGTTTGCGTTCCAGGCCCCAAATGTCCTGACACGGTGGGTCTCCAGAGCCGGACGGGTGGGGGGGTCCCGGCCCTGGGAAAGAGACTCAGCCCCCGATACCTCGCTCTGATTTCTCTTCTTGGTGAATATGTATCGGAGGAAGGTGTCCTGGAGGAGTTCTTGCTTGACCAGGAAGTGCCACAGCCGCTTGGCTGGGAGTGCTGAGCTGTGCCTGGACCTAGGAGAAATGCAGGCTGGAGTGAGAGGGGGGCTTGTTTGGCAGTGAGGGCCACCCTCAGGGACAGGTCACGATGCCGAGCCCCAACACTCCCACCAGCCAGGCTGTCCCATCATATCCACAAATGCTCCAAGTGACCGTGTGGCCTCCTATGGGTCAGGGACTACTTTTGGTGCCAGCAACCCCGTGGCCAGTAAATGGGACGCTTGAGCCGGTGTTTCTGGGAAGGGGCTCCCGCCATAGTTCCATGCCCGGGGGGTGAGCACAGGGTTTTGGTCACCAACAGTTCAGATCAGCGTATAGTAAAAATGATGATTTTAGTGGCCTAAAATAGGTCTCAGAAACTAAGCAGGTAGGGTTTCTCCTCTTTTTACAGGTGGAGAAACTGAGGCCCAGAGAATGACGGTCAGGGACTCCTATTGAGGGCCAACAGCTAGCAAAGTCAGCCATACTTGGCTTAAACACATCTGCCGGGTCACCCTCGGGCTAGTCGGGAGTGGGAGGGGGCAAGACACAGTCCTTACAGGGCTCCCAGCGGGCAAAAGCACAGATAGGTTCAGGCCCTCGAGCTGCCTGCTGGAAGTTGCTTACTTGAAGGGAGTGTTGTCCGGCTCCAGCATCGCTTTGTTGCGGAGAGCGGCCGGCCCCGCCCCGGCAGAGAGATCGCTGGGGTAGGGGCTGATGTAGTTTGGGGGCGGGCCCCCAAACTGGTCCACTCTGTCCTGTAGCACCTGCTCCCAGCCCTCCAGGTTCTTGATGACTGCAATGCCCAGGGGGGATGTGACGGGCAGATCTGAGCAACAACAATGAAACTTGCCTCAGAGTGGGTGCCATTGGCAGCCTTGGCATTGGTATTGCATAGGGAGAGCTGGGTCCCAGCTGAAGCCTCTGCCCCCACCGGGTCTGCCCCAAGAGGGTATGAGTGGGCAACCCAGGTTGCTCAGGGGTGCTGAGTGACGTAGGCAAGGAGGGTGCAGCTGATATGTGGAGGTGCCAATCCCTGGCCCCAGCCTCCCCGAGGAGTCCCCTCCTCCCCGCCATCTGCCTTCCCTGCTCCCCCCGCCAGTCCCCCAACCCAGAGCTAAGAGGCGACTGGGGCTGGGGACGCCCAGCTAGAGCCCCAGAGCCTGGCGCCAAGCCTGTAAATCAGCGCCTTGGAGAGCCCGAGGAGGTGGCTGTCATCCCCAGGCACACTGAATGGGCAAGCATCCCCCGGGAAGCCAGCCTCACCAGAAAGCTCCAGGCCAGCGACGGGGAAGAAGTTCTGGACGTTGTGCAGGGCCAGTTTGACCATCGCCAGGTGGAGCAGTGCCCAGCTGCAGGAAGGGGAGGCTGGTGTTTATCCTTAGAAACTAAATCGTACTTCCCCACTGCTCCCCCACCGGAGATGCTCTGAGTCTCTTCTGGACTTTCAACTGCCCTCCCGCTCAACGGACTGGGCCTCAAAGGACCCAAGGGGTTTGGATGCTCCCCTAGTCCCGGGGTGGAATGGATGGGGTTTCTGGGAACCAGACCAAGTGGCTATCGGTGTCATTTTCTTCCAGGTGGCTACGGTCCCCTCAGACACGGGGTAGGGGTGCATGCTGACGATCCTATACCACACTGGGGGATGGTGGGGTGATGTTGTCCATCGGGGGTTGGGGCAGCTCCCTAATGCTGAAACCAAAGGAGCATCACCAACAGCAGAAGTTCTGCGCCCAGTCCAACCTTCCCAAACTCCCTTGCACTCTTCCTGATGGCCCAGACTTTGTCCAAGCTGTTTTCCCAGAATCCTCCTGGTCTTCTAGCACCGTCCCGCAACCGCGCATGGAGGCGGATGGCGGCCCTTGGCTCTCTTGCAGAACCCCAGCACCAGGCAGTGCAGCTGGGCCCGCCGAGTCTCCACTCACCTGTACGAATTAGGGTCTTTGTGCTCCTGGATGCGGGGTTCCGAAAGGAAGGCCTCCTCCTCCTCGTCCTCGTCCTCCCCTTCATCACTGGGGACGCTTTCATCCGAGTCATAAACGAAGCTGCTGTCGGACAAGGGGAGAAACGGCTGCAAAGGGAAAAGGAATGAAATATCTAAGGAGGTGCCCGGAGTCCCCACCAGGCACCAAAAGCATGACAACTGGCCCGAGCGGGAGCAGGGCTCAGGCAGGGGCGGAGTTGGGCAGGGCCAGGCGACACCCCACCCAAGCCAGGATGAAGAGGACTCTGGCCAATGAGGCCTGGGCCGGGGTGGGGGCCCATCTGAACATCCTCAGGGCAGGCCACGGACAGTCGGCTGCTCAGGTAGCAAGCCTGGTCCAGGAGTTGGGGCCAGTGAAACACATTCAAGGACCAGGTGACCCTGGTCTCCAGTGAAAGAGACTGCACTGGTCAGGTGACTCTCAGAGTGCCAGAAGCTCGCCTAAATGGAAGTCCCTCAGTCACTCTCATTCACTGCTGTGCCTGACAGAGTAGGAGCCGGTGACTGGAGCTGGTGACTGAAGTCAGAGGAGGAGCAGGAGGAGGCGACGGAGTGCTGGAGGTGGGGAGCAGAGATGGAAAAGGCATAAGGTGGTGCTGGAGGTGAGGACTGGAGCCCGGTGAGGTGATGATGAAGGTTAAGACTGGTTGGGTGGTGGGGGGGTACCATTCCCACCATCCCATCCACCCAAAGGAAGAATGGGATCTGAAGTGTGGGACTGCATTCATAGCTGAAATTTCAGCCAGATCAGGAAATCCCCCGGTTTCTTGTGCTCGAAGGGATGGGAACGGATCAGGAGGTGGTTGGTAAAAAAAAAAAAAAGCCTCTGGCAGCACTTGCAGCTTTGAGAATCCCGAAAGCAAAGACTCTACAGGCTTACCTCTTCTCAAAATCCTGGGCAGCCAATGGAGGACTCTTCCCAAACACAATATTTATGTATTTGCAAGGGTCCAGGCACAGGAGCACATCCAAGTCATGACCCAGTGAAACCCAAGCACATCCCCTGTTGCCCAGCCCCTGGGCCTCATAGAGACAACCAGCTGCTTGCCAGGCCTCACCTTGGCCACGAAGTAGTCCCACATGCTGAGCTCTGGGGGGATGAACTTTTCACGGTAGGATGGCCGGTCCACAGGCACGGGTGGTGGGGCTGTGTCTTTTACAGGCCGCCCGGGTACCAGCATGCGCATGTTAAACCTCCGACGGTGCTTATCCATCTCTTCAGCGGCCACCGGCGGCGCTAAGGCGGACGAGGCAGAAAGTCACGGGGAGGCGGGGGAAACTCGGCTGAGACGTGGGTCAGGCGAGTTGGCTCTTCGTATCCACCAGAAAGCCCCTACTCTGGCCTCCCTGACCCCAGTCCAGCGCCCCCGCCATTCCCAGACCAGCCCTGCCCCCGCGGCACCCCCAGAGAACTGACTGCCATTGTTATGGGCGGGCGGCCTGCAAGATGGGGCCAACGGGAATTCCCAGCCCCAGCCGCCCACCCCAATCCTGCTCCTGTCCAGGCTGCCCCAGTTCGCCTGCTCCGAGGAGTCGGTCCATTAGTGACCTCGTTTCCTGTAAATGGAGATGGAGCGGGGCTGGGAGCATGGGCGAATGGTGGCCCATCTGCCACCTGACCTGGTTTACTTTACTTTTTCCCTTCAACACTCTGCTCAACCAAGCGTCCCTCAGAAACGCTTATCCGGCATCTTATGTTTCACCTCAAGACAACGCCTCAATCCTATGCAGCCTGCGCCCTGCCTGACTCAGAGGCCCAGGTGGGGCAACCATTTTAGATGGAAGCAAGGGGAGGAAAAGGGGATGGGCAGGGAGCTGGAAGACTGACTGGGAAGATCTTGCCTGCCTTAGGCAGGGCACAGGACAGTCAGAGCAGGAGGATAAAGGAGCAGAGGGAGGCCTCAATGCCATCCTGGGAAAGGGAGATTTAAGTCCCTGGCACCTAGCCATACTAGCCCCTTGCTGGAAGCTGGATGTTGCTGGTGATATCTGCCCTCATCACTGCAGGGGAGACCAATGCCTTGATGCCCATAGGCCTGCCCACTATGCCCCCTAGCATCAAGGCGTCCATTGATCTGCCCATCAGGACCCCTGGTGTCAGTACATTCATAGTGCTGCCCGTTGTGCCGCCTGGTGTCCAGGCATCTATGGTGCCACCCAGCATGGCCCTGGCATCCAGGCATCCCTGGTGCTTTCCACCATGCCCTCTAACCGCAGGACCACCTGTAGTGCTGACCACCACATGGACATCCACAGTCATGGCAGCTCTGGAGCTGCAGAAGTTGCGGTGTTTATTTGCGAAGGCTGTGGGCAGAGTGAGCACAGCCTGGCCCAGCCCTAGAGAACCGCTGACTACCTGGGGGTGCTGATGGTGGCCCCCCGTCCTGTACACCGCCCAGCAGACTGAACCAGAGATCTCCTGCGGTTTCTGGTGGTGAGGAATGCGGCTGCCCAGAGCCCTTGCAGCGCAGCACTGTGCAGTTTGGTGCAGAACAGTGTGGTACAGAAGGATGCAGTGCAGTATGGTACAATAGTGGGCAACGTGGTGCAGTACAGAGCAGCGTAGTGCAGTGCCAAGGGACACTGTATCACTATGCAGTGCAGCACCGTTGGGCAGGGGAATGAGGTGCAGTATGTGCAAGACAGCAGTACTGCACAAGGCCAAACTCTGGAAAAATCCTCTCAGCCTGAAAATCTCTCATGTCTCCTCGCCCATTCCCTGACCTCACCCACAGCCTCGGTGCTGACCTCCAATGCCAAGGGAGTAATGGGTGGCTTCCACTGGTGGCAACTCAGATGAACGCTTTGAGCAGAGTGGAGCCCTCTGGGATTAGGGGGATCTGACCACTATGAAGCTTCCAGTCCCACCTCAGCCCCCAGATCTCGGGAGCCCCCGCAGGCTGTGCTAACCCTAGGTCCTGGATGCCACTGGGGCAGCAGGTCAAGAGCAAGTCCCGTTCCTGCAGGCTTGAATGAATGCCCACAGCGGCCAGAGCCTCTGCTCATCCTATCGCTGGGGCCAAAAGTTGCGGGAACTGTGGGGCTGGAGCCCCCCACAATACGATGGGGAAGGAGTTGGAGTCCCCTGTGAACCCGTGGGGCTGGGGATGAAACATCCCCTGGCACTATGACACTGGATATGGAGCCCCCTACAGCCCTCCAAGGCCAGGGGCAGGGAGGGCTGGTAGTTGGTGGGGGAGGGGAGATGGAGTCAAGATGAAAAAGAATAGAGACAGGGAGATGGTCTGTGGAGACTTGGGGGAGAGTGACAGGCACAAGGGAGGTGAACCAAGATAACTGCCCAAATAGGGGAGAGAAAGGGAGAGGAAGGGAGGAGAGAGGAGATGAGAGAAGAGAGGGCCCCAGGGAGGGACAAAAGCTTCGGGAACAGGGAAGACAGAGAGGCCCAGCAAGAGGCAGAGGAACAGGACAATGAACAAATCAGGAGTGCCCTGAAGAGGGGACAAGAGGGACAGAGAGTGATAGGGCAGGAATGAAGGGACAGAGCAGAGCAGATAGACCAAAAGCCATTGGGGCAGCGGGGAAGAATGTAGAGCTTATAGAATTGATTTGAATGCCGGTCTCCCCCACTAGATTTTAATAGCCATCTCCCTGAGGGCAGGGATGGTGTCTATGTAATCCTATTCTCTCAAGTGCTAAGTATGGTGCTCTGTAAACAGTAAGTGTTCAATGATTGATTGACTGTGGTCAGTGGCAGCACAAGATCAGAGCTTTAAAGAAAGGGATGGGAAAGGGCCAGAGACAGGAGGGGCGTAGAGAGGAGGGGTGTCCACCCACCCTGACAAGCCGGCATTTCCACCAGCACCTCTATTTGAGGGAGGGAGGTGGGCCCGGCTGTCGAAGAACAGGAGCTGGGGAGCAGGCCGGGGGCTGCAGTTTGCAGTGTGGACAGGCCGGAATGGAGTGCCAAGCAAGAAACGCCCTGCTCCATCCCTCCTTACGAGGAGGCCGACCCCGCAGTTTTATGCTGATGGCAGCGCTTGAGCAGACTCTGGCTGACCTGGTGAGCTCCCTCTAAACACTGGATCCTACACCGCTCACTGACCAAAATAGCTTCAGACACAGCTGGAGCCGATGGGTGTCAGTCATAGGGAGGGCGGAGGTGGATGGAAAGGAGGGAGGGAGGGATGGATGGGTGGGTGGGGGGAGGGGAAAGAGGGCGGGTGGAGGGGAAAGAGGGCGGGCTGGAGGGAGGAGGGAAAGAAGGGATCCTGGGTGGGGAAACGATGGCCCTCTGATGGAGAAAGGCAGGGCCCGGGCCTTGGGATATACCAGCCATCCTTCCAGACTTAGTACCCCGGGGCTTCACAAACCTTCCTCCTCCTCCTCCTCCTCCTCCTTCGCCATGACGCCAGCATCAGCACCCTCAGCTGCTAGCAGGGTGAATGGAAACAAATGTCCTGAATGAATTTTTTTCAAGCTCAGAAGCCCTCGGGAGAACCATCCACACCACAATGGTCCCGTGTTCTGCTGGTGGACAAAGGATCCTCCCTGAGGCTTCGACAGGGACCTGGTTCCCCAGAGTCTGGACAAGGTAACAGGTGGCCAAGCCGGATAGTGGAAGGTGGCCAAACCGGGGTCCGGAAAGGGGGATGGGGCCAAGCTGGTGTCTGGACAGGCGGGGTGGGGTCAAGGCGGTATCTATATAAATTGGTGTCTGTACTGGAGGGGTGGGGCTAATCTGGCAGTTCTTCCCTGAAGTAGCTGACTGGCTACCTCCCTAACCACCTGCCCCAACCTCTCTCCTCATCTTCCCCTTCTCTCCCACCCGACTTCTGCTCTTCCTCACCCCTCCTCCTTTCCCCACCCCCCTGCAATGGGGTCTTCCTCTGACCTCCTCGCTAGCTCAGAGCAGAACAATCACCCAGCAAAGAACCATTACCTGGGCTCTATAAACAGTTGGCTCAGCTCACCAGTGACACAAGAAAGGAACCCTCGATGCCAAATCAATCACTAAGGGAGCCAGGCTACCAAATCATTCACCAAGGGAGTCGGTCTCTCCATCCAATTAATCGAAGGTATTCATCCATCGTTTACTGCGGGTAAAGCACTGTACTAAGACAATCGCCAAAATCCCAAAACAATCACCAAAGGAGCCAGAGTATTCAACCAATCACCAAGGGAGCGCAGGATCCCTAATCACCAAATGAATCCCTGATACCAAACCAGTCATCAAGGGAAACTAGGATCCCAAACCAATCACCAAGAGAACCCTTGCATAGACCTGAAACCTGCAACCTCGGTGTCATCTTTGACTCCTCTGTGTCCTTCAGCCCTCACATGTGATCGACTGCTGAGCCAAGTTCTGGATCCGCCCAAACAGCGGCCATTAGGTCCAAGCTCTGGTCACAGTGCAGTTAGGTGCCTGCTGCCGCTTTGGCTTTCTCACCGGGCTACCCTGCTCTACCACAAATACCTAACAAATCCCTGGGCTTTCCCTCCGGACTGACAGTAGAGCCCAAACAATCAATCCCTCTGTCAAAGCTATGTCCTGATGTCTCCTGCACGCGAAGTGCTGTACTGAGCACCTCCTGGGTGCAGGGCACAGTACCAAATACCTCCTGGGTGCAGAGCTCTGTATTGCACACCTCCTATGAGCAGAGTGCTGGGAACGTACAGCAGAGTTAGAAGACACCAAAAGTGACTAATCCTACCATCCCCAGAGACCTGTGTCCTGGGATGGATGCTCCCGCCACGGCCCTCTCTTAGTACCTGTACCTTTCTCCCTTGCTCTGCCACTCCTGCCTTTCTCTGCCCCCCCAAGACCTCGTCAAGACCGAAGGCCATCAAGGCTGTCCTGTTCCCTCTGGCTTGGGGAAGGCCCCCAGGGATGAGGTGAGCCCCATCCAGTTCTTCAGTGTCTTGGCCAAGGCCCCCCTCCACTGGCAGTGACTGAGGCAGTTGGGCAGGGACTGCCCCTCCCCGTGATCCAAGGCTGGGCAGCCTCACCCTCCAGCCTGGCCCAAGCAGATCACACTGAGACGACTCCATGGCCAAGGCAGCCCCCGTCCCAGCCCTTGTCCCGGGGTCCACCGCGGCTCACCTGGGATGCTTTCAGACTGACGCCTAGGCTTCACCACCAGCTTCACCCCGCCTCCAAACACGGCTGCCCACATACGACTGTTGAGCGGGTGGGCCGCGAGCCTGAACAGCTCGTTCGCAGAGTTGGTGGCCAGAGCGTGGATCAGCAAGCTCAGGTAGACGGCCACCACAGCTTCGCACAGCAGGACATTCAGCCTGGGCTGGTCCTCATCTTGGGCTGAGCTCAGGAGGTTGATCAGGGAACTGACCCCTGCAATGAGACAGCATATGTGGCAGGATGTGAGCGTGGGGAGGGCAGCACACCTGGGGTCTCCGTCCGGTATTCCTCGGACGGCCAGCCTAAGCACAGAGGAACAATGCCCCAAGCACAATGGACACTTCCCTGGAAACCCCTGGGAACCACTGGCTCCGTGGCTGGTGTGCTGGGACCCCCCAGCTGCAGATAGTTCAGTAAAAGGCAACCCTAAACTGCCTTCTCTGGGTCAAATTGGGCATCAGAGCTCAGCTGGATTCATGACTCCCAGTGCCAGTCAACTGGTCAGCCCTGTCCAGTCCTCAGAGGAGGAGGATGGGGTATGGGGAGAAGAGAGCCTCTGAAAGGCAGGAAGCTGGTGTGGGGCACCCAGTCGGACCCTGAAAAGGAGAGCAAAGGAAAACGGGAGAAGGGGACAGGGAATGGTAGCTGACGGGGGGGAGGGGAACCGGTGGGGCTGGCAGGGGGACAGAGGGAAGCATGAACAAAAATGGGCAGTGAGTCTCAGAGTGGCAAAATTAGGCAAGGCAGAAGGGAGCTTCGGCCCGAGGGGACAGCAGGAGTGGGTGTGTGGGGGCTGAGCCTCACTCCTGTTCCTGGCTGTAAACCAGGGACTCTGACCCCTGCTGTGCACTTGGAGGCCATTGTGAGCAAAGCAGCATCCTGGAGGGCTGGACAAGGGTAACAGCTCCACCCGGAATACCCTTCCTGTGGTTCAGCTTCTGGAAGGGGCCGGGGCTGGAGCTGGGGGAGGCCGCAGCTTCAGATCAGAGTGGCTCCCCCTCCGCCCTCCCCCTCCAGCAGGGACATGCAGCCTAGCCCCCAGGGCGGGTGGCTGGTGGGACCTCCCTCCACCCTTGCTGTGTCGACAGGCTGGCCCTTGCTCTCCAAAACCAAGAGTCAGCAGGGATAGCGGGGGCAGTGGCAGCAGGAGGCAGCCATAGGCAGGCACCGGTAGCCAGCTACAGGAAGGCAGGCCAGCATTTTGAAGGCCAGGTACTGCCCATCTTCCCTAGGGACAGACAAGGTGGGGGGAAATGTGCCCAGGCTCCTCCTCACCGGGCCACTGGGCGGGAGAGGAGTTGGGAGTGATGTGCTCTTCGATGCTCTCTGTCCTCAGCCGACGCCGATCCCGCAGGAGAAGGCCCTGGTAGGCCATGCCGGTGAGCTGACTGGCCTCGGCTTGGCTGCTGGAAACACACAGAGCAATCCCGGGGAGGATGGATTTCCCTAGGGCCCGGCCTGAAACCCGCCTCCCTCCAGAAACAATCAATCCTCAGTGCTGAGTGCTAACTGGGCGGAGAGAACTCTGTATGCGGCCCTTGGGATAGCACAACAAAGGATGATGACACAATTGCCGCTCCCAAGGAGCTCACAATCTAGCTGGAGAGACAGACACAAAAAAATTCACAAAACAGGAGGGAGTGAGCAAATAGTTTCCTACTGCACCCAGTAGGCACTTAATAATTACTCCTACTTCTAGAGTATGGAAATCCATTTGCAAAAAAGTGGAATGGGAAGTTGCGAGAGCAAATGTGCTATCAGCTGGAAGGATGTGAGTTGGGGAGAAGAAAAACAAATTGAGGAAAACCACCTGAAGGGAGTGGGATTTCAGGAGGCTTGGAAGATGGAGAGGGCAGAGGTCTGGTGGATGGAGGGCGCTCCAGGCAAAAGGAAAGACATGAGCCAGGGCTTGGAGGAGGAAAAGTTGAGAATGAGGTACAGAGAGCTGGTGATCTCGGGGAGGAAGTGAGTGTGAGAGCTTGGGGGAACATGCGGAAACAGAGTTGACAGGTAAGACTGAGCGAGCCAGTGGAGTGGCTCTGTATTGTGCCCCTGTCATGAGTAGAACACTGTACTGGGCACCTGCTGAGAGTAGAGTGCTGTACTGGGTACCTGCCATGAGCAGAGTACTGAATTAGGGGCCTGCCTTGAGTGCAGCACTACTGGATGCCTGCCCATGAGCAGAGCTCTGTCCTGGGCACCGACAATGTTCCTTAAAGGCCACAGTGAGGAGTTTGTGCTCGATTGGATGGAGGTTGGGAAACCACTGGAGGTTTTGGAGGGAGGAGAGATGGGCCTTTCGAAGCTCTCTGCTTTCCCTTCTCAGAGAGAAGCTGGGGCCCGGGGGGAAAGGCCACTTGGAGCAAACTGTCTTGGGAGGGAGTAGCATGTACCTGCTAGAAAGGGCAAGAGCCGGAATCAGAAAGCTGTGCAACCTTAGACCGCGACTGCGCTGCAGAAAAAACCATGCTGACCTCAGTGACACCTGGTCTGCATCCACAATTCACAAGAGCACTGATTGCAGCAGGGAGGAACATAAGGCCCAAGGCTTGGGTACTGCAGACAGGGTGTGAACACTGGTACCTCCAGCGCAACTGACAGGCTGAGTGTCAGGCTGGCAGGCACGTAGGCTAATGCGCGGGCGCACACTCACACGCGCGGGCGCACACACAAGATTCCATGGCTCGGGTAGATGCACGATCTGTGCACTTCAGACACTCCAGCCTGAAGTGGAAAACACTTCAGCCACTCTCTCTGGTCGGCATCGTTCCCGATGACTCCCCAACCACTTGGACCCACTGAGCGAATTGGACTCCTGCCTAAATCTCGGGGAAGCTGCCAGCATCCTCTTCTCCCCCAAGGAGGGGCTCCCTTCGGACTGCGCATTGGCTGAGCGGGGCCCTCGATCTGACGAAGGGCCTCTTCCCTGGTGTCCATGGAGAGTGATAACGGCAGTTTTCCTCTGCCATGCTTCTTTGGTGGGGAGAAGGTGTTACCCAGTTCTCCAAGAAAGGGGGCTGGGCAAAAGAGATTTGTTTCGCCCCCAAGGCCCGCACCAATGCTGAGCAGATACCAAAGGGAACGTTTTGGTTACCGTGAGGCCCTCCTCCCAGGCCAGCTTGCCCCTTCCCAGCCCCGGCAACCCAAGTCGGCCCAATGGTTGCCTCCTGACGGAATGCAGAACACGGCCCGGGGGCCTCCGAATTACCTGTAGCTGTGGCTGTCGCACAGAGCCTGGTAGATCGATGCCGAGAGGGATGCGGCGAGGGAGTGCAGCGTGGGCACCTAGAACCAAGCAAGGCCAGAATGCCCATACTGAATGAAAACGTCAGCCTATGGTCAGGCACACTTGAAAAGGCCTGAGTGATCCCGGACATCTGGGCTGGGCAGAAATGAGGGAAATAGGCCAGGGGCACTCTCTAAGGAATGAATCCAGGGACAAGAGCCTCCTGTGACCCCCACTATCCCAACCCGGGGTGGACTGAGTTCAACGTGGCCCCATCCCACTGAAGAAGTGGTCAACAAGCTGCTGGCTCCCACATCCAAATAGAACACTGGGCCAATCTTCCCGAGGGGCTCAAAGCAGGTAGAGCTCTCAGAGCCTTGCACCAGACTGGTGCCTCCGCCCGCCCCCTCCCCCCTATACCCGTGGGAGGGTCCAGTCTCCCCCCAGGCTGAATGCCCCCTAGTCCCTGAGCAACTTGGAGAGAAAGGGCCCAGCCACCCCACCTTGACATCCTCGGCACTGGGGTGCGGCGGGGCCTTCATCTGCACGATAGTGTACAGGATGTCGTGGATGTGATTGTTCAGGTAGAGGACGGGGTTGGCTATGACGGTCTTGGTGGCGGCGATACTTGCCGAGAGCAGGGGCAGGGTGGTGGGCAGGGGCAGCGGGGACTGTAGTTGCTTGACGGTTGTCTCCTGAGTGTGGCCAGAGGAGCAGCCGTGGGAAGGAGAGTGATCTGGGGCCGAGGACCCGGCCCTCCCCGCCACCCTAAGCCACTTATGTACCCACCCGCCCGCCCGCCTGCTGTACCTGCTGGGACTCCTGCAGGAGGAACTTCAGCTCCATTCGGACCGAGGCGAGGCCACCGCCCTGGGCCCCGTGCAGGCTGCAGTAGCTGAGGAACACCCTGAGGAGGGCCTGGTTTTCCTGCAGCCAGTGCTTGCGCCGGTCAGCGTGCTCCCGCTTAGCCTGCAGCCGGCGCCTTTCCACCTGGTGCCGCTCGTAGGAGACCACGTCAGGTTGGTCAGGAGGCTCCTCGTGGGCCAGGAGGTCCCCTGGGGCTGGGCCACCGGCTGGGCCCGGGCCACTCCGGCCACCTGCCTCGTGGTTGCAGATGGTGTGCAGTGCAGCTATCTCCTTCTCCAGCCAGTTGTACAGCTGAAAGCGGAGCTTGCCCCCATCCACCTCGTAGCCCGTGGCCAGAGTCCTCAGCTCAGTCATGAGGATCTTCAGGCACGCCCGGAACTTCAGCTGTTCGGCAATCACATCCACCTCCTCGGCATCACCCACCGGAACGGCATCTATGTCCCGGGAGGTCGGGATTGAGTCCGGGTCAGACACAGGCTCATTGCCTCTATCTTTCGCCTCTGCCACACCCTTCATCACCAGGCCAGCACTGTTCTTCTCCTCCTCCTCCTCCTCATCCCAGTCTAGTTGCAGGGGCTCATCGTCCAGCTTCACAGAGGACTGGCCCCAGTCAAAGAGCTCTTCGCTTGGATGCTTGGGTCCCAAGATGCCTCTGTCTGGTTTGGGTGGCTCTGGCTGGGGAGAAAGGTCCACCTTCTTGGTCACTTTGGGGATCTTGGAGAGGACTTCCAGAGCTAGGACAGGGCAGCCCACTTTGAAGTGGGCATTGGCCGTGGTGAAGAACAGCTTGCGCTCGATGAGGTTGATCTGGTCCACGAAGGTCTTCTCTGTCTTCAGGCCAAAAGCAGCCAGGGCCCCAGCTGGGGCGCCAAAGGGCCGTCGCAGGAGCAGCGGGTGGGTGCGCAGGTAGTTGTAAAAGCTGAACACCACAGGGTCGCATGCCTTGACGACAGCTAGGAGGAGACAATGAGGGGCCCCGAGAGACAATGGAGTCACATTCTGCCCTCCCCGACCCCCGGGGCTGCGCTCCCACGGAAGCCACCGCCGGGAATCTAATGCCTGGCAATGACAGAGATTGGGAAAGGCGGCCAGAGGCCAGAGTGCCAGCCCCCACGCCTGCCTTCTTCACCCAGGAAGAGGGTCTTGTCCGCACCCTATACTCAAGTCCCCAGGGTCCAGGCCGTCGTCACCTGCCTGTGGAAGAGGCCCATGGGTACAGAAGAGAGACCCTAGGGAGAAAGCCTGCCGGGTAGGGTGGGGCACACTGCAATGGATGCTAATGAGCTTGGCTGCTCCGGGCCAGAGTGTTGGCTGGGAGTCTCTCTGTGACAATTAGCCCCCCTGATTTCAGGGGCCAGTAATGGACTGGAGTGGAGCCAAGTGAGATGAGGACCATGGAGAACTCTTTGGGTGTCTCCTGGGAGAGAGGATGGGGACAAGGGGGCACCCAGTCACTTGGGACCACATGCGGGGAGGGCCAAGGGATCGGCATGCTGGCCCACCTGCGGGATCATCTTCCTCCTTGGGCGTCTGCTCCAGCAGGGTGTCCAGTGCCCTCGGGTAGTCCTTCATGACCCAGTAGGCCAGACTGCGCAGGAAGGGGTCTGGGTGCAGGCGGCGGCAGTTGAACCCAGTCCCATCCTTCTGGCACCCTAGGACTCTCTCATGGAGGATGGACTGATAGGTGGAAGAGGTCTCAAACTCGGATTCGTACAAACGGGCGATCACCATGGCCAGCTGAATGTCTTCCATCTTCTCAAGGCACACCTGTGGACCCCAAAGCAACAGCCCCATTGAGGAGAGTTAGGGTGTTCCCACTTGGTGACACCTCAAATGGCCCGCTCCAATCGCTGAGGCTACAGCGTGGGGAGAGAAAGGGGACTGGAGGGATGAAGGAAAAAGGATGGGGGAGAGAAAGAGAAAAAGCTCGGAAGAGGAGGGGAAGATAAGAAAGACGCGGAGAGAGGCTACGAGGAAGCCAAAGCCAAGAGGAAGGCAGGTCACAAGGGGTTTCAGAGGTCAGTCGGCTGCCTGGTCAGCCAGGGCAATGAGCTGGGAAGTTCCAGGGAGGGGTTGGCCCAGAGGGGGTTAAACAAGTACAGCTGACAATGACAGTGACGGGGCAGGGGGACTGGAGAGGTAAAGAAAGGTCCTGAAATTATTAACTGTCACAATTGGGGTGACTCTAAGGAGCCAGGCCACCTGTGCGAGCCATGGAGAGAACTCATCAGGACTTCAATGGCATTGGGAACGAGAAAACCCATTTTTCAAAATCCTCATTGGGCCGGAAGTCTCCATTTCAACATCCATCTGGAAGTGGTGCCGGCAGCGGGTGATAAGGATCCATAATTGCTGGTGATTCTCTGCCTCAAGCTGAGAAGATTCCACCCCGATTTTCTTTTCAGAGAAGGCCACCAGATGAGCGGGCGGCGAACAAAGGAGAAGGGCAACCCAATCAGAGCGGCGGGAAGCGGAGAGAAGTCATGCTGACCCTCAGCGCCTAGACACACGGCGAATCCTCCCGTTGTCGTCGATGGTCCCTCTGATGAGGCGCCCCCGCCGGCCAAGGCCGGACCACTTACGGGGCCTGAACTCCACAATGGGGGCTGGGACGGGAGCCACTCTTTCCAGCAAATGACTGACGCTCACAATTCTATCATTTCTCCAGCCTGCAGCCTCACGGCTGGCAGCTCGCCATAACCCTCCCCCACTTCCCCTCCCAGACTCCTGTGTCCCCCGCACCCCCGCCCCTTCCTGCCTCTCCCTGGCCCGGTCCCCAACCCATACCTCCACAGCGTCCTTCAGGGAGCCGGCGAGCAAGAAAAATGCAGCTGACTGCTCAAAGCGCTGCTTCCCCAGTAAGGAGAAGGCATTTTTCAGGGCTGCCTTCCGCCACCTGTCCTCACTGAAGTTATGGCTGAAGAAGGTGGTCATCTTCTCGTCGTGCTGCGCCCTGTGGAGCAAAGTAGCGGTAGGAGTCAGGGATGAGAGAAGCTTTTACTGAGTGCCCACCTGGTGCGGCGCACCGCACTAGATGCTTGGGGAGTATGCAATTAGGAAAGGGAGCTGTTCCCCACCCATAAGGAGCCGACGCTCCAATGGGTCTCTCAGACCCGCACTGGCCACCTGACGGGGTGAGGCCCCTTGGCTGTCAGAAAGCTGCTCCTCAGAGGGAAGCTGACAGGAACTTGGACTTGCGCCCCTCTCTTAAGCCCGCCCGGGGTCCGGTGCCAGGTTGCTTACCGAAACAAACCCCACACCACCGCTTTCTTTTTCATGGCGAGGTAGAAGAGGGCTGCGTCCAAGGCATCATTGTTCCTCTGGAAGGATGCTTTTGCCACCTGCGGCGGTAGGGGAGGATCAGGGTTGGGCGAGCCCAGCAGCGCTCTGCTTTGTGCCCGGCTCCAGACCGGGCTTAAAAATACTCAGGGTGGATTGCCGGGGCAAAGGAAGAATGGGGCTGTTTGTGGAACAGCCTGGGGCCCAGGCACAGCCCAGTGGCTGGCAAAGTGATGGACAAGACGCTGTCTGCCCCTTCAAAAATGTTTAAAGATGATCCCTCCCACTGCCACAGCTGCCAACTGCGGGACGAGGGAGGGCAAGGAAAGGACATGGCTGCAGGTGCCAATCAGTAGCATTCATCGAGCGCCTCCTGGATGCCGGAGACTTCTCCTGGGCACTTGGGAGAGTACAGTGAAGTCCCTGTCCCCAAGGGGTTTGAGGTCTAGAGGGACAGATAGCCCCTGAAATAAAGAAGCATGCCTTAAGAACCCGGGAGCTGCGGGGCGGTCCACAGGGGAAAAAGGGAGGCTGTTTCCACCCAGCCCTGTGGATTGTGGGGCAGCCAACGGCAGCCTGTCAGGAAACGTCGGAAGCTTCCAGAGGTTGCAGAAGGAAGTGCAGGTACCAGTTTGAGGGCCCACGGGGGTGGGGTGGGGGTGGGTGGGGAACCAGCCAGAGCCACGGCTCTATGGCCCCCCTAATTGGCAGCAGAGAGTGGCCCGGTTGCCAGGCCAAGCACAAGCCCTGAGATGTTGCTGAGCTCGCTGGAGGGACCCAGTGGAAGCTTCACCCCTCTCCCATACACTTCTATTCCTCACCTCTCCACGTCCTGAAGTCTGAAGCACTGGGATGGGGTGGGGGATGGAATGGGATGTCCAGCCCACTGGATGCCCCCAGGACTCCACTGTGCCCTCAACCACCCTCACGGGCAACTGCCTGAAGGAAGATTTTACCTTTTCCATGCACCTACGCAGGGTACTGGTGTTCCTGACCCACCAGCCCAGGCCCACAGCTCTCAGCTCAGACCACTGTGGGTCCCCTCGCTGGATGGCCGGAATCATGTTGATCAGTTCCTCCTCAGCCTCAGAGTGGAAGGCCCAGGCGAAGTGGCACGTGGACACACCTGGAGGCCGAGAGGGACAGTGACCTCGCGGGCCACGGAGGGGGAGGGGGCCTCCGAGAGTAATCTGAGGGTCAGTGCTGTGGCCCATCCACACCCCTGCCCAGGAAGAGTTGCCCCGTGAGCCACCTGAAGGCATGCCTACCTTGGTGGAGGAGCTGGGCCCGGTACAGGGGAGGCAGCGAGGTCAGAAGGCACGTGTGCAGCCGCATGGCCAGCAAGTATCTCAAGCCACACTCATCGAGGGTGTCTCTTCCTGTGGGCGAAATGGTGTTTTGGGACACCAGGGCCCTAAGGCACAGGGCAGGGCCCCGTGGTGCTCCTCACGGGTGGTCCCCGCAGGTTGTTACCACCTCTGCCAGAAGCAGGAAAAGTGCAGGTGGCAGGGCGGGGAGGGAGAGAAGAGGGGCACTGCAGATAAGGAGAGAGTGGACTTGTTCACCTGGACAACTCTGACCGATTAAAATGGTCCCATAGGCAAGAAAGAGCCTTTCAAAGGCAGCTCTGTATACAAGCAAGTGGGTTGCTGAGATGATATAGGGCTCCTCAGAAAAGCACTTGGAAAACCTGCTAAACCTCTGCTACTGAGGGGGGAAGCACAGCGGACCAAATGGAAACAGCAAAAATGGGTTCCCCGAGTATATGCACAAAGCATAGCCTTCCACACAGGAATGGGAGTGGCAACAGGGAGGGCCGAAGGGAAGCAGGGGGTGAGGAGAAAGAAGCAAGTGACAGGAGCAGGTCCAGTATGGAAACCTTGGAGCTGAAGTGGGGCCATCATTCCTCAACTTACCTTTCTTCCTGGTCCAGAAGACTAAACCAGAAGCATCTATTCTAGCGGGCCAGCGTGGATACGTTGCACACTCACCGTGGACTCAGGCCCATGCAGACAGAAGGGCTGGCTGGTGCCCTCGCCATGCCACTGACATCTGTCACCACCACCCACTTGCCCTGTTTAGGTTCGTCCAGCATCCCCCGGCCCTCTCCGCATCCACCCCTGAGGTGGGGTACCCAGGCGGTCCCCCCCACAAGTTTGCGGGAACATGAGAGGAGGAGCATCGTGCCAGGGGTCGGCCCAGGCCGGGGTCTTACCTGGGCCACTCTTATCTGGGTTCTCGTCGAGCTCAGTGCTGGTGGTGGCCACGGTGTCGGCCAGGGCCACGAGGAACATCTGCTCGAGGCGGGTGAGGCCAGGGAGGCTGGAGTGCACAAGGTGGCTGGACAGCAGCTGGGCATGCTCCCGGCCGAAGTGCGCTGGCCCGTACTGAGCCAGATTGATCACACGGGACTGACCCTCCCTCTTCTCTGGCTCCAAGGCGGAGAAGTCGTCCGTGGCCACGGGCGGCATCTGGAACAGGTCCGAATACTGGTCCGGCTCCCGGGCCTCGCCGGGCCGCTCGCCGTCCCGGGGCCGCCGGGGTCCCTCCTCAGATGCCTTGTAGGCCGAGTCCCGGTCCGCGGCCAGGAGAGCATGCAGAGGCAGTGGCGGGATGGAGTCGATCTCCGTGTAGTCCCGTGTTCCATCCTTCCCGACCACCACTGGGTCCTTGGCGGTGCTGCCGCTGACGCTGATGGTCCGGGACAGGTGCCGCCTGGCACCCTCGCCGGCCTCGGCATCTCTGACGACAGCCACCTCCCCAGCAACGCATTTGACCAGGTGGGAGAGGATGGCCTTGGCCCTGCGCACCCGTCCCAGGTCCATCAGCTCCAGGAGCTGTGTTGGGTGGTACTGGGGGAGCGTTGGGGACAGCCCGTGGGCTGCCTCAAACAGGCCCCCATCCCGGCCTGCTGGGGGTGCACCCACTGCGTCGTCCACCGCTGCGTCGGTCGGTCCACCCCGTGGGCGGAGGGCTATCGCTTCCTCGCCCCCAAGGCTCTCCGGCTCGCTGGCACCGAACTTGACCGCGTGCTTCCACTGGGCGTAGACGTGCATCTCGCAGTCCATGCCCACCACCAGGATGCCGTCGCGCACCCAGGACAGAGACACGGGCAGCGATGGGGTACCGTCCACTGATGACACCAGGCCCACCGCCCGCAGCAGGACCCACCGGGATCGGATGCCCTGTTTGATGCTGCCGCCCAAGGGCAGAGTGATGACGGCTCCCCCATCCTTCCCACCGCCGGGCTCGCAGCCGGCAATGCCCGCCAGGCGCCCATACATGAAGACGCTGGCCCCCAGCCCCACCGTGAGGATGTGCGAGCCATCTTCCTTCGAGACCCAGTCCAGGTGCACCAGGTGCTTGATGCCGGGCAGCAGGGCTCGGTCCTGGCTCAGCCAGGCCTCCGACTTGCTGTACACAAACAGGTTGCTGTCCACACTGACCCTGGCGTCCAGCACGCTGCCCCCTGGGACCAGGTCATCCAGGGGCACGGTCTGCTCCAGCACCCACTCTGAGCCCCCCGTGGACTCACACTCGAAGATGCCCACATGCAGAGAGAGCTCCTCCTCGCCGGACCCGCTCCCAGACCCGCTCCCACCCCCGCCCGGCCGCTTGTAGGCCACAGCCAGGCGGCCGGTGTAGGAGCAGCTGACGGCCACGGGCCGCCCTGGCACGCTCACGGTGCTGCTGTTGGCCTCGCCCTCTTCGTTCCTCAGCGGCCACCTCTGCCAGCGGTAGGCTCGGCTCCCGGACGCTCCCCTTGGGGCCGCCACCGCCGTCTCATCCACGGTGCACTTCCAGAAGCGGACTTTGTCATCGGAGCAGGAGGTGACCAGCAGGTAGGGGGCCAAGCACACGGGGTAAATGGACGAGGAGCTCAGGTGGCCTGGGTGGGGACAGATTGGACATACAGGTCCACGACACTCCTCCTGCTAAGGCACCCGACTGTGCTCGAGCTCCAATCCTCTCTCCTAACCACGGTGTCTGTACCTTCAATATTGTGCCAGGCCCCATGGGACATTGGGCCCAGCCAGCAGGGGCAGGGGTCTTCTCTCCATACACCCACTTTCCTTGTCCTGAGAGATCCAAGGCCTCAAGGCCTCAGTTGACCCTAGAAGTCACAAGGATCAGGGAACCCTTTGGCCAGTAGCCAGTGGTTCTTGTGTGTTTCCTGGGCACTGCCTGCCTGCCCATCTACTCCCATGGACCATGGGAAGAGTGGCAGTGCGGGGAGTGAGAAGGGAAGAATGGGAGCAGACGGGAAAAACGAAGGTAAGGAGACTGGTCTGCCAGCAGGAATCAGGGATGGAACAGCCGCCATCTTGGCTCCCCTCTGCGATCTGCCCAGTTCCAAGGGCCAGTACAGGTTAGCTACTGCTCTCTGCCCTGCCTAGAAGGCTGTGAGGGCAGGAAGGCATGGGCTTTGCTTCCTGGTGCCAATCCCACAGGGGTGATGGTCCCCTAACCTCCACAGAGCAAGTGCCCCTGGTCTGGACCGTCCATGCTAGCCACTGAAACCTTATTCCTCCTTTCCACCTGCTCTAGGCCCTGCCGCTGTGCTTCAATCACATCCCACCTCTCCACAGTTCCTACTTCTCAGTTGCAGTGTTCGCAAGGTGACGGACTCCCAGAAGCCCAGGGGTGACCCTTGGCCCTGGTCCCAAAGGAAAATTACGCTACCTGCAGAAGGAGTTGCCCTGATGACCTGAACACCCTCTGGGAGGTCCAGGGGCTGGCGGTACACCAGTCTGGAGCTCAGAATCAGTCTGCTGGCAGTCTGCAGGTTGGCAATAGACGAGGACCGTGGCATGGGGCTCGGGCCTGGAGAGGTCTCGGGAGAAGAGTCAGTGTTCTTCTGGCCGGGCACAGTCAGTCGGCTCTCGGAGGAAGGTGCTTCAGAGGCTCTGGCTTTGAGGAAACCCAGGAAAGGGTTGTCAGTAGCAGAGGCCCTTAAACTTGACCCACCCACCCCTCTGGGGAGGCTCCCTGGGCCGCCAAGCCCATTTCCCGCTGCCCGGCAGCCCTTCACATCTAGTGGGAGGCATCCTGCTGCCTTAGGTTCAGCCCGAAATTGACGCAGGACCCTGGGATGCTGTGGCCGTGGCAGGCCTCCCAGGGCCATTAACGGCCATCTGACTGAGCAGGGATGGCCGACACTCCCTGCCCCTTGGAGGGCCTCGTGACCAGCTCCCTGGGATACCAGCCCTGGGCCTAGTCCAGAGGTAACACAGCAGTGCGGCTTAGTGGAAAGAGCACGGGCTTGGGAGTCAGAGGTCATGGATTGCAATTCCGGCTCCAACACTTGTCCGGTATATGAGTTTGGGCAAGCCACTTAACTTCTCTGTGCCTCAGTTCCCTCATCTGTAAAATGGGAATAAGACTGTGAGCCCCACGTAGGACAACTTCATTACCTTGTATCTCCCCCAGTGCTTAGAATAGTGCTTGGCACATAGTAAGTGCTTAACAAATATCATTATTATTATTAACACCTCATTCTCCCTTTCTGATATCTAATCTGCTACTGCTCTGGGAGAATTGGAGTGCTTCCCAGTGACCCACCGGCCGGTCCCTCCTAGGCTCAGGGCCTGGGACTGTCACAGGGCCACAATTTCTGAGTTTGTCTGACGGAAGGGGCTGCTCCCAGCTTCCCTCTTGGTGCTCCTGCCACCAGAGCAGAAGCAGAGAAACGGGAGCTCCGGAGGACTGGAGCCCCGGTGGGCCAGGAGACCCGGGGAGTCGGTAACAGGGTCCAGAGCAGCAGCAAAGGGGTCTCTCCAGGCCCATCAGTGCCCATGGCTGAGCCACACAGAGAACTGGACTCCATTCTGACCCTGTGTCCCGTGCAGAGACATCTACTTACCCACACAGGCCTGCACTGACTTGAGATGGAGGTGCCACATATGGAGAACCGAATAGCCATTGCTGTCCTTCTCTATGACCACCAGAAAGAACTTCTCCGAAAACGGGGGGGGACGATATCCTGTACCCAAAGCAGAGGTCGTCTTATTCGGTTAGCTTCCTAAGTACAATTCCCCTGGACACTGTGCTCGGGGAGAATGGGAGATCTCCGGGAATAGCCTGGAGTTCGGGGAGGTATTGGCCTTTGTGATTCAACTTGCGTTTCCCCCAACCTTCCCCAGACTCTGCTTGGGCCCCACAGTTGCAGGCCTATCCATCTTGGAGTTCAGGGGCCGTGAGGAGAGTGGGGATGGCCAGATCCCAGTCCAGGACCCAAGGGGATGTGGCCCTTCTAGAGCATGGGCCTCAGTCTGGGGAAGTCATGGGGAAGCTGAGCAAAAGTCCAGGGAGGTAGTGGGTCTGCTCTAGCCAAGTCTGGATTTCCGAACCCAAACTCTCCCTCCCGAAGCCGGGACTAGAAATCTTCCTGCCCCAAGGGGCTGCTGTGGAAGAGCGCTGTGGTCACTTTGGCTTGACAGGGCACTGATCCACCTAATACATACTGGGCCAGTCCTGCACCCGATTTATGGAGTCAAGCTAAAAAATACCTTGTGACGGCTGGAAAAATATCTCTGCTTCCTTGGCTCCCACTTCCTCTTCCTTGTGGGGCCTGTATCCTCGAATGAAGTCTTCTTGAAAGACGTGAAGCAGCTGGGTGTTTGCGCCACACTAGACAGCCCCAAAACCCCCAGTTATGTCTCGGCCAGCAGGATGACCCGAGCGCCCATGGGGCGGGCTGGGGGCCCTCCCATCTGGGTGTGGGCCCCTCGGGGGATGGAGAGATGGGTGGGCAGGGACTCGTCGGCCCGAGAGGTGGCATTTACTTGATCAGCGATGGCGTCGAGCGCGATGACACACCCCGGCCGAGCGGTAGACTGTTGGCTCACGATGTTAAACACTTCCCCGATCAGTTTCTGAAACACACAAGATATTGGTGGTTGACGGCGGCCGGCGTCTGTGCCGCTGGGGCAACAAGGAGGCCGTTGTCCACCATCCAAAAGAAAGTTACTACCACCACCAGGCGGTCAATCGAGAAACATTTCTTCTTCCCGCTCCCCTGCTGTCCCACTGAGAAGTTTGAGCTTTTGAAAAGAATCGGACTGTGAGAGTGGACTCGCTCACCTTAATTTCGACATACTGCATAAGCCCAAACTTGGGGACAGGGGACTGCAAGGGGACTATGACGTCTGAGTCTACTGCCAGCATCCCCCAGCTCCACTCTCCGTCCCTACAGGCTACACTCGGAAGCCCAAAGGAGCAGTACCAGGGTTCCAAGCCCACAGTTGGCAATGGGTAGCAGTTCCCAGAGCCCAACCCTCCTGGGCACCTGTTCACTTAGGTGGCAGGGATCAGAGAACTGGGGAGCCTAGGACATCCCGAGAGCCAGGGTGGGGGGCGGGGGCTCTGTCCCAGGCTCCCGGCCCTAGGGTCTCCTAGCAGGAATCGCTGCTGCCTCTGCCAAACCGTGAGAGGGAGTAGCAGGTGAACTGTAACCCATTTGTTTTCCTCCCTGACAAGGAGGAAGCAGAAGCAGTACTGGGGACCACCTCTCACCCAATGCCTCGCCCCTTTTTGATGTCACTTCCTGCCTCCCCTCCACACCACCCGCCGCTCGGGACCTTGCCTGCAGCTGGGGAAAGCTGGGAGGCAGCACAGTTCCTGGATGGTCCTCCCCAACCATCCCCAGCAGCAGTTACCAGACCCTGGAGCCATATTTGCCTCTGCCTGGGCCCACACCTGGACCAGGTTCCCTGGCGGGATAGGGAGATGGAGTAACACTACGGCCAATAGCGGCAGGGGGCCCAGCTCATCCAGCAAACAGGCCCCTTTAATGATCAGGAACTGAAACCAGACTATTTGGAAAACTCCAGGCCAAAAGCTAAACTTATTCCTTCCCAAACTCTCAGAACCTCCCTGGGGCTTGAGTCACGGCATCTTCGCTAAGTGCCAATTCAGGAATAGTTTCCTGGGGAAAATGGGCTGGGGGCTGTTGCCCTGCAGCTAACTGGGTGTGTTTCTGAGAGCCTCTCGATGCACATCCCTGGAGGGTGGACTGGGGACGGCCCTGGTCCCACGGGTCCCGCTCGGGGACAGTTCTGCCCCCCTGAGGTTGGGAGCACTTCACAGACAGGACATTGTCCCCAACCCAGCCCCATTGCCCTTACCGAGGACTCAGGGTCTGACAGCTCGTCAAGCAGCCGCCTGGCGTCCACCACCGCCTGGTACAGCCGCAGGCTCTGGCCATCAGATGCCACGAAGCAGGCGCTGGCTGAGTTGCAGTAGGTGCCTGGAAGGCAGTGGAAGGAAGGAAAAGGAGGGAAGATGGGGGAGGCAGTCAGAGCGTCCCCTTTCTGGTGACTTCCTGCTGGTGGCCATGCCAGTCGGCTCCCCGTAGTTCTGTGAGTCTGTTGCTGGGTAGAGATTGTCTCTATCTGTTGCCAAATTGTACTTTCCAGCACTTAGTACAGTGCTCTGCACACAGTAAGTGCTCAATTAATACGATTGAATGAATGAATGACCTGCAGGGGATGGTACAGTGGGACATGGGGTAATGAGACATTTTGGGGATTTGGTCTTTCCAGAAAAGGGGACCTGTTCCCCCCGTTGTTGAGCAGGGTGCAGGGACTGAGGAGGCCACCCCCCTCCGTCACCAGGAAGCTGCCCCCTCGAGCTGTGCTGATCCTGCCCCACTTTCTAGGCCCTGGCAGAGCAGGTGCTGTCCCTGCTCAGAGCTTCTGACTAGGAAATGAGGTCAGAGAAGGCCCCCAGCCTTATTTTCAGCAGAGAGGTGTGGCAAGGGGAGGTTTGGAAGGGGGATGCGGATGCAGAGCCCCACAGCTCCTGCCCTTCAGGCCTGTGCCCTCAGCCTGACGATGCTCACCCTGCACTTCTCAGGCCCACAGGACAGTGATATGGATTAGGGACTGCTGAGAACAGGCCTGGGCCATGTTGACTGCCAGGACCTCTGCCTGGTTCCAGAAAACCAGAAGTCCCAGATGGGAGGGAGCGTGCCAGGGCGGGGAAACGATTCCAACAGGACTCAAGGGTTGGGGTGCTTTAACACCAGGGGGAATTACTGGTATCCGAGAACTGAGGGAGGGGATCAGGGGCAGGTGGGGGTGGAGAACCGAGCACTGTGTTTGGGCAAAGTGAAGCCTCAAAGTGCAGTGAGGTAGGAGCCTCTGGGGTAGCTTCCCAGGCTTGTTTGAATTGGCTGTCAGTGGGGAAGGGAGGGCCAGCTGAGGGAAGAGAGCTTAGGAAGGCAGGAAGGCAAAGGGGATGGGGACAGGGATGGGGGAGGGACGGGTACAGTGGCGACGAGGGCTGACCGAGGCAGTAGCTGGGCACGAGGGTCGGCAGCCAGGCCACGCTGGAGAAGGCGGAGGTGTGCAGGGAGTTGATACGAGCCAGCTCGGAGACTCCTCCGGTGTAGGACAGGGGCCCGATGGGGTCCACCCGCCACAGGATCAGCTCACTGTAGATGGCATTGGGGTCATGGAACGTCCGCGTGGCTGCGTTGCGCAGAGGCTGTCGGGCGGGGCCTGGGCCGGGCCTGGCTGGGCCTGGCGGGCCCGTGTCCCGGGGGCGGTCCGTATCTCGGGAGCTGTGGGGACTGTCCAGGTCCGGGGTGGCCAGAGCGTTGTGGTGGGACGATGTGAGCAGCAGCGGCAGCACCGAGTGGCATGCCAGATCGTTGAGGTGAAAACGGTGGCCACAGTACCGGAATTTGTGTGACACAGTCAGCACGGTGCTGAAGGCCGTCTTGTCGGCAAACGTCACCGCCCACTGGTTCAGCGAGCCGTCCACATGTTTGGAGACCATCATCACCACAGGCGACACGGTGGGCCCACGCACCCCGGCCCTCCGGGGGTCCGGTGGGCTACCGGGACTGCTGGCCGCTCCTCCCCGGGGCCCTGGGGTGGCACCATGGGCACAGGCGTACATCAGGATGTTCTTACTCAGGGAACTGGCATCACCGGAGGGAAAAGCGACGGGAATCCGGGTGGAAAAGGATACCTGTGGGAGAGCACGTGTTGGTGCTGTCACCCAGACAGACTCGAGCAAGGCTTCTGGCATCTGCACTGTGACTTGGGCCAGAGAGGGACGGGCTGTCCCGGGGCGGGACCTGGGGGCTGAGGATCCTGGGCTAGTCTGGCGGATGGCGGGGAGTGGGGAGGGCTGGGAGCCACTCTCAGCCCTCCCCACCAGCAGTGGCCCAGTCCTCTGGGGCTTAGGGCTGCCCCCTGCTCCATCCTATCCCACCTTGCCATATCACCTCCTTCCCAAGCTAGTTGGTGGGCACCGGGGATGGGAGGGAGGGCGGGGAATGTCACTGGCTCACGCGAGAAGACCTCTACCTGCACTTGTCTGAAGATACCCGGGTTGTCCTCATCCAGATATTTGACGTGCCACATGAGGAAGGTCCCGTCCACAGGGTGGATGGTGAACAGCATGTCGGGATTCCGGTTCCACTCGCTGAGAAGAGCTTCAATCTTCCGGTCCAACAGCACCGTGGGCAGGGGTGCCCGTGCTCGGAGGGACGCCCGTGGGCTCCCCTCTCGCTCCCCATCCTCGTGCTCCGAGGACCCCGTGCCTGCCTCAGATTCTCGATCCATGGACAGTTCTGAACCAGAAGAGAGGTCTGGGAGTGACACGTGGGCTTGGCAAGGGGCTTGGGGAGATGGGAAAAAGAGGAGGAGGAGCCCAAAGGGAAGTGAACACCATGGTGGGAGGTGGTCGACTTCCTGGAGGGGTGCCACCTCAACAATCCACCCCACTCAGTAGAGGCTGCCTTCCCCACTCCCTGCAACTTTTTTTTTAAAATGGTATTTGTTAAGCACTATGTGCCAGGCACTGTACTAAGCACTGGGGTAGATACAAGCTCATCACATTGGACAGAATCCCTGTCCCACACTGGCTCACAGTTTTAATCCCCATTTTACAGATGAGGTAACTGAACAGAGAAGTGAAGTGATTTGCCCGGGGTCCCATTCAAAACAAGTGGGGGAGCCAGGATTAGAAACAGGACCTTCTGACTCCCACCAGAGCCCACCTCCATTGGAGGTCTTCCAAGATCACTGCTCTTCTGGCCAGGTCACCTGCATCCAGCACCCTGCCCCCTTGGCCTTCCCCTCTTCCTATTTGCCCCAGGCCACCCTGGCCACCCAGCTAGCTGCTCTGCTACTAGGGCTCTTACTCATCCACCCATCTGTTTTTGTTCCAGCCTCCCTTTCCTTCCAGCTCTGGCACTGTGCCTGCCTCCCAGTAGATTGGCAGCTCCTTGGCAACACAAGATCAGGCCTTTTCCCTCTATCCTCTAGCCGCCAGTGCTCAGCTCAGCGCCCAGTACTCAGCAGGTGTTCAGAGAGTGCCCCTGATGGGTGCAAGTCAATCTGGGAGCCCAGGGAAGGCTCTGTGTGGGCTCCTCGGAGGTAAGGGGAGGCAGCAACTCCTTCCTGGATCCTCCATCACTAGGAGAATGGGGACTGAGGGGAGGATGTGGGGGAGAACTGGGGATGACTGTGGAGCTCACTGTAGGGCCGGGCTTGGGATGCCATGTTGAGGTTGGGGAGCCAGGCGGTGCCTTAGGGACCAGTGGGTGAAGCGGCAGGTTAGTCTGGGCTGCCCCTGGGGAAGGGGCTAGGCTGGGCTGGTAGGACACAGGACTGTACTGTGTCCTCCCCTGTCAATCAGCACCCCGAGCACACGCACATTCTTTCCCTTCTCCTGCCATCGTGGAGTGCCGGATCCAGATGGACGTGCACAGGGAGGAGGGACTAACCACCAAGCAAACCCGCCGAAGGGCAGAAACTGTGTCTAATGCCCAGCTGTGAGTTTTTCCCACTGCTTAATACAGCCTTCTACATACGGTAAGCACTTAGTAACAACACTACCACAAACATCCTCCAAGTCCCCGAGGAGGAGAGAACCTGCATGCTCCAGAGGAACTGGGCACATAGAATCCTCGACTCCATGGGCTCTGTCAGGGCAGCAGCCTTGCCTTGTCCTTCCCCGGTAATCACCGCAGCTCCAGAGCATGTGCTCGTTCGATCCTGGCACCAGAATTCCCAGCGACCGAACACTGCGGGACCATCCAGAATGCCCTGTTCTACCGGCGGGAGATGTGGAGGGCAGCAGGGCGAGGGCAAACGGGGCAGAATGTCCAATGGGGTGCAAGACCTGTCCTGTAACCCTGGCAGGGGCTCCCCCTCCCACTCAGGGCCCCTTCCGTCAAGGCGGTGCACGGCAGTCCCAGCGGTGTGGAGGTGCCCGTCCACGGTGACACTAACCGTGATCCAGCTTCATGCGGAGGCCTCTCTCCCTCTCTCTCTCCTCCGGCTGCTGCGGTTCCAGCTGATCCTCCTCCCCTTCCTCCTCCTCCTCCTCCTCCTCCTCCCCTCCTTCGGTGGCGGCTTCGGGCTCCAGCTGCTGCCCGGCCAGCTGCCGCAAGTGTTGCATGAAGATTTCAATCGAGGTCGTGAAATGAAACTCTTTATTGTTCAGCCAGTGAACCACAAACCCCCCATTCCCTTCATCAGAGTGAAAAGCCGGGCCAGCCAGGACGGAGGGGATGTCTGTGGAAAGAAAGGAGGCCGGGTTTCAATAAGAAATTTGAAAAAAAAAAACCACACAAAAAAACCCTACATCCTCTCAAGACCCAGAACCCGTGTGAGCAGGGCAAACTTCCCCGGTGCCTCAATGAGCTGGATAAAATCAGTGGGCAAGTCCATGTCCACTAACAAGCCCGGAAGGAAAGGTCATCCTTTTTGTCCATCAGAAAAGTGGCTGTTGAAATCTTTGAGTCAATGACTTTCACATGAGAAATATATGAAAGGAATCCCAGTCCCCCAGAAGGAAGGCTGTCTCCCTCCCTCCCTCCTCCCCTCTTGGGGCTGACTCCACACGACCTCCACCACCAGTAATCCCAATCCCAATTGTTCCATTCATCTTGGTGGCTAGCCACCTTTCCTGGGAAGAAGCTCTCAGAGGGGAGATACAGAGCGGAATCCTGAGGTATATTTCTGAGGTATATGACCCTGAATATATCAATGAAGATTGATGAGGCAGTACCCCGAAATCTCCCTTCCGGATCCAGGCTAGATGCTTTGCTATGCAGCCTGTCCACACCCAAACGTGTAACAGCCCTCTGTTCTGGCAGGGGGCCTTGCTGAAGGTTGGACTCCCTCCGTAGTCACAAGAGCAGCAGGGGGTTCCGGGCTGTATTGGCCCCTGCTGGTCCAGGGCCTGGGATAGCCCAGACCCCATTGGCCTCTACCTGTGGCAGGGTTGATGCTCGCCGCTATGTGGAAGTGGCAAAGTGCATTGGCGTGATGGGAAATGTGGCGCTGAACTTCATGCATCCCTGCCTGGTCGGGCATTGCGTTGCTGTGGGTGACGAGAACCGAAGACCTCCTCTGCCCCTTCCGGAGATTTTTCAGATGGTGAATGGTCTGCAATGATCGGAAGAGAGAAGACCCGGAAAGTCGGTCTGCTGACCTGCGGCTCCGGGGCTACGCGAGAACGCAAAAAGATGGGGGACTGTGCTGCTAGCCACCCTTTCAAACCGAAAAATCCTTTCTGCCGACAATACTCCCCCAAGCTCTGGGTGAGTTTGAAAATGACAGGTCCAAAATCAGGCTCTCCTAGGAAAAGTTGTTCTGCTATTGATGGGGCAGACACTGGGCCGACAGCAATCTGTTCCTCTCCCTCAGCTCCCATAATCCCGACAAATGCGACTGTATTCTTGAATGTCAACCCACGCGTGCCCGCAAATCAGGACCAAAGGTGAGCAAGGGGAGGAGCAGTAAGTCTCAAACAAGCCAATTTAAAAGTACCACGAACTCTCCCTAGTGGGGAGTTACATCAAGGCAGAAAACATTCAATCATGGTAAAATTTTTTTTAAAATCTATGTCCACGTTTAGCTGGTGGTGGGGTGGGGGAGAGAAGGCAGTTGGGGATCCAGGGTACAGAGCGGGGCAGAGTGGTGTGGTGGGTGGGGGAGTAGGAGGAAGAGGAGGAGGACGGTGGTGAGCTGGTTTCTGACGCATAGGCCCGGGGCCGTTGACCACTTTGGGTGGGCCCAAATGCCACCACCTCCCACTGATGGTGGATCTGGGGGAAGCAATGTGCTCCTGGTTGCTCTGAAGATCTGCTCATTCAGAATTTCACATTCACTACTTGTTCCAACTCCGCCCCATGACAGAGGGCTGCATTCCTGCCCTCCTGTAAAGCCCAGCCCAGACCCCCTCCGATTTTCCCTGCCCATGAGTGAGTGCACTGACCCAAGCCAGGCCCCCGACTCCCAGTTGGAATCACCGTGTCGGGGAGCATGCATTCCCCAGTTGATTGCTTGGCCACATCTTTTCCCTCCTCGGCCTGCAGGAGTGCCTGGAACAGGGATCGGCCCAGGGCCTTGGGGCCTAGCCAGCTGAGGCATCTCGGTGGGAGCCAAGGTCAGTGGCCGGCGGCCCCCACAGCGCGACCGTAATTAGATTGAAGCTGCCTGGCCTGGTCTTACGAATCTCTCAGGTTTCCCGGCAATAGAACTTGACCTCAATCCTTGGGTCACTTTTCAGGAATCTGAAGGCTCAATGAAAGGAGCAGTTAAAGGCTCAAGCTCTGATTGAAATCCAGGGCTGGGGCTGATGGAAAGGGCATTGACCAGGAGTAGTGCTATTGGGGTCAGACCCACAATCCACCTAGCGTGGACTCTGCCAGGGGCACACTGGTCTCTCCTGGATCCCCGTCTCATGGTCGGGTGGGGGCGGCTTTCTCATAGCCCCTGCCACCTTGCACAAGAGAGTACCTACAAGCTTTAGTTGGGGGCTTCTTTCTAGTGCTGGGGGACTTCTCCTGTCTGTGACTCCCAGTGCTATACACGTTCCACCCGGGCCCCGCCTAGGCCCCCACCCTTGCTGCTCGGACAGTGGCAAAGCTGCCAATCTTTCTGGGGTTCCGGCCCGGTACAGCCAGAGGTGTAGTTCCCCGGGGCAATCCCCAGTCTGTCCGGTCAGCCCCCCGGTGTGGTTGTCAGCTGCAGTGCGGGTGCATACTCCCTCAGAAGCCGCTGCACCCACTTATGTGATGTATCTGACGTTGGGTCGGGTCAGGAACCACCACTCCAAACACGGCCCCAGTCTGTGCCCCCAAAGACCGGCCCCTGCGGTCTGTAGTCCCCACGGACCAGGCTCGTACCTCTAGGGCCTGCTGAATTCGGTCTTTCTGCCTTCCCGGGTGGGAGAACTTGCTACCGATGCTTGACGTGGTGGTCTCACAGATCTGCTCGCCCAGAAGGCAGTCTTCGGGTAACAGGGTCTCTGCCCAAAGGCGGCAGATGCCATCCTGGCATGAAGTAAGTAACACATTGCACACAGACCCCCTGAAGACAAATGAAAATGGAAATATGTCACTTCATTTACCCTCCTGGGCACCCCCTGCCCCGAGTACCCATGCCTGCACCGGGGGCTAACTGGGAAGAGCAGGTGAGGCCCTGTCCTCCAAGGGCTTATACCCAGATCGTCACCCCACACAGGCAGCAAAGCAGAAGACAGGAGTGGGAAATAACCTGCTTTTGACATGTGAGGCTAAGTTAAACTAAGCTCCTCTGACTGAGGGGAGAGGGAATCCCAACAGGGAGGCTGGAGGGATTCCGTGGGCCTGAAGGCCTGGATCCAGATGGCCCGCAACCCCCGGGGACGCGTTTCTCCCCACCTGGGCATGAACGTGCTGGTGTTGCGCCACGAGAAGCCCGTGACAGCCCTGGGATGTGCCAGGTAGACAAAGGAGAAGCGGGGGGGTGCCTGGCCCCTCTTGGGCTCTTGGCTGTCTTGAGCAACGATGGAAGACTTCCAGCCGGCCATAGGGTACCACACCTTTAGGAGACAGTCGTCCTGCATGAGCGAACAAGGCAGGCAGGAGCCCATTGAGAAGGAGGTGGTGGTGGTAGCGGCGCTGGGCCCCCAGGAACCCCGTCGTGCTACCCAGTGGGCCCCACAAGTGGTCCTTACAAAGCCCCACTGCCTGGTGCCATGCCGCAGCAAAAGCCAGACCCGAGCGCGGCTTCCCCGGGGTCCACGATTGGGCCGGGGCAGCTTGGAGGACTCCAGAAGGTTCGGGGCGTGAGGGACAGTGAGAAGGGACAGTTGAGGGGGCATCCTCCAGATTCTCCAACCGGCTCCTGAGGTCCTGCAGGGGATGGGACCAGAGGCAGCCTGAGGCCGCCTGATATCTGGGGGACTGCCCCCATGTCCCCATCAGTCAGTGGCATTTACCTACGGGGTACCTGTTGAGTTCAGAGCACTGCCCTGAGTGCACGGAGGGTACAAGCAGAAAAACCCCTAAACACCCAGTTCCTGCTCTCCAGGGGCTTATCCTCTAACAGGGAGAGGGAGGCAGGCAAAACTACTTGCAGACAAACGGTTGGAGCAGGAGGAAGATGACGGATAAAATAGGTAGCAATGTGAATGTCAGGCTGAAATAGCACAATAAATACCCTCAGCTCTCTCCAACACCGGAGTTTCGGTCCCACCGGGTTGAGGAAACTCAGGCTAGCGTAGACATAGCTTGACAGATGCTATAGCCATGCAACCACTTCCCTCGACATCATGTTCTCTCCTGAGATATGCACTTTGTCAGAAGAACATTACCTAATTTCCTAATGGTGTATGATCCAAAAGGCAACGTGAAAACATGTGTTACGGAAAAACTGCGAGTAACTGAATGCCTGTATATGTTGAAGTGCCGAGGATGGATGGGAAGTGCTATGGGTGGTTGCTGGACTGATGCAATTTGGAGTTTCGGGAATTCATCAATTAATCCCTCTAGACTGGAAGCACCCTGTGGGCAAGGAGTGTGTTTACCAACTCTGTTGTACTGAACCCTCTCGAGTATGTAGAACAGTCCACTGCATATCATAAGCATTCAATAAATACCATCGATTGATTGGTTGATTGGAGGAGGATGTGGGATTTTAGGAAGGCTTTGATGATGGGGAAGATCAAATCTGGTAGATTTGAAGGGTCTGGTGGGTGGCAGGGGTAGCAGTGTGAGGGAGGATGAGGAGGTAGGGGAGGCAGGGGGGTCTCCAAATGGGGTAGAATGCCTGAGGTGATGAGCCATTGTTTTCTCTTTCCCCTAAAGGTAGAGCAAGCAGGAAGAGGTTTAAATGCAGGGAGGAAGGATTTCGGTTAGACATTGGAAAGAATTTGCTGAAAGGGGAGTCTCCTTTTCAGGAGTGACAAGCAGGAGTGCAGCAGCGGCTGTGACTGGAGTCAGGAAGATGACTTACATGGCGTCTACAGGGGTCCCTCCAACTCCAGGGCTCTGGGATGAGACCTCTGGCCTCCGGGGCTAACAGTTCATGAGGACCAAAGGGGGAGTGGACTAAGGACTAAGATTGTTGGCCAAGAATTTCTGTCTCTTTGGGGAGGGAAGCAGCACCTGAAGGAAGATGAAAGAAAGAACAGGGGAAAGGAAGTTGAAGATGGTATCTCTCTGCCAGGGCTGCCTAGAGCAGAATCCCATGGGTAGGCACGGAACTCAACCACAAGACCATCTGGCACCCAGTTGGGGCAGCCTGGTTTCTAGGTGGGAGCATTCTATGGAAGGGGAGAGGGGTGATGCCTTTTCAGAAGCCTGAGGCCTGCCTGCTTCGGGTCCGACAAGAATAGCACAGACCCACGGCACTGGGTGGGGGGAGGGAGGAGGCGATGAATCCAAGAAAGCCACGCCTGGCACCGGCATGGATACCGTGCCATAAGAAGCAGAGGCGGGTGGAAGTGCCATTTTGGTGAGGCTCAGACCGGGGCCATCTGCTTCTCCCTCCGGTGAGTGAGATCGTCTTGGCTTCACCAGTTGAGCAGCAGATGGACATCGATCAAAGAGCCAACGGGGACCCTCGCATACCCATCTTTGCAGTTCGGTTCTCGGTCCCAGTAGGGTGGCTTGGCCCCCCAACACTCGGCCCTCCGTTCCTGGCTGTATGGGTGCCCTGAAAGGAAAGGATGAGGCCAGGGTGCCCCCCATGGACAGAAAGGAGACTCACAGACAGGGTGAGGCGGCCTGTTTTCAGGCAATTGCGGAGCTGGGCTCCCAACTGAGGCTGAGACAAGCACGCACAGAAAGTGCAGGGCTCCAGACACTTTCTAGAGGCCTCCAGTGCCTGCCCGCCTCCTCCACCCAAAGCATGGGTCACACGTGGCTTTCATCAATCAATCAATAGTACTTGCTGAGTGCTTAATGTAGGCACAGCACTGTGCTAAGCGCTTGGGGCAGTATACTAGGGTTAGTAGACCTTCTAGGTACGCTTGGGGACACAGGCACTAATACCAATTGCAGGCAGGAAGGAGGAAGCAATGCAGTATAAAGATCTGGACCTAAGTGCTACAGGGGGTTGTGAGTACTTAAGTGATGCAGAAGTGCTTAAGTGACAGTTGCAAGTGCGGGGAGAAGAGAGATTAATCAAGGAAGGTCTCCTGGAGGAGATGAGATTTCAAGACTCAGAAGATGGGAGAGGAATGCTCTGTTGGATATGAAGTGGGTGGAAAGTGTAAAAAGGAGGGAGGGGTGAGCAAGGGGTCACTGGGAGGAAAGGCAAGCATGAAGCACCGTGAGTAGGTTTGCTCGAGGGGAACAGAGAGTGTGAGCTGGGGTGCAGTGAGAGAAGAAAGTGGATTTGTGACTTTCTTCTTGGATGATATTACCTAGGGAATGATAGCCAAAAGGGATTCTGGTTAGTGTTGGGGCCCAGCCAAGGAGAGCTCAGGCAGGCCTGACCCTGCCAGCTCTGAACACCCGCCCCTCACTTCTGGCCTTAGGGAGGGGCTGTGGCAGCTCTTGCAGACTGCAAGGGCACCCACACCCACCCCTCGCTTCCGGCCCAGGCAAGGGGCTTGGGAAGGAGAATGCTTGTCACTAAGGTGCAGAGGGCAGCAGAGTGGTAGAGTGGTGGAGATTGTGATTCTGTCATGTCATCGCTTCTCTGGGGGAAGGGTCACGTTTCGGGAAGGGGGGTGGTGGGAGGAACCTGGGAAAGCTCTGTCCGTCGGCGGACCTACTAACGCTGATGTCTCGGTGGGGCCTGGGCACAGGGGGAATGCTGTCACCCTGGAATGCTGTCACCCTGGTGTTGACTTTGCCCACTCTGTTCAGGAGCTGGGAGCAGGGAATGGGTGCTGAGAAGTACCCCTGCTCCATGTCCTGGATGGACAGAAACCAAACGGTCAACATCAATGTTTCCCCGCCCATCGACCTCAGGATGACCCTGAGGGAGAGAACTGGTTTGGGCTTCTTCCCTCCCTTCCATGCCCAAGTGGGGCGTCCCTGCAGCCTGCTGCCCAAGCAGTGTCTCTGTGGCCACCGGGGCCCTCACCTTGCCGGCTGTGGCGAAGTACTCTCCGTCAGGTGACCACTCCATCAAGAGCACGGACACGGCAGTCCTGGGGTAGGGGGAGGGCAGAGTCAGACAAAGCACTTCAGGGGTTTAAAATTGGGCTCGAGCTGCAGGCCCCCACCCCCTCAAATGCTTCACAGCTGAATGGCCACCCATCTCCCAACCACAGCATCAAACGTTTTCCAACCCAGCCTGAGAACACGTCTAGATCTTGACGAGAGCAGAGGGCAGCAGAGTGGCCAGTGCAGGGGAGAAAGGGATTCTTTCCAGGAGAAGCAAGCAGAAGCACAACCTTGGGCCCAGACGGGGCTACTGGTACCCTTGGGCCCAATCCGGTCTGCGAGCAGGAGCGGGCAGGTGGCCCAATGGCACTCTCAGACTGCTCAGTGCAGACTCCCCTCTCCACCCCCTGGAGTCTCCGGTCTACTAAAGGAGGCCCCGGTGGACCAGTGCCATGGGGGAGGAAAACAAAATTACAAGATTGGAAACGAGATTTGTGCATTTGCATGCCCAGAACACTATTTGCTTCATTTCTCTGGAACATGGGACTCGGGTTCTTAATGAACACAATGGTAATATAGTAATTATCTAATTGTGTTGTACATCCCAAGCGCTTAGTACAGTGCTCTGCACAGTAAGGGCTCAATAAATACGATTGAATGAATGAAATCTTCAGGCCCATATGGATCGCCATCTCTCCAAGCAATTTTCAAAGGAAACACATTCCTCTCACCCACAGTTATCACTTCTGGAGGTTCCTTTAGCCAATCCCACATGTGTTTGCAGCTGCAGCCCAGGCCCTGTTCAGGAGCGGGTAACAGAGGTGGAGGAGGGCAGGCCCGGGCCTGAGAGAATGAGCAATGTGTCCCGGCTCCCCAGTGAGCCGGGAAATAAGCAAGACTCTTCCCGATTCAACTAGTTCGCTCTTGGACACCCTCATCAGGCTTTCTCCAGCAGAGAACAGCTGCATCCCTTTCTGGCCTTCAGACCCATTTCCAGTCCTGCCACAGGGATTCAGACCCAATTCCACCTGGAATCCATTGAAACAGAACCTCGAATACGCCCGTTAGCTTCTCTGGGTGAAATCACTTGAAAACAGGCTCACCAGTCTGTCTAGGGCCACCCACCCACAAGAAAACTGATACACTATTTCACAGGCCCTGAGGCAAGGGTGGAGGGCACTGAAAGTGCTCTCTGCCAGCTTCGGAAGCATGGCAAAGTGCAGTAAAATCTAAAAGGAGACCCAGGGAGGATCTCCACGGCGGATATGCTGGCCAGGAGCCATATGACCATCCTGGTTTCCTCTCGAAACTGGACACGGACAGAGAGTGGATAACGGCCTGGGAGTCGGTGAATCCAGTCCATCCAGTTGGCCCTGTCCCCACCAGACCATCCTGATAGAGGGAAAGAACAGCCCCAATGGTGGAGCGGCTACCCAGAAAAACACCACCAGAGAAGATTCCCCCAGACCATGCCCAACAAGGACACAATTAGCAAATCAGTCATCCAGGAGAGGAACCATGCCTGCCTGGGCTCATTGATGGCTCTACTTGAAGCTGGCATGTGTTTCTCACTCTCGCCTAATCCCAAACTGCCCCAAGCACCTCCGGCTTAGCCGGTTCTCGATTCACGGTTGCCACCGCTTGACCCATTCAGACCCAGCAGGAAAGAGAAACATCAGAGGCCGAGGCCAGAATCTGGCCAGGGCGCCGGACGGGGGCAGGTGGGCCCTCTGAGGGCTAGGGAGCCCTCCATCCGTGTCTACCCTGTGCCCGCCACCTCTCCACTATAGATCCTGTGGATCTGCTCCCAGCTATGGTTCTGACTGTACTCAGAAATTCTCCTTCAACTACAGCACCCTACTGATCTTTGTTTATATCTTAACTTTTTTGTCTTAATGTTTTGTTTCATCCCCCCTTATACATCTGTAGCTCATCCCCTTTCCCCCTTTTTAAGATTTTGAGTTCCCCAAGAGACAGGACCCATGGTGTCTTATTCTCGGGTATTTTTTGCCAGGACTCAGTAGAGTGCTCTGCTTCACTTGAGAAGCAGCATGGCTCAGAGGAAAGAGCCCAGGCTTGGGAGTCCGAGGTCATGGGTTCTAATTCCGGCTCTGCCACTTGTCAGCTGTGTGACCGTGGGGAAGTCACTTCACTTCTCTGTGCCTCAGTTCCCTCCTCTGTACAATGGGGATGAAGACTACGAGCCCCTCGTGGGACAACCTCATGACCTTGTATCTCACCCAGTGCTTAGAACAGTGCTTGGCACATAGTAAGCACTTAACAAATACCAACATTATTATTATTAAATATTATTACTACTACAACTATTACTGAGTCCAAGTCATTGGGGGCTCCTAAGCACCCCAACCAGAGCCTTGGGGGCAGGAGAAGCTGCAGTCTGGAGGGACTGGGCAATGGCTTCCCAGGGCTTGTAATTCACCTTTCCAGGCAGGATAGTGAACTGGGGAGGGCAGGGAGGGGAGAAGATGCACAACTTGCCAGTCAGCTGTGAGTTGTCTTGGGCAACTGCCTCTATCTGTGGGGAGGGGGTAGAGCAGAGGGAGGGAGTAGGGGCGATGGGAAGGGGAGGAGGAACAGAGGAAAAGGGAGGCTCGGTCTGGGAAGGCCTCCTGGAGGAGGTGAGCTTTCAGTAGGGCACAAATGAGGAGTACTGCCGAGCTGGGTCTCCATGCTCCCTCTCAGGTCAGGGCCAGAAGGTGCATCAACCCTCTCTGACCCTCCCCCATCCCCACCATGAACCTGAATCTTGAAAACTCTTGAAATCCTGGAGAACACCAGACAGAGAGCCTCCGCCACTGAGGGAGGTGGGGAGTGAGGAGTACAGCTTACTTCTCTCCTACAGAGCAAATATGCTTCAGATCCTGAGGAAAAAGCCACTTACTTGCACTGCCAGATGCATTTCCAGTCATTGAGGAGAGGGGGTGCCTTAGCACCCTCACTCTGATCGTCGTCGGCCTCCTGCTCTTCCTCCAAAGCATCATTGCTCGGAGGGGCCCACAACTGCAAGTAGTCGGTTGCTGTCAACAGCCTGTTCCCTGCAACGGAAAGAACTCTTTAAGCAGGTGGGTGGCCGATGGGCCAGTGGGGGCCGGTGGGGGCCGGCTAAGGCCGGCGGGAGCCAGCAGGGCCACAGAGTACTCTAACTTCCACAGAGCTGGAACCCAATGTCGCACTCAGGCAGGCCGATCCAGGGCTTGAGGCCTCCAGCTTTGGAAGACAAAGCACCTTGAGGATTCCAAGATGAATAGAGGATTGAGGGTTGAGGGCAGGGAAGGGAGGGGAGAGACCCTGGGAATTTGTGCAGGTGGAAAAGAATAGGGGTTTGGGCAGGGTCTTGGACAAGCAGGGCCTCTTCTGGGTTCTCAAGGGGCAGTCAGGAATAGGTGGGGGGAAATGCCGTGGGTGGGAGTGGCCTCCCACACTTGAATAATTCCTTCTCCAAACAGCCTGCTGAGAGTCACTATCAAAGATCAGCCCCAGAGCCAGACGGAGCCAGGGATACACTGGAAGGACATCAGGCCCACAGAAATACTGCTGTGGTTAAAGCAACAAAAGAATCAAATTCCTTTGGGATGCCAGACAAAATCAGCCCTCCATCTCTTTCTAAGGTGCTTAAAGAGTAAAGAGCCGATGGCCCAAAGAGAACAGGAATGAGGCTAGTTCAGGTTACAAACTAGATTCTAAGTTCCTTGAGGGCAGGAATCAGGTCTACTATGCCTTTTGGATTCTCCCGGGTATTGAGTCCAGTGCAGAGCAATGTGGATGCTCAATAAATATGGCTGATTTACTACTGACTTTTTGTAGAACCAAATCAAACCGGATTTGGTTTGGCTGCGCCAGGCCTCAACTCTCTTTTCCTTTTTCAAGTTCTAAACCTACCCTGGTTCACACAGTTTTCACCCAGGGAATGAGCTGCAGGGAGGAAGGAACTGGACACGTGACCCAGAACCTGCAATCTCTGCTGTGCTCTCTGCTTCAAGGTGCTTCACAGGGCACACACGTTTTATGGTCACATATTCTAAAGAAACAATTAACACCTCCCAATTCCCAATTACCTTGAGGATCCCACGCTAAATTGTAAGTCATAGAACTGAGGAAGAACTGTCCTGTTTTGAGCCATTGGCACTTGAGTTGCTAGGATTAAAAAAAAGAGAGAGAAAAGCATATTAGTCTTTAAAACAGCAGTCCAAGGAGCACCATAACACTCACTGCATCCGTTATTCTTGCTACCAATAAATGGAACAGAAGGGCAAAAACTAACCGGGTTCCTCCAGGGACAGTCTGTGTCCTTTTTGGCATTGGGTGGGAGCTGGGGCTTTTGGTAAATTCAAATATTAAGTTTCAATAACTGACTGGTAAAAGCAAGATTGATGGGAAAAAATAGACTATTTCCAAATAGTATTTTGAATTTAAGGTATCCCCTTTTAGGATCCATAAGTAGATGTGCAAATAAACATAAGCCAATAAGTCTACAGGCCTCAAAGAAATCAGGCTGTGCCTAAAAGAAATCGGGGTGTACACAAATGAGGGAAAAATGATATACAAAGCAGTCCAATGGTCGTTCTTCCCAAGTGGGTGAATGAATCAATCGTATTTATTAAACACTTACTGTGTGCACAGCACTGTATTAAGTACTTGGGAGAGTACAATATGGCAATATAACAAGAGTTGGTAGATGTGCTCCCTGCTTATAGTCTAGAGGAGGAAACAGACTATAATATAAATACATTATGGATGTGGACATTAGAGTCGTGGGGCTGAGAGAAGGGTGAATAAAGGGAGCAAATCAGGTGGTGCAGAAGAGAGTGGGAGAAGAGGAAATGAGATCTTAGTCAGGGAAGGCCTCTTGGAGGAGATGTGCCTTCAATAAGGCTTTGAAGGTAGGGAGAGTAATTGTCTCTCTGGATATGAAGCGGGAGGGAGTTCCAAGCCAGAGGCAGGATGTGGGTGAGAGGTCGGCGCGAGGTAGATGAAATTGAGATAGAGTAGGTTGGCATTAGAGGAGCAAAGTGTGGGGGCTGGGTTGTTGTAGGAAAGCAGTGAGTTAAGATAGGAGGGGAAGAGTTGACGGAGGGCTTTAAAGCCAATGGTGAGGAATTTCTGTTTGATGCAGAGGTGGAACCTACAGGAAAGAATCCATATGCTGCAGCACTCACCCTGTGCAAGGCTGCGTCCAGAGAGACATTTTTCCAGAGCCCACATGACTACGCCCAGCCATTTCTCCCAAAGCCACACCCATGCACACCGATGTTTTTCCCGATGCCAGTTCTCCCAACTCCACATTCAAGCATACCACTGGTTTTCCTGATGCCATGTGCCTTTGCACAGCTGTTACTCCCAATGCCACCCGCCTGCACACAGTCAGTTCTCCCGATGCCACGTGCCTGCGTGCAGCCGGTTCTCCTGACACCACACACGTGCGCACTGTAGTCTCTTCTGACATGGTGGCACACGGATCCAGGCACATTTGCACTTGTTAGGAGAAGGTCCCCCGACTCTGCCATCACATTCTGGCCAAAGCACGGGGTGAAAACCTGCATCCTGGGAGACCTGAGGATACGCACCCTCGGGCACTACGTATAACCTCTGCCTCGCAGGCAGGAATGAGGAGGCCCAAAAGAAATCTTGTGAGCTCTACTGAGTTCGACTAAACGCTTAATATGGTGCTCAGCCCAGAATAAGAAAAATGCCGTCGATCGATTGATCACGCTGGGTAATCACAATCAGGAGGAGCCGATGGGATTTTTGGATCTACTACTGAGAGAATGCTAGACGAATTCGATCTTTCCGAGAATTCCTTGGTTTGCCAAATCTGAAAACTGACCGATGCCCAAATTCGAAAAGTCCCAATTTCAGAATAGGCTCCCCTAGCGCTCCCAGCATTCACATCACTAGCCCACGAGGCAAAGGACTGCTTGGTTACCTCACCAAAGGAGCTTTTGGGAGGCAACAATATAAAGTGAGGATCAGAGTGCATAATGGCTATTCAATAAATAGTGAGAAAGTAAGCCGGCCTTTAATGCTCATGTCTGTCACTTGGCCTTCTTATGCAAGTTAGAGAAATGGGCTTTACTGGCTTATCCCCGTTCAGGTGAGGGCTACCTTGGCTCTTGACTTGCGGCAGCCCAAGGGCCAGAGAACCGGTCTCCCACAGGCTGCAAAGTGGCCTTCTTGGATCGCCACACGGGATGCCCTGGGAAACTGGCTTCAATCAGTCAATCAATCAATCACATTTATTAAGTGCTTACTGTGTGCAAAGCACTGTACTGAGCACTCCAGAGAAAGAACAACTACACAATCACTGCCAGCCATTCCAAAATGGCAACCCATCTACCCACCAGGAAACTGGAGACTTATCAGCTTCCATATACTTACACAGTTTCGCTTATGAGAATTGATCCCCAGGGGTTCAAAAATGCAAACGGCATTTCCATAGGATGCGGCAATCTAAAAAGAGAATTGGCATAATGTTAAGGCTTTGGGAAGAGACTCCACAGTGGCCTTCTCTACCACTTAAAATATAGAGTTCTGACTCACTGCAAGCCAAAAGTATTATTTTGTTCCCTTAGGGCAGTGGTTTCGCTTGGCCCAAGGATCCCATCCACACTGCCCTGTGTGCAGAAGACTGTACCTCTCTCACTCATGGAAAGTATCACCCTGTCTTGAAAGAAGCTTCTTGTTGTGGGAAGGGAACTCTGTTGCATTGTACTCTCCCAAGAGCTTACCACAGTGCTCTGCATATAGTATGCGCTCAATAAATATCACTGATGATGATGATGATGATGATGTGCTTCCTGGGTCACCCCAGCCCTCCCCAGCCTCATCTCCTGGTCAGTTTGTGCTGTTCACTCTTCCCAAGAAAATTCCCTTCCTGCCCTTCCCCCTCCAACTCTCTGCTCTTACCTCTCTCTAACTGCATGTAAGGCTTCTCCCCTCAGTTTCTCCAAATGACCTTCTACTCAGCTTTCAAAGCTCTCTAGAGAGCCACCTCCCCTCCAAGTTCCCTCCCTTCTCATCTGCTCCATCAACGAGGTGGCACTCACACTTCACCTCATGCATTATCTGGCTGTTGGTTTGTTCGTTTTCATCTAACTAGGACTTACTTTTCTCTCCTCTCGTTCTTTTCAAATTCATCACCCTAAAGGGGCTGGTCCCCCCTATGCGCCTCTAGGCTTCTATGCCTTCTTGTAAGCCTGTACTTTCCCAAGCATGTGATGTAGAGCTCCTCCTTCAGCTGATGCTCAGTCCCACTGGTGAAAATGACCATGACATATCATATAGTTGCAGTGAAGCTGAGCCTGAATGGCACACGCCCACCAGGTGTGGGCTTCCAGTTACTGGTTCCCTGGCTTTTCCCTGGCATTTCCCCAACATCTGTGGTGACCCGCCCTCGCCTCCTCACTCTCCCAGAGCATCTGGGATTCTCCTAGGGGATCTCCAGGATGAGGAGAGTGCTGAAGATTGGGAACAGAGAACAATTCTAAACCTACACCTCTCTGACCAAGATGAAGACATATTTGAAAGTCCCAGACCAATTGGTTCATGTCTGAAAGCCAGTCAGGCACTCTGGGAGGAGCAGTGATGCCCTCATGCCCCCCAAGGCCATCCCTCCCCCGCCCACCAGTGTACTGGGGCAGGGCAAGCACAAGGGGAGTTGGGCTGCGCCAAAGATTTTGCCTCATCCTCCCCGGACCGGCTCTGTTTCTAAGCCTGCCACCAGGACTCTGTGAAGGGGCCCCCAATGCGGAAGGAAACGTCATGTCATGGTTTGGGCTTTTGGGTCCCACTGGTGAAGATGAGCATGACTTTTAATCAGTGGCATTTACCAATCAATGGTATTTAATGAGCACTGACAGTGTAAACAGCTCTGAACCTAGCACTGAGGAGAAGACAATAGACAAAGTAGGCACGATGCCTACCCTCACGGAGTTTATAGTCTAGCAGATTTCTCCCCAGCTGGTCCCTACAAGGCACGATCTTCGGAAATGCAATGCAGACTGTTGGGTGGAGCCCTCTCTATTTAGGGTCATTTACCTACCAAACCGTCCCAAATGGCTACTTTCGGTAATTCTGAACTTTTTCTAAACCAATTTTCTTTCCAAATTTGGCTAAAGAAACATTTTGCAAGGAGGATTAATCAAGCAAGAAAGTATCCTAGCCACGCTTTTTTTTGAAAGCACCTGCGGAAAGTCAAGGTCCTGGAATGTCGGCAGCGTTCCACTGACTGGGCGCTTAATGCCACCCATCTATCCCCTGGGCCGGCACACCCCTGAAGCAGGGAGCCGCCCCCTCCCCGGAATATCAGGGTCTCAAGCAGAATGCACCAGCTCCCAAAGGATCCCCTCTCCCCTCCACCAAATTCCAGAGCACCTCCCCTAAAGGGCCTGGAATTGGACCAACCCATCCTTCCTCCACCACTGTTTCAATCAGTCAGTGGTATTTATTGAGCACTTACAGTGTACAAAGCACTGTACAAAGCACTTGGGAGAGTTGGTAGACACATTCCCTACCCCCAAGGAGCTTTTAGTCTAGAGTTAGGTGATTCCTTACCCGCCCTTGTTGGCGTGAGCACTCCACGCAGCTGACTTGGATGTTCCCATGTTTAGCACCAGGAATGATCTGCACGCACTCAAAGTCATTTGCCAAAATGACAATGTCACAGCCAGATCCATATGCCTGCAAAGAATCCGTTTGGGAAACCAGTTAGGAATGGCTAAACCTCCAAGAAAAATGTACCTTCCCATTCAAATTCCAGGACAATTTTGCCGGTCACAGCAGCTAAAAGGAGCAAACTATAATGTGCTGATTCTTTCCTAATGTCTCAACCCTTCCTGTTTTGCAATGATGTGAATTTGGTGATAGCAGATATCATGACATGGCAAGAAAAGATGATTTCCCTCCAAACGTTCTCCATATAGCAGCATGGCCTAGTGGAAGGAGCAGGGGTCTGGGAATCAGAGGACCTGGGTTCTAATCCCAGCTCTGCCACTGCCTGCTGTGTGACCCTGGGCAAGATATTTCTCTTCTCTGTGCCTCAGTTCCCTTATCTGCAAAATGGTGATTCAATACTTGTTCTTCCTTCAACTTAGACTGTGAACTAATTGCTGACGGACCTCGGCTGCGCTGAACAGCTAAAGAGCTGTCTTTCAGTTTGATGATGAAAGAATATTCATCTCAAATTCAAAAAACAGAAGCATGGAAAGGACAGTTTATCCAGATGACTGGTCTGGTTTCAACGCCTAGAACCAACAGGCCCCAGCAGGCAGGCCCCAAAGATTAGCTGGCGGGCAGGCTCTGCCTGCTGATTTGCCCTCTAGAGATAATGCCCATTTTCCAATTCCCTTGTGGCTGCAATGTTGGGGCAGGGCTGGTAGGGAGTGGAAGGATGCTGAGACTGGCAACCCCTGCCCAGAAACTCGAAGTTTCCTGGACACCACTTGGCTCCTGGCTGGGTGACGCCGCAGACTGGGCTGTGGGCTGCTGGAGGTGAGACTCTGCCCTCACCACCTCATCTCTGGCCCTCCCACCCCCCATCTCAACACCTAGAGGTGCCCAACCTCACCCACGCTACACCTGACACACACTGCCCAGTCATGGGGCAAGTCTCAGTCGCTGACAGCGAGCGGGCTGTAGGACTACATGGCAGACGCTGTCGCTGTCCCAACGTGAGCTCAGGGGACTTGTGCTGAGTGGGGCCAGCACCAACAGCTTTTTGAGGGAGAGGAAACGTGGAAGCTTATGCCCCTGTCAACTGGGATAAGAGAAATGACACGGTCACTTAGTGCTTAACAGGAGACTTACTCCAAAGTGCTCAAAAATGATGTCTGTCTGACACATCCCATGCCCACCTCCCTCCCGGGCCCTAAGAGCAAGTGGACGCTGGGATTGCCCCTCACTGTGCACCCCAAACCACTTTGCTGCCCACAGCTCGAAGGACCTTGGGCAGCACTGGGGTCCAGATAGGCTAAAGGGACAGGTAGGGGTTGCCAATACCTCCGGCATCCACTGTCGTTCACACACTAGCCTTGCCAACCGGGAAGTCTGGACCAGAAAGTTAGGCAGAGGACTCCTGGCTTTTCTTTTCAAGTCCAATTTAAGGGTTTCCCACAGAACCAGGATCGACTGAGATGAAACATCCCAGGTGCCACTCCTGGCTTCGTTGGCCAGCAAATAAGACTGGATGGCCTGGATGGGCCCCGGGCACAGAGTGGCAGGCATTAAGTGGCAGTAGCTGGCCTGGTATGAAACAAGAGGAGAGCCTAAGTGCCTGGCTCTGGGGTATGGTTACTCTGGGGTGGCTCCTGGACTGGAATCCAGATTTCCAGAAAAGCAGAGTTGTGTGGTGAGCTGAGGGCTCACACTGTCTCTAAGGGAGACCATGCCCTCCGCCAGCAAGCCGGCATGACGTTCCACCCAGTGGTCGGGGCACCCCGCCTGGTCTGGTGGCCTCCCACAGCCGGGCAACGCAAGATCTACCAGGGCCCCTGACAGCGGGTGACTTGCGGTGTAAAAACTTCTTCAAAAGCACTGTTGGGGGTCAGACTGCTTCCCCGCTGGGCAGCTCAGGAGCTGTGAGGGCCGAGGGCCACAGGCCACACCTGGAAGAACAAGGAGGAGGGGCAGGAAGGACGCCCCCAGAGCGAGCGAGAACTCAACAGGCAGAGACGCTCCCTCCAAGGTGGCTTGGAGGCAAACTGCCCTTCTCCCGATGGCAGAGCCTGCATGGGCCAAGGGTGGTGGGGGCAGAGAGGGAAAGGAAGGGGGAGGAGAACTGAGCAATTATCCAGTGGTTAATTTGCTTTGGCTCAGCCCAATAGATCGTTCAATTTGGTGACCTGAACTGTCCAGGTCAAGACAACCTTAGCTCAAATCTCCACTTCCCGTTCAGGAGAGACTCCAGCAGTGCCCCCAGGGGCTCTCCTCTTGCCCCCAGGGGCTCTCCTCTCACCTCCGGACCTCTAGACCTCCTCCTCATCCTTCTCCCCTTCTCCTCCTCCCCAAATCTCCCCCCGCCCCAGAATCCAGGGGAGTAGGGGGTGGAGAGGGGGTTTGGAGCAATGAATTCCAGCACCGGTTTGGGATTGAGCAGCTAAGGTCAGAACTGGAGTGACATCCTGACACCACCAAACCTTAGGCTACAGGATACTCACGTTGCACATCTAGGGAAGCAACGTGGCCTAGTGGAAAGAGCCCAGGTTTAGGAATTGAAGACCTGAGGTCTAATCCCTGTTCTGCTCCCTACTGGCTGTGTAACCTTGGGTAAGGTACTATACTTTTCTGAGCCTCAGTTTTCTCATCTGTAAAATGGGGATGAAATACCCACTCTCTCCTACTGAGGTACTAAGTCCCATGTGTCAGAGAGCCTTGTATGGTTTATAGACCCCAGTGCTTAGCGCAGTGCTTGGCACATAGTAAGCGCTTAACAAATACCACATTATATGAATTGACCACCCTGTACATGTGGTGCAAACTTTCCCTGTAACCCTTCAGTGTGTCAATAATAATAACAATAATAATAATAGAAGCAGCATAGCGTAGTGGATCGAGCACACGCCTGGGAGTCAGAAGGACATGGGTTCTAATCCCGGCTCTGCCACTCTGCTGTGTGACCTTGGGCAAGTGATTTCACTTCTCTGTGCCTCAGTTACCTCATCTGTAAAATAGGGATTGAGTCTGTGAGCCCCACTGGGACAGGGACTGTGTCCACCTCAATTTGCTTGTACCCACCCCAATGCTTAGTACAGTGCCTGGCACATAATAAGCACTTAGATACATTATTATTACTATTATTATTATTATTAATTTTGCTGTTTAAGCATATGTGCCAAAGACCATTCTAACTACTGGGGTAGATAAAGGATGGTCAGAATGGGCACAGGCCCCATCCCAGTCAGGGCTCCCGATCTGAAGGGGGAGGAACAGAGAGCTGCATTCCCAGAAATGCTCCCTGATTCCCTGACAACACTCTGCCCCAAACTAAAGACACGGGCTCTGGGAGAGCTGACAGTGATGTTTTGAATTAAATCCTCAGAGAGTATGAAGCATTACTCCTGAGTTCCAAAGCTCCAAAACCCGAAATAGAGGAAGACATTTTTAGGATTATATTTGCTTCCCAGCCTTCTCTGCTCGAAACCAGCCAGGCCGATCTTTATTCTCCCAATGATTCACTCTGGCCTAGAATGAAGAAGACTTAAATTGCCCTCTGTTTAAAATAACCAATGTGGAAAGTCAATATTTCTTTTTCACTTTTCAGCAAGGAAGAAAACGATCTTGCTCCCAAACTAACTTCCAACCTGAATGCTAACGTCCCAAACTGATCACCTCAGAAACGGGCGGCAGAAAAACGGGCAGTTCCAAGAAATGCAGGGTAAAATGACAGGCCCCGGGTTGGAGCCCACGCCTCGCTGCACCCTCAGTGCCCGGCACCATGATTTTGCAGTTTTGAACAGAAGCTCGGGAGCTCTGGCTGCAGCCCCGGGTTGGTGCCCACGCTCTGCCCCTTCAGCCAGGCCATGGCCAAGGGCATCATCACCCTCTGCCCTCCACGACCTAAAGCACCTCTTGCTCAAAACCAACCCCACACCAACCAGCCTGTGGCCACATTTCCACGGCTTACATCACGCAGATGAAAGGCACCCCCGGGGCTTAAGGTGAACCGGAAAGATCAGAGGATGTGCTCAGAGATGCTGAATGGGATTTGCTTCTGTGGGTTTGGAACAGATTTCAAACCCCAGCCTATTTATGTGGCCAAATCTGCTTTGAACCCCCAGCCTCCCACGCACATGCATGCACACACAAGGCGCCGCCTGCCACCAAAGAGACCCAGTGAGGCAATGTATCTCTGTGACCTCTGGCCCGGGCCTTGGCTCTCACCTTTCAAGAGGATAAAATAATCCACCCGGACAGGCCAGCTGAGCTACCCCCGCAGCGGGGCACGGTGGGGGTGGCAAGGAGGCGTTGGAAGGCCTCTGGGGGCCCTCCCTCCTCCCAGTTCAGTTGGTACTTGGGGGACAGTTTGCGGGTGAATGATTGCAGGGCAGTGAATGACTAGGGAAGGAGGGAGATTTGGGGGTGAATTGTGGAGCGACATGGGCATTTTGGGAGGCAAAAAGTTGGAGGAGGCGAGGGACTTGGGGGTGAATATTTGGGGACTTGGGGGGTGAATAACTGAGGAGATGGATGGCTGGGGGTTGAAGAGTTGGAATATGGATGGTTTGGGGAGGGTGAAGGGTTGGTGGATGTGGGGGTTTGGAGAGTGAATAATTGAGATGGGTGGTTGTGGGGGGTTAACGGTTGGTGGAGTGGGGGTTTGGAGGGTGAATAATAGAGGGGTGGTTGGGGGGTATAGCGTTGGTAGATGGGTGTTTTGGGGGGTGAAGGGTTGGAGAGGATGAATTGAGGAGATGGGTGTTTGGGGGGGTGAACGGTTGGTGGAGGTGGGGATTTGGAGGGTGAATAATAGAGGAGATGGGTGGTTGGGAGGTGAACGGGTAGAGGTGAATAATTGTGGCGATGGACGGTTGGAGGGGGTGAAGGGTTGGTGGAGTGGGGGATTTGGAGGGTGAATAACAGAGGAGATGGGTGGTCGGGGGTGGGAGTAAAGCATTGGTAGATGGGTGTTTTGGGGGGTGAAGTGCTGGAGAAGGGTGAATAATTGAGGAGATGGGTGGTTGCAGGGGTGAACGGTTGGTGGAGTGGGAGTTTGGAGGGTGAACAGAGGAGATGGGTGGTCGGGGGGTAAACGGTTGGTGGAGTGGGGGTCTGGAGGGTGAATAATAGAGAAGATGGATGGTCGGGGGGTGAACGGGTGGTAGTGAATAATTGAGGTGGTGGATGATTGGGGGGGGGGCGGTGTGAACGTTGGTGGGGGTTTGGAGGCTGAATAACGGAAGAGATGGAGTGGGGAGCGGGGAGGTAAGCGGTTGGAGGAGGTGGAAGGTTTGAGATTTAACTGCTCCCCGGGGGCCGCGGGAGGGTCGGGGATCGTGATGATGATGCCTTGTTTTTGTCGTGTTCTATTTCGCTCTGCTTCTGTCTCCCCCGATTCGACCGGGAGCCCGCATGGGGCAGGGACGGTCTCTCCCTGTGGCCCAACTGTCCACTCCAAGCGCTCAGTCCAGTGCTCTGCACCTAGTAAGCGCCCAATCAATACGACGAAGCTCCCGGGTCCTGGGCGACGGCCCTCCCCCAACGGCCGGGTCGGCGTCCCCGCTGCCCCCCCAAACCGGGTCCCCCCGAAGCCCGCCTCACCGTGAAGGGGACGTCCCCGATCCCGCCCACGGAGTAGCAGTTGTCCCCGGGGTTCACGGCCCCCGTGAGGACCTGGTGCAGGTGCATGGCCGCCGTCGTCGCCGCCCGGGCCGGTCCCTCGGGGCCGGGCCGGGCCGGGCCGGCCTGAAAATGCCCGGATGCTCCCGGCCGCGCCGCCGCACCGCCGGGGAGGGGCAGGCAGGGGGCGCGCGGGGAGGGGCAGGCAGGGGCGCGCGGGGAGGGGAGGGCGCGCGCGCGCGCGCGAGGCGGGGGAGGGCGGGCGCGAGCAGGGCCGGCCGCGCACGCGCAGGACGAGCGCCGTTGGAAGGGCTCCCCTCTCGCCGCGCCCCGCGCCCCGCGCGCAGGCGCAGAGCGGGCCTCGATTCCCCCTCCCCCCCCCCCCCAATCCCCGCCTGGGGGAGTTCCCTGAGCCCCACTGACTAATCATAATAATAATGTTGGTATTTGTTAAGCGCTTACTAGGTGCAGAGCACTGTTCTAAGCGCTGGGGTAAAAATAATGTTGGTATTTGTTAAGCGCTTACTAGGTGCGGTGCACTGTTCTAAGCGCTGGGGTAATAATCATAATGTTGGTATTTGTTAAGCGCTTACTAGGTGCGGTGCACTGTTCTAAGCGCTGGGGTAATAATAATAATGTTGGCATTTGTTAAGCGCTTACTATGAGCAAAGCACTGTTCTAAGCGCCGGGGAGGATACAAGGTCATCAGGTTGTCCCACGGGGGGCTCACAGTCTTCATCCCCATTTTACAGATGGGGTCACTGAGGCACAGAGAAGTGAAGGGACTTGCCCAAAGTCAGCTGACAAGTGGCTGAGTCGGGATTCAAACCCATGACCTCTTGACTCCCAAACCCGGGCTCTTTCCACTGAACCACGCTGCTTCTCTATAGAAGACTTTGTACATACCATATATATGTGTGTGTATATATATTATATATAGATAGAATAATTTGTATATATTATTTTTTACCCTATTTTGTCACTGAGGTGTACATCCCCTTGATTCTATTTACCATGATAACGTTGTCTTGTTCTTGTTTCGTTCCGTTTTGCTCTGCTGTCTGTCTCCCCCGATTAGACTGTGAGCCCGTCTTTGGGCAGGGATGGTCTCTATCTGTTGCCCAATTGTCCATTCCAAGTGCTTAGTCCAGCGCTCTGCACACAGTAGGCGCTCAATAAATACTTTTGAATGAATGAAAGACGAGCCGCCAAACAGTCAGGGGGCAGAGCCAGATGGGCAGGGACGGAGGCAAGCGAGCGTCAGGGAAAAGAATGAGGCATGGAGGCAAGCATGAATGAGGTAAACTGGAGACAGACAGGCATCCAGTCAGGGAATGGGAGGCAGAGAGATAAGCATAAATAAAGTAAAAAAATAAATAAAATGAGGGTGTTTGTTAAGCACTTTCTATGTGCAAAGCACTGTTCTAAGCGCTGGGGTTGATACAAGGTCATCAGGTGGTCCGATGTGGAGCGAACAGTCTTCATCCCCATTTTACAGATGAGGTCACTGAGGCCCAGAGAAGTGAAGTGTCTTGCCCAAAGTCACACAACTGATAAGTGCCTCTGACTCCCAAGCCCAGGCTCTTTCCGCTAAGCCACAAGGCTGGGAACCAGAGGCAGAGTTAAGCAGGCATGGACTTAGCATGCAGGTAGCCAGGTGACACGCAGGAGAAAGAACAATGCTCATTCATTCATTCATTCATTCATTCATTCATTCATTCATTCATTCAATCGTATTTATTGAGCCCTTACTGGGTGCAGAGCACTGGACTAAGCGCTTGGAATGTACAGTCCGGCAACAGAGACCTGCCCAACAACGGACTCACAGTCTAAAAGGAGGAGACAGCAAAGCAAAACAAGTAGTCAGGCATCAATACCATCAGAGTAGATAAATAGAATTATAAGTATATACATGTCATTTATAAAGTAGAGTAATAAATAATATATACGAATATACACAAGTGCTGTGGGGAGGGGAAAGGGGTAGAGGAGAGGGAGGGAGTAGGGGCATTGGGGAGGGGAGGAGGGGCAGAGGGAAGGGAAAGGGAATGTTCGTACATTCAGGCAAACGGGCAGGAGGCAGGGGACAGAAAGACCATTACTTCCCCCTTATTGAAGGCACATTTCCTCCAAGAGGCCATCCCTGACTAAGCCTTCCTTTCCTCTCCTCCCACTCCTGTCTGCATCGCCCTGGCTAGCTCCCTTTATTCACTCCCCCTCCCAGCCCGACGGCACTTATCTACAACAGTGCTCAGGGCATAGAACAGTGCTTGGCACGTAGTAAACGCTTAACATATATCATCATGATCATCATCATTATTATATATCGGTAATTCATTTATTTACAGTAGTGTGTGTCTCCCCCTCTAGACAGTAGCTCGTTGTGGGCAGGAAATGTGTTTGTTCATTATTATAGTGTACTCTCCTGAGTGCTCAGTACAGTGCTCTGCACAGAGTAAGCACTCAAAAAATAGGATTGATTGACTGACAGATGGACAGATAGAGGGTCAACGAGAGGCAGTCAGATACTGCTAGTAGGTCGGCTGTGGCAAAGCTGGAAGTTGGATGGGGGTGGGGGAGAGGGGAATCCATTAGGTGCTTGGGGGTCAAGCCTAGTCAGGACTGACCAGGTCAGGATAACCTGAACCAGGTGGTCGGAGTGGGGGGCTGCTGCTGAGGGATCTAGCTGGGGATGGAGGGTGGAGCATTCTTGCAGCTGGCCCTTCTCCCCAACCCCCCACCCCCAGGCTAGCCCCCAGTAAGGAAACCAGTGGGAGGGGAGGGGATTGTTTTGGAAACAACCGAACAGGGTTTAGGAAACACTGATCTTGGAAGAACGGTGGAGCCTGGCTTTCCAGGCTTGGGGCAACCATGGGGCGGGAGAGCACATCCCCCTCCCCCGTCCCCCGCGGACTGGCCCACTGAGAAAACAGATCGGAGACCCGCTGGAGCCTCCGAATGACTCAGATGTGCAGGGAGAAGGGTGGCTTCCTCCTTCCCCTTCAGCCTCCGCTCCTCTCGTCCCCCCAACCTTTGTTCCCTCTTGGGATTTCCCGTGACCCATCCTACCAACACCTTTGCATTTCCCACTTCCCATTAAACTTTAGTCCCCATCGGTTTACAAACAGCATTCAACTATTTAAGCACTTAATAATTATGGTACTTGTTAAACACTTACTATGTGCTGCACACTGTTCTAAGCGCTAGGGTAGATAAAGGCCAATCAGGTTGGACACAGTCCCTGTCCCACAATGGGGCTCACACTCTTAACCCCCATTTTACAGATGAAGTAACTGAAGCTCAGGGAAGTGAAGTTACTTGTCCAAGGTCACACAGTGGACAAGTGGAGGAACCAGGATTAGAATCCAGTTCCTTCTGAATCTCAGGCCCGTGTTCTATCATTCATTCATTCATTCATTCATTCATCAACCCTATTTATTGAGCGCTGTGTGCAGAGCTTTGTATTAAGCTTTTGGGAGAATAAAATACAGCAATTAACAGACAGTCCCTGCCCACTGTGAGTTTACAGTCTGGGGTGGGGGGAGACAGACATTAATATAAATAAATAAATTACGGATATGTACATAAGTGCCGTGGGGCTGGGATGGGGCGAGGCAGGGAGAATAAAGGCAGCAAGTCAGGGCGATGCAGAAGGGAGTGGGAGAAGAGGAAAGCAAAGGGCTCTTGGAGGAGATTTGCCTTCAATAAGGCTTTGAAGGGGGAGAGAATAATTATCTTTGGATTTGAGGAGGGAGGGAGTTCCTGGCCAGAAGTAGGATGCGGGCGAGGGTTCAGCAACAAAACAGACGAGATCAAGGTACATAGAGAAGTTTAGCATTAGAGGAACGAAATGTGCAGGCTGGGTTGTAGTAGGAGAGTAGCGAGGTGAGGTCGCGGGGGCAAGGTGATGGACTGCTTAAAGTCAATGGTGAAGAGCTTTCGTTTGATGTGGAGGTAGATGGGCAACCACTGGAGTTATCCAGTGTTCCGAGTTGCTTCTCCACTTCTCCCTTCTATCTGTAAATTATCTATCAGTACTATTTCCCGAGCTCCTAAAGTATGTACGATTGGATGAATGAATGAATTTTATTTTCCAAAGCACTTTCACACTAATCACCTCCTTGGATTCCCCAGCTCCCCTGAGAGGCAGGCTTTATCACACCCATTTCACAGAGGAGGACAGAGATGTTATCCTTATTTACTTAACACATCAGATGTTTCTTCATTTATGTGCTGATTTTATCATTTCATTCTCTCCCCCTTCCCACCCTATTCTGAGCTGGGGATGGTGTGAGAATTCTCAACCTTGTCCCTTTCCCCAGCACTCGGTACAATGCTCTCTCCCAAATGCTTAGTACAGTGCTCTGCACACAGTGGGCACTCAATAAATATGATTGATTAGTTGATTGTTCCCACTTGAAGTGTGGGATAAATATAGCTGATTGTTTGACCAGTTGCTCTGCACACAATAGTCTCTCAACAAATACTCTTTATTGATTGATTACTCTGTACACTGTTGGTGCTCAGTAAATATTCATTGATTACTCTGCCCACAGTAGGTGCTCAGTGAATACTAATGATCAATAAATGAGAGCTCCACTTTAAATCAATCAATCAGTAGTAATAATGTTGGTATTTGTTAAGCGCTTACTATGTGCCGGGCACTGTTCTAGGCGCTGGGGTAGACAGAGGGGAATCAGGTTATCCCACGTGGGGCTCACAGTCTTAATCCCCATTTTACAGATGAGGTAACTGAGGCACTGAGAAGTTAAGTGACTTGCCCAAAGTCACACAGCTGACAAGTGGCCGAGCTGGGATTCGAACCCATGACCTCTGACTCCAAAGCCCGTGCTTTTTCCACTGAGCCATGCTGCTTTCTCATGGCTCAACCAACGAACCCTGAGGGACTCTCATAGGGGGTAGGAGGCAGAGGAGGAGTCCGTGAAAGAACCTGAGAATGAGCAGCCAGAGGAGGAGAACCAGGAGAGGACAGTGACAGTGAAGCCCAGGTTGGATAATGTCTCCAGGTGAAAGGGATGGAAAACAGTGTTGAAGGCGGCTGAGAGATCAAAGAGGATTAGGATGGAGTAGACACATGGCCTAGTGGATGGAGAACGTGCCTGCAAGTCAGAAGGTCATGGGTTCTTAACCTGCCCTGCCACTCTTCTGCTGTGTGACCTTGGGCAAGTCACTTAACTTTTCTGTGCCTCTGATACCTCATCTGTAAAATGGGGATCGAGACTGAGCCCCCCACGTGGGACAGGGAGTATGTCCAAGCCGCTTTGCTTGTATCCACCCCAGCACTTAGTACAGTACCTGGCACATAGTAAGCGCTTAACAAATACCACGATTATTGTTATTATTATTACTATCTGGCAAGAAGATCAACGATGACCTTGTGTACTGATCACCTGCTGAGTGCAGAACACTGTAGTAAATGCTTGGGTGATGGCAAGAGAGGTTGAAGATGTGGTTCCCGCCCACAGGGAAGGAAGCTGGGGGAGGCAGGCATGAAATAATTTTCAGAGAGGAAGAAGAAGCGCTCAAACAATAGAACGTGTACATCGATATTTACGAAAGTGCAACGGGAGGTTATGAGTGCAAGAGTGCTGAGGTGATAATTGGGATGATGTGACCTGGGAAAAGAAAAATGAGTCTGTGAAAACCTCCTGGAGGAGGTAGGATTTCAGCGGGGGCTCTGCCTTCTCTTCCTCACTTTTCTCATCGTCATTGTCCTCACCACTGCCACCACGATTGATTGATTTGCAGTCATCCCTTCTGGGTGTTCTAGTCCCTTGGGAGCATACAATGAAAGTTGACTCTTTCCTGCTCTGGAGGAGCTTGCGGTCTAATAAGAGAGGGTGGGAGGCAGGCAGGCAGAGATAGCCCTCAAGCATACAATAGAGCCCAAAAGAAGACTTCGTACAACTACAACTGGTAACAGTAAGAGTAAGCAAAAAATAATTAATGAACTGATAAACATGTAAGGGCTTTGGGTGGCTGATGAGACTAATCAGGAAAGGCTTTCTCTGGGCCATGGCCAACAAGGAGGCTTTTTAGGTGGAGAGGGCCGTGATACGGTAGACTTGAGGAGGGCTGTTTCCAGGTGGAGGAAGAGTGTGGTTGAGGGGTGGGAGATGGGAGGATTGAGAGCAAAGGGAAGCAGCATGGCCTAGTGGGAAAAGCATGGGTCTGGGAGTCTGAAGAGCTGGGTTCTAAGCCCAGTTCCACCAAGGTCTGCTGTGTGACCTTGGGTAAGTCACTTGACTTTGCTGTGCTTCAGTTTCCTTATCTGTTAAATGGGGATTAAGATTATGAGTCACATGTGGGACAGGGACTGTGTTCAACCTGATTAGCTTGTATCCACCCCAGTGCTTAGTGCATTGCCTGACATATAGTAAACACTTGAATACCGTAAATAAAAAAGGGACTGGGGTTTGTTTAGGTGCAGCAAAACATGGAAGCTCTTTCTCCTTCTTTTCCTCCTGTCCACTCTGTCTCCTCCCTTCCTCTGCCTCTCTTCTCCTTTCTTCCCCTCCTTCCACCCCCACTGATCCTTCCCCTATTCCCCTTTGTCCCACCCCCATCTCTGGTCCTTTGGCAGAAGTGGACCAGACAGGGAGCCCAGACCTGTAGGGCCCAGGTGATAGTGGTGGGAGCCTGGAGCTGTGCTCGCTCCTAGATGGCCTGGAAGAGGAGCTTGGGAGCCCAAGAGAGCACAGTGGAAACATCACACGGGCAGGCGGAACATGTGGCTAAGAACAGGGAAGTGGGCATTGGGCAATCGGTGAGGTCAGCAGGTTGGGGGAGGGGGACTCTGCGGTGTGGTCAGCAGGCCACTGGGGAAGAAGCAGGCCTAAGAGCAGAGATGGAGTCAAGCCCATCTGAGAACTGATGGGTGAGGGAGCTGAACCTCCAAATGCAAGGGCCCTCAGGGCCTGGGGCAGCACAGGAAGGAGGTGAGACCCTCTCCCCTTAAAAGACCACCTGGTCAAGACCTCAGCCCTCACCTGAACTATGGGGTCACCCCATTTTCAGATAGTGGACTGAAAGTGGACTGCTTAAACCCCAGACTGGTTGAGGGTGAGGGATCCCACTAAGGTTGGGAGTTGCACTGGGCAATAACCCTATCCTGAGAGGTATCGGGACATAGGGAGAAACCTGCCTTTCTGGGGATGGGGAGTCCTGAAGGGGAGTGGGAGGGAGGCTGAGGGCAATTCCACCTCCAGGACCACGCCGTTGGGGCTGGACAACCAGACAAATACCCACTCATCCACTGGGCATTCCAACCCAATCTGGATGTTCACCTGGGGCAGCTGATGGGGTATGCAAAGCACAGGTGCCCATATCTTGGGTGATAATGATGATGGTGGTATTTGTTAGGCACCACTATATACCAAGCACTGTACTAAGCACTGGAGTAGATAGAAAATCATCAGATTGGACACAGTCCTTGTTCCAAATGAGCTCATAGTCTAAGGGGGAGGGAGAGTAGATGGGAGCAAGCAGGCTGGATGGGGTGAGAGAGGGAAGAGAGGGAGAGGAAAGGAGAAAGGAGGGAGGGAGGGAGAGATTTGCAGAACTAATGGGTCAGAAACACCCAATCTGGGCTCTTTCCAGCTCCTCCCAGATGCTTTCTGGTCTTGTCCAAGATTTAGGGAGACCGAGGCTGGGACAACCCAGACAGCTGTGGGGAAGACAATAGTTTTGCTCCCACAGCTGGAACTCAGGGACACCAGTTCCATCACCCCCACAGCTGGAACTACTAGACGGGAAACTCCTTGAGGATGGGAAATGTGGCTAGGGACTCTTGTATTGTACTCTCCAAGTGTTCAGTTCAGTGTTTTGCACACTGCAAGTGTTCAATAATTACCACTCATTAATTGAATGATAGATTGAACTGGGAACACTGACCTCCACTGCCGCCCCCCACCCCGAGCTGGGAACTGGGGACACAGGCCCCATCACCCCAACACCTGGAACCTCTGCTCCCCATAGTTTCATTTCCTGGATTTGGTGGGGAAACATTTTAAATTTGCCTGATGCTTTTAAAACAGGCCTGGAAGGGGTTCATGGAGTAAACACAATTGCTTACCTGGCTACCAACCTACCAGTCCCCAGAGAGTTTATCTGGGGAGACCTCCTGGTGGCAGTGGCCAGAGAAGAAGGGGATAGGGAGGGGAGGGCTGGGCCTCGAAGCCAACAGGGGAACAACTGAATCAAGCCCCTGCCCATCCTGTCCTGTACATAAGGGGCCCAGGAGGGGCCCAGGAAGCCTAATGGGGGCTGGGATCCATGTGCTCCTCGGTCTCCACCCGGACCAAAGTCTGCTGCCGGCAGCTGCAGGCTCCAAAGTCCACCAGTTCTGTAGGGGGCTGAGGAGCCTCTGGAGATGTGGAAGAATCCTGGATAGGGCCGGGCTGGACTGGACTGGACTGGGCTGGGCTGGGCTGGGCTGGGCGGGGCGGGGCTGGGCTGGGCTGGGCTGAGGTGGGCTGGACTGAGCAAGGGCGAAGGAGCGGGCTAAACAAAGCCCTTCCCTGAGTGGGATCGGCGTAGGTTGGGGAACCTGCTGGGGTGCTCCAGGGACTGGGATTTCAGGGTTTCTGTGAAACAGCAAGGCCAGAGTTTTTTATTTTTAACATTATTATTATATGTGTTAAGTCCTTTCTATGACCCAAGCACTCTACTAAATTCTGGAGTAGAAACAAGAAAATCAGTCAGACACAGTCCCTGTCCCACATGAGGCTCAACTGTTAGGGGTCCAAATATGTTCCCTGTCTCTCACTGGAATGTAAACCTTGGGAGCAGAAACTCTGCCCATCACTGTACTGTTCTTCTGTTCAGTGTTCCCATAGGTGAACAGTGCTATGGTCTGCCCACAGCAGGAGCCCAGTAGAATGTGGATAGAGCAAAGGCCTGGGGGAGGACCTAGGTTCTAATCCCGACCCCACCACACATCTGCTCTGTGATCTTGGCCAAGTCACTTCACTTCTCTGTGCCTCAGTAACTTCATCCATAAAATGGGGATAAGAGTGTGAGTCCCATGTGGGCCATGGATTGTGTCCAATCTGATTATCTTATAGCTACCCCAGCGCTTAGTACAGTGCCTGGCACATAGTAAGCACTTAATGCATACATAAAAAAGTCCACTGTGCACCTAATAGTCATCCAGTACAGTGCTCTGCACACCTAGGCAGGTGGTCCTGGGGCCAGGCCTCCTCCTGCAGAGACATGTCCTGGGGGCCACAAACAGAGGCCAAGGGCTACTCTGAGGATGGGCGGAGGAGGGGAGACAGGCAGTGAGAGCCCCTTCACCAGAGAGCCACCCCATTCCTGGCCCCGGCTGCGCTCTTGGCCTGCGACCACACACCCTCTGTCCCTTGGCCCAGCCGAGTGACCCCCAGAGACACATCCCGGCCGCAGTAGCCGGGGTTCACGCAGAGCCCTCTGCACTTCCGGCCTGGGGTTTGGGAGCTCACGTGTGGCCTGGCCGGTCCTGGACGGCAACCCCCGTGGGAGGACCTGCAGCCCTTGCCGGAGCTGTCAGCGGGCATGTGGTGAACCCACAACGTCCCCACGCGGCACAAACCGGTGAATTCGGGTAGCTGGACTGGGCCGCCCTCCAGCCCCGAGACAGGAGATGGAGGGAGGGGAGTGCAGGGAGAGTCACTTGTATGGATGGACTCGAGGGAATACGGGGCGGGGGCTTTGCCCCTGATTCCCTTTGCTACTGATTCCTCTCTCTTCCTTTCATTCATTCAATAGTATTTACTGAGCGCTTACTTTGTGCAGAGCAAGCTCTTGGAATGTATAGTTGGTCAACAGAGACAATCCCTGCCCATTGACGGGCTTACAGTCTTATCAGTCTAATATAATCTTCCCCTTTCTCAGGGAGTGGGAGAGCCACAGGCCAGGACTGGACAAGGCTGCAGAATGCAGGGCCAGGAAGGGAATAGGCAGGGTGAACCTAGGACACAAGGCAGGGGGCCGAAAGCGGGGAGGGGCACTAGAGCTGGAAGGCGGCAGGTCCAGAACAAACAGAGGAAACACTTCTTCACCAGGCCGGGGGTGAGCACAGGACATCCCTTCCCAAAAGTGCAGCAGAAAACTCCCGCAGGTCCCATGGGTTGGACAAAACCACGAATGGGTGACCAAGCTGGATCACTGGACAGAGAGTCAGGGATGGAGAGGGGACAGTCAGGGGTGTGGGACGATCCGTGCTGGTTCAGTGAGGGCGAGTCAAGGTTGGAGTTGGGGGTGTTAGAAAGTCCGTGCTGGGTCCCTGGGGTAGAGTCAGAGATGGAGAGGGGAGAATCAGGGCTGCTGGATCGTCCATGCTGCGTCACTGAGTGGAGTCAGGGATGGAGAGGGGAGAGCCAGGGGTGTTGGATGGTCCATCATGAGGGCAGGTGTTAGTATGGCGTCTCACGTCACTCAACAATACTGGGTTGGAGACGCATGCGTTATCACAATGTAACATAATGACATCGTGTGAACTATTTTGAGTCAGGCCGAGCCCGCCCAAACACGAAGCGTGTCTCCAGGGATCCCTCCACTTTACTCCACTGTAAGCGGTTGTGTCCCCCATCTGAGCTCCAGGGTCTACCGACGGCACTTTCAATCTGGGGCAATGGGAGGTTGGAGATGAAAATTAAAAACATTGGGCATATGCAGCGTCCGCTAGTGGACAAAGCATGGGCCTGGAAGTGAGAAGGATCTGTGTTCTAATCCTAACTTCACCACTTGTCTGCTGTGTGACCTTGGGCAAGTTACTTAACTTCTCTGTGCCTCAGTTCCCTCATCTGCAATATGGCGATTAATACTGTGAGCCCCATGTGGGACAGGGATGGTGTTCAACCTGATTAAATTGTATCTACTACAGCGCTTATTACAGTGTCGGGCACATGGTAAGTGCTTAACAAGTGACATAAAAAGGAGCACCCAGCCTTGCCGGACTGTCACTAAGGGACAAATCTGGAGGGCTATCCACTCTGGACAGTGTCCAGTTGGGTGTTGAAGCACCTATTATGGCTGTGGGAGGCAGTCCAGGGTCATCGCTCACAGCTGACATGGGAGAGGCGTCACCTCCCTCCTCAGCAGCTGCAAGGTCTCCCGAATTCCTACCAGATCTCATTTATCTGCTGTCCACAAGCCTCCAGGCTCTGCCCCTGCTGGCTTGGCTACCCACAAGGCTCCAGGATCTGCCCCTGCTGGCCCCACTGTCCACAAGGCTCCAGGATCCTTGCCCACTGGCCCCCAACCTTGACCAGCTATAATTCACCTACAAGTGTCTTGCCCCCATCTCCTATTTAGCCAATCATGCCTCTCCCCTCTTTCCAAACTTTTCCCTCAATCCATCCTCCTTCTCCCCCTCCAGAAAGCTTCCTTGACCATCCAGCACCCCCTACTGCCTCTTCTGACCAAGGGCAGCTGCAGCTTTATGCAGATATTTCAGGATTTCACCTCTGGCCCCTTTTCTCTCTGCAAGTGTTGTTTGTCTTCCCCACTTTCCAATGTGAGTGTCTCAGTGTTCTGAAATTCCCACTGCTTTGCACATCACGTTCACAGGGAGTGTATGCACAGGGCATGTGCATACAGGGATTGTGTGTACTCAGAGAGTGTAAATCCCTTGAGGGCAGAAAAACGATCACTCCTTTATGCTGTTTTTTCCCAAACACTTAGCACCGTGCATTACACCTTGTAGATGACCAATAAATACTATTACTACTTTCCTACTAGGAGTTTGCTTTATAAAGAGTACATAACAAGGATATACTCACAGGATGTAGAGTTGACTTTGCTGATGGTGGTCACTCTGGTGGTGATTTCAATGATGGTGGTCATTTTCCCTGTCTTATTAATGCCTGCCTCCCCCTCTAGACTGTAAACTCATTGTGGTCGGGGGATATGTCTGTTATATTGTTGGTATCGTACTCTTCCAAGTGCTTAGTACAGTGCTCTGCATACGGTGAGCTCTCAATAAATGTGACTGATTGAAGGATTGACTGATTGATTGAGGAAGGGGAGACCTATGGTCTGGTAGACTGGGGAGCAGGAAGAGCTCCAAACTGGAGAATGATTGATTGATGGATTGAGGAAGGGGAGAGCTATGGTCTAGCAGATTGGAGAGCAGGAAGAGCTCCAAGATGGAGAAGCAGGGGGAGGGAGAGGTGATAGCAGCAGCAGCAGCAGCAGCAAAAGTCGTTTAATAGTAGTGGTCATAAAGGTATTTACTGAGCACCCGCTGGGTGCAGTGCACTGTATTAAACATTTGGGAAAATACACTAGAAGCATGAGACGCTAATGTGGGGGAGGCAGACTTAGAAATATTCTCAAGCTGTGGAATCAGAATAAATCAAATTGAATGCTCAAATAAGTATATATATATATATATATATATATATATATATATATATATATATATATATATGTTGAGGCTGCACATAAATAAATAAATACGTAAGCGCAAGAGGTGGTTGAGGAATTGATGAGATTATATATTGTCTGTTGTTGCCTTGCCAAGGCAGGTGTTGAAATATTCAGATTCCGATTCTCCTTTCAGGCGCCCCGTGTTACCTTGGAATCAGTTTATCCACCAGACTCTCCTGGAGAGCCAAATCACATTACTGAGTGAATTCATCATCAGCCAGGTCATCACGCAGGAGATCACGCAGAAGATCACGCAGGAGACTATGCAGGAGAGCACACACGAGATTGTATAGGAGATCACGCAGGAAATCGCAAAAGGAGGTCACACAAGAGATTATGGAGGTTGTCATGCAACAAATCTTGGAGCAGGTCATGAAGGAGATCAGAAAGGAGATGGTTAAGGAGGTGGTTAAGTAGTGTCTCTGTCTGTCAAAATCCAGCCGGGAAATGACCATTTGGGAGCATCCAAGACCCAGATGGATAGTGACTGATGTAGAGAGTAATGGGACCTCTCATCTGCTTCTGAAAGAGGGGCTGCGATGATCATGGCAGAGGTGTCTCATCAGTGCAGATCAAAGACTTCTTGGGGAAAAATCAGTTTTTGAAGTGCTGGTGTCCCTGGGGTTCCAGGATAGATTGACCAGGCTGGTCTGGGAGTGGAGGGCACTAAAAACACTCATGGCAGGGGCAGAGGAGCTTAAGGGGCAGAACTAAGAGTTGGGGCTGGAAGACCTTGCTGTGTTTATAAGATCTGAGCTGCCAGTGGTTGGGGCTTGCTTCAGACAGCAAGCAGGGTAGGCAACCTTTTCAGGGCACCAAGCACCAGGGTAGTTGCTCAGCTGTGAGACCCCTCACAAAGATGGTGGCAAGACAGAAGTGACCCTTTATTGGGGCAGAGGGTGGGGTCTAGGAGGGGAGATGTGCAGGGAGCTCAGCGGAGGGCAGCAGTGGAGGTGGAGTGGCAATGGAGATAGGAGACCTTGAGGATGGGCCAGTCATGGAGGCAGCAGAAGGGTCAGTGAGATGGCCGGGGGCAGCAGGAGAGAAGCTCTTTCCAGATTTCCACAAAATGTTGCTTATGACATGGTATGGAATTGATGTGGAAAAATTTTCTCTGCCTAAAGACGGCCAGATGTCTGAAGCTAGCTTGGCCAGTGGGAGGTAGGACAGAGCCTTGGGCTCACTCAGTGAAAGGAATCAAAGGCAACAGTGCCATCCCATGGGAGCATTGCTCTGAGTTCTGCAGTGATTGATTGATTGATTAACTGGGCCAGTTTGATACCCACTGTTGGCCTCCTCTGCACTCCTTGCTGGAAACCTGTGTCCTCTAGTTATGGGGGAATGGGGAACAGCTGGAGATGCAAATGATACCCCAGCTCTCTCTGGACACTCAGAGAGATCATCCTCCCAGCATCCTCTGAACAGCAACCCCAGACCTGACTGTTGCACTCCACACTGGTCTGTCTGCTCTGGGGTCACCCAGGAGCCTCTACTAGAGGTCAGTCACCCCAGTCCTGAGTGTTGCCTGCCAGGCAGGACTGTCTGCTGCTGTGGTCTCCCAGCAGTCTCTGCCCTACCAGTGTGTGAGACTGAACTTCATGGAGTCTGCAACATAACCGTGACTTTCCCACACCCTGTGTGTATACCCCTTTCTAAGCCTAAGCAATACCTGTCCTCCCTCCTACTTAATAATAATGGTGGTATTTGTTAAGCTCTTACTATGTGCAAAGCACTGTTCTAAGCGCTGGGGGGATACAAGGTGATTAGGTTGTCCCAAGTGGGGCTCACAGTTTTAATCCCCATTTTACAGATGAGGTAACTGAGGCACAGAGAAGTGAAGTGACTTGCCCAAAGTCACACAGCTGACAAGTGGGGGAGCCGGGATTCGAACCCATGACCTCTGACTCCCAAGCCTGGGCTCTTTCCACTGAGCCACGCTGCTTCTCTACTTTGACTGGGAGCCTCATGTGTGACAAGTACTTGTGTCTGGCCTGCTTAACTTGCATCTATTTCAGTGTATAGAACAGTGCTTGACATATAGTAAGGGTTTAACAAATATTGTTATTATCACTGTTGTTTTGTTATTTACACCCAACAGTGGCTTGGGGTTGCATTAGAGAGTATATTAATAATGGTATAATAGACAGTATATTAATAATTACTAAGCACTTACTGTGTCTAAGAACTGTAACAAGTGTTAAGGTAGATAAAAGATAATCAGGTTGGACATAGTCTCTGTCCATATGGGGCTCATATTCTCCTCATGGTAGGATTTAACCCCCATTTTACAGATGAGGAAACTGAGGCACAGAAAAGTTAAGTGACTTGGCCAAGGTCACACAGCAGACATGTGGTGGAACTGGGATTAGAACACCGGTCCTCTGACTCCAAGGCCCATGCTCTTTCCACTAGGCCATGCTCCTTTTATAAAGAGAATATAGAGAATATAGATTATGGTCAGGGAATGGGTCTGTTTATTGTTATATTGTACTCTCCCAAGAGCTTAGTACAGTGGTCTGTACACAGTAAATATGTTTGACTGACTGACTAGAGGTAGATGACAATCCCTTTACAGACACCATACCACATGTAGATCCCGGCTCTGCCACTTGTCTGCTGTGTGACTGTGGGCAAGTCACTTAACTTCTCTGTGCCTCAGTTACCTCATCTGTAAAATGGGGATTAAGACTGTGAGCCTCTCGTGGGACAACCTAATCACCCTGTATCTACCCCAGGGCTTAGAACAGTGCTCCGCACATAGTAAGTGCTTAACTAATACCAGCATTATTATTATTAGTCCGGAGCTCCAGCAGTGTATGTGAATTTCTTCTATAGACACTGTCCTGTAGTGGATACAGCTCGGGCTTAGGAATCAGAGGACCTAGGTTCGAATCCCAGCTCCACCACGTGTCTGCTATGGCACCCTGGGCAAGTCACTTAACTTTCTCTGTGCCCCAGTGACCTCAGCAGTAGAAGAGGGATTAAGACTGGGAGCCCCATGTGGAACATGGACTGTATCCATCCTTTCATTCATTCATTCAATAGTATTTACTGAGCGCTTACTATGTACAGAGCATGTACCAAGCGCTTGGAATGTACAAATCGGTAACAGATAACATCCTGATTAGCTTGTATCTACTCCAGCTCTTAATATATTGCTTGGCACCTAGTAAGCGCTTACCAAATATCATTTTTTAAAAAACGTGCCCTCGATTACAGGTTCCCTCTGCAGACCGATAGGGCCTGGGGATGGATGCTTCATGTTCACGGGATCTTCCCTGAACACTTGGTGGCGCTGGGGTACTTGGGAAACTCAGTCGGTGGAGCCCAGGAGAAGGATTGGGAGGCCCTGAGAGCCCGGGAGAAAGCTGTTGCCCAGGGGCAGCCCTCGCCCGGGGTTCCCTGCCCTCTGCCCTGGTTTGTCCTGTCTGGCCGTGACGCGTGTAAGTTTATCTCAGACGGAACCCCCAGGGCCAGTGCCCACACATGCCCCTGTCCCCAGGCTTTAGCACCCCCCCCCCTTCTGTCCTCCTGGAGGTCGCTGAGATGGGCCTGGCTCCTGCTCACCACGGACCTGCCCGAACCCTCCCCTCTCGGGGTTCCCTCTGTCACCACTGACCACGTGGGTGTCCGAGGGCAGCAGCAGGTCCGGACGTCTGAACCCCGCATCGGTTTCTCAGGCTCTAGATACCAGCATCCACGCGGTGGGCAGAGGCTCCGACCCATTGGACGTCCGGAGGGAGAGGGGGTTCAGGAGGGCAGAGCCGACTCGGAGAGGAAGCAGGGTCTGGGGAGGCTACAGGTTTGAGGCTAGGGGACAGAATGGAGAAGCGGTGCACCTGGAGGGCAGTACTTCTGGCTCCTTCCACTGGTAGGGAGGGTCCGACAGGCACGACCCCTCCTGCCTCAACAAGTCAATACAGCATACTCTCCATTTTCTGTGGTCACTGGGATCAAGATAGCACCGATAAAACAAAGCCACAGATAATCCAAAGGACCGCCTTCGCGCAAAGTGGGCCGACCATCTCCTCGGTCATGTAACTCACCAGTTCTAGGAGTGGAGAGAGCAACAATCTAACCTATGATCCTCTGCTTATTTTCATCCAAGTCCATTCTTGTTTTCTGAGGGAAAGTGATCAGATAGGACACGGTGTCTAATGGCCTCCCTGGGAGTGCTGAAAAGTGCCCTCCTGCCCTGCTCTCTCCAGAGAATTCGCGACTCCGTGAGATGTGTCTTGGAAATAAAGGTCCCAGATGAAGTCCTCTCCCAGCCAGTGTGGAGTATCAGTGGGATGGGATTCTGTGGAACAGGAGGTCACTGTATTGGGTTCCTGCTGTGTGCAGTGCTCTAGTGGGCACTTATTGTGTGGAGAGCAGTGCACTGCAGGCCTACTATGTTGACAGCACTGTATGGGGCACCTGCACTGTGCAAAGCGCTGTCCTGGACACCACACTCACTCTGCGTAGGGCATTGTATTGGGCAACCACTATGTACAGGGCCCTCTAATGGACCGCCCCTATAGCTAGAGTATCATACCAGGTTAATGGGAAACTCACAGGGTCCTGATAAATGTGGTTAAATGTGGAGGGAATGGAATTCTTCAGTGGGTAAATGTGATCAAAGTCAATAGTCCTGCGGCCACAGCATGGTGCTGCCCAATGGAATTTCACCGGTCCAAAGTGTCCTGCCACTGGTGGGCACCTCCTTGGGAGAACTGCTTCTCCCCGGCCAAGACCACTAGGCCCCCGCCACGGCCGTCCAAGGGGTGGGAGTCTGCCGACCCATCCAGGAACCAGTGGTCTCCACTGGCCCAGATGGATGGATGGAAGTCCAAGGGAGAGAGTTGACTGGCCCTGGGGGACCCAGCCCAGCTGTCCCCAGCTCCGTGGTGGTGGCACAGTGAGGACGTGTCCTCCTACAGCGGATTCCTGCGCTCTCCCTCCCGCATCTACACACACAGACTCCGCCGAACCAAGACCTAAATTAAAGCTGTCATTCCAGCTCATAAATACCAGATGTCTCTCCCGTTTAATTATTTATAGTCTGGAATATTTCAAAATCGAAAATGACTACACATTTTTAATGTAGTTCTTGCTAATTTGCTGCCTGAACGGTAAGATCCCAGATCACCCTGGTCCGCAAATACGGAAGCGAAAGGGCAGTGCCCACTCCATGTCCGGCCGGTGGCTTCTCGGTTCTCCCCGGACGTTTTTCAGATGTTAGCATGGAAGTGAAATCGAATCCCCACAAAACGACGTTCAGACTCAGACATTAATAATGTATCCCCAGCACGGGTACCACAGCTGCCTGAGGCCCGTTCAGCACTGGAACGTCAGCCAGTGCTTCCCCCGTGTTCATGCCCCATCCCCTCCCCTCCCCTCGACCTTCAATGGGCAAGAAGGAAAAATGGGGTAGAGGGTGGGGTGGGGGCCGGGGAGGAACTCTGCCCTTCTAACCCCTCAAATACAGCCCAGTGCAAAAAGGCCACCTGTCACTGGCACTGTCTCAAAGCCTAAATGTAATAATAATAATAATGTTGGCATTTGTTAAGTGCTTACTATGTGCAGAACACTGTTCTAAGCGCTGGGGGAGATACAGGGTCATCAGGTTGTCCCACATGAGGCTCACAATCTTAATCCCCATTTTGCAGATGAGGTAACTGAGACACAGAGAAGTTAAGTGACTTGCCCAAGGTCACACAGCTGACAAGCGGTGGAGCCGGGATTCAAACCCATGAGCTATGACTCCCAAGCCCAGGCTCTTTCCACTGAGCCACGCTGCTTCTCTGTGTGTGTGGACATATGCTTGTCTTTATGTATATGTGTATTTAGACATGCATATGGGTATTTGCATGGGTGCCTATGTGTGCACATGTAGATGCATGTGTGTTCATGCTTGTTTGTGTGAGTGTGGGCACACACATAATATAATAATAATGGTATTTGTTAAATGCTGACTATATGACAAGCACTGTTCTAAGGTCAGGGGTAGATTCAAGGTAACCAGGTTTATAGTCTTAATCCCCATTTTACAGATGAGGTAAGTGAAGCACAGAGAAATTAAGGAGTTTGCCCAAGGTCACACAGCAGACAAGTGGCAGAGCCGGGATTAGAACCCACGCTCCCTGACTCCCATGCCCCTGTTCTTTCCACTAAGCGATGCTGCTTCTCGTCTGTATAAAGCACCGTACCAAGTCGTTGGGAGAGTAGAAATGTGTATACATATGCATGTATATAAGCATTGTGTGCGTGTATGTTTGCACGTATATATGTGTACGTGTGCCTGAATGTGGGGGTGCTTCTGGAGCCCCTATGGGTTCACAAGCTCCTGGGCAGATGTTCCAGCTATGCTGGCCTGATTATTACATTCCTTTCCTACCCCCGCCCCCCCGCAGCCCCTCACCCCATCTGAACTGCGATTTTCTGATGCACCAGGAGAAACCCTCCCTCCCTCACACCCTGCAAGCTGTCTGGATAGCATCACCACTCCTAATTGCATCCCAATTCTGCCAGGACATTCCGATTCACATTCACCGGGGGCAGTTTTCTCACTGCTTAAGTGCAGTGAGAGCCTGGGAACAACGAGCTGGATATGGGGAGAAGGAGAGGAGAGGGAGGGGAAATAAGAGAAAGAAAGGAAGAGGAAGGGGAGAAGCAGCGGGAGGGAGGAGAGCAGAGGGGAGAAGACAGAGGGCATCTGAGGAAAAGGAGGGGGCAATGGGCAGCAGTTGGGGTCCACTCTGGGTTGTGCCCAGATCTGTCCATGACTCTTCCTCCATTGACTCAGTATGGACTATCCAGCACTCCAGTGTTCCTCTCTTCATCTCTAATTCTCTCCCGGTGACCCAGAAAGGACTGTCCAACACCCCTGACTCTTCCCTCTCCATCCCTGACTCTCTCACAGTGACCCAGCACAGACTCAGTGGGATCCTCGAGGCCTCAGCACTTGAGGAAGACATAAGGCCGTGGAGGCTCTGAGGGCACGGGGCGGGGAGGTGGGGAGGGATGGTGTCGTCAGGCCGGTATTGGGGAAAGGGGACATATCTGACATTTTTTAAGGGTATTTGCTAAGCACTTATTATGTGCCAGGCACTGTACTAAGCACTGGGGTAGATACAAGCTAATCAGGTTGGACAGAGTCCATGCCCTATATGAGATTCACAGTCTTAATCCCCATTTTATAGATGTGGTAACTGGGGTCCAGAGAAGTGAAGTGACTTGTCTGTGGCCACACAGCAGACTAGTAGCGGAGTCGGGATTAGAACGCAGATCCTTCTGATTCCCAGGCCTGTGCTCTATCCACTGGGCCATGCTGCTTCTAATGAGTCCATTGTGGCAGCAGATACCAGTCCCTCCAGCCTGAAGGGGCATCCATCCACTTGCAGCTTCCCAGCACGTTGTTTCCTCTTCTCAAAGCGTTAGTTCTCTTATTCATCCAGCTTCTTTCATTCTGGAGACTCACCCGGGCACGCTGGGTTTCCAGAGGGCAAACAGGATGTCCACAGGAGCTGGGCAATGAGCTTCCAAGGTTGGATCCCGCGGTTGTCTGCAAGTGCAAAGCAACCCCCAACCCCAGACCCTCGACTCTTCCCCTCCATCACCTTCAATCTCTCCTTGCCTGTCTCTGCCCCAAGAAGTTCTGGGAAAGTTCAGTAAGCTATCTGATTGGACAATCACAGCACGGGACTCAATCCAGGTGTTTTTTAATGCTCAAAATATCATTAGAGGGAGGGAACAGGGCTGGAGGTGAAAGGTCCAGGAAGGGGGTGGTCAGGATGGATATGGAATTTCTGTTTCACAAATGCCCCTTCCCATGGGATTGGGGGCTCCTACTGGAACTGGAGGGTGGAAGGTTCAGAAAGAAACAAAGAGCAGGAAACTTTGCCCCGGGAATTTTTTCCCACAAGGAGCCATGCAGCTGGAATCCTCAGAGGGGCTTAAATAGCTATTTCAAGCAGCTCTTCCAAGTGCCCTGGTGTCCCTGTGGGAGATAGGCTAGGCGGACTGAGCCGCGGGGCTCACCTGGGGGCATCGCTTTGGGGTGGGATCACCTGACAGGTCCCTGGGAATGGTATGGGCAGCACCCATCTGGCTCAGCAACCAGTCCATTTTCTACCAGCTGGTCTGGGCTGTCCTGACTGGGGACCATGGGGGAATAGGCGACTACTGACTCTGGAGGGGGTAGGGATCGGGGTCCGTGGCTGAGAGGGCCTGCCCAGATCCAGAGAGCCCCAGTCCTCCAAAAATTGACCCACATGAAGGGTGAGCTGGGGCAGGGAGAGGGTTTCCTCTGGGCAGAGTGACTGGTGGTTCCTGCAGGGGGAGAGGGGAGGAGTGGGGAGGGGGCTCCCTCCTGCAATCTCTGCTTCAGAGAGAGAACAGGATGGAGCCCACCCCGCCCCCGTTCTCCCGTTCTCTGGGTCCCCAGATCTTTGTTGAATATTCATCTGAGTTTCTCACTCCCTTGTGAGTGGAATGGTAACTAGGCCGGGCTGTGACCACGTGATTTCTGGGAAAGGGGCCTGCTTGAGGCCTGGGGGCCGTTCTGAGCTGAACTTTCTGTCCACTGTCCAGTCTATTGACAGGAGTGACCTGGGAAACCTTAAGGAAGAATAATGTCCAGTCCAGCGCTCTGCTCTGAGGCTGGCCTCAGGTCTTTCTGGTTAATCCACCCCTTCCCCTAGCCAATCCCCTCCATACCCCTGACCATGGGTGCTGACCGCCCCTTTCTGACCACTGGGCCCCTACCAAAGGGCTCTGACCCCTGCATCCTGACCGTGGGGCTCTGACCACGGGATACCGGCACTAGGTCATTTGTGCTCTGTGGCTTTGTGTCCCGGGGCAGGACCACTTGCCAACCACCACACCCTGGAGGAGGGAAGGGACAGGGATGTAGATGGGGGATCGGGAGTGGCAGTGGGAATGGGGAAGGAGAATGACTCCTATCTCCCCTGCCCGGGCCTTCTCTCCAACCCCACCCTCGTAGCCAAACGTCCGGATGGCAGCAGCTGGCGCAGCACGGGGGGCAGATGGAGCCGACGCTCTGGCACACCCTGCGCTTGGCACCTTGTGTCATCTCTGAATCTGTGACTGGGGGTGAGCCAGAGCCTGCAGCGGGTTGTGGGGGCGGGAGCTGCGGGAGGGGAGACACCCGGAGATGGGGAGAGCGAAGAGAGGGAGGAAGCATGAATGCTTGGCTGTGTGTATGGTGTGTTTTTAGGGGGCAATGCAAACTCCATGGGACCAATGTACACAGTCACACCCATGGGGTTGGCACTGAGGGGAGTAAACCACTAACTTCATGCCTCCCCCTACCCTTCTCCCCACTTGGATCAGGGCAAGGGAGGTGGGGTAGGACTTACATATACCATTATTATTAATAATATTAATATTAAGATTTGGATTGTAAGTCCCATGTGGGACAGGGATTGTCTATTTGATTATGTGATTATTTATTATTATTATTATTGTTATTATCTGATTATTAATGCCTGTCTGAGAGAGACAGACAGCTCGTTATGGGCAGGAAACGTGTCTGCTAATTCTGTTGCGTTATACTCTCCCAAGTGCTTAGTACAGTGCTCTGCACAAAGTAAGTGCTCAATAAATATGATTGATTATCTTGTACCTATCAGCACACAGTAAGTGCTTAATAAATGCCATTCTTCTTATTATTATTGCTGGAAAGCCAATTAATCACTTTTCTCCTACTGTACTCTCCCAGGGGCTCAGTACAAGCCTCAGTACACAGTAGGCACTCAGTACCTAGGGTTAATGGGCTGATTGTCAAAGCTGTTGTTGTGGTGAGAACTGAGTGCCACCAGTTGGTGGTGGGGCCTCAATTTCCCCCACCCCCCTGATACCCTTGCCCCCTCCCTGCAGGCCGGTGATCAGGGCCAACGCTGGTGGGAGTCAGAGAGTGGAGGAAGGTCTCAGTTTGTGGCGGTGGCCGCCGGGCACTGGGCCCTTCCCTTTCCAAGTGGCGGTGCTTGCCCACTGTAGCAGGGGCATTTTTCAGCCATATAATGGCTTTCAGCACACACTGGGTGGGGGCTAGAGCCTGTCTGCCCTTGAGTTCCCTGTGAATTACCACAGAAGCCTCGCAGGAGAGAGTGGTTGTGGGTAGCAGCGTGGCTCGGTGGAAAGAGCACGAGCTTTGGAGTCAGGGCTCATGAGTTCGAATCCCAGCTCTGCCACTTGTCGGCTGTGTGACTGTGGGCAAGTCACTTAACTTCTCTGTGCCTCAGTTCCCTCACCTGTAAAATGGGGATTAAGACTGTGAGCCCCATGTGGGACAACCTGATTCCCCTATGTCTACCCCAGCGCTTAGAACAGTGCTCGGCACATAGTAAGCGCTTAACAAATACCAACATTATTATTATTATTATCCCAGTCTCCGGATGCCAAATACATTCATCCAGGAAGCCCTGGACCTCCCTCACCCAGCAGAAAGAGGCAGGGATGTGAGGGGGTTGAGGGGTTAGAATCCAGGTCCTTTGACTCCCAGGCCCACGCTCTTTCCACCAGGCCATACTGCTTCTCACTATCTTGAATCTTCCCCAGTTCTTGGAAAATAGTGAGTGCTTAAGAAATACCACTATTATTGTTAATATTATTTCTGCCAGCAAGATGGGTCCTTTCTCTTCTCCCTAGCCCACAGGGAATTTCAAATTCTGATGTGCAGGAAGAGCAGATATGACTGAGGTCATGTCCTGGGAAAACCATATCTGATTTTCAGGGGGTTTTCCCAACATTTCTGGGGCTGTCATTAGAGAAGGATTGGATGCCGGACACCAGGAACTGACGTGTCTCCCCCAGTAGAGTGGAATCTCCTTGTAGATAGAGAAAGTCTGGCTTGCCCTCCTATGGTACTTCTCAAGCACTTAGTGCTACCCAAGCACTTAGTGCAGCACATTGTGCACAACAGGCGCCCAGCACAGCACTCTGCATACAACTGTCACCTAGCACAGTGCTCCACATACGGTGGGCACAAAGTCAATCCTGCTGGCCCTAACGCTGCTATGCCAATCTTCTTTTCCTCTCAGACAACTCCGAATACAATCCCCTATGGGGTCAGGCTGTACTCATCAGCGCTGAGAAATGGAAGGGGCAGGAAAAGGGAAGGAGCTGGGCCCGAGGGTCACGTCCTGAGCACAGAGGCTCTGGTCAGTGAGCACGCTGGCAATTGGATTTAGCAGCAAAATATGGTGAGACCTGCCCTGTGCTCATGGCTGAATTAAGAACCCAGGTGACTTTTGTCCTGGTAAAGATCACTACCTCTGCAGAGGTCACTGCCCCAGCAGCCAGCCACTGGTCACTGTCCCATCCTGGCCCGTCTCAGAACCAGGGTCTCGAGCCCCTCCCCACCAGCTGGTGGGCACAGCAGAGAGGCTCGGGCTGGCAGCGGGTCACTTCTCCATGGCGATGGGCTCTCGTGGCTCCCAGGGAACTCGGGCTCCGGCTGCAGGCTCTCACGGCACGGCCGGCAGCCGGCCCGGGAAGCCAGCCCGGGAAACCGGCCCAGGAAGCCGGCCCGGGAAGCCGGCCCGGGAAGCCTGGGGCCGCCAGGAGCCCTGCTGCCTCCAAAATGGAGCTTTGAAATGACATGAAGCCTGCTCTACCCACTGAAGGCAGGAAGGGACCGGAAGCCGCACCAGTTGGGTTAGAAGCATCCTCACCCTTGTGGCTCTTCCACCATCACTCTCTCCCCTCTCTAGAGAATAGGAAGGTCGGGGTAGTTGTCTGGTCCTGTGCTTGGCACAGTGGGCATCCAGTACAGCATTCTGCACACACAGAGTGCTCAATAAAGCACTCCATACAAAGTGGACATCCACTATAGCACTCTGCATAAAGTGAACACCAAGAAGAGCATTCTGCACAAAGCATGCATGCAGTATAGCCCCCCTCATAAAGCGGGCATCCAGTACAGCACTCCACATATAGTGAGCAACTAGTGCAGTACCACACACCCAGTGGGGGTCCAGCATAGCAGTCCACACACAGTAGGTGTCCAGTACAGCAGTAACCTGATATAATATCTGTAAACAGTATCCAGACAGAGTGTCCAAGAGGTTTCCCCTGAGCTCAGGGGTCCAGGAAGTTTCTTCTGCTCTCATCAACATGACCAGTTCCAGACCCCGGAGTCAGATTCACCATCTGTCCCCCAACCAGAGAGACCCCAGAAATGCCCAGCTGCAGATAAGAGCAGTGTTCAGTGCTCCGAGAAGAAGCTCTCAAATCATCTTCTTCCTGTAAACATTCCCCAAAACTCCCGACTGGGAATGTTTCATTTTTTTCCCAATAAGGCTAATATCACCTGTCGGCCCCACTCCCATCTGCTGCCACTGCAGTCCACATGCAGTCCACTCCTCCCTCCTCCGCCTGGGGGCCTCAGCCCCCATGGCTTCCGGTCCCACCACAGGGTCAAGCTAAATAGACTAATTATTGTCCCCATTTATTGCTGTTGCTCTACATCAAGCATTCAGGCTATGAGCAGCATCCAGGGACCTAAAAGCCACAAACTCAGAGAGGAGTCAGAAACAGCTGGGGCCTTTCAAGGAAAGAGAGACAACTACAGAATCTGTTCCCACGGGGAGCTGGGCAGCCGGAAACACCAGCAGGCCCAGAAGGGCCTGGACAGATCCAAGGATGAGCATCCGTGCTGGGTCACTGGGGGAGAGTCAGGGATGGAGAAGGGAGAGTCAGGAATGTTGGGTGGCCCAAGCTGAGTCACTGGGAGTGAGTCAGAGATGGAAAGGGGAGAGTCTGGGGCAATGGATGGTCCTTTCTGGGTTACTGGGGGAGAGTCAGGGATGGAGAGGGGAGAGACGGGGTGTGGGATGGTCCATATTGGGTCACAGGAAAGTCAGGGATTGAAAGGGGTGAGTCAGGTGTCAGATGGTCCATGCTGGGTCACTGGGGAATTAGAGATAGAAAGGGGAGCGTGAGGGGTGTTGGATGGTCATTGCTGGGTCACTAGAAGGGGAGTCAGGGATGGAGAGGACAGAGAGTCAGGGGTGTTGGATGGTCCGTTCTGGGTCACTGGAGGAGAGTCAGGGGTGTTAGATGGTCCATGATGGATCACTGGGGAGAGTCAGGGATGTTGGATAGTTCATGCTGGTTCACTGGGGGACAGTAAGGGATGGAGATAGGAGAATCAGGGGTGTTGGATGGTCTGTGCTGGGACACTAGAGGGAGAGTCAGGGATGGAGACAGGAGAGTCGAAGTTGTTGGATAATCCGTACTCTGTCACTGGGGAAGGTCAGATTCCTCCCAATGTCCTGAACTGGGTGACTATCATATGCAGTCCACTGTACTAAGCACCTATTGTGTGCTGAGCACTCTACTAACTCATTTTGGGTGTGTGGAAGTCCTTGCCTCTTTGTACCTCTGTGCCTCTGATATGACGAAAACACTGCAAAAATTCCACTCCATCCCAGAGGCCCTGGAGCACGTGGCCTTCTGAATCATTTACCCTGTGTCCTCTCCCTCAGTTATTCACTCAATCATTGATATTTACTGAGCTTCTACTGTGTGCAGAGCTCTGTATTAGGCACTTGAGAAAGTACAGTTTACTAGAGTTGGTAGACACGATACTTGCCTCTAGCACTTACAATCTCCCCTTCACCAGTGTCCAGGATTTGTTAGTTAGAACAGAGATCCCGCATTTACTCTGTGCCAAGCACTGTGCTAAACTCTGGGGGAGGTGATGGATAATCAGATTGGACCTGGCCCCGTTCCACAGTCTGAGGAGAAGGGTAAGCAGGGATCTTAGCCCGATTTCACAGGGGAAGAGAATTAGAGAGGTTAGGGGGCTCGCCCCAGGGCACTCAGCTCACGGGGGGGGGGGCTCTTCCTCCTGGACCACCCTGCCTCCCAGAACCCCTTTCCCGGGGGCTGCTCAGGAGAGAGCCTTTCTGGTGAAATTTCAAGGACCAGCCAAGCTGGGTCACCAAAAGAGAGAGGCAGAGAAGTGGCTGGCAGTTAAGGGCCAAGGACACTGCAGACATCTCACTGACATGTGGTGATCCGGGACTGACCTGGGCGGTCTGTAATAATAATTGTGGTACTTGTTAAGCACTCTCTAGGGCCCAAACACTGTACTAAGCACTGGGGTAGATTCAAGCTAATCAGGACACAGTCACTGTCCCTCGTTGGACAGGTCCTGAATGCCCATTTTACAGATCTGACTCTAAATCCTGTCGGTTCAGCCTTCAAAACATGCTAAAATCTACCCTGCCCTCTTCATTCAAACTACCAAGTTAATCATGCTCTTATCCTATCCTGCTTTAATTACTGTATCAGCCTCCATGCTGACCTCCTTGCCTCCTGCCTTTTCCCATTCCAGTCCATACTTCACTGTGCTGTCCTGATCATTTTTCTATGATAACGTTCGGTCCATGTTTCTTCGTCCTCCAGTCATTGCCCACCCACCTCTACATCAAACAGAAATTCCTTACCACCGACTTTAAAGCACTCAATCACCTTGCCCTCTCCCACCTTTCCTCACTGCTCTCCTACTACAACTCAGCCTGCACACTTCGCTCCTCTAATGCCAACACACTCACTGTACCTCAATCTCATCTATCTCGCTGCCGACCTCTCTCCCTCCTCCTGCCTCTGGCCTGAAAAGCCCTCCCTCTTCATATCAATAGGCAATTACTCTTGCCCACTTCAAAGCCTTATTGAAGACACATCTCCTCCAAGATGCCTTCCCTGACTAAGCCCTTATTTCCTCTTCTCCCACTCCCTAAACACAGTTCACACAGCAGGTAAGTGGAAGAAATGGAATTTGAACCCAGGTCCTCTCACTCCCAAGCCTGTGCTCTTTTCATTAGGCCATGATGCTTCCCGACACAGTGTTTGGCACACAGTAAGCACTTAACAAATACCACAGTTTATTCTTATCATTATTACTGTTATCACTATTGTTATTACCATCATCATCATCATTAGGGTGCGGGGCAGGGAGGCGGGCAGTTGGTCACTCTGTCCGCCAGGACCCTGCAGAAGCCCTGGGGTCCCCTCCCTCCCCCTCCCCCCATCCTCCGACGGCTCCCTGGAGCGGGGAGTCATTCACTGTGGATATTTTCCATTTGGGTTGAAATTGAAGCACTAAATCACCGGCCGAGTTTCTGCTTCGCGATTCATCCTTAATTCCTCCGGTTTCCCTCCGTGACGGCGGAGCGTTTCTCCGCCGCGCCAGCTCTCTTTGCTGGCGATTAAATCCCCGCTCTGAGTGTAATCGAATCCTCCCCGCTCCGTGTGGGGTGGGGGACGACTCGGGGGAGGGGGAGACGGAGGCGGGCCGCAGGGCTAGTGAGAGAAGCCGGGGGCCAGTGCGAGGCGCGGGGCTGATGGGGGGAGGGTGGTCGGGGACCGGGCGAGGGGACCAGGTGCATAAACCTTCGCATGGCGCAAAATCTCCTCACTATTGGCTTCAAATATCTTCATCACCTTGCCCCCTCCTACCTCACCTCTTTTCTCTCCTCCTATAGTCCGGCCCGCACACTCCGCTCCTCTGCCACTAACCTCCTCATGGGCCTCGTTCCCGCCTGTTCCGCCATCGACCCCTGGCCCACGTCCTACCTCTGACTTGGAAGGTCCTCCGTCCTCACATCCACCAAGCTAACTCTCTTCCCCTCTTCAAAGCCCTAAAAACAGAAAAAAAAAGAAAAAAAATGCGAGCCCCACGTGGGGCAATCTAATTACCCTATATCTACCCCAGCGCTTAGACAGTGCTCTGCACATAGTAAGAGCTTAACAAATACCATAATTATTATTATTATTACTGAGAACTCACCTCCTCCAGGAGGCCTTCCCAGACTGAGCCCTCCCTTTCTCTCTACTCCTCCTCCCCTCCCCATTGGACCTACTCTCTCCCTCCACGGGCTGGCAGGGCCTGCAAGGAGGAGGGGGTGGGGGAGGCGGAGAGAAACTGGAGACCCTCCCCACAACAGGCCTGTCCTGGGAAGGTGGTGGTGAAAGAACCCCAGGGCCGCTTGGACGCCATCTCCCGTCCCCCGGCAGGAGGGAACGGCTCTAACCCAGCTTCTGCCCCGGGACCCCCACCCTGATTGGGACCCCCGCTCTCACGGCTCCTCCTGGAACGGCCGTGCTCCCCCCCCCCCCGCCCCAGACCACAAAATGTTCACACGTTCTGGGTGGGCGTCCTCCTGGTTCCTTACCGCAGCGTGGTTTAGTGGAAAGAGCACGGGCTCGGGAGTCAGAGGACGTGACTCCGCCACTTGTCTGTTGTGTGACCTTGGGCAAACTAGTTCCCTCATCTGTAAAATGGGGATGAAGACTGTGAGGCTCACCCGGGACAACCTGAATACCTTGTATCTACCTAAGTGCTTAGAACAGTGCCTGGCACAAATATCATCACTATTATTATTATTACCACCTCGGATTCCGGCGCCCCTGGACCTTTGATCTCTCGCCGGCTCCAATTCAGTAATGAGATTTTTAAACAATTGCCTGCAAACGAATGAAATGGAAGGATGGAGGGGGCGCGGCGCAAGGAGCCTCCTCCTCCCCCGCCCCTCCGGACTGTGGCTTCATCGTTCCCGCGGAAAAACACACTTCCTATTCACCTTCTCCTTTCTTGTGCACTTCTGTGTAGTCCCAGTCCCCCAACATTTTGCATGCCCGTGGGCTCCCGGGACCCCAACACCAGGTACACCAGGCAGGACATGGGGAGTGGTTCCGGGACCCCCTCAGCAAGGAAATGAGCCACTAAGACTCCTCGCCTCTCAATGGGTTCCTTAATTCTCCCACCCCTGGGATCCTGCCTCCCCAGCCCCTTCTCCCAGAAGCTTAAAATGGCAGAAGTGGAGGCATGTGATGCTTGTTCATTAAATCTTCTTTGATCTCCAACTGGCTCTCTCAATCCCCTTTCTCCAGGGAGAACCCAGATGGTCGGAAAATCAATCCTCCCTCCTACAGCCAGGGCCCTGGGTCAGCCTCTCCTCCTAGACCCCTACCCCTCTCCCCTGAATGCATACCTCCAGGCCAGGACTCTGACACCAGAAGCAGCTGGAACCAGAAGCTGGTTGCCCTCGTGGTCACTTATACTCATGGTTAGGGATGGGCCACAGATCTGACTCTCCCCCAGTAACCCAACATGGACCACCCCACACCCTGACTCTCCCCCAGTGACCCAGCACCGACCATCCCCCACCCCTGATTCTCCCCCAGTGACCCAGCACGGACCATTCAACACCCCTGACTCTCCCATCTCCATCCCTGACTCTCCCCAGTGAACCAGCATGCCACCTCATAGCCCTGACTCTCCATTCTCCATCTCTGAGTTTCCCCCAGTGACCCAGCATGGACCACCTAACACTCCTGACTCTCACCTCTCCATCACTGACTCACTCCCCAGTAATCCAGCACAGATTATCTCACACCCCTGCCTCTCTCCCAGTCAGAATGAAGTGGGAGGAGCAGGGATAGTGGAGGAGGGGGAACAGAGTTATGGGGGAGGGCAGGGGAAACGGTGGGGCTTGCTGGTGGGAGCAGATGGATAATGGCAGATCTCTGGGTAACCCAGGAATGGAGCATTAAAACCAGCCTGGGAGAGAGTGGCCCAAGACAGGAAATATGATTTCTTCTAACATGATTTGTGGAAGCTGTATTAGTAGCCCCCACGCACCTGCGCCCTCCCTCCTCCCCCGCCCCCCCTCCACACACACACACTCCAGTGCCTAGTCACCACTGCAGCTTTTGCTGCCAATTCTTGGCCTCTCAGACATCTTCAATGGCCACTCTGCTTGGGGCTGCCCTGTTTGGCTGAGGAGAGAAGCGTGAGAGCCAACAGGTCCTCAAATGCAAGGGTTGGAAGGCCAGCACAGTGATCTACACACAGTAAGTGCTCAGTAGCAGCGTGGCATAGTGCATAGATCATAGGTTTGGGAGTAAGAAGGACCAGGGTTCTAATCTCCAGTTCCACCACTTGTCTGCTGTGTGATCTTGGGAAAATCACTTAACTTCTCAGAGCCTCAGTTACTGTATCTATAAAATGGGGAATAAGACTGTGAGTCCCATGTGGGATAGGGACGGTGTCTAACTTGATTATCTACCCCAGCGCTTAGAACAGTGCCTGGCACATAGCAAGTGCTTAATAAACACCATTATTATTATTATAATTACAGCACATTGCATCCAATAAGTGAGAAGCACAGTGCTCTACACCCACTAAGCACTCACTATGGTACTCTGCACCTAATAGGGACCCTGCATAGTGCTCTGCACACAGTAGATGCATAGTACAGCACTCTGCACACATTAGGAGCCCAGTACAGGGCTGTCACACAGTAGACACCTGGTACAGTATTGCACTGTACGTGTGTGTGTTTGTGTGTGTATCCCAGCACTGGGGTGGGGAGGGTTGCACGGGGGGATGCAATTACTCCAGGAGGATGGGAAGATTGTTTCTCCTGTGGTAATCCTTTAGACTGTAAGATTGATTGATTGATAGTTCTCCTTTCAGGGACCCAGAGCAGTGGACTGTGGGGTAAACTCTGATCCAGATTATCGATCCAAGGGACAGAGACCACTCAGTCAATCAATTGTATTTATTGAGTGCCTACTGTGTGCTCAGCATTGTACTATGTTCCTGGGAGAGAAAAATGCAAAAGGGAAGATAGAGATAAATCCTGAGCACAGGGAATTTATAGACTAGATGGAGAGACAAACATTAAAATAAATTACAGAATTACTGATGGATCTGTAGGTTAGTGAGTGAATGAATGAATGATGGTATTTGTTAAGTGCTTACTATGTGCCAAGCACTGTTCTAAGCACTGGGATAGATACAAGATAATCAGGTTGTCCCATGGGGGGCTCACAGTCTTAATCCTCATTTTACAGATGCGGTAACTGAGGCTCAGAGAAGTGAAGTGACTTGCCCAAAGTCACAAAGCAGACAAGTGGCAGAGCCAGGATTTGAACCCACATCCTCTGCCTCCTAAGCCCGGGTTCTTTCCACTAAGCCATGCTGCTTCTTAAGTGCTGTGCTGTGGTGCTCGGGAGGGGTAAGTATGAAAGTGCTTAAGGGGAACAGACCCAAGTGCCTAGGCCACATAGAAGGGAACTCTAAGACAGAGAAGTGAGGATTTAGTTGAGGAAAACCTCTTGGAGGAGATGTGATTTTAGGAGAACTTCTAAGATGGGGAGAGAGGTGGTTTGTTGGATTTAAAAGGGGAAGTAGTTCCAGCTCAAAGGGAAGATGTGGGCAAGGGGTCAGCAGTGAGATCGATGAGACTGAGATTCAGTGGGTATGTTGCCATTGCAGGAGTGAAGTGTGTGGGCTGGGTTGTAGTAAGAGATAAGTAAAAAGTATGGTGAAAGAAGTGGGAGAGCTGATTGGGTGCCTTAAAGCTAATGGTAAGGAGTTTCTGTTTGCTGTGGAGGTGGTTGGGCAGCCATTGGAGGTTTTTGAAGAGAGGGGAGAATTGGATAGGATGGGTTTTTAGAAAAATGATCGGGGCAGCTGAGTGAGGTATGGATTGAAGAGGGGAGAAACAGGAGTCAGGGAGGTCAGTGAGGAAGCTGATGCAGCAGTCAAGGGGGGATAGGATAAGTGTTTGCATCAGCAGAGTAGCAGTTTGGATGGAGAGGAAAAGGAGGGTTTTAGTGATGTTGTGAGGGTAGAATGGAGAGGATTTGGTGATTGAATAGGAGGGTTGAATGAAATAGATGTCAAGATTAGTGTTTGTAAGACAGGGAAGATGGAGGTGCTGTTTACTGTCAAGGGGGGGGACAGGGTTTGCGTGGGAAGATTGAGTTTTGTTTGGACATGTTTAGTTTGAGGTATCCGTGGGACATCCAGGAGATGAGAAGCAGCAAGGTGTAGTGGATAGAGCACGGGCCTGGGAGTCAGAAGGTCATGAGTTTTAATGCCGGCTCTGCCACTTGTCTGTTATGTGACCTTGAGCAAGTCACTTCACTTCTCTGTGCCTCAGTCTCCTCATCTATAAAATGTGGATTGAGACTGTGGGCCCCACCGTGCCCAAACTGATTTGCTTGTATCCAACCCCAGCAGTGCCTGGAACAGAGTAAGCACTTAACAAATACCATTATTATTATTGTCATTATCCAGGTAGAGATGTCCTGAGGTCAGGGGGAAGTGTGAGACTGCAGGAAGGAGAGAGGTCCAGGCTGGAAAGACCCCTGAGCAGGCAGGGCCCCAAACCCTCATTGAATCACCCACCACATTGGGTTACCCTGCCAAGGATCAGGCTTTAGGGTCCAAGGAGGGGGCGGGTGGGACCCATCTGTTACCGAAAGCCAGAGCCCTGGGGTATGACGGGGGGACGGGGGCCAGCTGGGGCAGGCCTTCTCCCGGGAGCCTGAGGATTGGCTCATCTGTGAGACGGGGAGAAGTCCCCTCCCCTCCTGTGTGACCCTTGCTGTGTGACCTCAGGCAAGTCACCGGGCATCTCTGGGCCTCTAAAGCGTCGTCCAACGTACAGTCCCCGCCTCTCCTCCGGGGCTGCAGTGGGGCACTATGAGGTCACCTGTGAGGAGGACTTTGAAAAAGAGTCCGGAACAGCTGAGGGGGCTGTTGTGGAACATGGAGGGTGGGAAGAGGGGGTAGGGAGGACGACCGAGAAGAGAGGAGGGGGGAGGGGGCAGGGGGAAGGAGGGAAGGGAAGAGGGACAAGATGGGGAGGAAGGGGCCGGGCAGAGGAAGGAGGGTTGGCTGCAGGGAGAGGAGGAAAGAGAGGTGGCAGGGGAGAGGAGGTGGAAGAGGAGAGTAGAGAGGGGGGTCGTCAGGGGGTGGGTATGGGCTGGGTGCTGGGGCCGCGCAGAGGAGGGGGCGGTGGGCGGGGAGCCGCGGGCTGGCGGGTTTGCGGGGGCGGGGTGAGCGCCGTCCGGCCTTACCGCCGGGAGGCTCATTTCCATTCGCTTTGTAGTCCGGGCACACCGGCCTTCGGGCGAAGGGCGTTGGCTTTGGCCCGGGCTCCGCAAGCCCGCAAGCTGCCCCGCGCAATGTGGCGGCTGTGAGTCCGGCTGACCCCGCTGCAAACCGCGGGGAGGCAGGGAGACCTGCGGGGGACACACTCGGACGAGGGGTCGGGGGGCTGGTGGGGATGTGACTGCGGGGGCAGATGACACGACGGCAGGCTCCCAGTACAGCGCTCTGCACCCAGAGGGTGTCCAGCGCAGCGCTAGGTATTATTATTATAACGATTTTTATAATTAAAAGTTATTATTATAATAGTTATTAATAACTGTTGTATAATAATAATGGGATTGCTTAAGGACTTACCACCTGCCAAGCACTGTTCTAAGCACTGCGGTAGATAGGCGTTAATCAGGTTGGACACAGTCTCTGTCCCACAGGGGCTCACGTTCTTAATCCCCATTTTACAGATGAGGTAACCGAGGCCCAGGGAAGTGAAATGACTTGCCCGAGGTCACACAGCAGACATGTGGTGGAGTCAGGATTAGAACCCAGGTCCTTCTGGCTCCCAGGCCTGTGCTCTGTCCACTAAGCCATGCTGCTTCCAGTGCAGCTCTCTACCCTTAGCAGGTGCCCAGTACAGCACTCTGCATACAATAGACACCCAAAACAGGTCTCTGCATACAATAGATGCCCATACTGCACGGAGTAGAAATCCAGTAAAATGCTCTACACACAGTAGATGCCCATACAGCACATTTCACATAGTAGACACCCATATAGTGCTCTGCATGCAATAGGCACCCAATACAAGGTCTGATCCACTCTGCCATTTAAGGAAGGAATGGCCAGACTTATTTAAGGCACATCGATGGGCAGGGATTGTCTCTATCTGTTGCCGAATTGTTCATTCCAACCACTTAGTACAGTGCTCTGCACATAGTAAGCGCTCAATAAATACAATTGAATGAATCTCCTTCAAGAGGCCGTCCCGATCTAAGCCCTAATTTCCTTTTTTCCCACTCCCTTCTGCATCTCTCTGATTTCCTCCCTTTACTCACCAACCCCCTCAGCCCCACAGGACTTATGTACATATTAATAATTTATTTATTTATATTAATCTATCTCTCCCTCTAGTTTTTAAGATGGCTGTGAGTAGGGAATGTTTCTACCAAATCTGTTATGTTGTTAAATTGTACTCTCCCAAGCACTTAGTACAGTACTCTGAACATGGTAAGTGCTTAATAAATATGATTGATTGATTGATTGACAGATGGAGCCAGGCTGTCCCCTGAGCCCAATCCCTGTGGGCCAGCCCTATGCTCCTACACTCCCTTGGCTTCCCTGTGGTCCCACCCCTCATTCCACAGCCCTTTGCCCCTGCCACCCCTACTGTCCCCTCTCCCAAGCCCCCTGCCCGGGTCATGCCCTCCTACCCGATGCCCATCCAAGGCTGTCCAGGCACTGCCCACAGCCTGGGAAAGACTGTGCTCCGCTGGACAGCAGATCGTGGCTGCAGGCCGCCAGAGGGAAATCCCAGAATATTATGGAAATACGAAGTGAAGATTTAGTGGAAAGTTCCCACAGTGTTTTCCTTCAGCGCGTTCATGCTTCGATTAGCCGGAGCTGGGATACATGATGGAGAGCCCAGAGCGAAGCCTGCCTCATGGCGATGGGGGGAGGGGAAGCAGTGGGGGACAGAGTGAGCGAGAGAGGGGCTGCGGGATGGTTATCCTCCCATCCCAAGTGCCCTCTGCCGTGACCCCCTCCCAGGCCACCAGGAGACCCCTGCTTTGGGATTTATGTGTCCAGCTCCTCCTGAAAGCAGACTGTTGGTTGGCTCTAAGTGGGGGAGGTCACTCTACCCTGGAGAAATCAGCTGGCAGCGGCAGGGGGAGTGTCCTACACCAACCCCGTGCAGGAGGCCCGGCCACCTGGGCCTGCCCACCCACCAGTCAATAGTATGAACTGACTGCTTCCTGGGTGCAGAACACTGTTGAGTGCTTGGGAGAGGATGATCCCTGCCCTCAAGGAGATTCCAGTCTAGAGGGGAGACAGACACTGGAGTAAATTTGCAACAGGAGGAAGCAGTAGAGATAGGTACATAAGTGTTACTCTGGCCAAGAGGGGGTGATGAGGGGAGATGAGGGGAGAAGCAGGACTGGATGTCAGAAGGATCTGGGTTCTAATTTCGGCTCTGCCACTTGTCTGCTATGTGACCTCGGTCAAGTCACTTAATTTCTCTGGGCCTCAGTTCCCTCATCTGTAAGATGGGAATTAAAACCAAGAGCCCTGTGTGGGACAGGTAATGTGTCCAACTAGTTACCTCATCTGTCAAATGGGGATTAATAATGTGAGCCCCATGTGGGACAATCTGATTACCCTGTATCTACCCCAGCGCTTAGAACAGTGCTCTGCACATAGTAAGCGCTTAACAAATACCAACATTATTATTATCTTGTAACTACCCCAATGCTTAATACAGTGCCTGGCAAATAGTAAGTGCTTAACAAGTACTACAATTATTATTATGATTATTCTGGGATCAACTGCCTCCTGCCTGCTGGAGTAGGAGTGCCAGGGCAGAGAACAGGCTTCTGGGCCCACAGGACCCAGAGAAAAGCGAGTTGGATTTGAGGATATTAAGGCAGAGGGTGGCTCAACAGCTCCATCTCCCTCTGGGCGGCATGGGTATGGAGCCGGAGTGCCTCTAGGATGCGTTCGAGTGGAGGTATGTATGTATTTTTGTGTGTGAATGTGCAGATCTGTGGGTGCATGTGGGGGGGAGGGGTGTGTATGTGTGTGTGTGAGAGAGAGATTGTGTGTGGGGGGGGGGCACTGGTAGGGGCTGGGCCTTGCTACAAACTCAGCTTCTGTGGCCACCGTGCTGCAGTCCACTGGTTTCATTCTGACTGATTTCAGACAGCAGAGGCTTGTCCATCCAGCAACTGAGGCTGCTGGTGCTGCCGCTGCCGGGCCCACCCTGTCACCCTGCCCATTCCGCCCACCCAGAGCACTGCATCCACTTCCCACTGTATCCACTTTGCTCACCTTACCCACCACCCCCACCCTGCCTGCTGTGCCCATCTCATCCACTGTACCCACTCCACCCACCCTGCTTTCTGTGCCCTCTTCACCCACCTTACCACCAAGCCCACTGCACCTACCCCATACACCCTGCTCACCCCACCTGCCACACCCACCAACTCTGATAGATTTTCCCATCCCACAGAGACTAGTGAACTGCAGGAAAACCAAGCCCTGCTTCCCCCCTCCCTCTGCCTCTCCTCGCTCCCCTCTCTCTCTCATCTTTCATGTCAAGTGCAGTAGGAGATGCCATTTTTTTTCATTCCGCTTTTATTGGAATTGCTTTCCACAGATTTCTAGCAGGAATCTGCCTGCCCCGCGGAGAGGCCCAGGGGCGGTGAGATCCCACTTCAGCAGCGGAATGTGGTCCCTGATCCTTGATGCCCCCATCCATCCCTCCATCCATCCATCAACCAATCAATCAACAGAGTCCACAATGAGCGTGAGGCTCTGCACTGACCACTGGGAAAGGACACATGCAATTGGAGACAGACTGGTGGACAAGTGGACAGACAGAGTACCACCAGCTACTCCACCTCTGAGCATGTCTATCTTCCAAAGCATGGGGTACTGGACACGCCCATCCCCACAACCAGGACATATGGAGGACACAGTCTCCCTGCAACCACTGTCTAATTTCTACTACTCTCTTCCCAAAAACGACCTCAGCGGGACAGGGAGCTCAAATTCTCTCCTTGTTCACCCGCAGGAGCTCCAACATGGCCAGTCTTGGAGTCCTGGCACCCCCCCTCCTCAACTCTCACCCCCCTCTATTTCTCCAGGCACAGACACTTGTCACACCAGCACTTCCATGTCACTCAAAAACATGTAGTCTCCATCCTGCCCCCACCCCACCCCCAAATTGCTGTCTGTATCTTTACATCCTGGTGCTCCCTCTTACCTGTAATTTACTCTAGTGTCTGTTTTCTGCTGTAGACTGGAAGCTCCTTGAGGGCAGGGATTGTGTCAGTTAATTCTACTCTCCCAAATGCTAAGTAGAGTGACCTGCACACAGTAGACTGAGAGCTTCTTGAGGGCAGGGAACATGTCTACTAACTCTATTGTACTCTCCCAAGAGCTCAGAAAGACAGACCCACCAAATGCTCAGTTGTTGACAACTCTATGCGGGACATGGACTGTGCCCAACTTGATCAATTTGTATCTACCCCAGTGTTTAGAACAGTGATTGGCACATAGTATGTGCTTAACAAATACCATAATAATAATTATTATTTTTATAATGATGAGGATGTTGGACCACAGGCTTTGCCCCAGCAGCTGCAATGGGTAGGGCTCTAATTAGCGTGATTGCTAAGAGAACCCATGCCTGTTGTGGGCGATGACAGGAGGGAGGTCATATACTGGACAAAGTTCTGGCCAGTGAGCCCTCCCCTCCCCACTGCAGGGCCTGCAGCCCCCAGGGGACCCTGCCCATCCTGTGGCTACAACGGAGGTGGGGAAGAGTCAGAGAAGAGGGTCTCCTGGGGAGAACTGATGGGGGGCAGGAGTAGGTGGGAGGTCACCCGTTGCATTTCTCACTCTGCCCAGCTCCTGCTGTGTGAACTCAGGCCAACCATGGACCTCTCTGGGCTTGAAAGTTGGTGGTTTTAAGTTTCCAGTGGTCCCTTGTTAGGGCAGAGTCTGGGGGCTGGGGAGGGCCCTCCAAGAAGGCCAGGTGCTTGCTGGGCAGCTGCTTCCAAATCGTGGTTAGTGTTGTCCCACTCAGGGGGGCACTGGGACCCCACACCCTTCTGGGGTGGTGAGAGATTTCTGACTCTTCCCAACGTCCCCCTTACTTCCAGACCAAGAGGTCAGCTCTCACCTCTGTGCCCACTGCCCAGGGCCAAAGGGGTTCTTCATGGTGGGCAGTTCTGGGAGGGATCAGAGCCGGGTGAGCTTGTGGGGCACTTGATCAATGTGTACATGTGCATGTGAGTTTGTGCATGTATGTACATGTATGAGCAGGAGTTGTGTGTGGGGAGGCTTACACTTTACACAGGGATCACAAACATAGAATGACTCCCCCAGAGAGTCGATGTTTGTCACTTCAATGGTCCCCACGGCAGCAGACTTCATCTTCATCAGCCCCCACCCCCACCAGCCCCACCCCACCCCTGCCACCCCCGCCACCCCCGCCTGAATCCGTTTACGTTTCCAATTTGTTTTGTGTGGCTTTTCCAACGGCTCAGGCCAGGACCTTCCATCTGAAGCAATCTTCGCTGGATTTTACTGTTCGCTGGGGACTTGAATATGATTAAGGAATCCGCCAGGAAAATTCTCTTTTTATGCCTTCTACGGCATCTCCTGTTCTGATCCCTCCCTGTCGGGGCGGCGGGAGGGTGCCAGGCGGGAGGGAACCTCACTGCCATCTCTCAGCCCTCCCAGGCTCTCAGAACTGGGGCCTTGTTGGTGGGGAGGCGATGTCAGTCATCCAGAGGCTCCCGGAGGCCCGGGGATTCTCCAGGGAGCGATCGGGGCGGCCGCCTACATCGAAACCATTACTGCTTGATAGGAAAACAAAGACGGGCTCCTTCTGGCCCAAAACGAGGATGTGCAACTCGCCTATCCGTGGTGAGTGCCCATCAGGCCGCTCCCAGACAGACAGAGCTGTGGTCCGAGGCCGCTGCCCTGGAAAGCCCCGGCTCTGTGCCGGGCCTCGCCCACTTCGTGGGGTCGTCGTGGTCTGCCCCAGGTTCCCACAGTCCTGGAGGCTCCCCCAGCCCCAAGACTGGCCATTTCCCCGACATCCCATTTCTGGTTTGTTTTGGGGTCTGCTGTACCAACCCAGAAAACACAGGTCACAGCAGGGCTCGGCAACCCCCTCCCCAGAACCCCCCAGTGGACCCATCACTGCAGCCGTTCTGGGGAGTCCCTGGGGGCAGTAGAAGAGCTGACAGAGGACACCGAATCTTGGCTGGGTCAGGGACAGGGACCCCCTGCAGATCCAGCGTCCACAGGTCCACAGAGCCCCATAGAGTCGACCCCCTCAAGGGCGAGGCCTAGCATGGGTGACTCCCTGTCCTGACCACCAGGAGCAGGGCTGCCATCCCCACTCCGGCCAGAACCAACGAGTTTTGCCCCCCCCCCCTTTCCCCCCGCAGGACCCCTGGAGAAATTCCACGAGAGCAACGTCTTCTGGGAACTGGGGGAGGGGAGGATGAGTTGGGGTGGGGGGGGTGGATGGAGGGAGGGAAGCCAAGCCTGTTAATTACATTTAAAGATTTTCCTCCTGGTGGGAAAGGACGTAATTAGCTGTTTGTGGGGAGCGGTGACCCGGCGGTGCTGGCATCAGCAGATAACGGGTGGCGGCGGTGACAGCGGCGGAGGGGCGGGGGGAGGCGGGACCGGGGGAGGCGGGCGGGGCCCGGGGCCAGATCTGGGCTCTGACCGCTGGGAAGGACTAACGGCGCCTCGGGTCCCCATGGGACAGGCAGGGTGGGAAATGCCGGTTACCGGTTCTGGCTGCCACGGGCCTGGTGGGGAGTTTGTTGAGTGTCGGAGAACTCAAAGCCTCAAGCCAGAACGAAATGTTAAAGGTCACCCTGTCCAGGTCCCTGCCTCTGGGCCAGTGAAATAGCCTAGTCTAAAATCGTGTCAGCTCCTTCCTCGGGTCTCTCGGCACACAGGACCTACACCCCTCGGCCTCGCCATCCTCAGCCTCTGTAGCACACCCACTTGCTCCCAACATTCAGAGCACTGTTAGGGCTCCCAGTCTGTGCAGTGTCAGAGCAGTAATAATAATAATGTTGGTATTTGTTAAGCGCTTACTATGTGCAGAACACTGTTCTAAGCTCTGGGGTAGATACAGGGTAATCAGAATGTCCTACGTGAGGCTCACAGTCTTCATCCCCATTTTACAGATGAGGTAACTGAGGCACAGAGAAGTTAAGTGACTTGCCCACAGTCGCACAGCTGACAAGTGGCAGAGCTGGGATACTGAACCCCCATAGGGGACAGGACAATTAATCAATAGTGTTTCTTGATTATTTACTCTGTGCGGGGCACTGTACTGCACCCTTGGGGGAAAATGTACAGTAGAGTCCATAGAAGCGATCTTTGCCCATAAACAGCTAATAGTTTACAGGGGAAGACAGACTTTCAAACAGATTAAAGACTCAGGAAATAGTAGAATATAATGTTATTTATGTAAGTGTTGGGGAGCTGGGGTGAGTAGCAAAGTGCTCAGGGGGGTTATAATCAAGAGCAGAGTTGATGCCGAGGGGAGAGGGGATAAGGGAAAGCAGCGTAGCCAGGTAGAAAGTCTGGGCATGGGAGCTAGAGGACCTGAGCTTTAATCCTCACTCCACCATTTATCTGCTGCATGACCTTGGACAAATCACTTAACTTCTCTGTTCCTCAGTTTCCTCATCTGTAAAATGGGGAGTAAATACCCGCTGTCTTTCCTTCTCAGAGCATGAGCACCATGTTGGGACAGGGACTGATTAACCTGCTTCTATCAATCAATCAATGGTATTTATTGAGTGCTTACTGTGAGCAGGGCACTATACTAACAGTACAACCGAAATAGTAGACACATTCTCTGCTCACAGATGCTTACGGTCTAGAGGCTGTACCTACTCCAGTGCTTAGTATAGTGTTTGGCACATAGTAAATGTTCACAAAGAGTAAAGGCTTAACAGATACAATTATGAAGTGAGAATTTAGACAGGAGATGTGATTTCAGAGGTTGTGAGTTCTAATTCCCGCTCTGCTACTTGTCAGCTGTGTGACTTTGGGAAAGTCACAACTTCTCTGTGCCTCAGTTACCTCATCTGTAAAATGGGGGTTAAGAATGTGAGCCCCACGTGGGATAAACTGATCACCTTGTATCCCCCCAGCGCTTAGAACAGTGCTTTGCACATAATAAGTGCTTAACAAATGCCATTATCATTATTATTTTAGGAGGGTTTTGAAGGTAGGGAGAGTGGTGAACTATGAGATATAAAGGGGGAGGGAGTTTCAGGTCTGAAGGAGGATGAGGGCAAGGGTCATCATTGTCAGTGGGCTGGCACTGCACTGGGTGTCTGCTATGTGCAGAGAACTGTGCCAGCCACTGTCGTGTGCAGAATACTCTACCAAACACCCACTGGGTGCAGAGTGCTCAACACATATTGGGGACAAGGACTGTACTGGGTACCTACTGTGTGCAGAGCTCTGTACCAGGTGCTTCCTAGGAGGGACCACTGTGCTGAACATACTCTGTGGACAGACATTGTTTTGGGTGACACAACTAGATGTGTGGGGGACAGTAGAAGTAGAATGTCAACCTCGACCTTGAGCTTATGATCCCTCCAGGGAAATATGGAGCAGTTTCCATTCACTGTCCTCAGTGCAGTTGCTGCCTGAGTAGCCCGCCTTCACCCATTCTCTACACACGTCTCTCCCAGTGAGCTGGGCAGCAGTGGAGGGTGCTTCCAGGACCTCGTGGTGGCCCACCTGTTCACTCTGTGAGATTACAGTGAGTCAGGCAAGGAAGAGCACGAGGCTGGGAGTCAGGAGGCCTGTGTTCCAGTCTCCACTATGCCACTGCCTGCTGGGTGACCTCAAACATGCCGTGTAACCTCTCTGGACCTCAGTTTCCCCATCCAAGAGGGAGATGGCGACAGCACTGAGGTCCCTTAATGGCTGGGGAGCCATTTGGGGAAGCTGTGCCATGGGCAGATGGGCTCGAGAACTGCCAGCCCAACCTTGGCCAGAATAGGGACCGCCTGCCCATGGCCCCCAGACGCGGCTTCGGCCTCCAGGTCAGCCCAGCCCGGTGGCAGAACCCAAGTTGAGGGTGGCATGGAGGATAGGGTCATGCCCGTCCATCCAGGTGTCATACTGGCCGGGGAGGGTGGGGGCAGTTCCACTAAGGGGCAAGTAGGATCCCCTAAGCACAGCGACAACCACCAGCCCCCCTTCTTACCTTTGACTCATCACAGTGAGACCCCTTCCAGCTCAGAGGGTCCCACTGCCCTGCACTCTGCTGCTTGTAAGGTTTGTTCATGGGCATAAAATGCCCCCCTGCCTTCACAGCTGGCTGAAAGGGGAGCGACCTCTCCTGGGGACCCCTGCAGCCCCACCCCAGGTCCGATCTGTGAGAGGGAAAGGAAAGAGGCTGGGGGAAATGGGAGGGTGGGAGGCAGGGGAAATGAGGGGAAGATAGTAGAGGGGGATTGGAGATGGGCAGTGAGGGTAGGGGAATGGAGGGGTGAGGGAATGGGGGAATGGGAGATGAGTAGCAGGAGATGAGGAGGCGATGGGAGGGGGGAGCTGGAGATGGGAAGTGGGGGATGGGGAGGGGAATAGGTGTAGAGGATAGGGGGATAGGGTGGGGATGGGAGGCGAGTGGGGATAGGAGGAGGCTAGGGGATGGGGAGAAGGAGAGCGACGATGAGGGGCGGGACTGGGAGGGGGCGGGGCTTCCGCTGTCTAAATGCCTTTGTTCTTTCTTGAGTTGAGGAAATGAAAGGCTGCTGCAGGTGGTGGGACGTTTATCCCCGGTGAAAAACGCGGATGTGATTCTGCTCAAAATAGCTCATTCACGCCTTGGGGAAAATTCAGGAAAATGACTGATTTTTCCCCAGGGAAAACGGAGCTGCTCTCACCCAGAAAAATGTTAGGTTTCCCGGGGGAGACGGGAAATGTCCCCCAGGGGAGGACGGAGTCCAGTCCGCTTTTCCATCAAACACAAGCCCCGTCCTCCAGGAAGGCAGATACTCAGAGACACAGGCACAGAGAAGGAGACCCAAAGAGACATTCAGAGGTGGAAAGAGAGAGGCGGGGGAGAGAGATCCGAAGGATAGTGGAGATACGGAGACACCCAGAGACGCAGGAAGATCTAGGAAAGGGAGACATGGGGTGAGACCTAGAGACATTGAGAGGCCAGTGCTAAGCAGGAGTAGCCCAGCGGCGGTCTCACTCACTAATTCTGTTTTCAAGAGCCCAGTACAGCGCTCCGCACAAAACAGGAGCCCAAATCAGAACCCTACGCACAGTATGAGTCAGCCCAGCGCTTTGCGCATAGTGGATGCCCAGGACAGCGCTCTGCGTACAGTGGACGCCCAGCACATCCCTCTGAGCACAGTGCGTTTCCAACACAGCGTTCTGAACAGAGTGGATGCCCAGCACAGCACTCTGCGGGAGGCCACGGGTGATCTAGGAAGGCGCCGGGCCGCTTTGCCACCCGGCCCCCATCAGCTCTGGGTCCAGTCGCCCCCTCTTGCTGAGGCCGGAACCGACGGCGACCTGCTTGTACGGCCGGCACGTCCTGGTCACTGCCTCTGTTTCCTTCTAGCCCCGGGGGACCCGCTTCAGCCCCAGGGGACAGGCCTAGCCAAGGCCCAGGCCCCGGCGTCCGTCCCTCCACCAGGCTCCTCGCCTCCTCCTCCTCCACTCCTCCCCAGGGATTTTCCCGAAAGTCAATATTCCCGGAGCCGCGGCAGGAACAGGCAGCCGCTGCCTTCTGACCTCCCCCCGCCCCCATCCGTCGCCAGGGAAACGGTGACCCGGGGCCGGGATGGGCCGGAACAATAGCCCCCGTCCATCCGTCCATCCTTGCCCGCTGGTGATCACGACGACAGGAGGGCCGGAGGAGGGAGGGAGAGAAGGGGGCGGGGAAGAGGAGGAGATGGGAAGATGAGGAAGGGCGGAGGAAGGGCGGAGGATAGAGAGGGAAAGGGGGAAAGGAGGAAGATGGAGAGGGGGAGGGAAGAGTTGGGAGGGAGGAGGAAAGGAGGGAAGGGCAAGGGGGGAGGGGGAAAATGGGGAAAGATGGGGAGACATTAAGATGTCAAGATGGGGAGGGGAAAAATGGAAAAAGATAGGGAGGGGCGAGAGAGGAGCTGGGAGGGAGAAGGGAGGGGAAGATGGCGGGGGAGAGGGAAAGTTGCTCAGCTTCACACGTGGCCCGGGGCCGGGAAAGCCGCCTGTGGCCACACAAATTCGTAGGCGGGGAAACTGAGGCGGCGGGAACCCAAGGCCGGCTACCTTCGGCCAGCCGCTCCCGCTGCCTCCTCCAGCTGCCCAGCTCGGCGAAACACCTGTTGTCAACGGCCCTGGGCAAACGCCGGAGGGTGAGGCCCGCGACCGTCAAGGGCTTAGGGGGATGCCCTCCCACCCTCCAGGCCCTACCCCTCACCAGGCCATGCCCCTCCATGGGCCATGCCCACCACCCAGGCCCCGCCCCCTCACCTCCAGGCCCCGCCCACCCCTCCTCCAGGCCGGCCCCGCCCGCTCGCCCGGCTAATGGGATTTTCCGTTTTCCCCGCTGCATTGTTGAGGACGCTCAGGCTTAAAGGATTCAGGCTAATAAAAGTGTCCTAATGCGGCGTGTCCGCGATTACCTCCGCCTCGCCGACGACTTAATCCCGGCCCGGGCGTCTGTCCGTCCCGCCCCGAGGTCGGGGAGCGGGCAGGGAGCCGAGCCCGCCTGAAGTCCTGGAGGAGGCAGCCCCCTCCGGGCCGCCCCTTCCCCGGGCTAACGGCCATTTCGGGGGTGTTGCAACAGGGCGGTCGGCCTCGCATCAGCTCAAGCCTGCGCCGCGGTGCCACTGTGGCCCTCCCCGGACCGGCTCGGTGGTCTGCCCACCTGCCCTCCCGGTGGACAGCTCCCAATTGTCCCCCAGGTCATTGCTGCCGCTGGGCCTCCCTCCTCCTCCTCCTCCTCCACCTGCCCCCTGGCTAGAGGCACCGTAGAGAGCGGGGCGAGGGCGCCGAGGCTGCCGTCTCTCCAAAGGGGCAGTGGAGGCGACCTTTCCCCCTTCAAAACCCTCCTGAAGGCACACTTCCTCCAAGAGGCCTTCCCTGATTAAGCTCCCTTCTCCTCGGCCCCCTCCTTCCGCGTCACCTCGACCTGCTCCCTTTGCTCTCCCCCCAGCACTTATGTATATTTGTATATATCTATAATTCTATTAATTTGTATTGATGCCTGTTTACTTGCTTTGATGTCTGTCTCCCCCCTCTAGACTGTAAGCCCGTTGTGGGCAGGGATTGTCTCTATTGCTGTATTGCACTTTCCAAGCTCTTAGTACAGTGCTCTGCACATAGTGAGCGCTCAATAAATACGACTGAATGAATGAAGTGAATGAGTGACCTCCTGGTCAGATGGGGCTGGCAAACCGCCGTCTCGGGAGCGAGGGACGACGCCTCCAGCGAGCCACAGCCGCCGAGCAGCCCCTGGCCAGCACCCGGCCTGGAACCAAGACCCAGCACCAAGCCGGCCCCGGCCCGAGCAAGCGCGGACATGCCTCTTCCAGCTAGGTGTCAGGGAACATAATAAGCTCGCTAAAAAACAAACCTTGAACAAACCGTATTACATACCACTATCAGATATTAAAGCAGATTTTCCTCCTCAGCTGTATTGTTTGTGTGTGAGAGCTATACTGGGTGCCTTCCGTGTGCAGAGCACTGGTTTTTTGTTGTTTTTTAATGGTATTTGTTAAGCATTTTCTATGTGCCAGGCACCCTACTAAGCTCTGGGGGGAGATACAAGATAATCAGGTTGTACACAGTCCAAGTCCCACATGGGGCTCAAGGTCTTAATCCCCATTTTACAGATGAGGTCCCTGAGGCACAGAGAAGCTAAGTGACTTGCCCAGGGTCACACAGAAGACAAGTGATGGAGTCAGAATTTGAACACAGTTCCTCCTGATTCCCTGGCCTGTGCTCTATCTGCTAGGACATACCTCTGCACCCAAAAGATGTTCACTAAGTAGCAACCACTGATTGTCGATTGGCTATAGCAAGCTCCTTTTAGGCAGGAGGCAGGTCTACCAACTCTATTGCATTGTCCTCTCCCACGTGCTTAATACAGTGCTCTGCATGCTATAAGTGCTCAATAAATACCATCGACTGATAGACTGACACTGCTACCTTGAAACAGGTGAAGAGGAGGGGACTTAACGCCTGGGGGGGTGGGAGGGGAAGGGGGGATGGGGACTGAAAACAGAAAGATAGCAGCCTGCTACTCAGGGACCTGTGGCTATATAACCAGGAAGTAGCACAAAGTCAGTTGGGAGCCCCAGAGCTCCAGGGCAGGAGCTAATGGATGACCCTAGGTCCAACGTTTCCCCAGGGCCCTAAGGGCTCATTAGCCTCTGTCATTAGGGAAGAGATATCCCCTTGACACTGCAAGGAGAACAGCTTAATGGCTCGGGCCTGTACAGGCTCTCACACTGGTCCCAAGAGTGTTTGGGTCATCTCGGGGAGCGGGGAAGGGCAGGGGGCTGAGCTTAAGGATGGGAAGGAAGGAAACCCACACATTTAATCTGTCACCAAATTCTGTCAGTTCACCCTTCACAACCTCGCTAAAATCCATCCTTTCCTCTTCATCTAAATTGCTACCACGTTGAACCAAGCAGTTATCCTATCCCAACCCCCCTTCAAAGCCTTACTGAAGGCACATCTCCTTCAAAAGCCTTCCCTGACTAAACTCTCCTCTCTTCTCCCACTCCTTTCTGCATTGCCCTGATTTGTCCCCTTTACTCATCTCCCCTCCCAGCCCCACAGCACTTATGTACATATCTGCAATTTATTGATATTACTGTCCGACTCTCCCTTTGGACTGCAAGCTCATTGTGGGTAGAGAATGTCTGTTTACTGTTGTATTAAACTCTTAGTACAGTGCTCTGCATCCAGTAAGTGCTCAATAAATATGAGTGACTGACTGCTGCATCAACCTCCTCGTTGACCTCCCTTCCTCCTGTTTCTCCACACTGCAGTCCATATTTTACTTTGTTGCTCAGATCATTTTTTCTACAAAACCAATCAGTTCATGTTTCCTCACTTATCAAGAACCTCCAGTGGTTGCCCATTCAACTCCACATCAAGCAGAAACTACTTACCATTGGCTTTAAAATACTCAATCACCTTGCCCCCTCCTATCTCATCTCACTGCTCTCCTACTACAAACCAGCCTACACACTTCGCTCCTCCAACACCAACCTACTCATTGTTCAATTTCATCTGTCTCACTGACGACCTCTAGCCTTGGGCTGGAACTCTCTCCCTCTTCATATCCAACAGACAATCACTCTTCCCACCTTCAAAGCCTTATTAAAATCACATCTCCTCTAAAAATCACATCTCCTCTAAAAGACTTTCCCCACTAAGTCCTCATTTCATTGTCTCCCACTCCCTTCCGCATCACCTTTGCCCTTTGATTCATGCCGTTTATTCACACCACTCTCAGCCCCACAGCCCTTATGTACATATCCATAATTTATTTATATTAATATCGGTCTCCTCCTTTAGATTGTAAGCTTGCAGGCAGGGACTGTGTCTAACTCTGTTAAACTGTACTCTCTCGAGTATTTAGTACAGTGCTCTGCACACAGTAAACACTCAGTAAATACCACTGATTGATTGAAATGGATCGATCATCTGGCTCCCTCCTTCCCACTGGCCAGAGCCCCAGTCTCTTGGGAAATGCCAGGCTGCCTTCTACACAGCCCTTTCTTTCTCCACCCCCCCATCCCCTTTTAGACTTCTCTCCTCTTACCTCTCTGGCCGATCATTCTCGGTCTCCTACGCTGGAGCCTCCTCCCCCTCCCATCCTTTAACTGTTGGAGTTCCTCAAGGGTCAGTTCTTGGCCCTCTTCTGTTCTCCATTTACACTCACTCCCTCGGTGAACTCATTCGCTCTCACGGCTTTGACTACCATCTCTACGCAGATGACACGCAGATCTACATCTCCGCCCCTGTCCTCTCCCCCTCCCTTCAGGCTCGCATCTCCTCCTGCCTCCAGGACGTCTCCACCTGGATGTCTGCCCGCCACCTAAAACTCAACATGAGCAAGACTGAGCTCCTCATCTTCCCTCCCAAGCCCGGTCCGCTCCCAGACTTCTCCATCACCGTGGATGGCACGACCATCCTTCCCGTCCCGCAGGCCCGCAATCTCGGTGTCATCCTTGACTCGTCCCTCTCGTTCACCCCACACATCCTATCCGTTACCAAGACCTGCCGGTTTCACCTCTACAATATCGCCAAGATCCGCCCTTTCCTCTCCACCCAAACGGCTACCTTACTATTACGGGCTCTCGTTATATCCCGGCTAGACTACTGTGTCAGCCTTCTCTCTGACCTCCCTTCCTCCTCTCTCGCCCCGCTCCGGTCTATTCTTCACTCCGCTGCCCGGCTCATCTTCCTGCAGAAACGATCTGGGCATGTCACTCCCCTTCTTAAACAACTCCAGTGGTTGCCTATCGACCTCCGCTCCAAACAAAAACTCCTCACTCTAGGCTTCAAGGCTCTCCATCACCTTGCCCCTTCCTACCTCTCCTCCCTTCTCTCTTTCTACCGCCCACCCCGCACGCTCCGCTCCTCTGCCGCCCACCTCCTCGCCGTCCCTCGGTCTCGCCTATCCCGCCGTCGACCCCTGGGTCACGTCCTCCCGCGGTCCTGGAACGCCCTCCCTCCTCACCTCCGCCAAACTGATTCTCTTTCCCTCTTCAAAACCTTACTTAAAAATCACCTCCTCCAAGAGGCCTTCCCAGACTGAGCTCCTCTTCCCCCTCTACTCCCTCTGCCATCCCCCCTTTACCTCTCCGCAGCTAAAGCCTCATTTTCCCCTTTTCCCTCTGCTCCTCCACCTCTCCCTTCCCATCCCCACAGCACTGTACCCGTCCGCTCAACTGTATATATTTTCGTTACCCTATTTATTTTGTTAATGAATTGTACATCGCCTTGATTCTATTTAGTTGCCATTGTTTTTACGAGATGTTCTTCCCCTTGACGCTGTTTAGTGCCATTGTTCTTGTCTGTCCGTCTCCCCCGATTAGACTGTAAGCCCGTCAAACGGCAGGGACTGTCTCTATCTGTTGCCGACTTGTTCATCCCAAGCGCTTAGTACAGTGCTCTGCACATAGTAAGCGCTCAATAAATACTATTGAATGAATGAATGAATGAAATGCCAGGCTGCCTTCTACACAGCCCTTTCTTTCTCCACCCCCCTCATCCCCTTTTAGACTTCCCTTTCTTCCTCCTCATCCTCCTTTTCCTCCTCTTCTTTCTCCTCTTACTCCTCCTGTTCTTTCTCCATCTCCTCTCCAGCTCTTTTTCCCCACCTCCTTTCCCTCCTCCCCTCCTCCATCCTTTGCTTCCTTTGCCTCTCCTCCACCTCCCTCTCCCCATAGAAGGTTGGTGGCAGGTCTGACTCCCAGTTGTCCCCTTCAAACGTTTACTGTGTGCAGATCACTGAATTAAGTGCTTTGAAGAGTACAGCACAACAGAGTTGGGAGACATGATCTGTGTCCACAACGAGCTTACAGTCTAGAAGGGTAGACAGTCATCATCTCATCATTATCAATGGCATTTATTGAATGTTTATGGTCTGCAGAGCACTGGACTAAGTGTAATATAACAGAGTTGGTAGGCACACTCCTTGCCCGCAACAAGCTTACATTCCAGAGGGGGAGACAGACATTATTATAAATAAATTAGGGATATGTACATCGTAAGTGCAGCAGGGCTGAGAGTGGGATGACTATCAGGTGCTATAAGGGAAAAGGTACAAGGGTGACACAGAAGGGATGGGGGTAGAAAGGAGCGTGTAAGTCAAGGAAGGCCTCTTGGAGGAGATCTACTTCCCATTAAGAAAAAAACAACCGGAAGGACGGCTCTGGCTTACTCCATTTGCATATTCCAATCCAGCTGGATCAAGCCAAGCTTTCACTGGCAGAGCTGTGTGTGTGAGCCTCAAAGTACTGCACGTGATTCGCATACGACCGTCTGATTGGCGGCAATTTCCTTTCTACAGTGCGAGTGTATTTGCGTGCAACTGTCTGATTGGTTGCAATTGATTGCTGACCCGAGCCTGGGCTCCCTGTCTCAGGGAGTGGATCTGGGTCGCGGCTCTCCGGACCTGGGAGGGTTGAACTAGAGGGACTTTAGAAAAACCCCAGCCACGATGGGAAGCTTTCCAAGGAAGGGGGTTTGGGCCAGGAAGCTCCTCGGAAGCCAAGCCAAGCCACAGAATATGGGATCCAGTTTTTCCAGTGAGCCTGGGAATACCCATTTGCATGTCATTTGTATCGGGTTTGCATATGCGCTTGAATAAAAACGCCTAAAACAGAACTTTCCATCTTCCCTCCAAACCCACTCTCCCTCTTTCTAACTTTCCCAGTTCTATCAACCAATCAATCAGTAGTATTTGAGTGCTTACTGTGTGCAGAACACCGTGCTAAGCGCTTGGGAGAGAGCACAATAAAGTTGATAAACACACTCTCTGTCCTCAAGATGTCCTGGAGGAGATGGGATTGCAGAAGGGCTTTGAAGATGGGGATAGCAGTGGTCTGCCGACTCATTCCCTTGGTGAACTCATCACTCTCATGGCTTCAACTATCATCTCTATGCAGATGACACCCAAATCTTCATCTCCTCCTCCATTATCTCTCCCTCCCTCCAGGCTCGTATCTCCTTCTGCCTTCAGGACAACTCCACCCAGATGTGCACCCGCCACCTAAAGCTCAACATGTCCAAGACTGAGCTCCTTCTCTTCCCTCCCAAACTCTGTCCTCCTCCTGACTTTCCCGTCACTGTGGACGGTATGACCATCCTTCCCATCTCACAAGCCTGCAACCCCGCTGTCATCCTTGACTCTGCTCTCTCATTCACCCCACACATCCAATCCATCATCAAAACCTGCCGGTCTTACCTTCACAACACCATCAAGATCCTCCCTTTCCTCTCCACCCAAACTGCTACCTTGCTGGGACAATCTCTCATAATATCCCGACTGGATTATTACATCAGCCTCCTCTCCGATCTCCCATCCTCCTGTCTCTCCCAGCTTCAATCTATACTTCACTCCGCTGCCCGGATCATCTTTCTACAGAAACGCTCTGGGCATGTCGTTCCCCTCCTCAAAAACATCCAGTGGTTGCCTATAAACCTTCGTATGAAGCAAAAAATCCTCACTGTTGACTTCAAAGCTCTACTTCACCTTGACCCCTCCTACCTCACCTCCCTTCTCTCCATCTGCAGCCCAGCCTGCACACTCCACTCCTCTGCTGCTAACCTCCTCACTGGGCCTCATTTTCTTCTGTCCCGCCGTCGACCCCTGGCCCACGTCCTATCTCTGACCTGGAATGCCCTTCCTCTTCACATCTACCCAACTAACTCTCTTCCCCTCTTCAAAACCCTACTGAGAGCTCTGCTCCTCCTCCCCTCCCCATTGCCCCTCCTCCCTCCCTCTGCTCTATCCCCTTCCCGTCCCCACAGCACGTGTATATATTTGTACATATTTATTGCTCTATTTTATTAATGATGTGCACTTATCTATGGTTCTATTTATCTGATTTGATGGTAGTGATGCTTGTCTACTTGTTTTGTTTTGTTGTCTGTCTCCCCCTTCTAGACTGTGAGCCCGTTGTTGGGTAGGGATTGCCTCTATCTGTTGCCGAATTGTACTTTCCAAGTGCTTAGTACAGTGCTCTGCACACAGTAAGCGCTCAATAAATATGATTGAATGAATGAATGAATGAATGTCAAGCAGAAGGGACTTCCAAGCAGAGGGGAGAGTGTGAGCAAGAGGTCGGTGGTGGGAGAAGAGATGGAGTCATAGTGAATAGGATGGCTTGAGAGGAGTAAAGGGCGAGGGCTGGGGCGTAGTGGGAGAGGAGTGACAGTAAAATGACAGAGAGAGGTGATTGAGGTCAGGAAATTGTATTTTATGTGGAGATGGATGGGCAGCTATTGGAGGTTTTGGAGGGTTGGGGAGATGTGAGCAGACGATTTTGAGATGGACTGGAGAGGCTGGAGGCAGGAAGGTCAGCTTGGAGGCTGATGCATTAGTGGAGGTGGGATATGACGAGTGCTTAGACCAGCGTGATGATAGTTAAGATGGAGAGGAAGGGGCGGAGTTCGCAGGTCTCACATCACCACCTCCAGGTCTCAGAATCTGGCAACCATGACATCCCCCTCGACTCCTTTCTTTTTTCCAGTTCTCACAGTCGCTCCGCAGCAAGCCCCTCCCCCTCGTGCTGCCCCCCGCCCCCAGCCCTGCTGATGCTCCGCCCCCTGAACGGCCTCCTCCTCCCCCCAGGCCCGAATGCTGCATAAATCTGGGCCAGCGACCGTGCAAAAGCCAGCACTGGGCTCAGAGGCTCAAAGCTAACGCCGGGCTCAGTTCTGGGCAACCTGGGCACCGTAGACGCTGCCCCCGCGGAAACCTCCCCACCACCTGGGAGCCCCTCCTCCAGGAGCCCCACCCTCTGGGAGCTCCGCCCCCAGGAGCCCCTTGCCTCCTCTCCCCCAGACCCCCACCCTTTGGGAGCCCTGCCCCCCAGGAGTTCTGTTCCCAGAAGCCCCCCACCCCGACCTTGCTGGGGAGTTCCCACCCTCGAAATCCCGTCCCCCGGGAGCCCCCCAACCCAGCCCAGCCCAGGAAGGGAGCCCGGGGCACAGAGCCCCCACCAGCACCAAATCCTCTCAGTTCTCCTACCCACCTGGGGCAGGGGCGCGCTGGACGGGCCTCCTCTACAGAGCTAAGGGATCTCGGACCAGGGGCTAGTGTGAGGGCGGGCTTTTCCCCGGCCGTGGGTGGGGGACTTACCTGTGTGGTGCAAGATCGCGGTGGGCGAGGAGGTGAGTCCCGATTGCCCACAACCCTGGGGCTCCACCCTCTGGAGCCGGTAACTCTCCCGGGCCAGTTCTAGCTTCAACCCGGCCCAGCCCCGCCCTCCAGCCCGAGCTGACCACCCACTGGGGCATCCAGCTCTACTGAGGGACGGTCTTCCTTCAACTCACGTGTCCCATGCCAGGGAGTGTCTCACTGTTCACTTGCTGTACGCAGAGGACTGGAGTAAACACTTGGGACAGTAAAATGCAAGGGTCGCATATGGCTGAGTACCCCTTAAGCACTTTGATATTCCCCCCAGCCACCCAGCCTTTATGTATATACACTTATACTCTAATAATAATAATAATGGTATTTGTTAAGCGGTTACTATGTCAAGCATTATTCTAAGCACTCAATTTGTGGAGACAAGCGAATTGAGTGGGACACAGTCCCTGTCCCATCTGGGGCTTACACTCTCAATCCCCATTTTACAGATTAGGTAACTGAGATACAGAGAAGTGAAGTGACTTGATCAAGGTGCTTATTGTGTGCAGAGCATTGTACCAAGCCCTTGGGGAGTATAGTACAACAATAAAAACAGACATATTCCCTGCCTGCAATGAGATTAGAGTCTAGAAGTCAACAGACCTTACTGTCCAGCAGGTGCTGCTCAGCTGCTCATGCCAAGTCCCTGGTCCCCCTCACCAAATCCCATCCCAGCAGGCACAAGCAGATACTATTGATTGATACTTGATACAGTCCTGCTGGGGCTGAGCAGAATCCTAGGGCATTTCCAGGGCCCAGAGAGGACTACTCAGAAGGCATTTGGAGGGCAATGGGGAGGAACTGCCCTTTCTTCCCCTTTTATTAGAAATTAGCATTTACTGTGTGCCGAGTGCTATACTGGGCATATATAGGGCATCTGTAGTGTTTAGGGTCCTACACTAGGTTCCTACTGTATGCACAGAACTTTGCTAGACTCCTGCTCTGTTCAGGATGCTGTACCTGGTGTCTACTCTAGGCAGAATATTCTGCCAGGCACCTACTTTATGCCAAGTGCTGTACTGGACTTCTTTGTACCGCACTCCATGCTGGGCTTCTGGGAACATGCAGTAGGAGTAAAAAGACATGATCTTCCCTCTTGAGGAACTTGTAATGGGTTGAAAGGTCACCACTCCCCTCCTCCTACCTCTCACTAGGAGCGCATTTCAGCTTTGTCCGGGACTCTGTGTCCTCCTGCCCCGGGGCTGCTGGTTCTTTGGCTGAGTCAGCTCCGGCCCCACTGAGCATCCTGTGCCCGAGTTTAGGATTCCACTAGAAGCGCTGGGGCCATACTGCCACCTTATCCGACCTCATTCTTCCTACTCCTCTCCCTCTGGAGGTCTGGCTCCTTGCCAGACTGGGAACTCCTAGAGGGCAGAGGATAAGTGCTTTGCTTTTCTGGAGAAGTCTCCCAAGCACCCAGTACAGTGCTCTGCACTCAGTAGGTGTTCAGAACATACCACCGATGGGTAGATTGGGAAGCCACGTAAAGAGAGCCGAAAGAATGGGAGCCTCGCTTGGTGTCTAAAGAAGAGAAAAAATGCTTCTAGGAAAGCAGCATGGTCTACTGGATAGAGCACGGGCCTGGGAGTCAGAAGGTCCTGGGTTCTAATCCCGACTCCACTACTTGTCTGCTGTGTGGCCTTGGGCAAGTCACTTTACTTCTCTTTGCCTCAGTTACCTCATCTGTAAAATAGGGATCAAGATTGTGAGCCCCACGTGGGGCAACCTGATTACCTTGTATCAACCCCAGTGCTTAGAACAGTGTTTGGAATGTAGTAAGTGCTTAGCAAATACCATTATTATTATTATTATTATTACTGATACAAACCCAGCCCAGACCTTGCCTGATGGAGGGAACTGAGAAGGGGACTAGAGGCACAGAAACGCTTTTGTCTATTCTGCCCTACTTCCTCTCTCAGTAGCGGTAGCAATACTATTTACTGATCTGTAGAGATAATAGTATTTAATAATTATGGTATTTCTTAAGCGCTTACTATTTGCAAAGCACTCTTCTAAGCGATGTGGTTGATACAAGGTCATCAGGTTGTCCCACGTGGGGCTCACAGTCTTCATCCCCATTTTACAGATGAGGGAACCGAGGCCCAGAGAAGTTAAGTGACTTGTCCAAAGTCACACAGCTAAGTGGCAGAGCCGGGATTAGAACCCATGACCTCTGACTCCCAAGCCCGGGCTCTTGCCACTGAGCCTTACTGATCATCAGCAGTAATGGTATTTACTGAGCACTTACTTTGTACAGATTTGTACCTTTGTACATTTGTACAAATTCTCACCAGTGGAAAATTAGGCACAGATCCTGGCCCCATGGGGCTCCCAACTAAAACCAGTCTCACCAGTGACATGGGACTGCAGGTGGGTGACTGAGAGCTAATCGCCCATCAGCTTGCGACCACAGTACAGTGATTGAAAGCCGATCGTGTGTCGGCGTAAAACCGCAGTTGGGTGATGGCTGCACTCTCAGAATCTGCAGTCAGGGCGGCCTCCCCGACAGTGGCGTTTTGTCCGTGAAGCAGGGGCCGGGTTGGGGGTGGGGGCAATAGGGATGGCCTATAAATAAGTCAGGAAACCTCTATCCGGGAGCTGAGCGGGAGCTCAGGGACAAGCTCCCATTTCAGCTTCTGGGCATCAGCAGCCGGAATTGAGACCCGAAGGTCGACTCGGGCGTTCTGGGAGGCAGCGCCCGAAACCTCTCTCCAAGCGACCTCCCTCCTCCTCCCTGCCAAGGGGCAGGAGCGGGGCGGATCGGGGGCAATCGGGGCACTATCCAGACAGCGGCTCTCAGCTCAGCGGGCGAGTCTCAGCGTGACTCCAAAACAGGGTACATGTCCGGCGGCCACAGACCCCCGAATCTGGGGCTTGGGGGGTGCGGTGGGGGGCGCGTCCCTGGGCCTAACCAGCACTGGCCTCCCCGCATCACACCCTCAAGCCGTCCCTGACCAGCGCAAGTGCCAGTGGAGGCCACACTGTTGGCCAAGTTCTGAAACAGCTCTCTTATCCCCTAATCATTCATTCATTCAATCGTATTTATTGAGCTTTACTGTGTGCACAGCACTGTACTAAGCGCTTGGAAAATACAATATAGCAATAAAGACAGACGATCCCTGCCCACAACGGGCTCACAGTCTAAAGAGGAGGCGGCAGACGTCAATACAAGTAAAAAGACATCAAAATAAATACATACAATTATACATCTATACATAAGTGCTGTGGGATCTCTCCGTTCATCAGTAGTATGGATTGAGGCGATTGGGAGAAGTCATAGACACGGTCCCTGCCCTTGAGGAGCTCACAGTCGAGCGGAACGGAGACAGACACTGAAATACATAATAATGTTGGTATTTGTTAAGCGCTTACTATGTGCAGAACACTGTTCTAAGCGCTGCGGTAGACACAGGGGAATCAGGTTGTCCCACGTGAGGCTCACAGTCTTCATCCCCATTTTACAGATGAGGGAACTGAGGCCCAGAAAAGTTAAGTGACTTGCTCACAGTCACACAGCTGACAAGTGGCAGAGCTGGGATTCGAACTCAAGACCTCTGACTCCAAAGCCCGTACTCTTTCCACTGAGCCACGCTGCTCACATCCCTCCCCCCACTGCCCCCGGCTGACACCTCACCCCCTACCCCCGAACCTCCTGCTCGTTCGCCCGGCAGGCTGTAGACGACCGTGGACGTGGGGCTGGCATCGAAGTAAGAATCCGGCCGGCTGAGGAACAGCTCCTTTTATTAACGCCGACGCAGAAAGTATCGACGGGGTTTCATTAGCCCAGAGGAGGGCTGACGATGTTTTAATTAGGGCGATTGAAAACTCTGTTTATCTCAATTAGGATTCGGCTTCGGTTAGTGAGGAGGGGCGGGTGAGGCAGGCAAAGCGAAGTGGCTGGGTCTTCCTGGGGACCGGAGCGGGAGGTGGCCTGGCCCTGCGACTGGTCAGCCCCGTGTGGGAGGTGGCCACACCTTGCACTGGTCAGCCCAGTGGGCTGGTCCCAGACGCTTTAGTGGAGGGCACATGTCACATCACCCTGATGTCTGTGTGGGGTTTGCAGTGGGCGGAACACAAGGAAGAGCGGGGGAGGCACCTGGGACCACTGCTGAGGCAGGGGGTGGCCGGTCTGTCAGGGCTGGATGGGGAAACTATCCAGTCCAACCATTGTCCGCGCTCCCCCAACCCTCAGCCCCGCCCCGCCCGAGCTCCCCCTGCCCTCAGCCCAGCCGCCGAAGCGATGGGTGAAGGCCCCAGGCGGGCACCGTCTGCACGGAGAGTTGGCTCTCCCGCCCGGTTCCTCGGGGTAGAGCGGAGCCGGATGCTGCTGCTCGGGGCATCGCAACGCTTAGGCACCACCGGGCCGGCGGGGCCGAGTGCCTAATGTGCGGGCGCTCTGGTGACACCCGGAGTCATTAATGATGATGATGATGATGGCATTTGTTAAGCGCTTACTATGTGCAAAGCACTGTTCTAAGCGCTGGGGTAGTACAAAGTAATCAGGGTGTCCCACATAGGGCTCACAGATTTCATCCCCATTACGGTAACTCGTGGGAGGGTGGTAACGCGGGGCTCTGGGAGCTGGCGCTGAGCGCCCCCTCCCCATCCGCTACCGGCCCCGGACACAGGCCTCGCCCCTCCCGGCCACAGCGGTGAGGGGGGTGGAGCAGCTCCCTCGGGGGGTGCCTAGGTGGACCTAATGCATCCTCAAGGCCAGGCGGTGAGGCCTCTACGCCTCCCTATCCCTCCTTCGACCTCCCCAAATGCGACGACACGGAAACCATTCCCGAGGGAGCTGGGCAGTCGTCCATACGGGTCCAAGTGGGGTTTGGACAGATCCATTAGAGAGCATCCACGCTGGATCATGGAGGGAGTGTCAGGGATGGAGAGGGGAGAGTCAGGGGTGTTGGCTGGACCATGCTGTGTCACTGGGAGAGAGTCAGAGATGGAGCGGGGAGAGTCAGATCACTGGGAAATAGGGAGGGAGAGGGGAGAGCCAGAGGTGTCGGATGGTGGGAGGGTGTCCAGGATGGCCACCGGCGCACGGTTTTCCAAGGGTTCTGGTGCGGCCGGAGCAGGCAGTGTCCTGGGCTAGATGGGCCGTGGGGCTGACCGGGAGGTACACAGAGGCCAGTGTTGCCTTGCAATACACAGAGATCAAGGGCTTAGGAAGCTTGTAGAGGAGGCAGGACAAATGCCAGCCGTCTTGGGAATGAAACAGGTTGTTTACACAGACGTTTTTGCTGCTCCCTTCTCCAACCCCGCTCCTGTCCCCACCCTCCAGGGACGGCCAGATGGACGGAGGGAAGAACGGACCAGCGGGAGGAGGGAGGAATGGACGGACGTGCGGAGAGCTCCAAACCTGATTGTTTGAGTGACCCCTGGAGCTGCAGGTCCCCAACCTCCTCCATTACGCTCTCCATGAACACATGCGACCCTGTTTTATTATCCAAATGGATTCAATTTTCAGGAAGTCATAGCAGAATTCCCCGTGCCTCTCTAATCGCCCAGGGGGCGGAGGTTGAAGAAGGGGCGGGGGGCAGGAGAGCTGAGGGTTGAGGGGGGCAGAGGGGGCAGGGGAGGGGCGGAAACGGAGTGGCCTCACCAGTAAATCCTCCGACTCTTCCAGCTGCTCTTTTTCACCAAGTTTATCATTGCGGAATTAACAAAAGCGTCATCACAGCCAGGAATAGATCATTCCCGGGTCGCTTTCGTCTGGGCTGGAAAGGAGTCATAAAAGATTCGATAATGAAGGATCCCACTTTTAAACTGCACTTTACTCAATGATGATTTATGCAGCTCTTAATGTGCACTTTTTCTTAATAAACTTTTCATTTCTCCCCCAGTAATTGGGATGGAAGAGAGGGAGGAGTGAGGAATTCACTTGAGTTGAATGAAATGTCCCATCTACACTTTCTTCTGGGATTCCTTGTCAGGTTCTATCCTTTAGCTCAAAAATTCGGAAATAGCCCAACCTGTTCGTGATGCCTTCTGGGGACATGCCTGTCCGGGAGGCAGGTGGCCTGAGGCCCCCGGAGTGGGGGCCTGAGCTTTCCCTGGGAAGGGAGCAGGGTGATCACGCCACTCAGGGAGTGGAAGCTCCATGTGGGCAGGGAATGTGATACCTTTGTGTTTTGTATTTTTCAAGCGCTCAGTACGGTACACTGCACCAGTCAATGCTAAAACTACTAACGGCTGAAGGGCTGGGTGACAGCCAGCCGGGGGCAAGGGAAGAACCAGCTGGCTGGGATGATTACACCGCCTCCCGCCCATCCTCCTCCTCCCCCACCCCCCGCCAGATCCCTCCTAAAATGGAAAGTGGAATTCTGGAAAGGGTCCGGGGCTATCCACCCTGGGATGCTGGAGTAACAACCAGTGGTATGAACCAAATGCCTACTGTGTGCAGGGCCTCAACCACATTTCGGTTCAGGGCCACCTAGGTCGGGAGTGGGAGAGGCAGAGTTGGCCAGGGCATCCCTCCTCCTGGCCGAGAACAGCTTTAAGTGACCAGTGAGATGTGGGAGCCCCGGGGGAACGGCCGTGGCATGGATTTGGGCACCTCAGAGTTTCAGTACCACACGGGGGCCCAGCCAGGTGGGCCCCATTGTCACTGGGCCAGGCAGAAAGCAAAATGGATTAATGAATCTTCTTTTTTCTTTCCTCCTTCAGAAACTGACACAGAGAAACCCACATCCCACTCCAAACAGCTAACCTGTTAGCACCTTCCCCACAGAAATGTCTTCCACAGTTTGGATTTAAACTATTTCCCTACTATTTGCCACAGCCACAACAGAATCTGGGCCAGCATGGTACACTGGGCTTCTCTTGTGTGTGGACCACTGTACTGGGCCCCCATTGTGTGAGGAACACTGCACTGGGCTTCTGCTATGTGGAAAACACTCTATTGGCCCCCACTGTGTCTTCCTCCCTGCCCCATCCTGGTGTTTCCAGGGCTCTGGCTCTTTCCTGGACCATGAGGTGGACACAGCTCTGAGGTCCACAGAGGCCAGAGGTCTCAGGCACTTTCCAGTATGTAGTAAGGGGTCTGCATGCAATAAGTAAGCACTCAAGATATACCATCGACTGACACCAGAACCTCCTCATTGCTCCTGGAGGTGGGCTGGCTCAGGACTGACCCCCCCCCCCGACTGGGAAGAATCATGGCATACTGGATAAAGCATGGGCCTGGGAGTCAGAAAGTCATGAGTTCTAATCCTGCCTCCACCACTTGAATGCTGTGTGACCTTGGGCAAGTCACTTCACTTCTCTGGGCCTCAGTTCCCTCATCTGTAAAATGGGAATGAGACACTGAGCCCCAGATGGGACAGGAACTGTGTCAGACCCGATTTGCTTGTATCCACCTCAGCGCTTAGTACGGTGCCTGACACATAGTAAGTGCTTAACCAATGACATAATAATAATTATTATTATTGGAGGAACAACTGGGTTCAAAATCCAGAGAGCCCGAGTACCCCTCATAGCCAGAGAGGAAATCTGGGAGCAGCATACAAAGAACAAAGATGGAGCAGTAAGTTGGCAGGAGCTGCCTGAGGGCCACAGTGGGAAGGCAGAAGAAAAGGCTCCCAGCAAACCCTGGGGAATTGCACCCTAGAGCCGGTGGATGGCAGAGAAATGCAAGGACCCCAGTTTTCCAGGGGAGACATGGGGTGACCATCAGTTATTTCCTCGTCTCTGGGTTCGTTAAACAAGATGGTGGATGGAAGTCACTCTCCAACCAAGCTGGTGGCTGGTGGGGCTTTGGGAAGGTGGCCTATTGTGGGTGACCAAGTCAGGGTGGTGGAGTTGGCTGATGGGGCAGACAGGGAGCGTGTTGGGGCCCCAGAGGTTGGGGAGGATTTGGGGGAGTGAAGAGGGCCAAGGCTAGGGGAGAGTTTGGTGGGGTTGGGGGGGAAAGAAAGTGGGAGTGGGTAGGGGATGTGCAGTGGGAGGATGGGGTAGGGATAACTGGTAGAAGTAGGGGGTGACATGAGTTGGTTGTGGTCTGGAAGGTAGCAGGGGTGGGGGAGGGCTCCCTATCATCTGCACTCCATCAAAGCGGCACCTGAAGACTCCAATCCCCACTCTCCTTATCCCTCGCAGAGCTGCTGAAATCCAATATTAAAATATGGAAATCGCATGGATTGCTAGGGCTTACCTCGAGGAGATGAGGGGAATCATCAGACAGGAGCAGCCCTGATCGGCCCGCCTCCAGTTCAGACTGCAGCCTGGCTTTCCATCTCCAGAATCTTTTAAAGTCAGAAACATTCATTCAGTCATTCATTCAATCATATTTATTGTGGGACAACCTGATTCCCCTGTATCTACCCCAGTGCTTAGAACAGTGCTCAGCACATAGTAAGTGCTTAACAAATACCAACATTATTATTATTATTGTTATTTATTGAGCGCTTACTGTGGACAGAGCATTGTACTAAGCACTTGGAAAGTACAATTCAGCAACAGATAGAGACAATCCCTACCCAACAACGGGCTCACAGTCAACCCCCACAACCCACCTCACCCCCACAGTCCTGCTCCTACTGAACCACCCCCACCATCAAGCAAAAACTCCTCACTAATGGCTTCAAAGTTCTCCATCACCTTGCCCCCTCCTACCTCACCTCCCTTCTGTCCTTCCACATACCACTCCACACACTCTGCTCCTCTCTTGCTAACCTTCTCCCTGTAAGCTCATTCTCGCCTGTCCCACTGTTGACCCCTGATCCACGTCCTACCTCTGTCCTGGAACGCCCTCCTTCCTCAAATCCTCCAATCACACTTCCCCCCTTCAAAGCCCTACTGAAGGCCCACGTCCTCCAAGAGGCCTTCCCAGGCTAAGCCTCTCTTTCCCTCAACTCCCCTCCCTTCCTCATTAGCCCGACTCACTCCCTTTGCTCTACCTCCCCCACTGCACTTGATTACATATGTACATATCTATAATTCTATTTATTTATATTAATGCCTGCTTACTTGGTTTGACATGTATATATCTATAATTCTATTTATATTGATATCTGTTTACTTGTTTTGATGTCTGTTTCCCCTCTTCTAGCTGTAAGCCCGGTTGTGGGCAGGGATTGCCTCTCTTGGTTGCTGAATTGTACTTTCCAAACACAGTAAGCACTCAATAAATATGATTGAATGGATGAATGAATCCCGCCCCCATCACTCAACTCATTCTACCTATGACCCAGTCCGCCCTCTCCATTCTGGCCCAGTTTGCTTGTGGAAATGGCGTCAGCTCCATCGGCAGGGGATGGATGCACTGACCCTTCCTGGAGGCTCTGCCAGGTGAGAGGGTGGTTTCCCTTTCCTCGCTTGGCCACCCTTTTTAGTCAGTCAGTGGTATTTATTGAGCACTTACTTTGTGCAGAGCATTGTACTATGCACTAAGGAAAGCACAATACAGTAGCGTTGGTAGACACATTCCCTGCTCACAGAGAGTTTACAGTCTAAACTCTTCCCCACCCAATCACAGCTGTTAAAATCGTTTCCCCATTGCTCCTCCCTGCCCCCCAGCCACACCCCAAGCTCAGGACATGGGGAGGCTGGGGTGGCAAAGTTGGCAGCGAGGTGGGTGGCTGGCATGGGAGGTTGTAGGGTCAGCCCCCACTTCCATCTCCTTTTTCCAGGTGGTTGGTCCAGGGAAATTCGCAGGATTAACAATAGTAATAATAATAATAATTGTGGTGCTTGTTAACCACTTACTATGTGCCAAACACTGTTCTAAGAGTTGGGGTAAATACAAGTTAAGCAGATTGGACCAGTCCCCGTCCCACATGGGGCTTACACTCATCCCCATTTTACAGATGAAGTAACCGAGGCACAGAAAAGTGAAGTGACTTGCCCAAGATCACATAGCAGACGTACAGTGGAGCTGGGATTAGAACCCAAGTCTTTCTGACTTTCGATCTGTGCTCTATCCACTAAGCCAAGCTGCTTCTCCCCAACCTATAACCAGAAATGGAAGTAGGCCCATTACACATAATAATAATAATAATAATGTTGGCATTTGTTAAGCTCTTACTATGTACCGAGCACTGTTCTAAGCGCTGGGGTAGACATAGGGGAATCAGGTTGTCCCATGTGGGGCTCACAGTCTTAATCCCCATTTTACAGATGAGGGAACTGAGGCACAGAGAAGTTTAGTGACTTGCCCACAGTCACACAGCCGACAAGTGGCAGAGCTGGGATTCGAACTCATGAGCCTTGACTCCAAAGCCCGTGCTCTTTCCACTGAGCCACGCTGCTTCTCCACTGTGCTACACCACAGCCTCAGCTGAGGTAGGGTCAGTGTGAGGCCCCCTCACCCCCAGAAGACCCACTGGGGACACAGAGCATCAGTGCCCAGCTCCTTCTGGGAATGTATTTTCTTCCCACCTGGAGGGTGTCTCCCAGGTCTCAGTGATTAGGGAGGTGAATGATGATGTGTCCCTCATCCTCCATCATTCCACCGTCACTCTTGCCTTTGTCACTGCTGTGTCCCAGAGGCTCCGCTTGGCTTGACGGCTCTTCTGCAGAAATCACCAAACTTCTCCAAACCCTAATTGCCCAACAGGCAGAGATGCTCGGTACACCTTGGGGACGGATCACGCATTAATCAAAAATCTCCAAGTCTCACTCTCTGCCCCCAGCCCACAAACCCAGCTCGAGTCGTTAAGCCCAGATGAAAAATTAAACACCGTAAATCTATCAACCTTGTCCCGGGCCTGTTCGGATTCTTTTAATTACCTTGTCAGAGGGCAACAAGGGCCATTCAGACAGGAGCAGGAGCTGCCAGGAACCCCTGGAGTTCCAGCCCAAGGGGCAGTAGTGATCTTGCCCTCCCAACTTTCCCCAGTCGAGAAGGGATCATGGAGGCTGGGCCCACGGAGGAAAGGAGCTTCAGAAACACGACCATGGAACCACGTTGAGCCCAATTCTCCCCTCTCAGGCAACTGTGTCCCACAGAGGAAAGAAGTCTTGGAAGCCCAGGGGGACCGTGATGAGCCCAATTTTCCACTCTGGGCCAGCTCTGTCCCCGCAGAGGAAATTAGGCTTCTTTTTTTTAAAAAAAGAGGCATTTGTTAAGCACTTACTATGTGCCAAACTCTGTTCTAAGTGCTGGGGTAGATACAAGCTAATTAGGTTGGCTCCAGTCCATGTTCCTCATGGGGCTTACAGTCTTAATCCCCATTTTACAGATGAGGTAACTGAGGCACAGAGAAGTGCAGTGACTTGCCCAAGATCACACAGCAGGCAAATGGCGGAAATGGGATTAGAATCCAGGTCCTGCTGACTCCCAGGCACATGCTCTACCCACTAGGCCAGGAATCCCAGTGGAACTATGATTAAGTCCCAATTCTCCCCTCTGGGTCCAGCTAGACAGTGACTAGCTCTTTCTGCTCCCACCACACCAATGCCCGTTCCATTGCCCCTAGGATTTCACAGGCATCCCGATAGCTGGGCCCAGCCTGCAGTGGAGTGGATGCAGGCGTGGTCTGGAGCTGCTCCATCAAGGGGTGCATTGTTCCCATTAGGAATACAGGTGCCTAAGTGGTCGGTTTGCTGGTGGGCTGTATTTCCCAAACATCCAGCATAATACCTCTTGTAGGGGAAGTTGTGCCCCAGCTCTGACTCGCCAGAGTTTCAAGGCCGAGGTTGTGTTTTCGCGGTTATGGCATGCGCCCTGAACATGCGCAGATTGAGCTGGTAAACACCTTATCTAAGCTGTTTCGCTTTTGTAGTGATGTCATGTGACTTATTAAGGGGTGGCTCTAGTTAGGCGGCATGTGGTGTGTCTCCTGTGCCCTGCCGCCACCCAGGGCTGTCCCGTAAGTAACTTCCCCAAATAAACCACTTTTATATAGATCTCACTAAGCCTGACTGGCGTGATCTGCTTCCTTTTCTGGAATCTGGGCAACTCGATGGCATGTGTTACAGCCCTCCACTCAACATAGGCCCTCTGTTAGTAATGCTGATGGTAGTGGCGATGGAGGTGGTGGTAGTGGTTATTGGTGGGAATGCTGTGTCGCCGCTGCTGCTGCTGCTAGAGGTGGCATTGAGGATCACACAATGATGATGATGAAGAAAGCCTTGGAGATGAGGATGACCATGAGGAAGAAGAGGGACTCCAGACTCACCTCTAGGGAGAGGAAGTGACCTGGAAATGTTGGAGACCGAGCCCTGACCCCTGTCTGCATACACCCCCCTCCCCCACCACCACATGGGCAGGAAGAGTCCCAGCATCCTGGGTGGCCAGATTAACCCTAACATCCGGCAGGAATGGCAGAGGTGGTGACTCTGGGGAGAGGCTGGAACTGGGGTTCCTCACCAGGTCCTTCATGGAGTCCTCCTCCACATTTTCACCCCTCTGGGATGCTCTTTGAAAAACAGCACAGCCTACTGGAAAGAGCACATGCCTGGGGGCCAGGGGATCTGGGTTCTAATGCCAACTCCATCACTTGCTTGCAACCTTGGGCAAATCACTTAACTTCCCTGTACTTCTGATCCCTCACTTGTAAAATGAGACTAAACTACCTCTTCTCCCTCCCTCTTGAGACTTTGAGCCCCATATGGGACAGGACCTGTGGCCAACCTGATTATCTTGTATTTATCCCAGTGTTTGGTACGGTGCTTTGGCATATAGTAAGTGCTTAACAAATACCACCTTCCTTATGCCAAAATAATGTGCTATTTCTAGGCTTGGATGGACATTTCTGGATGAAACCTTGCTTTTTCAGTTTTTTTTTAAATATTTGTTAAGTGATTGCTATGTGCCAGGTACTATACTAGACTTTGAGGTAGATACGAGATAATCGGGTTGAACACAGTCCATGTCCCACATGGGGCTCACAGTCTTAATCTTCATTTTACAGATGAGGTAATTGAGGAACAGAGAAGTTAAGTGACTTGCTCAAGGTCTTACGTCAGACAAGTGGCAGAGTGGGGATTAGAAGCCAGGTTCCTTCAGAATCCTTTTGATTCTCAGGCCCGTGCTCTATCCACTAAGCCACACTGCTTCGGGTGAAATGTATACAATATCCCTCAGTCAGGATTTGGGACTCTTAAGACAAGGCTCGGCATGTCCCATTAACGACTATTTTACCCTAAACATCTCATTACCAGCACAAATTGCTGTGCGGATGCTCTTGGAAAATAATAATTGAAAAATTTATCAAAAGTGCACTAATGTCCCCCGTGCTACTCTGGATAAAAGGACTAAATTAATAGCAATTGTCAATCACACCCCAGCTCCCGGCCGGGCGAGCTGAAGTGTGTCTGCAGATCTGGAAGCTGGAGCTGCATTTCAGGGCCACAGTTCTGCGCTGGTGGCCATAGCACTGTGCTGGGCCTGCAGCACTGCATCGGGATTGAAGCACTGATCTGGAAACTCAGTACCATGGGGGCTGCAGTACTGCCCCGGGGGCTGCAGAATTGCTCTGGTTTCCATAGCTTTCGTGGCCTCAGCCTCCAATCACCAATACCTCAACACCAGGCAGCAGCGGTCACTATGCCACTAGTTTGGGCAGCAGTCACCCAAGAAAGGGACGGGGAAGTTGCAGGCATCAGCGTTGGCCTTAGAAAGGTTCTCTGTGGAAATGTGTGGAACGCAGAGCACGATCTGGGGGGTGGGGGGGGACCTGACCACACACATTCTTCGCTCTAGAACCACCTCATCCCCGTCCCTTCCAGGCCCCCTTGAGCACGGGCAGCTAGTCTGAATCGCAGCACTCACTCCCAGCAGGTCGAGGGAGGCCAGGCACTGACTGGGGGGACACAGCACCCCGAGGCATCCAGGGCTGGTCCGGCCGGATACAGGCTGCCCCCACGGTGCAAACCTGAACAACTGGTAGCCCCACATCTGCAGTCAGTCTGGGCCAACCGGCCCTGGGCAGGCTGGACACCAGCTTGGCGTAAGAAACCATGGAGAGATCTCCTCGAGGAACGATGGACAGTCTGCCTTCCCTTCCTCTCCCCCTCCCTCCCTCCACTCCTCCCTTCCATCCCTCTCCCCCTCCCTCCCTCCACTCCTCCTTCCTTCCCTGCTGGGTGAGGCTCATAGCCCATTGAAGGAGGCAGGCACAGCGAAGCTGACAGGGGCTGAGTTACGAGTGAGAAAACAGAGATAAGTAAGAGGCACAAGGGAGCAAATGAATCCATTACTAATCCACAGGCAAAGCTGAGTGTTCTCAGTGGTAGGAGTGGTAGGAGTTGCTGTTGCGGTAGTATTTATTAAGCATCCGGTGTGGGAAAAGCTCTGTAATAAAGCCTTGGAAGAAGTCCGCCCATTAGAACTTAGACACAGTCCCTGGCCCTCAAGGGGCTCCCAATCTAAAGGTGAGGTAGGGTCGGCTGGGGACAGACCCGAAAGGAAAGGTGAAACAACAGTAAACCACCCTAAAGAGTTGGGGTCCTGAATGACTGTTCTAGCATCTCCGACACACTGTGGCTGTCAGAGCAGTGTTAGACCCCAGACCGCTCTCACGGGGCCCCTCAGAGTCCCCCAGTCAGCAGCCAGGGCCACCCTCTGGGGGTCACTCAGAGTCCACCAGGCAGCAGCCACGGCCACCCTCCAGGGCCGCTCATGGCCCTCCAGGCAGAAGCCAAAAGCCACAGCCACCCCAGCCCCAGTGATGCAACAACACGGGAACCCCTGGCTGCATGCACCTCTTCCCCGACACCCCGGCACCTTGACTGGGGTAAAGAGTGTGGGCCTTGCCCTCGAAGAGTTCACAGTGTGATGATGGTGCCTATAATAGACGATTTTCTGGACTCTCCTGAGTAGAACGATGCCCTTCACCTCCAAACCAGCCGAGGATCCAGTGGTTCTGTGGGGGCGGGCATCAGGACCTACACTTTGCCCCCCGCCACCCCCAGTCCACCTGCTGTCTGGCACTCCAAGGGCATGTGGAGGTGATGGTAGCGGTGCTGGCAATAGTGGGAGTAGTGGAGTTGGGGGTCATGGCAGTGGTGGTGGTAGTGGAGGAGGGGGTGGTGCCAGTGGTCATGGTGGTGGAAGTGGAAGTAGCAGTGTCGCTGGTGCTGGGGTGATGGTGGGGGGTAGTGGAGGTGGTAGGCCAGCGACAGCGGAGGTGATACTGGAGGGGGGATGGAGGTGGGGTGGTGGTGGGGTGATGGTGGTAGTAGCAATGGTGGAACAGACCCTCTGCCCCCGCTCTAGGCCCAGAAGAGAGTGTGCGGGGGCAGGGAGACCTTTCGCTGTCGGAGGAAGAGCCGCCGGTGACCCCGAGGAGCCCGGAAATGGATTTGTGCCACAGGGGGTCTCCGGCTGAAAGGCTGCTGCGAGAGCGGGAGCCGGACTGTTCTTTCAGCTTCACATGCCTCAGCCTCTCGGAATGGAGACGTTTCCAAGGGATCAAAGTTGCCTTTGTTTCCCTGAACAATCGAAGGCTTTAAAACCAGGGCTCCCGGTCCGCTGGAAAGGGCCTTCAGCGCTCTCGGTCTCAGCCGCTGGCCGGCTCTCCTGCCCCTACCCCCACCGGCGCACCGTTAATTACTGCACCGACACTAGACTTTCAGGAAAAAACACGGTGTTCCGGGGAAAAACTGCTGCTTTCCAGGGGGAGACCTTGGGGTTGGAAAACTGTGGCATTCCAGGGAGACCCTCAGATGGCTACCATCTTCCCAGCACTGAGGCTGAGGACACACAGCATCGCTAGGAGAGGTGTGTGCAGAAGATGGACAAGAGCAGGAGGTGGAAGCAGGTGCTGCATTGTAGGCTGACAGGGGTTTGGGCCAGCGGAGGCAGAATCAGTGGTTTACAGGCCTGGTGTGACCCATTCTCCAACCCCGAGAGAAGCAGCAGTGGTCTAGTGGAAAAAGCCCGGGCCGGGGACTCAGAGGACCTGGGTTCTAATGCCTGCTCTGTCAACTGTGTGTTGTGTGTCCTTGAGCAAGTCGCTTCACTTCTTTGTGCCTCAGTTCTCCCATCTGAAAAATGGGGATTAAATAGCTTTTCTGTCTCCTACTTAGACTGTGAGCCCCATGTGGAACCTAATTATCTGGTATCAATCCCAGCACTTAGTACAGTACTTGATACATAATAACCACTTAAAAAAACTTGCAATTATTATTATCATCATGATTATCAGCATTATTATCATTGCAGGGCTGCAAATGAACCAGCAAGGTGCGCAGCAGTCAGACATAGCCTGGTCTCCTCGGGAGATGACAGGAGACCAGCTGGAGAGCCAGCGCCCTGCTGTCCTAGTTGAACATGCTGGGGATCATCTTTCCGTGACCACTGGGGCAGAGAGGAGGTCTAACACCCAATGTCCTGATCCCCCCCACCCCCCCAGTGCCATCTGTGACCAGAGGGCAGGTCCCTGACTGCTGCGGCGAGCCAGGTCCAGAATTCCCCAGATCCACCCATCTGCAAACAAACCTTCCTCCTTGGGAACAGCACCCTGGCCTGTGGAACCCCAGATCCAAAAGATGACCAGGAGCAGTTACCCACATCACGCTGCTCCCCCTCCGAGCTAGTCCCAGCTTCCTGCAGACAACAGGTCACTCCTGAGAAGCACTGCAGACTAGTGGAAAGAGCCCGGTCCTGGGACTCAGAGGATCTGGGTTCTAATCCTAACTCTTCCATTTGCGTACTGTGTAACCTTGGGCAAGTCACCTCACTTCTCTGGGCCTCAACTTCATTATCTGTAAAATGGGGATTCAATGCCTGTTCTCCCCACTACTCACACTGTGAGCCCCATGTGAAACAGAGGCTGTGTCCGACCTGATGACCTTGTATCTACCCTGGCCCTCAGTGCAGTGCTTGGCATTCATTCATTCATTTAATAGTATTTATTGAGCATTTACTATGTGCAAAGCACTGTACTAAGCACTTGGCACAGGGTAAGCACTTAATAAATACCACAGTTCTTAGGATTATTCAGTCCCTGGGGGAGAAGTCCAGGCCCAGAAGAGGTGTAGGATCAGTCTGGCCTCCCCCGGTGCCTGCCAGCCTCCCCTTGATGTGCCCATGGACCCCAACTCCCACCCTTCTACTGCCATCCTGGCTAAGCAGAAATCGGAGCCCGGCCACGGAAAAAGTCAAACCTGCATTTTCCACGCTGAGGCGGGAGGCTTTGTCCCGGCACAATGGTGGGAGCCCCCGCCCCGCGCTCCGGCCGGAATTAGCAGCGTGACGCATTCTCGGGCGGCACACTTAGCAACGCGGCCTCCGCTCGGGATTCGTGGAGGCCACGAGGCTTTCAGCGTGGCAACAGGATCAGAAAACTAGGGGAACAAGAGCTGCCTGAGCTGAGGACCAGTGGCCGCCAGGCATCTGGGTCTTTTTTGGACACATTTACGGCCCTGATGCCTTTCTCTCGTCCTCCAAATTCCACCTCCTCACAACTACCCCTTCTTTATTCCCCTTCCTCCCTCTCATTTTCTCCTCTCCCCTTCTTTTGCCTCCTCCCCTTTCTTTCTTTTCTTCCCATTTCCTCCCCTCCTCCTATCTTTTTTTCCTTCCCTTCTTCTTCTTCCCCACTTCCTCTCACTTTCTCAATCCTTTCACCTCCTTCCACCTTCTTATTCTTCCTTCTCTCCACCCCTCTATCCTCTTTACTCCCTCCTTTTCCCTGATCTCCCAGTGATGTTTCTGGCTTCTGTAGGTCTTCTGCCTTTCTTCCTTCTCCACCACCGACCCAGCCTGGAAGGGATAAAGGCCGAGCAGCCAAGGGCAGAGAATGGCAGGGATAGATACGTGTTTGCTTCCCCCTGGAAGCGATTTCCGGCTTTTTATTGGTTTCAAAGGCATAATTAAACTGCAGAAAATACAAAGATGAGGTCTAACTGGCAGCTGCTTTTTGATTAGGTTCAAACAGCGGACCCCGGAAAATGAGTCTAATGAGGGGTGGTGTTTCCCAAGAGGATACAAGCTGTCTCAGAGCTGCACACTGCAGGTGTCCAAGGCCCATGGGGCTGGGAAGAGGACATGGCCTGTCAGTGATGGGAACGGCTTCCTGTGGTCAGTGGAAGTGGTTCTGGGTTCTGGGTTCTGGGCTCTTTTTCTGAGGGGGCATGATGCACTCAAGGGGGTAGGGAAGGTTCCATGCTGGGTTTCCAGGGCTGGGTCTTCCTGCTGATCTGTAGCTGCTATGTGGGGAAGCAAGTGGGTGAAGCCATGTAGTTCCCCGAGGACTGGAGGCCTAGACTAGAGGAGGCTGGTACCAGGCAGGCCAGACGGGTGGATCAGTGCTGTTAACAGGCCACTGGTCCCAGGGATGCACTGCCTTTGGAGAGGTGCCTTTGGAGTGAGCCATGGCCCCTTCACCACCCCAGACCCATGGGCCAAGCCGAACTCCATGATATGGTGGCCCAATCTCTGCAATGGGATTAGCTCCTGCTCATTTGGCCAGACCTGGCTTGGTCTGCCGAAGTAGAAACATCCCACACTGGCTGGCAGGACTAAGAAAGTCTCACCCTGACTGCCAAGGAGTTAAATCTAATGCTAAAAGAGGCTTCATGAATACAACTGATGAGGTTGATGATGATGGTAATGGAGGTGAAGGTCACAGTGAAGGTGATTGGTAGTGATGGTGATGATCATAATTAAGGTGGTGTTGGTGATAGTGAAGGTGAACTTCTCAAGAACCTCCAATGGCTGCCCATCTTCCTCTGCATCAAACAGAAACTCCTTACCAGAGGTTTAAAAACCCTCAGCCCCCTTGCCTCCTCCTACCTTACCCCTCTGATTTCTTACTAGAACCCAGCCCACACACTTCACTCCTCTACCCCCAACCTAATCACTGTACCAAGATCTCATCTATCTCACCACTGACCCCTTACCCACATACTCCTTACCCTCTGGTCTGGAACACTCCCCTCTTCATATCCAACAGACGATGACTCCACCTTCAAAACATCATTAAAAGCACTTCTTTTCCAAGAGGCCTTCCCTGTCTAAGCCCTCGTTTCCTCTTCTCCCACTCCCTTCTGTGTCACCTTTGAACTTGCTTTTGCATCCTTTATCCACTCCTTCCTCAGCCCCATAGCACTTATGTACAAATCCATAATTTATTTATTTATAGTAATGTCTGTATCTCCCTCTAGATTGTAAACTTGTGCGGGCAGTTCTAGTGTATTCTCCCAAATGCTTAGTACAGTGCTCTGCACATAGTAAGCGCTCAATAAATTCAATTGATTGATAGTTGCACTGTGTGTGTGTGTGTGTGTGTGTGTGTTGTATGCACACAGAGAGAGGGTGAGAGAGTGAGAGGGAGAGAGAGAGAGAGCAGACCCCACAGCCAGAAAATGGCTGATCATAGGGGAGAGAGATATTTTGTGTGGCATGACAACAACGTTTGCTGGAGTCAGAGGAGACACTGAATCGTGTTCACCAGGAATCGGCGGTGGTGGTTGCTTTGGTCCCGATTAATGCCCACTCACCTGAGTGCCATGGCCGTACGGCTACGCTGATCAGCTGGAGTCATGCTGAGATTGTCCAGCATCTCCTGACTGCTGGACAAGGACAGTGCCCACCTAGGCTCTGGGAGGCAGCACCCAAAGCCCTGAGGGATACATGAAGGGCAGCTCTCCTGCTGGACCCAGGCTCAGCAGACTCAGTCTCCCTTCCTTCCAGCCATGCCCGCTCTGCTGCCAGCCCATCCTGGGTCCCACTTGGTTCAGCGCCACTCCCAGCTCCCATGCTGCCCACAGAAGCCCCCAACATCACCCCCTGGGCCACCCCTGGTGGAAAGGACAACAGCCTTCATTTTGGAGTGAGTGGTTGGAGGGCTCTCCCCGGAACACTGCACCACAACGTGGGTCATCAGAGGCTTCGGAAGATTTCGGGCTATTTTTGCAATTTATGCTGATGCTTCTGAACATCCACTTGGAGGAGGGCTTAATGATTTGTTGAGTTTTCTTAGTTTATCACATTATGTTAATTTTCCTCCTTGCCAAATGGGTCCATCCATTAGCGTTCGCTCCGTTACTTAATCTTCATCCCGCTAATCTGCTCAGGGTCTGTTCTCCGTTCCTCTGCGGTGATGGATCACTCTTCTTCGCAAACCGATTCCCTGGCTGCTCCCGCTGCCAATCCTGGTCCCTCTGGGATCCTTCTCGCAGAGGTGGATTCACGAAATGGGGAAGGATTACTGCCCCCCCCATTTCCTAGGGTGACCCCTCCCCTTCCCTGGGTGGCGCCCCCCTCGATTCCCCAGGGCAGTCCCCGCCCCTGAATCTCTGTGTGTTAGACAAGTCATGCAGCGTGACATGATGATGTCATACCGCAGTCTGCCCAAATCCCTGGGGAGGTTCCTGGCTCTCTGTGTTTGCCCCAGAGCTGCCTTCCACTCCTGGGATCCCTATAACATGGGGCTTATAACAGAGGGGCAGATTCACAAGTTACAAATTTTTCCTGTTTCCAAATCCTTCCACTACTTGGGGTCATGCCCTGAGATGGTGGCTTCCCTTACTTACAGTTCGTGGCTTGTCCTTTTTCTCCAGGCCCTCCCCTCAGTCAGACTGGAGACTGACTGGCCCCTTCTTTGGCGAAGGTGGCTCAGTCCTAGAAGTGGGAGGAGGGTGAAAGGTGCTGTCCCTGGACCCCAGAAGCAGTCAAGTCTCCACAGCAGACACCTGGATGAAACCAGCCCTCCATCTGACCCTAAGAGGCACTGAGACCTGGCCACCCCTCATGGATGGGCCTCCGGCACTGCTGACTGAGCTCTCTGCTGGGGTAGTGCGACCCCAGTTCCCTCAGCCCGATCATCTGGGGAGCCAAAAGTCCCCAGGCAACTCTGCTCTGGTGCCCAGGGGTCTTGGGACCCCACAAGTCCAATCCATCCCTGTCATCAGCAGGGCCTAGAGGAGTCATCTTGGGTTGGGTGGGGGCGAAGCCATGATGGCGTTAGACCTGGGGAGGGGGCAGGAAGGCTGTGGACCTAGTTGATTCAAGGTGGGGGACTCCCTATTCCATTCTTCTGTGTGGCTCCAGGGTTGACCACAAGGCTGGGGGCCCCTCCCACTCGTGGAGTTAGAGAGGGATTCTGCCAAGGGAGGGGAAGAGGGAAAGTTTTCAGCAATTTATTCTCTTTGGTCTCCCCCGTGGGACAGCCATTTGCTTTGTGGATTAGGTTCAGCTGTGGCTGCTGCTGGGCTCTGATGTTTTATTTATTAGAGTCAATGAGCCTATTTGCTCTCCCTGGGCCCTGAGGGCACTGGGTTCCATCCTCCCCGCATCTTGTCTTCCTCACCCTGCAATAGACTCTGCCTCCCACCCACCTCCCCCTTCCACTCTCTTTCTCCCCACTTCCCTCCTCCACTCACCTCCCCTCACACCCATCCTCCCTCACACCAATCCATTGATTCATCCTGAACCCCACCTGAGCTGCCAAAGGAGCTCCAGAGGGTTAGGGTGGGCTATAAAACAGTTGATATGGGTTATGGGGTTTGGGAAGTGGAGGTGGAGGTGAAGGAGAAAAGAGGTAGAGGATGGAGGAAACAACATGGACCAGTTGCTCCATCAATTGCCTGCTGGGTGACCTTGGAAAAGTCACTTAACTTCTCTGTGCCTCAGTTTTCTCATCAGTAAAATGGGAATGAAATATTTACTTGGATTGTGAGCTCCATCAGGGACAAGTACTGTGTCCAACTTAGATCTTCCCCAGCATTTAGTACAGTTCTTTGCACATAGTAAACATTTAGCAAAGTCTTATTTATTAAGATGGGAGAAGGGGTAAAAAGAGAGGTGAAGGGAAAGCTAGAGAGAGAAATGGAGGCCTGGAAGGGCCTTGCAGCCCTGTTTTCATAAGTGGAATCTTGAGGCCAGGGGAAGCTTAAACAGTCAGGGATGGATGTTCTGTGCTGGGTCACTGGGGAAGAGTCAGGGATGGAGAGGGGCGAGTCACAGGGGTTGGATGGTCTACGCTGGGTCACTGGGGGAAAATGACGGATAAAGAAGAGAGAGCCAGGGTTGCGGCACCAGCCTTCCCATCCTCTCTGCTGGAACCAGCCCTGGTTTCAAGTGACCCCTTGGGAACACTAACCAGCTTCCCATAGTGGCAGAGAGGGGCAGGTCAGAGGGTGCAGAGGCACTGACAGAGGGTCTCGGTTGCCCCAGCTGCCTGTCCGGCCCATCTTGGCAGGGTCTTGCCAGCAATGGCCCCCTCCCACTCAGCCTAAGCTCTCCCCGGGTCGGCTCCAGGCACGGTAAGCAGCTTGGCTTCCGCCCCAGCCCCATCCTTCTCTCCGCCTGGATCCTTGCCCAACTCACGACCCAAAGTTTCTCTTTCATCCTAGTACATCACAAGGAACTTCTCTAAATGCAGTCTTTCTCTCCCAATCTCCGCCCTCTCTCTCTCGGGCACAGGGCCGGCCCAAGGAGGGCAGCTGTCCAAAGCAGCCAGGAGGGTAACCAGCACGTGGTTCCTCCCGGTGCCCTGGTGCCACTGCCGGAGACAGAGGCCTGGGCTGCTCGGCTGTGGGGCTGACCCGGGGGCAGCACTCAGAGACTGATGGTCCTGCTCACATTTGTATAGGTTCGTGGACAATGGAAGCTTGCTGGGTCACTGGGGAAGAGGTTAGGAATGGAGAGGGGAGGAAAGGGGGTATCTTTGGAAGGTTTGTGCTGGGTCGCTGCTAGGAGAAAGAGCCAGGATTGGAGAGGGGAGAGGAAGGGGTCCTAGATGGTCTTTTCTGGGCCACTGGGGGAAAGAGAGGGCTGGAGAGGGGAGAGTCAGGGGCGTTAGTTAGTTGGCCTGTGCTGGGTCACTGAAGGAGAGTCAGGGGAATTGGATGGTCCTTCCCTGACCATGAGGATGGGGTCCCAGAGAACAACCAGTGCACCGTTCCTCCCAGTGTCCTGTTTCTATTGGAGAGAGCTCTGGACTGTGGGGCTTTCTCAAGGGGCGGGGTTCTAGACCTGACATCACCCCATTTCTGAATCCGCTGGCCAAATTGGCCCATTGGCTGCAGCTGCCTCCCAGCTGGCCGCGGCCCGGCCTCAGCATCTGAGGTTTGGCTCTGTTAGGTCACCCAAGCATTTCCTCTGTCCGTCTTGGCTACTGTTTCCCCGGTTCAGCTTCCCACAGCTGTCCTGTTGCCGTCCATTCTCCTCCCAAACCTTGCCCAGCCCGGCCGTGATCCTACCCGCTTCTGCCGATCCTCGGAGGAGATTTTGGGGCCAGGCCCAGCACGGGCAGGGCTGAGAATGGAGTCGAGTCTAACATCTTCTCCCAACAGTCCATAGGCAGACAAAGTCTCCAGTGTTACAGGGTGAGGGGGCGGCAGAGGGGTGGGACCGAAGTCCGGGGTGGCGGTCACTGGGCTCCCTCCCCCGGCTGGGCTCTGAGCCAAAGATTTTTTGTTCCCCGGAGCATTTGGAAAGAGAGAACAGCAGAGACTCTAAGATGTGTCCGGGGTCTCCTTCAGAACCCCCTGGAAGCCTAGGGCTGGCAGGGTGTTCTCTCCCTATTGGGAGTCATTCTTTCTCCCTGAGAAATTAAATCCTTGCAAGCGAATTGGTTTATTATTATTATTAGAGCTGTGTGGGACCCCGTGGGTTGTAGGCCAGAAGGGTTCTGTCGGGAGGTGACTCCCATCCAGTCTGCTATCTGGAACTGAAAATTTCATCAAACCTCTACCTTGGGGATGGCCCGTGAGCTCCCGAGCATCGGCTGGTGATGACACGTCCACTTAGGAAGAGAAGTGACTCAGAAAACTCCGAATTATCTCCTGCTGCGTGGACCCAGGCACCATACCAGCCTCGCCTGCCAAAGCCCGGTTCCCTCCCCGTTTGGGTGGGACTGGGTCCCAAATCTCACAGCCATAGCTGTCGCAGTGCAAGCTGAGTCTTGACCAAAAGGGACGCTGATGGCTACAGACTTGAATGTAATCTGGGAGAGCCTGGAGGTTCCACCTGATGCTGCCCGGCCAGCTGTGTGACTTTGGGCAAGTCAGTGAACCTCTGTGGGCTTCCTCAGCTTTCTCCTCTCTACACTGAAGAGAACAGTCAGCTCCCACAACTTCCAGCCCCTGGGGGCTGCTGCGAGGATTCAGGTCCAGAGGTGTCCTCAATGGCACTGCTTTCCCTGCGGGGGGGGAGGGGGTGATGGAGTGGGGAGCTGGGCCAGGTCCTTGTAGGGAGGCCACGCTGATGGTCTGGAACTTAGACCGCTGTACCCCATACATAGTGCTTTAGGAGAAAGTAAGGCTAGGACCGTTCTCGGAGAGCAGCTCTGGTGTCTGCACTAGCACTGGGACGTGGGCAGCAGTTAGACAGGACTTGCAGGAAGGGAGATTGAGCTCTTGAGACAGACTTTTAGCCCTCGAGCCCAATCTCTAGTCAGCTCCATAGCCCATTGGCTCAGATCTCTGCCTCCGGCAGCAGCACCAGGAAACTGGGGGGAACCAGATGCTGGTTGTTCTCCTGGGCACTCTTTGTCATACTTAAAGATGCAACATCTGACATCCTTGATACTCCCTTATCCATCTTTGACTCTTCTCCAGTGACCCAATACAAACCATCCAACACCCCTAACTCTCTCCTCTCCATCCCTGACTCTCCTTCAGTGACACAGCAGACTGTCCCCTCTCCATCCCTGACTCTCCCTTCAGTGACCCAGAATGGGCCATCCAACACCCTTCACTCTCCCCTTTCCACCCCTGACTCTCTCTCTCTAGTGACGCAGAATGGACAATCCAACACCCGCGACTCTTCTTTCTCCACCCATCCCTGACTCTCCCTCAAGTGCCTCAGTACAGACTAACGAATACCTCTGACTCTCCCATCCCCAACCCAGACTCTTCTTGAGTGACACAACATAGATCGTCCAATACTCTGGACTCTTCCTTCTCCATCCCCAACTTTCCCTCTAATGACCAGCACAAACCATCCAACCCCCCTGATTCTCTCCTTTCCATCCCTGACTCCCTTTCTAAAGATCCAACATGGACCACCCAACCCCCCTGACTCCCCCCTCTCCATCCTTGACTCTCTGTCCAGCGGTTCAGCATGGACACTCATCCATAATTTTGTCCAACCTTCCGGACCTGCTGGGGGGTTCCAGCTGCACAAGTCTCTGTGGGAACAGATTTCCTGTGCTCATACCCGGCTGGGGAAAAATGGTGATTCCTGCTAGTTTGTTCTGAACCTGCCGCCCTCCAGCTCTAGTTGGGGGGGGTCCCCTTCCTGGAGGGGTGGGAATTGGGGAACAGTAATTCTGTGTTCCTCCTAGCCATTCCCTGTCCTGGCTCTGCCTACTCTAATATTAGCTCCCACCCAGTCTGAATCAGTCCTGAGTCTTGTCTCTTGCCTGTGGTTGTCCTTGTGCAGTGTGGCTTAGTGGTTAGAGCATGGGCCTGGGAGTCGGAAGGACCTGGGTTCTAATCCTAACGGTGTCACTTGTCTACTGTATGACCTGGAGCAAGTCGGTTTGCTTCTCTATGCCTCAATTACCTCATCTGGAATATGGGGATTAGGATTGGGAGCCCCATGTGGGACAGGGACTGTGTCCAACCTGATTACCTTGTATCTACCTCAGCGTTTAGAACAGTGACTGACTCATACTAGGCGCTCAGCAAACACCATTTTTTTAAAAAAGCTGCTCCATCCCTCTGAGCATCCTGTTTGCCCTGCTCTGCCCCCTCTCTGCCCATGCTCCTGCACCTGTCTGTCTGCCAATCGCTTCTCTGGAGCAGGTCATCCGTACCACAGCCATCTGGGCAATGTCGCCATGGAAACAGTGCGCCCTCCCGTCCCACCCTGCTCCAAGGGGCTGCCCCTTTCTCATGCCCCCCACCAGCCCGGAGCGCCTATGCTGACCCACCACAGGGCCCTTCAGAGGAGGCTGCGGGGCGGCCACAGGCAGCTGCGGGATGCTCGGGATGGCCGGGCGGTCGCGGGCCTGAGCAGGATTGCGAGGTTGCGTGGGGCAGCAGGGCGGTGCGGGGCTGGACAGAGATGCGGGGCTGAACTGGGCTGAAGGGCTGCAGAGTTGCGCAGGGCTTCAGGACTGTGCGGGCCTGAACAAGGCTGTGCGGGGCTGAGCAGGGCTGCAGAGGCAGGTGCTCGGCGAGTCGTTCCGGCCTCGACCTCCTTGGAGAGTCCCCGGAGGCTCGCCGCCATCTTCCCGGCCCGCGCGGTAGTTTACAGTCTGGTGGGTTCCCGGTTTTTGCTGCGTTTGCAACTTTGGAAAAACAACCACGTTCCTGCGAGCCCGACCGCAGGCGGTGCCAGACACAAAGGGACGTTTCTCTCCAGCTTGGAAGGGAAGCATTCGTTCTGCAGCCACGATGCGGCCCGGGGACCCCCCTCCTCCAATCTTGCGGGGCGCGCCTGCAGGCCAAACCCCCAGCCGATGCTGCTCGGGGCTCCCCTACCCCTCCCCGCCCCCCCTGTCCCATCCCGGCCCCACCCCTGCCCACTCCCGGTATAGCCCAGTCCTGCCCCCACTCTTCGCCCCCCGGCCCTGCCCCTGTCCTGCCAGGCCCGAGGTCCTAATAGCCAAGAGGCAGGTGCAGTTCTCTGCAGCACGACCCCGGCCATCAGAGCAGGCAGATAATCGCTCTCCCCCACTTCAAAGCCTTATTGAAGGCACATCTCCTCCAGGAAGCCTTCCTTGACTGAGCCCTCCTCTCCTCTTCCCCCACTCCGTTCTGCGCCGCTCATACTTGCTCTTTCATTCATCCTCCCTCCCTTCCCCACAACACATATAATAATGTTGGTATTTGTTAAGCGTTTACTATGTGCAGAACATTGTTTTAAGCGCTGGGGTAGATACAGGGTAATCAGGTTGTCCCACGTGGGGCTCACAGTCTTAATCCCCATTTTACAGATGAGGGAACTGAGGCACAGAGAAGTTAAGTGACTTGCCCACAGTCACACAGCTGACAAGTGGCAGAGCCGGGATTCGAACCCATGAACTCTGACTCCCAAGGCCGGACTCTTTCCACTGAGCCACGCATATGTATATATCTGTAATTTATTTATGTTAATGTCTGACTCCCCTTATAGACTGTGAGCTCGTTGTGGTCAGGGAGTGTCTGATGTTATAGTGTACTCTCCCAAGCGCTTAGTACAGTGCTTTGCACACAGTAAGTGCTCAATAAATACGATTAATAAAATAATAATAATCCCCTCCTCGGGATGGACAATGTCACCAAGCGCCCCCGGCCGGCAAATATGAGTCCCGTCTTCCCTCTCGGGCAAACGGCGCCATCCTTGACCCCGCGGGGCAGCGCTAGACCGCCGGCACTTTGCGGAAAAGACAAAGGCGCGGGAAACGGTTTCGGAGCCACTTTACGTCCCGCCACTCGACATACCGAACCATTTATGAGTCGTTGATTAATATTGCATCACGAGGAGGAAGCTGGTAGAGCCGGCTGGTAGACCCCAGCGGAGCTGCCTTCCACTGAGGACGGGCTTTATTCCAGGAGAAAGAGGGGTGTCTGGCTCGTAGCGCTGGCCATATTCTCGGGACGGCCGCTCCCTGGGCCCGGGGACTGCAGGCGTGACTGGAGGGCGGAGGGGAAGAAAACTGGGAACACACTCTGGAATAACCCGACTGGGACAGTCCTGAGGGTCGCTGGACAGTTAGGCGGACTGGTCAGCCAGGGAAGGAAACTTCTCCCGGTCAGTTAGACACCCCCCCCCCCCAATCTCCCCATGGTGGACTTCCCTGTGTCCAGAAAAGCACTTCACATCCAGCAGGGACTCAGCATAACGCTCACCCTGCACCCTCACAGCCTCCCCTCCATCACTTCCACATCACCAGAGCACAGGGTTCTCCCTCAACATACAAACACCAACTGCCACAGCGCTTCTGTCCAGATCTTTCCTCTCTGTGCCTTCCCCTCACCTGGAATTTTCTCCAATGCCTGTCTTCCCGTCTAGATTGGAAGCTCCTCGAGGACAGCATCTACTAGTTCTGACATACTCTCCCAAGTGCTCTGCCTATATAGTAAAGTGCAGCATTGCCTAATGGAAAGACCTAGTGCCTGGGAGTCAGAAGGACCTGGGTTCTAATCCCAGCGCCGCCACGTGTCTGCTGTGTGACCTGGGACAAGTCACTTAACTTCTTTGTGGCTCAGTGACCTCAATCAATTGATCAATCATATTTATTGAGCACTTACTGTTGTGCAGAGCACTGTACTGAGCACTTGGGAGAGTACAGTAGAACTGAGTTGATAGACACGTTCCCTACCCACAATGAGCTGACAGTCTAGGCCTCACCTGTAAAATGGGGATTAAGACTGTGAGCCCCATATTGGACACCGACTTTGTTCAGCATAATTAGCTTGTATCTACCCCAGTGCTTAGTACTATGCCTGGCACATAGTGAGCGGTTAATAAATACAATAAAAATAGCAAATGCTCAGTAAATACTCTTGATTTATTGGCTGATTGGAAGGTACTGACTGGGATTGCGATGAGGTGGTAGGAATATGAGCAGGCTGAAATGGGTGCATGGTAAATGGGAAATTCCTGTCAGATAAACAGGTGTGAAGTTTCTAAAACCTCTGCTTATCTTCAACACGAGGACTGAATCAGCACCCACTGCTTGCAGGTGCTGTAGGGGGTGCCTGCTGCATGCATCCACTGTGCAGAGTGCTATGCTGGGTTCCTGCTATGTGCAGAGCACTGTACTGGGCACCCACCGTGTGCAGAGAGCTATGCTGGGTCCCTGCTGGGTGTACAGTGCTTTTCTAGACACATGGAAGTCCATCATAAAAGTATAAGATGGGGTTGATTGCACGAGAGAATGGACCACGAATAGTGAACACACAACAAGTAAAGGATTGAACTCAAAGATGCAATTGATAAAAACAGAAGTTAGCAATTAAATGAGTAACCAACATCAGGGGTACAAGGAGGGCTAAGGGTTGCTGTGCCGGAGGAGACGACTGGGAAGTTTTGGTGGGGGAGACGGCGGGGCACTGAAGCAGTGTGGCTTAGTGAATAGAACACGGGCCAGGGAGTTAGAAAGGGCATGGTTTTCTAATCCCGGCTCCACCACTTATCTGCTGTTTTGGGCATATCACTTAACTTTCTGTGCCTCAGTTACCTCATCTGTAAAATGGAGATTAAGAGTGTGAGCCCTATGTGGGATAGGGACTGTGCCCCATGTGGGACAGGGACTGTGCCCAACCTAATTAACATTTATCTATTCCAGCACTTTAGAACAGTAATTTAGTGTCTAGTAAGTGCTTAGCAAGTACCATTATATTATTATTCATTCACGGAAGACCTCAGGGAGGTGGGGTGGTTGGAGGAGGAGCCAGAGCTGTGGTTTGCTGGATTTGAGGGGAAAAAGTTCCAGGCAGGGGAAAGAGCGAATTCAGTGGGTCAGAAGAGGAGAATCGAACACACAATTCAGCTAGAAGGTGAGTTTGCATTAGACTGCAAAGTTCTTCAGAGCAGGGATCAACGTCTACTATCTCAACTGTATTCGCCTAGGTGCTTAATACAGTACTCTGGACAGAGTCGACTGTAAACTCCTGAGAGCAGGGATTGTGTCTTGTAGATTTATTGAACTCCCTCAAGTGCGTAGTGCAATGCCGTGCACCAAGTAGATGTTTAGTATAATGCTGCATACAGAAAAGGCCCAGAGGAGGTACTCTGTAAATACTATTGAGGGATGGATGGATGGATGGTGGCTTGTCTTGGGAGAAGCAAAGAATGCTTGCTGGGGCAGGGCTTACCGGTGGAAGAGATTGGTGGAGAGTAAAAGTCCAGGAGGGTCAAGTACCGTGCCTATCGCGCTTCTCCAGTTGTCCCCTTCTCTTCGTCGACTAGCAAAATGGCGACGAGGACACCCCCTCCCCAAAAACCAACCGCACCGACGGGTTCGGGAGCCCGGTCTCGGCTTGTTATCACCTGACACCATCTGGGTTTATCTGACCATTCTCTCCTTCCCTCCACGCTGCCTTCAGCCTTGCCCCTGCCCTTTCCCACATGGAGGTGGTCCCAGCCCACCCACTCCTCCAACCCTAGCTGTTTCACATGCTGGAAATTACTTGGAACTTCACTCCCCCTCCCTCTTTCCTCTTCCTCTCTCCCTTCTCCCCCTTAGCCTTCCTCTTCTCCCCACCCCTCTTTCCCCCCTTCTCTAGCCCTGGTCTCTCTCTCTTTCCTTCTTTCCCTCATTCTCCAGTAGCCCACAGCAGGCTGCAATAGGAGCTGGAGTGGTGCTCCTCACCCAGCTAGGAAGGAGTGGGGCTTGAAAGGGCGTCTGTGTGTGCTGTCTGGGGTTGTGTGAGGCTGAGTGTGTGTGTGAGTGTGCGTGTGGTCATCTGTATGTGGTTATAATAATAATAATGCCGGCATTTGTTAAGCGCTTACTATGCAGCACTGTTCTAAGCGCTGGGGTAGATACAAGGTACTCAGGTTGTCCTATGTAGGGTTCAGTCTTCATCCCATTTTAAGGATGAAGTCACTGAGGCCTAGAGAAGTTAAGTGACTTGCCCAAGGTCAAACAGCTGACAAGTGGCGGAGCGTGGATTAGAACCCGTGACCTCTGACTCCCAAGCCCGTGCTCTTCTCACTGAGCCACGCAGCTTCTAATGGTTATATCTGTGGGTTGGTATCTGTGATTGCATGCGTTTTATATCTGTGTGTGTCTGCCTGGGTATTTGCGTGTATAATAATAACGGTATTTGTTTAAGTGCTACTATGTGCCAAGCACTGCTCTAAGCACTGAATAAGACATTAAAGTGTGTGTGGTTGGTGTGCATGTGTCTGCATGTGTATCTACATGAACGAATGTACCTGCATATATGTGAACATGTGACGATGATGCTTGTGAGCGTGTGAATATGAGTGTGTGTGTGTGTGCGCGCGCGTGGCCGGGCTGGACCAGTGATGCTCTGCTCGCCTCGGAGGCGGAGGGGCGGGCGAGGGGCGGGTCCAGGGGGCGGGTCCGGGGGTGGGGCGGAGGGAGAGGGGCTGGGGCCGGGCTGGGGCCCGGGGCTCGGGCCGGCGGGGCGGCTCCTCCGGCTCGTCAGTGTGGGAGCGACCCCGGGCTGGAAGCTGAGCCGGCCCCGTCGGACACGAGGACCCCCCGGACCCCCGGACCCCCGGACCTCGGACGCTGCCGGCCGGGACCCGAGCGACCAGCGACCGCGGTGAGTCCGTCGCTCCCCGGGCCGCGTTGGGTCAGGGGCTCCGGCGGGGCTGAACGGGGGTCCGCCTTTGTCGGGTGACTGAGGGGTCTGGGGAGGCGTAGGGGTCTCTGCCCGAGAGGGGTCTCCGTCTCTCCGGGAGCGATGTCTTCGCCCGCTCTCGGTCTCTACGTCGGTCGGAGGTGTCTGGATCTTTATCCCCTCGGACATAGACGTCTCTCCGCTAGGAGGATCTCTGACTCTCTGTTCTGAAGAGAGTTATCTCTCGCCAGAAAGAGAGAGATCTTTCCCCTTCTCGGTCTCGGTGGCTGAGGAGTCTCTCTGGCAGTGCTGTCCCTGAGTCTCTGTCTCAGGAAGCGAGAGATGTCTGCTTTCGGGTCTCTGTCTCTCCGGGATCTCCCGCCGGGATGGTCCCTCCCGACCCCCGGCCCTCTCGGCCGAACATACGCCCTGGAGTGTATGTGGTTGGTTTTTTTCTTGGGGGGGGGGGGGCAGGGGCGCGGCCCCTCGGCTGGAGGGGAGGGGAGAGTCAAGGTCTCTCCCCCGTGTGTCTCCCCACATCTGGGCTGTGGGGAAGGAGCTGGAGGAGCCCGAGCGTCTCGGAGCAGGACCGTCATCCCCGGAGACCCCGAAACCCCCCAAGACACCCTTCCCTCCACGGGTCCGCTCCGGGGGGCGAGGGGGGCGGAATATCAATTCGGATAATGGGTCTCTGTTCTCCCTCATCGGAGGCTGTTGTTGGGGAGGAGGGGGGAGCAACCCCTGGGAGTTGCTTGGACCCCTCCAGCCGGGGACACCTCCCAAAGCCAATTCCCCTCCCCACCTCTTTTCCCTGCCCCCCTCCAGCTACGCCCTGTCACCCACATGGGGATCCCACACAGTTTCACCCCATCCACACAACCTCAGCCTCATACTGACACAGTCCAACCCCCCACCCCTCTTTCCCGATACGCCGCCCCAGCCACGCCCTGTCACCCATACAATATCACATTATAGTGTCACCGCACCTGCACAATCTCAGCCCTACACTGAGCAGTCCTAACCCCCTTCCCTCCACCCATCAAACCGCGCCCAGCCACGCCCCTGTCACCCACGTGGCATCACCGCACCCTCATAACTTCAGCCCCCAACACTGACTCAGTCCGGCCCCCTCCCCTCCACCTGACACATCACCCTGGCCACGCCTTGTCGCCCACATGTGGGTCCCCTCACCCACACATCCTCGGCCCCACACTGACACAATCTAGCCCCTTCCCCTCTGCCTGATACACCTCCCCAGCCATGCCCTGTCACCCACACGGGCTCGCCCACGGGCTCACACAGGGGTTCACCCGCAGGGTCACATACAGAGAACCCTGAACCCAGGCTGCAGCGAGTAGGGCTGAGTTAGTCATTCAGTCGCATTTATTGAGATCTTACTGTGTGCAGAGCGCTGTATTGGGAGAGTACAATTCAACAATAAACATATTCCCTGCCCACAGCGAGTTTACTGTCTGGGGGACGGGGGAGGGGTGGGGAGAAAGACATTAATATAAATAAATTACACATATGTACATACATACTGTGTGGCTTGCGGTGGGGGAGGGGCGGTGTGAACAAAGGGTGCAAGTCAGGAAGACGCAGAAGGGAGTGAGAGAAGAGGTAGATGGGCCTTAGCCCAGGAAGACCTCAAGGAGGATATGTGCCTTCAAAAAGGCTTTGAAGGCGGGGTCGGGGGTGGGTGGGGAGTCACTGTTGAATATGGAGAGGGAGAGTGTTCCAGGACAGAGGCAGGACATAGGCATGGGGTCAAAGGTGAGATAGACTAGATCAAGACTGGGGTCTGTTGCGGGGTGGAGGGCTGTTTCTGGGGGCTGTCCTGGGAGGGCTCCGCACTACCATAAGCAGGGGAAGAGGATGCCGAGCCCGCACTGGGCCAGGCTGGAGGGACCTGAGCAGCCTAGGGACCAGTCCCTGCTGTTCTGTCCAAGCCGTAGCCATGGCTCGAGGCTTTCTGCTCAAAAGGCAAGTTTGAGGTTGTGGTTGTCCTCTGTGCTGCTGGTGGCACCCACTGCTGTGCCTGTTACCTTAGTGGTGGCATGACTATAGCTGGGCTCATGGCTGGGGCGGAGCCTGTGGCTATTCTCGTGCCCGTGCCCAGTGGTTGCTGGGGTGATACCTGAGGCGATGGTAGCGGTAGTGCCCATGACCCTGGCAATATCCACCGTGGTGAGAGTCGTGGCTCCCATGGGCATGATTGTGCATTGCTGTGCATCTCTGTCATTCAACCCACATATTCAATCTATCACTAAATCCTGTTGGGTCAACCTTCACAATGTTGCTAAAATCCATCCTTTCCTCTCCATCTAAGTTGCTGTCACATTAATCCAAGCACTTATTCTATCCTGCCTTGATTACTGTATCAGCCTCCTTGCTGTCCTCCCTACCTCCTGTCTCTCCCTGCTCTAGTCCATACTTCATTCTGCTGCCCAGATCATTTTCTACAAAAACGTTCTGGCAATATTTCTCCACTCCTCAAGAACCTCCAGTGGTTTCCCAACCACCTCGGCATCAAATAGAGACTCCTTACCATCAGCTTGAAAGCACTCCATCACCTTGCCCCCTCCTACCTCACTTCACTACTTTCCTACTACAACCCAGCCTACACATTTCTCTCCTCTAATGCCAACCTACTCACCGTACCTCGATCTCATCTATCTTGCTGCCAACCTCTTGCCCACATCCTGCCTCTGGCCTGGAAGGGCCTCCCTCCTCATGTCTGACAATTAGTCTCCCCATCTTCAAAGTCTAACTGAAGGCATATCTCCTCCATGAGGCCTTCCCTAAATCCTCTTTTCCCACTCCCTCCTGCATCATCCTTACTTGTTCCCTCTATTCACCAACCAACCCCCAAAACCCACAACACTTATGCATATCCATAATTTATTTATATTAATGTCTGTCTCCCCTTGTAGACCGTAAACTCATTTGGGGCCGGGAATGTGTCTGTTATATTGTTGTGTTGTACTCTCCTAAGCGCTTAGTCTAGTGCTCTGCACATAGTAAGCACTCAATAAATACAGTTGATTGATTGATTGGTGGTGTTGGAGCCCATGGTGGGGGCGGTGTCCATGATGGCCACTGTAGCAGCCACCACAATGGCCATAACTGGGCCTGTGGCCAAGGAGGTGGTGATGGATGGATGGATGGTTGGTTCTGCAGGGCACGTCCTCTCCCCATTCTCAGTCTTTGTTATGGGCAGAACCTCTGGCAGGCCTGGGCTATTGCCCATGCCACCTCTAAGTCTGCTGTCTATGAGACTGCGGGCACCTCCCAGCCTTTGGACCACTGTTGGGACAGGAGCGCAGCTAGGGGCTACCAGCCTAAAGTCAATTGTTGCCCGCGGGACCCCTCCTCAAACAGGCTGACTTGCCTCTGATCGGGCACTGAAGTGGCCCTGCCCAACCCAGACTCCCCACACCTCTCCCCGTTCTCCCTTCCTCCTGGCCGGCCAGGCTGGGACTACATCCATGGCGTACTAACTGAGCACCACTGTGTGTGCCTCGCCAGACTGGATGCTTGGGAGCGGAAGCCAGTAAAACACGGTTCCTCCCCCCAGGGGGTTTCTACTTGAAAGAGTCTGTCTACTATCTCTATTGACTTCTCCCCAATGTTCCACTGTAAGCTTTTAGAGGACAAGGATTGTGCCAACCAACTCTACCATACTCTCCCCAGTGCTCAGTACAGCGCTTGGCGCACAGTAGATTTCAAGATGCAAACGCCTTTTTTTATGGCATTTGTTCAGCACTTACTATGTGCCAGTACTGTACTATGTACTGGGGTAGATACAAGATAATCAGGTTGGACACAGCCCTTGTGCCACACGGAGCTCACAGTCTTAATCCCCTTTCACAGAGAAGCCAAGTGACTTGCCCAAGATCACACAGAAGACAAGTGCCACATCTGGGATTAGAACCCATAACCCTCTGACTTCCAGGACCGTGCTCTATCCACTGCTTCTCCTTTAGGACAGGAACTGTGTCCACTAGCTCTGTTGTACTCTCCCAAGCACTTAGTACAGTGCTTTGCAAACACTGTAGCCACTCGGTAAATACAATTGATTGATGGATTGAGTGATTGAGGGCAACCGGCAGACAGAGAGTACTTACAGAAAATGGGAACAGGAGGAAGAACTAGGGGAGAGCAGGACTTTGAACGCGCGTGCCTGGATGAAATGGTCGAATGAATAATTGAAAAGACAATTGGCTATGAGGATGTTCACAAGACTGAAGGGGGGAGTGAGCGCTAGGGGGCGTTGTTGAGTTGATGTAGTTAATTGGGAATGGCCTCCGGGTTGGTTGGGTTCCCCGATTTGACCCAAGAAATGAAGGAGCACCCCGCTGCCCCTTCTGCTTCTCCCCCTGCCTCTCCCACTGTTTTCTGTACAAGCCCCTAATGGGACTCGTCTGTACCAGTGCCTTACTCAGGGAGTTGGGTTTGAATTACCCAGATTTTCCCAGCCCCAGATGGGACTGTCAACTCCTAATTTGCACTCTGACTGCTGTCAATTCTGAGCCTGGCAGTCAGAGATCAGGGTTCTAGTCCTGGCTCCAACATATATCTGATGTGTGACCTTGGCCAAGTCACTTCACTTTCTCTATACTTCTGCTTCCTTTTCTGTAAAATGGGGATAAATCCCTACTCTTCCTCTCTGGCTGCAGATACCAGAGGCATAGGGGGATAGCTCAGATCTGATTCTCCTGGATCTCAGTACTTAGCAAAGTGTTTGGCACATAGGAAGAGCTGAATAAATACTACCATTATACACACACACCACACACACACCACACTCATACCCACACACTCATACCCAGTTGTCTGTTTTATTTGAAAAGACTCCACTTGATAGTGAAATCCCTTTATGAGTGTGTTTGCGTATGACTGAGTTATTAGTTATTATAATGATGATTACTGCAGATTTCAGAACAAAAATCATCCGTAGTCTAAAAGTCCAGATGATTGACGCCTCAGGTGTCTTTGGGGTCCTAATTGTTGGGGTAGTTTGCTCTGGTGTCGCCTGATCCTTGGGACTTATGATGGTGGACAAAATTGACCAGGGTAATTCAAGCCAAACATGGTTGTGTGACGGAAGTACCCAGATCATGTTGCGTCGCCAGATGTTCACTGAATCCCCTGCCTGATTGTCTCAATTGACCCCTGACCCTTGCTGATCCCAGCCTGGGCCAACCTGTCATCTGCCCACCATAGGGCAGAGGAGTCATGGACCCTGACCAGAGGGGAGTGTGGAAGACCTGGCTGCCAGAAATAGGGATCGGACTGTACGTGAACAGTCCAGTGAACAAGGATCTGGAGTCACTCCAGAGAATTCTCTAGTAAGGAAGGAGCAGGACCAGTCCACCAGAGAAGTTATATTTAAGAAGAACTGTATTTGGGTGAAAAATCTCCAAGGTTCTACAGGTGGTTTAAGCGCATTTTCAGGGATTTAAGCTAATGTCAGCAAGAAATGTGATTTATTGAACATTGCATCGTCTGTGTGCGTGTTGTGGAAAGTGTGTGTGTTAGAAATATGTCATGACTAGGAGCTGACATCTGAATTGTGCACATTTGAAAGCTTGATGTGGGCAGCAGGAAAAAGTGTGGTCTGTCTTCCCTGAACTATGAACAAACATAATAATAATGGTGGTATTTGTTAAACCCTTACTCTGTCTGAAGCACTGTTCTAAGCACTGGGGATTACAAGGGTGATCAGGTTGTCTCACGTGGGGCTCATAGTTTAATCCCCATTTTATAGATGAGGTAACTGAGGCACAGAGAAGTTAAGTGACTTGCTCAAAGTCACACAGTTGACAAGTGGTGGAGCCAAGATTCAAATTCATATCCTCTTAGATAAGCAGTGTGGCTTAGTGGAAAGAGCCTGGGTTTGGGAGGCAGAGTTCATGAATTCTAATCCCGACTCTGCCACTTGTCTGCTGTGTGAACCTTGGCAAGCCACTTAACTTCTCTGGGCCTCATACCTCATCTGTAAAAATGGGGATTAAAAAATGTGAGCCCCACGTGGGACAATCTCATTACCCTGTATCTACTCCAGTGCTTAGAACAGTGCTCTGCACATAGTAAGCGCTTAACAAATACCATAATTATTATCCTCTGATTCCCAAGCTCGGGCTCTTTCTACTGAGCCATGCTGCTTCTGGCCTGCCCATCCAGGATTCATTAATTCAACCTTACTTATTAAGTTACTTACTGTGTGCAGAACACTGAATTAAGCATTTGGGAAAGAACAATACAACAATAAACAGTGACAGTCCCTGCCACGATGAGCTCACAGCCTAGAGAGATGTGGCCTGTCCTCTCTGAACTTTGACTAGCGTGGCCTGCCTGTCCTGAACTGTGAGACTTGTGGTCTGCCCCAGACTGTGAGCAGTGTGGCCTGACTGCCCTAAACTGTGACTGATGTGGCCTGCCCACCCCAGGATGGCGGGTGACATGGACCTGTTGCCCCTTGAACAGTGAGCTGGCATAGCCCACCCACCTACTTCAGACTGTGAACTATGTGGTCTGCCCTCCCTGAAATGTGAGCAGCGTGGCCCGCCCACCCTGGACTATGAGCGATGTGGCCCAACCGCCCTTAACTGTGTCCTGCCCACTCTGGGTACAGAGCACTGGACTGGGCCCTTAAAAGAGGACACAACATCATTACAACATCTCTAGAATCTGCCCTTTCCTCTCCATCCGAACTGCTTCCACGCTGATCCAAACACTTATCCTATACTGCCTCAGCTACTGAATCAGCCTCCTCACTGACCTCCCTGCCTCCTGTTTCTTCCTTCTCCAGGCCTTACTTCACTCTGCTGCCTAGATCATTTTTCTAAAAAAAATTCTGCTCACATTTCCCCACTCCTCAAGAACCTCCACTGGTTGCCCATCCACCTCTGCATCAAGCAAAAACTACTGATCATCAACTTTAAAACACTTAATCAGCTCTCCCCTTCCTACCCTACCTTGCTAATCCCCTAGTATAATCCTGGATGCACAGTTCACTCCTTTAATAGCAGCCTACTCACTATGCTTCAGTCTTGTTTATCCTGCTGCTGACCCCTTGCCCACGTCCTGCCTCTAGCTTGGAACTCCTTCTCCCTGCATGCCATCCAATCAATCGTATTTATTTACAGAGCACTGTACTAAACACTGTGAGTAAAATATAACAGTGAGAGAGTAAAATATAACAGTGTTGGTGGACACATTCTCTACCCATAAAGAGCTTACAGTCTAGAGGGGGAGACAAACATTAATATTAATAAATTACAGATATGCAGAAGAGATTAGGAGAGGAAATGAAGGCATAGTCAGGGAAGGCCTCTGAGGAGATGTGCTTTTCATATCCAAAGATCCATCCCTACTTTGCCCATCTTCAAAACCCTCCTAAAATCTCCTTCAAGAGGCCTTCTTTTTTTATGATATTTGTTAAGCACTTACTGCATGACAACTACTGTTCTAAGTGCTGGGATAGGTACAAGTAAATCAGGTCAGACACTGTCCCTGTCCCATATGAGGCTCAAAGTCTAAGTAGAAGGAAGAGTAGGTATTGAATTTCCATTTTGCATTGAGGAAACTGAAGCACAGAGAAGTTAAGTGACTTACCCAAGGTCACATAGCAGTCAAGTGGTGAAGTTGGGATTAAAACCCAGGTCTTCTGATTCCCAGGCCCGTGCTTTATCCATTAGGCCAGATTGCAGATTGCCTTCTAGGACTAACCTCTCATTTCCCCACCCTGTTATCTCTCCCTTCTGCATTGCCTATGCACTTGAGTCTGTAGCCCTTAAAATGTTTGTTACCCCATCCCTGTCTGTCTCTCCTGCTAGATCAGTAGCTCCTGGAGGGCAGGGATCTTGTCTACTAACTCATTTGTATTGACACTCCCTAGTGCTTAGTTCAGTGCTCTGCAGTCAAATACCATTGATTGATTGATTGATTGACAAAAAAAACAGAAGACTCTGGCCTTGGGGAGCCAATAGTTTACAGCGTCAGTGACTGTTCATATGTGGGATAATCAGCTAACCACAGAGCAAGTCCAAAAAGGATAGATAAAATAGATAAGCCAGACCACCTGAAGGCTAAGGGGGGATGATGGAATGGGATGATTGGGAGCGTAGGGATTAACCCAGTGGAGGTGGGATTTCAGCTGAGTGCTGTCGGGTTGGAGTTGGGTAAGGGGTTTCAGACAAGAGGAAGGGCGGATGTGAGCAGTCAAAGCTGAGAGAGTTGAGAGGTTGTTGAGTGAGGAGGGAAGTTCAGGTGGAACAGGGAGAGTGAGTTGGGGAAGTAGAAGGATGAAGTAAGCAGAAAGATCAATCTATCAATCAGTGGTATTTACTGAGCATTTACTACATGTACAGCATATTACTAAGCACATGGAACAGTACAACATATTTAGCAGATATATTCCCTACCGACACTGAGTTTACAGACTTAGAGGAGGAGACAGACATTAATATAAATGAAAGATCTAGCACCGTGAGTTTTGCTCTTGTGGGGAGGGGAAGCTAGAGTCCTTGGGTGTGTCTTAGAGCTCTCCCCATCCCCAAAACTCTGCAGTTGATGGGGAAATCAAGGGACAGGAGGAGGCTAGGCAGGTCCTCAGCCACTCTAGGAGAAATTCTCCACACAAGGCTGCAGTCAAGGCTGCAGTAGAGCCTGTTGGACTCTCAACCACGAGGGGCCTGAACCTCTGCTCCTCCAGTGTAAGGACTGTAACTGCTTTTTCTGTATTTGTCGACGTCCCCATCTTCTATTTTGGTCTGGGGTTTTCACAGTTTAGTCTTAGCTTATCTGCCACCAGTCCTCCATATTATATAGGGACCCTTTGGGGGCCAGGGAGGAAGCTAATTTTCCCAGTCTAGTGTTTGCATACAGCAGGCGCCTAATAAAAATTATTGAGTGGGTGGATGAGGTAGGGTTGGGGGAGGAATGGGGCTGGGAGGGGGCTGCTGCAGGGAACATGTCTACCAATTCTGTTTACTCTGCTAAGGGCTTACTACAGTGCTCTGCACACTGTAAGCATTCAGTACATGCCACTGATTGGTTGACTGATTGGCCCTCAGCTTCCCAGAGGGTCCTGAGGTGGATCTGGGGAGGATCAAGGCAGAGCCCCTGAGGCCCCACAGAGCCACTGGGGAGGTGAGGAAGCATTGTGAACAGCTTGTAACCCCCAAGGCCTGAGCACTCTGAAGCCCAGACGTTTCTGCTCCAGCGAATTAATGTCTGGCCCCCAAGGGGGAGGATTGCGGGTGTAGGTGGCTGACCTGACTGGCCAGCCCTGACCCTGAGGGGTCCAACTGGTTCTGGGTCGGGGTGAGCAGGGAGCAGACTCTCCGAGTGACCCCTTTCCCTGGCTGGATCAACCACCGCACCGACACCCCCCCCAGACATAGCCCACCTGGACCGCATTGGCATACTCACTGAAGCCTGACTTGTCCATGCCTCGAGGAGAGAGTCTTAGCGGGGGAGCCTTGGGAACCCAAAAGAGAAGCATCATCCCTCCAGGTGCCTAGTGAGTGCCGCCTCTCCTTAGGCAGAGCCGGGGGGTTGTCAGTTTCTTTCCCCTCAAATCGCAAGGTTGATCTGCATTTCACTTTTCAGCGGTTCAAAGTTTACAGTACTGCCATTGCCCATGGGAGGAGGGAAGTTGAGGAGAGTGAGGTAGCAGCATCCTCTCTGGGAAAATGGGGAGATGAAAGCCCAGAGAGGTGAAGGGAACTGCTCAAGGTCACACAGCACAGGGGAGCAGCCAAGGCAGCAGGAACCTAACTGGCCAGTCGAACACCCATCTGGTGCCACGGGTGGCAGATACATTGTTGAGTTGTGCCTTTCCCCTCCCACACCAGCTAATTGTTCCAGAGTCATCAAAGCTCAGAGTCTCAAAACCTCTAACGGGGCTAGTTTTTTCTTCCTCCCCTCGCTTCTCGTGGCTGGCCGCGTTCCACTGTTTAGAGTAAATTATGTGTTTTGAAGGAAGTAATGAAGATGAGGAAATCACTGTGAACCGCATACATGGCTGCTTAAATTGGGTTTAAATTGGACACAAACAGAACTCGGCTCAGAACAAAGACTCCCCCACCCTTCGCTTCAAAGCTTAGATGTGTCATCAGTTTGGGTTCAGAGACCCTTCTCTCCTCTCCAAGATGCTGCAGAGGGCCTGGCCTGACTCACCCACATGTGCCAGTGACCAAGCCTGGACCATCCAATACCCCTGACTCTCCCCTAATAATCCAGCATGCACCATACAACTTCCCCTGACTCTCCCATCTCCATCCCTGATTCTCCCCCAGCGACCTAGCACGGATCATCCAACATCCCTCATTCTCTCCCAGTAACCCAGCATGGGCCATCCAAACCCCTGACTCTTCCCTCTCTATCCCTGACTCTTCCTCCACTGACCCAGCATAGATCATCCCACACCCTGACTCTCCCCCCAGAGACCCAGCTCAGACACTCTCCCATAGATTGGTCCAAACCCTTCTGTCTTTGCTGGGATTCCCTGTAGTACAGCTTCCTGTCTGAGAAGATAGGGGGCTGTGGATTGATAAGAGTGCACCCACACACTTCAGTCTGTATCACCTTACCCGCTTACTTCAGCACTCCCTCCTAATTCACCTCCCTGTTCAGTCCTTGTCTTGCTTGTACTTTATTTCATGGTCTGCTTCCCCTGCTAGACTGGAAGTTCCTCAAGGCCAGAATGCTTGCTATTGACTATTGTCTCCCCCAAGCGCCTAACCCCATACTCTACACATGGTAGCCTCATGATGCCCACCATGTATGGATGGATGGACGGATGGATAGATTGAGTTGGGGGAGGCGGACCCTGGGGGTAGGAAAGATATGCTTTCTAGCTAATGGGAGAAATGCCCCCCCCACCCTGAGCAGACCAGATAGGAGTGGGCCTGGGACACCTTCGCACAGGGGAACTCCCTCAGTTACCATTCTGAAGCTCTACAAACTCCCCAGCTCTGAAACTCACCAGCCCATGGCCTTGGAGCCTCACAGCCCTCCATCTCTCCAACTCCACAGTCCTCCAGCTCTGTAGCGCCCCCGGCTGCATAGACCCAGAGCTTCGGAGCTCACCCAGCTCCATGGCCTCACAGGCCCCCAGCCCTTCTGTTTCACAGCCCCTCTGCTCATGGTCTCAGAGCCTCACAGCCTTCCAGCTCCCCCCCCGCCAGCCCTGTAGCCCCCAGGTCCATGACCCCACAACCTCACAACCTCCCAGACCTTCAGCTCCACAGCCCCCTAGTTCTGTGGCCTTGCAGCGCTCCCACCTCCAGAGCCCACAACTCCAGAGTCCCCATTCCTGTAGCCCCATGGCCCCACAGCCTGCCAGCCTCACGTCTGCGGTCACCAGCTTCACGCTGAAACTCCTTCCTGGTAATCACGGTTATTTTTGTTTCTTCCTTCTTGAGGACTGATGGCAGTACAACAGCTTCCCAGCATGCCGAGCATCGGCCTCGTACGCGCCGCCTCGGGTCGTGCTCACCTCGTGCTGATTCCTCTTGGGTGGGAAGAAAGGCTAAATATAGCGCCTCTCCCCCTCTTCTCTTCCCTCCTTCCCTCAGCCCCCTCCCCACCCCCAGCATGGCCCACAGCGAGGCTGAGAAAAAGTGAAGAAAGAACCCTACCAGTACCCACCACACGGTTCCCTAGGACTTGGGTTGTCCCAGGCAACAGCTGTCTGTGGGTCCAAAAGGGCTCAGTTGATCCCCAGGCTCAGCTTTGCCACTGCCCCCTTGGCCCTTGGCTCTGCCAGAGCGGGCACATCTCTCTGGCCCAAGGCCACTGAGAGGGGCACAGCTGGGGCAAGCTTCCCTGTGGACCTTAGTGGCCCCCAGGTCCTGCTCCCACCAGCTAAAAGAGATGTAGGCCTCCTATCCCTAACCCCACCCAGTCCCGCTACCACTTCCGACTTGATGTGCACACTGTACTAGGCACTCTCTCTATTTTGAGGGCTGTTCCAGGAGTTCACTGTGTACAGAATGCTGTACTGGGAGCCTCTTAATCATTACCCATTACAGTCCCTCTCATTCATGAAAATTTTCCCTTTTGATCTTGCTCATACTTTGTTGCACAACTTATCTGTGTTAGGAAGAGAATTTCTCCCAGTGGCATTCTCAGACTCAGAAAGGGAACAGAATAAAAAGCTTCTCTCGTGCTTTCTCTCTCTCTCTCCCTCTCTCTCTCTCTCTAATTTCCCTGTAAAATTGTTTCCAAAATATCTATTCTTGCCTGAGATGGAGCCCGGGGACCAGAGCGGGCCTTCGTTGTTGTGTGGAGCTGTGGCATATTCCCTCAGTGCTCTCAAATCCGAAGCCACCTCCCCCTTGCGCCCCCAACCTGTTGCCCCTCAGCTGCCGGGATCCACCAGAATTGGATTCCTCTTTTCCAGTTCCTGGGACTGGAGCCCTGCTGTAGTGCTGGAACAAAGGCAAGAATCAGGCAGCCTCTTCCCCCCCACCCTCCATGGCCAGGGAAGCTCAGGTGTAACACAGATGCTGGGTGCCAGCCTGAGTGGTATCTCTAGCTGTGAGTCACCAGAACCCATATTCTCCCCTACAGCCTGATTTTGGATCCAGGAATGGCTGTAGGACACTCGATGAGCTGAAATGGGGCACATGCAAGCCGGGAGGACAGGAAATGTTTTTCAGAGCCTGTGAAACTCAGTCTCATGCATTTTGGTAGGGCAGGAGCTCCTGGGAGACTACAACAGCAAATTGACAAGTCTGGCATGCAGCAATCAGAACTGGAGTTGTTGTCCTGAAGCAGAGGCCACTGGGAGACCACAGCTCCAGACAGACCAGACTGGGGCGGGACTTTCAGGACAATCAATCAATCAATCAATCATATTTACTGAGCGCTTACTATGTGTAGAGCATTGTACTAAGTGCTTGGAATTAGCAGGCATATTCCCTGTCCATAAGGAGTATACAGTCTAGAGGGGGAGACAGACATTAGTATGAATAAATAAGTAATTCATAATATATGCCAGAGTCACTCTTTTGGAGCAGAGGCTCTGGGAAACTACAACAGCAGACAGACCCACCTGTAGCTTTAAAGTCAGGACTGGGGTCACTGTTCTGGATCCAGAGACTGGTGGGAGAGCAATTCAGCAGACAGACCCGCTTGGGTTGCAGCAGTCAGGACTGGGGTCATTATGCTGGAGCAAGGGTAATGGGGAGATTGGAAGACCCAAAGAACGATTGCAGGCTGATGCAGTAGTCAAATCAGAGTATGACAAGTGCCAGGATTAGCATGGTGGCCATTTGGATGGAGAGGAAGAAATGGAGTCTAGAAATATTGTAGAGTAAGAACTGCCAGGATTTGGTGACAATCTGGCTGTGCGGGTTGAAAGAAAGAGAGGAATCAAGGATAATGTTAGGATTGTAGGTTGAGAGATGGGGAAAAAAATAATGGTATTGTCTACAGGGATGGAAAGGTCAGGGAAGGAGAGGTTTTTGGAGGGCACTGTTGTATATATTCAGTTGAAGGGCCAATACCTGATTGATCTGGATAACAGGCCAAGAATGTGTTCTGGCTCCCACAGCCTGAATATTTTCAGCCTAATCAGATCAAAGGGGCCAGAATTAGCCAATCACGGTCATCTGAGATTTCCAAATGGCCCCAGATATTTGAAGGGGTGGAGGGAGCGGTGGGGGAGTGGGCGGTCTGTGTGGAGGTAGTATTTTAAGATTGGGAACAAGCCTCAAGTTTCTCCCTCCTCTCTGGGATGCTACCCCTCCTTCCCCCCATGCCTCTGTCACCCTCATCTGGTCAGCGTTTTTCTGGGACAACCAAGGTCCTGGGCCAAGCTCAGGCACCCCCTCACTGACCAGTGTGGGGAGGGAAGAGCTATGGATTAGGAGGCTCTCAAGCTGAAGGCACCACGGTTTGGGGGAGTCTGTTCCTGGGGACACAGGATGCCATGTTCCACCCAGACTGTTGCTGCCCATGCTAACCCCCTTGGCTGGGCTGACAGCCAGGATAGGGGAAGCAAGGGATGAGTGCTGAGAATCTCCCCTGCATTCCCCCCACCCCCCCAAAAAAGGCAGGGGAGAGTAGTTCCCAGAATCCAGCTCCTTCGTTCTCGGCTCTGGAAGGTACCCTCCCGGAAAGGCCTTTGTTCCCCCCCTCCCGAGTCCTCCATCCCTGGCCCCGGTCCACCCCCCGGGGGGGGCTGGGACTTGGTTGAGAAAGCCTGGTGAGAAATGGGAGGGAGGGAGAGGGGGATGGCGCCATTTGAAGGCTCCAGCCCAGGGGGAAGTGCAAAGCGAGGCTCTCCCTTCCCCCTTCCTTCTCCTCCCGCCCTACTCTGCCCTTTCTTATCCGCTCTTCCTACCTTCCTCTCCTCCCCTCCACTCTGTTTCTCCTCCCTCTTCCTATGTCTTTCCTCCCACAATGCAGTCCTATCCAGCCCCACCCCTGGCCACCCCTTGCGCCTGCTGGCTGGTCACAGCAACCTAACCTGGATCTGAAGGCAATCCTCTGGGGTCCAGAACATTGCCAGCTGCATTAGACTGGGTTGGTTCCGGCCCAGGGGATGGGCTTCACCGAGTCACTGAGCAGGAGGAGCCTCTTGATGTGTGTGTCCAGCTTGGGATCAGTTTCTGGACAGGTGCCAGGGACCTCCAGAGCCTCTTGGCCCAGCCCTGAGAGAGGGATGGGGTGGGGGGAGGGGAGAAAGAGGAAAAGGAGAGAATAGTGAGCAGCCAGACCTAGTGGAAAAAGTATGGGTCTGGGGACCAAAGGACCTAGGTTCTAATTCTATCTCTGCCACTGGCCTGCTGTGTGACCTAAGGCTAGTCTCTTATCTTCTCTATGCTTCAGTTTCCTCCTCTGTAAAATGGGAATGTGGTACCTATTTTCCCCCTTTCCCTGGATTTTGAGCCCCTTGTGGGTCAGAGACTGTGTCTGATTTGATTATCATGAATAATAATAATAATAATAATAATGGAACTTGTTAAGACTTCCTATGTCCCAGGCACTGTACTAAGCACTGGATAGATACAAACTAATCAGGTTAAACACGGTCCCTGCTCCATGTGAGCCTTACAGTTTCAATCCCCATTTTACAGATGAGTGAACTGAGGCACAGAGAAGTGGAGTGACTTGCCTTTACAGAGCAGACGTAGCAGATCTAGGATTAGAACCCATGACCTTCTGACTCAGGCCCGGCTCTATCCGCTGCGCCATGCTGTACCCCAGCACTTAGTGCAGTATTTGGCACATAATAAGCCCTTAACAAATACCACAGTTACTTTATTCCTGGAAGGAAAGCAGGAAGTTGTGGCATTTGACTGTTGGATTGACTGTGCTCGGGGCAGGTTCCCACGGACCACCAGCCTGGTCCTTATTCCCCCGCCAGCTCGGCCTGTGTTCTCAGCCCCCGGGACCCCGTGGGGCAGAGGGTGGGGGGTGGCCATGAGACCCCACCCCACAAACGCTCCTCGCCAGGCCCCAATCCGGGCTCTGAGTGGTGGGGGTGGAGCTGGAGTTGCTGGGGGTGGGGGTAGAGCTAGCGGGGCCATGGCTGGTCAGGGGAGGGGTGACACTGATGGGGAGAAGCCTGGAGTTTATGGAGGGGGTAGAGCTGGTGGAGAGAGGGTGGAGCTGTCGGGCGGAGCTGAAAAGCCGGTGAGGTTGGGTGAAGCTGGTGGAGAGGGGCTGGAGCTGGTGGAGAGAGGGTGGAGCTGTGCGATGGGAGTGGAGCTGCTGGGGTGGGCGTGGAGTGGGTGGAGGGGGGTGGAGCTGCTGGAGCGGGGATGGAGCTGTCGGGATGGGGCGGGGTGAGGAACGCAGAAGGAATGATGCTGTGGATGCTGGAGAGTGGTTATGTTTACCTTCAGTACTCAGGGTTTCACGTACACTTTGCTCCGTAGATTTCTGGATAGGTCAGGTATTTCTAGACTCTAAACTCGTTATGGGCAGATAGCGTGTCTGCCAACTATTTATTGCCATTGTTCTTGTCTGTCCGTCTCCCCCGATTAGACTGTAATCCCGTCAAACGGCAGGGACTGTCTCTATCTGTTGCCGACTTGTTCATTCCAAGTGCTTAGTACAGTGCTCTGCACATAGTAAGCGCTCAATAAATACTATTGAATGAACTGAATGAACTTTGTTGTATTGTACTCTCGCAAGCGCTTAGTACAGTATTCTTCAAATAATAAGTGCTCGATAAATACCACTGATGATAGAGCAGGGGGCTGGGAGCCAAAGGACGTGGGTCCTAATCCCGGCTCCGCCACTTGTCTGCTGTGTGACCTTAGACAAATTACTTAACTTCTCTGTGCCTGGTTACCTCATCTGTAGAATGGGGATTAAGATTGTCCCCATTAAACCCCATATGGGACAACCTGACTACCTTGTATCTACCCCAGCGTTTAGAAAAGTGCTTGGCACATAGTAAGCGTTTAACAAATACTATCATTATGATGATGATGGTGGTGATGATATTCATTTCTGCCCCTCCAATAGCCATCTATCCCGGGTCCCCAGCGATGCAGTCTGAAGATAGGGCTCCTGATCAGGGGGGTCGGGACATGGATGACAGGGGCGGGCCAAGTTTTCCCGTACGGTCGTTGCCTTCCTCCCTGTCTCTGCCCTCCGTGGTGTCTCTGCCACCCCCGACAGGGAGAGGCAGTAGCAATGATGGAATTTATTGAGCACCTACTGAGTGCTATGCACCGCACTAAGCGTTAAGAAAGCAGACATCAGGAACCGAACCACTTTTCCTGCCTACAAGAAGCTTCCACTCTAATGAAAGGACACGACCTTTTTCCCTGCCATTTCTCCATCCCAGGGAAATCGCCTCCCAGCAACCCCTGGATCTGGCTTTTTAGCCTCTGGGAGGAAGGGTAAATGCTGTGGCCTGTTGAGACTGGAAGCCCAGACTGTGCTGGGTAATTCTCTCTATAATACTCTTATCAGGAACTCCCAATTCAACAGAATTACCAGGATTTAGAAACATTAAAACAAAAATGAGCTTGTTAGAGTAAATTGGGCTCCATGAATTGGTTCCCCGTTATTTATTGCAAAACGCTGAGTGCTGCCATCTCCTCAGCAAAGAGATTAGATGTGCACTGACCGCGGGTATGGCCGGGATGAGCTGAGTGAAGGTAAAGGGCAGCCCGGAGAGAAGCCAGGACAGAGTGAGGGTGTTGGCAGAGAGATATGCTGAAGCGGATCTCGTCCCTACCTGCCCTTACTTGTGGATGGAGATGGTCCTGGTACACTAGTCTTGCAGATATGCAGTATAATCTTGCAGATTACCACCTTGCACGCCTGCTCCCCTTAGCCTCATAGGATTTCCTGGAGAATTCAGTAATGGAGAGGGGTGGGAACAGAAGCACTGGACTTTACCCTGGCCCAAAGAGGTAGCGGTGGTCAATGCCCATCATTGCTGGGCAAGTTGGGGTACTGGATGGTCCATGCTGGGTCACTGGGGGAGAGTCAGGAATGGAGAGGGGAGAGTCAGAAGTGTGTGGGGGATGGTCCATGCTGGGTCTGTGGAAGGTAATCAGGGATGGAAAGCAGAAGGTCAGGGGTACTGGATAGTCTTAGTCGGGTTACTGTGGGAGAGTCAGGGACTTTGGATGGTCCGTGCTGGGTCACTGGGGGAGAGTCAGGAACAGAGAGGTGAAGGTTAGAGGGTGTTGGCTGGTCAGTTCCTCCCAGCATTCTGTTGACCCTGGGGGATGCAGGGCCGTGGGCTGGACAGTCCAGATTCTGAGCCCTGGGGTTTGAGTCAGAGGTTTCACTCACATCTACTTGCACAAGAACCCTTGGGGGCCCTGAAATTGTCTGGGGGCAGAATTCTTTCCTAAATCATGTATTGGAAGTGCCTGGAATTATTAGACCTCTGACGAGCAAATTAATAGTGAAATCTTGGTCAGCTGATAGGAACTAATCTAATTTTTCCATCTAGCCTGGATTTCGAATCAAACCCATAATTGATTTGGCGGTAATAAATCTTCCACCGAATGTCAAGAGTAGGGCGTTGGGCAAGGCCTCCCCCAAGGGGAAGGGGGAGGGATGCCCCCCTTCCCCCGCAGTGGTGGTATACATATGTTGGGTGGGGGTAGGAGAAGCAGCTATTCGCAGCTATTCCCCAGAGCTGTTGGAATTAGGGGCGGTGGGGGAGGGGTCTCATTTTAGGACCTCATGGAAGGTCCGAGGGGGCCGGGGCCGGGATCTGTCTGGCCTTCTCTGCCCTGGTTCTCCCTGGCAGCCAGACTCGATGTGTTTTTGGAAGCGATTAGTACAATGCTCTGCACATAGTAAACGCCCAATAAATACTATTGAATGAATGACAGAGGAGCCCAGAGTCAGGTAAGAGGAGGCCTAGGGCTGGCATCCGGCAGGCGGGAAGACAGTCGGGCCGGAGGCGGGCAGGCAATTGCAGTCTCGAGCTGCTCGGCCGCCGCCCGGTCTAATGAGGTCACTGCAGGCCCCGGACTCCCGGACTCGCCGAGAGAAGAGCAGATCGGCTCATTAGCCCCTGCTGGTCTGCTAATTGAAGAGGAAATTGCAAACGCCTTCCGTGAAAGGCAGGGAGGCGGCTCGGCGCGCAGGGAAAAACGCCGCTTCGGCCTCGGGGGAGGTGGGCAGTGGTCCAGGCCCCACCCGCCGTCCGACCCTCTGCTGCTGTTGTGAAAATGAGATAGTTGGGGGGCGCGGGGCGCGTTTGCACAGCTCAACGGCCGTCAGGGAAATCAGCCAATCAATCGATGGTATTCATTTAGCCCTATGTGCCGAACACTGTACTACCCGCTTGGGAGAGTACGACAGAAGTAGCAGACACTTTCCCTGCTCATAAGAGCTTACAGTCTAGAGGGGAAGACGGACATTATGATGAATAAATGTAACATATGTAATTTAAAGATATGTGTAGAAGCGTTGTGGGGTTGGGGTGAATATCGTGTGTCCAAAGGTCACAGATCCAAGTGCACAGACAACGCGGAAAGGAGGGGAGGGCGGCACGAGGGTGCGCTTCCAGCCCCCACTTGCCCGAGGACTACAGGTCCCAGAATGCACCGACACTTAAGAGTGAGCCGGACTGAGCATGCTCTGGCCCTCGCTGGGACAGCCAGGAGAGCAACTTCGGGGTGGGTGGGACAGGTAAACCAGGGCAGACCCGACGCCGGGTCCGGGATTGTCCCCCTTTGGCCGCGGCGCAGGGTCAGCGGCGATGGACAGACTCCGACCTTCCAGCCCCCGACCCCCGTTGACCGCCCCACGCAGCTCTCAGCTCGTCCCTTACCCTGCAAAAAGCTAAGGACGACGAATAATAATAATGATAGTAATTGTTAAGCGCTTACTATGTGCAAAGCACTGTTCTAAGCGCTGGGGGGATACAAGGTGATCAGGCTGCCCCACGTGGGGCTCCCAGTCTTAATCCCCCTTTTACAGATGAGGTAACTGAGGCACCGAGAAGTGAAGTGACTTGCCCAAAGTCACACAGCTGACAAGTGGCCAAGCCCGGGCTCTTTCCATTAAGCCACGAGGCGTTTCTCTCCGAGTAATAATAATACTGGTATTTATTAAGAGCTTACTATGAACCAGGCACTGTACTAAGCTCTGGGGTGGACAGAAGCAAATCGGGTTAGACACCGTTCCTGTCCCATGTGAGGCTCACAGTCTCAACCCCCATTTTACAGATGAAGTAACGGAAGCACCGAGAAGCAAATGACTTGCCCATGGTCACACAGCAGACAAGTGGTGGATCCGAGATTGGAACCCATGACCTTTTCCAGGCTCGTGCTCTATCCACTGCCCATGCGGCTTCTCTGTACCTTTGGGAGGACATTTGGGATGCCAGCCTCGGCCAGAGCGGTGGGTGCGGGGTCGGGGTGTCGATAAGGGGAGCCCAAGTCGCCGGACAGCCGAGACCGGGCAATGTCGGCCAGCTCCGAGGCCCGTCTGGCCCAGGCCCCGATGGGCCGTCCCGGGACACACACCGAGGACAGACGGGCCGGTCCCCTTGGCCGTCCGGCGACGAACCGGTTTGGAGCCCGGACGCTCACTGCTGGGGACCGAGCGGCGGCTCCGCTCCGCCCCTTGCAGGAGGCCGCGCCGAGACTTATTAACGGAACAGTTTTCATAACTCGAGAATATCGCAGGCTGCCACGCTCCCCGGGGAGGCCCGGCGTCTCCCAGGCCGGCACTCGTCGACTCTGAGCCTGCACGGCAGAGGGGCTCGCCAGCCTAGACCCGGGGTGGTGGCAGTTAATCGGGAAGACTTCCAGGAGAAAGTGGTGAGGTTTCAGGAGGCCTTGAAGATAGGGCGAGCTGGGGTCTGGCGGATTTGTGCGGAGAAGGATTTTCGGTCAAGGGAAAGGACCTGAGCGAGGAGAGAGAAGTCCAGAGTGGGGCACAACCAGGAGGTGGACTGGGGATTAGTGGGAGAAGAGAGCAGATCCCGTTAGAGGGAACTCCTCATCATTGGCTTTAAAGCAGTCCATCATCTTGCCCCCTCCTACTTCACCTTACCTCGCTTCCCCCCTTATACAACCCAGCCCCCTCCTCTGGTGCTAACTTTCTCACTGTGCCTCGATCTCGCCTGCCTCCCGCCGACCCCTGGCCCAAATCCAATCTTTGGCCTGGAACGCCCTCCTCAAATCCTCCAGATAATAAGAATAATAATGTTGGTATTTGTTAAGCGCTTACTATGTGCAGAGCACTGTTCTAAGCGCTGGGATAGATAGAGGGTGATCAGGTTGTCCCACATGAGGCTCACAGTGTTAATCCCCATTTTACAGATGAGGAAACTGAGGCCCCGAGAAGTTAAGTGACTTGCCCACAGTCACACAGCTGACAAGTGGAAGACCCGGAATTTGAACCCATGACCTCTGACTCCCAAGGCCGTGCTCTTTCCACTGAGCCGCAATTAGTCCCCCCCGCCTTCAAAGCCTTACTGAAGGCACCTCTCCTCCAAGAGGCCTTCCCAGACTAAGCCCCACTTTTCCTCATCTCCCACTCCCTTCTGCGTCGCCCTGACTTGCTCCCTTTGCTCTCCCGCCTTCCCTGCCCCACAGCACTTATGTATATATGTGTAATTTTATTTATATTGATGTCTGTTTATTTGCATTGATGCCTATCTCCTCCCCTGTAGACTGTGAGCTCGTTGTGGGCAGGGATTGTCACTCTTTATTGCTGTATTGTACTTTCCCAAGCCCTTAGTACATTGCTGTGCACACAGTAAACCCTTAATAAATACGATTAAATGAATGAATGGACGGCCCTCTTCCCTCCACCACTCTCCTTCTCCTTCTCTGTCCTTCCTCACCCTCCTCCCCACTCAGAGCTCCAGACCGAAGCTGGATACCCAACAGGTGATTTCGGCTCTGCCGCGTGTTTCCCAGGACTGGGGGTAGGCCGGGCGGCAGGCAGGGCTAGGAGCTTCTAAATTCGATCATCGTGGCCTTACATGGTCTGGGATAGTTGTCCTCTCCAGTGCTCCTCTTCCAGCAGGCGCCGAGTATAGCGTTCTGCTCAAGCCAGGGACGGGGACATTCTTCGCTATTCCTGGATTCCAACCCGTGTACCTGAGCAAACATCCCTCCGCACGTGCCGTGAACCCTAATTCTGCGATTTGCATAATCAAGTACAGAAAGAGCAATGGGTTCGGGCGGTGCCGCCGCCGCCGCCGCCGCGTGGTTGTTGGGAAGGCGAGAACGTGGAACCGCAATCTCCTCCATCCCCGGGAAGCGAGGCGGTGCGTGTTCCCGGGCCGGGGGACGGGCGGGGACGGTGGGCGGGGACGGTGGACACCCGGCTGGGCCCCAGACGGGCTCGAGGTTGCTGGGGAGGGGGGAGGAAGGGAGGGAGCCAAGGCGGGGGAGGAGATGTGCGGAAGATTAACCGGGGAAGTGGCTCCATTAGCGTTCCCTTTTAAGGTGAATTATCCCCTTTGTTCCGCACCGCCTTGCCTGCGGGGATAAAGTTGTCGCGGAGAATTGTCAAAGCACATTTGGGGGCCTGGGCGGTGAGGCGGAGGGCGGGGCGGGCGAGCCAAAGGGAAAGACAGAAGGGCAGAGCAGAACGGGTCTGGGGGAGTCTGGGGACGCCTGGAACCCAGCCCTCAGCGGTCCATTTCGGTCTCCTCCAACTCTCAGCTTCTGAAGCCTTCTAGGTTCCATGATCCTGGGTCCCCTGCTTTACTCTCCCTGTCCCCCCACTCCATCTTGGGGTGGCTCGAGGATAGCGCCACCCCCCATCCTTTGTCCGGCCGATTGCCAGTGCCCGTGGTGAACCCCCTGCTAATTAATCCGTGGTATTTATTGAGCGTTTACTGTGTGCCGAGCCCTGTGATGGGTCGATTTCGACCCCGACTTCCTCCCCGCTCCCCGGCTGGGGCTGATGGACGGACAGTCAGGTCGCGGCCGCAGCTGCGGCTGCAGGTGGCGGCGTTGATGGGCCTGTTGCTGCCGTTGTTGCAGCTGCTGCAGCGATCGATCCCCCGCTCTCCCTTGGCGCAGCCCGCGGCCCTGGTTAAGGGCAATTCGGTGAACCGCTCCTTCTCTCCCCCCGCGCCGTCGCCACCGCCACCGCCGCCGCCTGCAGAATTTTCCTCCGTAATTATAGTCTCGGCTTCCCGGTGCCCCAGGGAGCGAGCCTGAGCACACGGTGGCCAGCCGGCCTTCCCGCGCTTCGGCCGGCCTTTCCGGCTCGCTGGAGGAACCCAGCGTTTCCATGCCTTCAGCCGGGCCCACCAGAAGGAACAGGCCATATCCAGTGAATAAAACTGTTCCCAACGAGGCCCTCTCCACAGCTCCTCCCCACAGCCCCTCCTCCGCCCCCCTCCCCACAGCTCCTCCTCAGTGCTCCTCTCCACACTGGCATATGTCTTCTAATCCATGACCCTTCTCTTGCTCTCCAGATCAGGAACCAGAAATAGCCAATTCTGCTGTCAGCCTGTCAGAGGCCTCTATACCTCAGGTATCTGGGACAATTAGGTCCGATTAAGGACCTTTGCTTCTTAGCCAGATTGCACCGCATTTGAGCACCTTTAATCCCATCCCATCGTTTCTAATAGAGCTTGAATCTTCTTGACTGTTCAGAAATAGGCTGAAAGTCATGGTCAGTGACCACTTTTGCTCGGGTCCAAGCTGGGGCCTAATGTGGTCATCACTGCAGAAGCCTGGAGATATTTAGAAGTCCAGGAAAGTGTGTTCTGCAGGACAAGAGCCAGGCAACCAAAGAGAAACTCTGCACGGCTAATGGGCAGGGTGAAAGTGATCATCGGAGGGGAAAGGTTGAGCTCATGTGAAAGAGATGAAAGAAAAAGCCATAGAGAGAAGCATGCTGGATGCAAATAGGAGTTGAGGCAAGTCAAAAAGGACTTTGAAAGGCCCCTTGCAGGAGAGTCAAAGCATTCCTGAAATATGTCAGAGGTGAGAATCCCACTCAGGATCCTGAGGGGCCTTGGGGAGGCGCCAATGGTGGGGAAAAGCTGGAGTTGATGAAATCTCCAGTTTGGTCATTCCTTAGCCCTCCCCTTATCTGGTCACAGAAAGTGGATCACACTGAGATACAGTACAGGAAGTTATAAACCAGGTAATAGTGACTATGTCTAAGCTCTTTTGCTTGTATCTATCCTAGTGCTTAGGGTGGTGCCTGGCACACTGTAAGTGCGTAACAAATACCATAAAAAAATTGAGTGGGATTCCATCCGTGAGTCTGTAAGACATTTGGACTCTGGGAGCCTTCACCCTCAGAGTTAGGGATGGACAATCCAACAGCCCCAACTCTCCCTTCTCCTCCAAGGACCCAGCACAGAACATCCAACACCTCTTAATCTTTCATCTCTATCCCCGACTCTCCCCCAGGGACCCGTCACGGACCATCCAACACCCCCAAATTTCCCCTCTCCATACCTGACTCTCCCCTAATGACCTGGCATTAGGTAAGGACCATCCAATTAATCAATTGTATTTTATTCAGTGATTACAGTGTGCAGAGCACTCTACTAAGTTCTTGGAAGAGTACAATACAACAGAGTTGGTAGGCACATACCCTGCCTATAAGGAGCTTACAGTTTAAAGGGGGAGACAGACATTGCAATAAATTATGGATGTGTGCATAAGTGCTGTGGAGTTGAGGGTGGAGTGAATAAAGGCTACAGATCCAAACGCAAGGAGAGCATCTCAAACAACCCTGATGACTCTCCCCTCTCATGGCTCTATGGCATGGTCCACCCAACATCCCAGACTCTCCCCTCTCCATCCCAGAGTTGTTGATGGTAAAGAGTGAGTCAGAGGTGTTGGAGGGTGTGTGCTGGGCATTAGGTGATTTTTCTGGTGACTCATTGGAGAGAAGAGATTGGTAAATGGGCAATGGCCTTCTGAGCTGGGAAATCTGCTATTTGCTGAAGCAAGTGTGGTTGGTGAACTAGCAGTGGGGAGGAGAGTTGTGTGACTTCAAGTCCGGAGTCCTGAGCCGAGAGAAGCCCAGGAATTTTGCTGCCCAGCCCAGCAGGGGGCAGACTGTCTGTTTCGCCCAGCATGGGGGACCCTGATCAGGGCAGGGCTCCGAGGAACAGCCTGGTCCAGTGGAAATGCCAAGTATCTGCTTCACGGTTAAAGGGAGGGTAGGACGAGGAGAGGGTGACCAGGGCTGCTCAGGTCTTCCTTGACCAACGGGACCTAGATGCCTAGGGCTCAGGAATGGGCAGTGCAAGTACTGCCTGAAGAGACCAAGAGAAACAGATGACAGAGACGTGAGAGGGGAGGGGGTACCTGTAGGACTGGCCACTCTACTCATTAATGTCTCTCTGATATGGTCAGGGCTTCCAGGAAGAGTCTACTCCCCCTGATGCTGACCATCTAAGGATTCCATGCTGTCCGGCCAGCGTCTACCGATGTCCAGCAGTTCTTACCATCTAAGGATCCCATGCTGTCCAGCCTGTGTCCATCAATGTTGACCATCTAAGGATACCATGGTGTCTGGCTAGTGTCCACCAATAGTGACCATCTAAGGATCCCAAGCTGTCCAGCCAGCGTCCACCAATGCTGACCATCTAAAAATCCTATGCTGCTCAGCCAGCATCCACCAATGTTGACATCTAAGGATCCCGTACTGTCCAGCCAGTGTCCACCAAAGCTGATCATCTAAGGATCTTATGCTGTTCAGCCAGCGTCTACCAATGTTGGCTGTCAAGGATCCTATGCTGTCCAGCCGATGTCCATCGATGGTGGCTGTCTGAGAGTACCAGCTCTACGGCAGAGGTAAGACGCGTGGTTCAAAGGCGTGAGATCTTGGTGATCCCTCGGTCTTCTGGCAAGGGTCCAACTGATCCAGGTTGCGGAAGGCGGGGTAGAAGAGGGAAGGCTGTCCTCGCCCTCGCCGGGGGAGGGACTCCGCTCCCCATGTCTGACAGATGAAACGTTAAGACTGGACGAATTGTTCCCAGGAACGGTCTGAGAAGGGAAGTAGTTTCCTTCTCTCCATAGAGGGCTGGGGGAACGGCTTTTCTGTGTCTACTGAGAAAGAATTGACTGTCAGATCAGAAAGTAATAATAATAATGATAATAATAATAATGGAATTTGTTAAGTGCTTACTATGTGCCAAGCACTGTTCTAGGCCAGGGACCGGCGGCTTGGGGGCAAAACGAGTCAGACAGGCAGAGGGTGAGACAGAGGGATGCGAGAGATAAATAAACCACTGGGGGCAGTTCTCTCCCCAACTCCCCAGCCCAACCCATCCTGGGGAGAGGATGGTCACCCCAGGTAGAGTCCGTAGTCCTTGGGACTGGGGGAAATAAGGCTTCAGTAAGTTTGAATTTGAACAAAAAGCTGGAACCGGCCTTGGCCGGGCCACTCGGTGGTTCTTGTCGTCAGAGCTGGGGGTGGGAGCTGAGCAGGTAGCTGAGACCCGGGATGGTGCAGAGTGAGCCACTGACAGCCAGCACACCGCTAGCCCACATCCAGCACATTCCCATTGGCCAGCATCTCCACCTGATTGCCAGCAGATTCCTCCCAGCCCTGGCCCTGTCCACCTCACTGCTCTCTCTCTTCACTAACTTCCCTGGGTTGCTGGCGGCAGGGTGGCAGGGTAAAGAGAGATGAGGGGCGGGGTGAGGGGCATCACTCCTGGCCTCCCAGAACCAGAGAGATGGGGCAGATTGGGGTTGGGGCAGGGGCTAGAGCAAGGGCTGGCCTGCAGCTGGGATTTGGGCCATAATTTTGTTCCTTTCTCCATGAGAGTCGCTCCTGCCCCGAGCAGGTGGCAGGTGGCTGAGGCTGAGAAGGAACCCTGTCTGGCTGCCCCCGAGTGCCTGGCTTACTGCCCCTCCAACCATTAGTGAGTGAGTGAGGTATGATGACTTGGCTGGCTATTTGGACGATGTGTTAGGGTGACGTGAATGGCTATAGAGAAGCCACGTGGCTTAGTGGAAAGAGCACGGGCTTGGGAATCAGAGGTCGTGGGTTCTAATCCGGATCTGCCACTTGTCAGCTGTGTGGCTCTGGGCAAGTCACTTAACTTCTCGGTGCCTCAGTTACCTCATCCCCACGTGGGACAACCTGATTATCTTGTGTCTACCCCAGCGCTTAGAGCAGTGCTTGGCCCATAATAAGCACTTAAATATCATTATTACTATTATTATTATTATATGTGGACGATGCACTGGGGTGACATGCTGGCCATTTGGAAGATGCACTGGTCCCAACCCAAACTCACTTTACCTGCCCCATACCTACCCCATCCTGTGCCAGATCACGTTCACAGCTAACCCTCTGGGCAGCCCGGGGGCTGGGAGATGGGAGCAGGGGCTGCTCTACCAACTTCCAGAGGAGGACACTGAGAAGCCCCAGAGAGGTTTGCAGACTTACCCGAAGTCACACAGCAGCCAGCAGCTGTGCCATTCTTAGAACCCCAGGCTTGGGCCCTTTCCAAGAGGCCACAGCTGTATCCCATATAGTGCCAACCCCCCGACCCCTGACCCAGCTTCTTCCTCTCTTCTCTCCCTCTCCGGGTGTGAACAAGGGCTCTTCTGGGTGCTAGTGTCCATCTTGGGAGCCACCCCAGGGTTATCCATGGCTCGCCATGTTCTGTTGTTTGCCAAGGGCGGGGCACATACATAGGCTTTGCCCAGCTCTCCACAACCCAGCCCGCAGGGGGCTCTGAGCAGGACCGGGTAGGCCTGACTGTGCCCCCTCACCCCCACCTCTTTCCCCTCGGGCGATGTCTCTCTCCCGTCTCTCCCCCCATCCTCGGGTAGGTGTCTCTCGCCCGTCTCTTCCCCCACCGCCCCATGAGGCTATCCCTGTGGAGGATTTACGATCCCGGGAGACGTCACGTTAGTGGGTTTCGGCATCTACTCCACGGATGGCTGGGGCCGTGAGCAATTAGCTCTGCGCTCGCTCCTGGGCCCGCACCGTGATTTAATGGAACAGTTCGCTCTGCTGGCTCGAACTTCACACGAATAACGAGGCCGAGGAGAGGGCTTCGGCAGCCCCCGGCACGGACCCTCCGGGCGCCTGGCGACCTCGAGGCCTTAAGGTGCGGAAGGTGGGCTGCGGGAGGGCCCAGGGCCTGGCACCACCCTCCCCACCCCCCGGCCCATTTCTAGGCTCTGGGACCGGCGGGCTTCGGGTCGGCACCGTTGGGCGCCCCCGAGCGCCGCGGAGACCCCCGTCAGGGTCGACCCTCGCCCACCCGTGGGGAAAGAGGCCTGCACGGTCTGGAGCGCAGGAAGGAAGAATTTGCCGTCGCAGCAAACAAATTAGTTTATGGATTTTTCTCCCGACTTCAGGGTTCCACGAGGCGCCTCTATTTTTATTCTCCTGCAATTTCGCTCCCCCTGACTGGGCTCCTTTTGATGTTTCTAAAAATACCGACGCGGTTCCCGTCTCTGCCCCGCGACCCGAGGCTAACAGAGCCTCCGTTCCACGTCCCCCCGCCCCTAACTCCGCCACCGCACCGATCGTGGGAGCCCCTCTGCCTGGAAGCCCTCCCTCACTCCCTCCGGGAAGAGCGCGGTTTGCCCTGCCGTCTGGGGGAAGCGGGAGGCCTCGGTCGGGGCGGGCGGGATTCGGGGCCGAAGCCTGCGTGGGAACCGCCTGGGGCCGGCAGGTTCGCGTGCGGGGGGCGGGGGTCTGGGATGCCAAGGGCTGCGGAACGAGAAGGAAAGGGGTCCCGGGAATCAGCGACCTGAAGCGCCCCGAGCATCCGCCGGCCTGCGTCGAACGGCGTTCTCTTGTTCACCGCCGTTGAGTGTAGTATCCGGATGCGCTGGTCTACCGTTAGACAGTTCGCTCCTTGAGGGCGAAAACTGTCTGCTTATAGTGTGTCTTCCCAGGCGCCAGGGACCTCACTCTACCCTCACCAGACTCCCAGACAGCGCCTTGCACACCGGTAGGTGCCCAGCACGCTCCCAATCACTGGTATCTTTTGAGGACTTACAGTACGTAAGGCACTTGGAAGAGTGCCACACAATAGAGTCGGTAGACACGTTCCGTGCTCACAAGGAGCTTACCGACTACAGACAATAAAATAAATTACAGATAGGAATATAGTAAAGCCTGAGGGTATGAACGTAAGTGCTGGAGGTGGGTTTGAAGGTCAAGTGATTAAGGGGTTCAGACGCAAGTGCACAAACTGAAGGGAGGACAAATAGAGGAAATGAGGAGATAGTCAGGGAAGGCCTCCTGGACGAGATGTGATTTTAGTAGGGCTTTGAAGATGGGGAGAGTGGGGGTCTGCCAGTTGGGGTCTGTCAGATCTGAAGGGGGAAGGAATTCCAGGTCAGAGGCAGGACGTGGGCAAGGGATCGGCAGTGAGACAGATGAGATCGAGATACTTTGAGTAGGTTGGCGTTCGAGGAGAGAAGTGTGGGGGCTGGGTTGTAGTAGGAAATCAATTAGGTCAGGTAGGAGGGGGAGAGCTGATTGAGTGCCTTAAAGCCGATGTAAGGCATTTCTGTTTGATGTGGGGGCGGTGGGCAGCCACAGGAGGTTCTTGAGGCGGGGGGAGACGTGGACTGAATGCTTTTTAAAGAAGAATGATCCAGGCAGCAGAGTGAAGTATGGACTGGAGTGGGAAGAGGCAGGGAGGTCACTAAGGAGGCTGATGTGGGATAGGATAAGTGCTTGGATTAGCGTGGTAGCAGTTTGGGTGGAGAGGAAGGGCGGAGGCTAGAGATGTTGTGAAGGAAGAATTGACTGGTTTAGGTGACAGATTGAATATCCGGGTGGAAAGAGAGATGAGCACAGCGCACTGCACACACTAGGCTTCCAGTAGAGCACCTTGCACACAGTAGGTGTGTATACACACGTACACACATACACACACACGACTGCTCAGACGCTGAGGAGAGGAGAGCTTTAGCCAGCCAGAGATGAGGATTTTCCGCTTTGCTATCTAACCCTCAGGGCCCCAAACTCACGCCTCGCGGACTGAATCCCTTTCGATCTACGCTCTAATGTACTTTTCGGTCCCCAAATGTTCCTCACCGCGCACAGGGAGGCTGCCGCTCATTACCTCCTCAAAGGACTGTTATGTCAGCAAGCACAGCCAAGCCCCTGTCTCCCTCTTCTCTCTCCCCCATATCAAGCGGAGCACCTCTCCCCCGCTCCCCCAGCTCGCCAGTGGTCCTATTTGGGGGTGGGGATCCTCTCCCCTCCCCTTCACCTCCCCTTCCTTTCTCCCCCATTCTCCCCCTATCTCTTCCCTTGGATCCTCTGATCTCTCTTATTCCTCCCTCCCCCATCCCTCCCTCTCCGTCTTCTCACTCCCCCCCTCCGTCAGGGCTCTCTGATCCTGCATCAGAGGAGCGGAGGGGTGGCCACTGGAAGGGATTAACTGAGCCGGAAAGAGCCGGCCCTGGGCGGTGGGGGGAGGGCCCGGAGTGGGGGAGGGGAGGGGAACGTGGTGGGGAGGGGGTTGCAGGCTCCCCCGGGTCCCTAGGGCTCCATGGAACTGACTTTGACAGACGATCACCTTGGGCTCAGCTCCTTCCAGAGAAATTCTTCCGTCTCTGCAGCAACAGGGTCTGCCTGGACCTTTGACCTCGGTGGGCTTCATGAGCCCACATCTCATTCCTGGTGCCCTAAAGCACTGCCAGTGCAGATTTAATTCATTCATTCATTCAATCGTATTTATGGAGAGCTTACTGTGTGCAGAGCACTGTACTAGGCGCTTGGAAAGTACAATTCGGCAACACATAAAGACAATCCCTACCCAACAACGGGCTCCCAATCCCAATGTTACTTACTGATTCCTTTGTTCATTTATTTGTTGGGTGCCTAGTGAGCAAAAGAACAGTCCTAAGCACTTGGGAGATGTCCTGTACAGTGCTCTGCTCTCAGCGGGTGTCCAGTACAGCAATCTGGACAAAGTAGGGGGGCAGTACAGCACTCTACATTGTGCAGCACACAGCGGTGCCCAGTTCAGTGCTCTGTACATTGAAGGTGCCCAGTATAGTACTCTGCATACAGAAGATGCCCATTGTTGTGCTTGCAGTATAAAGCTTCCAATATGGCACTCTGCCCTTAGCAGACACCCAGTACCTTACTGCACACAAGAGGTACCCAATGCATCACTTTGCACATAGAAGGTGCTCAACCACTTGTATTGATCGATTGATTAGATTTCCTAGGAAATAATGAAGACTCCAGGTTAACAGCATCTTCTGAGTAGCTCCAGGGTCCAGTTTCCAGAGTCCAGTCTTCTGGGAAGATGGAGACCCCAGAGACAGGGACTGTGGGACACAAACGCAGTAGCACCGCAAGGGGCAATCTTCACTCGTGGGGCAAACCGAGCAGGAAGGTAGGCAGGAAGATAGGAAAGCAGGATCTCCCCTTGCCCAGAGTCCCGGTGGTCAGGACTGGTCTTCCAAGCCCCCCTTCTTCACCCACCCCCAACTTGGGCTTTGCCCGCCCCCGCCCCTCCTCCTCCGTTCCCAGAATTGCCTTCAGAGGTGCGATTGTCCCCCGGGGTCGGGCTATGACGAAGCCAGTTTGGAGCTTCCATTATTTCCATTATTTGCTTTTGACTTTGCTATTTGTTAGAGCCGACCGGGAAACCGGCCAAATGATAGGGTTTCCAGGGTGTTGGCGAGCTCGAGACCCGCTTCCCCGGGAGGAAGCGGCAGCCGATTCGGGTTTCAAGAAGCGGCTAAAGTGTAGCTTCCGCCGGCATGACGGGGGGCCGCTGGGGGCTGCGGGGGAGCCTGCCCCCAGGAAAAGTGGAGCGAGAGGGCAGACCACACAGCACCACATCACCACAACCCCAGGGCGATTGAGACAGCCACGGTTGGAGACCAAGGATTTCATCTCTGCACTTGAGCTGCAGGGGCTTGGACACGGACACCTCAAAGTCCCCATTGGGGAAGGAGAGAGCCTTTTTTTTTTAAAAAAAAAAAAAGGTATTTGTTAAGCGCTTACTATGTGCCAGGCACTAAGTGCTGGTGTAGATACAAGCTAAGTAGGATGGACACAGTCCAAGTCCTCACAGTCTTTAATCCTCATTTTACAGATGAGGTGACTGAGACACAGAGAAGTTAAGTGTTTTTCCTAAGGTCACACAGCAGACACGTGGTGGAATCAGGGATTAGAACCCAGGTCCTTCTGGGTTCTCCCTAGTTGTGTTTTATCCACTAAGCCATGTTGCTTCTCAATTAGGGTGGACGGAAAATATTCTTTTTCTGGGGGAGCCGGGCAGCAGACAAGGTTGCCGGAGGGGGTCTAGCCTGGCAGCAAGAGGGGAGGAGAGGATTCTGGGCCCATCCATTGGAGTGGCCTAGTTGGGAGGGGTGTGGGAGGAGTCTTCGGGAGGTTCTGACGGGACACCTGCGTGGTGCTGGGGGCCCAAACATCTCTCAGGCATTTCTCCTCTAAAAAATGCCACCATTAGTTGGTCATCATTACCATTAAATGGCTGGGGAATTTAGTGCCAGGCAAGTATCACAATGACCTCCTCCCTACCTTGGATTGGAAAGTTCCCCAGAGACTCGAGGGATCCCTTCCTTCGGGTCTGAACGGGTGCTCCAAAACCAGGTGAGGAGATGACTTATTGGCTCAGTGCTCCTGCCCGTTGTCACGGAGAAAACAGAGATGACCCAAACCCTCTGAATCTCCCCTCTCCATCCTTGACTTTCACCCAGCATGGACCATCCAATTCCCCTCACTTTCCCCTCACTTTCCCCTCTCCATCCCTGACTCTCCCACAGTGACCCAGCACGAACCGACATACCTAGTCCGGATTTCCAACCCCACAATCATGGTTACAGAGGGCTGGCCAGTGGCTGAGTGCTGGGTCTGCACTGGCCCTGATGCCCCTTGCTCTTGCTCTCCGGGAGCGGCTGGCTCAGCCCCACCCGGGCTCCTGCGGCGATAATTTAGACTCTATCAGGGGAGCAACAACAACAAGAAGACAAATGAGTTCGGCGTCTCCTGATAAAGGAAATCTAATAGGTTTCCTTTCTGAAGGTGCCTGCGGCCAGGATAAATCTCACCCGATAGAGGGCTTGTTGTGCTTTATGACTAATTACAAATGACTTAGGGCCGGTCAGAGCCCCGGCTGGAGCCCCTGTGGGTGGGCACCCTGGCACTCGCCCCTGAATGCAATCGCCGTGACCACTCTGGCACTGCCAGACTCCTCTGTGGGAGCCAGGGCAGTGGCAGGACCTGATCTGGCCTGGACATGTCATCCGTCTTAATAATAATAATAATAATTGTGGTATTTCTTAAGCACTTGCTATATGCTAGTCACTGTAATAATAATAGTAATGATGGTATTTGTTAAGTGCTTACTATGTGCAAAGCACTGCTCTAAGCATTGGTTGGGGGGGAGGGATACAAGGTGATCAGGTTGTCCCAAGTGGGGCACACAGTCTTAATCCCCATTTTACAGATGAAGGAACTGAGGCACAGAGAAGTAAAGTGACTTGCCCAAAGTCACACAGCTGACAAGTGGCAGAGCCACTAAGCACTGTGATAGATACAAGGTTAATTGGGTTGGACACAATCCCTCTACCACATAGGGCTCACAGTCTTAATCCCCATTTTTCAGATGAGATAACTGAGGCTCAGATGAAGTGCAGTGACTTGCCCAAGGTCACACAGTAGACATGTAGTCGAGACAGGATTAGAACCCAGGTCCTTCTCACTCCCAGATCAGTGCTCTATCCACTAAGCCATGCTGCTTCATCTTCTTTAAAGAACGATTTGTAATCTCTCCCAGAGACCAGTCCCGAGTGGATTTGTCCAGACACAGTCAGAGAGTCACCCACCCAGTTTCTAGGCCTCGGTTCCTCAGCTGCAGCTGCCTGCCCCCTTCCACCTCCAGAACAACCGGGGGAATGTAGGGTCCTCCAACCCAACTTGGTCCCCATGAGAAACAGCATGGTGTAGTGGATAGAGCACAGGTCTGGAAGTCAGAAGGTCATGGGCTCTAATCCCAGTTCCATCACTTGTCTGCTGGGTGATCTTGGGCAAGTTACTTCACTTCTCTGTGCTTCAGTTATTTCATCTGTAAAATGCGGATTGAGACTGTGAGCCCCACATGGAACAAGAACTGTGTCCAACCCAATTTGTTTGTATCCACCCCAGTGCTTAGTACAGTGCCTGGCACATAGTAAACACATAAATGCCACAGTTATTATTATTATTATTATTACACAGCTCCTGTGCCCTTTACTGAGTGGCAGCTGGGGCCATGGCTGCCTGAAGCTCATGACCTCACTGCTTCCCATGAGACTGGTGACCTGGGTGTGCCCTCCACCCGCAAAGAAATTTGGGGCCCATCAATGGGCTGAGCCCGGGCCCTGGGATTGGGCTTCTGGGCCTCCGGACATGAAGTGATCCCTAACAAGCATGGGCAGTGGGCCGGGCCCCTGTGGGGATGATGGGGCTCCCCATAGTGTGGGCGAGGTCAATGACAGGACCAGAACTCTGGAGGAAAAGGTTCAGGATCCTTTGTTCTCTTCCAAACCATGTGCCCGTCCTCTGCGGGGTGGGGAATGTCTCAGGTCTTGCCCATGCTGTATTGTCAAGGGCTGGACAGATCTGGTCCCTGAAGATGCCACCCAGTGAAGACTCTTCAGGGATGATGGATACAAGGCCAAGCCCATGGGGTGTTTGGGTTGGGGGGGGCGGTGTTCTGGCCTGTTTTTCCAGCCCTTTCCTTTGGGGTTTCAGGCCCAAGGAGGTTCAGGAGGAAACAGGTTGGAGCTGTCTGGGAGGTGGCTGGCCACCCCAGTCCCAGGGAGCAGAGGTAGCTGGGGAGAACAGAACTTGGCTTGTGTTTCCCCCACTCAAGTCCATTAATCAGTAGTATTTACTTAGTCCTCACTGTGTGCAGAGTGTCATACGGAGTGCTTGGGAGACTACACAAGAGTAGGTAAACCCAGTCCCCACCCTGAAGGAGCTCATAATCTAGCACTCAGAAGGGCTGGTGAGATCAGTCCAGTACTGAAAAATGGCTTTGTAGCCCAAGACCAGCATTAATGCCACAGACCAGCCCACTCCAATTTAGTGGTTTGTAAAAACCCAGAGCCTGCATGGAGCCTTGCCAACATTTCCAATTGCCATAAAAATGACCTAAACTGAATGTTTACAGTCAGTTCATTGACTTGTGGGAAAATGCTAAGAAGCACTGAGAAGCAGCTTGGCTTCTCAGAGAAGCAGCGTGGCTGAGAGAAGCAGCGTGGCTCAGTGGAAAGGGCACGGGCTTTGGAGTCAGAGTTCATGGGTTCGAATCCCGGCTCGGCCACTTGTCTGCTGTGTGACTTTGGGCGAGTCACTTAACTTCTCTGTGCCTCAGTTCCCTCATCTGCAAAATGGGGATTAAGACTGTGAGCCCCACGTGGGACAACCTGATTCCCCTGTGTCTACCCCAGCGCTTAGAACAGTGCTCGGCACATAGTAAGCGCTTAACAAATACCAACATTATTATTATTATTATTATTACTAATGGATAGAGTTCAGGCACGGGAGTCAGAAAGACCTGAGTTCTAATCCTGGCTCCACCACTTGTCTTCTGTGTCACCTTGAGCAGGTCACTTCACTTCTCACTGCCTCAATTACCTCATCTATAAAATGGGGATTAAGACTGAGAGCTCCATGTGGGACAGGGACTATGTCCAACCTGGTAGCTTTTATCTACCCAATGCTAATACAGTGTCCAGCACATGATAAGCACTTTAAAAATACCATTAAAAACAATCCTAATAAAAATGAAGAAAGCTCAGGAAAACTCATATATGAGGAGACAGGTATTGTTGTGTGTAATTACCTCCAAAATTTTCCCCAAATCTGATCCCAGGGAGAAAGTGGGGTGATTTCCCCAGTTCAGGAGGGAATAGCCAGGCTCATGGGATAAATTCAGAAAGTGGATGACTACACTTAATAATAATAATAATGTTGGTATTTGTTAAGCGCTTACTATGTGCCGAGCACTGTTCTAAGCGCTGGGGTAGACACAGGGGAATCAGGTTGTCCCATGTGGGGCTCACAGTCTTAATCCCCATTTTCCAGATGATGTAACTGAGGCCCAGAGAAGTGAAGTGACTTGCCCACAGTCACACAGCTGACAAGTGGCAGAGCTTACACTCTGCTACCCTGAAACTGGGGTCTCACCCTGCTTTCCCCCTCCTACCTGTAAACTATGTCAGGATCTTACTAAATCATTATCTCCTTAAAGGCAGAGATCAAGTCTGCCGACTCAGTTGCACTCTCAAGTGCTTTTACAGTGCTCTGCACACTGTAGGCATTCAGGAAATGCTATCAGTTAGTTGATGGATTGACTGACAAGAACTGTACTTAGTTGGATATGGCTTGAGAGAGCATTCTTCAGTTCCCTGCTGCGTCTCTCTTCCTTTTCACCCCCGGAGACCAGCTGAGTTGGTGGGGAAGCCATTTGAGGGTTTTCACCCTTGGATTTCTCTCCCGGTCGGCTCTGCCTCTCCCGCCAGCCTCCACCCTGACCCCTGAGCCCAGCACTCTGGGGCGGAAGACAGCCACAGAGCAGACAGCTGGCTCTAATGGAGGGTTTCCTCCCTCGATTTGGAGGCAAGAGGCCCCAGAGGTCGGACACGCTGGAGCTCTGAGTATCAGAAGCATCAATAATTAAGAACGCCATTTCCCCGGCAAAGCACTGCAAGAGCTTCCTGAGCGAAATCCATCTTGTTTAATATGCACTCTGACTTTCACACCCGCTGCAGAGGGAGCACAGATGAAGTGAAGAGGGAATGCAGAGGGAGCGTGGAGGGAGCACGGGAAGAGTGTGGTGGGACCAGAGAGTGAGTGCAGTGAAAGAGTGGAGGAAGTTCAGCGAGAGTGTGGACAGAGTGTGGAGGGAGCACAGAGTGAGTGCAGTGAAAGCAAAGAGGGAGCACAGTGAGAGTGCAGAGGGAGCACTGAGGGAGTGCAGTGAATGTGGAGGGATCAAAGAAGCAGCATGGTGAGAGCACGGAGGGAGTGTGGAAGGACCAGAGAGGGAGCAAGGCTAGAGTCATGAAGAACAGCCGAGGTCCAGGTGCGAGATCTGCCAGAGCACGATTGCGGCAGTGGCCATGGTGGCCACAAAACCAGACTTTTGGAAGTTCTGGCTGAGGACAAGGCATCAATAGTATTTCAGTAGGATTTCTCACACCGTGCATCCCTAAACTCTATAAGTCAATCCATAATATTTATAAAGCACTAAGCACTTGGGAGAGTACCAAATGGAGACAGTAGACTTGGTCTTTGCCCTCAAGGAGCTCACAGTGTAGCAGAGGAGATAGACACTAGAATCAATTGGTCAGGTAGTGGGGAGCAATAGAGTTTAAAAATCTGAACATAAATGCTACCAAAGGTGCTTAGATAGGGAAGGCAGAAGTGCTGAGGTGGCATTTGGAGAAGCAATATGACCTGAAGGAAAGACCATTCATTTATTCAATCGTATTTATTGAGCACTTACTATGTGCAGAGCACTGTACTAAGCTCTTGGAATGTACAGTTGGCAACAGAGACAATCCCTGCCCAACAACGGGCTGACAGTCTTGGGAGTCAGAAAACCTGGGTTCTAATCCCATCTCTGTCAGTTGCTTGCTGCGTGATTTAGGGCAAGTCACTTCACTTCTCTGTGCCTCAGTTTCCTCGACTGTAAAATGGAGATTCAATACTTGTTCTCTCTCCTACTTAAACTGTAAACCCCATGTGAGTTAAGGACTGTGCCCAACCTAATTAACTTGCTCCTACCCCACTGCTTGAACAGTGTTTGACCCAGAGTAAGCACTTAACAACTACCATGAAAAAAAAATAGAGTGGGGGAAATGAGAAATTATTCGGGGAAGCCCTCCTGGAGGGGATGGGTTTTCAGAAGGGCTTTAAAGATGGGAAAAGCAGAGGCTTGCTGGATATGAAGAGCAAGGGGTTCCAGGCAGGAAGGGAAGATGTGAGCAAAAAAGTGGTGGTATGGGAGATGAGAGTGAGGCATAGTGAACAGGCTGGCTTCAGAAAAGTGAAGGGTGTGAGCTGGGGTGTAATGAGAGGAGAGAGTGGATAAGTGGGTGGAAGAGAGTTGACTGAATGCCTTAAAGCCAGTGGTCAGGACTTCCTGCTTGATGTGAGGAGGAATGGACTACCATTGGAGATTTTTGAGAGGTAGAAAGAAAAGAGTAGAATAATCAATCAATCAATGGTATCTGTTGAGCACTTACTGTTCACAGAATACTGACCTAAGCGTTTGGGAGACTACAACACAACGGAGTTGGTAGACATGATCCCTGCCCTCAAGGGGCTTGCAATCTAATTAAATTATATTTTAGAAAAATGATCCAGACATGAGAGAGATGGGGATTTGGAAGGGAAGGAGCTGGAGGCAGGGAAGTCAGTAAGGAGGCTGATGCCATAGTCGAGTTGGGATATGACAAGTGCTGGATCTGGCAATGTGGCAATTTGATGGGGAGGAGTGGGCAGATTCTGGAAGTGTGGAAGAAGAACCGACAGGATCTTGGGACAGACTGACAAGTTGAAAGAAAGGGAGGAGTCTAGGATGATGCCAAGCTTGTGTGCTTGAGAGGCAGGGAGGTTGATAGAGGTGCCCACTGTAATGGGAACGTTTGGTAGAGGAGAGGGAGACCCCTGCTCATGAAACGGAGGAGTCTGGGGGCTTTTCCTGGCCGACCAGCTGCCGGTATTGGACATTTTCAATAATATTTATTGAGCACCTACTGTGAGTGGGGCACTGTTCTGGGTGTCTACTGACCTGGCTGTCTAGTGAGTACAGGACTCTGTACTGGAAGCCTACTGGATGTAAGGCACTGTGCTGGCTGTCTACTGCAGATGGGGCACTGTACTAAACAGTTGGGAGAGTAAGACATGTGGCCCCTGCCCTCAAGGGGCTCAAAATCTGACAAGGAAGCTCGTTAGACACAAGTCAGTCACAAATACAATAATTGGAGGAGAAAGAAACAAAGCACTCACTGCTGCTACTGCTGCTGCTGCTGCCAGGAATATGTTAGGAGAAATAAATACCTGTCAGTTAATGTAAGTGGAGCATCTGGCCGAGTGCTAAGGGCTGGTCTGGGGTGGACATCAGCCACCGACCATCGATCCCCCGGGTCTGGATGGGCAGACCAAGCTCCTCCCCCATGGGTTGTGACTCTGGGGGCCAAGAGCAAAGGGGGAGGGACGGGGATGGGTGGCATCCATCAATCGATCAATCAATTACACTCTATTACACTCCGCTAGACTGCAAGCTTCTTGAAGGGAGGGAATCTGTCTACCAACTGTTGTACTCTCTGAAGTCATTAATATAGTGCTCTGCACACAGTAAGCACTCCATAAATATGATTGACATAGACCGTTTATTGTGTGCAGAGCACTGTTTTAAGCGTTTGGGAAAGTACAATGTAACAGAGTTGGTAGGCACATTCCCTAACTGCAAGTAGCTTACAGTCTAGAGGGGGACACAGATATTGAAATAATCTGTGGATATGTACAGAAGCGCTGTGGGGCTGAGGATGGGGCGAGTATCAAATCCTTAAAGGTACAGATCCAGGTGCAAGGGTGATGCAGAAAGGAGAGGGAATTGCTAGAAATGAAGACTCAGTCAGGGAAGGCCTCTTGGAGAAGGTGTGATGGCAGGCCCACGGCTCAGGCTTCTCCCCGTGCGGAAAGCCCTTTCCAGAAACAGAGCCGACTCTCAGAGATGGTAGGGCGAGGAGCCCAGCTGGGCTGCCCCCCGAGGCACCTAGCATCTCTCAGCTAGATTTCAAGGGTGTTTCTGTCTCGCTATTCCAGCTGCCCTATCGTCGCCCTCGGAGGGGACAATCAGGGGGGTCAGTCCCGGCCTGTTTCATGGTGCATTCAGAGTGTTTCTGAATACGCTCCCTGTGCCATTTCTGAACCCTCTGAGAGATCAGAACTGTTCCCCAAACATAGACACCCTAGTTAGCACTTCATTGTGCAGCTGTTATTCCATGAAGAGATTCATTCACGGGATAATGTTCACATTCCTTAAAAAACCATTGTCCGGACTCCAACTGTGCATGGAGCTGGGCCTCGGGCCCCAGGCTGGGCAAGGGTGGCACCGTTCTGGGCAGTGCTCAAGGACTAGGCAGAGGTGGGTGGAACAACCACATGACAACCCCGAAAGAAAACCACTTCCTTGTTCCTGCAACATTGCTTGGCCCTACATCGCTCCCTTCTGTCCAAGAGTAGTATTGTGCTCAGAGCCTGGCGTTGGTGTAGTAGCCGGCCAGTGTCTTGGCCCAGGGGAAGTCTAGACCCGGGCCATGCCATCCTCAAAGTGACTAATAATAATAATCATAATAATTATGGTATTTGTTAAGCGCTTACTATGTGCCAAGCACTGTGCTAAGCGCTGGGCACTGTACTAAGCTGGCAGGGCTCTGCCATCCACTTTCTGTTACTTCCTCTCTCCACCCTCCATAGAATCTAAGTTCTTTGAGGGCAGGGACTGTGGCTTCCACCTCTAGTGCACTGCCCCAAGTGCACGATACAGTGATCTGCACGTAGGAAGGACTTAGTAGATACTGTGGGGGCATTTCTTCCGTTTCACCCCAGCTCCACAGGCAGCCTGCCAACAGCCCCTGCTCCAAAACAGCAATCTAGAACAGTGACTCCAGTCCTGACTGTCACACAGCAGGATGGCCTGCCTACTGCTGTGGTCTCCCAGCAGCTCCTGCTCCAGGACAACGACCCCAGTCCTGCCTGCGACATGAGAGGCTGGTCTGCTGCCATGGTCTTCCAGCAGCTCCCGCCCTACCACGTTGTTTGAGACTGAGCTTCACCGAGTCCGTAAGACATATGTTCTGCCCTCCCAAAGTGCGTGTGTCCCATTTCAGCTCTCCTCCTTGCAGCTTCTTGGATATCCTGCTTTGCCCAAGCCAATGGAGCCTGATCTTGTCCTGCAGACGGACTGAGCGTGGTCCCGACGGCCTGGCTGCCTGCTGACCACAGCCAGAGGACAGTGAGGGGCTGTCCTGGTCGTGGAGGGGGCTCTCACAGGAGCCAGCGGGGTCTGAAGGCCTCTGCCCTTGCTTGGAACTCTGTTCAGGGGGAGCCAGGAGACTATTGGTTGATTGATGGATTCTGATCTTCAAGGAACACTGGGCTGTGTCCTTGGGTGTCCCGCTGGGAGGGCAGGGCGGTCAGTGTCCCTGAGTGTCCCCATTGCCCCCAGCCTTGCTGTGGAGGCAGATAGTGGGAGCTGGGCCGGTACCAAACCAAATATCCCAGCTCCTTGCTGGGGGCTGAGAAACCACTCTAGGCTCCAGCCCCTCCCCTGGCCGCATTCTGTCCCGGCCTGATCCTGGACTTAAGGGTCGGAGATGGGGGAGGGACGTGGGGGAGGGGAATGGGGGCAGCGCGGCCAGTGACCCAGAAAACATGGAACGGCTTCTGTGCCCTTGGAGACCACCCACCCCCTCGGAGCTGAGTCCCCTCGTGTCTCGGCCAGCAGCCGGGGGGAAGGAGGGCTTTCTTCCCCCCAACCCGTCTCCGCCTCCCCATCCCCCAGCCTCAGTCCGTGACCTCACTTAATGCCTGCTGGCAGCCTCTCGGCCCTCGCCTTCCCGCTTGCCATTCATGGGTTTTTTTTCCCTGCGTGGGGACTCCTGGGATCAGCTGGCAGCAAACAGGAACAAAATCTCTATTTTCCGCCTTCGCGCTCTCTCTATTTCTCTCGGCTCTGACCCCTCCGTGCCCCGCTGCTGTTGTCTGGAGGTGGAATGGCCCCGATAAAAAGCGGGGAAACCTAGCGGGGAGGTGGGTGTGTGTGTATGTGTGTGGCGGGGTGCTTCTGTGCTTTGCACACAATGAGCGCTCAGCAAATGCAATTGATTGATTGATTAGGAGGCAGAGGACCCGGGGTCTCGCTAGCCCCTCGGATAGGTCCCCCTCACACTCCACCCCCAACTCCAACGGGCATAAAGGACCCCGGCCCGGGGCTTCGTGGGGACTGGGGGGCCCGCAACTAGAGGACCCAGACCCCGACCCCCCGTGACCTGGCTCCGCGCCCTCGTGAGTGTTGCTGGAAGCGTAGGCTTCGCCGCGGGGGACTTGTCCATTGGAGAGAGCGCAGCCCATCGTGTCCGGGGCTCGGTAGCCCGGGGTGCCGCTCGCCCGCCCGCTGTGCACGCAGAGCGGGAGCCGGCTGCGGCGTCGCCCTCGATTAGCTAATAGTGTCTTCATTTCAGGCTCAGTAACTCGCAGGCTGACAGTCCTCCCTGTCAGCGCGGCGCGCTGGACTCCATCACGGCCCCCTCGCCGTCCTCACCGCCCCCTCGCCGTCCTCACCGCCCCCTCGCCATCCTCACCGCTCCCTCGCCATCCTCACCTCGGCCAACGGCCCCCGGTCCCGATAAATCCTCGCGCTGCTAAGGGAGGCTGACAATCAATCAATCAATCGTATTTACTGAGCTCTTACTGTGAACAGAGCACTGTACTAAGGGCTTGGGAGAGGACGATATAACAGACACATTCCCTGTCCAGATCGAGCTTAGAGTCGCACATGGCTTAGTGGCTAGAGCAGGGCCTAGGAGTCAGAGAGTCAAGGTCACTAATCCCAACTCCACCACTTGTCTGCTGTGTGACCTTGGGCAAATTACTTCACTTCTCTGGACCTCAGTTACCTCATCTGTAAAATGGGGGTGGAGACTTGAGAGCCCCTTGTGGGACAGGGACTGTGTCCAAACAGATTTGCTTGTATCCACCCCAGCGCTTAGTAGAGTGCCTGGCACATAGCACTTAACAAATATGATTATTTTTATTATTAGTCTAGAGAGGGGAGACAGAGATTATTATAAATAAATAAATTACATCTGTGTACATAAGTTCCGGGGGCTGAAGAGGTGGGGATGAATAAAGGGAGCTAATCAGGGCAATGCCGAAGGGATAGGGAGGAAAGGAAATGAGGTCTTAGTTGGGGAAGGCCTCTTGGAGGAGATATGCCTTCAATAAGACTTTGAAGGGAGGGAGAGTAAATGTTGCATATGAAGAGGAAAGGTGTTCCAAGCCAGAGGCAGGAGGTGGGCAGGAAGTCATCAGTGAGATAAGAGAAATCGAAGTACAAGTTAGTAGGTTGGCACTAGAGGAGTGAAATGTGTGGGCTGGGTTGTAGTAGCAGAGCAGTGAGGTCAGGTAGGAAGGGGCAAGGTGATTGAGTGCTTTGAAGCCAATAGTAAGAACTTTCTGTTTGATGCAGAGGTAGATAGGCTACTGCTGGAGGTTCTTGAGGAATGGAGAAACATGGCCTGAAACCTTTTTTTAGAAAAATGATCCGGGCGGCAGAGTGAAGTATGGACTGGAGTGGGGTGAGAAAAGAGGCAGGCAAGGAGCAAGGAGGCTGAGGCAGTAATTAAGTCAGCATAGGATAAGTGCTTGGATGAATGCAGTAGCAATTTGGATGGAGAGGAAAAGATGGATTTTCGTGATGTGAAGGTTGAACAGACAGGATTTAATGTTAGATTGAATATATGGGTTGAATGAGAGAGGAGTCAAAGATAACACCCAGATTATGGGATTGTGAGATAGGAAGGATGGTGGTGCCGTCTACAGTGATGGGAAAGTTAGGGGGAAGACAGGGTTTAGGTGGGACGATAAGAAGTTCAGTTTTAGACTTGTTAAGTCTGAGGTGACAGCAGGACATCCAAGTAGAGATGTCTTGAAGGCAGGAGGAAATGTAAGACTGCAGAGAGGCAAAGAGATCAGTGCTGGAAATGTAGATTTGGAAATCATCCGCATAGAAGTGGTAGTTGAAGCAGTGGGAGGGAATGAGTTCAAGTGAGTGGGTGTAGATGGAGAATAAAAATGGACCCAGAGCTGAGCCTTAAGGGACTTCCACAGTTAGAGGATGGAAGGCAAAAGAGGAGCCTGCAAAAGAGCATGAGAGTGAGTGGCCAGAGAGATAAGAGAACCAGGAAAGAACAGTGTCAGTGAAGCTGAATTTGGATAATTTTTCTAGAAAGGGGTAGTCCACAGTGTTGAAGGCATCTGAGAAGTCAAGGAGGATTAGGATGGTGTAGAGGTCATTGGATTTGGCAAGAAGGAGATCACTAGTGACCTTTGAGAGGGTGGATTCTGTGGAATGAAGGGGATGGAAGCCCCCAGGAGAAGCAGCATTGCTAGTAGAAAGAGCATGGATCTTGGAGTCAGAGGACATAGGTTCTAATCCTGGCTTTGCCAAATACTTGCAGTGTGACCATGGGCAAGTCACTTGCCTTTTCTGTGCCTCAGTGTCCTCAACTGTAAAATGAGGATTCAATACCCTTTCCCCCTCCTACTTAGACTGTGACCACTATGCAGGACAGATTGTGTCAGACTAAGTGACCTGTACCTATTCCAGAGCTTAGAACAGTGTTTGACACATAGTAAGCATGTAACAAATGCCATTAAAAAAACACCAGATTGGAGAAGGTCAAGGAGAGAATTGGAGGAGAGAACTTGAGACAGCGGGTGTAGACAACTCACTCAAATAGTTTGGAGAGGAATGGGAAGAGGAAGATGGGGCAGAGGGAGAGGGAGAAGGGCGCAGCCAGGTCAGGATCTGAAGGGGAAGGTCGTGTGCCTGTAGAGACCCCTTTGTTCCAGCTGGCAATAGCCAGCAGGGGATTGATTAGATAGACCCAGAGAGGACTCCATGCTGAGTTCCTGGGGAGAGTCATGAGGTTGGATTTTCTGGGCTGGATTACTGAGACAGAGTCAGGGGTGGGGGAGGAGAGAGTCAAGAATGGAGAGGGAAGAGTCTGGAGGGTTGGCTGGTTTGTACTGGGTAACTGGGAGACACTCAGGAATGGAAGAAGAGAGCCATGGGTATCAAATAGTCTGCACTGGGTGATAAGGATAGAGAGGGGAGAGTCAGGGGTGCTGGATGGTCTGCACTTGGTTATTGAGGGAGTCAGGGATGGAGAGGAGAGGTTAAGGGGATCTGGATGGTCCATCCCTCACAGTGAGGATGATGGTACTCATTAAATGCTCATTATGTGCCAAACACTGTGCTAAGAGTTGGGATAGGTGCAAGTCATCAGGTCAGACATAGTCCCGGTCACACCCTGTGGTCACAATCTAAGAGGGAGAGCTGGTACCTTATTTTCATTTTATCAAAGAGGAAACTGAGATCCAGAGAGGTCAAATGGATTGCCCAAGGCCAACCTGCAGCACATGGCAGACCTGGGAGCAGAAGACAGGTATCCTGGCTCCCAGTCCGTACTCTCCCCACCAGGGAGGCAACAGCTTCCTCTGCTCCTCCCAGCACCCTGGACTCTTGCTGCCTCGGGGCAGTCAATCCTGGATCTGACAGGCCATGGGGTTGAGCCAGTGGTGTCTGTTCTGGGCTGAGAGCTGCATGTTCTCCTGTCACCGACCCGTCCAGTCGCCAGCCTGGGACTAATCCAGGACCAGGCTTCTGGGCGCTGGGCACTTCTGCCCTGGCCCTGGCCCAGACCCCTCCATATGGGAAGGGGGGCCCAGGCCTGGGGGCTCTCGCAGCTCCGGCAGGAGGGAGACATGCTAGACGACTGTGCCTACCATGTGCCATCAGAGGGCTTGATCTGGAGTGACCAAACTGGGGCGAAGAGAGGGTGCAGAAGACCCCCTCTCCCCATCCTCTTCACCCTGCTTGCCATTCCCCTCCTCCTCCCTTCTCCTTGTTCCTCCCCGCCCCCAACCATCCCTGCTGGAAAAGTAATGGAAGTTTATGGCTGGCCACTTGGGCCCAACATCCTCTTGCATCCCTGGGCTGGAACCGGCTGCCACCCCTACTGATACGCCTTCTGCCCGCAAACATTTGGACAGAGACCTCCAGTCTTCCAGGCTGTGGTGCCAAACTCAGCCCAGCCCGCAGCAAGGCCTCAGCCAGGCCTCATCCCTGCCCCAGGGCAACCTGGCTCTCCCTGCCCACCTGCTGCAGAAGACCATAAGACCCCCACCTCTGTGGGTCCCTGGCTGACAAAGGGAACACCAAGAGGTGAGCCAGGGACTTCCTGGAGGGAGCTATGGGAGAACAGGCTGAAGGGCCTATCCACTCTCTCTCCCCACTCCCTCCAGCCCGCAGTGTGGGCTCCCCCCATCCTCACCATCCTTCACACCACAACCCTGGCTCTGGCTTCTCACGTACGCCTTTCCTGGCATGGAACACTCACCCCCACACTACCCTCCCCAACCAGCCTGATGGAGTGTGGCCCTCCCTGACTGACCTGTGCTACCCAGAAACCATTTTAGTGTCTCACATAGTTTGGGTTTTTCCAGTTATTCACTTATTTTTGCTTATTTTACTCTTTACGAGTCGTGGCTACTTTTACTCTTGTTCCCATTATTTGAATACAATCACTGTCTGCCTGTCCCTCAGTTAGATTTTAAGTTCCAAGAGACCAGGAACCATGCCTTCCTTTTTGACTGTGTAAACCCAAGCATTCTGTGCTGTGCACATAGGGAAGAAGCATGGCTAAGTGGATAGAGCATGGGTCTGGGAGTCAGTAGGACCTGGATTCTAATCCGGCTCCGCCACTTGTCTGCTGTGTGACCTCTGGCAAGTCGCTTCCCTTCTATGTGTCTCAGTTACCTCATCCGAAAAAAGGGAAATAAGGCTGTGAGCCCCATGTGGGATAGGGACTGTGTTCAACTTGAATAGCTGGTTTCTACCCCAGTGCTTAAAATAGAGCTTGACACATATTTTGTGCTTAACAAATGCCAATATTATTATTATTATTAGGGATCCACAGTAGGCGCACAGTCTAACACTTTGTGTCCAACAGGGGCTTGGTACAGTGTTCTGCACACAGTGAGTGCCCGTCATAGTACTCTGCACACAGTAGGTGCCTAGAGCAGCATTCCGGGCAAAGTGCGGGCTCAGTAAACACTGATGTTAACGATGATGTTGTTGATAATAATAATAACTGTGGTATTTGTTAAGCACCTACTATGTGACAAGCACTGTTCTAAGCGCTGGGTAGATACAAGGTAGGTTGGACACAGCTGATGAAAACCTCCTCTCCAGAGCTTTCCTGAGAAGGTAGTGTCTGCCAGCTCTCGTGCCCTTTTTGAAAGTCCAAACGAATCTGAAATGAATCATCGGGTGCTGAGTCAGCAGATTTCCCAGACGCGGGGTGGGCAGGTGGGCGGGCGGGCAGGCGGGCGGGCAGCAACAGCTACCTCAAACCCAATAGCCAAAGTTATCCCAGGGTGGGGGATCAATGTGGGACAGCCAGTGACTTTCAGCAACCCGGCCTATGGCCCGGCCCGGCTCTTCCTTATCTGTCCCCACAGCCACAGCTCTTGGACCATCCGTCCGTGTACCATCCAGTCTGTGCTCACACTAGGCTAAGCCCTGGGCTGAGGATGAGCAGTGGATGCTTCTCAGACTCTCCCCTGCTCATCTCCACCCCCTGGGCTCAGACCCATCCTTCCCTGGGCTTGGACACATCTCATCGTTTCCCCCACCCCCTTCTTGCTTGGACATGGTCTCTGGGTTTGGAGACATTCCCTTTCATGCTCCGGGCCTGGGAATCAGAGGACCTGGGTTCTAATCTTGACTCTGCCACCTGCCTGCTGTGCGACCTTGGGCAAATCGCTTAACTTTTCAGTCCTCAGTTTTCTAATCTGTAAAATGGCGATTAAATTCCTGTTCATCCTCCCCCTTAGACTGTGAGCCCAGGATGGGATAGAAACTGTGTTGCCTGGAGTATCTTGTAGCTACCTCAGCGCTTAATATAGTGCTTAGCACGAGGTAAGCACCTAACAAAAACCCCTATCATTATGCCCCTCCTCTCTCTGGGTTCAGATACATCACCCCTGGCTCGGACCCCTCTGCGCCGACCTCGGACATGGTCCCTAGCCTCAGACCTTTCTCCTCCAGGCTTGGATAAGGCCCCTTGCCCTCAGGAACTCACAGTTCAATGGGAAGGGGAGGCAGAGGGGGAATAGACAAACACACAGACAGCCTGGAAGAGGAGTGGCAATTCAACCATCCCAGCAACAGTAACTGTTCAGTGCTACTTGGAAGGGCTCCTCCTCCTCCTCCTCCTCCTCCTCCTCCACATCTCTATCCACAACTCTGACCAATCCACATTCACGGCTGGATCTGCATCCACATCCCCATCTGCATCCATATTTATAGCCTCATCATGTGACTCCGTATCTTTATCCATTGCTGTGTCTGAATATGAATCCAGTTATCCATATCTGTATCAGTGCCCGGCTCTACCAGACCCATATCTATATTTATCCGTAGAACAAGGCAGAGTGTTGCCTAGTGGACAGAGCCCGGGGGCAGGAATCAGGAGCTGTATGTTCTAATTCTAGTTCTGTCCCTGGCCTGCTGAGTGAACTCAGGCCAGTCACTTAACCTCTTTGGGTCTCTGTTCTCTCCTCTGTAAAATGGGGATAAGCTGCCTGGCTGAGCGAGGGTGAGACAGCTCGGGAAGGCGTGGTGGGCGATGCCAGGGCTGCTTTCTGTTGGATTCCCCCGTCTCTCACATCCCCATGTAGCATCTCCAATGCTGCCCCTATCCTCACGTCGCTGAGACCCAGAGAGGTGAAGTCTCTTTCATGGGGTCATTCAGCTGGCCAAGGCAGAGCTGGGACTAGGCAAATTTGGTCTCCTGATCCCTGACTGGTTACCTACCCTGGTTAAATCCTCAGTTCTTGGGAATTCAGTGTGCTATTCTGTGACGAATGGCTGGTGGCAGCCCATCCCTTGCCCCATCCCTTGCCCCATCACTCTGTGGGCTTCCCAGTGACTCACCTGGATGATTGGGCTAAGAGTTGGGCCCTGAAAGGAGCGTCATTGTCTCTCAGGCCTGGGGATACCTCCAGTCAGGAAGAAAAGCCACTTACAGCCTAAGTGGTAACCCACAGGCCTGGGCTTCACTGGCCTCAGTGCCTTTTCCCTCCCTCCAAACCAGTCAAGGGGCCACTGTGGTGAGGTCAGTCAGTCCCCTGGCTTTTTCCCACCGAGGGCTGGAGCAGGGTGGGGGCTGTGGTGTTGGCTGGGTTCCCGATGGCGCCTGGTAATTTACACTTGATCAGACTGAGCAGAATTATGCCGCTGCACTCGGGGCTCAGAAGCATAAACAGTCGTAAACAAGAGGCCCTCGCTAGCTAATTACACTGCCACTCCAGCAGCTCCCCTGCCGCTCCTCCCATGGCTCTTCCAGTGACTTCCTGGTGACTTCCTCCATGTCTCTCCTAGAGGCCCCTCCCAACCCCCCCCAAAGCTCTCCCAGTGACTTTTTGGTAATTCCCTCCACAGCTCTCTCAGAGGCCTCTCCCAGCCCCCCACCCCCACCTCCCCACTCCCCACAACTCTCCCAGTGACATTCTGTTGGTTCCTTTTCATAGTTCTATCAAACAGCCTCCAAAGCTCACCCCCTTCCACTCCCACCATGGTTCCCCAGCAACTACCTGGAAGCTCACTCCTCTCCAATTCCCTGCTCCCAAAGCCCTGAGAGCAGAAGTCCTCCGTATTGGCCCTGAAATTGAAGTTCCAGTATCACTGGCTCCCATGTGATACTGTGGTCTCCTGCCAGAAGGTACATTCCACCCTCAGAGGAGCAGCCCACAGAGTCAAGGGCTCCCCAAGGGGTGGAGAGACGATTGCTGCCAGATGGACTCTGTTGCCCAGATTTTCCAGCTGCTGCCCGGAATCCACCCCTGGGTAGCAGTACCAAAGGTGGTGTGTCTGAACCGTCCACCCATTCCCACCACAAGCCTACAGGCCTGGGATGTCTTCCCCACCACCCTGGTGTGAGCTGGGCTGAACGTCAACTGTCCAGATCCAGAAATTGTTAAGGGAAACCTGAGCAGCCCTAGGCACGGGTGAGGCCCAGGTGTCAGGGGAGATCCACAGCAGGCAGTATTCCAGGGACAGAAAGAGTTTATGGCAGTTGGAAAGAGTCATGGTGGATGGGGAAGGTGAAGACAATAGTGATGCTGGTGATGGGGAAAGTGATGGGGATGCTAATGATGGGGAAGATGAAGACAGTGGTGGTGATGATGATTAAGGTGGTGGGGGTGGTGCTGGTGTTGATGACAGTCAGTATGAAGGCAATGGGGGATGATGGGAATGAAGATGGTGGTGGCGGTAGTGATGAAGACGTGGTGACAGTGAGTATGAATTCTGTCGTATTTATTGAGCACTTACTGTGTGGAGAACACTGTACTAAGCACTTGGGAGACTGCAATATAACAATAAACAGACACATTCCCTGCCTATAACAGTCTGAAGGCAGGGGTAATGGTGATGGTGGAGATGATGAGAATGAAAATGGTAGTGGTAGTAGTGATGATGAGGATGTGGTGACAGTGACTATGAAGGTAATGGTGGTGGTGTTAGGGATGATGGAATGGTAGTGATGGTAATAATGATGAAGATGGTAGTGACATGGTGGTGACAGTGATGATAAAGATGGTGGGGATGGTGGTGATGGTGATAATGAAGGTTGTGGTGGAAATAGTGGGAACAGTGATAGTAAAGGTGGTGGTGGAGATGGTGGGAACAGTGATAAGGAAGGCGGTAGAGTTGATGGTGACAGTAATGATCAAGGGGGTGGTGGAGATGGGTGGGGTGATGATGGTGACAGTTTTGATGTCCTCTGAACAATCTGCCTCAAGGCAGAGCAATGTTCCAGTCCCATTCGTGGTTTGATCGGAGCCTCAGGAACCCCTATGTGTGTTAGGCCTGGGCCAATATCCCGGAGCCGTGGGATTCTGACTGAAAAATGGGCTCAGTGATCCTTTTGGCACAGAGATTTGGCTTGCAGTGTGGCCTAGAAAGATTCGTTGGAGGTTCAGACTTAAAGCTTCAAAGCCAGTGGATTAGGACATTTTTCCATATTTAGAAAAGCCAAATCAGAGAGGGCCTGAGGGTGACGTGTGATCCCCGTGGGTTGGATGGAGGAGTCCGTGTCCTCAGGTCCGGGCCCCAGCTGGCCCCCTGTGGGGGGTGAGAGGGGGAGAACCAGAAGACAGAAGGAGGCGTTGAAGGAGGATGGATCGGGGGTGGTGGGGGCAGAACCAATAAAAGACAAATAGCCAAGAGGAGTCAATTCCCTTTCCTGATTTGGGGAAGCTTGGCAGTGGATCCAGGGAAGTCATTTTATTTCATCTCGGCCCCTCCCAGTGCTGAAGCAGCCTCGGTCCCCTGAACACCTCTGCAGGGGGAGGGGGAAGTCAGTAGAGACCCCGGGGATCAGGAACACAGTTTGACCAGAGTCAGATCAATGTAGGGGCTTTGGGGGCTACATCCCTGGGCCCCGCACTGGTAGCAGGGGTGTGTGTGGTAGGGGGGCGGCGGGGCACAGTCTGGCCCTGCGCATGCCCCCAGTAAAATCTCCAGCCTCCTCCTCTCCCGACTGCACATTTAACCGAGATTTATTCGCCTATAAAGTTTCCAGTTGGATTCGGAAGACAAACTGTAATTACACACACATCCCTTGCCAAAGCCGAGCCAGTAAAACAGGGGAATTTCGGGGGCTGAGCGCACTCACATTGCTATTTTTAAATACAGGAAAGGAGTGGGTTAGGGTTCCCCGAAGCGCCCGTCTCCATTTCGTAGCTAACCGCCCCTTCCACCCACTGGAATCTGGGGACATTTTAAACCCAGACCCTGGCTCCGGCCCAATCAGCCCCGGCTCCGGCCCAGTCAGACCCGGCTTCAGCCCTGACTCTAGTCACAAAACCCTGTTGGTTCGACTTCATGGTATCTCTAGAATCCACCCTTTCCTCTCCATCCAAACAGCCACCATGCTGGTCCAAGCACTTGTCATATCCTGCCCCAACTACTGCGTCAGCCTCCTTGAAGGCTCCTTGAACCTCCCTGCCTCTCCCCTCTCCAGTCCATTCTTCATGCTGCTGCCTGAATTGCTTTTCTAAAAACCATTCTGCTTACATCTCCCCATTCCTCAAATAGTTGCTCATCCATCTCCAGCTCGAGTAGAAACACGTGACTATGCTTTAAGGCAGTCTCTCCCCAGGATTATCCTCACTTTTCTCTTAGCCTACATGCTTTGCTCCTGTAATACCAACCTGCCCATTGGGACTTCCTCTCGTCTCCCTCACCAATGACCCCTTGCTGACTCCCTTCCTCCTCCCTGGAACTCCCTGCCCCTTCATAACCAGCAGACAAAAAAAAAGTGATGGTATTTGTTAAATGCTTACTATGTGCGAAGCACTGTTCTAAATGCTGGGGGGATACAAGGTGATCAGGTTGTCCCATGTGGGGCTCACAGTCTTCATCCCCATTTTATAGATGAGCGAACTGAGGCACAGAGAAGTTTAGTGACTTGTCCAAAGACACACAGCTGACAAGCGGCGGAGCTGGGATTAGAAACCATGACCTCTGACTCCCAAGCCCGGGCTCTTTCCGCTGAGCCATGATGCTTCCCCACTCCCCTATCTACTAAAGGCCTATTAAAATCCCATCTCTTCCAGGAAGTCTTCCCTGACTAATCTTGCATCTCTTCACCCTATTTTCCCTCTTTGCTGCATCACCTATGTATTTGGGTCCTGTACCCCTTAAGCATTTAGGTACTTACCCACCATCACCCCACAGAATTTATGTACAGATCCTTACACTGAGTTACTTCCTCTTCCTGTAACCTGGAATTTGTTTCAATGTCTGTCTCCCCCACTATATTGAAAGCCCCAGGAGGGCAGGGATCAGTTGCACTGACTCTATTGTGCTAACCTAAGTGCTCAGTACAGTGCCCTTCGCACAGTAGCACTAGGTAAACCCTGTTAATTGATTGGTTGTCTCCATTAGCCTTGTCTTCGACAGCTGACCTCTCGTATTGAAGAGAGGCCCCAGAGACGAGCCACAGATCTGGGTGGAGCCTGGGGGAGGCTAGTGGCCTGGGGTCAATGGCAGTAACCCCTGGGAAGAGGGCCAAATCCTCCTGTCTTTTTTTTTTAATGGTATTTGTTAAGCGCTTACTCTGTGTCAGGCATTATTTCAAGTGTTGGGTACATGCAAAATAATCAGGTTGGACACAGTCCTTGTCCAACACAGGGCTCATAGTCCCAGAGAAGCAGCATGGCATAATGGATAAAGATGGGGCTGGGAGTCAAAAGGTCATGGGTTCTAATCACAATCCACCACTTGTCTGCAATGTGATCTTGGGCAAGTCACTTCACTTCTCTGGGCCTCAGTTACTTTATCTGTAAAATGAGGATTGAGATGGGGAGCCCCATGTGAGACAGGGACTATGTCCAACCCGATTTGCTTGTATTCACCCCAGCATTTAGTATAGTGCCTGGCACACAGTATGTGGTCAACAGATACCATAATCATTATTATTATTTTAATCCCCATTTTACAGATGAGAGAATTAAGGCACATAAAAGTGGAGTGAATTCATTAATTCATTCATTTAATTGTATTTATTGAGCACTTATTTCATGCAAAGCACTGTTCTAAGCATTTGGGTGAGTACAATCCAACACTGCCCAACACTGTCATACAGCAGGCAAGTGGTGGAGCCAGGATTAGAACCCAGGTCCTTCTGGCTCTCAGGCCCGTGCTCTATCCAGTAAGCCATGCTGTTTCTGCTGTGGTGGGTTCATCAGTCTGCTGCCAAGAGGCGGGGGATTGGACCAGCTGACCAGGGTCACTCCAGAGTTCTGGTTCATTCTCATGACACGCCGACCTGGAGAAACAGTGTGGCTTAATGGCAAAAGCACTGGCTTGGGAGTCAGAGGTCATGGGTTCTAATCCTGGCTCCACCACTTGTCAACAGTGTGACTTTGGGCAAGTCACAACTTCTCTGGGCTTCATTTATCTCATCTGTAAAATGGGAATTAAGACTGTGAGCCCCACGTGGGACAACCTGATTACCTTGTATCTACCCTGGTGTTTAGAACAGTGCTTGGCACGTAGCAAACACCTAACAGATACCATTGTTATTAAGATTATTATTATTATATGAAATTGGGTTGTCTGAGCTGGGGTCCTGGCACCAGAAGTGGGTCGTGGAATGGGGGCAGAGGTGGCGATGGCAGTGGCGGTGGCAGGGGAAGGGAGGAGGTGGCAGGTGAGGGCGGCGGGGCCGATGGCTCAGGGCTGGACAAGCCTCATCCCTCCATTGATAAATCCCGCATCGGTCCCTCTCAACAACACGACAAATGGCATGAATCATTTATACAATTTTTGCTGTCAAATGATGTTTGACAATAATCAGATGATAATGAAATGTATAATTAATAATAAAAATGCCAACATCTGTCAGCTTGTTATTCCAGGCTGATTTTCAGTGTACTGTTTGGAATGTGTCATCATTAAGTTAATTTATATTAAAATCCGTTAAATACAATCTGCTTTCATTAGCTGTTCATTGAGCCTGGCGGCCGACACTCAAGGGCAGGGCTCCCTCTCTTGTGTCGCTGCCTCGCCCGCCTGGTGCTCAGTCACCAGGCGGATTGGGTCCGCTCGGCCGCCATCCACCCCACAGTCCGCCGTCACCTCTCAGCCTGTTGACTTCTCTGGAGATGGCAGCCTGTCTCTCTCCCACAGCCTCCCTCCAGCCTCTCCCCATACCTCTCTCCACCCATACCCTCGGTGTCTTGAGCACTGCCACCCAAATCCCTGCCGCCTAGACCCTCGTGTATCTGACCCTGCCAGATGAAGATGCAGGGAGGCTTATGGGTCAAGCTGGCAGCTCCATCCCTTCCTAGGGAACCATGGCTGTACCCCATTCTCCCCCCATCTCCAGTTGGCATCTGGCTTACAGCAGCAAAATCCAGGCTTGGACCAGTGGTTCTGGATCCGCTTCGCGATGTCGGGCAAATGTTCTCATTTCCCTAACCACGACTCAGTCAAAATGCCCAGTGGAGACTTGCAGTCAGTCAGTCGTATTTTTTTAGTACTTACCGTGTGCAGAGCACTGTATTATGTGCTTGGGAGAGCACAGTACAGCAATATAACAGACACATTCCCTGCCACCAAGGTTCTGGGCATCTAGAAGGTGTCCAGTACAGCCTCAACACACAGAAGGTGCCCAGCACAGTGCTCTGACAAAGTAGGCACCCAGTACAGAACCACCCGGTACAGAACTTTGATAAAGTAAGTGCCCAGTACAGTATTCAACAAAAAGCAAACTCCCAGTAGAGTACTCTGACACAGAAGGCACCCAATACAGCACTCTGAAGCAGTAGGTGCTTCAACACAGCAGACATCCAGTAAAGCCCTCAGCACACAGTAGGCACCCAGTACAGTGCTCTGACAGAGTAGATGTCCAGTATGGTGCTCTGCACACAGTAGGTACCCAGCACAGTGCTCTGTCCCGGTAAGCATCCAATACAGCCCTCTGCATACAGCACGACGCATCCATGCTGGCAGTGTCGATGATAAGTGACTTCACTGCTCACAGCCAAAACTCCAGTTGACGCTAGTGGGACATGCCAGGCTGAGGCTGGCTGCACTGATTATTAATTAATGGCCCCGAGCAGACAGCATTATTCTGGTCTTCCGAGCCTTGTGCCACTCTGGCTATCGATCCCACTGGCTTAGCTGAGGCCCGGTGAGGATGGTGAGCTCAGACAAAGTCCCGGACCCTGCTTCCCCATGGCAGGGTTTGCTGTCTCCTGCCATGACCCCCTCCTCCGATGGCCGAACTTCTGGGACCATCTGACGGACAGGGAAACTGCCGTTCAGGGCTAGGAGTACACCCTCCTACCCTAACATCTCTGTGTCCAGAAGTTCCATCCCATATGGGTTCTAGGATTGATTGACTGCTTAATGAATTATGAATGCCCTCCTTCTAAATATCCAACAGACGATCACTCTTCCCACCTTCAAAACCTTCATCTCCTCCACAAGACCTTCCCCAACTAGGTCTTCAATTCCTCTTCTCCCACTTCCTTCAGTGTCAACCTTGCTCTTGGATTTGCATCCTTTATTCACCCCCCTCAGTCTCATAGCACTTATGCACATATCCTTTATTTATATTCATGTCTGTCTCCCCCTCTAGACTGTAAGCTCATTGTAGGTAGGGAACATGTCTATCAACTCTGTTATATTGTACTCCTCCAAGCACTTAGTACAGTGCTCTGCACACAGTCAGTAAGCACTCGATGACTGTGATTGCTTGATTGATATGGAGCCTGACACCTGCCCAAGGCTGTGGGAAGGTAATATGAAATAGAATTTTGAGGAGAAAGATGCTTTGTCCAGTTTAACAACTGAGACCAACAACATCCATGAGGGAACTGTATTATTTGCTGTCATAAGCTCCTTGAGGGCACTGATTATGTCTACCATTTCTCATAATAATCGCTGTAGAATTTGTTAAGCACTTACTACATGCCAAGCACTGTACTTGGCATGATACAAGATAATCAGGTCAGACATAGTTCTTTTCCCACCCAGGGCTCACCAGAGGGATAACAGGTATTGGCCACCTCCCATTTTTCAGATGAGGAAACTGAGGCACAGAGAAGTTAAGTGATTTGCCCAAAGTCACACACCAGACAAGTGGCGGAGTCAGAATTAGAACCCAGATCTTTTGACTACCAAGCTCCTGCTCTTTCCATTAGGCCATTATTTTATTGTACTCTCCCAAACACTTAACACAGTGCTCTGCACACAGTAAGTGCTCAGTGATAAACTGATTGATTGATTGAGTGACTGATTGATTCCCACCTCCAGCACACAGAAACTGGCCTCTTTCCCATCTAATTGGCATTGATTTTCCCTGTGCTCTCACAGATGGACAGCTCACATCTAGTTTGCTGGCCCCCAGCCCTGGCCCCCCAAATAGCTCCCCATAGTCCCCACTTCCTTTCTCTGATCAGCTTTGGCTCCCCATCGCTGTCCCCACCTATCTCCAGGGTTGGAAAGGGGAGAGTTAGGGATGTTGGTTGGCCTGTGCTGGGTCACTGGGGAGAATCAGGGATTGAGAAGAGGAGACAGGGCTGATTCTGTCAATCAATAGTACGTTTGTCTCCCTGTGATGTGGGCCACATGGTGGTCGACAACAGGGGACTGCCAGGTGGAAGCCACTTGGGCCGTGTAGGAGTGGACTCAGAGATATGGACCCTGGGTAGTGGCATCTCTTGCTGGAGTGCTGGAGGCTTCGTTAGGGCCAATGCCCTCAAACAGCTTGAAGGAGAAGATTTTCTTTGTGGGGGGCCATGTTGGGCCCAGGGTGGAAGGGGAGGGCTCTGATATCCTGGAGGGGAACTCCAGACCCAGCTGGCCTGCCCCCACCCCATGTGGCCAGTTAACCTCCCAGGAGCCCCAGGAGAACCGTCTCTCAGACCTTCTCCAGCAGGGTCCACACTGGAAATGGTCAGGATAATTCAGAGCAGACAAGAACACTCAGGCAGTGATTGTTGGGCAGGGCAGCCAGGGAGGATTGATCCTTTGTCCAGAATCCCCTGGGGCTCGAGGGCCTGTGTTACAGATCATTTGCCTTTGGAGTGTTGCACCCGAGAGCCTTTTGTGGGACTGTTGGGGGGAAGCAGTAGTGTGGTACAGTGGGAAAAGGGGTGGTAGGATCTGTCCAGTCTCTATTCTACACTTCTGTAGGCCCTTGGACTTTCCTGGGTTGGGGATGGGGGAAAGCAGGTGGGAGCAGATGCTCATTGTGGGTGGGCAATATGTCTGTTTATTGTTATATTGCACTCTCCCAGGCACTTAATACAGTGCTCTTCACATAGTAAGTGCTCAATAAATATGATTGAATGAATGAATGAATGAATGAATGGGGAGGGAGAAAGAGTCAGACTGGTCATGATCGGGAAAGAGATTCTCCCCATCAGCACCCCAGCCTGGTCTCTCCTCTGTGGGTCCGTTCAAACGCCTCTGGGTCTGCTGGTTCTCCCAGCCGCTCTGAGTTGTCTCCTCCAGCAACTTGTAAATTCCTTGAAGGCCAACCCGCTATGCACTGGACCCACCTATGGGGGTGATGGGGACAGTTCCCCCAGCTCCCAGCAATGTCCTTGGGCTCCAGCTATGGGGGCAATGGGGCTATTGTCCCCAGGCCCCAACTGTGGAGGCGATGGGGCCGGTGTCCCGGGGTCCCTGCTGTGGAGGTGATGGGTCAATGACTCTGAGCCCCAGCTGTGGTAGGTTATGGGGTCGGCACCCAGGTCTAAGATGTGGTGGTGGTAAAGCCAGTTTCCCCCGGCCCTCCCTGTGGAAATAATGGGGTGATAACCCTGAGCTTCAACTGTGGGAGTGAGGGGAATGGTGCCCTGAGTCCCAGCTGTAGCAGTGATAGGGTGATAGGTGGTAGTGGTGTCCCCAGGTCCCTGCTGTAGGGTGATGGGGTAATGCTCCATGCCCCAGCTGTAGGAGTGATGGGGCCGTTGCCCCCATCCCAGTTGTGGTGATAGGGCCAGTGTTCCCGGGCCCCAGCTGTGGAAATGATGAGGCTGGTGTCCCTAGTTCCTAGCTATAAAGGTTATGGGACTGATGTCTTCAAGCACCAGCCATGGGAACAATGGGATGGTGACACCAAGCCCCAGCAGTGGAGGTAATGGGGCTATGACCCTGGGCCCCAGCTGTGGGGGTGATGGGGCAATGACCCCAAGTTCCAGGAGTGGGGGCATTGGGGTTGGTGACCACTGGGGGCAAAGAGCTCCTTTTGGTGGTGCCCCCAGGGCAGGTAGTTCTGGATCTGCTTCATGATGTCAGACAAACATACCTCGATTCTGCATTCCAAACAAAATATTCAGGACAGTCAGGCACCCCAGCAGAGCTGAGTTTCAGAGTTCTGAGCGTAATAGGTGCCCTTAGCACACAGTAGGCACTCAATACAGTGCTCTGACACACAAGGCACCCAATACAGTATTCTACACAAAGTAAGCTTCAGGTACAGCACTCTGTCATGAATAGGCATCCAGTACAACCCCTGGCACACAGTGAGTGTGGATCCTGAATGTGTGTGTGTTAGTGTATCATTAGTATGTTATTTATGTGGGATTATGTGCGTGCATTGTGTTAGTACTCATCATTCAGTAGCTTAACACAATATACTGTATCAAATGCTTCAGAGAGTTTAGCAAGACTTGCTCAAGAAACGTTCCCTGCCCTCAAGGAGCTTAGAAGAGAGTCAGCATGTGTGTGAGGGTGTGTGTATGAATATAGTGCGGGAGGGAAGGTGAAGGGGCTCTGATTAAGAGGTCAGGGTTTCAACTGGAAACGGGTCCAATGAGGCTATTCAAGAGAGGGCTGGGGGAGTTGTGGAGCTAAGTGTGGGAAGCGGAGTGAAGGGAGCGGAGAAAGAACAGGGGGTGATGAGAGTGGGGTATGGGGAATGGAGAGGGGAGGTCAGAGAGCGGAGTGGGGAGCCACAGGGCTGGAATTGGGGGAACGGGGAAGGGGAGCAGGGAAAGGAGTGAAGACCCTTTGATTTTAGTCAGGAAAAGGAGCTCCTCTGTCCCCCTCCTCCCTGACAGGGACATCAAGCGATGTCACTTCAAGGACATTTTCTTTCTCCAGCAACATTTCACACCAAACGCCTCTGTGTGAGGAACTGATTCATTAGCCTGCGAAATTACTCCGGGCTGGTGTAAGGACTCTGTCCCCAGCAGAAAGGAGATTTTTAGGAGCGAGACGAAGTGTGTTGTCATTGTGTCTTCCCTCCGCTGCCGATTTGCTTTGGGGTTTTACAGCGAGTGTGTGTATGTGTCTGGCGTGCCTGTGTGAATGTGTCTGTATGAGTGTGAAAGGGTCTCTATATCTGTGCAAGTGTGTGTGTGATTGTATCTCTGTGTGCAAGGACATCTGTGTGTGTGTATGTGCTTTTGGGCGTGCCTGTGTGTGCAAAGGTAACTATTTCGGTGTGTGTGTGTTGGTGTCTCTATACGTGGCAAAGGTATCTATGTCCGTGAGTGGGCGAATGTGTGTCTATATGTGTGCAAGGGTGTGTTAGCGTGAGCGTGTATGTGTCTGCATGTGCCTGTATTTGTGTGTGTGAATGAGAGTATCTGCGGCGCGAGTAGGGGGGGGAATAATAATAATAATTGTGGTATTTGTTAAGCGCTTACTATGTGCCAAGCACTGTTCTAAACGCTGGGATAGATACAAGGTAATCAGTTTGTTCCACGTGGGGCTCACAGTCTCAATCCCTATTTTACAGATGAGGTAACTGAGGCACAGAGAAGTTAGCCAAGGTGACAACACAGCAGACAAGTGATGGAGCGGGGATTAGAACCCAAGACCTCTGACTCCCAACCCCCGTGCTCTTGCCACTAGGCCATGCTGCTTCTATGTTGGCATATGTCGGGCACGGCCGCCCTCCCTCGCCTCCGCCCCCAAACTCTGGCAGAAGTTGGTGGGCGGTGGGCGGCGGTAGCGTGAGCAGACCCCCGGGATGTGCGGACCCGGTCCGGTCCGGTCCGGTCCGGCGTTGACAGGAGGGAGCGGACCTAAGAGGTGGGCCGAGGGGTGCGGGGGGATGAGCGCAGCGCGCACGCGCGTGTACCCCGGTGCGCGACACACGCACGAGCACGCTCAGCTCCCTCCCTCCACCCTGTCGGAGCCGCGGGGAGAGAGGAAAGACACGGGAAGGGAGGAGGAAGAAGAGGAGGAGGAGGAGAGGGAGGAGGAGGGGAGGGAGGAGGAAGAGGAGGAGGAGAGGCCACGGCGGGGTCAGTGGCGGCCGGAGGAGGGGCCGGGCCGGGGGGTTCGGGGCGGGGCGGGGGCGGTGGCAGCCGGTGAGGGGAGTTGCCCCCCGCCCCCCGCCCCCCGGCCCTGCCCGCCCCCCGCCGGGGCTCGGGGAGGGATCCTGCTCACAGCTGCCCGGTGGCCGGGGCTCGGGGACGGACCCTGCTCACAGCTGCCCCGTGTCCGAAGTGGGCGGGGGGCCGTCCGGGTCCGCAACCTCCGTCCCCGGCACCCCTCCCCCACCGTCCAAATTCCTCCCGGCCCGCCAGGCCGTCCCACCGGGGATGGACCGGGCGCGCCCCCAGCCCGGGCTCCGCGTCTTGGGCCCCGCCTCGCCCCGGCCGCGCCCGCTGGATTATTCCGGGGGAGCCGAGCCGTCGCCGGAGCGGTTTTTCCCCTCGTTTCTCCGGGCGCTGCCCCCGGCCCCCGCCGCCCCCGGGAGGTAAGGCCGCGCCCCGCGCCCCCCGCGTCCCCCCAGCCCTGCGCCCCTCCCTGCTCCCCTCCTTCCCCTCCCCAAGACCCCCAGACAGGAGGCCGGTCCGCAGGGTCCCACCGGCCGGGGCCAGCGGGCACGGGCGCGGCCGGGCTGGTCGGAGCCACCGCTGCCGCTGCTCCCGGTCCCGGGCTATCTGTTAGTCCATCCGCTCGCCATCCTCCCGCTTCCCCGGAGCGCTCCCTCCCAGAGAGGAATGGGGGGAACGACAACCCCCCGCCCCCTGGGCTGTAACTTTCTCCCCCGCTCCCTGTGGCGGGTGGGGGCGCAAGGGTTGGGGGGGCACGGGACCCGAGCCGGAGAGAGGCCGCGGGGGGGGGGGGGGCAGGGGACCTGCAGAACGGACATTGTCGGGGCGGCCCGCAGGGCTGGCGCAGGAGCGAGTAGGGAACTTTCCCCGGCGGGACCGCTCCCTGCCCCGCATCCCCGCCGAACTAACGGGTTTGACAGATCGCCCCTAGCCCCCCAACCGTCGGAGTCCCTCTGCGGAACGGGGAGATGTGACCTGGGAACCCCTGGATCGGAGCTGGGACCCCCGTTCGCAAAGGGTTGGAGGGTGGGGGTCTCCTGGTCCCGTCCCCGACGTCAGAGCAACCGGTGTGTACGGCGGGGCGGGGTTCGGCCCAACGGCGGGCCTGTATGTCAGATCACCGCCTGTCTGTCAGATCACCCCTTGTCTGTCTGATACCCCGAAACTCGCCCGGGGAGCATCGCGGCTCCGGGGCTCGGAGAAAGCCTTAAAGGACGGCGGGGTTGTCCCCCGAGAGGGCGACCGCCTCGGGGGCTGCAGGAAATTGCCCCGAGCCCCCTCGACACCCCGCCAAAATCTCAGCCTTGGGCCGGGGGTCACCTTTAAGGTCTCCGGGGTCTGTCTCCACTGGGGACAGCGGGAGAGGCGGAGGCTGGGGAGGCCAGCCGGACCTTTAGCTGGGCTTTTTCCACGTCACGTCGCCCCATCCGCCTGCCCGCCCGCCCGCCCCGCGAGGGAAGTTTGCCGGGCCAGTTTGCTGCCAGGGCAGCATGAATGGAGCCCGACCCCCTTTCCGCTCCCCGCCCAGCAGGTCTCCGCTCCTGGCCTGGAGATCCCCGCCCCTCGCCCCTGGGGGTCCCTGCCCCGATTTGGGGGAGGCTGAGGAGGTGCGTTTCACCCTCACTGGGCGGAGTGGTCTCCCCGCCAGCCCGCGGCCTGTCCACTTCCACTGACGAAGGCAGGCACAACCGTGGACAGGGGCAAAGCCAAGAGGGTAAAGACCAGCCAGAACACTCAGCCCTGAGACCTGCCTGGACCCCTGGGGTCAGAGCCCCCATCAACCCCGTGGGGGAGGCCGAGCGGCCCGACCAGCGCCAGGCCGCGACCGCCTCCCTTCCTAGCGTCGCCGGTTTCTCGGCGAAGACAGCTAGCGCTCAGGGGTCTTGGACAGCCGTGTCCGGGCCTTTCCTTGCAGTGGTCTGGGGCCGGAGGGCAGGAGCCGGACTCGCGGCGCGGGCTGGCCCGGGGTCTCTAACCGTTCTGGCTCCCGACCCCCTGTGAAGGCGCATTGCTGCTCAGGGCCGGGAAGTTGAAGGCTAGAGCGAAGTGGGGTTGGGGGAAGTGGGCCGAGGGGAAAGGAGCCCGGAGGGGGTAGGTGTGAGGAGGGGAGCTTTGGGCTGGGGGAGGGGAACCCGGCGGAGGGGCGGCAGGCCCAATATTTCAGCCTTCTTGATAATTCCCAAAGCTCTGGGCTCCGTCCTGGGCTTAGGGGGCTCTGTCTTGGGCTAGGGGGCTCGGCTCAGGGCTAGGGGGTTCCTTCCAGGGCTAAGGGTCTCCGTTCAGGGCTAGGGAGTTCCGTCCGGGGCTAGGGAGCTCCGTCCAGGGCTAGACGGCTTCGTCCTAGGCGAGGGGGCTCTGTCCTTCGCGAGAGGACTGCCCTGGGCTAGGCGGCTCCGTCCTGGGCTAGGGGACTGTGCTCCGGGCTAGAGGGCTCTATCCTGGTGTCCCTCCTGGCCTCTGTCCTGGTCCCGCAGATTCCGTCCGGGCTCTGAGCCGTCTCGCCCCCCCCAGGCCCCGGAGGCCGCGGCGCCCGAGCTCTCTCGACTTCCATTCGGCCTTTGTTGCCGCGCCCGGATTAGCATTTTAACAACCCCGAAGTGAATTTATGCCGTTCTCCCTCCTCGGACGCGGAGGGTAGCTCATCCGTCATCCCGTCCTTGGCCACAGCGGGCTTCTGGCCGCGGGCCTCGGGGCCCGTTCGGGGCCGTTCGGAGCCGCAGAGATCACCCGAGTGTGAACGGCCCCGCTGGAGGCGGCCCCCGGCGGCCCCCGCCGCCCCCCGCCCACGGCAGCGCGGTCTGGCAGCGGGAACTGAAGTGAACAGCCGGGGAGCTGAAGTTGTTTTATTTGGCCGGTCTTTCGCCCGGTGCTCTTATCGGCGGGCGGCCCCACCGGGGAGGATAGGAGGGAAAGAGGGAGGGGAGCAGGGCTTCTTCTGCCTGGATGGAAAGGGGAGAGGGAGGGTCGCCCCAGCCCGGCTCGTCCCAGCCCCTGCCCGGCTCGCCCCTGCTCCTGTTCAACGGCTGCCTCTTGGAGCTGATCATTAGTCCCCCGGAGCCGGGAATGAGAAGGGGCCGCCCTGCGCCGCTCAGGCGGGACGCCAGGCCGTGGCGAGGCCCAGGAGGGCGGAGGCAGGAGAAGGGGAGCGGGGGATTAGGGGGCCGCCCTCGGTACAGCGGGTCACGAGACTTCGGGTGGCCCCGGGGCCGAGCAGCGGGAAGGAGCGTGGAAGAACCGGGGCGGCGTCCCGGGGGAGGGGAGCGTCCCGTCGGGCCCCGTGCTGTCGCAGCCCCCCGGATGGCTGCCGGGATCACCGTCGCCGGGAGCCTCCTCCCATTGGTTGGGCACTATTTCTCCGTCGCCGGGAAAAGAGGCGCCGGGAAATTGAGGGGTCCGCGGGGGTCCCGTCGATGCACCCTCCCACCCGCGCTCCACCGGCCTGGGGACGCCCCGAAACTGCCCTCCACGTGGACAGCGGAGCACCGGGGCATCTCCGGCCGACGTCGTGTCTGCTGCTCGGGGTTGGGACCGCTCGAATATTTGGCCCCTGGCCGGGACCTATGCCCCCTGAGCAGGCCCAGGAGAAGCCCTGGAGCTTAAAGTCTATCGGGGAGACAGGCATTAAAGTAAATTACAGATAGGGGAAGCAACATGGCCTAGTATTCATTCATTCATTCATTCATTCATTCATTCAATAGTATTTATTAAGGGCAGAGCACTTTACTAAGCGCTTGGAATTACAATTCGGCAACAATTGAGAGAACTCGACCCTGAGAGTCAGAGGAGGTGGATTCTAGCCCTAGCAATACCACTTGACTGCTGTGTGACTCTGGACAAGTCACTTCATTTCAGTGCACCTCAGTTTCCTCATCTCCCTCCTCTCAGACTGTGAGCCCTTGTGAGACAAAGACTGTCCGAACTGCTTATTTTGTATCTCCCCCAACACTTAATAGGGTGGCTGGTACACAGTAATTGCTTAATACCGCAATTATTCTTATTTTGGTAGAAAAACCAGGGTCAACCAGGCTGGTGACTTCTTGCTGCAGTCAATGGTGTTTCTTGAGCACTCACTGGGTGCAGAGCACTCTACTGATTGCTTATAAGAGTACGATACAACAGAGCTGGTAGACATGTTCCCTGCCCACAATAAGTTTACAGTCTAGTAGAGACTGCCCACAGCAGTGGAGGAGGTGCCACGGTGTCCTCGCTCACTGGTGCCATTGATGGGGATTTTCAGACCCCCATCTCCACTCAGCTCAGCCCCAGCAGAGGGGCCCGGGACTCTGCCGAACTCCTGGGTCCAGGCTGAGGGGTTCTGAATCGGAGAGACACACTTGGACTCATCTGTTAGTCTTTGGTGTCCCTTAGTAACTCAGAAGGGAGCTTGGAACATACGTTCACCTCCACGCGGGTCCTCCTGCACAGGCCTACCTGACTACCTCCACCTTCGCCTGCTCCAGTTCTGATGCCTGAGTGTATTAGCGCGTTCAGCCGTGCACAACCGCATGCCCATGTGCTGTCAGCAAGCGAGCTGGTGCGGACACCCCCACCCACAGCCGCAAAAGCAGCACAAATGTGAACTCCAGACTGCTCGCTTCGCTCCTCTCAAACCAACCTACTCACTGGACTTCATTCTCGTCTCTCCCGCTGTCACTGCCGGCGGCCTCTTGCTCACGCCCCCGCCTCTGCCTGGAACTGCCTTCCTTCTTCACCTTCAGCAGACCAATGCTTTACCCGTCTTCAAAGCCCTTCTGAAATTCTGTCTTCTCCTAGAGGCCTTCCCTGTTTAATCACTCCTCCCCCCACCCAATTTCCCCCAACTGTCATTTCAGCACTTGCTTCTTCCCCACCCCACAGCACTAATGTTTTCATGTCTGTCTCCCCTGCTAGATTGTAAGCTCCTTGAGGGTAACTCTATTGGACTCGCACAGTTTAGTGCTCTTAGTGCTCTGCCCACAGTAGGTGCTTGAGGGGAGGACAGCGGGGAAGAGGATGGGGAGGACGGGGAGCTCCGGATGGCCTGGGCGCCCTGCACAGCCTCACCCGGCCCAGGGGTGCAGTCCTGGCTGGGCGACTAGGCTTTCCACAGGAGGTGTCAGGTGGCCTTAGCCGGGCCCTCTCTGCCTGCCCAACCCCAGTCCGTGCCGCCCCCCCCAGTCCTGTCCAGGCCCTGGTGGGCAGGGCAGTGCACACAGTTCATACCCAAATGGACTGCGAGCCCCATGTGGGGCAGAAAATGCATCTGATACTCTTGTCCCTTCCCCAAAGCTCAGTACAGTACCTGACACAAACAAATGCTTAATAAATACCACTATTATTATCATCATCATTGCCAAGCAGCCTTCTCTGAGGCCCCCCCAAGCACAAATACCCTTTCATACCTCCACCCCAGGGAGTGAGGCGTCTGACCAGAGGGTCAGCAGGTCACCTCTCCCTTCTGGTCAGAAAAAAGGCTGGTCCATTGGCCATGTGGGCCAGGGCCCCCAGCCCCATCCGGCTGCGACCTGGTAGCCCCAGGCCTCATCCAGCTGGGACCTGGTAGCCCCCACTGGTCTCTGTACTTGCTTCCGCTACTCTCTCTTTGCTTCGAGCCTGGCTGGGGACTCGAGAGGAGACCAGGCTCCTCAGGCCACCGCCCAAGACTATAAGCTGGTTGTGAGCAGCAACTCATAATAATAATAGTGATAACTGTGGTGTTAAGCACTTAATATGTGTCAGGCACTTTGCTAAGCACTGGGGTGGATAAAAGCAAATCAGACTGGACATAGTCCCTGTCCCATATGAGGCTCACAGTCTTAATCCCCGTTTACAAAGGGAACTGAGGCACAGAGGAAGTGAAGTGACTTGCCCAAGGTCACACAGCAGATAAGTGGTAGAGCCAGGATTAGAACTCAGTTCTTTCTGACTCCCAGACCCGTGCCATGCTGCCTTTGTGTTATTGTCCTCTCCCAAGCATTCAGTACAGTTCCCTGCATGCGGTAAGAGCTCAATAAATCCAATTAATTGATTGACTGATCTTCCCCTCAGTGGCCCAAGCCCCTGAGCTGCATCAGAATGCCCCCAGCCACATTGAGGCAGTCATGAGAGCTGGGCAGTGCTAGGGCTGGGCTCTCTTTGGCCTGGTCATCAGTGGCCCATGTGAAAGCATGATCCCTTATGACAGTGAGGGGTCAATCTCTCCTGGTGATGGCACTTGGTTTCTCATGGTGCTGGGGGGGTCTATGTCTCACCCACAGATGGTCAGTCTCCTCTGTGATGGCTCTCAATCTCTCCCAACAATGATGTTCAGTGTCTCCCTGTGGTCATGCGGGTCAGTATCTTACCCACGGGTGGTCAGTCTCTCACTTGGGTGGTGTTGGCATCTCAGGGTTCCAGGGTCAGCCTCTATGGAAATACTGGGTTGATCTCCAAGTGGGATCAGAGTGTGAAGGAAGGTTAGTGGGTCAGGATGAAGGGAATGTGAGTGTCACAGTGAAGGATGGTCAGTGTGTCAGGGTGACAGGGGTCTAAGTGTCACAGTCTTAACGTCACAGTGGTTGTCATGGCGATGGAGAGTCGGTATGTGGTGGCCAGTGGGGGTGACAAATTTGTGTGATGCAGAGAGCAGAGCAGCACAAATGTTTTGGAGTAGAAGTGGGTGCTCCCCCCATTCCCTAGGGCCCCCAAACTGGCTCTCAGCCCGGGCCAGTTGTTCTGGGTGACTGGGTTTTGGGGTTGCTGGACCCTTTGTTCCTACTCGACTGTAAACTCCTTGAGGGCAGAGATCATTTCTCCCAATACTACTGTATTGTGCTCTCCCAGTGCTCTGCATATAGTCATGCTCAAAACATGCCATTGAATGTTTGGCTGGGGAGCGACTGATCTATGTCCTCTGAGTAGCGGGTGGAGGGGGACCTCCATGGCAGAGAGGAGCCTGAGAGAGTAGAGCCTTGGCCGGGAGCTCATGACAACGTCAGTGCTGTTCCCCTGGGTCGATGGTGGGGGAGAGACTGAGTGGGGCGGGGTGTAAAGCTGGTGGGCAGGTCCACAGCTAGGGCAGGCCCAGAGTGACGGGACAGGACCAGGACTGGGCCTGCTCCTGTGGCCGGGGACGGGAAGGGAAGGAGATTGCTGTTTCATTAAAATTCCAATCCCACTTCCCCGATCTCCTTGCTGAGTCGGCAGCTGCATTTCTGTCTCTGCTCCCACGGATGTGCCATTGTTTTCGCCACGATGACATTCATCCCTTCCCCCAAACCTGCCCATCCACTGCCCGCTGGCAGCCTGACACTCAGCTCTGGGGATGCCCCCACCATTCCCGCTGTGGCTGCTGCCCCTCCACGAGGCAGTATGTCTGCTGCACCCTTTTGCTGGCTGTGCCCTCAGGGGCCCTGGCTTCCTGCGCCAGGCTACCCTGCTAAGGGAGCCCCGGGGACTGGCTGACTCTGACAGAAGTGGCGCCCATTTAACCCAGCCGGTCAAGTCTCAGAGCTCCCTTTCTCCCATTCCCCTGCGCCAGGCACCGTGCCCGGAGCCCCTAGTTGCCGTCCTCCCCCGAAGGCCCGAGCCAGCCATGAGGCTCCTCCTGCTCCAGGCCTGGACCACGCTGCTCGCCGTCCCCCGGCTCTGGGCCGCCAGCTTTCCTGAAGATGAGGAACCCATCAACGCCGTGGACTCTCTCTGTGAGTGCCCAGGACAGGGGCTCTGGGAGGCAGGGGGCGACCTGGGCCCTCTGGCCCCTTCGCCCCCTTTCAGAGGGGCTGTATGGGGTCCCGAAGCCCCCCCCAAATTCAGATTCCAGTCTCCAGGGCTACCCACCCCACGGGGCTTGGCCTGGATGGGGTCGGACCATCGTTGGCTGCCCCCTGGAAAGCAGGTAGGGTAGAAAAGATCCTTCCCTCCTGCCCTGCTCCTGCCCTCCTCTTGCCCCATTCCTGCTCCACCCCTATCCCGCTCCTGCCCCTCCCTTTCTCGTTCTTGCACCGCGCCCACCACACACCTTCCCTACCCCTTCTCTGCCCGTCTCCTGCCCTTTGCCATTGCTGCTGAGGTGCATCCAGACTGCTCTGAGAGGAGTGCAGCAACATCCCTCCCCACCCATGATCGCCCAGTCAATCCATGCCTCCCCTTGCTGCTGTGGCCACTGCTGCCGGCCCCAGTGATGGAGCTGGTGGCCTCACATAACGAAATGGCCACTTTCCCTGCAGACACCCAGCAGTACCCAGTGTTCAGGGGACGCCCTTCTGGCAACGAATCTCAGCACCGGCTGGACTTTCAGCTGATGGTGAAGATCCGAGATACTCTGTTCATCGCAGGCCGGTAACTCCCTCCCTGGGATGGGGACATGGAGTGGGAGCCATGGGACAGGAGCCTGTGGTGGGGAGGGCATAGGTTGGGGGCATAGAGCATAGGGTGGGAGCATGTGACCCAACTGTTATCTGGACCATAACGCTGTCTGCGACATGGCCATGACTTCCATGATCCTGGCTATGACCCCACCCATGACCTAGCCGTGACCCCATCTGTGACCCTGCAGCTTCTCTCCTAACCGCAGGGATCAAGTTTACACTGTGAACCTGAATGAAGAGCCCAAAGCTGACATCATTCCACACAAGGTGAGTGGTCATGATGGACTTGCTTTCCTCCCGCTCGCGTGCCCACCCCTCGCCACCCCTCTCGGTCGCTCGACCGACCCCGAGGGGCCGACTTTTGTTCTGCACAGAAGCTGGTGTGGCGGTCGAGGCAGCAGGACCGAGAGAACTGTGCCATGAAGGGAAAGCACAGGGTGAGTTTACCTGAGGCCAACATTCCCGGGCTGGGGGTCACGGGGGGAGGTGGGAGGCAGGGGAGGAGGAAGAGGAGGCATCGGCAGGTGGAGGCCAGACCCTCCCCGGGGTTGATGCATGGGCCTCCCCCCAGGATGAATGCCACAACTTCATTAAGGTGTTTGTCCCGAGGAACGACGAGATGGTCTTTGTCTGCGGCACGAATGCCTTCAACCCCATGTGCCGATACTACCGGGTAAGGCGCCAGGCTCTCTAGCACCACCCCAGTGGGACGGGGTGTCCAGCCATGGGTCTGTCTGTCCGTCCTTCCACCTGTCTTTCTGCCTGTCCCTAGAATTCCAGCAGCATGCTAACAGAAGACAGGGACAAATTGGATACTAGCCGTAGGTTTTCCTCCCTCAGCTGAACACCCTGGAGTACGATGGGGAAGAAATCAGTGGCTTGGCACGGTGTCCATTCGACGCCAGGCAGACCAATGTGGCTCTCTTTGCAGGTGAGATGCTGCAAGATAATAATAATAATAATGGCATTCGTTTAGCGCTTACTATGTGCCAAGCACTTTTCTAAGCGCTGGGGGGATACAAGGTAATCAGGTTGTCCCTCTTGGGGCTCACAGTCTTGATCCTCATTTTACAGATGAGGTATCTGAGTCACAGAGAAGTTAAATGACTTGCCAAAAGTCCCAAAGCTGACAAGTGGCAAAGCCGAGAGTAGAATCCACGACCTCTGACTCCCAAGCCCGTGCTCTTTCCACTGAGCCATGCTGCTTCTCTAAGATGCATTACAGGACTGATCGACCAGTTAATCTTTCCGTTCATCCATCTATCCACCATTCTATTCCGTTAGTTAGATGCCGCGAGGACAAATCCAGGGACAACTTGGCCAGGGACAAACAGGGAGAGACGGTGCTGCAGAAGGGAGACTCAAGAAGATTGGATGGTTCAGGCTGGGTCACTGTGGGGAGAGTCAGGGATGGAGAGGAGAGAGTTGGGGGGTTTGAATGGTCCATCCCTAAACATAAGAGAAGCAGCATGGCTTAGTGGAAAGAGCACGGGCTTAGGAGTCAGAGGTCATGGGTTCGAGTTCCTGCTCTGCCACTTGTCATCTGTGTGACCTTAGGCAAGTCACTTCACTTCTCTGGACCTCAGTGACCTCATCTGTAAAATGGGAATTATGACGGTGAGCCCCACGTGGGACAACCTGATTACCTTGTATCTACTCAAGCGCCTAGAACAGTGCTGGGCACATAGTAAGTGCTTAACAAATACCAACATTATTATAAGGGTGGGTATCTAGGAAGGTAACCAACACACGGTTCTTCCCAACATCCTGGTATTGCTGTTGGAGACGGAGTCCTGGGCCAGACAGGCCATGAGACTGACCAGAAATGGTGATTGGGGGCTGAGGGTCACAGACGGAGTTGGTCTGATGGCCCAGGTGATAGTAATAATAATAATGATGATGGTATTTGTTAAGTGCTTACTATGTGCCAAATACTGTTTTAAGTGCTGGGGTAGATACAACATAATCAGGTTGTCCCACTTGGGGCTCATAGTCTTCACCCCCATTTTACAGATGAGGTAACTGAAGCACAGAGAAGTAAAGTGGTTTGCCCAAGGTCACACAGCAGACAAGTGGCAGAAGGGGGATTAGAACCCACGTCCTCTGACTCCCAAGCCTGTGCTCTTCCACTAAGCCACACTGCTTCCTGGCTACTCGAGCCAGGGAGAGTGGGTGTGCTGTTCTACTCTTAATCACTGACCCTGCACTAAATCAATACTATTGATTGATTGATTGGTTTCAGATGGGAAACTCTACTCTGCCACTGTGGCCGACTTCCTGGCCAGCGATGCCGTGATCTATCGGAGCCTGGGTGATGGCTCAGCTCTGCGGACCATCAAATACGACTCCAAGTGGATCAAAGGTAATGGCCAGGGCCACTGGTGGCTGGTGATTCATCTCCCCGCCCCTCGGCCGGCTGTCACTGCCTAATGCTATTGGTTTGAGGGGACAGGGGACAGAGGGGCCAGTTTGGGGGTTAGTCTCAGGGCCGGTCTGCCGGCCAGCCTGGTGCCGTGCTCAGTGGACTAGAATCAGCATCTGCGTCTCATTGCGTGACCGGGCCTCTGCTTCCCCATCTGTAAAATGGGCCACAGAGAGCCAGCCCCTGCTGCAAGGGGCCACTATCCTTCTGTCTGAGGGCTCCGCGCTGACCCGTCCACCTCCTGGGGCCCCTTTCAGAGCCGCACTTCCTGCATGCCACCGAGTACGGGAACTTTGTCTACTTCTTCTTCCGTGAAATCGCCGTGGAGCACAACAGCCTGGGCAAGGTGAGAGTCCCGGGGGACAGAGATGACCCCTGCCCCTCTGGCCCCTTGCCCTCAATGCCCATTGGGGTCTCTGGGGTTTTGCCATCTCTCCGAGTCTGCTGCCAGCATCCCACAGTTGGAGTCTGTTAGAGCCGGGGCCTGGGGCATCCTCTGTCCCGTATGCATTCCCTGCACTAAATGCAGAGCTTGACACCCAATGGGCACTCATTGAGTGCCATTCCCAGGACTGACCTGACCTGTAGCCAGGAGGAACAGGTAAAGCTGCTGAACTCTGGCCCCACACAGGCTTCAGCACTGTTTCTGAGGTCACTCTGTGGACCCCTGAGCTGGGTGTGCTGACCCCCACGGCCAGGCCTCACCAGCACTGAGGCCCTCCAGGAAATCTTGGGCCCGGGCTCCTCCCCTAGTGCCTCAGCACTCTGCCTAGCGGTTTCTGAAGGCAGTTCTCAAAGCAACCCATTCCCTCCCTTGCCTTCTCTCCCCCTCCCCCTTCTCCCACTCTCGCCTCTCTGCCCCTTTCTCCTTTCTGTTCCCCCTCTCCCCGTTCCACCTATCTAGATCCTCCCACCCACCGTGTCCTCCCGCACCCTCTGCATGGGGATTTTCGGTAATTCCCAGTGGTTTATGGTTTGGGTATGGCCCCCTCCCCCTCCTCCCGGGGATTTTCAGTAATTTCTAGGGGTTTCTAGTTCAAGCATGGGCCCTCAGTATCCCCGCCTGAATCTTTGTCCACGGTTCAAGCCCTCTGCTGGCTGGTTCTCGGAGTCGGGACTTGGAGCTGGGACTCGGAACCGGTACCAAGAGCCAGGACAGTGTGGCAAGCAGGCTGCGGTGTGGCAGGGAGCAGCCAAGATTTTTGTGATTGCTCAGTGAGGCGTATGCACGGCCTGACTAGCCAGCTTCCCCGGAGGGTAGAGGGGGTACCCCCATCACACACCTACACATGCCACACCCCTCTGGGCCACTCCTCGGGTGGGGCCGAGGAGGGGCCTGTCAGTCCTGGGGATCCTGTCTCCATCAACCCTCCATCGTGTGCCTACCCCCTGTACACCCCTTGCCTGCTCCGGCACCTCACCGTGCTCATGCCTGACAGGCGGTCTACTCCCGCGTCGCCCGAATCTGCAAAAATGATGTAGGGGGCTCCCAGCGCGTCCTAGAGAAGCACTGGACCTCTTTCCTGAAAGCCCGGCTCAACTGCTCCGTCCCTGGTGACTCCTTCTTCTACTTCGACGTTCTGCAGGCTGTCACAGACATCCTGTCTGTCGGTGGGGTCCCCACCGTGCTGGGGGTCTTCACCACGCAGCTCAACAGGTGAGGGGAAGGTGGGACCCCAGGGTACTGGGTGGAGGCTCCCTCTGACCCCCATCACTCCAGGGTCCGCACCCACTAGTGACGCCTCTGGCCCCGCCCGCAGCATCCCCGGCTCGGCCGTCTGCGCCTTCAGCATGGATGACATTGAGAAGGTGTTCGAGGGCAGGTTCAAGGAGCAAAAAAGCCCGGACTCCGTCTGGACCGCCGTGCCGGAAGAGCGGGTCCCGAGCCCGAGGTAGAGCCTCCCGGCTAAGGGGTTCTTGCGGGGGTGGAGGGGTGTCTCCTTCTGCTCTTCACACTGTCCCACAGCTGTGGGCCTTCGAGTCTTGGAGGCAGTGACAAGAGCAGGAAATGCTACCGTCCCCAGCTGGAAGTGAACATCCTATTCTGGCTCACAGGGGTCCTGGCAGCTGGAAACATTAAGTGGCCCGGGGGTGTCATACAGATACATGGACAAGCATCCATGCCAGGTCCTTGGAAAGAGCATTAGGGGTGGAGAGGGGATAGTCAGGGCTATGGGATGGATGGTGCTGGGTCACTGGGGAAGAATCAGGGATGGTGAGGAAAGAGGGGTGTTGGATAATCCATGTTGGGTCAATGTAGGAGAAACAGGGATGGAGTAGAGAGAGTCAGGGGTGTTGGTCCATGCTGGGTCACCGAGGGAGGGTCAGGGAAGGAGAAGGAAGTGTCAGGGGTGTTGGATGATCTGTACTGAATCACTGGGAAAGAGTCAGAGGTGCAGAGAGGAGAGTCAGGGGTGTTGGATAATCTGGTTGCGTCAATGGGGGAGAATCAAGGATGGAAAGGGGAGAGTCAAGGGTATTGGATGGTCTGTGCTAAATCACTGTGGGAGAGTCAGAGGTGTTGGATGGTCCATGCTGGGTTGGGAGAGAGAGTTGGAGGTGTGTTATCCATCACTAATTGTAAGGGTGGGTGTCCGGAGGGTAACTAACCCACGCACGGTTCCTCCCAGCATCTCGGTGCCCCCGAGAAGGATGACGTCCTGGGCTGGATAATGGTGGAGCCGCCCCTGGTGGTGGGGTGGGGGACGGTGGGGCAGGAGGCTTCTCGGGGCAGATCTGAAGGTGTCACCTTCCCCCAGGCCAGGCTGCTGTGCGAGGCACGGTCTCGCTGAGGCCTACAGAACATCCATCGACTTCCCCGACGAAACCTTGTCTTTCATCAAGTCTCACCCGCTGATGGACTTGGCTGTCCCCTCCCTCGCTGAGGAGCCATGGTTCACCAAGACCCGCGTCAGGTAGGGCCGGCCCACCTGGTCTTATCAGCCGCGCCTCCCACTGAACCCCTTGCCCTCTCTGTCTGCTGCCTCGCTCCATGCTCACCAGAGTTACGGTGCTGATTCCGCACCGACTTCATGCTGAGCATTCGCCGTGTGCTGGAGTCCAGGCAGGGTCATCAGGTTGGATGCAGTCCCCATCCCTCGTGCGCCTCTTGAGATAAGCAAGAGTGAGGGATCTGACCCTCGTTGGAAGGGTAAGGACACTGAGGTGCAGCGATTTGTCAGTCAGTTGTATTTATTGAGCACTTACCTGTTTGCGGAGCACTGTACTAAGTGCTTGGGAGAGTACAGTATAACAATAAACAGACACATTCCCTGCCCATAACGAGCTTACAGTCTAAAGACTGCCCGGGGTCAACCCGCAGGTTCGGGAAGAGCAGGGACGGGAGCCCGGGACCCCATCTCCCAGCCCGTGTTCTGCCCACCAGGTACCGCCTGACAGCCATCGCGGTGGATGCGGCAGCCGGGCCCTACCGGAACCACACGGTGATGTTCGTGGGTTCCGAGGCGGGGGTGCTGCTCAAGGTGCTGGCCGAGACCCGGCCGCCGTCTCTGAATGGCAGCGTGCTTCTGGAGGAGATTGATGCCTACCACCAGGCCAAGTATGCACGGCCCCGCGCCCAGTGTGACCTCGTCATCCGTCCCACCACCCACCCGCCAAGGGTCGCTTTCTCCGGGCTATTTAGCGGCCTAGTTTACTTCCCTCCCCTCTCTGCCACCCACCGATGATGATGGTATTTGTTAAGCCTCTACCGTGTGTCAAGCACTAGTCTAAGCACTGGGGTAGAAACAAGTTAATCAGGTTGGCCACAGTCCCTGTCCCACATGGGGCTCAGAGTCTTAATCCCCATTTTACAGATGAGGGAACTGAGGCACAGAGAAGTGAAGCGACTTGTCCAAGGTCACATAGCGGACAAGTGGCGGAGCCAGGATTAAAACCCAAGTCCTTCTGACTCCCAGGCCCGTGTTCTGTTCACTAGGCCATGCTGGTTCTCTGCTGGGAGGGTCTGGCTCCCTGGGGGCAAGCGACGGGATGGTGAGTCTTCGGCCACAGCTGGACCGGCATGACTGCCCATCTGCTGAAGACCAAACGCTCTCATCCCCCCACGGACCTTGGTGTAGGCAGAGCAGTGGATTCAGGGGCCGCCCACGGGCAGGGCGGATTGTAGAACTGGAGGAGAAAACTCCCCTCGCTCCCAACCCAGCTGAGGAGAGAGGCGTTGGTCCTCACGTGTGTGCCGGGCAGGAACTGCAGCTCGGGACACGGGTGCCCTGAGCTGCAGGACACGAGTGCTCCCCCCGCCCCCGGCCCCCCTTCGCCGCCGCCCCCTCCTCTGTGGGCCTTGGCCATTTGCCCGCCTCCCACGATGTGCTGGGCTCCAGGGCCTGACCGCCTAGGTGGCCCGTACCGACCGCCGCCTCGGCCTCCAGGTGCAGCCGGGAGAGTGATGAGGACCGGAAGATAATCGCACTGCAGCTGGACCCAGAGCACCATGCCGTGTTTGTGGCCTACACCGGCTGCGTCGTCCGCGTCCCCCTGAGCCGCTGTGAGCGCTTTGGCTCCTGCAAGAAGTAAGAGGGGCTCCGTGCCCAGGGAGGCTGTCGGGAATGGAGCCGAAAGCCGTAGGTGCTCAGGGGCTGCAGGAGCTGGGGGGCTGCTGAGGTTGGGGGCTGGGAAACATGGGGGCTGGAAGGTTGGGGTTTCAGGGGTTGTGGGGCTGTGGGTAGCAGCAGCACACCGCATTTGGCTCCTGTGCAGATCTTGCATCGCATCGCGGGACCCGTACTGCGGCTGGCTGAGCACAGGAGTGTGTGGGCGGGCGGCGGCGGGGACGCTGTAAGTGGGATCGGAGCCCCCAGGCCCGGGACGGGATCAGGAGGGTGGTGGGGGGGCAATGTCGGTGATGGGGCCGGGGGGATCAGGGGCCAGGAATTGGGGGGCTTCGTTCTGAGCGATTCTGCCTGGGGAGGGAGGGGGAATCCGTGGCCTGTCCCTGGGCCTCCCCCTTGTGGCGATCCGTGGTAGCCAGTCGCTTCTCCCATTCCTTCTGTCTGGGCGACCCTCCGCTTCCATTCGAGTGTCAGCCCCCTGAAGCCAGGGTAGGTGGCCTCTTTTTTTTTATTGTGCTCATCCAGGCACTGGTAGGCACGGAGCACTGGGCACATCAGGCACTCAGGAAAGCCAGGATGTTGATAAATGATGATGATGCTTGCCAATAGTGCCCCTGGAACCAGTCACTCACTCAGTGTCATTTACTGAGCACTTTCTCTGTGCAGAACACTGTACTGAGCACTTGGTGGAAGGAAATAGAGTTAGCAGATGTGATCCCTGTCCTCAAAGAGCTTTTAGTCTAACGTGAGGAGATAGACACTAAAATAAATTACAGACAAGAGGAAGAAGAGTTTAAATAGAGTAATATGGAAATCCATAATAACAATTGTGATCTTTGTTAAGTGCTCTGTGCCGAGCACTGCACGAAGCATAGATACAAGGTAAACAGGTCAGACATGGGACTCCAGTCTAACTAGTAGGGAGATCAGGTATTGCATCCCCATTTCACAAATGAGGTAGCTGAGACCCAGAGAAATTAAGTAACTTGCCCAAGATCATGCAGCAAGTAAGTGGCAGTGTTAGGATTAGAACCCAGGCTCCTTCTCTTTCCATTAGGTCACACTGCTTTATGCATGCAAAATCCATAGGTGCAAAAGTGCAGCAAGAGCTGTGGGTTGGGGGTATTAAGTGCTGAAGCAGCAGCTGTGGGAGTACAAGCTGGTGAGATGAAAGACTAATCAGGAAAGGCCTTCTGGAGGAGATGGGCTTTCAGAAGGGTTTTGAAGCGGGAGGACTTCCAGGCAGGAAGAGAGCATAAGCGAGAGGTCCATGATGAGAGCGATTCATTCAGTCATTCAATTGTATTTATTGAGCACTTACTATGTGCAGAGCACTGTACTAAGCGCTTGGAAAGTACAATTCGAGAAGAGATGGAGACAATCCCTACCCAACAACGGGACTGAGGCACAGTAAGTAGGGTTAAGGGGAACAAAGTGCAAACTGAGCTGCAGTGGGAGGAGAGGCAGGATAAGTAAGAGGAAGAGAGCAGATGGAGGGATAGGCAACCATGTGGGATAGGGACTGTGTCCAAACCATTTATCTTGTATTTTTCCCAGCGCTTAGAACAGTCCCTGTTACATAGTAAGCGTATAGAATAAGTGTATAGAATTCCGCAATTACTATTATTACTGGAGGTTTTTGACGAGTAGGGAGACAGGAGAGGAACGATGTTTTAGAAAAATGATCCTATCATCGGAGAAAAGTGCAGCCTGGAGACGGGGAGAGGCTGGAGGCAGGGAGATCGGCAAGGAGGCTGATGCGGTAGTCAAGTCGGGAACGTGACAGGTGCCTGGACCAGCCGGAAATGTTGTGTAGTGAGAATGCCAGGATTTATTGATTGACTGAATATGGAGGTTGAAAGAGAGGGAGGTGTTGAGGATAATGCCAAGGTTTTTGGCCTAAAAGATGTGGAGGATGGTGGCGTTGTCAATGGTGATGAGAAAATCTTCGGGAGGAGTTTAGATTTGGTCATCTTGAGCTGGAGATGCTGATGGAACATCCAAGTGGAGATGGCCTGGAGGCAGTAGATGTGAGACTGTAGAGAAGGAGAGGTAGGGGATGGAGTGGTAGATTTGGAAATCGTTCTCACAGAGGTGGTAGTCGGAGCCGTGAGACCAAATGAGTTCTCCAAAGAGTGGGTGTAGAAGGGAACCCAGAACTGAGCCCTGAGGGACTCTCACAGTTAGGGCGTGCGAGACAGAGGAGGAGCCCACGAAAGGGACTGAGAAGGAGAACCAGGAGAGGACAGTCAGTGAAGGCAAAGTTGGACAATGTTTCCAGGAGAAGGGGGTGGTCGACGGCATCGAAGGCAGCTAGAGAGAGTTCGAGGGAGATTAGCCTGGAGTAGAGTCTATTTAGGTGATCTGCGTGGCCGGGTGACGGGTGGATCGGTGACAGGGCACGTGTGCAGATGGGCGCTGCTCACTGAAACCTCCTTTGCTCCTCCAGCGCCGGAGGCTTTGAGCAGGACACCGAGTCCGGGCACACGGCACACCTCGGGGAATGCCACGGTAAGCTAGGGTACTGCGGGCGGCCTTCCGGCCGAGCCCCGGGGGGGCAGCGCCCCTGCCTCACGCCAAGTGTCTGCGCTCCCCACCCTGAGAGACAACTTGGCCAGCGCTGGGCTCCTCGGTCCGGGGAGCCCGGGGGGGACGGAGTCAGTTTCCTGCTCCCCCGGCCCGTCCCGCGGCGCCGAGGCCCACTCCCGCTCCCCCTGCCTCTGGGCTCCTCCCAAGCTGCTGCCTTCGCCTTTGATTCCAGGCACCGATTTCCTGTTCCTTTAATTCTTTTAGACATTTTGCCTCCTCCAACCACACCAGATTACAAAACATCTGGCGGGCCAACATCTGGTTAGTTGTTTCTGCTTTTTGAATTAACGCCCCGTTCTCCCCGTTCATCGTTGACGGTGGAAGCGTGCTCACGCTCCGCCCACAGCCTGTCCGCCCTCGGGCTCAGCGCCCGCCGGGGGTCCGAGAGGAGCCTGCGGTGCGGGGCTGCCCCCTAACAGCTCCCTCGGCCGGGACCCCGCTCCCCTCCGGACCCTCCCCCCAACCCCTCCCGAATTCACTTAACATGGCTGCGCAGCCCGGCAGCTTCTCTCCTCTGTCCCCGCAGCCTGGTACCCTCTCTGCCTTTGCTACTGTCCACGGAGGTCAAACCTTCGTCTCGCCTCCTCTCCCCCACTTCCCCCTCTCCTATCTCCCCCATTCTTCCCCTCTCCCACCTCCCCCATCCTCTGCTCTTACCTTCCCCGTCCTCCGTTCTTTTCGCTTCCTCCTGTCCTCTTCCCACCTTCCCCGGTCCTCTGTTCTTCCCCCCTCCCCGTCCCTCTACTCTCCCCTATATCTCTTTCTTCTCTCGAGATTCTTATTTCACCCCTTCCCCATCCTCTTCCCCCTCCTCTCCTCATCCTATTCCTTCCCACGCCCCGGCCCTCCTGTCCAGTAAACGTACATTTCCCTCCCCTGAGGGAGCGACCCCATTAGTCTTGGAAGACCTGGCCCTAAACCAAAAGGGACTGAACTTGGGGTGAACGAGGCAGGGACCCTCGCCCCCCCTTATAGCCCCCGGGCCGGCCGACCGACCTCTCATCTGGCCACCAAAGCCCGGCGGTGGGGCTGCTGCCTTTCTCTCCGGGAAGGGCCACTGCCCCGCCGGGACTAGACCATCTCCCGGGCAGCTTCAGCTCTCGCGGGGAAGGGGCTGGTGGGCCCAAGCCGGGCGACCGTCTGTTTGACTGGGTCACACGTCTGCCTGGCCAGTGGCCTCCTCCCTTCCAGACGAGCCCCCTCAAGTCCGCGCTCGGGGGCTGGTCGGTCCGGACCTCGACGGCGGGGTCCGCGGGCAGACCGCGGCCATGCTGGGACCTTTCATCAGCCCCTCCAAGTCCAGCCCCCGCCCCGCAGCTCTCCGAGGTGCCAGGGGCTAAAATACCCCACCCCCGTCCCCATAAGAGGCGCCGCCCGTTCCCCTCTCCCCCTCCGGTAATCCAAATCTGTTTGCACCACAGACGTGACGCCCTCCTCGCCCTCCACTCCGGCTAGGGGGACTTCCCCCGCCCCGGCCCCGCGGGGGGCTGGACGCTGGAGACCCAGGCTGACCAGCTCTCGGAAGCTTGTAGTGCACGCCGACCCCAATCCCCCCGATTTTACCGGACCCCTAGCAGGGGTCCCCAAGGGTAAGGCCATGTCAGGGGGCCGTATGCCACAGGCTGGAAACCTGCCTCAGACTCGCCTGCCCCACTCCCTTTCTCACCTCCCAGATCTCCACCCCCTGTCCACCCCCCTACCCCCCACCCCGACCTCCATCCCTCGCCTGGCTGTTTCTCCCCCCACTTCCCCCTCCCTCCCTCCCTCCTTCGCGGGACCAAGGAGTTTCCAGGGCCCGACCGGGAGGAAGGGTCCGGAGGGACCTTCAGGGCCCGTTAGACGGGCCCGGGGCCAGCCCGGTCACTGCACACTCCCCCCTTCCCTCTCCCCTCTGCTTCCGCATCCCCCCCCCACCCCCGCCTCCGGTCTCCTGCCCGCCCTCACCCCAGGCCCAGCCCTCTTCCCTTCCTCCTGGCTCCTTCCCCCTCCTCGTGGTGCCCCCCACCCCTCCCTCCACTCCAAATCGCAGTCTCGAAGCAGGTTTCCAGTCCGCGGCCAGAACGGGCACTGACCCTTGTTTGTCCATTTCTGTTGGTTTGGGCCTGTCCGGTTCTGCTTTTCACTAGAGTTAGGCTCTCTCCCCCGGCCATTTCCTGACTTTCTTTCTTTCCCTCCCGCCCGGCGCCAGGGCGGCACTAACCCAGAGCCCGAACCCCGAGGGCGTTCGCAGGCCTCGCCGCTAACCCTCCTCTTCGCGCGCCGGCCGGCCGGCCGGCCGGCCAGGTCTCCGGTTGGGACCGGCCGAGGCCTCCTCCCGCTAACCCAGCCGCGGGGGGCGGCCACTGTCCGCCAGTGACTAATCCACGCCGCGGGACCAGCCTCTCTCCCTACCGAAGCGGGTCGGGGCCGGCGCGGGTCACGCGCCCTGGGGATCCAAGCCTGGAAAGGGCTCGTCTGGGCCGGGGTGGTCGGGGGGAAGCTAGTGGGGGCCGGGGAGCTGAGGGCACAGGGGGCCTGGGCAAGGAGGGGGAGCTAACGGGAAAGCCGAGTCGGTCTAGGGGAGCGCTGGGTTACGGGGGAGGCGGAGCTGGGCGGGAGGGGCTGGGGAGGAGTCGGGGGGCGTCGTCCACCTTCCTTCCTCCACGGTAGCGGGAGGGGAGAAGCCGGGGCCCCTCGGCGGGAGGGCGGGCCGGTAAGGGCCCGGCGGCGCCCCCGCGGCCCGCCCGCGCTCACCCAGCCTGCCCGCGGGTCGCGGGGTCGACAGGTGTCCGGTGGGACGTGCAGGCGTCCGAGTCCAGCCAGATGGTGCACATGAACGTCTTGATCACCTGCGTCTTCGCCGCCTTCGTGCTGGGCGCCTTCATCGCCGGCGCCGCCGTCTACTGCTACCGCGACGCCCTGGCCCGGCGGGCCCGGAAGATCCGCAAGGACGCCGAGTCGGCCCAGTCCTGCACGGACTCGGGCGGCAGCTTCGCCAAGCTCAGCGGCCTGTTCGACAGCCCCGTCCAGGAGTTCCAGCACCACGCCGGCTCCCCCAAACTCTACGCCACCCTGCTGACCGGCCGCAAGGAGGTCGCGCCGCCCCCCGCCGCCGGCGCCGACCCCCGCGCCCCGCCGCCCCCGCCCGAGCTGGCCGCGCTGCCCACGCCCGAGTCCACGCCGGTCCTCCAGCCGAAGCCGCCCCCGCAGGCCGGCCGGGGCCCGGCCGCCGGCCGCAAGGACGCGCCCCCGTTCCTCCCCGCCAGCCCCCCGCCGCACTCGCCCCTGGCCCCGGCCCACATCCCCAGCGCCATCGTGCTGCCCAACGCCACGCACGACTTCAACACGTCCTTCTCCAACTCCAACGCCTACCGGGCGGAGCGGGCGGCCCTGCAGGGCGCGGACCACCCTCTGGCCCCGCCGGCCGCCAGGCGGGACCCCCGCCGCGCCTCCGACTCCCGCCACGCCTTCCGCGAGCCCCGCAAACCGCAGCCGCCGCAGCGCGAGGGCGCGGCCGGGCCCGGGCCTCCCCCTCCGGCCCTGCTGGGGGACCTGGCGGGGGCCTCGGCCTCCCTGGTACTGGAGGCCATGGGCGGCCTGGCCGAGCTGCCCCCCAAGGTGCCCCACCGCGAGGCCTCGCTCTATTCGCCGCCGTCCACCCTGCCGCGGAACAGCCCGACCAAGCGGCTGGACGTGCCCACGGCGCCGGCCGCCGCCCTGACCTCCCTGGAGAGGCAGCGCGGCTACCCCCGGACCTCGGCCCAACGCCACTCCATCTCCGCCCTGCCCAAGAGCCTGCCCTCCCCGAGCGGCGGGGCCGCTGCGGGACTCCTGTTCCGCCAGCCCTGTGGGCCCCGCGGCGGCGGCGGCGGCGGCGGCGGCTACCTGCCCCCCGGCGCCGGGCCCAAGACGGACTACGGCCCGGGGCCGCCGGTCAACGGGCACCTGCCGCCGGCCCTGTCCCGGCAGAGCGGCTACGCCGGCCCCGGCACCCTCCCCCGCAGCGGGGTGAAGAGGACCTCCTCCCTCAAACCGGACGTGCCGCCCAAGCCCGCCTTCGCCCCGCAAACCCCCGCCGCCGTCCGGCCCCTGAACAAGTACAGCTACTAGGGCCGCCGTCCCGCTGGCCCGCTGGCCTCTTCTCCCTCCAGGCCGCCCGCTGGCCCCGGGACCCCCTGAAGGCGAGGGACCCGCTGGAGACGCAGACCACCCCCGTGGCCAAAGATCCGCTCTCCGCCCGGGGCCGCGCCGCCCCCAGCCCCCCGGGCCGGGGCCGGGGCCGGGGCCGGGCCCCCTAGGCTCCGGTTGCGGGGCGGGGGCGGCGGGGGCGGGACGCGGCGGCCGAAGCCATCGGCAAATACTTGAAAAGGAGGCTCGTATCCGCGTCTTCCCGTGAAATGTGAAGGGCCCGCTGCCCCCCGCCTCTTGCACAAGGGCCGCGGACGGCCCGGACGGCCCGGGCGACCCGGGCGGCGGGCAACGCGGCCTCGGCGCCCCAGTAGCATCTTCTCGGGGGTGGCGGCGGCCCCGAACTGTCTGTCGTGTGCGTGTGGCGTGTGGGTGGGGGTGCGTGGGGATGCGTGCGCGAGTGTGTGCCAACTTAGTCCCCGTCTTGTCTTTCTGCTACGGAGTTTGTTTACATTGGGGCCGCCCCAACGGCACCTGCCCGGCGCCCCACGGCGAGACCGACCGGGGACTGGGCTGGGGGTGGGGGGGCTCGGCCGGGGAGAATCCCCGCCAACGTTGTGCTGCTCTTCATTCCCCTCGGTCACCGCTCCGGTGTTTCCCGCCCAGCGGTCCGGCGTTCCGGGGCCGGAGGCCGCGGGGCTTCCCCCCACCCCGTCCCGCCCCCGCCGCAAGAACCCCGCAAGAGAAAGCCTCCGGCCCCACGCAGCGTGGGTAAAGCCCCCTCCTCCTCCCCCCGTAGCCGTGCAATCAATCGATCCACCTTGTCCATGCTGTGTCCGTCGGGGGTCCCCCGCCCGGGCGTCGTGCAGGCAGCGGCGCTGTAAATACCGTGTGAGTTTACCTGAATCTGTGCATTTTGTGCCTTATTCATGAGCGTGATGGAAGTGCGAAACCCGTCCGTCCGTCCGTCCGTCCGTCCGTGTCCTCGGCGCAGTTCACCGTCCTCTGGGCCGGTCGGAGCCCTTGGTCCCCAGCAAGACCCCAGCAAAGATGAGCCAAACCGGCCTGTGGAGGGAGGGGGAGGGGACGGACAGATAGGTACCCCTCCCTTACCCCCGGCCGCCGGATCCCGCAGGGCACCGGGGATGGAGCGGTGCGCAGGGGCTTGGTGGGTTGCGGGGGTGCGGGAGTGGGGAGGCCCCGCGCGGCCGGCCGGTGTGCCGTTGCTGGGCCGGAGCAGGGGGCGAGGTGGGGGGCGGTCGAGGGCGAAGCGCAGTCCGTTGCGGTGGGCGCCGAAAACTTCACCCACCGGTGCCCATTCCCCGGGAGGCGGGCTCCCCGCACGGAGTGGGGCTCTCCCCGGGCGCACGAGGAACCGTATTCTCGGGGCCCACGCTGCGGGGCCCCCCATCCCCCCAAGAATAACCAATGAAATCCGCCCCTCCGAAATGACTCCGCCCACCAATTTGAGTCCCCGACTTCAAATCCCCTTCTATCCCTATTAATCCCCACGCCTGTACCCCGAACACGAGTGTGTGTGTGTGTGTGTGTGTGTGTGTGTGTGTCTGCGCGCGTATGTGATCCGGATAACTCTATGTAACATTGTGCTGCCTTGTAGACTGTAATGTGACCTCTCAGTACTTCTGTTGAAATTTCTAACATTCGACCTAGTCTCTCCGGTTAATTTAATTAAAATGCTTTATCCATTGGTGCAAAGGTAAACGCGGATTGTATCTTTTTAATGGTACGGCATAAAAAGTAACCCTAAAGTGAAGGTGCCCTATAGGGCTCTATAGGGTTCTTTAACATGTATAGATATCTTGTAAACTTGTATTGTGGGTGTGTAAATAATATGTACTTTGGGTTTTTAACACCGCATGTAGAGTCAAAATAAAAGATTCAAACCAATTACCTCCTGACTGCTGTCCGCACACGGTTCATTCTAGCGGTCGCAAGCAAAGGCCTTTGGCTCTCTAAAAATGACCGCGAGGCTCAGGGCTGTGCAGGGTGGGAGCGGGCCGAGTTGGAGTTTAATGATGGCATTTGTTAAGCCCTTACTATGTGCCAAGCACTGTTAAAAACACTGGGGGGATACAAGGTAATCAGGTTATCCCTCGTGGGGCTCACAGTCTTAATCCCCACTTTACAGATGAGGCAATTGAGGTACAGAGAAGGGAAGTGACTTGCCCAAAGTCACACAGCTGACAGGTGGCGGAAGCGGAATTAGAACCCATGACCTCTGACTCCCAAGCCCGGGCTTTTTCCACCGAGCCACGCTGTTGGAGTTCTCAGGCCAGGATGGAGGTGGGCCGGGCGAAAACGGAATTGCCGTTCCCCGACTCCCATCGGCCAAGCATGGCCTGGGAGTCAGAAGGTCATGGGTTCTAATTCAGGCTCTGCCATGTGTATGCTGTGTGACCTTGGGCAAGTCACTTTACTTCTCTGTGCCTCAGTGACCTCATCTGTAAATAGGGATTGAGACTGTGAGCCCCATGTGGGACAGGGACTCCGTCCAACCCGATTGGCTTGTATCTACCCCAGCGCTTAGTACAGTGCCTGGCACATAGCGGGCGCTAAACAGATACCATCATTATTATTATTAGGGAAGCAGCGTGGCTCAGTGGAAAGAGCACGGGCTTGGGAGTCGGAGCTCATGGGTTCTAATCCCGGCTCCACCGCTTGTCAGTTGTGTGACTTTGGGCAAATCATTCAAACTTTCCTGTGCCTCAGTTACCTCATCTGTAAAATGGGGATTAAGACTGTGAGCCCCACGTGGGGCAACCTGATCAACCCCCAACGCTTAGAACAGTGCTTAGCTTTGCAAATACCATCATTACTATTCTTATTCTCTGCAGGCTTGCATAGGACACCTCTAAATAAATAAATAAATTAATGGTGGTATTTGTTAAGCGTTTACTATGTGCAAAGCACTGTTCTAAGCGCTGGGGGATACAAGGTAATCAGGTTGTCCCACGTGGAGCTCACAGTTTTAATCCCCATTTTACAGATGAGGTAACTGAGGCACAGAGAAGTTAAGTGACTTGCCCAAAGTCACACAGCTGGCAAGTGGCGGAGCCGGGATTCGAACCCATGAACTCTGACTCCCAAGCCCGCGCTCTTTCCACTGTACCAGGCTGCTTCTCTCACTACCACCTAACACTCAAGAAAAGCGCTTAGCAAATACCATTATTACTATTATTATTATTATTATTTCTCCTTCAGAAAATCTCCCGGTTCCCCGGCCCCTCTCCCCAGACGTTTGGCTCTTCTGCAGTGTTCGGCCCGGGCGTACCTTGGCTCTGGAGCGGCCCAGAGACTGGCTCCCCTGCCCGCCGGGAGGCAAGGGAGACAATCGGAAAGGAGACCCTCCTCACATTTCTCCTCTCGGGTAGCTCAATTACGTGATTTCCTTAAAAGCTTCTTCTGCCCCGCGTGTCTGTCCCCGTGGGCTCGGCTCCGGGCGGGGAGGGGCGGCGCGCTGAGCGGCACCGAGTTATGCCGGTGGCGATCCAGGGCCGGGCTTTCCGGGTCGCCCTACGCCGAGCTGAGCCGGGCTGGGCTCCGGACCCAAGGAAGGCGATCCAGTGCCAGGTCTTCCCAGCCGCCCTAGGCGAAGCGGAGCCGAGCTGGACTCCGGGCCTGCGGAGATCCAGTGCCGGGCTTTCCCGGCCGCCCTCGCTGAGCTGGGCTCCGGGTCTGCGGGGATCCAGTGCCGGGCTTTCTCAAAGGCGGGGCTGCGCGTCGGAGGGGCTAATAATAATAATAATAATGTTGGTATTTGTTAAGCGCTTACTATGTGCAGAGCACTGTTCTAAGCGCAGGAGTAGATACTGGGTAATCAGGTTGTCCCACGTGAGGCTCACAGTCTTATTTCCCATTTTACAGATGAGGTAACTGAGGCCCAGAGAAGTGATTTGCCCAGTCACACAGCTGGCAAGTAGCAGAGCCGGGATTCAAACCCATGACCTCTTACTCCCAAGCCCGGGCTTTTTCCACTGAGCCACGCTGCTTCTCTTATAATAATGTTGGTATTCGCTTACTATGTGCAGAGCACTGTTCTAAGCACTGGGGGAGATACAGGGTAATCAGATTGTCCCACGTGAGGCTCATAGTCTTCATCTCCATTTTACAGGTGAGGTAACTGAGGCCCAGAGAAGTGAAGCGACTTGCCTACAGTCACACAGCTGACAAGTGGCAGAGCTGGATTCCAACCCATGACCTCTGACTCCCAAGCCCGGACTCTTTCCATTAAGCCACGCCGCTTCTCTACTAGTCCGACGTCCAGCCAACTGGCTCCCTGTCCAGCTCAGACACGGCCCTGGGGCACCGGGATCCCGAGTATACGGTATTTGTATTTTCAGGCCATAGCCTTCCCCTTGCTCGGCTCGGAAGGAGAGGGGCCGCAGGCACTGTGCAGGAGGAAGGGGGCGATCCCTGAGTCTCCGGGGGTCACTCTCTAGGGTTGGGCGGACCTGGTGACCCCCGGAACGGTGAAACTGTGAGCGCGTTGTTGGACAGGGATCGTCTCTTTTAGTTGCCGTATTGTACATTCCCAGCTCTTAGTACAGTGCTCTGCACACAGTAAATGCTCAGTAAATATGAATGAATGAATGAATGAATGAATGAATGAATGAATGAATGCATGAATGGAACCTATCTCGGGTAGGCTTGTAGGCCCAAATCTCTGAAAGCTACTCCACTCTGCTCCAAAATCTCTGAAGGATACTCCATTCTGCTCATCTGCTGCCCAGATTATTTCCCTGAAATGTCGCTGACACACATCCGTCCACTCTCCAAAATGCTCCAGTGGTGTTTCGTGTCCAGGCGCAACAGCCAGAAATTCCTGACCATCTGTTCCAACTCTACCCATAACAACAGCACCCTCTCTTTTCTCCTCCAAAGCCCACTCTACTGGGTTTTGCCTCTCTTGCTTTCTAACCTTTGCTCTCGCCCTGTCCCCTCCTTTAGAAGTCCCTCCCCACTTCATATCCAGCAGACCACTGTTCTCCCCAAGTTCAAAGCCTTTCTAAAAAAACTCCCATCTCCTCCAGGAAGGCTTCCCTGATTAATTTGCAACACTCCAGTTGTAAAAAAGTAAAGCCCAGTCTTAACACGTCTTTTAATTCTCCCTACTCAGTGTTTGTGTAAATGGTTTTTTTTGTATTTATATATATATATATATATATATATATCATCTATATATTTATGTGCACATTCAGTTATTTGTCCAGCTGTTTCATCCTGCTATGTTTGTAATATTTCCTGTTTTATATATTTTATGCCTCTGGCTTTCAATCTCTGGAAATGATTTCTGCCTGCTTCTTCATTAGTTTGCATCCTCCTTGAGTGCAGGGATATGTCTCATGCCTACTGTACTTCCCCAAGTGTGTTTAGTGCAGTGTCTCGCATTCAGCAGATGTGCAGTGCTGATGATTGATTGATACTGTGTGCAGGGCACTGTACTGGGGTCTAGAACAGTGCTTTGCACATAGTAAGCGCTTAAATACCGACATCATTACTATTACTGTGTGTAGAATGCTGAGAAGCAGCATGACATAGTTGATAGAGCATGGGCCTGGGAGTCAGAAGGCCATGTGTTCTAATCCCTGTTCTGCTACTTGTCTGGAGCTCAGTTATCTCATCTGTAAAATGGGGATTGAGACTGTGAGTCCCATTTGGGACAGGGACTGTGTTCAAACCGATTTGCTTGTATCCACTCCAGCACTTAGTACAGTGCCTGACACATAGTAAGCGCTTAACAAATATCACAATTATTCTTAGTATTATTATTATTATTATATTATCTAATTATTCTTATTATTTGGCACCTTCTGTGGGCAGAGTGCTAAGCTGGATTCCTTTTGTGGGTAGAATACTGTACTGGACATCTACCATGTGTAGAACATGGTACTGGGTTCCTCCTGTGTGAAGAGCACTATACTAGGCCCCTGCAGTGTGAAGAGCTCTTTACTGAGTGTTTACTGATGCAGAGCAGTGAACTGATGGTCTATTATGGGTAGAGTGGTGTAAGGGGTTCCTACTGTGGGCAGAGTGCTGTACTGGGTGCCTATGAGATGCAGGCCACTGTTCTCAGCACCTACTAAGTGCAGAGAGCTGTATTTGGCATCTACTGGATGCAGAACACTGTACTGAGCACCCATCCTGCTTCAAACAGAGGCACCAGTCAAAATTGTTTGCAATATCAGCCCTGCACACAGACAGATTCCCGGGGCTGAGTCACCAGTGGCACTACCCCAGGGAAGCTGGGGGCAGGAGGCAAGTTATCCTATCGCCCGGCGAATGTGAATGATGACTGCACTGTCCAGCAGTGACCCAGGCTAGGGGGTGTGGCTGGGAAGGAGGTTGAGGTTGACAAACCTTCAGTGAGACCCAGCAACTAAGGCCTAGGGGATGGGGAGGGGAGCCACCAAGGGGCCACTGGCTCAAGGCAGTTTCTGAATGCTCTGTCACCAAGCCTCGCACCCCCATGCTGCATTGTGAGTTTGACTGGTGCATGACCACTGGAGTAGCAATTTGGAACCAGACCACGGAAATTTCCTTGTTGCGCTGAATCAATATGGTACTGTGGTATTTGTTAAGTGCTTACTATGTACCAAGCATTGAACTAAAAGCTGGAGTAGAGATACAGGCTAGTCAAGTCAGACATAGTCCCTGTCCCATATGGGGTTCAGAGTCTTTGGGGGAGGCAGAACCAGCATTGAACCTCCATTTTCAGGTGAGAAAACTGAGGCACAGTGAAGTGCAGTGACTTACCCAAGTTCACACAGCAGGCAAGTGGCAAAGATGGGATTCGAACCCAGGTCCTCTGATTCCCAGACCCTGGCTCTTTCCACTAGGCCTTGCTGCTTCTCCATTTCCTGATAATGTTTTATTGAGAAAATTTAACCATCTGGGGCTTGTTCTGTTCTGAGTAGCAAACTCTAACACTGGGGGAGTTATTTGTGGAGAGCTGTTCTAGGGGGATCTGGTCTGGAGGAGCTGTTCTGGGGAGCAGTCTGTGGCTTTGTGGGAGCTGTTCTGCAAGCAAACTGTGGCTCTCGGGGAGCTGTTCTGAGAGAAGGCTTTGGCTCTGGGGGAGCTGTTTTGAGGACAGGCTTTGGTTCTGGGGAAGCTGTTTTGAGAGGAGCCTGTGGCTCTGGAGGAGCTCTTTTGGGGAGCAGTTCTGGGGAAGCTTTTGGGGGGAGCAGTCTTTGGCTCTCGGGGAGCTGTTCTGGGAACATCCTGTGGTTTTGAGGGAGCTATTCTGGGGAGCAGCCTGTGACTTCGGGCAAGTTGTTCTGGGATCATCCAGTAGCTCGGGGGAGCCATTCTGGGGAGCAGGCTGTGACTCTGGGGGAGCTGTTCTGGGAGCAGCCTATGGCTTTGGGGAAGCCGTTTTGGGGAGCAGCCTGTGGTTCTGGGAGAGTTTTTCTGGGGAAGCTGTTCTAGGGAGCAACCTGGAGTTCTGAGAGAGCTGTTCTAGGAGCAGGAAGGCCCAGGGAACCATTGATAACTTCTTAGCTGATGAGAGTATCCAGCTTTTCTCAAAGCACCTTTAACTGAAAACTTAATGGCTAAAACTGGCCCTCCTCAAAACTGGCTCTCCTCTGATAGGAAGAATCAAATTTGGGGGGTTTTTTTTATGGTGTTTGTTAAGCACTTACTATGTGCCAGGCACTGTACTAAGGGCTGGAGTAGATACAAGTTAATCAGTTTGGACACAGTCCAGGTTCCACACTTTCAGATGAGGTTATTGGGGCACGAGATGTGAAGTCACACAGCAGACAAGTGGCAGATCCAGAATTAGAACCCAGATCCTGACTCCCAGGTCAGTGATCTATCCTCTAGGCATTGCTGCTTCTCTAGTTGCCAGGTCTGTTTGCCAGGAAGGTGTGTGAGACCAGGTCCTAAGGAGAGTGGAGCCAGAAGAGATGCAGTATAGAGATGTTTGCCTGCTGAAATTGTTATGTTATTATTATTATTATTAAGTGCTTACTGTATGCCAAGCACTATACTAAGCAATGGGGTAGATACAAAATAATCAGGTCTCACAAAGGGCTCACAGTCAAAGTAGAAGGGAGAACAGTTATTGAATCCTGATTTTGCAAATGAGGGAACTGAAGCCTAGAGAAGTAAAGTGGCTTGCCCATGGTCACACAGCAGGTAAGTGGCAGAGCCAGGATTATTATATTGTAACTATGCACATAGTAAGTGCTTAACAAATACCATTATTATTATTGTAATAATAATACTAAGCATATGCACTCGGGTAGATACAAGCAAATCGCGTTGGGCCCAGTCCCTGTCCCACTTGGGGCTCACAGTCTCAATCCCCATTTTTCAGATGAGGTAACTGAGACACAGAGAAGTTAAATGACTTGCCCTAGGTCACACAGCAGACAAGTGATGATAATGATGGTATTTGTTAAGCTCTTACTATGTGCAAAGCACTGTTCTAAGCTCTGGGGGTGGTTGGCTACAAGGTCAGGTTGTCCCACGTGGGGCTCACAGTCTTAATCCCCATTTTACAGATGAGGTAACTGAGGCACAGAGAAGTGAAGCGACTTGTCCAAAGTCACACAGCTGACAAGTGGAGTGGGGATTCGAACCCCTGACCTCTGACCCCCAAGCCCATGCTCTTTCCACTGAGCCATGCTGCTTCACTAGGGCAGAGCCACGATTAGAACCCATGACCTTCTGACTCCCAGACCTGTGCTATATCCACTAGGCCACATTGCTTCAATTCACTGGCTTCATTGAGCTGCTGCTAGAGCCCTTGAGGGCCAGCGCTCGCAAGCAATGAATCTGCTTTGGTTCGATTATTCACATCTTCCCAAGTTCCTGAACTAAGTCAGCTTTTGCCAGCCACGGCCTTAACCCCTCCTTCCAGAAAGGCCGCTCTTCGGACACAAAGCTGTTGTGTTCATAATGCTGAAAGGACCCGAGTTCGATACCGTTTCCTTTTCTAAGAGAAAAGGGTCATGGGAAAGACAGATGTGCCCGCAGTGTGAGCCGGCAAACAGCCAGGCTGACCAGAAGGCTCATTCTGGCCAAGAAACCTGCTTGTTCAGTTGGACCAGGATGGGATCGGCTGAAGGCAGGCACTGGGTGACGACCGCAGAGGGGCCGCTTCAAACACTTGTGTCTCGGGTTGGCTGAGAGAGGGACATCATCAGTGGTATTTATTGAGCACTTACTCTGTGCAGAGCATTGTACTAAGCACTTAAAAATATTTCTGCTCTTCAGAGAACCAGAGTTCCCAATTCTCTTTTCATCTGGCCCACACAGATTCCACTTGCCCTCAAGTCCTCTCTGGCTCTGCCACTTGTCTGCTGTGTGACCTTGGGTGAGTCACTTCACTTCTCTATGCCTCAATTACTTCACCTGTAAAATGGGGATTAAGACTGTGAGCCCCATGTGGGACAAATAATTACCTTGTAACTACCCCAGTGCTTAGAATAGTGCTTGGCACATAGTAAGCGCTTAACAAATGCCACTGTTATTGTTGCTATTATGGGCCTGCCAAAATGACCCTGCTGATGATAGTGGGTCAGGGAAAGCTGTTTGTTTGCAAACTTGTAATCAAGACAGCCTGTCTTCCACTATACTGGCCATTCAGTGCTTATCTATATCTACCCCATACATACATACTTGAAACTGCCCCAGTGCTCAGTACAGTGTTTGGCACATAGGAAGTGCTTAATAAATACCACAGTTATGGTTATTACTATTATTCATTTAACGTGGGAGGGAGCTGAGGAAGACAAATGAGCCCCCTAAAGAAAAGTGAAATTTCTTTCCCCCTGGCGAAAGCTAGCCAGAGTTAAAATTTGGAACAGCAGGTTGAGGAAGAGAGGTAGGGCTTGCCAATTGGAAATCAGATCCGATAACAGCACCAACTCAGAGCCCCAAGTGTTCTGCCTTTTCATCTCTCCCTGGCCCATCCAGGATCCTTTCACCCCCTCTCACGGTGACCCTGGACAGAAGCAGCATGGCCTAATAGAAAGGGCCCAGATCTGGAAATGAGAGGATCAGGATTCTAATCCTGTCTCCCCGACCCTGCTGTGTGACTTTGGACAAGTCGCTTCACTTCTCTGTGAAGTCAGTTTCCTCCTCTGTAAAATGGGCGCTCAGTTGTTGTTCTTCCCCTTACTTAGACGATAAGCCCCATGTGGGACAGGGTCTGTCCTGATTATCTTGAATCTACCCCAGTGCCTAATGCAGTGCTTGGCACTTAGTATAATAATTCCCCTGATCCCCCCTGCTCCTGAGCCACCTGCTGGAGAACCTTGTGCTCTAATCACTGACTTGAAATCATGAGCCTGACTCTGACCCCCAAGTCTCTCTGCTGACCGTCCCAGACCTCCCCAGAAGGAGCCTGGATCCTCTGCCTGCTTTTGCTGGCGGGGCAGGAGTGCACTTGGGATTCCTGCCGCCTGTGCGCCGAGCGTCTGCCCAGTGTTGGCAGCTGTGAGGGAGCCTGGGTAAACCCCACCCCGCCCCCACCGGCACACACCCGGGCTCTGGGTGTTGGGCGCCAGCTACGCAGGGGCGATGGGTCCGGGGCCCCCGGTTCCAGCTGCCTGGGCTGGACTCCAGCCTCGCCCCGCACCGGATGTGGTGGGGCAGGAAAGACCCCAAATTGGTTCTTTCTGGCCTATTAGCTCTTGGAAGGTTGCCTGTCGCTCCCAAGCCCTGTTCCGCTCCCTCCTACCGCCCAAAGCCCCCGTCCCCGCCTCCACATGCACAATGGAGAGCTGGCACCGAGCCCCAGCCAGTTCAGTTCGGAGCCTGGCACAGCGGGGCAGTGAGGATCGTGCCAACATCTCACGCCCAGGGCCAGAAAGTCCGCACCATTCTGTGCTTGATTCAGTGCCCCTCTCCCAGGCAGTGACAGCACCCATTCGGGGTCCGGGCCGGCCCAGCCAGCAGGGAGGGAGAGCGAGCTGTTGGACTCCGTCTCCTCACCACCAGGACCCCTACCCTCCAGTTTCCCACCACCAGGCTCCCCACCACCAGGACCCCTCACCCTCTGAGTCCCCATCCAACCAGACGCCCCCGCCCTCCAGCTTCTCACTACCATGACTCCCCACCCTCTGGCTCACCAACCACCTGGACCCCCACCCTCCAGCTTCTCATAATAATAATAATGACTATGGTATTTGTTAAGTGCTTATTATGTGCCAAGCACTTTTCTAAACTCTGGGGTAGATACGAGATAATCAGGTTGCCCCACGAGGGGCTCACAGTCTTAATCCCCATTTTACAGATTAAGTAACCGAGGCACAGAGAAGTTAAGTGGCTTGCCCGAGCTCGCAAAGCAGACAAGTGGCGGATCCGGGATTAGAACCCACGTCCTCTGACTCCCAAACTCGTGTTCTTTCCACTAAGCCACACTGCTTCTCATGTCCAGGACCCCCCACCCTCCAGCTCACCAACCAGCTAGGACCCACAACTCTCTCGCTCCCCATCATTGCAGACCCACCCGGAACGCAGACTTGGTGGAGCTGAGACACCCCCATCTCCACACCGGGCTCATCCCCCGGAGACACGTTAGGAAGGATGCCCGGTGACACCTTCCATCGGCTGTGCCCCCTCCCCCCGCCCCCTGGGGACGCGGGGAGGCGGAGGGACGGGAGGGGGCACACTGCGGATCTCAGGGCACCCGGATCCTGGCACCAGTGCCAACCCCACGGAGAAGCAGCGTGGGTTAGTGGCAAGAGCACGGGCTTGGGAGTCAGAGGACGTGGGTTCTAAATCCGGATCTGCCCCTTGTCTGCTGGGCGACCTCAGGCAAGCCACTTAACTTCTCTGTGCCTCAGTTCCCTCATCTGTGAAATGGGGATTAAGATTTTGAGCCCCACGTGGGACAACCTGATTACCTTGTATCTATCCCAGTGCTTAGAACAGGGTTTCGCACATAGTAAGCGCTGAACCAATATGATGATGATGATGATGATGATGATGATGATGATGATGATGATGATGATGATGATGATGTCTGGACCTCTGCCTCCCCCTGGCGGTCGAGATGGGGCACTACAGACCGGGCGAGTCGGCCGTAGCTCAGCATTCCCGGCCGGCTCTGAAGCCCCCGGGAAACGAACGATTGGGATTTCGGGGACGCCCGATCGTCTCTCTGAGATCCCGATAGAAACGGCGCAGACCCCCGGGAACACGGCCCAACCTTCAGGGGGCGGCCCCGGATTGGGAAATGGCGCTGTAGTAGGTCTAAGTCGCGCTCAGCACCGTGATCTATGGAGTTAGTAGACACGATCTTTGCCCTCAGAGAGTTTACAGTCTAGCCAGAGAGACAGATGTTGAAATAAAGTTCGAGATGGGGAAGAAGTAAAGAATAAAGATATACACAGAAGTGTTATTGAGTGGGGAGGGGGTCGGTGGGGCTGAGGTGGGGGGAGAGGGGTACCCAAGGGTTTAGGTAACGCTGAAGTGATAGTAGAGGTGTGGAATAGGTTGGAGAGATGAGACATTAATTAGGGAAGATCTCCTAGAGGAGTTGTGATTTTAGAAGGACTTTGTAGATGGGGAGAAAGGGAGAGTGTGAGCAAGAGATGGAGTACAGGAGACACTAAAAGGAGGCATGTGAGTAGGTTGGCTTGAGAGGATTAAGTGTGTGAGTTGAAGTGTAGGGAGAAGAGAGTGGATAAGTAGGAGAGAGCTGATAGAGTTTCTTATAGGTCTTATAATCGATGGAGTGGAGTTTCTGCTTGATATGAAGATGAACGGCCACCATTTGATGTTTTTGAGTGGGGAGACCTGTGAATAATGTTTTAGAAAAATGATTCCTGCAGCAGAGTGAAGTAACGACTGAGAGGGGAGAGATAGGAGGCAGGGATGTCAGGGAGGAGGAGGCTGATGCAGTAGTCGAAATAGAATCTGACAAGTGCCTGGACTGCCATGGAAGCTGCTTAGGTGGAGAGGAAGAAGGATTCTGGAGATGTTGTGGATTTGGCAGCAGCCAGAAGTGGGAGTTGAAAAAGAGAGAGAAGTCAAGGATAATGCCAAGATTGTGGACTCAAGAGGAAGAGACTGGTGGTGTTGTCGATGATGGAGGATGGGAAGAACAGGTTGGCCTGCCCCTTCCCTCGGTGGTGGTGAACAGTGCTCACACATGGTTCTCGAGGACTCACTGTGCAGATGAAGCCCATGTGTGTTTACAGCCCATGTTCCTGGGCTGGAAGAGATGGGCCACTGTGCTGGATTTGAGCAGTTGAGCTTCACACTTGTAGAAAAGCTCCAGGTAGGGACTAGGACTACCAACTCTGCTGTTCTGTACTCCCTAAAGCGCTTAGAACAGTGCTCTGCACACATTGTGTTCAACAAATAACACTGATCATTTGATTGATTGCCTGACTTCTGCTGACTTGGTGAACTCCCTCACCGGGGGCGAAGGGTGGGAGGGACCAGAGGAGGTGGGGACAGAGGAGTTGGGGGAGGGTACCAGGAAAAGGCTGCTCCCAGTGGGGGCCACATCTATCTCTGCAGTGTCAGCAACGGGATCAGTCCAGCCCCCACCCAGCCCCACCCTATGACCTTAGCCTGGGTCCACCCCCACTCCCCCACCCCATGCTTCCCCAGACGGCTGTGTGCCCATCCCCTGCTGGCCAACTGGACAGGTTTCCAGTGCAAACAGCTGCAGAGGGAGCTGGGGACCCTGGAAGCTGGAGAGACACCATTAGCAGGTGGAGGCAGGACCTGAGGAAGGGGGCTGGGCCAGGGGGGTGGGCCCAGAACCAGTGCCAAGTCGTGGGCAGGGTCAGGCACTTGAGTCAATCTCTGTTATGGGTCTTCACTATTGCCGCACCACATGGGTCTGAGGATGCACAGGCTCACAGAGCTGCCCAGGCCTATTCTCCCCTCCCCTTCTTACACCTCCTTCCACCCCATCCCCCAGACTTAGTTTGGGAGAGATAGGGGCTGGGGGCGGGGATCAGGTACCAGAGGTCCAGGCTGGCACTGGGCCTGGTCTACCTGGGTGGGGGGTGGTGGGAGCTGGGGGCAGGGGTATGGGTTTGTGGTCTTGAACTGGGGGTGAGGGAGTTATGACTGGGAGCTGTGGCTGAGGGCCAGGGGTTTGGCCAGGGGTTTGGCTAGGGGCTGGGCTTGGTCAGTTTGGGGCCAAGACTGAGCTTGATTACGGGCTGGGCCTGACCAGTAGTGGGGCTGGGGCTGGGGCTGGGGCTGGGCTTGACTGGGGGTTGGTCTTGGCTGGGGGTTGGGCCTGGCTTGATGTGGGGCTGAGGCTGGGCTTGGCTGGGGGCTGGGGACTGGGGCTGGAGCGGGGCTGGGGCCAGAGTGGGGCTGGGGCCTGGAGGCCGGGGGCTAAGGTCTGCCCTATCCTTCCGTGGCTTCTCCAGCAACTAGGCAGGGGTTGATATCCTTTCACTGCTGTAGAGGGCTCTCATCAACCTGAAACACACCTGTGGAAAGACAGTGTGCCACTCTCTCACATGCACACACTCAAACACCCAGACAACAGAGAGACACATTCAGAGAAACCAGAAACATGTACACATAGACACACAGTCCTACAGTGACAATGAGGCTCCCTCTCAGACCTCACCACACCCTCAGTTTCAGACACACAAACACACAGAGACCTACATGCATAGAGTGGTGTAGATACACACACACACAAACACAGACTGACACACTAAGACATACACACCCTGACTCTCACCCAGTGATACCCAAGCACCCTTACTGACCTTTCCAAACCCAGACACTCACAGACACACAGAGACCATTACGCACAAAGTGGTGCCACACACACACACACACACACACACACACACACACACATGGCCAGCCGCAGACTCCAGGAGGCTGGACATGGGTCAGGTGATGGCCGAGCTACAGACACAGCTGGCCCCGGGGGGATCCCTAGCTGCTGCCTCTCCCCTCGTGCCAAGTCTCCTGATTGAGGACATGATCAGGGGCCCCTCCCCGTCTCCTAGGCCCCTGGCCTGGCCCTGCTGGCCAGGATGAGGGGAGGGGAGGGAAGGAGGGCCAGTCAACCCTCACATGATGCAGCTTAAACCCTGCCTTAGCCCCGGCCAGGCCCCACTTGCAGCCATGGGACCACGAATGGGATGGTGGGGCCCACGCTGCTGGGTGCGGTCAGTGCTGTTAGGAGTCCTGCTCACTGTGACCCAGCTGCCTGCACAGGATGCAGCCCCCCACCCACGCTTGCGCAGGGACACAGGTAGGGGAGGGGCCCCTCCCCTGGTCGGCCCCTCCAGGTTCTCTGGGCTCAACATGGAGTGCGGGACAGAGGAAGGCAGGGATAAGGAGAACGACCACCCCACACTCCTGGAACCCCAGAGAGAGCGGCGTCCCTGACCCCTGACCTCTGATTTCCATCTCAGCAAATAGCAGCAGCTGTGTGTCGTCCCCGGCATCCGAGTTCCCGGAAGGCTTCTTCACCCAGCGGGAGCGGGAGGATGGAGGGATTGTGCTCTACCTACTGCTGGTCCTGTACATGCTCCTGGCCGTGTCCGTGGTCTGTGACAGCTACTTTCTTCCCTCCCTGGAAGCCATCAGCAACTGTAAGTAGGAGCATGGGCTGGGCCGGTCAGGCTTTCCCCACCCAGCCCCCCAGGCTCAGTCTGGCCCCGGGCCCTGTCCCTGGTAGTCTCCCCCAACCTGTTTTTTCACAAAAACCATGATGCCCAGGCGGCAAGAAGAGGGCCTTCAGGAATGGTTGGTGTCTGATGCCTCAGATCCTGGGAAAGTCTCAGGACCAAATCCTGTCAGACCCATTGCCCTTTCTTCCCCGGTCTACTGGTCTCTCCCCTACCTGTCATTGGAAACCAGGCCTGGATCCATTGGGTGTGGTAGAGCCAAAGGCAGGTAGGGAAGGTGAAGGAAAGGGCAGAAGAGGGGCTAGAAACAGCAGGGTGAAGGCAGCAGGGCCCTAATAGTAATAATGATGATGGTGGTACTTCATTCATTCATTCAACAGTATTTATTGAGTGCTTACTATGTGCAGAGCACTGTACTAAGTGCTTGGAATGTACAATTCCGCAACAGATTGCTAACTGCCAAGAACTATATTAAAGTGCTAGCGTAGATACTAGATAATCAGTTCAATCAATCAGTCATTGGTATTTATTGAGGGCTTACTATGTGCTCTGCCCTTGTTAAGCCCTTGGGAAAGATAGATTTGATTAGTACAATCCCTAACCACAAGGAGTTTACAATCTAGAAGGTGAGGCAGACATTAAAAAATTACAGATATGGGAAATGGCAGAGTGTAAAGGTATGTACATAATGTGGTGGGGTGAATATCAAGTGCTTAAGGGGTTTAGATCTGAGTGTATAGCTGATTTAGTGGGGAGGGTGAGGAGGGGGAAATGGGGATTTAATCAGGGAAGTCCTCTTGGAGGAGGTGTGATTTTAGGAAGGCTTTAAAGGTGAGGAGAGCAGTGGACCTCAGCTGCCTTCGACACAGTGGACCACCCCCTTCTCCTGGAAATGTTTTCCAACCTTGGCTTCACTGACTCTCCTGGTTCTCCTCATTTCTCTGGCCATTCATTCTCAGTATCCTTAGTGGACTCCTCCTCTGCCTCCCACCCCTAACTGTGGGTGTTCCTCAAGGTTCAATTCTGGGTCCCTTTCTATCCTCCATCTACACCCACTCCCTTAGAGAACGCATTCGCTCCCATGGCTTCAACTACCACCTCTATGCAGATGATACCCAAATCTACATCTCCAGCCCTGATCTCTCTCCCTCTCTGTAGTCTCACATCTCCCGCCTGCCTTCAAGACATCTCTACTGGGATGTCCTTCCGTCATCTCAAACTTATCACTTTCAAAACAGAGCTCCTTTTCTTCTCACCCAAATCCTGTTCTCCCCGTGACTTTCCCCTTACTGTAGACGGTACCACCATCCTTCCTGTCTCACTGGCCAATAACTTTGGTGTTATCCTTGACTCTCTCACTGGCCAATAACTTTGGTGTTATCCTTGACTCTTCTCTCATTCAACCCACATATTCAATCTGTCTCTAAGTTCTTTTGGTCCCACCACAACATCGCTAAAATCTGCCCTTTCCTCTCCATCCAAACTGCTACCACATTAATGCAATCACTTATCCTATCCCTCCTAGATTACTGCATCGGCCTCGTGGCTGACCTCCCAGTCTCCTGTCTCTCCCCACTCCAGTCCATACTTCACTCAGCTGCGCAGATCATTTTTCTACAGACATTCAGGACGTCACCCCGCTCCTTAAAAATCTCCAGTGGTTGTCAATCCACCTCTGTATCAAACAAAAACTCCTCACCATTGGCTTTAAAGCCCTCAAACACCTTTCCCCCACCTACTTCTCACTTTTCTCCTATAACTCAACCTGCACACTTCACTCCTCTAATGCTAACCTTCTCACTGTGCCTCCATCTCACCTATCTCGCTGCCGACCTCTAGCCCACATCCTGCTTCTGGCCTGGAATGCCCTCCCTCCTCAAATCAACCAGACAATTACTCTCCCTCCTTCAAAGCCTCCAAGGGGCCTTCCCAGACTAAGCAGAATTTTTCCTCATCTCCCACTCCCTTCTCTGTTGCCCTGACTTGTTCCCTTTGCTCTTCCCCACCTCCCAGCCCCAAAGCACTTATGTACATATTTGTAATTGTATTTATTTGTATTGATGTCTGTCTCCCACCACAGACTGTAAGCTTGTTGTGGGCAGAGAAAGTCACTTTTTGTACTTTCTCAAGCGCTTAGTACAGTGCTCTGTAAACAGTAAGCTCTCAATAAATACGATTGAATGAATGACCATCAGATATGAAGGGGGAGGGAGTTTCAGGACAGTGGGAGGACATAGGCAAGTGGTTTGTGGCGGAAATAGATGAGATCAATGTATGGAGAGTAGTTTAGCATCAGAGGAGTGAAATGTGTGTGTTGGGTTATAGTAAGAGTTTAGCAAGGTAAGGGAGGAGGAGGTGAGCTGATTGAGTGCCTTAAAGCCAAAGGTAAGGAATTTCTCTTGGGTGTGGAGGAAGTTGAGCAACCATTGGAGGTCTTTGACGAGTGGGGAAATAAGGACTGAAAGTTTTTTTTAGAAATACTATCCAGGCAGCAGAGTGAAGTATGGACTGGAATGGAAAGAGTTGGGAGGCAGGGAGGTCAGCGAGGAAGGTGCTTTCCAGAAATGGTGTGAAGGTAGAACCGACAGGATTTGGTGACTGACTGAATATGACAGAAACAACAGACCCTGTCCCACATGGGCCTCACAGTCTAAGGAGGAGGGAGAACAGTTATTGAAACCCCATTTTACAGATGAGACTGAGGCACAGGGAAGTTAAGTGACTTGCCCAAGGTCACATAACAGGCAAGTGGCAGAGCTGGGATTAGAACCCAGGTCCTGTGATAAATAGGCCTGTGTTCTTTGCACTAGGCCACATCACTTCCCACTTGCTTTAATAATGATAACAATAAAAAGTCATATTTATTGAGTGCTTATATACTACAAACTAATTACATACTAATGTACATATATGTACATGGTTTAGTGTAAAGAGCCCGGGCTTGGGAGTCAGAGATCATGAGTTCTAATCCCAACTCTGCCACTTACCAGCTGTGTGACTTTGGGCAAGTCATTTAACTTCTCTGCGCCTCCGTTACCTCATCTGTGAAATGGGGATTATGACTGTGAACCCCACTTGGATCACTCTGATCACCTTGTATCTACCCCACTGCTCAGTACAGTGCTTGGCACATAGTAAGCGCTTAACGAATACCACCATTATTATTATTACATAAATTCTGTGGGGCTGAGGGTGGGTGAATAAAGGATACAAATTCAAGTGTGATGCATAAGGGACAACAAAATAAAAATTAACATCAGAAGGAAAATACAGATTAAAAAGAAAAAACTTAATGAGGATCAAGGAAACAGTTCAGCAGGGCTACCTTGACAGTATTTTACAGATACAGCACATCCTAAAGGCCATATCAGGTTCATTCATACTGTTTTTCTTCTACAACTTGAAAGTTGCTGAGGTCTGTGTCACTCCACTGCTGCCTCTGCCTTCCCTTCTGCCTCCCCCAGACCTCGGGCTGAGCCCGGACGTGGCCGGGGCGACGTTCATGGCCGCCGGCAGCTCGGCTCCGGAGCTGGTCACCGCCTTCCTCGGTAAAGGGGCGGGGGGCTGGTGGGGGATGGGAGGGGGCGGGGGGCTGGCCGGGGTTGGGACGGGGCGGGGGACTGGCCGGGGATGGGAGGGGCGGGAGGATGGCCTGGGATGGGGCACTGGGCGGGGATGGGAAGGAGGCCCTCCGGCTCCGGTATGGAGGGGACCGACAGCTCTCCCGCAGGCGTGTTTGTCACCAAGGGCGACATCGGCGTCAGCACCATCCTGGGCTCGGCCATCTACAACCTGTTGGGCATCTGCGCGGCCTGTGGGCTCCTGTGCGGCGTGGTAGGTGCGCAGAGCGCCGCCCCTCGCCAGCCCCGGCCGCCTCCAAGGGTCTGGAGACCCGTCCCCAGCGCCGGCCTGACACCCCGGGGGCTCCCATGCGCTCCGACGGCCGGGGCCCGACTGCACGGAAGCCCCAGAAGTGGCCCCTCACTGGGGGGCATGGGTCGGGGTGGGGGGCATCGGAGGGATGGGGCATCTGCGGGGAGGTGCCTGGGAAAAGGGAGGGGCTCGGGAGAAGTGGCGGGGGGAATGGGAAGGGCACAGGAGGCGGCGAGCCAGAGCCCTGCCAAGGCATTCGGACCCACCCCTTAGACTTCACGGCTGGCGTGGTGGCCGCTGGGCAGAGACTGCGTGGCCTACGCCATCAGCGTCGCAGCTGTCATCGGCATCATCTTCGACAACGAGGTCTTCTGGTAGGACTCGGTCATCTGGGGAGGTGGTCTTTCTGCCCTTTGTCCTGGAAACGCTCTCACCCTCCGTGGATGCTCAGAAGGGGCAGGGGCTGATCGCTGTCAAGAACAGGAGGAGGATTTGGAGCAAGGAGTGGTGTGGTTTAAGGCCAGTGCCCAGCCAGAGGGCTGGGACCCAGGGGTGGCGTCCCAAGGGGGCAGAGACCCAGGGGTGAGGGATCCCAGGGTGGATGGATTCCCAGCTATTGCGGCTGGGGCTGCCTTGCTCCAGGCCGGCCCTTGTTGGCCCTGAGCTCAGACTGACTTAGCAGTAGACATATCTTACCATCTGTCATAAGGTACTCAGTCAGCTCATCCTCTCCTAATCAATCGGTTCCTTTTATTCATTGAGCATTCACTGTGTGCAGAGTAAGCCCTTGGAAAAGTACAATAAAACAGTTGGTAGGCACGTTTCCTGCTCTCAATAAGCTTATAGTCTAGAGGTCTACCTTATCTCCCTTGATCTCCTACAAATATCCAGCGCAACTTATTCACTGTACCTTCATCTTGTCTGTCTTCCTGTTGACCCCTTGCCCACTCCCTCCCTCTGGCCTGGAACTTCCCTGCTGTCATATCTGACAGAACACCTCTCTTTCCATCTTCAAAGCCCTACTAAAGTCATATTGTCTCCAAGAGTCCTTCCCTAACTAATCCCTCACTTCAATCAGTCAATGGCATGTATTCAATGTTTACTGTGTGCTGAGCTCTGTACTAAGTGCTTGGGAAAGTTCAATGCAATGGCGTTGGTAGACATGTTCCTTATCCACAAGAAACCTTCCCTTTTGCAATACCGAGGCATTTGGATGTGTGCCTCTTGAGCACTTTGATATTCATCCCTCCCCGAGCCCCATAGCATTTATGTACATCTCCATCCATAATTTATCATAGTGTCTGTCTCTTACTCTAGTCTATAAACTCCTTGTGGGTCATGATTGTGTCTACTTACTCTATCTTATGGTTCCCTTCCATGTGTTTCGTGCAGTGCTCTGCACTTAGGAAGCGCTCATTGAGTACCATTAATTGATTGATTGGGCTAGAGGAGCTGCCTGCTTCTCAGGCCACGATGTCTCCCTTCTTCCCTCCTCCCTGCCTCCCCACCTGGGTGGGGGTTCAGGACCAACTCCTCCTGGCCCCAGTAGGTACCTTGACCCTGAGTCGAAACCTCCTCCACAGCCTCTGCCCCGGCCCATCCTCAGACTTCCTCCAAAAGAGGTTTGGGAGCCAGAACTTCACCGCGCCGGTCCCTCCATTGGCTCAGAGAGCAGAAGGGTTGCTGCCTGTGGCTGCATACCAGCCACACCAGCAATCCAACCAGGAGCGAGGGGAAGATATTTGAGTCTCCCACTGGTCCCCAGAGGGGCACGTGCATGTTTCCACCAGGCTTGGGGGTGTCAGGACCTAGGATCCCGACAGTCATTATAGGGTTACGTTCCTAGCACCAACAATATTGAATTTTCCCCCAGTCCACTAGCAGGGAACACTCTCACAACAACCACCACAATTCTAACCAGGGCCCTTCCTCAGTTGGGCCTCCCCAATGGACTTGTGCCTCCGGAAATGAGTCCAGGTGCTGCTGTTTGCCTGGATTAACTCCAGCTTCTATCCTTTTGTCTCAGGTACGAGGGAGTCTTGCTGCTGGCAATATATGGATTATACATTTCAGTGCTGTGCTTTGACATTAAGATTAATCAATGTGTCATGAAGCGGTTTCGTCTCTGCTGCATCAGGGCCGTGGAGGAGAGGCCCGAGCAGCAGCCGCTGGTAGACGGGGAGGACGGTGAGGGACCTCTCGTTCGCCGACAGTCCAGAGCTGACAGTGGAGTCTTTCAGGAGGACTCCTACTCCCAGTTTTCTGTCAGTTTGCCCGGCCTTCATGAAGTTTCAGAAGGTATGTGTTGCTGTGCAAACGAACACACATACACACGCAGCTCTTTCCTGAGTTCAAACATCCATTCACGCATGTACGGCCCTTTCCCCAGGCTTGACCAAGCCCATCCCCACCTCCTGCCCACCACTTCCATCCAGGGCAGGGAGTTGCAGGCGGGGCTGGCACCTGGTCCAGTCCCAGGCTGAGGAGCAGGAGATGGGAAGGGGGCTGGGCTGTAACCGCAGCCACTTATCCCAACTTGGATCCTGCCCAGGAGGTGGGGCCGCCCCGGCTGGGCCGGGGGTGAATGCCTCCCCTCAACTCCGCTGTTGATCCGTCTTCAGTTGCTCCCATCCCAGCTGGACCTTCCTCCTGTTTCAGCTGTGACTGCATCTCGCACCTACTTTGGCCAGCAAGGACTGTTGGGCTGGAGTACCGGTGTCGCAGGATCTTCAGGGACCAGAGTTGGCGAGATTTTTTTTTCTTTATGGTATTTAAGCGCTTACTAGTTTCCAGGCACTGTACTAAGCCCTGGGGTAGGTACACGCTAATAATAATTATGGTTTTTGTTAAGCGCTATGTGACAATCAGGTTGGACACAGCCCATGTCCCACATGGGGCTCAGATTCTTAATTTCCATTCTACAGATGAGGTCACTGAGGCACAGAGAATTGAAGTGGCTTGCCCAAGTTCATACAGTGGTCACCCCAGCTAGGCCCCGGACAGTTTCTCCCCTGAAAGTTTCAAACAGAACCATGCCGATGATCTCCGATTCCCCACAGACCCCCCGAGTGTCTTCTCCGTGCCGGAGGCTGACTGGAAGCGGGCCTTGTGGGTTCTGTCCCTCCCCATCATCACCCTTCTGTTCCTGACCACCCCAGACTGCAGAAAGAAGTTTTGGAAAAAGTGTTTCATGCTGACATTTGTCATGTCTGCGGCCTGGATCTCGGCGTTCACATATGTCCTGGTCTGGATGGTCACCGTAACCGGTATGTGCCTGTGGTCGTGCTAAAGGGTGTAGGCCTGATGGACTTCAAGCACAGGGTGATGGAGCGCGAGAGGGCACGCCGAGGTCCCCGTCTCATGCTTCCTGGCATAGCAATTTGGGGGGCAGCACCCTGTCCCAGTGAGGATGGGAGATGTGGCCAACTGGTCTGCAGGCTTGGATGAAGCTCAGGTGTCACCCCCAAATGGGGATTGTGAGGGGTGATGGGCTCACAAAGGGAGAGGGTTTGGGAGGCCTGTTTTCCTCCTCCAACAACAGCTGTAGCTGCCTGTTGAACTTCTGCACATGATTGGGACTTCCAAAGGGAGGCAGCCAATTAGCAACATCAACACTTTTTCTGAGCCCTCCCCGCAATCTGCTCCCACTTTTCAAAAGGGCTGGAGGCAGGGGAGCGGTCAAGATGCAGTTCCAGCAGGCAGTCTGGTGCAGGATGGGCACCCCCCACCCAGGAAGGAGGGGCCTCGCCTCCGTAGGCCAAACACAAGCCCACGATTCAGGCTCAGGGTTGGATGCCTCCCAAACCCCTTTCACCCCAAGCCCCAGCAGGCATGCCTGAGACTGTCACCGGGATCTCAAGGCAGGGGTTCAAATTTCTTGTTGACGTGGATGAAAGAACAGCCTGGCATAAACCCACCCTTCAGGTGGTCGGCCTCCAACCTGGGCCGGAGTCTGCCCTGGGAGAGGCAGGTGCCAGTCCTGGCCCAAGAGAGGCCATGAGGATGGGGTGTCCCTGTGCTCTGCTGCAGGGGAGACCCTGGGAGTGCCGGACACAGTGATGGGACTGACGCTGCTCGCAGCAGGGACCAGCATTCCTGACACCGTGGCCAGCGTTCTGGTGGCCCGGCAAGGTAGGATCTGGTCAAGGGCCCTCCTCTTGCCCCTCTTTCCACTTCTCCGTCCTTCCCGTTGCCCAGGCACCAGGCCAGAGTAAGGCTCCTCTGCGTCAGACCCCGGGAGAGTTTGGGAAAGCCCTCCTGAGGAAGGAAGGAAAGAGGGAAGGGGGGGGGGGGTAGAATTTTGACAGTTTCCGTTCGCTGAGACCCCTTTTCTGTCGAGGTATGGAGATTCACAGATAAAATTGGTCAGAGACAGGAACAAAGGCAAAAAAAAGCAGCCCCATGCTCTACAGAAAAATGGTTTAATAAATAAAGATAATTACTATTTGATAAATAAATGTTAAGGCTTTAAACACTAACCAAAAAAACAAATGAGCAAATACAAATTCAATAAGAATTCTGCTCTACCACCATGGTTTATAACATAAACAGAGCGAGTTGATCCAGTGTAGGGTGGGAAGCGGCTCACAGGGAAGGCTGGCCTTGCTTAGATTCTAAGCACATCGTAGCAGCAGCAGCAGGAGGAACAACAACCACATGCTCTCATTTGCAGGGAAAGGAAACATGGCTCTGGCGAACATCGTGGGCTCCAACGTATTTGACGTGCTGTGTCTGGGGCTGCCGTGGTTCGTCCAGACCGCGTTCGTCCTTCCGGGGGCACCCGTCCAGGTGAACAGCGGTGGGCTGACCTACACGGCCTCGGCCCTGCTGCTGTCCGTGGCCCTCCTGCTCCTAGCCGTCCACTTGAATGGCTGGAGGCTGGACCGAAAGCTGGGCGGGGTCTGCCTGGGGTTGTATGTGGCATTCGCTACATTAGCCGTCCTGCATGAGCTGGGGGTCATCGGAGGCGGCGGGACCCGGGGCTGCGGGCCCTGAGAGCTCTGCTGGCCCTTGACTCCAGAGGGAAACCCCACCAAGTGGGGAGGGGACCCCACTTTGGTGTGGCATCAAATAAAAGTGTCCCAAGCTCCCTTGGTTGGTTCCAGCTCTTTTTTACAGAAAGGCTACAGCATGGCCTAGGAGTTGTCGTAAGGGAGGCTGAGTCCCAGCCCGTTTGGGCCGAGCCCTTTCTTCTCCAGGCGGGGCACGAGGTGGGAGGGTCATGCCTAGAGAAAATGCCGCTTCTGGAAAGTCATCTGCTCTGAACCCACCTGGCAATCGGGACCATTTGGGGCATTTGAACACTAAACAAATGTGCCTGTGGAGAATGAAAGGAACGAGGCGGAGGCGGCTTGTTTTATTAAAAACAGTAGAACCATTCATTGAAACTGAATGACCAGAGCCCCCATCTTTCACAACCCAACTGTAGCAGGGGGTGGGGAGGGGGCCAGCAGCATGGGGCCTTGAACCCCACCCTGGAATGGGGCAGGAGGAGGGGGAAGACCCTGGGGACTCCACAGTTTGTTTTGGACGCTTGGAACGCACAATAGGGTACTAACAGGACAGAAGGGGAAGGAGGCGCTAGCCAGGCGCAGGCGTGTCTCCGCCCACAGAGTTGCCCATTAGGCGTTACGGTCCAATCGCACGTCAATCTCCCTGCCACTGATTTTGATACCGTTCATTATGCGACAAGCCTTTTCGGCTGATTCCGGGGAGTCAAATCGGACTGTCCCACAGCCTTTTGACTTTCCGTTCTCCATTTTGATTTCTGCAAACATGACGTGACCTGGAAAGACAAGGCGACCATCTGAACGGCCCCCAGCCTACAGGTGACCACTGTGCCCCTTCCCATGGAGAAGGCCTGCCACTCTGGGGCAGAGCTGATTGGTGAGTTGGTCTCCGTCTGGTGATGGGATTCCAAAGCCGGGATCCCAGGGGGGAGCCAGACAGCCGGCTGGGACCAGTCGGGAAAGACGGGGTTCCCAAGGTGCAGAGAATCACCCCGCTCCTACCTTATCCCAGGCCCACTCACAAACCTCTTGAGGGTAGGCGGGAGGGGTGAGGGGGAGAGGTAGAAGGCAGGGCAGGCCCACTAATGCAGGACAGAAGGTGCTTGGCAGAACAGGCAGCAGAATGAGGCTCTGAGGAAGGAAGAGCCCAACCTCAGTGGAAAAGGGCCAAGGCTACACCTGCTGCTAACTAAGGCCTCTTCTGGAAGCGACCACAACCATCTGGCATCTGGCTCAGGTTAAGCTCAGGGTCAGGAGCTGGGATGAGGTGGAGGGGGCAAAGGCAGCAGGGAAACATGACCTGTCCCAAGTCCCCATAGAGACAACCGTGGATTAAAGGAAACAAATGTGATTTGTTCCCACTTGAAGCTGTGCAGCTGAAAGCATCATCAAGAGGGGTTTGGACTGACCCATGGACTAGTGGTCTATTCTGGGTCATGCTAGGGGAGAATCAGGGGTGATGGATGGTGTGTGTTGGGTCACTGGGGGAGGCAAGGATGGACAGGGCAGAGTCAGGGGTGTCAGATGGCCTGGGAGAGTGTTAGCGATGAAGAGGGAAGAGTCAGGGAAGTTGGGTGGTCTGTGCTGAGTCACTGGAGGAGAACCAGGGGTGGAGACAAAAAAGTCAGGGGTTTGGGAAAGTCCATCCCTGAATCTGGACTGGGGGGGTGAGGTGGGCAGCAGGGCCATCAGCATATGGTTCTTCCAAAGGCTCATGAACCAGGTAGTTTTTCCTCACTATGAAAAACCACTTTGCTTACCCACTCTAGAATAAAATGAGGAGCAAGATCTGTTCCCCAGCACCTGTGCATACCAATGCCCCATGCCCCCCTCAAAAAAACACCCTCCAAAATTTCTAAAAACCCAGTACCACCCCAACTCAACTATTTGGCTCCTGCACCAACATGGGAACTGCCAGGTGATGCTCTGAGAATTGGGGACTCGGTCCACTCGAGGCAACCACATTCTAATCAAACTTTTCACATCACATCACAGCCAGAGGACAATCTCAAAGTTGAAAAGAAGACTTTCACACTGGAATACAAGACTGAGTTGGAGGGTCTCATTGGCGCTGGGCCCTAAGCCAGAGCTCACTGCCACAGCTTGCAGGCCCTTTTCCCACCTTAACTGAGTAGCTGACATTCCAGGGAATTTTGACAAGAGGAAACCCAGTGAGAAGTAATCGGTGGGATCCAGGGCCCGTCTAAGCAACCCCACCGATCAGGAGTCAGCTTCTCAACCAGGTGGGTCCCTTCCCTCATGGCCACTGCTCCCCAAGGTGTCTGCAGAAAACAGTCACTGTTCACCATCAAAAACTCATTCTGGAGGTGGGGGACCTTGCCTCAACTATAACGAAGCTGTTAACGTTACACTCTGGGAGTAGCATTCTCCTGGCAGGTTGCTGTGAGGCCCAGAAGCCTTCAGAGAGAATTCAAAATGCATTTTTACTCGACAAAATATATTTAAGACCTTTCCCATTCCCACTGCCAAACACTCTTCTGCAGAGGGATGGGAAGGATAGCCAGGTCAGTACGGACAGCAGATGAGGTGTAGGAGACGATGGTCCAAGTCGCCCTCAAAGATACTGGAAAAAGCAGCCCGGGTCCCAGCCTGCCACCCGAAGTCCAACTTGGCAAAGAATGCTCAAGCCCCAGCTCCCTGCCTGGCCATACCTGGCCATCATCCTCCTTCCTTAATAATGTTGGTATTTGTTAAGCACTTACTATGTGCAAAGCACTGTTCTAAGCACTGGGGGAGATACAGGGTAATCAGGTTGTCCCACGTGAGGCTCACAGTTAATCCCCATTTTAAAGATGAGGTAACTGAGGCCCAGAGAAGTAAAGTGACTTGCCCACAGTCACCCAGCTGACAAGTGGCAGAGCTGGGATTCAAACCCATGACCTCTGACTCCCAAGCCCAGGCTCTTTCCACTGAGCCATGCTGCTTCTTTGTGTCCCTACCATCTTGAGGCAGCCAATGGAGAAGGATAGTGATCCCCCTAAGGCAGTCCAGGAATCCATTTCCTGGATTAATTCCCGAGCACTTAGTACAGTGCTCTGCATATAATAAGTGCTTAATAAATACCACTGATTGACTGATTTTCCTCCTTCTCCACCATCCCATTCCATATACACACACACCACCCTGCTTCAGTGTTTCATCACCTCCTGACTAGATGACTGCAGCAGCCTCCTTGCTGGTTTTCTCACCTCCTCAGCTTGCTATCCTGCATTCCGAAGACTGGATCATCTTTCTAAAGCATCATTCATCACATACCCATGGTCCTCTCAGACACCTCCAATCTTTGCTTCTTCCTCTGCATCAAGATGAACCTCCCCACCAAAGGCTTGGCTCCTGGCTGTTCACCATCTACCACCTCCTTATGCATCTACTCTCTTCACTTACTCCTCCTCGGCTCAGGCGCTCTGCCTCCATCAAGATCATCCGTGCACAAAATTGCACCCACCTTTCTCCCTCATTAGGTTGTACACTTCTTGAGGGCAAAGATGTCCCCTCACAAGTGAATACCACTGAATACATTGTAGGTGCTTGGCTAAGACTTGATTGATCGACCTGACACACTATGCAACTCTTTCTTTCAGCCGGAAATCCTCTACCTCTAAAAAGATATAGATCTCCTACATATCCATAATGTACTTATTTAATGTCTCTCTCTCCCTCTAGATAGTAACCTCCTTTTGGGCAGAGAACATGCCTGTCAACTCTGTCATGTGCTTAGTACATGCTCAGCATACAGTAAGAACTCAATAAATACTTCTGATTGGTCTCTGCCAGACCACATCCTTCCCCTCCTTCAAAGCCCCCTAAAATGACTCTTCCTCTAGGAAATATTCCCCGATCAGCCCCCACCTCACCATCCAGGTCACGCTAACCAACTGACGATATTATTAATAGTCATCCACTTGTCTCCTCCACCAGACTGTAAGCTCGTCACAAACGGAAGCCGCCTCCTCTCCTTTTGTGGCATGTGTTCAAGCGCTCAGGAGAGTGTTCTGCAGTAGGAGGGGGCCAGTACAAGGCTCTGCACTCAAGAGGGCACTCAAAAGGTGCTCAATAATGCTGTTGACAATGACATCCCACCATAACCGGCCCAGTTCTGTATGGGCTTCTAACCAGGCCAGAAGGTGACCTCGTGAGTGAACACGTGGAGATTGGCCAGCGGACCCCTCACAGGGTGGGCAGGTGGCCTGCTGGGGCCCCTCAGGCCAGGAGCCTGGCCCATCCATCCTCGGCCCAGGGAACAGGAGCCACTGCCCTGGCTGAGCCAGGAGCCCAGCGCCCCCCTGCTCCATGTGGCATAGCAGAAGAGTGGCGGCAATCAGCCCCGGGGACACAGGAATTGGGCAGCCCCCCGGGCTACTCCCCATTTCCTGCCCCTTCCCCCCAAGTTGGACTTGGCCCCACCATGGCCCACAGCACCCATGAAGATTCCCATCCACCATTCCCCAGCTCCTCCCCACAAGGAGCGTGTTCGCTTGTTGGCCCCAGTTCACCCCAGGCAGGCCAAAGGGTCATTGCTGGGCTGTCTTGTTACTATTTCCCCAGAGGTGAGAATCAGCTCCCAGTCCCTGACCTACTGGAATCTTCCTCTTCTGCAACCAAAGCGCTCCCTCTGCCAAAACACTCGGCAGGAGTTGCCTTTCCTCCCAAGGCAGACTGACACCTCCCCGGCTTGAACCTAGCTGGCTTGGCTCAGCTTCCTCAACAGCTGGGTGCCTCTGACCGCCCAGCCTCACCCCCAGCCCTCAGGTCCCTCTGCCTGGCTGCCCTGGGTCTCATCTGGGAAACTCTCTGCTGAGATGAGCCACTGCCTCATGCTCAGAGGGGGATTTGTATGGGGGCCAGGTGGTCGTTCCATTTCTCGTGGTTGTTCATTTCTCTATATTTAGCCCTTGCTGGGATCAGTTGTGCCCCTGTTCCCACTGGATTCCCACTGGATGGACCTGATCTGGGCCTGCTGGCCTGACCCTCTGAAGCAGAAGCTCTTTGAAGGCAGGGCTGACGTGTTCCCCGATGCTTGGTGCAAAGCGCCTCCGGTGCTCAGCCAGTGCTGATATACGAGCAGGCTATGTGGGCACCCAGAGCACCTCTGCAAAGGACACCGCACTCTCACGCGGCTACGGGTACGTTGGGCCATTTTGCTATTAGCCCACCCAGTTTGAGAGTGAGTGCATGGGGTTTATCCTCCAACTGGGTTTCCCAACAGGTCCAGAGAATGCCACTCTGAGCTGTGGGTTTGCAGTGAGTCACAAAAAGAATGGAAAGGAACAGGGAGAGACCACCAGCACCAGCTGACAGCCAAAAAAATTCACTCCCCATTAAAATTCTCCTGAGTTCTAGGGTGGAAATCCTTCATGCCGGGTGAGTGTCCTGGGTGCTCCCGCAATACACACACACGCGCGCGCGCACACATTTTTTCTCTCTCCCTCTCTCTCCCCCCCGCGCCCTCACTTACCACACTGACTGAATTTCTCTTTCAGTTTCTGCCAGGTCAGGTCGAAGGGAAGCTAGAAGGAGAAGAGGCAGGTGGAGGTCAGATTCGGCAGGAGCTCCCGGGGCCACAGCTGGGATCTGTTTGGTGGGGATTTGCTTACGTTGCGCACAAATATCTGGTGGCCTTTGGCGCTCACTCGGTCACGCATCCCGCTTCCCACTGGGCCCCAGGGGAATCCACGCTCCATGTCACCGCTTCTCTCCAGGACTGGGCCCAGCCCCGGGCCAGGGCCCAGCCCCGGGCCAGGGCCCAACCGCTCTGGTACGCTGCCCATCCGCTCCAGGCCCAGACTTCCACTGGTGCTGCTCAGCCCACTCATCCCAGTGCCTTCATTGCCAGATGGGAGAAGGAGTAGAGACAGACACATAGAGAGAGGTGATAGGGCGAGAGGGAACAAGAGCAGAGCACTACATTACTACGTCGACTACACCGCCAAGTGGTGCTCCAGAAAAGTGCTGCAGAATTGGTCCTTGGGACAAGTTCACGGAGCCTCCGCGTGCATCCGGCTAAGCAGCGGGCAGGCAGCTCCCCACAGCACTGACTTTCGTGGAGGACTCCACCCCCACCGCACCCATGAGTCCCTTCCATGATACGTGAATGCCAACACATTCCCACTCTCTCTCTCTCATGGCTAAAGCTTTGGGGCCATTTTCCTTCTGTCATCTGCCCTCAGGGCTGGATGTGAAAAGTCACCCCCTAGCCACAGTGAGGGAAGGGGATTTCTCCCCTCCACCATGTCCAGTGGGACCAAAGGAGATGAATAGAAGGACAGCTTAGGAGCTTCCTTCTCTTCTCCTGATGCCAGTCTGGGTCCATCTCAGCAGGCCAAAGGGATCTGGGTGAGGACGAGGGAGACTATAACTTCCCTGTGGGCAGGGGTCGAATCTACCAATTCTACTGTACTGTCCTCTCCCAAGGGCTTAGTGCAGTGTCTGCACACAGTAGGCACTTAATAAATACCATTGATCGAATGATTGACTGAGCCAGGCTTTCCTTCACATGAACTCAGGAGCCTAACAAGGGCAGGTTCACCCCAATTTCAGCAGAAACCCATCGCCCTGCAAAGTGCACTCACCCACCCCCTCCCCAACAGTAGCACATGCAACTCTCTGTCCATCACTTGCCTGGATGTCAGTGAGGGGCCTAGTTCAGCACCCACCATCTACCAAGAACCATGCTAAGACCTGGCAGGCAAGAATCTTAGGCCCTTTGCCAGATGCTCCCACTGCCCCTGTGCCATTTCTCCCTCCGTCATGCCACCTCAGGCTCGGGTGCTGTTTGAGGTCATGTCAAAGACCACCCTCAGGACAGTCCCCAGGTGAATATTTCACCAGCCTTTAGGACAGGGTTCCGGCTGGGCCACTGAGCTGGCTAGCCTCCCTTCCGTGTGCCACCAAGTTCATCTGTCTGGGCCCAGTGGGCCTCACAAGCCAAGAGCTAGCCCCAAGGAGCCAGGCCCCGGATCGGAAAACCCTCAAGAATTCCCTGGATGCTTGGTGCTTGGCCTTCAAGAGGAGGAGGAGTCCTGAGCCCCCTGCTTGCCTGGAGAGAAACGTCGAGGCATTGGCTCATCCACTCTTCCAAAGGCATCTCCGAAGCTGCGGCTCATGCTGATCTCACCCCGGCCAAAGTCTCTGTCCATGCTGCCACCCAGCCCACTGCGGTAAAGGTCTGGGAAGAATGGTCAGAGATGGACATCAGTGAGACTGACAGGCCGCTGCCAGGCTGCTGGCAACCTCATAGCCATTCGCATATCACACCTGGAAACACATTCACACACACACACACACACACACACACACACACACACACACACACACACACACTTTCCTCCAGGGAAAGCCAAACCGACCAGAAAGGGACAAACAGATCCATTCGTCCGACTCACCACCACTGCTGCCCACGCCTGCTCCCATGGCTGCCAGACCCGGGCCCGGGCCCAGCCCGCTGCTCAGTCCGCTCCCTCGGAAGTCGTCTAGGGAGCTCATCCCTGCAGGATGGGGGAGAGGTTCAGGAGAAGGAAGGAAGGCAACAGCTCCCTGGCCACCCCCTCCCCACACCAAGCCAAGCTTGACCTACCTCCCATCCGGCCAACGCCTGCACCCCCAAATCCGCCCATGCTGTTTGTGGCTTCTATTCCAAAACTACTGACTCCTGACAAACAAGAGTGAGGTTTAAAACTCCAGGGGCAGGCATGAGTGACGAGGTTCCCCTCCTTCCAGGAACCAAGACCCAGGGGAGCCCGGGTGGGGTTGAAGGCAGGGCCACCCCCCCTTCCAGGGACCAGGTCTCAGGGCATCCCCTTGGGCTATCCCTGCCTGCCCTAGGAAAGACAGAAGCTACTATGGGTCATCCCGACACTGCTCCCCAGCCTGCCCGATTCACCTTCATCCCCAGCACCAGCATCAATACCTGGACTCTGCCTGGGCTTCCTGATGACTCCAATGCCTGAGTCTCACCTCAAGGGTCTCACTGAGTCTCATCACTGTCTCCGTGTTCCAGAAGAGGAAACAGAGGCCCATAGACAATAGGAAGCTCCTCTCTGGGACCACGACACCTCCCCATTCTCTGGGACCCGCCACCTCTGCCAGGCCCCCACCCCCACCACCCCCCGTTTCGGGGCCCAAGCCACCTCTCTTCTCCCCAGGACCACTGGCAAGCCCTGGAAACCAAGGGCCTCAGACAGACAGGAAACTGGTGAGCTGGTTTCTTTTTCCATTTTTCTGCACGGCTGCCCCACTTTCCTCCGACCTTCCACCCCGGTAGTGACTGGCCTAAGCCATACGTACCTCCTCCTCCCATTCTAGTCATTCCTCCAAATCCCGGCCCGTCCATTCCCAGTCCTCAAACCAAAGAGAGAACACATTTTAGGTCCTGGGAGATGAAGCTTTCTCCTCCGCCGGACAGCTGGAAGGGGAGGCAATGCTGGGAAGACTGGGGGCCCACTTGTCTGACCCACTCCCTGCTCTCATGCCTGTTTCCCCTCTTAGTGTGGAAGCTCCTCATGGGAAGGGGATGTGGCACTTGCTTGTTCTGAACTCCCCAAGTGCTCAGTCCAGAGTCCTGCACCCCAAGGGGGACCGGGCCACCTGGAAGTCTGTCGGTCACCTCGGCAAATGAGCGAGGGGCACCTGGGAAGGCACCAGCTGGGTGGGGGGCGGGGGGGAAAATGTGGCAGTGCTTTCCAGGGGCCAAAGACTGACCTGGCCCAGCTCCCTTCCCCACCCTCACCCGCCTCTGGTCCTCTCACGGCTTGGCTCACCTGTTTGTGCCGCCCCACCCCGAGCAGACGGGACTCTCGCGGCCAGGAGGGGACGGGCCTCGGGAGCCACCCTGGCAGACAGAGCACGTGCGCAGAGCCGACGGTCAGACTCACACAGTCGAAGGAGAATCCTCACCTGTGGGCCCGACGCTCCCCATTCCACCGCTGCCCAGGCTCAACTGGCTGGCACTGATGGGCTGTCCTCCGGGCCCAAGGCCCATGCCAATGCCGCCCAGTCCACCTACAAACACACGGCCGCCTGTCACTGGTTCGTGTTTCGTTCAGTGCTTGGCACGAGCGAGCACTTCGAGATGGCACAAGGGAAACAAGGCTGCACCACGGCCTCAGGCAGCACCTGGCGGCTAACATCAGAGGCTCAAATTAGGAGCGGTGCACTTCCAGATGTGCCAGCTCAGAAAGGGCACACTGCCCTGCACACCATAGCCTGCCTAGACAGGGGATGTAGACCAAGCCTCTTTCTCCAAGCTGAGTGCTATGCCTCCCTTTGGCCTGGCCTCAGCCCTTAGTCTTGGGTTGGAACCTCCCCTCACATACCTGGCCTTCCTAGTGTCTAACAGCGGGAATGACTCCAGCTTCTAAGGGCGCTCCAGGCAGAAAAACTGGAGGATGATGGCTAGAACCATAAAGATAAATGGACAACATCCAGCAGAAGACCTGCAGCAGCCCCAGCATGTTGTCTCATCTGTTGCCCCAGCCACGGTTAGCCACGTTCATCTTGGGGCCCTTCCCTTTCAAAAGCCCTTGGAATGAGGGATGGATCTGCCTTTGCCCTTGCCCTTCCGACCCATTCAGCCCCCGGAAATGGTGTCAGTTCGAGACGCTGAGAGTGAGAGCAGTGTTGGGGGCTGGAGGTTTGGTGCCAGAAGTGAAGCTGGGTTCCTTAGGATTACCCAGTCAGAATGGTGGGCTCGAGGATGCTTCCTAGGAGTCACCTGCCTCCATGAAGACAGCTTAACTGAACCAGAGACGTCCCAGACTGGGGAGCCTGCTGCCGGTCCACAGGCAGGGGGATGGACGCGTCAACACATCAACCTGTCCTGAAGTCTCTGCTGGGAGATCGGGCAACCCCCACCCTCCCTGTCTCCCTGCCTCTCCCACACTGTCCACCTCCCTCTTCTCTCCATCAGCACAGCTTTTAGAATTGTCCCCCCATTTCCCTGCAGTTCTTGTGTGCCATCTGCTACCACTGCCCGCCCCCTGACCCCTTCACCCCCTCACCAGAGACCCCAGCACCAGCACCATAAAAGAGGCTTTACCCGGTCTAGGTCAATGGGACTGGTGTACTGAAAAGCTGAAACGGCTTTTAAGTTTAAAGTCTTAAGTCGATTTGTCTCCAGGTGAGGGTGGCCTATGCAATCCAACCATGCAAAAATGGGCTACCCAGGGAGGTCAGCAGACACCAAGGCTGGGAGAAAAGCAGGGGGCCTGGGACTTAGTGAGCTGAGAAGATGCTTCGGCAAACATGCAGGGCAAAAGTTAATCACAAAATAAAGAAAAGCGGCAGAGCTCCTACTCACGGGGTAACTGCGGAGTCTTAGAGTCATGCGAGCGGTAGTCATCATGAGGCACCGACTTGTCGTCCTAGCAGCCAAACGAGGGAACGGCAAGGTTAACTCCTACTGGTGGTCTTCACCCCGCCCCACTCCGCCCCGTCGCCCACCCCAGAGGAGACGATGACTCGTCCGAGGGTTGGGGACTCACCATTTTCACATGCATGGGTCTATCAAATAAAAATTGTCCATTGAACATAGCTGAGGGTTCAGTCAAGGAAAACCAAATCAAAGCATCTTGCGGTGCTCCCAAGCTCCAAGCCGAATTAAGCATGCAGAGTAAACCCTGCACTTCACCCCTCCCTCTCCCCACCCACCCAGACCTTCCTGCTTCCAGAGGGCGGCATAGGGAGACGATGGCTGCTCGGAGCACTCTTCATGGTGCACACTGAGGTGGTGCTCACAAGCCCGAACTGCTGGGGGCTTCAAATGGACAGTCTATGTCCTTGCATCTGTCACTGGAAATGCTCACTCCCCACAGCTGTGCCCAATAACCCATTTAAGTTTCAGGAGTGACTTCAGTATCTGGACGTGGCAAAGACCTGCCTGACCTGGAGAACCCCGGCCTCGCCTACCACGAAACCAGGTCTAGAGCAAAAGCCCTCTGGGCCCCTGGGCAGCGGTCCACCCCCCATGCACCACCAGCCCAAGCTGAAACTGGGCCCTGCCCTGCCCTTGCCTGGCTGGAAAAGCTCTGGGCCTGGGTCCTTCACTCACACTGGAAGTCATGCCCACAGGAGAGTTAGGATACAGATTGCTTGCACAGCTTCAATTGCTTGTTCAAAAGTGACTGTCCCCATTCCTCTGCTCTTGCCATCTTTGTCTTCTTTAACATCTGCCCGCTTTACTGAGCCAGCTATGCTGAACACCTCCTTTAGCTTCTTCCAGCCAACTTTGAAGTCCAGCTTGACACAAAATGAGAGTCACATCACATTACTACCTCTAGACTGCAAGCTCCTTATGGGCAGGGAACGTGTCTGCCAACTCTGCTGGGCTGTACTCTCCCAAGCATTTAATACAGTGCTCTGCACACAGTAAGTGCTCAATAAATACCACTGATGATTACGGATGCCCAAATCTCCCCCCACAGACCCAGCCCAGAATATCTCTACTCAAGTCCCAACTGCCAGAAGCCATCCCGGTGCAGAAGCTTATCTGCAGTACTCACAATCTCAGCCTGGAAAGCCCTGGAGAGGTGGGTTCTCTCACTGCTTCTACCCACCTCTCCGCACCAAACCCCCTTTGGGACGGAGATTTCGATGCCCATCAGGCTCACTTTGGCTCAAAATGGTCCTGCCCGTTATTCCTCTGGGGAGGCGGAGAGGGAAGGGCAGCAGAGAGTTACTGGCCCAGCTACTTTTACTGCCAGTTATTCTGATTCCAACCCCAAGAGAACTAGTCATTTCGTCAGCGTCTGTTAAGTGGGCCATGGGTGTCGGGCGAACAGCCAGAGGGAAATTTAATTCACAGACCAGACTGCAAAACTACCAAACAGAAACCCGTTTACCAACACACCGACACAGAAGTAGTGAATTTCAAGAGCCAGGAAAGTGCTGGCCCCAATTCTCTCTGAAAACTCCCAAACCCAAAGTCGGTCAGCGTATTGATTTGAGAGTAGGATTTGGAGCCGAGGTGGAAGACGGCTACTATTTTCTTTCCGTTTACACTAAGTCCCCCAGCGTGCTCTTGCACCAACGGCCAGCACGTTGGTTGGGGTAACAGTCCCGGCTCAACAAGAAATTACACAAACAAGCCAAATGACAGAATTGAAGACTGAAGCTGAAACTTACGTTAGCCACAAAAACTGTGGACCCAAGTCTACCAGCCTGCAAGTTACTGAGCACCTCAAGAGGAACGTTTGGATTATTGAGAATGGAAGGTGGCAAACTTGTCAGCCCCGGTCCCATTTCGGGGCCGTGTCCGGCCGGAAGAGGTCCTCCTGGGCGATGCAGTGCCCTGCGAGCATTCTCGCCATCGGGGTCCTACAACACACATTGAAGACGAGACACCAGCCTATGAGTAAGTGCGCGGCTAACGGAAGTACAGCAACAACTTCAAGGGCTACAACAGCTAACACATACACACACATGACTGGCCCCAGTAGGGAGCCGTCTCGCCGGCCCGGTACGAGTGACCTTGGCAGGTGGCGTCTGGTTCTCTCTCTCGGCCACGGATGTGGGTGTAAGCTGCTGGGGGACCAAGCACACATCCTAATCTCCAGGGACAACTGTTTGGAACTTTTGTCAATCACTAAAACCACTTGAAACACTTGAAATCTGCTTTGCCTCCAGACTGATCTCTTTGAATGGAGAGCCACCCTCCTGCACCCAACCATCAGTGCCCCCACAAGTCATCCCCCCACCCCACACCTGTTGACTTACCTGAGGAGCCCACTCATTCCAAAACACCAACTACAGTGATTTGTCCCCAAGTGTACCTGGGGGTCCATCACTATCCACAAATTCATTGCCTTCAATGCCTTCCCCAACCCCAGCATTCCAGGTTGAGCAGAAGGAACCCTACCCCACCCATTCCAGTTGTCTAGAAAAACAGGAGGAGAAAGGGGCAGTTCTAAGGGTGTCCCAAATCTAGTATCTGGTTCACAATTCAAATTTCAAAATTAATCTTATGGGAGAAAAAAAAGAAACTAAAAAAATCAACAACAAAATGTTTTTTTAAAAAGGGACATATGCTTAAAGGTTAACGATCAAGCTCCCAGCCACCCTTCCCATGGGCAGATGGGCAACAAAGTCCCGAGTTGTAATAATAATAACTGGCATTTGTTATGGGCTTACTATATTCCAAACACTGTACTAAGCACTGGGGTAAAAACGAGGTCATCAGGTCCCACATGGGGTTCACATTGTAAGTAGAAGAGGGAACAGTTATTGAATCCCCAAACTACAGATGAGGGAACTGAGGCACAGAGAAGTTAAGTGACTTGCCCAAGGTCACACAGCAAGTGGCAGAGGCAGGATTAGAACCAAGGTCCTCTGATTCCCATTCATCCAATCATATTTATTGAGCACTTACTGTGTGCAAAGCACTGTACTAAGCACTTACCAGGCCCTTGTTGCTTGCCCGAGAGTTTTACTTTCCTAAAGGCACCTCCCTAGGCAAGGAAGCCAGGAATACTTAGAAGGCACTGGCCTGTGAAGAGTGCCCTGGGCCATGATGGGGTGGGCAAGGACCCACACTAAGGGCTATGATGGGCAGCAGAGGTGAGAGTGATTCAGCATTTACACCAGACCCTCTTGGGCTGCGCAGAGGAGAAAGTCGCATTCAACTCACCCTTTGATCGAGTGTTTCTGAAACATATTGACAAGCTTTCAAGGACTCAAATTGTTCTCTTGGAGCAGTGGATAGCAAGCCATCCTGAGCTCAGAGCCTCAGAATGCTCAGGCTTGTGAGACAGGGTCAGCCAGCCAAAAGGAGAGAAAGCATCTGAATGACGACATGATCAGAGGTATCTCGACCTCTAATGGAAGGGGGACAAGTAGGGGCAAAAGTCCGATGTCCACTAGGAAATAGTGTGACATGATCTGGAATTCCTGGGAGCTTCCAGGGGATCACCTAAACCCACACAGCACCTGTTTGCTGAAATCCCTATATGGACTTGGCCCCACCTCACCAAGGGAGGGGAGGGCAGAGGCAGAGTTAATTCATTTGACAAGTAAGCACTTCCAGGATGGATGCTCTCTGGCGGGACATTTTGGCCCCGGAGCAAAGGTGGGTCACACCTAAGCTGGAAATACAAAATATTTGCATCAGTGGGTCCTCGAAAGATCCGGCATCAATGCCAGCCACAAGCTAGGCACCCAACGCCCTGGAGGGAGCTATGAATGGGGTCATGTTTGCAGGCAAAAAATCCTGTGCACAATCAGCACACTCCTGGGGACCACACTCCTGGGGGACCGCCTCCCGGGGACTGCAAACCCAAGAATAGCACTTTCAGGGACTGCACCTCTGGGGTCTGCATTCCCAGGGACCACACTCCCAGGGATCATATTCTCGGGGCATTGCTCTTTCGGGGACTGCACTCCCTGGGGGTGGTCACACTTTTGGGGATCACCCTCCTGGGGACCTCCATGACGGGAGGGAAGAAGAGTTTCTCTGGGGATTTGTAGATCTTCCCCAGAGAACTTCTCCAGCAAACCATGGGACTGCTGCATTGCCCAGGGGCCCAACCAGGGAGGAGTTCTTCCCCAAAGCACAGACCACCTCAAAGATATGCAAGGAAGGTGTATGTGAGAGAAAACTACAGAATTCCTATTTGATCTCTAAAGAACTGAAGACAGGTTATCCAGGGCACAAATTGAACTTGGCCCCAACAGACAAACCAGGACTCCCAGGGAATGCTGATGCTAGGTCAGCCATGAGGTTCTCTGCAGCCACATTGGGGCCCATGGGCCAGGGGCACAAAGGCCAGAGGGCAAGCCGGGAGACCCAGAGAAATGGACTTTTTTTCCAGCTGGATCTCAGGTCCGTATATCCTGAAACAGGGGGAGGCAGTGAGAAATGCATGAGTCTCTCTGCTCTGTGTTGATCTGCGAGGCTGGTGGAGTGCACTGTCTGAAGCAACAATCACAGCTCAACTGTGCGATTTTCCACCAGGATAAAAATCCGCCAGGAAGGCGGCCAGAGGGCTAGTTATGTTTCCTGGAGGAACCAGTTCCCGGCCAGTCAAGCAGTGGGCTGGCCCGCTTCATCGGGAAAGGGGTGCAGACAACCAACGCTCACTTAGCTGTGCCCCCATGTGCCACGCCGGCGAGGCAGGCCATGTAGGGGCCTCTTGGGAGACTCTGCCTCGAGCAAGGAATAGGCCCTGGCCCAGGAAAATGAATGACACACCCGGAGAGTACGATTCTTCACCGGGTGCTTGGGCGCCTCCACGGCTCTGTGGCGGCCAGCCCATTCCCTCTCCAGCACCAGGAGACTGTTTGGCCAAGTAAGAGACGCTCTCCAATTGGCCCGTGGCAGACCTCAGCCGGGGCATGAAAATATTCCCTGCTTTGCCACAGGAGAGGCAGAATGAGAAAGGTGCTCGAGGGGCTGAGATCACTCAGGCAGCAATGAGTCCTTCTGTTCTGGATCCTAAACCACTCGGCTGAAAGCTCTTTAAGGGCAGGGATCAGGTCTTCCAACTGTATTGTACCCCCAGACAAAGCACTTAGTACAGTGCTCTATAACCGTAAGCACTCAATAAATTCCATTAATTGGCTGACTCATTAGGTCCTGGAGATTCCTTCAATGCACTAGGGCAGAAGCCAGCCACCAACCTGCCCTCTGGGTTCAACACACAGCGGTCTGCCTGGCACCATGGCCTGGCCCCGCCCTCAGGGTCTCTCCTTGGCAAGACATCTATAGAGCTGCTGGGAGAGGCTGACAGCCCCAGACCAGAGGCTGGTCCCTACCCTCATTACCCAATCTGCTTGTTCCCTCCCAGGGCTGGTCGAGGAGAGGTCATCATAATTGATGGCTTCCTGCCTTTGACCATTCCTTTTTTTTTATGGTACTTGTTAAGCACTTATTATGTGCCAGGCACTGTTCTAAGTGCTGGGGTAGATACGAGATAAATCAGGTTGGACATAATCCCTGTCCCACCCAGGGCTCAGTCTTAATCCCCATTTTACAGATGAGGTAACTGGGGCACAGTGAAGTTTAAGTGACTTGCTCAAGGTCACACGGCAGGCAAGTGGCAGAGCTGGGATTAGAATCCAGGTCCTCTGACTTCCAAGCCTAGGCATTTTCCACTAGGTCACACTGCTTCTCTTCCTTCTGTGTTCAAGATCATTTTGACAGTTTAGGATTTCACTAGTTTTTACTAGGCATGAGAGGGGGCTTCTGAACACCTTTTTTCCCTGGTTTTCCAATATTTAGGGAAACATTTCTTCTTTCCAAAGGGGAATATTTTTCTCCAAGAGCTCTCTCCCACATAGCCCCACACAGAGGGAGCCGCCACCAGGGAGAGATCTGGTCCTCCCATTTCCCGGTGGGGGTCGGAGAGCCTCCACCAGATCAGAGGCTCAGTGGGACCCACAGCCCTCAGGTGGGTGGGTGGGTGGCCCGGGGGGCAACGCACCAGAGTCCAAGCATGTTAACCCTATGAGTCTTGTTTGAGAAACCCTGAGAGTGCTTCCGGTTTCGCTTAACAATAATAATTGTGGTTATTCGTTAAGCACTTTCTGCACGCCAAACACCATATTAAGCACTGAGCTACGTACAAAAAACCAGGTTGGGATACGGCCCTTGTCTCCACATGGGGCTCGGAATCTACAGAACAAGTACTGGATCCCCATTTTACAGATGAAGAAACTGAGGCCCAGAGAAGATAAGCGACTGGCCCAAGGACTTTAGATCCCTTTCCCAACACGTAAATTTACCAAAGCAGCACATGCGACTCATTGGTCTAAAGGCCATTTTGAACAATTTACCCACCAGCACAAGCCCCGGCAAATGGCGCCCTGAGATTCGTCCTGGAGATGGTTGAGAGTCAGTCAGCAGTTCTGCTCGTGGAAATGTGCAATTGTAGGACGCTTCTCAGCTGAGGTGCCGAAGCAGGCTCCAGCTGATGGATGAGCCATAGCCCCTCCCCCTCTATCCATCCATCCACAGCTGCATGATTCCTACTCAGGACCAAACCTGCCACTTTGAGACCACTACTCAGAGAATAAAAGTCCTCACCTCTTTGATGTTCAGAGGTCTTCCACTAAGGTCGTATTTGTTCATGGTTTCCAACGCTTTCTTTACAAATTCTCCGTCTCTGAACTCGACCACGCTTAAGAAAGTCAATGACAGGTTGGGTCAGTAACCACACCTCACCGCAACAGGAGCTAAATTGTATTCGCTACATAAAAGGAGTCCTACATGGAAAAAAGGAGTCTTACCCACAACCCTAAATCCATGAAGATCCGCCAAGATATGCAAGAGAAGAGAAAAGCAAAATAAACAAACAAAAAAACTTTAGGTCAGTAAACAGAATTGACTGTGGCTTCTGATACTTCCCAACATGGTTTGGAATCACCAAAATGCAAATATGTTCACCTCCAGAAAAAGCAGGGCAGGTTCACTTGCAAGCAATCGAAAATGTTTTGTGATTTCTCTTACGCCAGCAAGCCTACTGATATTAGTGATCACAGCATTCAAACGCAAAGAGAATCTGGGATCCTTATTACTAGTGAGATTCTCTTGGCATCCAAACCAGGGAGCTGCCACCATGCCAAGCAAATAAGGCGAGGGGGGAATCGAGACACCCAGCCGTCCGCCTTAGAAGGGCAGCAGGTCAAACCCAGGCCTGGGAGAGTGCGTGCCTGGCAAATTCCCTTTCAACTGTATGCAGAACCATTGCTTTTAAAAGCTCAGTGTGGGCTGACCTTCCCTTCTAGGAAGACTTTCTTTCCTAGACCATCAGCTGCCCAGAGATTTGGTGGTGGGACCCAGTTTTAAGCAGAAGCTCTGCATCTATAATAATGGAAGAATGGAATTTTGACCGTGTGTGTGTGTGAGAGAGAGAAAGAGAGAGAGAGAAATAAACCCACGCGAGTGTCAGCACATGAGGATACTTTAATGGAGGCATCGACAAGGAAGCCCCAAAAGTTTGCATCCTCTAGGGCATGTTACCACCTTAACAACCAGGAACTTCCCACCAAATTCTCCCCACCAGAAGCCTCCGTGTTGGCAATCAAGCCAGCCACCAACCAGTTCCTTCCACCGCAGTTTCCGAGCGATCCAGTTTGTGGACATCAGTGGGTCAAGGGCCTGCAAACTACCTACTCGGGCTCTGCTGCCAAGTTTCCAACGTACATTCTCAATGCACACCTTCAAGCTCCCAGCTCCCTGAGCACGACAGCCTTGGGAAATCAAATCAATTCAGTGACTTTTACAAGATCCTTTCCGGAAAACAGGACGTCAAGCCCCCAACCAAAATCCATTATTAAAAGCGAAAGGCAAAGGAACATTTCCTCGTTCAGAGCATTAGGATAGTCAAGGCCCTCTTTAGCGGGAGGGCATTTGCGCACCACTGAGGCCTCTCTCTTCCAGTCAGCTAGTGGGTTTTGGAGAAGTCCAGGCTGGCCAATATCAGAACCTCCATCTTTCATAGTAAAGGAAAAAGGAAACTTACTGTCCAAAAACTGGGACGAGTTTTCGTTCCACCAGATAAAGCTGCTGAGGAGCGCTTATGCCTCCAGCAGACAGCTGCCCACGGCACTTACCCTGGATTGTCCTTCAGCATCCTTAAACAGCTCCACGTATGCAACCTCACCAACTACATGAGACATACAAAAGGAAAATACCAAGAAACAAGGCATTTAAACACCAGCGTCTTGCTTTACTGGGCCCCTGGGCACAAGTGCGAAGAGCAGCACCTTGAATGGAGCCCAGCCAGACCAACAGGCCGTCCATCGGGGGCTAGAGAATTTAGCCATTTTCAGCAATAGTCAACAGCCACATTTTCTAAAAGAGCTAACAACTCTATTGACCCTAATTCAAACCACAGATCAGATTTTGGCCAGAATGAAATAGCTAGTGAACCAATTCAGATGGACAGATGGTCCCTTAACCTATCACATTAACATCAGCGACATTAGCAATTTACCTTGACATTTGTCATCCTTCACACAACAGCTGTTTTAAGGTGACTTTCTACCTGAATGACTTCCATGGTAAGCTAAATTGGAGTCACAGCAAGCTACCTGCTTTCTGAAAGGCATTCGGGGAATACAACCAAAGAGACGTCACCCTACAACAGACACTCCCAGGCAAAATGTGTTTCGTGTGTGGAAAAAAAAAAAAAAAAGCAGCTGTCTCCATCAGGTGAGCTTTGCCGACTTTGAATTTGAGTTTTCCAGAAATGTAACTGAACTCTGACAAGATCCCATGTTAGAATGATTTCTCCCCTCAGGCCACCAAATATAGTTAGGTTAGGGGTTCTGAGCTGTTCTGGGATGTTTGGAGGTCAAAACAGCCCCAGTGTGACACCATTTTAATACTCAACTGTGGGGACCACGTCTTGTCCGGCCACGGTCCAGGCTCTACCAAACATGTTCAGAGCAGTCTCTGGGGGGCGGAGGGGAAACAGAAACCCCCAAACCCAACCTCCGCTGTTCACTCCCCAAGGGTGCTGCTTAAGGCCGTGGCCCTTTGAAGAGATTGAGAAAATGCCAACGAGACAAAGCAAATCGCATCAGAGTTCTCTGGTGGGGGAAAACTGGCAGTCTAAGGCGACACGTGCCTCACCCTCACCCACGTCCCCTTACAACGCAGCTGTCTCACGGGGGGAGGGAAAGGGAGAGCAGTGACTCGAGTGCTCAAACTGCCAACCGTCTGGGTGGCTCAGAAGAGTGAGAATGCCGCTCCCATCCCCCACCATGCCCCCACCCAGCCTCTGGGGAATGTGGGTCATGAGTGGGCGTGGATAACGAAGAGTCCACTACCTTTCTCTCTCATGAGGTCTTTGATGGCTTGCCACTTCATGTCGTACGGGATGTTGCTGATGAAGACTCGGTTTCGACTGGGCCCCTTCCTTTCTCCGGAGCTTGTGTTCTTGTCCTTGGAGTATGGATGGAATCTATTTGCCTTCTTGCTTCCTGAAGACTTTTCCTTTAAGTCACTCTTCCCCTCTTTTGTCAATTCCTCAGCTTCCCTAGGTTTATAAGAAGGTTCTGTTTTTGCATGGAGAGATTTCACCTTTTACCCCATCACGGACTCACTATTGCATAAGCCACTGTATGCTTAAGGCCAGACTGGTTTTACCCCGTGAGCCCCAGGTGGGACAGGGACTGTGTCTGATCTGATCCCCTAGAAGTTACCTCAGTACTGAGCTTGGAACAAATGCCTAATAAATACCATAAATCAGGACCATAAGCAAAGCCCTTACTGGATGATGAGCCCCCACATCCAGCCAGCTCAGGATTGTCTCCAAAAGTGCAAATACCACTATTAATCAATAAATTGCATTTATTGAGCACTTACTGTGTGCCGAGCACTGAACCAAGTGCTTGGCACAGTATGATATAACCGAGTTGGTAGATATATTCCCTGTCCACAAGATGCCCACTATCATAAAAGCAGCACCAAGATCCTCAGAGGACCCGGGGGCTTGCCCTCCATGACGGCCATCCTCATTGTTAGGTACAGACTGACACCCTTTGTCAAGTGCTTACTATGAGCCAACTACTGTTCTAAGCACCGGGGTAGACACAAGTTAATCATTCTGGACACAGTCCCTGTCCCACAAGGAGCCTGCAGTATGAGGGAGGCAGGTTTCAAATCCCCATTTTACAGATTAGAAAACGGAGGCATCAAGAAGTTGAGTGACTTGCCCAACTGGCAGTTGGCAAAGCCAGGATTAGAACCCATTCTGACTCCCAGTCCTGGGTTCTTTCCAACTAGGCCACAGTGCTTCTCCATCCCAAACTCTTCCCTCAGTGGCCCAGCACAAGCTATCCCATACCCTTGCCTCTTCCCTCTCCATCCCTGACTCTCTCCGCAGTGACCTAGCACAGATTCACCAACTCCCCTAACTCTTCCTCTATTAAAGAACCCATTATGGATTTCGTGAAAGCAGCATCCAAATCAGATTCCTCTCATACCTACTCAGAGTTTCTGCGCATGCAAGGCATTGCTGGAACAAATGTCCTGCATTTTCCCCATCTCCGCTGGATAAATAATAGTTTCACTGAGGTTCAATCCATTTGTCTACCCCTCAAGAACCTCCAGGATCAAACAGAAACTCTCCCTGCCATCAGCTTTAAAGCACTCAATCACCTTGCCCCCCCCTTCCTTACCTCACTGCTTTCCTACCACAACCTAGCATGCACACTTGGGTCCTCTAATGCCAACCTACTCACTGTACCTTGATCTCGTCTACTGAAGGCACATCTCCTACAATAGGCCTTCCCTCATTAAGCCCTCTTTCCTCTTCTCCCACTCCCTTCTGGGCTGCCCATGCACTTAGTTTTGCATCCTTAATTCACACCTCCCTCAGCCCTACAGCACTTAAGGGTATGTCTGTACATAATTAATTTATTTATATTAATGTCTGCCACCCCCTCTAGATTGTAAGCTCAATGTGGGCAGGGAAGAAGTCTACCAACTCCGTTCAACCAAGTGGTCAATCAATCAGTCGAATTTATTAAGGGCTTGCTAAGTGCAGAGCACTGTGTTAAGTGCTTGGGAGAATACAGTGCAATGGAGCTAGCATATTATATTGCATGTTATATTGTTTTCACAGAATTCTCCACAGTATTGCGTACAGTACGCGCTCAATAAGTAGGATTGATTGATTGGAACCCACGACCCTCAAATTTCAGCAGGGGTTCCTCGCCCTGGGCAGCAAAAGCGGAGATGTGGGGAACAGCAATTCCACATCACCCTGCCCGCCCCTCTCCTAGCTCCGTTAACTCCAGCTGGTGGCTGTCCTTGAGTCTCCTGGCTCCCGCCTGTACTGGGACCAAAACCCCGCCCCTTCTGTTCTCCAGCCAGCTCAACCTCCAAGAACTGCCAAGCAGCCTGCCTGGATCTGGTCACCCTCATCTTCTCCATGGTGTAAGAATTCATGCTTAACAGTGACCCATCATTTTAAGCAGCATCTAGTTTCCCTGCCTGAAAAAATAAATAAAAGCCCAAGGAGAGTGAGTCAGCTAACACCTTCAAGCAGGAAAAAATGTCCAATGCTATTGGGGTGCACTCACTCCTGTAACAGTGAAACTGGTGTCTTTCTTGGGAGGCTCCGGGGATGGGGGTGGGGGGCCTGAGGGCCCCAAGAAGCAGTTGCTACAGGAGTCCATGCACTGCTGAGAAGTGCGGCGAATGGATCTGAAGATTTAGCCCTCATCTCCTCTCCATCTGCCCCTTGAAGCCTCCTGCCCCTCTCTGTCCCTCCCCTCACACACATTAGCTTAACCTTTTCCCAGGTCACGATTTTCATTGCAAAAGATGTGCTACTTTTCCGGCAGTGTTGGTAGGAACACTAGACTAAAAGTGTCACACAGCTCAACTTAGTAAAATGACTAGCTGAGGCAAGAACATTTAAAGACAGAAATGAAAAGAATAGATTGTCCAACAAATGAGAAAAATTTTGGTTTAAGGGACTGCACTAGCCAAACGATACTCTGAAATTAAATACAGTATTTTTAAATTAAAAGTTAAAATAAGAAAAGACACGCTTGGTTCACAGCTGAAATTTTCCTTAAAAAGCTGGAACAATTGTCCCAGCTTTACTCAAGCTGCACTAGATCTTATTAGATCTTATTGTTGCCGAATTGTACATTCCAAGTGCTTAGTACAGTGTTCTGCACATAATAACCGCTCAATAAATACTATTGAATGAATGAATTAGAAAAGTTAAAGCGAAACCCAAATTTAAAAAACCACTCCAGTAAGAAAGTGATGGACTTCCCTCAACATCAACAGTATAGTGATGAGGAACAACTTAAGTCAATCAACCTATCAACAATAATAAGTCCTGAGCACCTGTTGTGGGGAAAACCACTGTACTAAGCTACTGGGAGAATACAATTAAGAGACAAGACTCCTGCCTCCACGGAATTTAACAATCTAGCCGGGGAGACAAGACACTGAAGCAGACTACAGATAAAGGGAAATAACAGAGCATATATATAGGTAAGTTCTCTGACAGGGGTTGAGAGTGCTTATGTGACAAGACAGGGCTGACTTGGGAGCTGGGGAATATAATATGGGGAAATGAGGTCAGTTGGGGAAGACTTAATGATGATGCAATTTTGGAAGGCCTTTGAAGATGGAGAGAAAAGTTATCTGTCAGCCATGAAGGGGCCGGGAGTTTCAGGCAGCAGAGAGGAAGGTGTGAGCAAGGGGTCAGGCAGGTGAAATGAGAAAGAGATGGAAAATATACCTTCTCCCTGCCCTGCATTTTCTTTCCCAACTGGTTTGGGGCACCCGACATTACCCTCCATGCCTGGATGCTCTCAACACCAACCTGGCCTGATCCAAAATGCATTTGCAGGGCGTTGTTGAGTTTGTTTGGTGTTTTTAAATTCAAACACTAATCAACTATTTCCAATTTCCTTTTGAAAATAAAACAGCCCCAAAGCTAATTGGATATTCCACTTAGCGCCAAGAAAATACCCGTTTCAAACAAGTTAACCAACTGTCCCGCAGCCCAGGAAACCGTGCCGCCCTGACACGGCTGTTTGCAGGAGGCAGACGGGGCTGGCTGGGACACCGGCCAGGGAGTCCTGATAATTTGAACTGGAGTTTTTGTTGTTTGGGTTTTTTTCTTATAGTATTTGTTTAGAACTTACTGTGTGCCAGGCACTGTACTAAGCACATAGGAGTAGGTACAGCTAATCAGGTTGGACTCAGTCCTTGTCCCACATGGGGCTCATAGTATTAATCCCCATTTTTTACAGATGAGGTAATGAGGCAAAGAGAAATTAAATGACTTGCCCAAAGTCACTCAGCAGACAAGTGGCAGAGCCAGGATTACAAGCCATGTCCTTCTAACTCTCAGACCTGTATTCTACAGGCCACGCTGGTTCTGCAATTTCAACCAATGACTGTGTATGTGTATATGGTGTACATGTGCATAGGTGAGTCACCTACCCTCCCCTGCCTCAGTTTCTCCAGTTGAAAAGATGAGCCTATCTTCCTCCCTAGGCAAACGCTAACTACTGCTTTGGGACCCTGGATCGGCTAACTACTCCTTTGGGACCCTGGATCGATGAATCAATCGACAGAATTTACTGAGTGTCTACTGTGGGCAGAGCACTGTATTCAGTGCTTGGGAGAATCCTGGGCCATTCAGCCTATGGCTTATTGTAGTTTCCTGCCTGCCATTCTAAGGAGAACTGGGAGGAATGAGCAATTATTTTGAAGTGCTTGGTCAGCAACTGTAAGCCCCTGCGGGGAAGGGGTCATCTCAATCTTTGTGTGTGCTTCCAATGCGCCCAGTCCAGTACCCTGCCCACAGAAGGCATCCACTTAATGGTGGTGGCATAGTTGAAGACCTCCCGGCCACACACCCTCTCCACAGTCAGAGCTCCTGCTGGGGCAGGGGCAAAGGATCCCTGAGACCGTATATTACCAGGCAGGCAGGAGGACCCGGCAGGTGGGCTTCACCCCCATGGGGCTGAGCCAAGTCTGGGGATATTCCCTCCCTTTGGGCTGCTCTGGAGCTCGGCAGGGAGGCCAGCGGGAGCCCCAGTCGCCCGGCGGCTCCCTGTAGCCCCCACCCAGAGAAGCCAGTCCAGTCGGGCCCATGGCTCCAGCGGGCCGGCAGCCTCGCTCCGGCGGGTGGGCGGGCAGCGGGGAGGATGGCGGCAGCCTCGGCCTGGGCAGCGGGTCTGCCTGCACAACAGTCCCCCGGGTGTCCTGTTCCCACACTCTTGCCCGCCTGCTCCCTCCTCACCCTTCAGTCCCCAGCACCCCTCCACTCTCAGCCCCGCGTCCTCCTCGGACCTCCAGATGCCTCATCCACAGCCCCTCACCCCTCAGGCCCCCCAGCCCTCCCCTCCCCCTCAGCCCCCGGCCCCCTCCTCTTCAGACCCCTGGCGCCCTCCCCCTCAGCCCCCCGGCCCCCTCATCCCCACCCCACGCCGAGGCCTTCATCCTCAGGTCGGGCTCCTCCCAGGATGCCCAGCGCCTTGGCCCCCGGTCCCCAGTCCCCCCTCATCCTCAAGCCCACCTCTGTCCTCAATCCTGCCTGGTCCTCCTCCTCGCACCCCACTCCCCCTCAGCCCCCTTAACCTCACCCCACACCGAGACCTCCATCCTCAGGCTGGGCTCCTCCTGGCCCTCCTCCTCCTGGCCCTCAACCCACAGACCTCGGGGCTCATCCTCAAGCCCACCTCCATCCTCAGTCCTGCCTCCTCAGTCCTACCTCCTCGACCCCCTGGTCCCCTCCTCCTCAGCCTCCCGGCCCCCTCATCCTCACCCCAAGGCCTCCATCCTCAGGCTGGGCTCCACTTAGGATCCCCAGGGCCCTGGCCCTCAACCCCTCGGTCCCCCTCATCCTCAAGCCCACCTCAGTCCTGCCTCCCCCCTCCTCCTCAGCCCCCCAATCCCCTCTCGTCACCCCACACGGAGGCCTCCATCCTCAGGCGGGGCTCCTCCTAGGATCCCCAGGCCCCTGGCCCTCAGCCCCCCGCCCCCCTCCTCGTCCTCATCCCCTGTCTCCCCCGCCCCCCCGGCCGGGCCGTAGTACATTTTCAGGCCGTTGGAGCCGCGGCCGCCGCGGGGAAGCGACTGCGGCTTGTCGGGCTCCGGCTCCTCCCGCGACGCCTCCTTCGGCGGCTCCTCCGGGCCGGCGTGGGGCGGGCGCGGCGGCAGCAGGGTGTCGTCGGCCTCGGGCCCGGACGCCTCGGGCCTCTGCGCGTCCGTCTCCGCCATGGCCCCCCGCCGCCTCCGCCTCCGCCTCCGCCTCCGCCCGGGGCTCCGAGCGCCGCAATGGCGGCCGAAGGCTGAGCGCTAACGGACCCCGTTTGAAAGGGCCTCGAGCGCTCGGGCCGCCGGGATCTCGCGAGAACTTGGAGCGGGGCGGGGGGGGGGGGGAGGGATGGGGAGGGGAAGGGGAAGGGGACCAGAGGGAGGCCCGGGGGGGAGAGGGAAGGGAGGAGGACGGGCCACGGGGATTAGGGCTACTACCCTGGAGCCAAACTCCGGAGGAGGAAAGGTTAACCGTGAGGGCCCCCAGATGGAGCCCCCACGTGACATGACATGTGACCCCCGCCGTTGCCCCTCCATTCACACTCTCATCCTTCCCGGCCGCCCCTGGAGAGAGGCCCTCTCGCCGACCCTCCATCGCCACCCTCGCCGCCCGCCCCTCCCACCCACCCACCCATCCATCCTCTCGCCCCTCGCTCGATCCACTCTCCTTCCCTCCCTGACCTCCATCTTCGGCCGTTTCCTTTTGGCCAGTTCTTGGTCCCCTTCTGGTTCTCCATTCTAGACTCACTCCCTCGGTGAACTCGCGGGCTCCCACGGCTTCGACCATCATCTCTACGCAGATGACACCCAAATCTGCATCTCCTCCCCTGTTCTCTCTCCCTCCCTCCACCGGGATGTCCGCCCGCCACCTAAAGCGCAACGTGTCCGAGACCGAGCTCCTTCTCTTCCCTCCCAAACCCGGTCCTTTCCCTGATTTTCCCATCACCGAGGACGGCACGACCGTCCTTCCCGTCTCACAAGCCCGCAACCTCGCTGTCATCCTTGACTCTGCTCCCTCATTCACCCCACACAGCCAATCCGTCACCAAAACCTGCCGGTCTCACCTTCACGACATCGCCAAGATCCACCCTTTCCTCCCCATCCAAACTGTTACCTTGCTGGGACAATCTCTCCTAATATCCCGACTGGATTATTGCATCAGCCCCTTCTCTGATCTCTCATCCTCCTGTCTCCCCCCGTTTCAGTCTATACTTCACTCCACTGCCCGGATCATCTTTCTACAGAAACGCTCTGGGCATGTCGCTCCCCTCCTCAAAAACCTCCAGGGGTTGCCTATCAACCTTTGCATGAAGCAAAAACTTCTCACTCTTGGCTTCAGAGCTCTCCATCTCCTGGCCCCCGCCTACCTCACCTCCCTTCTGTCCTTCTCCAGCCCAGCCCTCACACTCCGCTCCTCTGGCACCGCTCACCTCACTGTGCCTCGTTCTCACCTGTCCCGCCGTCGACCCCCGGCCCACGTCCTCCCCCTGTCCTGGAATGCCCTCCCTCCTCACATCCGCCAAACTAACTCTCTTCCCCTCTTCAAAGCCCTACCAAGAGCTCACCTCCTCCAGGAGGCCTTCCCAGACTGAGCCCTCCCTTTCCCTCTACCCCTTCCCTCCCCACATTGCCCCTACTCCCTCCCTCTGCTCTACCCCCTTCCCCTCCCCACAGCGATTGTGTATATTCATATATATTATTTATTACTCTATTTTATTAATGATGTGTATATATCTATGATTCTATTTTGGTGGTAGTGGTGTCTGTCTACTTGTTTTGCTATCTATCTCCCCTTTTTAGACTGTGAGCTGGTTGTTGGGCAGAGATTGTCTCTATCGGTTGCTGAATTGTACATTCCAAGCGCTTTAGTACAGTGCTCTGCACACAGTGAGCACTCAATAAATACAATCGAATGAATGAATGAATGAATGGTAGCCCCCTCTAGACTGTGAGCTCGTTGTGGGCAGGGAATGTATCTGTTTATTGTTGTATTGTGCTCTCCCCAAGCGCTTAGTACACTGCTCTGCACACACATTAAGTGCTCAATAAATACGATTGAATGAATCCTTCCCCTCTACCTTCAAACATGCCTTGGTCTCCAATATCAGAAAAAAAACACCTTCTCTTGACCCCACTGCACCATCCAGCTACCACCCCATCACCCTCCTCCCATTTCTGTCCAAACCTCTCTAGTGGGGTGCTTACACTCGCTGCCTACACTTCCTCTGTGCTGCTAACTCCTTGGCTCGCTGTAATCCAATTTTCGCCTCCTTCACAAAGACTGCTCTCTCCAAGGTCACCAATGACCTCCTCCTTGACAACAGATTTTACTCTGTCCTAATCCTCCTCCACTTCTCAGCAGCCTTTGACACTGGACCACCCCCATCTCCTGGAAACACTATCTAATCTTAGTTTCTCTGACACAATCCTCTCATGGTTCTCCTCCTACGGCTCTGGCTGGTCCTTTTCAGTTTCTTTTACAGGCTTTTCCTTTGCCTCCTACTCCCTAACTGTGGGTGTGCCTCAAAGCTCAGTTCTGGGTCTTCCTTGCTTCTCCATCTACACTCACTTTTTCAGGGAGCTAATCCCCTCTCAAGATCTCAACCATCACTGCTACGTGAATTATTCCCACGGCAACCTTACTTGCTCTGACCTAACTCCTCCTCTGTAATCTTGCATTTCCTCCTGCCTCCGGTACATCCCTTCATAGGTGCCCCACTAGCACTTGAAGTTCATCATGTCCAAAACTCAACACCTCGTCTTCCCTCCCAAATCCTCTCCTTCTAAGTTTCCCATCACTGTTGTCAACACCATCATCCTCTCTGTCTCTAAACCCATAAATTTGGCATTTTCATTCATTCAGTTGCATTTACTCAGCACTTACTGTGTGCAGAACACTGCACTACGCGCTTGGGAGAGTACAAAATAATAATAGACACATTTCCTGACCACAATGAGTGTATTGTCTAGAGGATGAGCTTACAGTCTAAAGCTCTCTCTGTTTCCACACCCATACTGTGTCAGTTCTTCCTTCACAATATCTCCAGAATCTCCCCTTCCTCTGGGTCCAAACTGCCATCATGCTGGTCCAAATACTTTTCATATCCCAACTTGACTACTGCATCAGCCTCCTCCCAGACCTCCCTACCTCCAGCCTCTCCCCTCTCCAGTAGATACATCACTCTGCTGCTTTGTGCTAGCTGAGAAGCAGGGAGCTGAGGGGTAGAACTGACTGGATGGGTTGGGAGGAGAGGAGAAGGGTGGCTGGCAGAAGGTGCTCTTAAGGGGGGGGTGGCAGTTTGGAGGAGAGCCCAGAGGAAGAAACTGCCATCACATATGGTTTAGGCCCCGATACTGGGTCAAGGACTGGTAGACCCCAGGTGGGGTAGGGAATCTTTTGGTTTGTAAAGCCCCTTCAATTCCAGGCTGAAAATAATAATAGTAATTGTGGTATTTGTTAAGTGCTTACTATATGCCAGGCACTGTTCTAAGCTCTATGGTGGATACAGCAGATGGGGTCGGACACAGTCCCTGTACCAGATGGGGCTCACGATTTTAATTCCCATTTTACAAATGAGGTAACTGAGGCACAGAGAAGTTAAGTGACTTGCCCAGCGTCACACTGCAGGCAAATGGAAGAGCCAGGATCAATGCTGATCAATGTCCCAATTAGGCAAGACCCACCTTTCATTTCCTACCATTGGCCCATTGGCCCAAAAGAGGAGGTGTTGGGGGGGGGGGGGGGCAAACATCACTGTCCCCAAAATGAGGAGCACCAGCTCCGGCTCTCCATGGCATCAGAAGGCAGGAGAAGCCAGGAAGTGGTTGGGCTGACACTGTCATTCTCCCACCTCCCACCACCCCGTCCCACCACGACACCTTTCACAGAATCTCTCACTGGACCCTAATAAGAGTAGGCATCTTCAGCTTTTATTTCTGTGTTCATTTCATACCAATAAAAATGACATTAGAAGCAGTTATAAACTCTTGAAAAAATTAAATTTTGGAGTTTTAAAATATTGTATATTCATGCATTTTTCTTCCCTAAAAGTGCATGAAATCAGAAACCATTAAACACAATCAGTCTCTCACTCTTATAGGTACACAAGAATCTTCATTCATTGCATAAAGCCTCTTTGACTCAAAGATTCCCAACTCACTTTTCATAGAGAAGCAGCATGGCTCAGTGGAAAGAGCCCGGTCTTAGGAGCCAGAGGTCATGGGTTCTAATCCCAGCTTGGCCACTTGTCAGCTGTGTGACTGTGGGCAAGTCACTTAACTTCTCTGTGCCTTAGTTATCTCATCTGTAAAATGGGGATTAAGACTGTGAGCCTCACGTGGGACAACCTGATTATCCTGTAAATCTACCCCACTGCTTAGAACAGTGCTCTGCACATAGTAAGAGCTTAACAAATACCAACATTATTATTATCATTTCCCCTCCCCACCCCACCCTCTGCTGCTCTCCGTCCTTCCTTCCCCTCCCCTTAGCACTGTCCTCATTTGTATAAATTATTTATTACCCTATTTATTCTGTTAATGAGATGTACATCCCTTTGATTCTATTTATCGTGATAATGTTGTCTTGTTTTTGTTTTGTTCTGTTTTGCTTTGCTGTCTCCCCCGATTAGACTGTGAGCCCATCATTGGGCAGGGATTGTCTCTATCTGTTGCCGAATTGTGCATTCCAAGCGCTTAGTACAGTGCTCTGCACATAGTAAGCGCTCAATAAATACTATTCAATGAATGAATGAATGCAAAGCACTGTTCTAAGCGTTGGAGTAGATACAAGGCAATCAGGGTGTCCCAAGTAGGGGTCACAGACTTCACCCCCATTTTACAGATGAGGGACCTGAGACCCAAAGAAGTTAAGTGACTTGCCCAAAGTCACACAGCTGACAAGTGGCAGAAGCGGCATGGGCCCTCTCAGCCACCACTCACCCCTAGGTGAACCTCAATATCAGGACAGCTATATCACTGGAAAAATAATAATAATAATAAATTGTGGTATTTGTTAAGCGCTTCCAATGTATCAGGCACTGCACTAAGCCAATCAGGTTGGACGCAATCCCTGTCTCAAATAGGGCTTGCAGTCTTAATCCCCATTTTACAGATGAGGTAACTGAGGCACAGAGAATTGAAGTGACTTGCCCACTTGTCAGACTGCAGACAAGTGGTGGAGCTGGAATTAGAATGCAGGTCATTCATTCATTCAATAGTATTTATAGAGCGCTTACTATGTGCAGAGCACTCTACTAAGCACTTAGAATGTACAAATCGGTAACAGATAGAGACAGTCCCTGCCCTTTGACGGGCTTACGGTCTAATCGGCGGGGACAGACAGACAAGAACAATGGCAATAAATAGAATCGAGGGAAAGAACATCTCATTAAAACAATAGCAAATAAATAGAATCAAGGTGATGTACATCTCATTAACAGAATAAATAGGGTAATGAAGATATATATAGTTGAGCGGATGAGTACAGTGCTGAGGGGATGGGAAGGGAGAGGGGGAGGAGCAGAGGGAAAGGAGGGAGAAGAGGGTTTAGCTGTGGAGAGGTGAAGGGGGGGCGGTAGAGGGAGCAGAGGGAAAAGGGGAGCTCAGTCTGGGAAGGCCACCTTGGAGGAGGTGAGCTTTAAGTAGGGTTTTGAAGAGGGGAAGAGAATTAGTTTGGCGGAGGTGAGGAGGGAGGGCGTTCCAGGACCGCGGGAGGATGTAGCCCAGGGGTCGATGGCAGGATAGGCAAGAACGGGGGATGGTGAGGAGGTGGGTGGCAGAGAAGCGGAGCGTGCGGGGTGGGCAGTAGAAAGAGAGAAGGGAAGAGAGGTAGGAAGGGGCAAGGTGATGGAGAGCCAGGTCCTCAATGTACTGAGAACCTACCGCATGCAGGCCACTGAATTGGGCACCTACTTGCACTGAGCACTGTACTGGAGTGCCTCTCTGGGCCTCCGTTTCCCTCTTTCTCTGGGAATGAAAAGTGACTTGGAGATCTTTGGGTCAAAGAGGCTTTATGTAATGAATGAAGATTCTTGTGTACCTATAAGAGTGAGACGCTGATTGGGTTTAATGGTTTCTAATTCCATGCACTGATCACAGTCCTAGCTGCCTAGTATATACAGAACACTGTACTGGGCACCTACTAATAATAATAATTACTGTGATCCTCTCCAGCCAAACTGCTACTATACTGCTCCAAGCACTTATCCCATCCCTTCTTGACTACTGCACCATCTTCCCCACTGATTTCCCTGGCTCCTGCCTCTCCCCCCTCCAGTCTATACTTCACTCAGACTTCCTAAAAAATCACTCAGTCTCCATCTCCACTCTCCTCAAAACCCTCCAATTGTTGCCCATCCATTTCCGCAACAAGCAAAAACTCTTCGGCTTCAGCTGTAAGGCACTCAAACAACTCTCCCCCTGCTACCTTACCTTGTTGATCTCTTAAAACCCAACCTGCACACTACGCTCCTCTAATACTAACCTTCTCTCTGTACCTCGATCTCATCTTTGACACTGCCAACTCCTTGCCCGCGTCCTCCCTGTGGCCTGGAACTCCTTCCCCTCCCTATCCAAAAGACCGCCACTCTCTCCATCTTCAAAGCCCTCCTAAAGCCATCTCCTCCATTAAGTTCTCCCTTCTACTTCATCGTCTCTGCAGTTGGGTCTGTACCTCTTAAGCATTTTGATATTCACTCCTCTCCCAGCCCCACAGGACTTGTTTACACATCTCTACCAGTAATTTATTTTAATATTTCCTTCCCCCTCTAGTTTGTAAGTTCCTTACAGGAAAGGATCGTGTCTACCTACTCTATTATACTGTACTTTCCCAAGAGCTTAATAGAGCAGTAGGTAGTCAATAAATACCATTAATCGAATGATTTATTAAGTTCTTACTATGTGCCAAGCATTGAACTAAGTGCTGGGATAATTACAATATAATCAAGTCAGACATAGTCCCTGTCCCACGGTCTCAGAGTCTAAGGAAGAACAGACATTAAAGACCCATTTTATAGATGAAGAAACTGAGCCATACTGAAGCAGGATACACTTTCCACCTCTAACACCAACCTACTTACAGTGCCTCAGTTTCATTTCTCTCACTGTTGACTCCTTGCTCATATCTTCCCTCCTGCCTGGAACTCCCCCCCCCTTTATTTCCAACAGTTCTCTCCTTGTCTTCAAAGCCCTACAAAAACCATATCTCCTCCACAGGAAGCCTTCCCTAACCAATCACTCATTTTCCCACCCTAGTCTCTTTCCCTTATGCATCACCTATGGACTTGGATCCAAACTTCCTAAACACTCTGCTACTCACTCCATCCCTACCCACCCAGGACTTAAGTACTTCTCATCATCATCCTCATCAGAGGTATTTACTGAGCCCTTACTGTGTGCAGAGCATTTTACTAAGCGCTTGGGAGAGTACAGTACACCAGAGTTAGTAGACAAATTCCTTTTACTCAGTTGCTTACCCTGTTATATGTAATTTAAAATTTGTTTCCCCCACTAGGCTGCAGAGTGCTTAGTAGAGTGCTCTACACACAGTAAGTGCTCAATAAATACCATTGATTGATTGATTGTAAACTCCTTGAGGGCAAGTCACTTAACTTCTCGGTGCCTCAGTTCCCTCATCTGTAAAATGGGGATTAAGACTGTGAGCCCCACGTGGGACAACCTGATTCCCCTGTGTCTACCCCAGCGCTTAGAACAGTGCTCGGCACATAGTAAGCGCTTAACAAATACCAACATTATTATTATTATTAGATCTTGTCTTTATTGTGTGTAAGCACAATAAGCACTCATTAAATACTATCAAGTGATTTGTGCCCAAGGTAACACAGCAGGCAAATGGCAGAGCCATGATTAGAACCCTAGTCCCCAGACTCTCAAATCAGTGCTCTTTCCACTAGGCCATGCTGCTCCTTCCCTCTGTGTTCAGAGACCTGTAATGGGCCCTTACCATTTGCAGAGCACTATCCTGGGTATTTGGGGGAAACAGACAGAAATAAAAGGCTCCATCCTTTCCTTTGATATTACAGTCTAAATGGAGAAAACAAACTCATCCCTAGACTGTTAGCTTGTTGGGGGCAGGGAATGTGTCTGCTTATTGTTATATTGTACTCTCCCAAGTGCTTAGTACAGAGTTCTGCACACAGCAAGTGCTCAATAAATACGATGGAAATGAATGAATGAAAACAGGAAATATAAATAGGCAGACATCCCAAAGTGAAGGGTAGGAGAATGGAGAAGCAGCGTGGCTCAGTGGAAAGAGCCCAGGCTTGGGAGTCAGAGGTCATTAGATTAGATTAGACTCCCCGATTAGACTGTAAACCCATCAAACGGCAGGGACTGTCTCTATCTGTTGCCGACTTGTTCATTCCAAGCGCTTAGTACAGTGCTCTGCACATAGTAAGCGCTCAATAAATACTATTGAATGAATGAATGAAAGGTCATGGGTTCGAATCCCAGCTCTGCCACTCGTCAGTTGTGTGACTGTGGGCAAGTCACTTAACTTCTCTGTGCCTCAGTTACCTCATCCGTAAAATGGGGAATAAGCCTGTGAGCCTCACGTGGGACAACCTGATGACCCTGTATCTCCCCCAGCGCTTAGAACAGTGCTCTGCACATAGTAAGCGCTTAACAAATACCAACGTTATTATTATTATGAAAGTAATCGATGCTGGCAAATTAATGAATTGTCAATTAAATGCTGGCGATTCTTAAGTTTGAGCACTTACAGCCACCTGTAACACTTTGGTGTCCACACACACATTCACACACACCTAAATACCCACTCTTCCTTCTTCCGACCTGGAAATGCCTGGAGGACGTTCCCATTCACACGTACACAGGCTCATGCACGAGGTGGGACACACCCGTGTACACTCACAGGGAACCCGCGCTCACGCGCTTGAGGGCTCCTCTCTCCCCCCCGCCCCCCGCCCCCTTTCCTTCCGCAGACCCCGCTCTCCCTCTTTTACACACACACGCAGGCAGACACACACAGAGACAGACACACAGAGAGAACCGAAGCCCCCGCAGGTCCCGCCCTTCGCTCGCCGTCCAGGCCCATCCGTCTGGCAGGATCCTGTCTCCATGGCAACCAGCGTGGACCGAGACATCACCACCGCCTGCACAGTAGCTCCCCGGCCCCGCCCCCTCGGCCGCCGCCCCCACGCTGAGCGACGGGCTCGGGGCCGGTGTAGGACCGGGGTGGGCGACCCCGGCCCCCTTTCGCCCGACCGGCGAGGGAGGGGAGGTGGTCGGGGGGGGGGGGGGGCGGCGGGTGATCCCCGGGCCCCGGGGATCCGGCTCCCCTCTTGGAGCCCCGCCGCCGCCAGCGCCTTGAGGATGCAACTCACGTAACGTTTGCAGGAAGTTTCTCCGCTTGTTCGGCTGGAGCCGGAGGGACAGCCGGCGCGGAGCCCGGCCCAATGGTAACGAGCCCGGGCTTGGGGTTAGGGAGCGACCCGGTGGCCGGTGCCCTGCCGGGACTGGCCCCCTGCGGGCACCGGTGGCGAGGGGAAGGAGGGGAGGAGGCCCCGGGCCAGCTCCGCTCCGGCCCCTCCCCCTCACACACATCGCTGGCCGCTGGCCCACCCCCACCCCCGCTCTGGGGGGGTCCGGAGTCGCCCCCTTAGCCCCAGAGGGGCGAGCACTGGACGTCGCTGACCAGAGGGGCTTGGGCCGGAGCGGGCCGGGGGGAGGTGTCCCTTGGCCCGCCCTACCGGTCCGAGGGGCCCGGGTGCTACCCCCGGGGGCGATCGGGGGGCGGCCCGGGCCCGGGGCTCCCGCACCGCGCAAGGTGGCTGCAATCGCTCCCTGGGTCGGAAGGGGGAGGCCAGGCCGATTATCCGGCCCGGCGCCGGACCGCGGGGACTTGTTGATGCAGTAAACACGTGCAGGCCGGGAGCCGCCGACCGGCTCCGACCGGGGCGACGGGGCGAGGGGGGCGGCCGCGACACTAACGGGCAAGCGGGGAGGCGACCGAAGGGGAAAGGAAAAGGGGGCTCGGCCCTCTCGAACCCCGCGCTCCGGCCATACCGAAATGCCCCTTGGGCTCCGGAGGGCCAGGACGCTCCGCTTAGAGCTGAGAGTCGGGGGTCAACCGGAGCCCCAACCCCACCCCCCGCCCCGAGGGGTGGACGCTGTGGTCTTGGGGGGCGGAGGGCACGGCTTCCCCTGGGTCCCGGCGGCTCAGGCCGCCCTGGGCAGCTTCCTGGCGGGACCTGCTGAGCGGCCCCCGGGGCTCCCGTCTCCCAGAGCCCAGGGGTCCGGCCCGGCCGCCCGCTCTCCGCCGGGGACCGACAGCTCTGACCGTCACCTGCTGACCGGAGGTCCGGGGGACCGGGGGCCGAGCCGCGGGGCCGCCCGCTCCCACCTTTCGCAGCGCGGCGGAGGAAACCCGCGGGGGATGGGCCTCGCCCCCAATGGCACCAGGTGACTTTTAGCTCCTGCTCGCCTTCTGACGAGCCGGTTCGGATTGCCCGTTCCCAGTGCCCCCGTCCCGCTGGCACCTCTCTGGGCCCCGGCCTGCCCCCGGGCATCCCTTTCGCCTTGTCTGCAGCAAGGGAGCCGCCAGACGTTCTGCAGGGATCTTGTCCGCGGTGAACGGCACGGTAACCCGGCCTCCCGTTCCACCGGCGACGGGGAGGGGCCCACTGCGGGGCCTGGGCGCCGTTCAGCCCGGTTCGCCTTGAGGAGGCTGGGTTGGGCAGGAGGACAGACTTGGTAATAATAATAATTGTGGCTTAGGCACTGTGCTAAGCGCTGGAGTGGATACAAGCGAAAGAGGTTCGACACAGTCCCTGTCCCACATGGGGCTCACAGTCTTAATCCCCATTTTACAGATGAGGTAACTGAGGCCCAGAGAAGTGAAGTGACTTGCCCAAGGTCACACAGCAGACAAGTGGCGGAACCGGAATTAGAACCTATGACATTGCCGAACTGTTCATTCCAAGCGCTTAGTACAGTGCTCTGCACATAGTAAGCGCTCAATAAATAAGACCGAATGAATGATTGAAATTCTGACTCCCAGACCCGGGCTCTAAGCCATTAAGCCATGCACTTCGACCGGACAGACTCCTCGGGCTGCCCCCGTTTGACTCGGGGCGATGCCCTCAGAGCGCCGGCAGCCCCCCATTTCCCCCGACCTCCAGGGACCCCTGTAACGGCAGTGGTCCGGGAGGCAGGGCTTGGGCAAAGCCCGCGCAAGATGCAGGGTCCCTCCGGCGATTCCTCCCCCTCCCGCATCTCGACTCCGGCCTCCTCCACCTCGACAGTGCTCCGGGGAGTCAGGGGTCCCGGGCCCAGGCAGACGGTGGGGGACCCTCGCCCCACGCTCAGGTTGGGGGAGATTTTCCTTGGGGCCCCCGTACTCCTCTAGAGCCGAACTGTGGCCCTTCCATCCCCGTCGGCCCCTTTGGTCCTGCTGCGGCACCGGTTCGGCTCCCAAGCTGGGCGGGTCTCCTTTGCCTGCCTTTCCTCTCGGAGGTAGGGACTACCTCTCCGGCGTCTCCATCCTCCTCAGGGACACCTGAATCCCCGCTCTGACCCCATTCCGTTTGGCTCCTCCATTCTCCCTGACCCGGCCTGAAGCCCTCCCCGTCGGGCTTGAAGAGCACAGGCTCCGGAGAGCTCAATCCCCACCAGGCCCTACAGCAGCAGTCGCGGGGAAGCGCTTCTCCTGCCCCTGGGACCTGGGCTCCGGGCAGCTCCCACATCTGCATGACAGCCATCCCCCTGCTGTAGACCTGGGGGGAGGCGGGAGTAGTGGTTAAGTCGGCAGGAGATAAGCGGGGAGTAGAGATGGGATCGGGTGGCAGGACCTGATCATGAACTGGGAGCCCGTGACCTCTTCTTGTTCATTCATTCATTCATTCATTCATTCATTCAATGGTATTTATTGAGTGCTTACTGTGTGCAAAACACAGTACTAAGCGCTCGGGAGAGTACAATATAACAATTAGCAGAGACATTCCCTGCTCACAGTGAGCTCACAATTTAGAGGGGAGCCCAGAGTTGGCATCAGGAAGAAAGGGATCAGCAGGTCATTGGATTGAAAGCAAAGGTCCACATATGAGTAGGTGAGGGTGGCTGTTCTCAAGGGAAAATGCAGGTGGTGGCCATTTTCCTGCCAGGCTCAGCTCAGGGTGAGCAGTGGGTTGGTAAAATGTGGGTGTGAGCAGAGTGTAGATTTGTCTGCCTGGCTGGCACTGGTCAGGAAGATCCCCTGTGTGAGTCAGTCGCACAGTCCCTTGGCCACGGGCTCATTTGCATTTGCCCTGGTTGGAATTGTTTAATGATAGCAGCCTAATCTAATAATCATTGTAACATCTGTACTGTGCTTTCTATGTTCCAGGAACTGTACTAAGTGCTGGGGTAGAGCCAAGATAATTAGGTCAGAGATAGTCCCTATCCCACGTGGGGCTTACAGTCTAAGTAGGAGGGAGAGCAGTTATTGAATTCCAATTTCACGGGGGAAGAAACTGAGGCACCGAAAAGTGAAGTGACTTGCCCAAGGTCACACAGCATGCAAGTGGCAGAGCCAAGATGAGAATCGAGGTCCTCTGACCCACAAGCCCATGTTCTTTCCACTAGGCTATGCGGCTTCTCTAATCTGGTTGGCACCTGATCGTCCCCAAAGTGTTCGCATCCATCAGTAATCTCATTTCATCATCACAACATCACGGGGGATGCAGAGGAAGGCCAGAGTGTTCTCCCCACTGTACAGATGGGGAAACTGAGGCCCAAAGAGGTTAAGTGATTTATTGTGAAGCAGCATGGCTCAGTGGAAAGAGCATGGGCTTGGGAGTCAGAGGTCATGGGTTCAAATCTCAGGTCAGCCGCTTGTCAGCTGGGTGACTTTGGGCAAGTCACTTGACTTCTCTATATCTCAGTTACCTCATCTGTAAAATGGGGATTAAGACTATGAGCCCCACGTGGGGCAACCTGATCACCTTGTATCCTCTCCTGCGCTTAGAACAGTGCTTTGCACATAGTAAGTACTTAACAAATGCCATTATTTTTTTTTTTATCCGAGCTCACCCAGCAGGTAAGCGGTGGGGCTGATGCCCAGAAACTTCCAGCCTGGCAGCAGGGCAGGGGCCAGTCTGGGTCGCTCAGTCCAGTGGGGTCAAGGGTGGGCTGTCGGGTAGTGGGGCACCCTGGAGTGGAAGCAGCACAGCCAACTAAGGCTAGGGGCACAGGGGGAGAGAGCTGATGCCCGGGGCAGGGGAGGGTGGCCTGGGGACCCCTACAAAGGAATGCCAGACAACGTACTCATATTGGCCCTGTTTGAAACCATGGTACTCACGCGGATTTGGACACCGGTAGACTCTGCTTTCGCACACAGGACCGGGGGCGGCGGCGGCGGCGGGAGTCCAGCAAGGTCTCGAGGATGTGACGGCGAGCAATGAGCGGCGTCTCCTGCGGCAGCGGGGCAGGCAGCATGAGCAGTGGCCCAGTGTCCGCCTTTTCCTTGACGCTGGAGCAGAAGACGGGGTTTGCCTTTGTGGGAATCCTGTGCGTTTTCCTTGGGCTCCTCATTGTGCGCTGCTTCAGAATCCTACTGGACCCCTACAGCAGCATGCCCTCGTCCACCTGGGAGGACCGGATGGAGGAGTTCGACAAGGGCACGTTTGAGTACGCCCTGGCGTGACGGCTCCCGTCCCCCATCATAGTTCCCTGCTCCTCACTGGCCTCGACCCTGTCCCCCACTCTGGCCTCCAACCCGGCTCCCAGTCTCAGTCCCAAATTGTGACCTCACCCCCCAAAACCCCGACCCCTAGGCCTCGGCCCTGTCCCCAGCCGCCTTCATCCCAGGCCTCTGACCCCAGGCCCAGCCCAAGACCTGACCCCCAGTCTCACCCCTACTTCTGATCTCTGTCTCCCATCACAACCCCTGCCCCAGGTCCTAAATCCCCCAGCTCGATCTAAGCTCCACCTTCAGCCCCCATCCCAGCGCAGACCCTGCCTTGCACATCCCAGAGCTGAGAAGGCCACAGGCCCTGCTGCCAGTTCAATAAAGACCTGCGCTTGGTACATGGCTCCCTTTTCTTCTGCCCTGGTGGGAGTCTCCTCACCTTAACTCTGACCACCCTCCCCATTTGGAGTGGGACCCAGGGTGGTCTCCAGGTTCTCAGATGAGGATACTCTTTGGGTTCAGGGAGAGGCTAGGGTGGGGAGGGGGAGGGGCCTCTGTAGTAGTGTTTATTGAATGCCCACTGGTTGTGATGTGCTGTCCTTAGTGCTTGGAAATAAACGGAATCACAGGACACACTGCCTACCCACAAGGAGCATTCACTCTAATCTGGGAGTCATACATAGAAATATCCAGTATCCATAAATACACAAATGCTGAGGATGGGCACAAATGAATACTTAAGGGCTAGCAGCAGCTGAAGGGATGCTGATAATTAGTCAGGCAAGTCTTGTTGAAGGGATTTAAGGAGGGCTTTGAAGGTGGGGAAGACTGGGGTCTGGCAAATTTGGGGGGAAGACCCTGCTCACAGGGGAACAAGAGGTGAGGATGTTGTAAGGGAGCTATATCTGAAGCTGATGGCCAGGAATCTTGGCTTGATGCTGAGGAGGGAGGGTGGCTTCTCTGAGGTTTTGAGGAGAGGGCAGAAGTGTCCTCCTGAGCCACGTTTCAGGAAGATGATCCAGATGGCAGGGACTGAAGAAGGGAGATACTGGAAGCAGGAAGACCAATGAAAAGGCCAATACAATAATAACGTAACAACACTTGGCCCAGGGCTGTGCCTTGTGGGTGGAGAGGAAGGGGCAGATTCATAAGATGCTTTTGCCCATGAGAGGTTCTGGAGGAAAAGTGTGCAGGCCTGAGCAGTCGATTGGTTATTAGAGCAGACCAACAGCAAAGAGTCAAGGATGAAACCAGTTCCATGGATGTGGACCTTTAGTAGACTTAAGTGCTCAGTACCATGCTCTGCCCCATTGTGAGCATTCAATAAATACCTCCTACTGATTGATAGATCGATGACTCTCTTAGCGCAACTCATCTAATCTAAGGTAGACACACATGGGGCTTTCAGCCCAGAACCCTTCTGCACCTCTTTCTTCTCTCCACTTTGTCTCCCTTTTCTTTGGCCTCTTTCCTTTCCTCCACCTAGTCTCTTCTCCCCCTTCACCCCTCCAAGTCCCCACCTCCATTTTCCCTGTGTTCCAGGACATTGTGGGTGAGTGGGTTAAGTGGGAGAAGGGGAAAGACTCTTGATTTGGAGGGATGTGCCATGCCACCAGGCCCTTAGCCTGGCCCTAACTAGGGGGTTTCCTGGGCTGGTGCCCCTCTCTTCTACCTATGAATGTGATTCCTGCAGGCCCAAGGTGGCAAGGCAACACTGTCCCCATGATGCCAGATGCAGGGGCCTCTGAGAGCCGAGCACCAAGCCAGGGAGCACCCCTGTCCCCTCTCCTCAGTCCCATAGGGGTCCTTGGCTTGCATTTCCTGGTCAGGGGGCCTGGTTGGCTGGGAAGGAGCTGGGAGTGGCAGGGAGTGGAAAAAGTGTAGAGGGGCAGATGTGGAGGAGAGGCCTGTGATTGTCCCGCTTGGATACTGAAGCCATGTGGGGCTGGGGCTGGGCCCAGAAAGCTCACCCCACTCATAGACCCTCAGAAATCCCTGCTCTGACACTCCCTAGGCTGACATGTGGGCTGGGGGCCCAGGGGCGGAGTCTGGGGCAGCCCATGACCATACCTCCCTGACCCAGAGAAATCATTAATGGAGGAAGGGATTCAAGGACTCGTTTGCCCCCGGAGGTAGGGGTGGGAGCGGGAGGGCTGGTTTATGGCTCCGGTTCATGGTGGGACTAGGTCCTCCTTGCTACACCTGTTCCCCTTCCCCTCTGAGCACAGGCATGCAAGTGCCTGCATTCTGGAGCCAGGGAATAAAACTGCCGCCGCTGCCTAGCTGCTAGCCTTTCTGCCCCATGGTGAGCCCACTTGTGTGCACTGGACTGGGGGCCCAGCACTGACTTGCACTGGCAGGACTCCAAACCCTAAGTTGCCCACCTGCCTACTGGATGATGTCTCTGGCTTGGGATCCAGGGTGGCGGCGGGCAGCACCAACACTTTCATCCCCACAGCTGCAACTCGGGGGCACCAGCCCCACCACCCCTACAGCTAGACCCTGGGAAACACCAGCTCCACCGCTCCCACAGCTGGAACCCTGGGGGTCACCAGCCCCATCATCTTCTTAGCTGGGGCACTAGTCCATTGCTGGAATCTGTAAGCAGGAGTCTTCCTATTCTGGCTTTCTGCTCTCTTTCGCCTTCCTCTCCCCCTACTGAAGAGTGACAGGCGTGACTGGGCAATGCCACCTCCACATCGTTCTCTTCCCACCCCGGAAAGAGCCGTCCTCAACGTCTTTAATGACCCTGAGCTAGTGCTGGGGAGGGGCCAGCAGGCTCTGTCCAGCCAATCCCAAAGATCGCCCTATGGGCCCTGCTGGGAAGGAGGCCTGGAGGAGGGAGGACTAAGGGGGGGGGGGGCCTTGGCAGGGGGTATATATGCCCCAGCACAGAGAGACTGATAGCCCAGTGCTGCCCTCACCCAAGTTCAGGTAGGCCATCACACCTGCCCAGAACTCACATCCACCTTGCCTCATCCCAGTGTGGCCCCCTGACGGGGTCCCAGCAACCAGCAAGTCAGAACTTTCTGGCCCACGGTGCAACCCAGTGAGAGGTGAGCAGCCACTGGCCCCAAGGGTGGAAGGGGTCAACCCAGGGGCTGGATGCCCACCCACCCTGGATTCCAGGACCCTGGCCAGCTGACCCCGCCAAACCTGGGTGGGGGGGAGCAGAGCCCTCCTTGCCAGAGGGTGCCATCTGAGCCTGTCCTGGTCAGTGGCTGGATGCATGAGCATTTAAAGTGAGAGGGTTGGGTGAGTCCTGCTCCCCAAGGCCAGCGAGAGGCATTCCTCGGGACCCGCCCCTGGTCTCATGGAAGGCCACTAACCCTGCTGGCCCTTGGAAGGTTGGGGGGCTGCCCTGCCCCTCTGAACCACTGACTTGTGTGACTGGACCAGAGGGCAGCTTCTTGTGTCCTGGGGCTGGCTAAGACCCTGGCCAGGACCTCAGCCGGCAGTCCCTAGGCATTTACTTATTAACCATTTAGGGATCCAGGAAGCCATTCTTTCTGGAAAAACTTGGGGCAGAGTGCTGAGAGGGAAAATCCTGGATTTGCCAGGCTTTGGGGCTGCTGGGGCTCTGCATTCTAGGCTCACCGAGCCGAGCGAGGACTCAACTCTGCCCCTCTATATACCCCCCGGGTCATGTCTGTAAAGAATTTAATTTGCCTCTTTGATGCCACAGCTCTGAGGACTCCCTGAAGTGGACAGAGGAACAAGTCCTCGGCTAAGATCCCCTCCCCGCCAACCGCCAAGGTAGCGCAGCCAGGGGTAAGAGTCAAGCGCAGAGGGGCGAGTGTGCCGCCGCGGCCAGAGATGTCCACAAGTAACCCCCCCAGTGCCTTCCTGGACACACCGTCCAGCCCCTCGGGCCGCTTTCAGGTAAACGTTGTGGCCGAGGGCCCCGAGGGTAGCTCTCCGGAAGGGGCCCTGAGTGACCCTCCACACTACGAGGAGACATCGTTTGGGGGCGAAGCGCAGAACCGGGCAGCGGGGGGCTTCCGCTTCGACGGCTTCTTGCCGCGGCCCGACGGCAGCCTCCATGCCTCCGATGCGCACGGTGATGCCTGCTACCTGCAGACCTTCGGCCGCAACACGCTGGACGCCGTGCCCAGGATCGACTACTACCGCAACACGGGCAGCGTCAGCGGTGCCAAGCTCAGTCGGCCCAGCCTGCATGAGCTGCACGAGCAGCTGGCCAAGGTGAGTGCCGTGAGCCCGCGCCTGCACACTGGCCGCACTGCCCTATTCCCTCCTAGGGCTCCCAGTCTTAATCCTCACTTAACTGAGACACAGAGAAGTGAAGTGATTTGCCCAAGGTCACACAGCAGACAAGTGGTGGAGGCAGAATTGGAACCCAATTCCTTCTGATTCCCAGGCCCAAGCTCTATCCACTCAGCCATGCTGTTTGTTCACTGGTGGGGCTTTGACTCCTGGCATGGAGGGAGTGGGGTGCTCGTTCAGACCCAATACAGTGCTCTGCACCCAAGGGGCACCTGGCACAGTGCTCTGCATACCACAAGTGCCTGGCATAGCAGCCCTTCCCACAGTAGCAGCACTACCTTCTCTCTTTCTACCACCCACCCCGCACGCTCCGCTCCTCTGCCGCCCACCTCCTCACCGTCCCTCGGTCTCGCCTATCCCGCCGTCGACCCCCGGGCCACGTCCTCCCGCGGTCCTGGAACGCCCTCCCTCCTCACCTCCGCCAAACTGATTCTCTTTCCCTCTTCAAAACCCTACTTAAAACTCACCTCCTCCAAGAGGCCTTCCCAGACTGAGCTCCTCTTCTCCCTCTACTCCCTCTGCCACCCCCCCTTTACCTCTCCACAGCTAAACCCTCTTTTTCCCCTTTTCCCTCTGCTCCTCCACCTCTCCCTTCCCATCCCCACAGCACCGTACTCGTCCGCTCAACTGTATATATTTTCGTTACCCTATTTATTTTGTTAATGAATTGTACATCGCCTCGATTCTATTTAGTTGCCATTGTTTTTACGAGATGTTCTTCCCCTTGACTCTATTTATTGCCATTGTTCTTGTCTGTCCATCTCCCCCGATTAGACCGTAAGCCCGTCAAACGGCAGGGACTGTCTCTATCTGTTGCCAACTTGTTCATCCCAAGCGCTTAGTACAGTGCTTTGCACATAGTAAGCGCTCAATAAATACTATTGAATGAATGAATGAATAAATATGAATGATGCTGATAATAGCAATGAGTGAATTTTCTTTCTCATCTGTGCTCAGTTTCCCCATCTGAAACCATCATCCAAAAGGGAAACTGAAGCAGCGTGGCTCAGTGGAAAGACTCCGGGCTTGGGAGTCAGAGGTCATGGGTTCGATTCCCGGTTCTACCACTTGTCAGCTGTGTGACTGTGGGCAAGTCACTTAACTTCTCTGGGCCTCAGTTACCTCATCTGTAAAATGGGGATTAACAGTGAGCCTCACGTGGGACAACCTGATTACCCTGAATCTACCCCAGCGCTTAGAACAGTGCTCTGCACATAGTAAGCGCTTAACAAATATCAACGTTATTATAAATCTGAACCAAGTTCTAGATAGTGTTCATAGAAATGAGCTCAGGGTTCAGCCCCCTCTGCCTTCTCTTCCCTCTGTCCCCATCCCCCCCACCCCCCGTCGTCCCTGTCCCACCCTCTCTCCCCCCTCCAAACCCTGGACCTTCTAGACTGATGAGACAGCAGAGTGGACGAAAGGGCCAGAGGGAGCAGGGAACTTGGTTCCCCCTGATGCTGGACAATTCATGTTCCAAAACTCCTGGGGATTGATCCTGGGCCAGGGAGAGCCCAGCCTGGGCAGGCAGATTTGAGCTTCCCTCAGAGGTCACTAGGCTCTAGAGCTAGGTTGAAGTGACAACTTTGTTTGCAGGCTGGTCAGCAACATCCAGTAAAGCCAAGGTCAAGGCTGCAAACCTCTCTGTGCCTCAGTTACCTCATCTGTAAAATGGGGATTAAGACTGTGAGCGCCACGTGGGACAACCTGATTACCTTGTCCTCCCCCCAGCACTTAGAACAGCGCTTGGCACATAGTAAGTGCTTAACAAAAGCCATCATTATTATTACTATGGGCCAGCTCTGCAGGAGCAGCAGCAGCAGCAGCTCAGATTCTACCATGATTCCAGGCCCCAAGGAGATCTGCTTTATACTCTGCTAATGATCAGACAAATTGATATTGGTGCCTTTAGTCACATCCAGCCTAGAAGAGCTGGGTAGTGGTTGGGAAGGAGGAGGTGTGTGAGATTGACTTCTCCTGATTGGCCAGGAGGTTATCTAACTGACAGGTACTACCTGGGGGTTAGGGGCTCCACTCTGACCCTGCAACCTCACTCTGACCCAACTGGATTGTCTTTGGGACTCTAAGGGCAGCCACAGGGTGAGGGGCTGGGACTAGGGAGGGGAGGGGGAAAGACTGGGATTTCAGCCTGTCTATCAGGAGGCCTTGGATCAAGTGCCCAGGGCCCCAGATGTGGCCCCTGCTAGCTTGGTCCTGGGGGATGCAGATCCAAATCCCGTTTTTCTCCTGGAAAACGCTCCTGCCAGCATCCCAGCCCCAGGCTGACCTCGCTGGAGAGTACGGCTCTGCCCATTTTGCCCTCAAACCAACAGGTGAGAGGCAGGGCAGGATTCGGGGGGCCCTCAAGATTGAGCTCAGGCTGGTGATGTGGGGGTGACTTTGACTGGGAAGGGGATGTCAGGAGTCCCAGCTGAAGTCTGGGCCATGGCCATGATAACTCCCATCACCTCACAGCTGCTGTTCTTGGTTATAAATCTGAAAAATTAAGGCACTCAATCACCTTGCCTCCTCCTACCTCACCTTGCTGCTCTCCTATTATAACCCAGCCTGTGCACTTTGCTCGTCTAATGCCAACCTATTCACCTTGACATCATCTATCTCGCTGCCCACCTCTCACCCATGTCCCATCTCTGGCCTGGAATGCCCTCCCTATTCATATTCAACAGGCAATTATGCTCCCCACTTTAGAAGGCACATCTCCTCCAAGAAGCCTTCCATTCATTCATTCATTCATTCGTTCATTCAATCGTATTTATTGGGCGCTTACTATGTGCAGAGCCCTGTAATAATAACAATAATAATAATAGTGGTATTTGTTAAGCACTTACTATGTGCCAAACTCTATTCTAGGTGCTGGGGTAGATATAAGGAAATCAGGTTGTCCCACCTGGGGCTCACAGCCTAAATCCCCATTTTACATAGAAGTTAAGTGACTTGCCCAAAGTCACCCAGCTGACAAATGGCGAAGCTGGGATTAGAACTCATGATCTCTGTCTCCCAAGCCTGTGCTCCTTCCATTAAGCCATGCCAAAAGCGTAGCAGGCTCGCAGTGCTTTGAAAGATTAAGATCGGGTTGGGCACCCTCCCTCCCTCCCCAATTCCCAGACCTTGGAATAAAAGTGTCAGCCCCATAAAACACATGTTGTTTTCCCTAAATTTAAGGGGAAAAAAGCTTTCAAATTAAAAAAATAAATTTTAAAAAGAGAAAATATATAATATACATATATATATATATAATACTCGCCTGATTTTGAGCTCTTGTCTCCTTGGGGCTGATAAGTGCTTGGGAAGTACAATTCAGCAACAATAAGTGAGCCCTCATTTTCTTTTCTCCCACTCCCTTCTGCATCACCCCGATTTGCTGCCTTTATTCATCCCTCAGCCCCACAACGTTTATGTACATAGCTGTAATTCATTTATTTATATGAATGTCTGTCTCCTCTTCTAGACTATAAACTAATTGTGGGTAAGGTATGTGTCTGTTATATTGTTGTAGTCTCCCAAGTGCTTAGTACAGTGCTCTGCACATGGCAAGCACTCAATAAATACGACTGATAGACTGACTGAAATTCATCCTGCCTCCCCCAGCTCCATTCTGGTGGGGTGAGACCATGCCCTGGCAGGGGTCCTGTGCCCAAACCGACTCAAGCCCAGGGTCAAGGTCCAGGATCCAAATCGCACTGCTTCCCTCAGTCTGAGGGGGCTCTCGCCAGCATTCTCCTGCCCAGCGGACCATACTTATGCCCCAAACCACCTGGCCAGCCCTGGGGAGATATAGACCACCCAATTGCAGGCCTGCTCAGGGTCAACAAGCGGCTGGGGCTGGGACTCCTTCCCTCCCACTGCCCGTGCCCCCGGCACCTACTCCCACCTTAGCCCTTCCTTCCTCCTGCTTCCTCCTCCCCCGCTCCCGGAGTAGGCATACAGAGAGGCAGGTGTCCGGGAGCCTCTGCCGTTGAGAGTGAACCTGACTTCAACCCGCAGTCCCGCACGCCCCAGTCAGTCGCACAGTCAATGAGTAACTAGGCCCGCGGGCACCAGCATTTAGAATGCATTAGCGGCCGCTGGGGCGAGGTTTATGGCCGAAGAGTGTGAGTGGCACCACTCAAGAGGGAGGCAGGAAATGGCCGGTTTTGGGTGGCCGTGGCAGAGCTCCGTCCCCCTGGGGCAGAAAGTCCTGGGAGCGTGAGTTGTGCCGAATCTTCTCTTTCCCAGCCCGGATCCCAGGCCTCCCCAGGGAACAGGCCAGGCCAAAGCGTCACCTGCCACAGGCACCTACATTTGTGCCAAAATACCCTATGCCTGAAATTCTTCATTAACTGAGGCTAGAGGGATATTTTCAGGCCTGAAAAATCTGCATCATTTGCTAGTGCAGACTCTGCCTTAGATTATTTTGAAGGGAAACCACTTCCTTCCCCACCTGCAAAACCTTCTGAAAAACCACCTCCTCCAGGAGGACTTCCCTGATTGATCTCCACTTTCCCCATCAATCAATCAAATTTACTGAGGGCTATCTATATGCAGAGCACTGAACTAAGCATTTGAGAGAGTACAACACAACAGAGTTGGCAGACACATCACCCCATCTCTTCAACCACTTTATAGCCATGTAAAACGTTTTTATTTACTTCATTGATTCATTCATTTTTTGCTTTTGCCTGTATTAGTTTTGGCTTTGCTGCTACTCGTTCATGGTGTGAGCTTTTGATTTATGTATCATCTGCCGGCCCCAACAGACTTGAGCTTCTGGAAGTCAAGAACTGCATCTTCTACTTCTGTTTCGTTTTTCAAGTTCCTCTCTGCTCAGCTCACGGTGGGAAGTCCAGTACAGAGCTCTGCACACAGTCAGTGCCCCGTTCAGCATTCTGGACATAGTAGGTCCTCAGTACAGTGCTCTCCTCACACAGCTGCCCCCCGCCCCGGTAACTTTTGAGGTGGACTCCCAGGTTTAAGACAGGTCCTAATTAAACCAGCTGTCTACAGTTGTTATGGGGACCCTCTCAACTTTCTTGTGTTTAAGAGTGGTCTGGAAGATGGTGGCCATCTTCCTGCAACTTTTAGATTTAGTTCCTCTAAAGGTTCTGGAAGCATTCAAGGCTCAGGTGACCGGTCCTGCCCGGCTGGCCAGAGGCTGCAGGTGAAAGGGGATTGACTGTGCTCAGCCCCCTCCCCACGCTAGTAACTCCCTCCCAGGCAGCCAGTTTCCAGGAACTGAGCCTTCAGGGGAGAAGTTGTACCTGGCACCTCCTTGGACTGTCAAAGCACCATTGACACTACTGTCCAACCGCAGCTGCTAAGCTTTGTGATGAAGGGTTCAAACAGTGGCAGAAACTTGGTCTTTAACCAAGTCAATCAATCAACAGTATTTACTGTTAAGAAGGGCAGGGTCGGGCATCGTATAAGGAAGGATTGTTGTGTCTGGACAACAGTCCCTCGGGACAAATATGTGCAGGGACTGTCCCATGTGGACAAAGCCCCATCCAACCTGGCCCACCCAGAGCTCTGGAGTCCATAATGGAGCCTGCCAGCACACGCACCTGCCCGGGACCTGACCGGGAGATGGCACCACCCAGCCCTGCAGCTGCTGGTTGGGTGGTAGCTTCAGTCCCAGGAATTCTCCTTCCCCTCCTTTTCAGTTCAAGCAGCTGCTCTGAGCAAGGGCAGGGGCAGGGAAGTGGGGATGCAGTAGTGGGAGACGAGATTGGTGTGGCAGTCGGGAAAGGGGGAAGCATGGGTGTGGGGTAGGATAGGTGAGTCGAGGAGGGGAGAGGAGGGCTTGTGAGGTGACATGGGAGGGGATGGGCAAGGAGGGAGGGAGGTTCATGACAATAAGGGGAAGGTAAGGATGAAATGAGGAGGGGATAAAAAAGCATCACATGGAAGAGAAATCAACCCCTCAGTGGGGAAAAGCCCCATGATCAAGGAAGTTATCTATACTGAAAACTATTTATTGGACATGTGATTGATGGACTTTTCTATTTCCACAGGACTCTGTGACTCCCCGATGCTTCACTGGCACGGGATTCCATAGTTTTAAATGGCCGTGTTGACGCATTGATCGGTCTCTTAGGTCACCTTGGTTTGGAGTCTAGGGCAACAGCACAGTGATATTTAAATGGAGAAAAGCTCATAAGAATAACCACAATGGTATCGTTTACGCGCTTACTACATAGTAAGCGCTGGGGTCGATGCAAGATTGCCAGGTCAGACAAAGACCATGACCCCTGGGTGGATGGGAGAAAGGGAATCATCTAACCATTGATAATAATAATAACAGTAATAATAATGGTGGTGTTTGTTAAGCAATTACTATGTGCTGGGCACTAAACTAAGCACTGGGGTGAACACAAGTAAATTGGGTTGGAGCTTGCTAAATGCCGATTTTACAGATGAGAAAACTGAGGTATAGAGAAGTTTAAGTGGCTTATACCAAGCTCAGACAGCAGACAAGTGGCAGAACTAGGATCAGAACCCAGGTCCTTCTGACTCACAGGCCTCTGCCCTATCCATTAGGCCACACTGCTTCTACAGAAGAGAAAAAGAAAGGCCCAAAGAGGTTAAGTAACCTGTACAAGATCTCAGTGCAGGCCTCCTTGATCTGGATCCGACAATTGCACAGTTCCACCCTAGCCTAGTCTCTGGTCCACCCGATCCACATGGGGCTGTTTTTTGCTGTGTCCATTCTAGAATGTGTCCGTGAGCCCAGGCTCGGCAGACAGGGTGGGCAACGGAGACGGACCGACCGGGGACAGCCCGGCGGGAGGGCTGGATGAGGATGGTGCTGGCAACTCCGTGAAGTTCGGCTGGGTGAAGGGTGTTCTGGTGAGTGATGGCATCGTGCTCGGTGGGAACCAGAAGTTTCCTGGGGGAGTCTTGAGTCACTGTGCTCCACCGGTTCCCCTCCCTGGATTTCCTCACCTAGTGATAGCCCTGGAGTCCTATCCCCCCACTGCCCTGCTTTCTCTGCCTGGTGTTGTCTAATTCCACCTCTGCTACTGCATCAGCCTCTTTGCTGCCCTTCCTACCTGTAAATTCTCCCCCCTCCATACTTCACTCTACAGCCAGGACCATTTTCCTAAAAAGTCATTCTGGACATGTCTCCCCATGCCTCCTAAACAACCCCTTCCTCTTTCCATCAAACAGAAACTCCTCACCTCAGTTTTAAGGAACTCAGTCAGCCTTTCCCCTCCTTCCGTACCTGCTGAACTACTACAACCCAGCCTACACACTTCACTCCTTTAATGCCAACCTATTTACTGCATGCCAATTTCATCTCTCTCTCACCATTGACCCTTTGCTCACATCCTCCCTGGCCTGGAACTTCCTCCCCCTTCAAATAGGACAGAACAATTCCTTTCCTATCTCCAAAACCCCACTAAGACCCCGTCTCTTCCAGGAAGCCTTTGCAGACTAATTTCTCACTTCCCCATCCTATTTTCCCTACCTATTGTATCATCTATGCACTGAGGTCTCTGTATTCTAAGCATTTGGGTACTCATCCACCTCCACCCCCAATTTATGTACATATCCTTATACTCTATGATTTCTCCTATCTTCAATTTATTTTAATGTCTGCCTCCATCATTAGATTGTAAATTCCTTGAAGGCAGAGATTGTGCCTACCAATTCAGTGTATGCTCCCATGGGCTTGGAACAGTGCTCTGCACACAGTAAGCCTTCAGTAAATGTCAGTGATGGACTGATGGTCTCCCCTGGTCCTGTGGGCAGGTTCGGTGCATGCTGAATATCTGGGGAGTCATGCTGTTTATCCGTCTCTCCTGGATCGTTGGCCAAGCTGGGATTGGTAAGTGGCTCTCTGTGCCCCCAAGGGAGGGAACCATCAAGTAGCCCTGCTGCCACGTCCAGCCCCCAACCCATCCCCTTGGGCCACCTCCAGTCTCCTGCTTCAGCTGCAGCCCCAAGCCCCCCTGCTGCTGCCATCCCCAGCCTACCAACCCCCTGCTGCCACCCTCAGGTCCCAGCCCCTTCTGCCAATCAATCAGTGGTATTTATTGAGCTCAATATTATGAGCAGAGCACCGTACTAGGTGCTTTGGAGAGTTTAATACAGTCGAGTTGGTAGACACCAACCCTGCTCACAAGGAGATTACAGTCTACTGGGGGAGATCAAAATTAAAGTGAACTACTTAAAGGGGAAATGGTAGAGAGGTGAAGTTCTGTAAATAAGTACTATGGGATGGAGAGGGAACTCCAGCCCCTCCCCAACCCCCTGCTGCCACCTACAGTCCCCTACTTCAGCCCCCCTCACTACTGCTGGCACCAATAACAACCTCCAGCACCCCCCACGCATACACCTCCCCCTCTCCCATCCTGCTGCTGCCTCGTCATTGCTAAATGGGAACCGGATAAAGGTCTTTCCCCTTGGGCTGTCAGAGGGGAAAAGTGAGAGAAGGAGAGGTGAAAGATTAACCTGGTATGACTGGATTTTTCCAGCTGCCATCTCATTAGTGAGTCTCTGCCAGATTATCCCCTCCCCTCCAAGAAGCCTTGCTATTTAGAGGAGCCAGCCCAGGGTTCCCAATCCCAAATCAGACCACACCAGCCCCGAGCCACTAACTGTTATGAGGTCCCTGCCCCTCTGCCCCTGTTGATGGGGGTGACACTGACCCTCTGGGAGCTAGAAGGGCTGTCTCCTTGGGAAGAACCAACCTTGGCCCATGTTCTGATGCCCGTGCCCTCAGAGAGCCAAAGTCAAAAGGGCTGCAGGCCCAGCTCCATGGGGCCCAGTAGAACTTGAGGCCCAGTCACTCCATTGATGGTGCATGTGCACCCGTCCGAACAGATGCCCCCATCCCCATTCCAGGGAGGGACCCCAGGGCCAAGCACTTCAACCACTGTTCCTGGGGACCACCTTTGCCCCCAGTCCACACACAGGACCCCCAGGGTTCCAATTTCCTAAAGAGGGTCCACAGAGATGCTGCCTTGAGCAACACCATTTCCCCAGGTTGTTCTGAGCCTGGGGAGCCCCACCCTCTCCCTGATCTGGAGCTTCCTGTGGGCTTTGAGGTAGTGTACAGAGTGCAGCCCCAAAGGGATCTACGCCCACCAACTGGTGCTTCTCTAGGAGACTCCAAACTGACTCCTGTCTAGCTCTGCTCTGGACAGACTGCAGGCTGGCTCTGGTCTGGCTCCCGTTTGACTTTGGTCTGGCTCTGGGCTGGTTCTGGGCTGACTGTGAGTTGACTCTTAACTGCTTTGGTTTGGCTCTGGACTGCTCCAGTCTGACACTGGGCTAGTTCTGGGCTGGTCCTGGGCCTTTTCTTGGCTGATTCTAGGCCAACTCTTAATTGCTTTGGTTTGGCTCCAAGTTGGTTCCACGCTGCTCCAGTCTGGCTCTGGGACAGTTCTGGGCTGACTCCAGGCCTCCTCTTAAGTGCTGTGGTTTGGTCCCAGGCTGGTTCTGCACTGCTCCGCTTTGGTCTGGCTCTGAGTTGTTTCTGGGCTGGTTCTGACCTGATTCCACTGCACTACTCTAGTCCAGTTCTAGGCTGGCTCCAGGCCAGTGACTCTAGGCCGGCTCCCATCTGGCCCCATGGCTTCATGTGAAATTAGCTTTTTAAGGGCAGTTTAGTGCCTTATGGACATCATCAAGAACCATTTCTGTGCCCGGAGGTGGGAACGCAACAGAGGGTGAGAGCAATTCTCTCTAATGTGTCTCATTTGCTGCTCAGCCAATGGAGAAAGGAGCAGAACTTTAATCCGGTCTCACACGGCCTGGCCCCAGCCTGCCTGGGAGAGGCTGTTTATTGTGGGCCGGTCCTGGGTTGCTGGCAGGAATGACTCCAAACCGGGCCATTCTGGTGTGTGGAGTGAACTGACAGGCTGGAGAACACTCACTGAGTGACTCCTCTCTCATTACAGCTCAGGCCCTGGTCAGGGTAACTGTGGCTGTGCAGAAGGAAGCAGGGATATCATGAGTCCCTGCTTGCCTCTTGTCCATCTGCCTGTCTGCCTGCCTGTCCATCCATCTGTTTACCTGTCTTCCTACCTGTCCATCCCCCTGCCTGTCTCTTTGCCCACATATCTATTTGCCAGCCTGCCCTCCTGTCCATCACCCTGCCTGTCCATCTGTCTGTCCATCCACCTGTCTGTCCTTCTGTCATCTATCTGCTTGTCTGCCCATCTGTCCATCTGTCTACCTGCCTATTTGTCTGACTGGCTGGTGGTGCCAAGGCACAGCAGGGATGAGGGCAGGTCCCTGGGTGAATGGAGATGCGTGACCACTGGACCCACCCTCAAGATTTGTCCATCACCAGGCTGATGCTCCAGACCTGAGGCAGGGGCAGGTTTGCTTGGGTAAAAAAGGAGCAGAGCTGTCTGTCGTTGAGGTCTGTCTGCTTCTGTGGTAGCTGCCCCTCCATCCAGGCCTTGGTCCCTGATCCCGGCCAGCCCAGGACCCAGAGTCCTTCTCTACCCACCTCTGACTCCACTTCCTCTCCCAAGACAGCTTCTGTCTCTGAGTGAATGTGTGATGGTGGGAGGTGGTGTGATGCAAATGAAAGTGTGGAATTAAGCCCCTCAGCCCCTGAGTGATGCCCCTGACTCAGCCCAAGTGTTTGTCTGGCCTAGGAGTCTGTCTCAGACAGGGACAGCAGCACACTGGGAGAAACCATATGCTGATTGCCCTCCTGGATATACACCCTTGTGGTAAGGGATGGATCATCCAACACCCCTGACTCTCCCTTCTCCATCTCTGACACCCCCACAGAGACGCAGCTTTGACCATCCAACAACACCCCTGACTCTCCCTCAGTAACCCAGCATAGACCATCTAACACCCCTCACTCTTCCCACCCCTCTTATTCTCCCTTGAGAGGCCCAATATAGATGTTCATCCATGGATCTGAGTGACCTGGCTTCTTCCCCAGGAAACCACAGACAGGTACCGGACAACCATCTCCCAGGGGGACGGCAGCAGCAGCAGCAGCAGCAAGCAGCGGCATCTCCCTGAGGACCTTTTGTGCCGGCTTGGCCTCCTGGCCCATTTCTCCCATGGAAACTCCCACTTCCGCCTGCATGGGGGTGGCATGGGGATAAAGGAGTGAGACCCTCCTGTTCTATGTCTCCCTGCGGCAGGTCTTGGCGTTATCATAATTCTCCTTTCCACCACTGTCACCTCGATCACGGGACTGTCCACCTCCGCCATTGCCACCAACGGGTTTGTGCGAGGAGGTAAAGGCCTTGCGGCCGGTCCACTCTGGTCTGGGGACTGTGGATCCAGGTGCTGAGAGGCAGGAGCAGTCAGAGGTACCGAGAGTCCAGTCCTGGTTCCACCATCCAGCCTGAGGGACCAATCGTCTTGGGCCTGGGCCGGGGCATGGCCTATTCACAGCACTGCAACGTTTCTTCTCCTAGGTCCAGTTCACGGGCAGCAGATGGATCCTTCCTGGAAGGAGATCTCCCTTCCCTCCTTCCCCCAGACTCCCCGCTTCCCTCCCCCAATCTATTTGAGTACGTTTCAGGGGCCTCCCGGAGGCAGCCATGGCCAGGATGGAGGGTGTGGGTCTAGGTCCCCTCTGCAGCTCCCCAGGTGAGTATTGAAAGCAGCCGTGTGTGGCGGTTTTTCAGGTCTAGGAGTCATCATTATCGGCCTGAGCGTGGTCGTCACAACACTGACCGGTCTGTCCATGTCCGCCATCTGCACCAACGGGGTGGTGCGTGGAGGTAAGGCAGTCAGACTGGCCGTGGGGCCCAACAGGTAAGCACACAGAGGGCGTGCGCAGAAAAGGGATCTGTAGGGTGTGTAAGCACACAGCAGATATGCATACAGAGCACACATGCAGAAGAGGGGTCTACAGGGTGAATAAGCACTCAGTAAGTACGCACGGAACAGGGGTGTACAGGTGAGTATGCACGCGGAAGGTATGCACAGAGCAGGTATATACAGAGTGAGTATGCATGCAGCAGGTATGCAAACAGTGGGTACACAGAGAACAGGTATGTAAAGAGTGAGTTCTCCAGCAAAGGGTGTATATGGGCCGGAAGTGTGAACAGAGTGAGAATTCCCAAATGGGTTTGCAGGTAGTAGGTTTGTACAGAGTGAGTACATCCAGATCAGGTATGTACAGAGGGGATAAGCCGAAGGTTGGTTTGATCCTCAAGGACACTGCTGGGGAGATGGGTGTGTCGGGGGGAGACGGACATTCAAATTCACCGGAGTGTCCAAACGGCCCCTCACTCAAGTCATTCCCCAGAGTCAGTAATAATAATAATAATAATTGTGGTATTATTTAAGCTCCTGCTATGTGGCAAGCGCTGGGGTAGATATAAAATGATCAGATCAGACTCAGTGCTTGTCCCACACAGGGCTCACAGTCTAAGTAGGAGGGAGAACAGGTATTGAGGCCCCATTTTACACATGAGGAAACTGAGACAACGAGAACTGAAGTGACATGCCCAAGGTCACACTGCAGAAAAGTGCCAAAGCCAGGATTAGAACCCACATCCTTTTACTTCCAGGCTCATAATCTTTCCAATAGGACATGGGGCTTCTTGCTTTAGCAGCCCTGAAGTCACACTGGCTGCCCCAGGGTCAGTTATCTCCAGCCACTCCACCTCTCCCCCTAACCAACTCCATCTCCCTCCCGCTCCTCTCCTCCCCTCCCTCTTCCATGCTGTCTTCCCACCCCCTCCTCCTCTTATCCTCCCCCTTTCCTCCCCTCTCCTCTCCCCATCCCTTTTCCATCTCCTCCCCTGTATCTAGCCTGACTGCTCCCTCAAACCTGGCTACTGGAGAGATGGAGTGGAGGACCCATCATGATAAGCCAAGATCAACAGTGGTCCATGTGGGCCTATAGAGCTGAATATCCTGCCAGGGTCCATAGGGCAGCGACTTGGCCCCCTGTGGCCAATTCCCCCGGAGAACTTTACCAGGCACTGCCCTCCCCAGATGAAGGCCCCCTTGCCCTCTCTACACATCCTCCTCTTTGCGCCCCTCCCGGCACCCCCGTTCCATGGCCTCCCTACACCCTTTGCTCTTGTGCAGGCGGCGCCTACTACCTCATATCCCGGAGCCTGGGCCCCGAGTTTGGGGGCTCCATCGGGCTGATCTTTGCCTTCGCCAATGCTGTGGCCGTGGCCATGTATGTCGTGGGGTTCGCCGAGACCGTCGTGGGGCTCCTGGAGGTCAGCGCAGGCCTGGGCCCTGCCCTCCGGTTGGGGGAACACTTGCCTAGCTTCTTTCAGGGGCAGGAGGGTGGGCAAGTCCTGTCTGACTGATCGAGTCCTCCCACCCCAGGGCTGCAGATCTGTCAGGGACAAGATGGGATCTTGGTGCTAGGAGAAGTTGACACCCTATCTATTCTCCAGAATCCCTTCCCAAGGGGCAGGGAAGTAGGTTTGGGGCAGCAACTAGGTTTGGGGCAGCAACTCCTCTCCCTCCCACCCCCCAACTAAGTTGTCAGTGGGATGCCCAGTCTCTAGCTGCAGGGTGCCCCCTATGGAAATGCCAAAGGTGTACTCTTCCCCCAGTTCTGGAACACCCCCCCCCCCATGGAATGCCCTAGTCAGCGTTGCTCTTTCTTCCTGCAGGACAGTCAGGCCCTGATGGTGGACAAGACCAATGACATCAGGATCATCGGCTCCATCACCGTGGTGATTCTGCTGGGGATCTCAGTGGCGGGCATGGAGTGGGAGGCCAAGGTAGGGGTGTCTCAGTCCAAAAGGGCAGCAGGGAGGCTGATGGGGAGGGATGGGTCAGCTAGTGGGTTGGGGAGGGTCTGGATTTGGGTCCTGAGGAATCCAAGATCCCTTACAGCCTCTCAACACGGAGCAGGGGATTCCGGGAGTCTGGGAAGTTCCGGGAGGAAGAGTGCATGACATTGGAGCCATCTGGCCACTCCAATAAGCTCACTTTCTGAATTTGCTCATCCAAGAGGAGTGCCCGCTTGCTGGCTGGAGATGATAGAGGGGAGGGGGAAGGAAGGGAGGGAGAGTGAGGGAGAGGAGGGGAGAGTGAGGAAGAGGAGGGGAGAGTGAGGGAAAGGAGGGGAGGGTGAGGGAAAGGAGGGGAGAGTGAGGGAGAGGAGGGGAGTATGAGGAAGAGGAAGGAAAGGAAGGGATGAGGGAGGAAGAGGAGGAGAGGGTGAAGAAGAGGAGGAGGGGATGGAAAGGGAGGGTTGAGGGAGGAGTGGTCCCTGGAACAGGACCTAGGCACATTCAGGTCCCCAGGGCTTCAGAGACCTAGAGTCCACAAACCCAGAAGTAAGAAGACCAGGTTAGTTTTGCAGCAGCCCTGGGAGTAGGGCATGGTCATGGGTGGGGGCAGCTGTTCCAGGCCAGAACTGGCTCCCTCTATGCCCACCTCTGTCCTGGAGAGTCCGGGGAGGGAGGCACACAGCTGGGCCACAGTCCAACCCCTAATACCTCTGGTCCAGCCCTGAGACGACTGTCAGGGCTCCAGTGGGCAGGCCACAAGTGATGGACCACAAACCATGGACTTTGGACCATGGACCATGGGTGATGAGCCTTGGAACCTGGGACATGGGCAGTGGTGCAAGGGGCCTTAGATAATGGGCCATGGCCTGTGGGCATGTCATTTCAGGCTCAGGTGATTCTCCTCATCATTCTTGTCATCGCGATTATTAACTTCTTCATTGGGACGGTCATCCCCTCCAATGCTGAGAAGAAGTCGAGGGGTTTCTTTAACTACCAGGGTGAGTGGTGCCAGAACCCCTGTATGCACCCACCAACCATAATCTGGCCATCCATACTAAGCCCCAAAATCCCATGGGGCCTAAGTTGAGCACAAACTGAGAATGCTTCAGTATGGTGGACTCACTGGAGTTCATTTTTAAGGAAATGGCTGATGGGGGATTGTCAGGACAGAGCTGAACCAGGAGCTATGGTCCATCTTGACTAGGGGTTGTGGGGCTGGGGCCTCCAGGAGGCAAAGGTGATTCCATTTCTCAGAGTGGGGCAGCTCCAGGTGATAGTGTTTCCTGTTGTTTCTGTCGCAGCCTCGATATTTGCAGAAAACTTTGGGCCCAACTTCATGGATGGGGAAGGTTTCTTCTCCGTCTTCGCCATCTTCTTCCCAGCTGCCACAGGCATCCTGGCTGGAGCCAATATTTCCGGGGACCTGGAGGTGCATTCCCTCTATAAAATGGTGGGGGAAGGGGGCAGGGGGAGCATGGAGCAGTGAGGGGTAGTGGGCAGGGTCCTTCTAGGGTATGTCCAGGAGGAACAATGTGGCCTAGTGGAAAGAGCACAGCTGGGTTCTAATGCCAGCTTTACCACTTGTCTGTTGGGTGACCTTGGGCAATTCACATGACTTCTCTGTGCCATAGTAACCTCATCTGTAAAATGGGGATTAAGACTATGAGCCACATGTGGGACATGGACTGTGTCCAGCCAGATTATCTGGTATCTATCCCAGTGCTTAGTAGAGGGCCTGGCCTTTAACAAACACCATTACAAAAAAAAGACAAAAGAATAAACAGCACTCTGCTCTCTCTCCTCCAGGACCCCCAAGATGCCATTCCAAAGGGCACCATGCTGGCCATTCTTATCACCACGCTCGTCTACATCGGTGTGGCCATCTGCCTGGGTGAGCGCCCCTGGGTGGGGCTGGCAGGGGGCAAGCAAGGAGCCAGTGCCCCCGCTCCCACCGTCATCCCATCCCAACCGAGGACTTTGGGTCTAAGGTTGGGTGGGAAGTGTTCCAGTCCCAAGCTGGAGTATTGTGTCCCAGGCATGGTGGTAACCCTTGTCCCTCCTGCAGGGGCCTGTGTAGTCCGAGATGCCACGGGAAGCGTCAATGACACAGTTACCATTGGGCTTAGTGGTGCCTGCAACGGCTCAGCAGCCTGTGGGCTGGGTTATGACTTCTCCTCCTGTGGAAGCCATGGCTGCCGCTATGGGCTGATGCAGGATTTCCAGGTGCAGTGGCGGGGAGGGGGCATGAAAACATCCCCAACTGGCCCCATAGCCTCTTCCGGGCCCTCCCTTCTACCCTAGGTCTCGTCTCCTCCTGGCCCTGCCCCTTTTACCCTGGGAACCACCCCAGGTCTCTCCCCATATCCCAGCACTCATCCCTGGCCCTTAGTGTCCTGGCCCCTCCCCCTCCTCCGCCCCTCCTTCTGCCTTCCCTCCCGGCCCCACCCCTTCTCTCCCTGAACTCACTTCCATGCCCCCAACCCTCACTCCTTCCTGCCCCACCCTCTCTGTCCTCCTGATGGCATTTGGGGGTCTAAGCGGCTCTGACCGCCCTGCGGCCCCCGAACTCAACAGGTCATGAGCATGGTATCCGGGTTTGGCCCCCTGATCACAGCCGGCATCTTCTCAGCCACCCTGTCCTCGGCGCTGGCTTCCCTCGTCAGCGCCCCAAAGGTCTTCCAGGTACCGTCCCCAGGGCAGCGCAGCCCTGACCCTCACCCCGACCCCTCCCCAGCAGACTGATGTTCTGACCGCCAGACCTTCTGCGGGCCTGGTTGGGGCAGGCATCCACCTCCATGTAGGCCCTGGGAGGAGTGGAATGGGGTGGGGTCCAGCGTGGGGTGGGGCGCAGTCCTGCAGGGGCAAAGGTGGGGGCTGAGGCAGTGACCATCTCTGGCCCCCAGGCCCTGTGCAAGGACAACATCTACCGAGCGCTGCAGTTCTTCGCCAAGGGCTACGGCAGGAACAATGAGCCCCTGCGAGGCTACGTGCTCACTTTCATCATCGCCATGGCCTTCATCCTGATCGGTACAGACTGGCTGCAGGCCACTTGCCATCACAACGGGGGTGGGAGTCCCTGGGTCCAGGCCGAGATAGCATATCCACCTGTGGCCTAGTCCAAGGGACAATAACTGACCTCCTCCATTTTATTTACCCCTACTCTTTTCATCCTTCCCCCCACCCCAATTCTCCCATCCAAACCACTGATAGTTGCTTTCCCCACCCCTTCTTACCCCTACTGCCGTTCTACCATTCCCTGACATCCCCAGTGCTTGGGAGCACACCACAGACATGATCCCTGCCCTCAAGGAGCTTGCAATCTAGCAGGGGAGACAAGCACTAAAGTAAATTACAGGTAGGGGGAAGCAATAGAGCTTAAAAATAATGGACAGAAATGTTGGGGAGCATGTGAATGTTTGGTTGACAAGGGAGAGCTCCAAGTGGCAGAACAAGGGGGTGGAAATAAGAAGTGAGAGATCAATCAATCAGTCATTCAATTGGAGATTAATCAGGGAAAGCCTCCTGGAGGCAATGAGATTTCAGAAAGACTTTGAAGATCGGTAGAGCAGTGGTCTGCCTTAAGTGAAGGAGGAGGGAGCTACAGGCAGGAGGGAGAGTGTGAGCAAGGAGCGATGAGATTGCGGTATAGTTAGTAGGTTGATTTGAGAGGAATTAAATTTGCAAGCTGGGGTGCAGTGAAAGAGGAGCAAGGGTAAGTGAGGATAAGTGGGGAAGAGAGAGCTGATTGGGTGTCTTACAGCCAATAGTCAGAAGTTTGGCGACTGACTGAATACGGGGGTTGAACGAGAGGGAGAAATCAAGGATAAAGGCAAGATTGTGGGCCTGAGAGATAAGGAGGACGTCGGTGTTGTCAACAGAAATGGGGAAGTTGGGAGGAGGAGAGGATTTGGAAGGGAAGATGATGAGTTCAGTTTTGGACATATAAAGTTTGAGTTATCGGCAGGACAAGTGGAGGTGTCTTGAAGGCAAAAGGAAATGTGAGACTACAGAAAAGGAGAGAGATTAGTTCTGGAGAGGTAGGTTTCTGAGTCATCCATCTAGAGGTGATAGTTAAAGCCCTAGGAGAAAATGAGTTCTCCAAGGGAGTGGGTACAGTTGGAGAATAGAATGGGACCCAGAACTGAGCTTTGAAGGACTCCCACAGTTAGAGGGTGGGAGGCAAAGAAGAAGCCCACAAAAGAGACTTAGAATAAGTGGGCAGAGAGATAGGAGAACTAGGAAAAGACAGTGTCAGTGAAGCCGAGGTTAGTTTGGGGAGTGGTCCCTAGTGTCAAAGGCAGCTGAGAGGTTGAAGAGAATTAAGATGGAGTAGGGTCCAATAGGTTTGTTGAGGAAGTCATTGATGACCTTGGAGAAAGTGGTCCTAGTGAAGTGAAACAGTTGAAAGCTGGATTGTAGTTCAGGAGGGTCAAGAGAGGAAGTGGAGGAGTGGAGGCAGCAGATGTATTCAGCCTGTTCAAGAAGTATGGACAGAATCAGAAGGGAGATGGAGAGAAAGACAGATGGTGCAGTGGGGTCCAAAGAAGATTTTTTTAGGATGGAGATGAGGGTTTGCTTGAAGGCAGAGGAGAAGGCGCCATCAGGGTGAGTGGTTGATGATGGTGGCCAGGGAGGGAAGAAGTGAGCCAAGTATTTTTATAAAGCAGAAGGGGAAGGGTGGAGGCACTGGGGATAAATTTTGAAAGCAGCCCTCTTGGGAGATGACGAAGGTGGTGGGGAGGGAGTTGGGGAGGTGAGGAGGAAATCTGAGGAGTCCATGCTTGAAGGCTGCCATTCTATCAACAAAGTAGTTAGCAAGGTCATCAGGGATTGGAGGGGGCACTGGGGGCTTCAGGAAGAGGTTAAAAATATAGAGTAATTGGTGAGGGAAGAGTTATAGCAGGGGAGGATCATTCAATTAATCAATAGTATTTATTGAGTGTTTACTCTTGGCAAAGCACTGTACCAACTACTTGGGTAGTAGAGTAGACAGGATCCCTGATCTCAAGGAATTTAGAGAGAGGGGATGGCTGGGGAGACAGGATAAACTTGAAAAGACCCTCTCGCCGCCTCCCCTCCCCTTCCTTCCTTCCTCCCTTCCCCCCCGACAGTCTCAGGAAACGTTCTGAAACATCCCCACCTGGTGCTGCACTCCTCTGAATGGTTGGAACTGAGCACCCACTGAATGTGCTACACTGTACTGAGCTCACATTGGGTGTGGTTCCCTGTACTGAGCATCCTCTGGGTGTAGTACCCTTTACTGAGCATCCACTGAATATGGTACACTGTACTGAGCAACCACTGGGTGCAGTGCTCTGAACTGAGCGCTTGGAAAAGTACCTCAGGAACTGCAGACCTGCCCAGATCCAGCCCCTCAAGCCCCTCTGGCTTCCCCAGGCCCGCCAGCCCGTTAGCCACTCCAGCTTGTGTGTATGTTTCCCTCTCACAGCTGAGCTCAATGCCATCGCCCCCATCATCTCCAACTTCTTTCTGGCCTCCTATGCCCTCATCAACTTCTCCTGTTTCCATGCTTCATATGCCAAGTCTCCTGGTGAGTGGGTCTGGGCTGGGACCCTGGAATTGGAGCATTCCCACCCCCAGAAACCAGGCCCCCAGATCCCCAGGCAGCACTAATTGATGGACAGGAATGCCGGGGGAGGAGCGTAGTCCTTTTGCCAGGGCAATTCTGCTCCAAGAAAACCCAGCCTGGCCAGTCCGCAGGAGGGGTAGGGGTGGAGCCAGGGTTGATGTGGGCTGATGCAGGATCGGGGCAGGGGTAGGTGCAGATTTGGGGCAGGGCCAAATGTGAGATCTAGGAGGGGCAGGTTGACTCACCTTGGGGGCTGGATCTACCCTTGGGTGGGATGGGGCATGAGGCAGGGCAGGGCAGGGTGGGAGAGCCCAAAGATGGTTTTTGGCCACACAGGCTGGAGACCAGCCTACGGCATCTACAACATGTGGGTATCGCTGTTTGGGGCCGTGCTGTGCTGCGCCGTCATGTTCGTCATCAACTGGTGGGCGGCCGTCATCACGTACGCCATCGAGTTCTTCCTGTACATCTATGTCACCTACAAGAAACCCGGTGAGTTGGCGATTGGGGGAGGAGAGGGCCGGATGTGGGGGACCAGGCCGGGATACTTGCTCTTCATGCCTGCTTCCATCTCCTTCAGTCAATCAATCAGTGGGATTTTTTGAGCACTTACCATGTGCAGAGCACTGTATTAAGCTCTTAATAGAGTTGGTGGACCTGTACCCTGCCCAAAAGGAGCTTCCAGTCTAGAGGAGCTATGAGCTCTGCTGGGGGGTGGGCCCAGATTCCCATCCCAGGAATCGGGGGAAGGGAAGGTGCTGGCTCAAGGGTGCTCAGAGACTAAGAGGGGTGTTCAGAGATACTCAGGGACTCTCAGAGATGCTCAGAGGCTCTCAGAGACATAGAAGCTCAGAGTTAGTCAGAGACAGGAAAGCTCTAGAACCCTTGAGGGTGCACGAAAAAACAAAGAGCAATTTTCTAAAACCCTTAACTGTGCCCTGGGACACACAGAAAGTCTCTTGAAATCCGGGGGCACTTTGAAGCACATAGAGTGCTCTAGAACTCCCCGAGGGCTTTGGGGCCCACAGGAACAGTCTAGAAAACTGCAGGGGTGCTCTGGAACCCCCAGGATATACTGTACTATCTTCCTTGCCCTGGTGCTTTCCACCCAGCAGAAGAATCTGTGGGCTCTAATTCACCTGCTAGTCTGGGCAGGAAACCTGTGGCACAGAGGAAGAGCTGTGTTTCTCTGCATTTCTAGAGAAGTTTGGGGAGGTTTTTCGCCAAGCAAATCACCAGCTCAAGGCCTAGGGTCCCCACATCAGTCGCCTCCTGCCCTGCCCCATCTCCCTGCCACCCCATCCCCCTGAATGTCCACCCAGAGCCAGAGGCAGCTCACCAGGCTGAGCCTGCTCCTACCTTTCTCAAATCTTCCAAACAGTAACTCTCCCCCATTCAAAAAATTGTTGAAGGCACATCTCCAAGAGGCCTTCCCTGACTAAGCCCCCCTTTCCTCTTCTCCCACTCCCTTCTATGTCACCCTGATTGCTCCCTGTGTTCTTCTCCCGCACAGTCCCAAAGCACTTATGTACATATCTGCCATTTATTTATTTATTTATTTATTTATTCATCTATTTATCTATTTATTTGTTTATATTAATGTCTGTTTTCCCCTTTCTGGACTGTAAGCTCATTGTGGGCAGGGAATGTGTCTGTTTATTGTTGTAATGTACTCTCCCAATCGCTTATTACAGTGCTCTGCACACAGTAAGCACTCAATAAATACAATTGAATGAATTCCTCCATCCACAGATGTCAACTGGGGCTCATCCACACAGGCCCTGTTCTATGTGAGTGCAGTCAACAGCGCTCTGGAGCTGACCACAGTGGAGGACCACGTGAAAAATTTCAGGTCAGTATCAGCCCCAGGTGGAAGACCAGTCCCTCTGATATGGGTGTCTTAGCCCCTGAACCCCCGGCCCCAAATGATTCCCATGACCCCAACATCTGTTACCCCCTTCCCGCCCTTCCTGCCCAAAGCCCCTTCTCTGGGAACTGCCACATTGGACACATGCCCAACTGTCCTTGGTCCTGCCTTTGCTGGATGGAAGGCATGGCCCACCTGGCTCCCACCCAGAGCCCCCACCACTCCTGACCCCAGTCAATGCTGACCTCTGGACTCTCCATCCCAGGCCCCAGTGCATCGTCCTCACGGGTGAGCCCATGACCCGGCCAGCACTCCTGGACATCACTCATGCCTTCACCAAGAACAGCGGCCTCTGCATCTGCTGCCAAGTCTTCGTGGTATGAGCCTGGGCCTGGGGGCCCGGCCGGGGGTGGGGGTGACAGGGGGAGGGAGGGGAGACCTGTCTACAGGGTCAACCCTCTGGGTTTTCTCCCCACCCATTATGCCGGCGGACTCGCACTGACACGGGTCTACGTGGGCAGGGCCCGCGCAAACTCTGTGTGCAGGAGATGAATTCTGGCATGGGCAGGAAGCAGGCCTGGCTCACCAGCAACAAGCGCAAGGCTTTCTATGCAGCCGTGGCAGCCGACTCTTTCCGTGATGGTGTCAGGAGCCTCCTCCAGGTCAGGCGGGGTCCATGGAGATGGCAGAGAGTGGGCAGTGTCATCAGGGGAGGCTGAGGGGATGGTGAGGAGCCTGTCTGCTTGCTCAAAGTCCTAACCGCTGGCTCTGGCCTAAGAGGGTCCATTTTAGGGTGGGTCAAAGGCCCATTTGGATTGAATGTGGGGGTTTTGGGGGCCTGGCATGCAGAAAAGCATTGGAGCAGAGAGGACAGACTGATGGACAGGACCCGGCTGGTCAAGGACCGGTTCCTGGGGACGAAGATGGGGTAAGGGCCTGGGGAAAGGGGACAAGGGGTGGGGAAGTGTTAGCTCTCAGGACAACCGCTGCAGGGTATGAACAGTGGGGAGGCGGGGGGAACCTGGCTCCAGCTTCACTTCCCACATTTGGGGAGATGGAGCGTGAAGAGGCCCCCTCCACCCACCCCAACTGCTGCTCCTTCCCACTGCCACCCCTCCATCCTGGGAAGGGATCCCGGGCACCTCCTGGTCTCCCTGGCCCCTGCTGACCCCCAGTCTTGGCTTCCCCCAACCCCCTAGGCCTCTGGCTTAGGCCGGATGAAACCCAACACACTGGTCCTTGGGTTCAAGAGGAACTGGAGGAAGGCGGCACTGGCCGAGATTGAGAACTACGTTGGCATCATTCAGTGAGTGGCATCTCCCCAACCTCACCCCTCAGCCCCCATCGCTACCTCCTCCCCCACCCCACCTGCCTAACTCCCCCAGATGGGATGGGACTGAGCCAGTAGCTGGGCCTGTTGTGTTGGCTGACCTCTCAGGCTAGCAGTTGTAGGCCAAGAGGAGTTGAAGTGAAGGCCATGACCTCTCTGGGGAAGGAGCTGGCCAAAACTGAACTTTCCATCGTGGTGGCAATGGGACATCATTAGGAGGGAAAACTGGGTGGTGCCAGGGGATGCCAGACACTGCCAGGAGTGGAGGCAGATTCAGAAAAACAGGCTTGAAGACAGAGTCCTATGGAAGGACAAAGAGAACCAGGGGCTGGTCAGGGGGCAGGGCCCATAGAGTGGGAGCTGAGGGGGAGAGAGGGGAGCAGTAGGGGGACAGGAAAGAGAGGGTAGGTCAGAGGTTGGCTGGACAGGGCTGCCCCACCCTGGACATCCTGAAGCTCCTCCCACTGCCCTGCCTCCTGCCTGACTCTGGGCAAGAGGAAACCAACTCCCTGCTCTCTGCTCCCTCCCAGTGACGCTTTTGACTTTGAGATGGGCGTAGTGATCGTCCGCATCAACCAAGGATTTGACATTTCCCAGGTGCTCCAGGTCCAAGGTATGTCCAGCCCATCTCAGGCCCACCCACCCCATTCAGCCCTACCCCAGTCGCCCAGCTCTACCCTTATCCCCTGGCTGGTCGGTCTCCAAGCCCACACACCCAGCCTCAATTATTAATCAATCGATGGTATTTACTGAGCACTTACTGTGTGCAAACCACTTTACTAAGTGCTTGGAGAGGTACAATACTATAGAATTGGTAGGCATATTCCCTGTCCACAAGAAGCTTACAATCTAGAGGCGGAGACAGACATTAACATAAATTAATAAATTATGGATATGGACATAAGCGCTGTGGACCTGAAGGAGGCCGAATAAAGGAAGCAAATCTAAGTGCAAGGGTAACACAGAAGGGAGTGGGAGAAGAAGAAATTAGGGCTTATTCAGGGAAGGCTTCTTGGAGGAGATGTGATTTTAATAGGTTTTTGAAGATGGGGAGAATGATGGATTATCTGTGAAGAGGGAGGGCATTCCAGGCCAGCGGCAGGACGTGGGTGAGAGGTCAAATGACTGGGCTTCCCATTCCTAGATGAGCTGGAGAAACTGGAGCAGGAGAGACTGGCACTGGAGGCAGCCCTGAAAGACCCTGAGGACACTGAGGGTAGCGGTGGGCTCCGTGGACTCTTTCGTAAGGCCGGCAAGCTCCACATCACCCAACAAGTCGTGAAGAAAGGTGAGTGGAGCCCTGGGCGGAACATGGCTAGCCAACTCCCACCTTTGCAGATAGCTTACAGCCCTCAGAGCCAAGCCCTGAAGCCTCTGGGGGCAGGGGTTAGGGTGTGGTTGGGCAAGGTTAAGGAGCCACCCTGGGGAGCAGACAGTCAGGACTTAGGTGCTCTGAGGGTACTGAGAACAGCCAAACTTTCCCTCAAGTAGCTGAGGTTTTGAGGCCTAGTCCACCTATCATCCATCTCTCCAGTCGGATAAAGTTGGTAATTAGAGTCTGGCCCAGCTACCCATCTCTCTGGCCTCTCTGTGAAGCTCAAAATCTCTGCCTGGGCAAGTCAAGACTCCACGGGCTTGCCCCCTTCAGTGCAGCCTGGGACATTGGAAAAGCCCATTTTATTTGTCACTTAAAAAGTAAATCAAAAAGTATTTGGATTTTCAAGCAAGTTTTCTCCTTCCCCTTGGGAAATTGTCCAGGGTAGATAGACTCCCAGAGCCTCTCTGTCTGGGGCCCCATCTCCCCGTCCCCTCGGATGGTGGCATGGAGGGTGAGGGGCCTTCAGCACTCAGAGACACAGAGCAGCTCGGCTCCCTCTTCCCTCACAGACGTCAGTGTCCATACGGTCCAGTCCACACCTGCAGGGGAGATCAACCAGCGGCTGGTGGAGGCCAGCGGCCAGTTCAAGAAGAAACAAGGCAAAGGCACCATTGATGTCTGGTGGCTGTTCGATGATGGAGGTAAGAGGGAGGGACCCGTAGCCCACTCCCACCAGCCAGCTGGCCCACCCCAACTGGGAAAGGGAGCTGGAGACCAGAGCTGGGTGAACCGTGCAAACGGCAGGGAGCCCGGTCACAAACCTGGGGTAGTGACTTGTCCTCCACTGCCACTGGGCCTCCTTCCCTCCCTCCTTTCTTCTCTCTGTCCTTGCCCAGGGTTGACCCTCCTCATTCCCTACATCTTGACCCTGCGCAAGAAGTGGAAGGGCTGCAGGCTGCGGATCTTCGTGGGTGGGAAGATCAACCGCATCGAGGAAGAGAAGATAGCGTAAGGCCCGCTGGCCTGTCCTCCTGTCTCGGCTGACATAGGTGGTCAAGAGGGCACAAACCTGGCAGCAGCAGCGATATTAGTAGAAATAGCAGTACTGATAATAGCAACTGTTTTAGTGGCATCCACTTGGTGTGGTGAACTGTAATAGGCACTTGGGGAGTACAGTTCACACAGTATTGGGGGAGACAAACATAAAAGTTCTTTACAACTAGAGTGGTCAAAACCAATAAGTTGCACATCTATATCTGTATATAGAGAGATATAGATATGCTAAAGAAGGGGTGAATAAGTTATTAGGTGCTGGGAATGGCACAAGGAGTGACCTGGCTCAGAGTGTTGGAAAATTCATCAGGGAAAGCAGGTTGGAGGAGGTGGGTTTTAGGAAGACTTCAAATATAGGGAGAGCTGGGATCTGTCGGATGTGAGGAGGGAGGAAGTTCCAGGCCGGGGGGAAAAGCATAAGTGAGGGGATGGCGGTGGAACAGTCAAGAGCCAGGGACAACTAGAAGGTTGGCTGAGGAGCAGCAAAATCACCGAGTTGGAAAAAAGAAGAAGAGAGTGGACAGGTAAGGGAGGGACAGATGGTGGAGAGTCCGAGCGCAGTCCTGGGTCTGGCCATTGGAGAATGCTCATGGTGAGCCAGTAGGTTTCCGCCCCGCCACAGGGAGAACAGAGTGGTCATTTGCCCTAGGCTCTCCCTCCATGCAAGGATTGGTCCAGCAGGCTTTGGGTACCCAATGGTCAGCAGAGAAGGCCACACTCTGCTCTGAGGGGGCCTCAGCATTCTGGTCTCCCTGCCACACCTATTGTCCACTCCTCTGGCCGCACCTTTACCTGGCCCCTTCTCTTCAGCCTTCAGGATGCAGCTTAACTTGGGATGTCTGGGCCCATCCAGGACCACAATTAGCCTTGGCCAAGCCCTGCCTACCAATCATTCAATCAGTCAGTCAATCGGTACCTTGTACTGAGTACCTTCTGGGTGCAGAGCACCGTACTAAGTACCCGGCAGGGAGCAATGGGGTTAGCAGACACGACCCCTGCCCTCAAGGAGTTTGCAATCTGCTTGTCGCTGGGCTCAGCCTAAATGAGATGCCATTTGGTACCTCGCCTTGCCCAAACCCCAACTCCCTGGGCCCAGGGTCAGCTCTGGTAGCCGAGTGCTCTCTCTTATGGGTCTGAGTACTCTCTTTCATGTGGCTGAGTCCTCTCTCTCATGTTTCTAGAATGGCTTCCCTCCTCAGCAAATTCCGGATAAAATTTGCGGACATCCACATCATCGGTGACATCAACGTTAAACCAAACAAAGAGAGGTGAGAAACCTCAAGAGAGGCACAGTGTCCTGTTGGCTGGAGTGTCTCTCCTCCCAACACCGCCCCAGATATTCTTCCTTCCTGGTCCTATTCAGAGTTTCCCTCCTTCTTGGCACTGCCCAGTGTACCCCTCCTTCTCAGCACCGCCCAGAATGCCCTTCCTCGCCAGCCCACCCACTTCCTTCTTGGTACTACCCAGAGTTGCCCTCCTCCCGTCCTCAAGTGGTCCCTTCTCCCTGTGCTGCCACCCTATAGTGATGCCCAAGCTGGCAGCAGTGGGGCTTGGGGTCAACCATGCTGCCCACCCCTCAACTGAGGACCCCAAGACCCTGGGATGGAGCCCTTGAGTCCCCTCTGCAAGTCCTCTCAAATTCCCCTTCTAGCTGGAAGTTCTTTGAAGAGATGATTGAACCCTATCGCCTTCACGAGAGCCGCAAAGATTTGACAACGGCAGAAAAATTGAGACGGGAAACTCCATGGAAAATTACAGATTCGGAGATGGAAACGTTCAGGGAAAAGGTGCAGTTTGGTGGTTGCGATGCTGTGGCCAGCCAACCCGTCGACCGGAACAGGGCAGAGGGGAGTGAGGGCCAGGAGAGGGTGTCCATCACTTCTGCCAGTCGGTCAGTTGGTGATGATCCTGTCCCCTTTCTGGACTGGCTGTGTTCCTCACCTTTGGTTTCGGGTCACCTCCTGGAGCAGGGGGTATATTGTCACAGTGCTGGGGATTGTTAGAAGACCTCTGGGGGACCTCTCTGGTGTTGGAGGCTGGGGAAGTGTCAGATGGCAACAAAACCCCTCTCCCTTTCTCCCCTCCTCTGAATCCTTCAAACCTCTCTGTCCCTGCCCCAATGACCCAGCACAGACCATCCAACACCCCTGACCCTTCCCCTCTCCATCCTTGACTCTCCCCAGTGACCTAATATAGACCATCTAACACCCCTAACTCTCCCCTCTCCACCCCTGACTCTCCCCCAGTGACCCAGAATGGACCATCCAGGGCCCCTGACTCTCCTTCTCCATCCCTCATGGTTTGGAGTCCCCAGAAAACTAAAGATCTCTGAGGGAGAAGGACTCCAGAGTCTGCTTGTCTGGGTTTGGGTTGAGACAGTTCTTCCTGGAGGTTCTGGAGTAGTCCAGAAAGGCACCACTGTGTTCAGCAGATCCTGCTGTTTTCCAGAGTCTGCGCCAGGTCCGGCTGAATGAGCTGTTTCAGGAGCACTCCAGAGCCGCCAACCTGATTGTCCTGTAAGTGAGACCCTCCCCGCCAGCTCTTGAGCCCCTTGGACATCTGCCCATCCCCTCTTCCCCGGATCTCCTTTTAATCGGAGGACAGCCCTTCAGGCCCTTGGCATGTTGGCCTGCCCACCCATCAGCCCACTGGCTTATCTAAGACCCTGGTCCCGTCCACCAATTTGGCTCAGTGCCTGTTCTGCCCTGTACAGGAGCCTGCCGGTCGCAAGGAAAGGAACAGTATCTGATCTGCTATATATGGCTTGGCTGGAAATCCTCACCAAGAACCTCCCACCCATCCTTCTGGTCAGAGGGAACCACAAAAACGTCCTGACTTTCTACTCCTGAAGTCGGCCAGCCTCCGCCCACTCCTGTCTGGCCCATGGAAACTCTAGAGGGCCGGCAGGCCTCTGACCCGATACTTTCTTTCTGTGTGTCTTTAGAACAGAGCAAACCCTGATTTTTCACCTGGCTAGTAGGGACTGAATCTTTCGCACATATCTACCGGTGACAGTAGGGAAGTCAGTGGGGGGAGGGGGGAGGGGTCTGTGCATAATGAAAATAAGCATAATCATTGTTATATTTGTTAAGTCCTTACAAATGTACCTAGCACTGTGTTAAGCGCTGAGATCGATACAGGATAATCAGATTGGGCACCATCCCTGTCCCACATGGGACTCACAGTCTAAGGAGTAGGGAGAACTGGTATTTCACCCCTATTTTACAATTGAGGAAACTGAGCCACAGAAAAGTTTAATGACTTGCCCAAGGTCACATAATAGACAAGTGATGGAACCAGGATCAGAACACAGGTCTCCTGACTCCCAGTCCTGTGCTCTATCCACTAAGCTACACTACTTCCAATCACTGTGTGTAAATCTGATGGTGGTCACCACACTCCCCACCTGGCTTGTGCTCCTCAGAAAACATCCATCCAATCTCCCATCCATCCACCTGTCAATCAGTGGCATTTAATGAGCACCACCTGTGTGCAGAGCAACGTACTAAAAACTCGGTAGAGGACAAAAGAGTTAGTAGGCATGATCCCTCTCCTTAAGGAGCTTATTCATTCATTCATTCATTCAATCTTATTTATTGAGTGCTTACTGTGTGCAGAGCACTGAACTAAGCGCTTGGGAAGTACAATTCAGCAACAGATAGAGACAATCCCTACCCAACAACAGGCTCACAGTCTAGAAGGGGGAGACAGACAACAAAACAAAACAAGTAGACAGGCACCACTACCATCAAAAGAAATAGAACCATAGATAAATGCACATTAATAAAATAAATAGAGCAATAAATATGCACAAATATATACATGTGCTGTGGGGAGGGGAAAGGGGTAGAGCAGAGGGAGGGAGTCAGGACAATGGGGAGGGGAGGAGGAGCAGAGGGAAAGGGAGGGCTCAGTCTGGGAAGGCCTCCTGGAGGAGGTGAGCTCTCAGTAGGGTTTTCAAGAGGGGAAGAGAGTTAGTGAGAGAGATGGGCCCTAAAATAAATTACAGGCAGCAGAAGGGATACGTTTGTGAGTTAATGCTTAAGAAATAGGGCATGCCCGATATGGACCGAAGTGTTAGTTAGCGTGTGAGCATCCGAAGGAAAGGGGCTGAGCTGGCAGCAGCGGGGAGGAAAGCAGATTATTTACTTGCATAACAGGATTCCCTTTGTTATACGGAAGTTCAGTCAGGGCTTGTCAGAAGGGAATGAATGAAGGGGGGCATTTATGGAGCACTTACTTGTGCAGAGTGCTATCCTAAGCGCTTGGGAGAGTACAATAGAGTAAACTAGGTAGGCATGATCCCTGCTCAGAAGGAGCAAGGTTTGTACTAGCTGATGTAAGACCTTTCACTATCCCAAGGCTCGGGGAAGAGTTTAGGGTGCCCATTCTAAATTGGTCATTTGTTTGGCCACACCATCACCACCAGCCCCCCGATCTGGGCCAGTGTCCCTCCTAACCCCCAAGTCTGGCCAGTCAGTCCACCTACCTTCCCCAACCAAAAGGAAATCCCGGCAAAATGGACAGAAGCTCAGATTCCAGAGGCTGGACAGCAGCAGCTGAGCTCCATCCTCAACTGTTTTCTCTGGAGAAGGCTGCAGGTGCCATTATGGGGAGATTGGAGAGGGTTTCCTAATTATGTAGCCAACACTTAGACCATCTGAGTTCGTGGATGGCCCTAACTGCAGGGGTCCTAGTGACTGGGCTTCTCTGTCCTTATTGGTGCTGGCCACTGGCACTGGCCCCTGGTGCTGGTGGCAGGCCGCTGGCCAGCGTGGAAAAGTTCAGCTGTTGAATCAGTGACTTGGGAAGCTCCGTTGCTTTGAGGAACTGAAGGGGCCGGTAGAGAGGAAACTGCTAGGTGAGGTCCAGGTGGGAAGGCTTGATTTTCCTGATCACTGCGGACTGACTGCTTCTTCTAATCAAACGAGACGATGGAATCATGAATTCTCAATAAACACGTTAGCAGAGCTGAGTGTCATAACCTCTTGTGCTCTCTCTTTTTTAACCCCTCCACTTTGTCCCAGGGTCTTGGAAGAGGTGGGTGAGGCTGGGGAACACAGTGAAATGTGCTAGTTATGACCTGCCCATGCTGATCCTGCTAAAGCAAACCCTAACAGAGCAAGCCAAGACCCTCCACCCACCAGGAGGATGGAGAGACCCTGGGATGCAACAGGGTTCCTATCCTCTCCAATCAGGAAATTGCTTCCCCCAAAGGTGCCCCCAGCCCCCTGGTCACTTCATCCCCTAATTCTGGAATCGCCTTAGCATGAACTCCCAGGCTGGGCTGATACCCCACGATGAGACAGTCCATTCTTAGCTGTCATTTTGAATTGATGTTGAGCTCGGGACAGATGCCCAATGATAATTCTCCCTCCATGACCCCAATCCCCAGTCTGTCACCCAGATCCCTGAAATCGGGGGGTGGGGGAGGAGAGTGAGCAAGTGGGGACTGATGGGGAAAGGCGGAGAGGAGGAATAGGGATGGGGAGAGAGAGGGAGGGCTTTAGGAATGGCTTTGGTTGTCACTAAAGATTATCAGAGGCAAAGGGAGCACAAGGAATAATTTTGGTTTGAATTTCAATCAAAATAAGGGGTTTGGATGGCATTTTAATGATGCTTCCTCTAAGTAGGAGGGAAAATAGGTGTTGAATCCTAATATCACAGATGAGGAAACTGACATATGGAGAAGTGAAGTGATTTGTCCAAAGTCAGGCAGCGGGGAAGTGGTAGAGTTGGGATTAGAACTCGGGTCCTCTGCCACTAAGAAACCGTTCCCCTTCAGGCCCCAGCTGGGGCCTCCCCTGAACTCTGGGCCTCTAGTTCGGTGCCTGCCAGCTCTCCCATTCATTCATTCAATCATAATTATTGAGCTCTTTCCGTATGCAGAGCACTGTACTAAACACTTGGAAGAGTATAATACAACAATAAACAGACATATTCCCTGCCTACAGCGAGTTTACAGTCTAGAGTCAGGAGTCAGACATCAATACAAATAAATAAATTAATAATAATAATAATAATGTTGGTATTTGTTAAGCGCTTACTATGTGCCGAGCACTGTCCTAAGCGCTGGGTTAGACACAGGGGAATCAGGTTGTCCCGCGTGGGGCTCACAGTCTTAATCCCCATTTTACAGATGAGGTAACTGAGGCACCGAGAAGTTAAGTGACTTGCCCAAAGTCACACAGCTGACAAGTGGCCGAGCCGGGATTTGAACCCATGAACTCTGACTCCAAAGCCTGTGCTCTTTCCACTGAGCCACGCTAAAATTACAGATCTGTACATAAGTGCTGTGGGCCTGGGAGCGGGGAAGAGCAAAGGGAACAAGTCAGGGTGACGCAGACGGGAGTGGGAGATGAGGAAAGGTGGGGCTTAGTCTGGGAAGGCCCCTTGGAGGAGATATACCTTCAAAAAGGCTTTGAAAGGGGGGAGAGTAATTGTTGGATTTGAGGAGGGAGGGCATTCCAGTTTGGCAGCATTTCTCCCTCCCTGTGCTGCTGTCCCCTGAAACACCATCCAGCGGTCCATCATAGAGGTGCCTTCACTTCCAATGTTCTGGCTTCCTTTCTGTTGGGAAGATGGAGTCCTTTCCAACTGGAGCAGAAACTCCCCAAAATATGGGCCCAGGGAGCTAATCTATTCCCCCGCCCATGTCCTTCACAGGGGGTGAAGAGGGTGGATCTCTGCAGACTGCAGTTTGGCTGGGCTTGTCTCCCCTCTTCAAAACCCTACTTAAAACTCACCTCCTCCAAGAGGCCTTCCCAGACTGAGCTCCTCTTCTCCCTCTACTCCCTCTACCACCCCCCTTCACCTTTCCGCAGCTAAACCCTCTTTTCCCCCCTTTCCCTCTGTTCCTCCTCCTCTCCCTTCCCATCCCCTCAGCACTGTACTCGTCCGTTCAACTGTATATATTTTCATTACCCTATTTATTTTGTTAATGAAATGTACATCGCCTTGATTCTCTTTAGTTGCCATTGTTTTTACGAGGTGTTCTTCCCCTTGACTCTATTTATTGCCATTGTTCTTGTCTGTCCGTCTCCCCTGATTAGACCGTAAGCCCGTCAAACGGCAGGGACTGTCTCTATCTGTTGCCGACTTGTTCATTCCAAGCGCTTAGTACAGTGCTCTGCACATAGTAAGCGCTCAATAAATACTATTGAATGAATGACATTCCCCTGCCATGAGAAGCAGCGTGGCTCAGTGGAAAGAGCCCGGGCTTGGGAGTCAGAGATCATGGGCTCTAATCCCAGCTCTGCCACTTGTCAGCAGTGTGACTTTGGGCAAGTCACTTAACTTCTCTGTGCCTCAGTTCCCTCATCTGTAAAATGGGGATTAAAACTGAACCCCACGTGGGACAATCTGATCACCTTGTATCCCCCTAGCGCTTAGAACAGTGCTTTGCACATAGTAAGCCCTTAACAAATACCACCATTATTATTAACTTCTCTGTGTCTCAGTTCCCTCATCTGCAAAATGGGGAAGAAGACTGTGGGCCCCACATGGGAGGAGGGGAGGAAGAGGGGGGAGGAGCGAGGAGGGGGAAGGGGGAGGAGGGGAGAGGGGGGAGGGGAAGGGGGACGAGGGGGGAGGGGAGAGGGGAGGGGGGAGGAGGGGGAGGAAGGGAGGAGGGGAGGAGGGGAGGGGAGGGGGAGGAGGGAGGAAGAGGGGGGAGGAGCGAGGAGGGGGGGAGGAGGGGCTCACCTCCTCCAAGAGGCCTTCCCAGACTGAGCTCCTCTTCTCCCTCTACTCTCTCTGCCACCCCCCCTTTACCTCTCCGCAGCTAAACCCTCTTTTCCCCCTTTCCCTCTGCTCCTCCACCTCTCCCTTCCCATCCCCACAGCACTGTACTCGTCCGCTCAACTGTATATATTTCCACTACCCTATTTATTTTGTTAATGAATTGTACATCGCCTCGATTCTCTTTAGTTGCCATTGTTTTTACGAGGTGTTCTTCCCCTTGACTCTATTTATTGCCATTGTTCTCGTCTGTCCGTCTCCCCCGATTAGACCGTAAACCCGTCAAAAGGCAGGGACTGTCTCTATCTGTTGCCGACTTGTTCATTCCAAGCGCTTAGTCCAGTGCTCTGCACCTAGTAAGCGCTCAATAAATACTATTGAATGAATGAATGAATGGGTGGGGGGAGGAGGGGGGAGGCGGGAGGAGGGGGGAGGCGGGAGGAGGGAGGAGGGGGGAGGAGGGAGGAGGGAGGAGGGCCCCGCCCCGCCCCGCCCCCACGCCGGGCGGGTGCGCCATGCGGCTCCCGAGAAGCCTCGCTGTGCAGCGCTGCGCGCGGCACCTCCTCGGCCCTGGCGGCGGAGCTCGTGAGCCGGGGGCGGCGCGCGGGGCGAGAAAGCGCGGGAAGCGAGGGGGGGCGGGGCTCGGCCTCCCCCTCCGCGCCCCCGACCGCGAGACGCCGCGCGCGCAGGTGGGGGGGGGGGGGGGTCTTGGGCTCGTCCTCGCTCAGTAGGCCGGGGGCGCGCGGCTTGACGTCCCGCGCGCACGGGCGAGTCCATTCCTCCCCGGAGGAGGGTCGGGGCCGTCCCAGCCCGTTGCCGCTTGGGGCGCGGCGGTCGGTGACGGGGAGAACCCCCCTCCCTCGGCGCGGCGCGGTGGGTGGGGCCCGCGCGCGGGGAAGGGGCCGCGCGGGAGACTGAGGCGCCCGTCGTCTCCCTCGCCGCCATGCCCTGCTCCGAAGGCTCGCCCGCCTCGTCCCCCAGCAAGCGCGGCCGCTCGGCCGGACCCGCCGGGCCCGTGAGGCTGCGCTTCGTGCGGCTGTCCGACCGAGCCACGGCCCCCACCCGCGGCTCCGCCCGCGCCGCCGGATACGACCTCTACAGGTGACTGACCGCCCCCCCCCCCCTCAGCCAATAATCAGAAGAAGAAGAAAGTCGGGATTTGTGACGCGCGTACTCGGTGCGGAGCACTGTTCTAAGCGCTGGGGGAGACACAGGGACATCAGGTGGTCCCCCGTGGGGCTCCCAGTCTGAATCCCCATTTGACAGATGAGGTCACTGAGGCACCGAGAATAAGAAGAATAATGTTGGTATTTGTTAAGCGCTTACTCTGTGCAGAGCACTGTTCTAAGCGCTGGGGGACATACAGGGTCATCAGGTGGTCCCACGTGAGGCTCCCAGTCTTCATCCCCATTTGACAGATGAGGTCACTGAGGCCCAGAAAAGTGAAGTGACTTGCCCACGGTCACACAGCCGACGAGTGGCGGAGCCGGGATTCGAACCCATGAGCTCTGACTGCAAAGCCCGGGCTCTTTCCACTGAGCCACGCTGCTTCTTTAATCATAATAATATTGGTTACTGTGTGCAGAGCACTGTTCTAAACGCTGGGGGAGATTGTCCCACGTGAGGCTAGACTGTGAGCCCCTCAGAGGGCAGGGACTGTCTCTATCTGTTACCCATTTGTCCATTCCAAGCGCTTAGTATAGTGCTCTGCACATGGTAAGCGCTCAGTAAATACTATGAGAAGCAGCGTGGCTCAGTGGCAAGAGCCCGGACTTGGGAGTCAGAGGTCATGGGTTCGAATTCTGGCTCTGCCACTTGTCAGCTGTGTGACTGGGGGCAAGTCACTTCTCTGGGCCTCAGTGACCTCCTCTGTAAAATGGGCATGAAGACTGGGACACCCCCCCCCCCCCCCGTGGGACAACCTGGTGACCCTGTATCTCCATCAGCGCTTAGAACAGTGCTCTGCACATAGTAAGTGCTTAACAAATACCAAGGTTATTATTTTTATTATGTGCAGAGCACTGGAGTAAGCGCTTGGAATGGACAGTTGGGCCACAGAGCGAGACCATCCCTGCCCCACCATGGGCTCACGGTCTAAATAGGGGAGACAGACAGCAGAGCAAAAGAGAACAGAACAAAAACAACATCATCAAGATAAATAGAATCAAGAAAATAAATAGGGTAACAAATAATATATACAAATGAGCATAGTGCTGAGGGGAGGGGAAGGGCTGGATGAGGGGAGACACGGGGCGCAGTGCTTGGCAGCCTCCCTGAATAATAATAATCATGTTGGTGATTGTTCAGCGCTTACTCTGTGCCAAGCACTGTTCTAAGCGCTGGGGTTGATAGACGGTAATCAGGTTGTCCGTGTGAGGCTCACAGTCTTCATCCCCATTTTACAGATGAGGTCACTGAGGCACCGAGAAGTTAAATGACTTGCCCAAAGTCACACAGCTGACAGGTGGCGGAGCCAGGATTAGAACCCATGACCTCTGACTCCTTAAACCACTTCACCTTGGGGGATTGGGGGCACGCCCTGGCCAACCTGCCCCCGGCCCAAGCCTCCACTCCCTGACAGCTCTGCCCTCACCCTTCTCTTCCCCAGGCCCGACAACCCCAATCCCTCCAAGTTTTTCTTCCCAGGCCTCTCCATCCCTGGCCATCCTTTCTAGGGGGCAGCGAGCAATTCTGAGAGAAGCGAACGGCTCACTTTTCGAGCCACACCTCTGGACCGTTTTTTGTTTTTTCTGTTTTGCTTTGCTGCCTCTCTCCCCCGTTTAAACTGTGAGCCCGTTATTGGGCGGGGTTGGTCTCTGTTGCCAAACTGTACAGTCCAAGCGCTTAGTCTAGTGCTCTGCACAGAGTAAGCGCTCAATAAATATGAATGAATTAATGGACCGTTGTGGCATAACGGCCTGCCGCTCTGCTGACTCATTTGGCACTTGGCCTGCTGAGACCTTCCACTCTCTGGTATATATTTTAGTGTGCGGGGACTCCCGTAAGGAACTGTGATCTTAGTGACCTCAGAACTTAACTCTAGCTAGGGAGACTGGAATCCTCATCCCCCAACACTTACCTTGCCCTGGCTGTACTGTATGATTTAGGCATTTGCTGCCTGGGGACTGGGGACTGTCACAGGTGACCATTTACAATCCCATCACTGTGACTCCATGACTTCAAAGCAGTAACAACAGTTATATCAAACCATGGGATGTTGCAGAGTACTGCAGCTGTTTTACAATATTTGCTTACCCTTGATGACCCTCAGGTCGTTACAGAGAATGTCAAGTATAAAGCAGTTAGCAAAAATGGTTTCATTTTTCAAAAAATATTCACTTTAGTGAGCAGTTTTTTCTTAGCCAAGAGAACTGTTGCCGAATTGTACTTTCCAAGCGCTTAGTACAGTGCTCTGCACACAGTAAGTGCTCAATAAATACGATTGAATGAATGAATGCCGATAGGGAGCCTAGGGCACTACTTCTGCCTGAGATCTTGAAGGTAAATATCCCTCACTCAGGGAAAGGAGTTGGGGTAGAGTTAATTAATGGTATTTATTGAGCACCAATACAATTGGTGGACATGATCCCTGCCTACAAGGAGCTTACATCTCAAGGAAAACTGAGAATTAGCCTGAAGAAAAGTTTGTGGTCTATTTGGGCTCCATGTAGCTTGAAATTGTATGTTTTGGCCATATGATGTGACTGAAATAGCATGGCATCGTGGAGAGAGCATGGGCCTGTGAGTCCGAAGGTTTTGGGTTCTAATCCCGGCTCCATCACTTGTCTGCAGTGTGACCCTGAGTAAGTCACTTCACTTCTCTGTGCCTCAGTTACCTCATTTGTAAAATGGAATGAGAATGTGAGCTCCATGTGGGATAGAGACAACCCAATTTGCTTGTATCCACCCCAGTGCTTAATACAGTGCCTGGCATACAGTAAGCACTTAACAAACACCGAAGTTATTATTGAAAGAAGATGATCTCTGCTAAACATTCTTTTTTCATCTTGCTTGCTGCTTTCTGTAGTGCTTATGACTACTCGATCCCTGCCATGGAGAAGGCCCTTGTGAAAACGGACATTCAGATCTCCCTGCCTAGTGGATGCTATGGCCGAGTCGGTGAGTGGCCAGGTGGCCAAGATGAAGCTCCAGGCAGCTGCTTCACAGGGCCTGGAGAAGTTGGGCCTGGGAACTCGGGCCTTCTTCCTCCCTTCTTTTTGCCCTTTGCCCCCACTTCCTCCTCTCCCCCCCCTCTTTGGAGGCCCCTGAGGACAGGGGAGAAGCCGTGACCCCCAGCTTCTGGTGGGGCCATCTGGACCGTCACAAGTCTTCAGAGACGAGAGCAGGATGCAAAACCCCAGGTCCCCGCCCTCATCTCAGCCTGTCAGCAAAGGCCGTGCCAACCGCCTATTGCCTCTAAGCCTGTTCCGCACCATTTCGACGTGACTTGGGTTGGGTCCTGGTCCTGAGGCATCACCTCCCCTACACACAACTATCCCGGTGGTGGAGAGCGGTGGGGCTGTCCTACTTGCAGCTCCCACTGGGAGGACCCAGAAGCAGGAGAATTTTAGTGAAGGATGCCTGGGAAGAATTCCCACCTGCTCTAGTTGTCAGTGACCCAGGCAGTGGCCCAGGTGTGTACAGTGGCCCATCGCTGAAATAACCTCAGGGGATCGGGCAGGGCAGGAACCCTGTTCCCCTGAATTACTGTCCCGGCCCTCCCCAGCCCTCCTCCCAGCCATCAGGGCAACAGGAACATTTTGTGGGGAAAGCATTTGATCTTGCCATTGGATTTGCTACCCTAAAAGCAAACTACAAAGTAACTGTTTTTCTCTTGTATTTGTGAATCCCTGGCCAAGTATTTTCATCTCTCTTCTAGCTCCCCGGTCCGGTCTGGCTGCGAAGCACTTTATCGACGTGGGAGGTAAAATACTTATATTGCTGCCCCATTTTGTCCTCAATCCAAGCTGAGCACTGAGCCCTAAGCACTCCTGTGGGTCTGCCCCAGGGGCAGGATGGACAGACCAATTCCTTCACAGCTATAAAGTGTCTCCCTAGGGGCCTAACAAGCATCACCCGTGGACATCACTTATTACCTCCGGAAGTAGAGCACACATCACATCTAGTTATCTCGAGAAACTGAGTGGAGCACACATCAAATCTAGTCATCTCGAGAAACTGAACTCTCTAATTTTTCCAACTCAGACTTAAAATGATCTGACCACCATTTACTAACCTGCCGCCTCAGCCACAGTCTCTCCCCTGCAAACTCGCTTCTCCCCTCAATCAATGAATGGTATTTATTGAATGCTTACTGTGTGCAGAACACTGTGCCTCTTACCAAAACCTCAGTTTCTCTTGGCATTCTCCTCTTATCCTGGCTTAAGTACACACTCTCGACTGTGCCCTCACCAGCAGTTCCTATTCATTCAGTCATATTTATTGAGTGTTTACTGTGTGCAGAACACTGTCCTAAGCGCTCCATCAAATCAGGGAATCCTAGGTGAAGTTAAAAAGTTACTGAGATGAGACCACAAACAAACAGATTTTTACAGGCCAGAGAATACCTAATCAGTGGTTATTTTTCCTGATGGGAAACTTAACCAAGCTCATATATTTTTTTTTAATCCTTTATGTAGCAATTATCACGGAAATTTGGGTCTCGCAGCCAAAAAAATGTATTAAATGGAAATAAAGAAGCAGTATGTTTTAAAAATATCCCAGGAAAGGGGCATCTGCTGAAGGAGCTGGATTCAAGATGTGTTTGGGAATGGACAGGCTACAGAGAATGAGGACTGGGGTGGGCGAGCTCGTGCCGGTGGTGGGGGTGGCCCCCGTGGCTGGGTAGCCTCCAGGCTGGATCTGGGAATGGCGCCGCTCAGGTTTTGGCCTTGTGTTCCAGCCGGGGTCATAGACGAGGATTACAGAGGAAATGTCGGCGTGATCCTGTTTAATTTTGGCAAGGAAAAGTTCGAAGGTAAGTCAGCTGTGCAAACTCTTCCTGGATGTCTTGGCACCCAGTGGTGTGGGGAGTTTCAGAAATGAAAATTCTGTACATCTAAAACTTTTTTTCCCCCCTTAAAGTAAAAAAGGGTGACCGAATTGCCCAGCTGATTTGTGAACGAGTTTTCTATCCAGAGCTGGAGGAGGTCCAAGTAAGAAACCTTTTTGCATAATTGCATTAACAATGTGTGAAGTCCTGGAAAATGGGTTGTTAAAAATCTGCCATAGTCTTGCAAAACTGGGAGTGGAGGGAGAAGAGTCGAGTGGGAGGGGAGTGGAGAAGGGAATGGTGGTCCCAGGAGGGGGAGGGTTGCTGGGGGAGTTGAAAGAAGTGTAAAGGCTCTTTAGTAAGCCACGTGATAATTTTTTCCTTTCCCTATAGGGTTTGGATGACACCGAGCGAGGGTCAGGAGGCTTTGGTTCTACTGGTCAGAACTGAAGTGGGGAGAAAAGTCCGGCTGGGATCTGTTTGTTGGGTTTTTTGACAATAAACTGGGATTTGCAGATCTGAGTGTGTGTGTGCTTCCTCTGGTCACTCATTGGTAGTTTTCCAGGAGCCGGGGGAGGCGGCAGGGTGACCATCCCCTCTGAACTCACACTTTCGCCATTGAACGTACCCATTCAGTACTGGACCAAGGCATTGCCACAGCCACCCCTTGATGATGGCCTGGGGTCTCTTTGGGGCATCCCCCTTGCCCACCATAGGAAGCACAATTACCCCAGGAGTGAACCAACACTTCAAGGGGTGCCGAGCAGTGTGTTTCCTGAATGTCATTAGGTGAACAGTGTCATCCTACCAGCCAGGGGTCCCTAACCCGCAAAGCAAGAGGTGCTGTCCACCACCATGCCCCTGCCTCCACTTCCCCTCACCCCCCGTGACCCTTCAGCTCCTGGTTCTCCTTATGTGCCCTGGTTCTGCCACCAGAGGCAGGTTTCTCTAACTCTGACATCAGCTCTTGGAAGGTTTGAAGCTACTTACAGAAGGCCAGGAGTGGGGGGCAAATGTGACCTTCCCAACTGTCAAGATCAAGGAAAGATAAGGAGTTTCCAGATGACTAGGAGTCTTAATTTGTTAAGCTATCTGACTAGGAGCATGAAGAATCAACCTGGACAGGCAGGAGCAGGTGGGGAAAACAATCTTCCAGACTACAGGAAGCTTGGGAAGGGGGAGGGAAGAGCTTCCTAGAGCAGAGGGGGACATTTAGTATTCTAATAGAAGAAAGGGGGAGAATCAAGCTTCCTGCTGCCCTGGAATAGGCTGGAATTGAGCTTCAGGACTACCTGGAACAGGGGAAAAGCTGCAGCTTCCCAGATGACCATGAGCAATGGGGGACCTTCACTTTGTCAATAACTAAGGATGGAGAGGGTGTATAGGGCTTCGGAGAGGCCAGCAGTAGGAGGCTGGGGGCAAGGAATCATATTTCTGGGCTTTCAGGAGCAACAGGGGAGTTCAAACTTCCAGACAGCCAGGAGAAAGGGAGGAATTGAGCTTCATGCCACAACTGAAGGTGGGGAATTGAGGTCCTGGATAGGTGAGAGTAGAACAGGATACTGAGCTTCTAATAATAATTATTAGTATGGTATTTGTTAAGTGCTTACTATGTGCCAGGCACTGTACTAAGTGCTGGGGTGGATACAAGCAAATCACGTAGGACAGAGTCCCTGTCCCACATAGGGCTCGCAGTCTTGATCCCCGTTTTACAGATAACTGAGGCAAAGAGAACTTAAGTGACTTGTCCAAGGTCACACAGGAGGCAAGTGGCAGAGCCAAAATTAGAACCCTGGTCCTTCTGACTCCCAGGCCTGTGCTCTCTCTACTATGCTATGCTGCTTCTTAGGTTGCCGGGAGCAGGGGAGGGGTTTGAGCTAAGGGACTGGCAGGAGATGTGGGCAAATGTACAGCACTTAGTAGAGTGCTCTGCACACAGTAAGCACTTAATATAATTGAAGAAATACAATTGAATGAAATCAAGATTCCACATTGCCTGGGCCAGTAAGAAAAATTGATTCATTCAATTGTATTTATTGAGCGCTTACTGTGTGCAGAGCACTGTACTAAGCGCTTGGAAAGTACAATTTGGCAACAAACAGAGACAATCCTTATAGTCTCTATAGTGACAACGGGCCCACAGTCTAGAAGATCTAAATTGATCTTACGAGTAGCCAAGAGGGCGGAATCGAGCTTCACACTGACAGAGGGTGGAGAAACTTACCTTCCAAACTGCCGAGGGTAAGGGCAGCATTGAACTTGCAGATGGTGAGGGGTAGGGTAGGGGACAAAATGGAGCTCCCCGACTGCCAGGAGAATGAAATCGACTTTGGTGGGTAGCCTGAGGTAAGGGGTGAAATTCAGCTTCCAGGCTTCTAAGAGCAGGGGGGGAATCAAGGTGGGGAGGAAGCAGGATGAAGCAGGAATCAAGGTGGATAAAGCATGGGCCTGCGAGTCAGAAGGACCAGAGTTCTAATTTCGGCTCTGCCACTTGCCCCCGTGTGATCTTGGGCAAGTAACTTGACTTTTCTGTGCCTCAATTACCTCCTCTGCAAAATGGGGATTAAGACGGCGAGCCCCATGTGGGACAGGGACTGCATCCAACGTAATTAATCTGTATCCATCCAAGCGCTTGGTACAATGTCTGGCACACAGTAGTGCTTAACGCAAACCAATAGGAAAAAAAAAATCATCTTAAGAGTTAGAAAGAATCAAGCTTCTGGACTGTCCAGAATGGTGAGGGATGGGAGAGAATAGAGCTTCTGCATGGCCAGGGGGTAATTAGAATAGCTGGATGGCCAGGAGTGGCAGGAAAGGGTGGTTTCCCATTTTCCAGAAGTTGGGGGGACGTCAAGGTTCACGGCTGCCTGGAGCAGTGAGGGAAACTGAATTTCCAGATGGTCAGAAAAACCCATCTTCTGGAAGGCCGGAATCAAGTGAGGTGGGGAGAATCAAGCTTCTGGACTGCCAAGCATAGTGCAGAAATCAAATTTCCAGATGCCTAGGAGCAGGGGGAGAATCAAGCTTCCAATTTGCCAAAAGCCTTGGGAAGGGAGGCGAGGATGAGGAGAAATTGAGGCTCTGGATGGCGGGAGGGGAAAATCAACTTCTCGACTGCAAGAATCAAATGGGGAAAATGAGGCTACTGGACAGGCAGAAGCAGTGGGGGCACTTGAACTTCTGCCTGCCAAAAGCACTGGAAAAAGTGAACTTCCAGATGGCCAGGAGCAGGAAGGGAGATGGAACTTCCCCACTGCTGGAGGAGAAGGGGTGGGAGGGGCAGACATCAAGCTTCTTGATGGGTAGGAGGGGGCGAGAGGCAGTCGGACTTATGAAAAGTTAGAAACAATGGGGAAACCAAGTTTCTAGGCAGTCTGGAGCAGTTGGCTGGGGCCAAATCATACTTCCCGACTGCTAGGCATCAAGGGAAATTTAAGCTTTCTCATAAGCTAGGGTTTGGTTGAAACTGAGCTTCGCGACTGCCAGGAGCAGAGGGGGGACATCACTTGCCCCAAATGCCTGGGTTGTTGGAGATAGAACTTCTGGAAACCCAGGAGCTGGGGAGAATTTGAGCTTCTGGGTTGCAAGAAGCAAAGGGGGAAAATTGAGCTTCCACCAGGAGCAAAGGGGTAATTCAAGCTTCTGGATAGCGAAGGGATAGGGGTGGATTGAGTTTCTAGACAGCACCTCAAACCCTGGCCCTGGGCTGCAGGATGGCAGTGAGCCTGTGATGGCCCATCCCAGGGACCCCCTGAGGAGCTGCCAACTCTGATGACAGAGACCGCCACTAGCTGAGGGAACAAACTGAGAAACCTCGCGGTCTAGTGGAAAGAGTACAGGCCTGGGTGTCAGATGATCTGCGCTCTAAATCTTGCTCTGCCACTTACAGAATGTGCAGCAAGTCAGGCAAGTCACTTCACTTCTCTAGCCCTCACTTCCCTCATCTATGAAATAGAGATTAAATACCTATTCTCCCAACCCCTTAGACTGTGAGCTCCCTGCAAGACAAGAACTATGTCCAACCTAGTTATCTTGTATCTGCCCCAGTGTTTAGAACAGTGCTTAACAAATTCCATTATTATTCTCACCTCTCCAGCATCCAGACAGGCCACGAGGATTCCATGACATTGGTACTATCTAGGGAAGAGGAGGCTTGGGGGAGAGGATATAGAGTGCACAAACAGGTTAAAAGGCCAGGTCCGTCTGTAAAATGGGGATTAAGACTGTGAGCCCCATGTGGGACATGGACTGCATCCAACCTGATTAGCCTGTGTTGAACCCAGTGCTTAGTACAGTGCCTGGCACATTGTAAGCACTTAACAAATACCTTAAAAAAAATCCAAATTTCACTGGGGGGGGTTATATCAATCTAACACCAAAGTTTTGTTAGTTAATAACCCTGGTAACTTGAATCTGTTGGCTGCTTTTATTTTCTAGTGCACTTACACACTCTTACCTCATTTTGTCTTCCCACGATCCCTGTGAGGTAGGGAACTGCAGGTATTTTAAATCGCCATTTTATAGATAAGGAGACAGGCATAGAGAGGTAAAGTGACTTGCCCAGAAATGAGCCCATCCACTTGTCTTAAAGCAGGGCAGGGGAGAGAAGAGCTAGCTTTCTCCCTATCTTTCATCACCTCCCCTCCACACAAGACACATTTACAGTTTTTCTCTTTCCCCTGAATTGAGGTTGGAGAGGAGCCGTTTTTAGTAATTTTGGGGAGAGGCTTTGAGTGGGTATGGCCACAGAGATATGACTTCCAGCCCAGCTGAAGCGTTAACAGCTAGACCTCAGACAATTTTGGAGCCGAGTCCTGGAGGCCAACTTGCTGCTGTGTGACCCTGACCAGGTCACTTAACTTTATGACTCAGTTCCCTCATCTGTAAAATGGAGATTAAGAAAGTGAGCCCCATGTGGAACTTCGACTGTATCCAACCTGATTACTTTGTATCTTCCCCAGCACTTAGTACAAAGCCTGGCACATAATAAGCACTTAACAAATACCATTTAAAAAAAAACAAACTGGCGGCAAATCCAACTCCTGACGATTCCCTGCCCGAGTACCATGTGCTGTGGCTCTGTTTTAAGTTTGTCCTTACCCAGTTCCGGGGTGCAGGAGGATAACTGAGAGTTCATAACCCTGTCTGGGGGTGGAGCCAATAGCCCCATAATGAGGAAAGAGGGGTCACTCCCTCAAGCCCCCTGCGGTTGACACCCCTGGTGGAACCGGGCGGGGTGGTAGCAGAGAAGAGGAGCAAGAGGACAGGAGAGAGGAAGGGGAACAGGAGGAGGAATGGCCTGCTTTCTCCCCACTGTTTCCTCCTCTCTAGACTGTAAACTCGTTGTGGGCAGGGAATGAGTTTGTTTATTATACTGTACTCTCCCAAGCACTCTGAACAGTGCTCTGAACAGTGAGGCTCAATAAATACAACTGACTACCTCCGTCCCTTGATCTGTGAATTTATGCTGAGACCTCCTGGCAGAGAGTGGGAATACAGGTGCTTGACCTGAAGTGAGCTGCTTCTAGGGTCTTTAATGGGTAGTAGCAAGAATTGTGTGTGCGTGTGTGCATACACATAGAATTTATAAGATACCTTTCTAATCCAGCCTTCCTGAAATCTTTCTTTAAAATTTTATTTTAGAAACTTTGCCATTTTCCCCTTAAATTATTAAAACATCTCATAATTATTCTCAAGTTTTGAATGTTACCCTGGGAGACTATTGAACCAAACAATTTATAATATTTAATTATGACATTTAATTTAATATTTGGCCTGAAAGTCCTTTCTTTGCTAGTTCTTTCTCCTCTTCCTCCTCCTTCCTGTCCCATACCGGTCAACAACAGCCGTTAGATTGTGAGGCACGGAGACAGTTTCTAATTTCCACCTGTGTATTCTCTCCCAGTGCTTCGTACAGTGCTCTGCACACAGCAAGTGCTAAATAAATATCAGTAATACTATTCCTGTCCTCCCTCCCTGAGAAGAATGCCATCTTGATGTCTGGCTCTGCCACTTGTCAGCTGTGTGACTGTGGGCAAGTCACTTAACCTCTCTGTGCCTCAGTTACCTCTTCTGGAAAATGGGGATTAACTGTGAGCTTCACGTGGGAGAAGCAGCGTGGCTCAGTGGAAAGAGCACGGGCTTTGGAGTCAGGGCTCATGAGTTCGAATCCCAGCTCTGCCACTTGTCGGCTGTGTGACTGTGGGCAAGTCACTTAACTTCTCTGGGCCTCAGTTCCCTCATCTGTAAAATGGGGATTAAGACTGTGAGCCCCACGTGGGACAACCTGATTCCCCTATGTCTACCCCAGCGCTTAGAACAGTGCTCGGCACATAGTAAGCGCTTAACAAAATACCAACATTATTAACCTGATTACCCTGTATCTACCCCAGTGCTTAGAGCAGTGCTCTGCACATAGTAAGCACTTAACAAATACCAACATTATTTTAACAACAACAATAGTGATAGTAATAGTAGTAGTGAGAGCTTATTATATAGAAAGCACTGTACTAAGTGCTGGGAAAGAATTCACAGGTGGGATTTAGATACATAATGGCATTTGTTAAGCCATTTGCTAAGCACTAGGCTAGATCCAAAATTATCATATAGTTCTACACTAGGCTCAATTTATCTTATTCCCATCTGATTATTATTATTGTATTATTATTATTACAGAGGAGGAAATTGAGCCCCAGGGCAATTAAGTGATTTGCCCAAGATTACACCACAGGCCAGGGGTGGAGTAGAGTTTAGAGCCTGGGTGTCCTGACTCCCAGCCCTGTGTTCTTTCCACTAGACAACACTGCCTCCCCTCGTTCTACCTCAGTCTGACTCAACTCCTGCCAGTTCTTCTAAAGAATTTCCTTGGTCCTCCCTCCCTCTCCACCCTTATTGACCACCACTTTTATCCAAGCCCTTCTTACTTCTCAGCTGGATTCCTGAATCAACCTCCTCACTGTCCTCCCTACCTCCAGCCTTTCCTTAATCCAATGTAGCCTTCTGTGTAAAATATTAGAGTACTCCAATCCCACCTCGCCCCATTATCACCAAATGAAAAGTGATGACCTCAGACCAGGCTCCCTCCTCTCCTCCCATCCCCAACTTCAGCCACTGTCCGCCCACTTTCTTCCAACAAAATCTCTCACTGCCCCTTACCCTCCCATCTCCAGTCCAGGGTTTCGGGTTGGCCGTCCCGATTCTGGTCCGAAAGAGCTATTTCCCCTTTTGAACATGCTCTCCAGGGCGTGGCCGGGCCTTCCCCTTGGCATTATCACCTCAACGGCCCCGACCCCAAGCTTTGTGAGGGCAGGGAGCGCGTCTTGTGCAGCCGTTGTGCGCGCCAAGCCCGAGGCAGCAGATGCGCGAGGGCCACTAGATGGCGCTCTAAGCCTGCTCCTCGTTCAAAGGACGGACTTCCCAAACGGTCCGCAGATGAGGCCTGTTTGGAGGGAGAAGGGGACCAAGAAGCCAACGCAACTTCATGGACAGACACCCTCCTGCCCCCCAGAAGCCTATCACCTACTGTGGGAGTCGTTAACAAACTGCTAATCTACCGCGTGACCTCCCTCTCCGGCTATCTTTCCTCTCCCTCCAAGCTGACATTGATGGCACTTCGGTTTCCAAGAGGTCTCGGTCCTGAGTGTCCTAATCTGCCCATGCCTGTTTCCCGGCCTGCCAAACCTCTCTTTGCGCAAACACCGGCTCCTCTTACCTGAGTGAGAACGGCCTGAAGTTTTTGGGCTGGCCAACGTTCTGACCTGCATAATTTGTGATTCACCTGCAGCCCGAAAGAATGTCCATTTCATGGACTGTCGGGGGCAGCGTCAGGGGAATGGCCCTTTGGCGACCACAGGGCTGGCCGAACAGGGAGTTGGGGGTGGGGGTATCAGGGAGGCACTGGTTGGAACCGGAGGGCAGGGGGTGGCAGGGCTAGGGGGCAACAGGGAGCAGCGAGTGGGGACGGGAGAGCAGGGAGCAGCCGAGGTGGAGGCAGTTCTCACCTCAGAAAGGCTGTCCAAGGCTGAAAGACCCCAATTTTTCCAACGAGTGGAATGTCCTAAAGAGACCCCAATAACCACCAGGGCACCACTGCAGCTGTCCCAGATCGGCAGAAACACTTAAGGGCCACAATCAGCAAAGTCCTAGAATGAAGTCGGCTCCTTAGCATAGAAGCACTTCTCACTTCAGCACAGCTGCGCCGGGTGGGACCCCGAAGAGGAGGAAAGACAGAAGACCCAAACAGTTGCTGTGTGGAGAGATGAAACTGCAAAGCCGAAAGCAAAGAGGGCAGAGGGAATGTTTTAGGGACATAAACAAATGAAGCCTCAGACAGTGTTGCATCCTAGCTGGAGGCTGCAGATGGAGCCAGATGGGCTAGCCTGAAGCCCTGAGATCCAAAAATTAGTAGCTCAGTTGGAGTAGAAGCTTTGTTCAGCTCTAGACACAAAGAGGCCAAAGTGAAAACAGCATAGGTGCTGCAAAGCGGGTCAGCACAGCAAGGGGATGTACAGGAGGGCAGGATTGAGCGAGTGTTTGATTCTTGTTCTCGGCACCCGTGGAACCTTTAAAAAGTTCCAGCCCCATCCCAGTCTGACCAAGAGCAGAGCAGTGTTCTCTCTGCCTAGCCAGGAGCTGATCACAGTACACAGATTGTGAATGTGAAGTTCAGCCCATGTTCCCTCCGCCCCCAAGTGCAGGGGGCTGGGGAGGGGGAGGGGCAGGCTGCCTCAGGGAGGGGCATTGGGAATTGAAGGGAAAAAAGGGGGTCAGATGGGGAATGCAACTCCCTAAACTCGACCTGCCTCACCTTATCCCTCCTTGACCTTGCTCCTTCTCCTGCTTCTCCCATAACCCTTACTCCCTCACCTCACTTTCCTGCTTCGCCCCTGCCTGCTTTCCTTCCTACCCAACACTCATGCATACACACACACACACACACACAAAAAAAAAAAAAAACAAACAACACACACTCCCCCACATACAAACTCAGAGCCACCAGGATGGGGCCAGCTGTCCTAAGCCAGCCTGGCTTGAGGGTGGGACATAGTACTTGGAGTTGGTCTTGAATTTAAATCCAGGAACTCGTGGGAGTCTTGGAATTCAAGGTCCTGACGAGGTTCCAGGAGGGCAGAGACTGGACCCTGGGAATTAAGACTTTGCTGAATGTCTCGTTCTCCAGGCTCAGGGACAAGCTTTCCAGGATGAGCATCTGCTGCCTGGATCATTTTTCTACAAAAATGTTCAGCCCATGTTTTCTCACTCCTCAAGAACTTCCAGTGGCTGCCCATCCACCTCTGCATCAAACAGAAACTCCTCACCATCGGCTGTAACTACTCAATCACCTTGCCCCCTCCTACCTTATCTCACTGCTTTCCTACTACAACTGAGCTTGTATATTCTGCTCCTCTATTGCCAACCTACTCACTGTACCTCGAGCACATCAATCTCGCTGCTGACCTCTCACCCACGTCCTGCCTCTGGCCTGGAACTTCCTTCCTCTTCATACTGACAGACAATTACTCTCCCCAACTTCAAAGCCTATTGAAGGCACATCTCCAGGAGGCCTACCCTGACTAAGCCCTCATTTCCTCTTTTCCCACTCCCTTCTGCTTCACCCTGACTTACTCCCTTTATTCATCACCACTCTCAGCCCACGGCACTTAAGTTCTTATCCGTAATCTTTTTATTTATATTAATATCTACCTCCCCTTCTAGACTGTAAGCTCATTGTGAGCAGGGAATGTGTCAGTTATACTACTGTGTTGTACTCTCCCAAGTGCTTAGTACAGTGCTCTGCACACAGTAAGCACTCAATGAATGCAACTGATTGAGAAGGAGGAAGGGGAGGGGGAAGAGAAGGGGAGGGCGCAAGCAAATTTGTGAAGCATTCTATATTTTAATAATTACTCTCATCTCCTTCAAAACCTTATTGAAGACACATTTCCTCCAAGAGGCCTTCCTGGACTAAGCCCTCCTCTCCTCTTCTCCCACTGCCCTCTGCGTTACCCTAACTTGCTCCCTTTATTCATCCCCTCTCCCAGCCTCACAGCACTTATGTACATATCTGTAATTTATTCATATTAATGCCTGTCCCCCCTCTAGACTATAACCTCGCTGTTGGCAGGGAAGGTCTGTTTATTGTTATATTGTACTCTCCAATTGCTTAATACAGTGCTCTGCACACAGGCACTCAATAAATATGATTGAATGAATGAATAAATGATATGGAAGGCCTGCAGCCCCTTGAGAGCCAGACTCAGGGCCCAGGTGGTACTTGAAGTTGTTTGGATCACATCCTGCGCTATGTTCTGAGCCACATTCTGGGCCATATCCTATGTCCTCTCCCTAGACTGCAAGCTTCCTGAGGACAGGGATCATGTCTACCAGTTCTACTGTAGTCTTCCAAGTGCTTAGTATAGTACTCTGCACACAGTAGTGCTCAATAAAAGCCACTGATTGATTGATCCATGTTCTGGGCCATAACCCTGCACCATGTTCTGGGGTCACATCCTGCGTCACATCCTGAACCATGTCCTGGACCTCATCCTGGGACTGTATTCATTCATTCATTCATTCATATTTATTGAGTGCTTACTGTGTACAGAGTACTGTTCTAAGCACTTGGGAGTGAACAATACTGGCACTAGCCAGTCCTGGGCCATGTGGACACCACCTGGAGTTAATATCATCATATCTAAACCAGGCAGAAATGGTGGCACCAGCCTTGGGTGATTTGGGCAAGGCTCCTGTGGGGTGATCAGCAGCAAACCCGCAGAGACAGATGAGTGATGACTCTGACCCATTGACCCCTCACTTTCCCTCTTCCTCTCTCCTCCACCCCCCTGGCTGTCTACTTTTCTCAGCCATCAAAATTGCCTTCCTTGACCCGAGCACCAGTCCCTTCCCAGATCCCCCAGCACCTTTCATCTCCCGACCCTGGAGACTCAGTCCTTAGACAATTTCTGCTCATTCTCAAAGTAATTTTAACTGAAGTGATTTGACCTGTTTTCCCAAGCTCAGCTTTGACAACACACAGGAAGACAAGCCAGGGTTGGAAGCATCAGAAAGTCTTGGTGAACTTGTACCGCAGGACCAGAGAGAGACTGATGGCTCACTGGGACCACATCAACTCCAGGAAAATCAGTATAATGAGCACAAATGAAATTCCATGAACAGGCATTTCATTGTGCAGTGCAGAGGTCATGTTATTAGATACCTCTGGGGTCCTGGGCCACAGGTGAAACATGCCCTGGTGGCCACCTCTGCTCTGGAAACACCCCATGGACCGCTGAATTCAGTGAAATGAAGTAGGAGGTGCCCGGTCTGGCAGAGTCAGCTGTCCCAGTCCGTAGAGAAAGAAAGCACCCAGCAGAAATCAAGCTCAGATCAAGGGGACTAAATGACCCATCAGAGCGAGAGTCAGGGGATCACAGGATCACCTTGGGTACTTGGACTGCCTGGTGCAAGAGAGACAAAACCTTTCTCTGGAGGAGTTCACAGACCAGCAGAAAACTCGGAGCAGACTAACTGATGGACAATCCCTATAAGATACACTCAGGGTCATAGATATCACAACCTGTGCAGAAGAGAGAGGAGGGAGTCATGGAGAGGGTTGGCCAAGTGGGACACGGAGTGTGCTACTCAAGGAAGAGGCTTCTGAGAAGCAGCACGGTTTAATGGAAAGAACCTGGGGACTGGGAGTCATGGGATGTAGGTTTTAATCCCGTCTCTGCCACTTGCCTGCTGTTTGACCTATGTGTTCAATAAATACCATCGATTAACTGACCTTGGCCAAATCATTTAACTTATCTGGGCCTCAGGGATTCAATACCTGTTCCCCCTCCTCTTTCAACTGTGAGCGCCATGTGGTCTGTGGACTGTGTCCGACCTGATTCTCTTCTTTTGGGTATAGGGCATGGCATACGGTAAGTGATAACAAATACCACAGCTATTACTCCTGGTTGGGGTGAAAGCCTCAGGCTGAATTTAGGGGTCAAGCTGCATGGTGGCCTGAAGTGAGTAAGCAACCTCCTGCTCTGGGGGCAGTTTGGGCATTAGCAAGGGGCTGGGGGCAGGGAGGGTTGGGCAGAGTCAGTGATGGAGTGGCAGAGCAGATTGGCTGGGTCAGGACCCAGCAGGAGGAGGCAGAGTGGGCTCAGCTGGAAGAGTTTTCCAGACAACAGACAAAGGGTTGTGTTGTTTTTTTGAAAAAAAGGTCTCTGTTAAGCACTTAGTACAGGACAGGCACTAAACTAAGTTCTGGGGTCGATACAACCTAATCAGGTTGGACACAGTCCATGTCCCACATGGAGTTCACAGTCTTACATTTTACAGATGAGGTAATTGAGGCCCAGAGAAAGTGGCCTGCCCTAGGTCACACGGCAGACAAGCTTGTGCTGTGCTGGTCCGTTCCCCCAGACAATCAGCTGGTCCCCGAGGAAGAATGATGAAATCCCTGGCAGCCACATTCATTGTCAGAGGGATAGACTCTGGTTATTTGATCTTTTCGCCCAGACTGTGGTCAGTCAGACAGCCAGCCGGCGGGCGGGCCCAGCCGGTCAGTAAGTCAGTCGGTCGGTTGGCTCGCTGGCGAGCCACCCAGCCAGCCAGCCCACCGACCGCCTGATGGACCAACCATTCCACCAATCAACTGCCTTCAGCGACCTAGCATCAGCCAGCTGGGTGGGCAGATCAGTTCCCACCCCTTTCCTGTCCCCTACTTAGCTATACAATCAGTTTGCTGTCTTGTCAATACAGTCATCCTACACGCTTCAAGAAGACACCACAGGTGGATGAAATTCACCCATGAGGGCACTTGGTCCCATTGTTCATGTGCACACACACATGAACAGGCATACATGCCTAATACATACACACATACTATATGCATAAGAAGCAGCATGACAGAGTGGATACAGCAAAGACTTGTGAGTCAGAAGGTCATGGGTACTAATCCCAGCTCCACCACTTGTTTGCTGGGTAACCTTTGGCAAGTCACTTCACTACTCTGGGCCTCAGTTACCTCATCTGTAAAATGGGAGACTATGAGACCCACGTGGGACAGGGAAACCTGATTTGCTTGTATCTACTCCAGCACTTGATACAGTGTCCAGCACATAGTAAGCACTTAAATACCACAATTATTAAATCACACAAGTACACCTGCGCGCGCGCACACACACACACACACACACACACACACACGGATAGTCCCTTGCTGTGCTGCCATTTTTGCTGTTTGCAGTACCTGATGCAAATTTCATTTTTGCCTCCCCATCTCTCAATCTTTTTGTGGCTTTTGTTCAGAGTTGCTTTCTCTGGATTGCAGATGGTGGACTCTCTAAATCCCAGGTCTGCCACTTGTCAGCTGTGTGACTGTGGGCAAGTCACTTCACTTCTCTGGGCCTCAGTTACCTCATCTGTAAAATGGGGATGAAGACTGTGAGCCCCACGTGGGACAACCTGATTCCCCTGTGTCTACCCCAGCGCTTAGAACAGTGCTTGGCACATAGTAAGCGCTTAACAAATACCAACATTATTATTATTCTAAACTTGCTGCTGGGTGACCTTCTAGATATTCATTTTTACCAACATTTATGAGGCGCTTAAGAGTGCAAGCCTGTGGGCTAAACTTTGGGGCTGGAAGCAGGAAGGTGGCAGTCTGTAAACTCAGTAAAGACCAACCCATGTCCACAAAGGACTTACACAGTCTCAGGGGGTAGGGCCTCCAGAACAATGAGAATGTAATCAGATGAACAAAAAAAAACTGGTTAAAATTAAGTAAGTTAAAAATAGTCAAAAATGTCTCAGGCCATCACTCACAGCAGCATAGTTTCACTGAGCAGAGCATATGCTAAGAATTTAGCCAAGCTTCTGCTGGGTAGAGAGCTGAAATGGGGCCCGTGCATGTCCAGAGGACACAACAGTTTACGGACTCACACAGTGTGGTAGGGCAGAGTCTGCTGGGAGACCCCAGCAGCAGACAGACCAGCCTGGAGTCTGAAAATCAAGACTGGAGTTGCTGTCCTGGAGCAGTAATGAGAGAGCTAAAGGGCACCTGATTCCCAATTAGTGACAGAGGGAGGAAGTAATAATGTTGGTATTTGTTAAGCGCTTACTATGCACAGAGCACTGTTCTAAGCGCTGGGGTAGATACAGGGTAATCAGGTTGTCCCACGTGAGGCTCACAGTTAATCCCCATTTTAATAATAATAATAATGTTGGTATTTGTTAAGCGCTTACTATGTGCAGAGCACTGTTCTAAGCGCTGGGGGAGATACAGGGTAATCGGGTTGTTCCACGTGAGGCTCACAGTTAATCCTCACTTTACAGATGAGGTCACTGAGGCCCAGAGAAGTTAAGTGACTTGCCCACAGTCACACAGCTGACAAGTGGCAGAGCCGGGATTCACACCCATGACCTCTGACTCCCAAGCCCAGGCTCTTTCCACTGAGCCACGCTGCTGCCCCTTGGCCCAGTTTGGCAGTCTGGCTCAGGCAGGAAATGGAAGAACTGGCACTGGGGCTCTTCTGGTTGTTAACTCTGTGTCTGAAGAAAAACTAAAGGGAGGGAGGCCAGTCTGTTCTGGTGGATGGTCCCTATTAGACTTGAAGGGACAGGGCCAGTCATGGGTTCAACCCTTGGACCCACAGAGCTGGGGGTGGCATGCAGTACCCCAGGCCAGCCCCCTTAGCTCCCCAAACTGGGCCTTCACCCCTGCGAGGAGGGGGTAGCAGAAGAGCAGTGAGGAAAGCACCACTGTCCACTTTCTGCTGTGTGACTTTGGTCAAGTCACTTAACTTCTCCGCAACTCAGTTACCTCACCTGTAAAATGGGGATTAAGACTGTGACCCCCACATAGGACAATCTGATTACCTTGTAACTACACCAGTGCTTAGAACAGTGCTTGGCACATAGTAAGCGCTTAACAAATACCACCATCATCATCATCACTGTGGAAATACTTCTGCCTTGCTTCCACTCTCTCCTACCTAAAGTAAGCTACAGTCTCCATTCACTACTGCTCCTCCACTACATACTTAACTCTCCAAAGCCCAACTGTGAGAGTCATCCATGTTCCCACATGCACATGTGCACATAGGATATATGTGTGTATATATATATACACACACATGTAAGGACATGCATACACCTGCAAGGACACACAAACATATGTGCAAGGATACATATGCTCAGGCTTGCACAAGCATATATGCACATACTCATTGACATACACTTGCATTCACATATGCACATGTTCATGCAGGCATACACATGTGCATGTACACACACATACATGCCCATGCACACACACAAAAGTATGATACAGACATGTACACACACATGTGTTCACTATTTCTCCAGCTCATTGCCCTACGCAAACCAATGCAGATTCTGTGGAAATTCTGTTTCTGCCACTTGGATCCAGAAAGGATTGAGGTCTGGGGCACAGCGGAAGGGATTTGGGGTTTGGGTTCACTGACTGTCTCTGGAGTTTTATTGAAATCTGACAAGGCTGGCCCACTGTCCCACATGGCCCACGTGGTAGGATGGAAGAGTTGGCATTGGACCGGCTGACCCTGGTTCCCAACATCCAACATGGCTATAGGTGACCAAAATCAGGGCGAAAGGAGAAAACAGCCCTGAGCTTCCAAGCAGTGTGGCCTAGTGGAGAAAGCACGGGCCTGGGAGTCAGAAGGACAAGGGTTCTAATCCCTGCTCCTCTACTTCCCTGCTGTGTGACCTTGGGTGAGTCACTTCACTTCTCCATGCCTCGGTTACCTCATCTGTAAAATGGGGATTAAAACTGTGAACCCCATGTGGTACAGGGACCATGTCCTACCTGATTACCATGTAACTACCCCAGAGCTTAGAAAGGTACTTGGCACAGAGTAAGCATTTAAGAATACCATAATAACTATTATCATCATTATAAGTGGCATGTGAGGTCAGCAGTCAGTTGGTAACAGTAAGGAACAACCAGAAAGAAACTCCCACCACCCCAGGCCCTCTGAAAGGACTCTACCAACTCGGTGCTGAGGGGCCACCATGCTAAATCATGCTCGATGCCAGGGTCCAAGGCTCTCACACTGACTTCCAGGATTGGATCATGCAAGAGGGTGCCTGTACTGCACAAGAGAGCACCTGGACTTTGTTCAAGGGTGCCTGAACCAGGCTTGAGGACACCTGGACCACATCTGCACTGAGCCCAGTGGTCTGGAATGTGGATGAGGACACCTGGACCATGCACAAGGGCACCTGGCCAGCACGCCAGGGCTCCTGGTCCATATCCGAGGACACCTGGACCATACACGAGGGCACTGAGAGTTGCATATTGAGGGGTCTTGAGACCTCGAACCAAGGACCAGAGCTGCATTTCACTTGCGTTAGCAACAGTAATATGCCGTTCAGAATTGCTGACTTTGAATTATGTGAGGGCCAGATGCCGTCCATTTAAAATACCGGGAAGACCTCGGCTTTAAGACCTAAAATCTTAGAGAAAAGTAAGATCTGGTTAGAGAAAATGACATTCGGCAGAGCGAGCCGTCAGGATGCCTTTCTCTGCCCCCGTTCTTCGGGCTGCGATTCTCACTGTTCCCCGTTAGCCCCCGTCCCGCGCCCCCGACTATCCCGGTCCTCTTTTCTTCTTCTCCTCCCTCGTCCAGGGCTCCGCCGGCTTGCCCCACAAACCCTGGAGCGGAACGGCTCCGATGGCCAAGGCCCTGAGCCATCTGGCCGGGGGCGGGGGGAGGCCACATAGGGAAGTCACTCCTGAAGCCGGCCTATCCTCGGAGTCTGGAGCCGACGGCCCTCAGTTCTCCCGCTCCCAGACCCCCTCAGTCAAGGGGAGTCCCGATCCTAGCCCCCGACCCCTCCTCCGAGGCCTGACTGGGCCCCCGTCTCTCCTCGCCGGCCCCGGCCTTCCAGCCGAAAACCTCGGCCAGGCTCCCCCGGCCCAGCCGCGCCCGGACGGTCCCACCTCGGGGACTTCTGAGCGCGCCGTCGGGGGGCGTCGCGCTCACCGCCCGGGGCCCCGCCGGCCTGAGTGGGGGGCGTCCACCTGGCCCGAATCCCTGCCGGACGGATTCCGAGAAAGGAGACCCTGCCGGGGATAGAAGAAGCATGGCACAGTGGCTAGAGCTCGGGCCTAGCAATCGGAAGTCGTGGTTTCTAATCCCGACTCCGCCACTTGTCTGCTGTGTGACCTTGGGCCAATCACTTTACTTCTCTGGGCCTCCGTTCCCTCCTCTGTAAAATGAGGATTGAGACTGTGAGCCCCATGAGGGGCAAGGACCGTGTCCAACCCGCTTTGCTTTTACCCACCCCAGCGCTTAGTACAGTGCCTGGCACATAGTAAGCGCTTAACAGATACCATCATTATTATACAATAGAAAAAAGAGACGGTTTTATTGTGACATCGAACCCTCGTCGGGGGCCGGTGGTCGGCCCCGGGTCCCAGCGCGGCGTGACCGGGGGGGATGAGGGGAGCGGGGGGGCTCAGAGCTCGGGAAGGGGCTACGGAGTGGGGGAAGGGGCGAGGGGAGGAGGGAGAAAGGGCGGCCTTGGCCGGCGGGGGCACCGGCCACCGCTGGCCAGGGTTCCCCAGCCGCCCCCCAGCCCTCGGCGGAGGTGAGTCCCAGAGGTTGGTTTCGTCGTCGGGTTGCTGTGTCCACCCCCGGGGCCCGGGGGCGGCGAGCGAGCATCACGGCCAGGCCTCCCGTCGAGGGGCCGTTTCTCGTTTACAAACGCCTCGGCGACCACGCTAGAGCAGGGTTACAGTATACACACACTTAATTTACATGTTCGAGGTTACAGGCATAACTGCGGTTGCTGCCGAGCGCACGTCGGCTGGCTGAACGTTACTGCACGAGTACTGGACTGAATACTTGCCCTTTGGCCTTCTAAGATGTGTGGATATTACGACAGTGCATTTATAAATCTAGTTTGAAAAAACTGAGTAGCACCGAAGAGACGTTATAAATGGTCGCCCTCGTTAGGTGGAGGTGGGGAGGAGGAGAAAAGTTCCAGATGGGGTGGAGGGGCGAGTGGGGGCAGCGGCCCGCCGACCGGGGGGAGGGGCTTGTCCGAGGGCGACCCCTCCCCACGTCCCAGATTCATCATATCATCATACAAGTCGGGCCGGAGGCGGGAGCCGCCGCTCCGTTCCCCTGCCCGCCAGCGGCCGCCGCCCCCACCTCCAGGGGCGTGGGCGGTGGGCGACCCCGGGCACGGGGCGGGCTCGGGCCGGGGCGGGCCGGACTGTACCTATGATATGGAGAATCTGCTTGCGGAAAATGTCCACTTCTACCTGGCGAGCTTTGGTTTTCCCCGGCTTGGTCTCTGGCGGGCGAATTAATGGAGCACGATCTGAATTTTCATTTTCAGGCTCTCTCCCAGCTCCCCACTGAGGTAGTCTGCATTGTGCTTGCTCTCCAGCTGGTTCAACTCCTTCCTCTTGTAGAGCGGGACGCTGCTCAGCTGGAGGGAGTAGGTACCGGCCACCGGCTTCTTCTTGGAGAAGTGGAGGTAGCTGACGCCCTCCTTCGCGTTGAGGCGAAAGAGGCCCTGGGCGTTGCCGGACTCGATGAGATAGCGGCTGTGGTTCGTCAGGGCGGAGAGGGCGGGGACGAGCTCCAGGATGCGGACCTTGCTGCTCACCCGGGACACGTTGAAAGCGAAGACGGCCGTCTGCTCCTCGTCCCAGCTGGCCAGGCTCACCGGGGGGCTGCCCGCTGCCGGCGGGTCCTGCTCCGGGGCGGGTGGGCGTTAGAGCCGCCGACCCCTCCCCCGGACCCCTCGCCCTCCGCACTCCTGGACTCCGTGTCCCGTCGAGAGGAACGAGGGGTGGGGGGCGGTGCACGGGACTGGCTGGGTCCTTTCAACTTAATCGGCTCCACGGGGAACCCCCCGCTGGCGCCCGTGACCCCCTCCCACCTCCGCCCCCCCCCCCCCGGGGGTGGGTGGCTAGGGTCGGGAGGGGACGCGGCTGGGGGCGGCCAACGGCGCCTCCAGTCCCAACCCAGCCGGACCTCCCGGGAGACATTTGAAAGGAAAGGGGAAGCGGCCCGCTCCTCACTGCCGGTTTTGCTTGCTGGCCAGATCCGCCTCCCCCACCCAGCTCCTCCCCGGGATCCCGCTGGCTTGTTTCCCCCTCCCCCGCCCCCTCGGGAGTCTCCCGCTTCCCCAACTCGGAGTCTTGGCAGAGGATCCCATCCTACTCCCTCAGCCCCTCCTTCCCCTGTTCCCAGGCGGCCTTGGCTCCCACACCCTGGGATCCTCTAGACGGAACTCATTGTGGGCAGCGATTGTCACTGTTGCTGGGCTGTACTTTCCCAAGCGCTTGGTACAGTGCTTTGCACACAGTAACCGCTCAATAAATACGATTGAATTGAATCGGAGCCTGGGCATTGGAGCCTGGGGGAGAGGGAAAGGAGGGAGTCAGGAGGGGAGACAGGAGTAGACATGGGACCACGAGGATAAGGGCGTTGTTGGGTAGGTATTGTCGCTATCTGTTGTCGAATTGTACTTTCCAAGCGCTTAGTACAGTGCTCTGCACACAGTAAGCGCTCAGTAAATACGATCGATTGAATGAATGAATGAATGAATGAATGAATAAGGGCGGAGGGGAGGCCAGGGGGAGGGGCCAACTGTCTGATTAGAGGGGAGACAGAGGAAGTTAATAAACTGCCCAAGTCCCCTACAGTCCTTCCCCGGAGACCACTGCACACCTCGGAACGCCCCACGCACGCGGGACGATGGAGGCCAGAAAGCGTACTCCCCCTCCCCCTCCCCCTCCCCTCTGACCGCCCCCACCACCAAACGCAGAGGCAGGGGGCCGTCCAACACCTCCCCCACCCCCCTCCCCGGGCTACTGACCTCGACCGCGGCCGCAGTGTCGTTGACCTCCCGCCTTTTACGGCCTCGCTTCGGGTAGCCGTTGATCTTGCACTCGTAGCAGGTCTCCGGGGAGAGAGAGTTGTCGTCCACTTCGCCGCTGACCGGAGGGTCCAGGCCCCTGGCCATCCCTGACACACAGTGCCTAGGGGCAAAATCGACCGTCGACATTCGCCCCCGGGGCCGGACAGGCGCCCAGTCCGAGCCAGCCCGGGGAGGCAGGCGGTGGGGTGGGGAGCTGGCTAAACCCTGCCCCGCAGTGTTGCACAGGCAGACCCCCTCTCTCGTGCACGGGTGTACACCCGCTCCCCACGTCCAGAGATACCCCACCCCCTTCTTCCCCTACGAGTTTGGGGGACCCAGGCAAACTCGCTCCTGGGCAGAATCCCGGCGCTCCTTCCCGCCCCGGGTCCGCCCACCCGTGGTCCCGGGCTCGAACCCGCCGGGCTCGGGTGCCCCGGACGCGGGTCCCCTGGGCTCACCCATGGCCGACGCGGAGGTAGCCGGGCGGGCAGCCGCACAGGTAGCCGCCCTCCGTGTTGGCGCAGCCGTAGCTGCAAGGCGCTTGCGGGGAGCCGCACTCATTCACGTCCTGGCAGGCGCCGCTGAACTGCTCGAACTGGAAGCCCGCGGGGCACGTGCATTTGTAGCTCCCCACCGTGTTGTGGCAAGACGCCCCGCCGCACACGTGCGCGCTCAGACACTCGTTCTCGTCTGCGGAAACAGGCCAGAGGCCACGTTCGCTCACCCTCGGCCCCACCGCCCCGCCAGGGACAAAACGTGCTCGGGAAACGTAGATCCGCCGGCCCCGCCGGATAGATCCTTCGGGGTGGAGAGGGCCGGGGTGCTCAGGGAGAGCTCCTCATCTCCCGCTTTTCGCCTTTGCCCGAGGCAAGAAGCTGAGCCGAGCCCCGACTGGAGACCCGCGAGGGATCCGGCCTGGGCCTGTCCGGTCATTAGACCCTCAGCCTCAGCGCCACGGGGCAGCCTCGGGGCAGCCCTGTGGCCTTTTCGGACCAGGACTCTTGTCTCCAGCAGCGGCACCGGGACGCTGGGAGGAACCACCTGCTAGTTACCGTTCTGGACACCCTCCCTCATGATTAGGCTAGGCGGCCCCATACACCTGCCTCTCCCGTCTCCACCCCTCTCTTCCCGCGTGACACAGCACGGACCCTCCGACACTTCTGACTCTCCCCCCTCCAATCTTGACTATTCATTCATTCAATAGTATTTATTGAGCGCTTACTATGTGCACAGCCCTGTACTAAGCGCTTGGAATGTACAATTCGGCAACAGAGACAATCCCTGCCCATTGACGGGCCTACAGTCTAATCGGGGGAGTCAGACAGACAAAAACATAGCAATAAAACTATCGCCTCTCCAACCCAGACTCTCCCTCCAGTGATCCAGGATGGACCATTCAACACTTCCAACTCTCCCCTCTCCAGCCCTGATTCTCCTCTAGTGACCCACACTGAGCCAATAACACCTCTGACTCTCCCCTCTCCATCCTTGACTCCCCTCAAGTGACCCAGCAGGAACCTCCTGACTCTCCCCTCCCCTTCCCTGACTCTTTTCCCAGTGATCCAGCATAGACCACCTCACACCCCTGACTCTCCCTCTCCATTCCTGACTCTCTCTGAACTTTGCAGGCTGGGGTCCCCAAAAGGGTAGTCGTTGACCAGGCCCACTAGGGAAGATCCCATCTGACCCGGCCTAGAGAAGGTGGGGATCTCAGAGGCCCATTCCTGTCCAGACCAGCCCATGTCAGCAGGGGCTTTCTGTCTGGACTGATTCCTGAGCCAGAGCCAGAAGCCACAGGGCTGGAGCACCTCAGGGAACAGAGAAACTCCCTGGCCCGGGATGGTATTGCTAGGCCCCCAGGGTTGGGCCGAAGGCCAAGGGGCTGAACAGGCTCCTGGCTGCTCCTCCAGCGTGCCTTGTGCCTTCCCGGCCCCAGGAAACCTGGCTTGTGGCCAGCCCGCAGCCATAGCCCCCGACTAAGCTCCGCCCCCTCCCCTGCATCCCCCGCAGCTGCCCTGCCCACTCCAGGGGGCCAGGCTCCGCTCAGGCCCGGGGCCTGGGCTCTCCCAGCCAGCGTGCCTCGGGTCGAGCCGTAGCTTACCCACACACTGGTTCCACTGGTAGTGTTGTAGGTAGCCTTGTGGGCAGCTGCACCGGTACCCTCCCACGATGTTCTGGCAGCCATGCTGACAACGGTGGTTGCCCTCACACTCGTCCACGTCTGTGGAGGAAGGAAAGTCCCCAGTCCCGTTTCAGAGCTACCCATCTGGATCCCGCCCTCGCCCCCATCCCATCAGTGGCTGACCTGACGCTACCAGGGGCTTCTACAGAAGGGACAGAAGAAGCAGTGGGAAGAGAGGCGGGAGCCGAGGAAGGGGGTGGTGCTGCATGCCGCCCTTCCCACCGCCGCCATCCTCCCCATTAATGCCGCTTCCCGGGTACTCCCTCCTCCGGCTAGAGTTGGACAGGGAGTGGACGCTGGACCAGGGTCGGTCAGGCTAGCCCGTTCCCCATGCCCGGCCCATCCTCCCTTCCCCCAGGAAGTGTGAGATCGCGCCCACCTTCACAGCTGGCGCCACTCTGGTCCAGAGAGAAGCCGCGCTGGCACTCGCAGGTGAAGCTCCCGGGCGTGTTTTGGCAGACACCCTTGGCACCACAGAGATTCACCTCCGTGGAACACTCATTGTTATCTGGGGGCACAGGGGGCACGGGGGACGCAGAGGTCAAAGGCGTACCCATAACCACACACAGTCACCGTCCTTCATGCACACGCAGACAAGCGCTCGGTGCAGGCACACGCGCTATCCCCTTTTCCCTGTATTATTGAGGTTTTCCCTCTCTCCCTTCCAGCCCGGGGGGCAAGGGTAGCCCCGGGAGGGCACAGGGGTGAAAGCACCGGACCTCACCTATGCAGGCCGTGTGGTGCTGCGTGAAGCCAGGAGGACACTTGCAGGTGAAGCCCCCGATGGTGTTAACGCACAAGAACTGGCAGTTGTGTTGCTTGGTGGCACACTCGTCCAGGTCTGGAAGACAGCACACGGGCTTGCTCGCGGGGAGCCAGGGGGCCGGGGTGGGGACGGAGGGGACAGGGGGTAGAGGGCAAACCTGGCCTCCTTCCGGGGCCTGAAGGCTCGGTGTCGGGCAGGCGGGCTCAGGAGGAAATGCCCCCTCTTGGCGGGGCCGAGAGGAAGCGGAGATATCAGTCCCCGGTGGGACCGGTCGGGCGGCCAGGGGCTGGAGAACCCACCTCTTGGCTCCGTAGGCACGATGGGGACTCAGTCCTGTGCAAGCCCCCAATCCACCTACCCATTTGCCTGCCGCCGGCTCCCCGGGGAGAGCCCCTCCGGCCAGGCCTGGCGCCAACCCTGTGTCCGACCTGATGATCTTGTACCTAGCTCAGAGCATTTGTCACGTAGTAACGGCCTAATACCATTGTCATTATTAATATGGTTCTCCATCGCCAGCCAGCCCCGTCCCCCTGCCCCGCGGCTCCGCCCTCACCCTCCAGGCCCCGCTCCTACCTTTGCAGCTCCTTCCATCCTCCTGCAGGATGTAGCCCTTGGGGCAGGAGCACTGGTAACTCCCTTCCGTGTTCTTGCAGATGAAGTTGCATGGTTTGGGTGCCTGGTTGCACTCGTTCAGATCTAGGCAGGAGAGACACACTCAGTCCTCTCCCGCCGGGCGCGGGAAAGCCCAGGGCCCCGACCTTCCCTCAGGGAGCAGGGGGTCTCCCAACGACAGCCGATCCTCCTGGCCTCTAATTCATCACCACCATCGCCAGGATGGGCGGAGCTCGTTGTGTGAGGAGCGCTGCGCTGGGCGTTTGGCAGGAGATGGGCGAGTCCATGGCCACTGTCCTGAACGCGCTGCTCCGGACAGCACTGCTCTCATCTCACCGAAAACCCCCTGGCTCCGAGGAGGGCCGCCTGTCCCCGGTCCCATCCTGTGCCCACCCCGCCCACCTACCCACGCAGGCGGTGCCGGTCAGGTCCGGCGTGTAGCCAGTATGGCAGATACAGTGGTAGGACCCCCTCTCGTTGACGCACTCTCCGTGGCGGCAAACGTCATGGATCACCTTGCACTCGTCGATATCTGGGGGCCAGGGAACAGGGGTCAGAGAACGGCGTGGGGAAGGGGCACCAAATCCGCGTCTGAGCCCGTGCCCAGGCCTGCCGTTGGGCAGAGAGGGGCGGCCAAGCTGGTGCCCGACCACCTGGCTCGTGGCGGGGAGGAGATGCTGACAGATGGCCCACCCTGCGCCCGTGCCCCCCGATCCCAAGCCCAACCCCCCTGGCCTGGGCACCTGCTCCGTTGGTCATGAAACCGCGGCCGTGAGGGCAGAGCTTCTTGTAGGGCACGGTGCCCTGGAAGGGGCAGAGCTCGCAGTGGGGGCCCCAGCCCCTCCCGCCGTCACAGCAGCATTCGGACTTGGTGACGGGCTCCGCGTTGCTCGAGGCGATCTGGCACATAGTGTGCAGCACCTCGCTGAAACAGTAGCCCTCCCGGTTGTCTGGAAGAGAGGAGCCGGCCGCCCGGGCGGGCGCGAGGGGAGACTGGTCAGGGGGGCTGCCCGGGTCGGCGTGCGGGGGACCACGTGGGGGGGAGAGTGCAGAATTAGCCAGAAGTCCCATGAGAGAGGAGGAAAAGCAGCGTACCTGGCGAACCGAAGGCGAGAAGGAGGGGGAAAGGCTGGCGACAGCAGCAAGAAAGGAAAGGCGGCAGGCGCCTGGCGGAACGAAGGAGAGGAGAGTCAGGGGCGAGCGGGGGCCGGAGGGGCCCGGGGGATGGGCGGCCGAGGGCCAGCCCTCCGAGCGAGTCGTGACCAGTGAGAGAAGAAGCTAGTGGCCATGCAGGGCCGCGGTGCCAGGGAGGGGAGCCGGGGGGTGGGCCCGGCGTCCACCTCGAGCGCAGACTTGGGACCCGGGATGGGGGAAGAGGGGCAGGGAGATGGACTGCCCGGGCCGATGCCGGATTCCTCACAGGGGCGCTGGCTCAGGATTTGCGGAGGATGTACCGCGAAACCCCGGCCCTTTCTCCAGGTCGGAAACGGGTCGCCGGCCCGACAGAGCCCCCCTGGTCCCGCTGGCGGCCCCCGGGGAGGGGGCCTCGCCGGACCGGTGCAGGTTGGGTCCAGGCTCTCCGGCTGAGCCCGGTGCGGAACAGGGGGAGGGGGCCGCCCAGCCTCGCCCCTGCCCAGGGGGCGCGAGCTGGGGACTCGACTCCCGGAACGGGGAGCAGCCGGAGCGAGGGGGACGAGGAGAGGCGGGTTTATGTGGACGCGCTCTGGAGCAAGATTGGACACTGTCGCGCGGGAGCAGGAGACCAGAGGGGCCCAAAGAGGGCGGGGGTGGGGGTGGGGGTCGCAGATGGGACACGTAGGGGCGGAGGTGCCGGAATTGGGGCTGCAGAGGGGCCCGTGGGGGCGGAGGTGGCAGAGGTGGGGCTGCAGAGGGGCAGGTGGGAGCCCGCCGCTCCTCACCGAGACACTCGTCCTGAGCCGGGCTGGCCGTGAAGCCGTCGTTACACTCGCACGTGTAGCTGCCGCGGGTGTTGAGGCAGCGACCGTTCTCGCACAGTCCCTGCCGGGTCTGGCACTCGTTCTCGTCTGCGGCGGGAGAAACGGCAAGGGAAGGGGGCAGGTGACTGGGCTGGGAGAGGGGACGAAGGGGCCTGAAGGAAGGCCACTGGACTATGTGGCCGGATTCTAGGTGACCGGGCAGCAGGACAGGGATCCCCCGCCCTCCCCCAAAGGCCAGGGACCCTCACATCCGGGGGTGCTGCTGGAGACTGCTCCCACTGAGGGCTCAGGAGTTGGGGTTGGGGATGGGATTGGAGGGGTGGGTCATTTGTGCCAAAGTTTCTTTCCACCTCCAGAGGGGCCATCTAACCCTTGGCCCCGTCCACTGAGGCCCGCCTCTGTGGTAACGACCCAGTCCTTCCCGTCCCGCCCTCCTCTCCTCCTCCCGTACCGATACAGCCCTCCCCGTCCGGCCGCCGCTGGTAGCCGGGGCCGCAGATACACATGTAGGTGCCAATCAGGTTTTTGCAGTCCATCTGCTTCTCCGCACAGTCGTGTTTTCCCTCTTCACACTCGTTCTCATCTGCAAGAACCAGGGGAAGGTCAGCTCGGGGTGGGGGTGGGGGGCAGAATCAGCTCGAAAGGGGGCAGAATCAGCTGGGAGGGACAGGGTGAGTTAGGAAGAGGGACAGAATGATCTGGGAGAGGCAGGGTCAGCTGGGAGGGAGGCAGGGAGAGTTAGGAGGGGCAAGAAAAGATGGGCGAGGGTCAGCTGAGAGGAACAGGGGCTGGGGCAGGAGCAGGTCCTAAGGGAAGGGACAGGGCAGGGTCAGACCAGGCCAAGAGGAAGGGGAGGTCAGACCTGAGCACTGACACCACCCCACCTCCTGGCTTCCAGACTGAGCTCGTGCTGACCGCTAAACCCAACCACCGCCCCCCCCCCGGACCCAAGCCCATCAAAGGATCCTGTGATCACAATCGTATCCTTTACCTACTGCACTCCACCAAAATCCCTGCCTCCTCTCTCTCTCTGTTCCTCTTTCTCTCCCCTCCCCCCTCCCCGCCCCCCTTCTCCCCCCTCACTTCCTCAGACCTGCACTTTCCTCCCCATCCTCCCCTCCTTCCCACCGAAAGTGAATGAGCAAGAATCTGGGACATCCTGCCCTGGAACAGGGGGATGACCAGGACGCCTCGGCGAATATACGGGTCTCACCTTTGCACATCCTCCTGTCTTCTCTCAGGACGTAGCCCACAGGACACTTGCACTCGTAGGACCCACGCGTGTTCACGCAGCGGAAGGCACAGAGCAGGGGGTTCTGTGCGCACTCGTTGATATCTGCAACGGCCAGGAGGGCGGTCTTGATCCGCTTCCCCTTCTCTCGGAAGTCCACCCCCGTCCCCCCGGCTCCCCTGTCTCCCCGGCCCAGATGGGCCAGTGAGAGGGGATCCCACCAGGCGAGTCGGATTGGTACCCACACTCGGGTACCTCCTCCCGGCCCGTAGCCCCCTGCCTGCCTCCTGAGCTGGGCCGGGCCGGGCCGGGCCGGACTGGAGAGACTCACCTTCGCAGGTCATCATCGGGCCGGGCTCGAACCCGTCCTCGCAGATGCACTCGAAGCCACCGATGACATTCCGGCACGTGCCGTTGCCGCAGGGGTTGCCCACCGCACACTCGTCCGTATCTGCGCACAAATCGCCCCCCGCCCCGGATCTCTGAGTGGGACCGCGGTGCCGGGGTCCCGGGGAGGGGCGGACACCGCATGGAGGGGGAGGGGGGCGGGGAGCGGGGGGAGAGGGGCCAGCAGGTCGAAGAGAGGAAACCGTCTCGGGCGCCGAGACGGCTTGGGGAGAAACCCAGCCTAGGCGGGCCGCTGACCTCTCTTCGCCTTCCCTGGGCAGGGTAGGCGGCCGGGTTGGTTCCTGGGGCTAAATTCCGCCTACTCGGTATCACCCGAGCCCTCAGTGTCCCCGTCCCAAAGATGGGAAATGGCCTCCATAGTTCTGCCTCTATAGTCCTCGCTGGGTCAGCCCTGTGCCCCTTGACCTGGGCTGGCGTGGCTTGGGGGGTCTCGGGAGCTCCGGGGCAGGAAACCTCTCCCAGGGAGGGAAAAGTAGGGGGTTACGGTTTCAGAGACCCGAAGACTTTGGATGGGAAATAAATGACCTGTTCTGGATGGGGACGAGCGCAGGCCAGGGGACCCCTGGGCTCAGGGGCACCCCAGATCTTCCAGCCTGTGGGGTCTCTCCACTACTACACCAAGCATGCGACTCGATCCCCGCCATTCAGCCCCTTTCGAGGGGGAGTGTTGGCAGGGCAATCAATCACTCGTTTTTATTGAACATTTACTATGTGCAGAACACTGTAATTAGCGCTTGGGAGAGTCCAATATGCCAGAGTTGATGAACTCGCTCCCTTCTTACAACAAGCTTACAGTTTAGAGGAGACAGACATTAATATAAATAAGTCACGGATATGCACATAAAGTGCCGTAGGACTGAGAGAGGGGTGAATGAAGGGTGCAAATCCAGATGGAAGGGAGTGGGAGAAGAAAAAAAGTCTATTTTCCTCTAGCTGCCTCCTTAGGGGCAATTCCCGAGAGCCCTTGGAGGGGGTTGAGGGGAGATGGGGGTGGCCGGGGGCGACTCACCTACGCACTCCACACCCTGGAGGATGTAGCCGAAGGGACACTCGCAGCGATAGGAGCCGTCGGTATTGATGCACTGCCCATATTTGCACATGTCGGGCTCCTTGCACTCGTCCATATCTAGGCGGGGGTGAGGTGGGGGTGAGAGAGAGGCGGTCGTGGCGGAGGCGGCAGGATCACCCCGAAAACACCCTAAGTCCCTGACGCAGGTCCGGTGTCCATGTGGAATGGGGGGGAGGGGGTGACCCCCCACACACCGAGAGGGGCAGCGGGTGTCTTAGGGCGGGGCGGGGCAGGGGCAGGGGGGCACCGACACTCACCCACACGGCTGTCGTCCGGTCCCACCAGGATTCCACTTCCGTAGGGGCAGATCTGGCGGAACGCCTCTGCGCGGAGACACGATCAGGTCACCGCCTCTCACCCCTTCCCATCCCGGACCCCCGCCCCGCAACACGGCCCCTCTGACGAGCCCCCACCCCAAAGCCCAAGTCGCACGGCCTCTGCGAGGCGAGGGGTTGGGGCGCGGGGGGAGGAAGGAGACCCTGGTCGGGTGATGACGAAGGGGCGCGGTTACACTGCGAGGCTGGTCGGCCACGACCCCGACCCCGGCCTGCCCCCTCCCTCCCTCCGTCCTTCCGTCCCTCCCGGGGCCCCGGCTCCGCTCCGGTGGCGCCCGGCGTCCTACCGTCAGGCTCGCTGGGGCACAGCTCGCAGGGGTCTCCCCAGCCCTCGCCCTTGAGCGCGCAGCAGCACTCCACCTTAGTGTGGTTCTTGGACTTGGGGGCCGAACACTTGCTCCCCTCGAATTTGGCGTAGCAGAAGCTTCTCCTCTGGTCTGCGGAGAGCAGGGGTCAGCGTCCCGCCAGAGCGGCTCCCCCGGGGGTCAGGGGCCTGAGGTCTTCGGAAAAGACTCTCCCCCACCCCCGCCCCCTCCCCAAGCAAACTCAGGCTGGTCAGACGGATCAGCGATCCTCTCGTCCCAGGTCCGGCCAAGCGCCACGTGGGACAACCTGATCACCCTGTATCCTCCCTGCCCCACCCCCCCAGCGCTTAGAAAAGTGCTTGGCACATAGTAAGCGCTTAACAAATACAAAAAAAAAAGCCAGTGGAACCCCCGGCCCCGCCCTTGGCCCACCCCGAGCCCTACCTTGGCAGCGCCGCCCCGTAGAAGACAGAAGGAATCCCTCTGGGCACAGGCACTTGAAGCTGCCTGGAGTGTTACTGCATATGCCCAGGGCACAGATATCTGGCTCTTCCACGCATTCATCGATATCTGCAGGGGTGACACATCCCCCAGCCCCGGGTGTCAGCGGGTGGGAGGGAGGCCACCAGGAGACGCCATCACCAACCCCACCCAGGGGAGGCTGCAGTCTTCTGTGCTACTAAGGGGGCAAGAGGAACCCGATGGGGGCGGGTAGACGGTGGAAGCCTTACTAAGGTCACATCTCCTCCAAGAGGCCTTCCCCGATTGAGCCCTGTTTTTCCTCAGCTCCCTCTCCCTTCTGCGTCATCTGTGCCCTTTGGGCATTTGGTATTCACCCTACCCTCTGACCCACATCACTTATGTACATACCTATAAATTATTTATATTAATGTTAAGTTCGTTACGGGCAGAGAACGTGTCTGCTAATTCCACTGTATTGTATGTACTCTCTCAAGTGCTTAGTAGAGTGCATAGAGAAGCAGCATGGACAAGTGGCTAGAGTACGTGCCTAAGAGTTAGAAGGACCTGGGTTCTAATGTCTACTTCACCACTTGTCTCCTGGGTGACCTTGGGCAAGTTACTTCACTTCTCTGTGCCTCAGTTACTTCATCCATAAAATGGAAATGAAGACTGAGCTCCAAATAGGACAGAGTCTATGTCCAACTTGATTAGTTTATATCTACCCAACACTTAGTACCGTGCTTGGCACATAATATGCATTTAACAAATACCATAAAAAGAATAGTAAGTACTCATTAAATACCATTGATTGATTAATGTCTGTCTCTCCCTCTAGACCATAAGCTTGTTGTAGGCAGGATGCGTGTCTACCAACTGTATTATATTGCACTCTCCCAAGCGCTTAATATGCTGTTCTGCACGCAGTAAGTGCTCAATAAATACGATTGATGGATCGATTGATTGCTTTCTGGGGACGGCGGTGAGTTGCCGCGCCACCTGGTGGTCACGACGAACCCGGCACTTCGGCCTCGGGCCACAAGCCCTTGGAAGTCTCTGGGGTCTCCTCAGGGTCCTCAGGTTCCCGGCCGGATTTGGGACTGTTCCCCGACCCGGTATCCAGCTTTCTGGACAGCTGGAGGGAGGAGGAACGCATTTCCCTAAAGGCCACGGCTCTCATCCACTGCCCCCAGAGCAGAGACTCAGAGAAATGGGAGCTGGGTTGTCTGGCTTTTTTCTCTGTGGGCGTTCCATCCGTGTCCTGGCTCTCTGCGGGCACTCAGTCTCTGGCCTTTCTCTCTGTGGGCACTCAGCACATAATACTGATTGGGCTCAGGCAGAACTTCAAGCTGCCTCCTCGCCTTGGCCTTCCTTAAGCCAAGGGGAGGGGAGGGGAGAAGTAGGAGGCACCGACTGGACGGATGGTTCCGGTTTGTCTCCGGGGGGCCCCCACCTTCACAGTTGTCGTTCTGCAGGCTGTATCCCGGAGGGCAGATACACCGATAGGAGCCGTCCAGATTCTGACAGGTGCCTGGCGCGCACTTGCCGGGGTCCAAGGCACACTCGTTCACGTCTGAGCAGCACAGGGAGAGAGATGCTGGTTAGGCCCGCCTGGCCCACAACACACTGGGAGAGAGTTTGTGTGGCATTTTTGGGCATGACTTTTTACTTGGTGTGTGTGTGTGGCGGGGGGCGGGGAGGCGGTGTTGTAACTACGTCTTTTTATATCTTCGTGTGCCTTGGGGCGGGGAATATGTGAGCTTCTGTGTCCTTGAGCAAGGGAGACGCAGAGAGGCATAGATCCAGACTCAAAAAACCCCTCTCTCCACCCCCTCACCCCCCATCCCAGAGACAGACAATCCGGCGGGCAGGGGAAGAAGAGGTCTGAAGGCTAAGATCTGGGCAAGGTTTTCAGCAAGGGGCAGCTGGACCCAGAGTAGCCTGGGCACCCGCTACTGGGGTACGTTTGTCCTGGGAGGAGGGGGAGCCCGCGGATCCTGCCCCCGCCTCCGAGGTCCCTGACCCTGCGGGCCCCCGAACCGCTGCGCCCCGACGCCCCTCACCTGCACAGCTCCTGCCGTCGGGGGCCGCCGCGTAGCCGTCGTGGCACAGGCAGTGGAAGGAGCCCACGGAGTTGATGCACTGGCCGTGGCGGCACAGGTTTCCGTTCCCCGCGGCACACTCGTCCACGTCTGCAAACCCAGCTCCAGCTCCAGCTCCACCGAAACGGGCCATGCCCAGCCACCTCCCGCCCTCTCCCACTCGACCCCAGAAAATGCCCTGACCCCTTCCTCCCAACCCCCCAAAAGCGCCCCAGCTCCTTCCCTCCGAGCCCCAGGTACCGCCCCAACCCCGAGAAACCACCCTAACCCCTTTCCTTCATCCCTAAAAGTGCCCTAGGGGGTGGGGGCAGAGCACTGCCGTGCTAATAAGCTCTGTGGCCGCTGCCAGGACGGGGAAAGGGGGTTGGGGGCCAGAGGCCAGGCTGGGGTCAGTGCGCAGGTCAGTCAGGGCAGGGCCACGGTTTGGTTGGGCCGGGGGGCGGGGAGCGGGCGGGCGGCCGCTCTCACCGATGCAGTCGTTGTTATGCGACAGGGTGAAGCCGTAGTTGCAGTGACAGTTGAAGGAGCCCACGGTGTTGCGGCAGGTCCCGTTGCCGCAGGCGTCCCGCTCACATTCGTTGATGTCTGTTGGGGACCCAGACGTTCCGGGGGGTGGGGGACGGAGTCACCATGGAGGTCCTGGACACCCCACCCCCCACCCCCAGGCGAAGGGGCAGGACAGAGCCCGGCCCTGGGAGGCCGAGACTCTGGGGGGACAAGGGCCGGGGGGTTGGGATAGGAGTGCAGGGGGGAGGGACGGGGCGGGGAGGCGACGGACAGCGGGGAGAGTAGCTCCCAAGAAAGACCTTGCTGAGCTGGAGGTGGAGCCCCTGAACACCGAGACACGGAGCGAACGGCCTGTTCTCAGCTCGCCCGGCCGAGGGCAGATCCGTGGGTCATGGACAGAACACCCCTCCTCCCTCCGCCGTCCGCCCCCCGGGCCAGGCCCGACCCCCTCCCTGGGACTGGTCAGACACTCACCCACACACATCGTCTGGTCGGCGTTGGTCTTGAAACCGTTGTGGCACAAACAGTAGAAGCTGCCCACCGTGTCTATGCACTGCCCGTGACTACAGACGTTAGGAATCTCCTGGCACTCGTTGCGGTCTGGGGGCAGATGTCACCGTTAGCAATTTCTTCCCCCCACGAGGTCCCCTCGGGGGCGACACCCCACGGCGGTAAGGCCCGGGTCCAGACGGAGGAGGGGCTGCTTAGGGACCATCTTCGTTCTCCCAGTCAGGTCGTGCCTGTGGGTCGCGGTGGGTTTCCCGACCCCTGAACCTCCCCTCCCCCTATAGAAGTCCCGCTGAGGGCAGGGCAGGGGTCCCCTCACCATTGCACTGGCCCGTGGAGGTGAACCGGTAGCCCGGCTTGCAGTCACAGCGGTAGCTGCCGGCGATGTTGACGCAGTCGGCGTTGCGCTGGCACACGGGGCCGTTCTGACACTCGTCGATGTCTGCGAGGCGGAGTGGAGGGAGAGTGGCGGAGGTCCCGGGGGGACTGGGGTCAGGGGATCTCGGGGGTCGCGGGGGTCGCGGGAGTCGTGGGGGTCGCGGGGGTCGCTGGCCCACCTTCGCAGATAAGCAGCTTGTCATTGTAGAAGAAGCCCACGGGGCACTCGCAGCGGAAGCTCCCCACCATGTTGATGCATACGCCGTTCTCACAGACGCCCGGGATCTCCCGACACTCGTCGATGTCTAGGGGTAGTGGGGCCTCGTTACGGGGGTGGAGTCCCGGGGTCCAGCCCCACGGGACTCCATACGGCCCGAGGCCTCCCACACCCCGCCCCCAGGCCTAGCACCAGGGGACGTGCCCTGAGCGGGAGGGGATTTGGTTTGGAAGGACAGAAGGTCGGGTGGGGGACAGATGGAGAGACTGCCTATTTGCGGATGGCACGGTGCCCAGCACCGGACGTTCTAGGAAGCCCAATGGCTACACCCCAATACCTCCAAATGGTCAGGGAACCCCCTCATCCTTCCCTCCCCCAACCTGTTCCACGGATAGGAAACCCCCAGCTCACCCACGGGTAGGCCGGTGTAGATGTCTATGACAAAGCCGGGGCGTTGGCTCCCACACAGGGCCGCAAACTCATCTGCAGCGACAGAGCGCCGGTGATTCCCGGAGGGAAATAGAATGAGAGCGCCTGCAAGGGTTGACACCCCCAACCGGGAGATCTCCGGGAAAACCGCAGCCCGCCGGGGCTTGGAGACGCTTTCCCAGAAAATCCGCCCAGAACCCCCGCAGCCCCGTCGTGTACCCCAGGCGCCCCCCTGGGCGCCCAGCGTGCCCACTCTGCCCTCCACCACGGGCACCGAGGGGCAGGCCGCGCGTCCGCACCAGTGCTGGGGACGGGACACTGCTCGCAGGGTCGGTTCCAGGCGCGGCCGATGTTGTAGGAGCAGCAGCACATCTTCTTGGTCATGTTGAACAGCAGCTCCCCGTCGCAGGTCCGGTTGTCCGCATAGTAATTGCGGTAGCACAGGCTCCGTCGCATGTCTGGGTGGGGGAGGGGGCAGGGTCAGGGTTCAAGGATCGTGGGACCGGGGGCGGTCGAGGGGAGGGGGTCGGGAGGGGGGTGTGGCTCACCCATGCAGTTGTTGCCGCCGTTGACCTGCATGTAGTCGGGGGGGCAGATGCAGGTATAGTTGCCCACTGTGTTGTAGCACGTGCCCGGCCCGCAGATCCCGGGGGTGTCGCACTCGTTCACGTCTGAAACCGCACAGAGAGGCTGTGGCTCGCACACGCTCGCCCGCCCATTCCCGCTCACGGAAACACTCGCCAGCACTTCGGCCCCCCGCGTCGCCTCACCGTCACACACGCGCGTGTCCTCGTTGAGGTAATACCCCGAGGGGCAGCGGCAGTGGAAGCTTCCGAAAGTGTTCACGCATTTTCCACCCTGGCACAGCCCGGGGAGCTCCTGGCACTCATCGATGTCTGCAAAGGGCGAAGGTTAGCTCCCATGCCGCCCCGCTCGCCCCGACCCCTCCTTCTCCACCGGTCCACGCACCCCTCCCCGCGCCCTCACCTTCCAAGATAACTGTGATGGGGTTGGGGCGGAAGCCTTCTCCTCCAGGACACAGAACCTTGTACTCCGCTGTTGAATAACCGACCCCGCAGGCGTAGGTCAACGCCCGAGGGGAGCGAGGAGGTCAGCGCTGGGTCACCAGCCCCCCTCAAATCTCCCCCCCTGAGATATGCCAATCAAACCCTTTCCACTCTGTAGGGGAGATGGGGCCAGTGTGTGTTTGTGTGTGTGTGTGTGTGCGTGTGTGTGTTGGGGGGGGGGTAAGCAGGCAACTGAGCATCCTCCCCTCTCCCCTCCATACACGTCCTGCCCACTCGATTCAATTTCCCACCTCAGGTTGGTCTGTCCCTTCATCCGACCCCTTTCTGTGGTCCATTCCTGCCCCTAAACCCTCGCACAGTCCTGGAGCACACCCTGGGCTCTCCCTTGCCCCGCGGCCCACCTCCCCCAGGCCTGGTGATCCCTAGAACCCCGCTGACCCCTCTCTGCTGCCCGGCCCAGGCCCCTCGGACTTCCAAGCCCGTACTCACTGGTGTTCACGGCTGGGCAGAGCTCACAAGGGGTGCCCCAGGCCCTGCCCAGCGAGCAGCAGCACGAGGCCTTGGACACACCCACGCCAATCTCGTTGTTGCAGGATGTGTCGCCATTGTCGCCACGCGGGCGAATGTCCAGGTAGCAGTTCCCGGAGCGGGTATCTGCGGGAAGGGGCCAGGCGCGGCGGATGGGATGGGGCCCGGTGGAGGGATCCCAAGACCCCGGAAAGATAGAAACCCCATTGTAGGCCGCCCCCCCCCGATCTTTTCTCTGAATCCCCAAGACCCCCCTCCCTCCTGGGAGCCTCCAGGTCCCTCCACCCCACACCCAACCCTCCCATTCCCCCGGCTCCCCGAAAGGCGTGCCCTGTCCTGACCGACACAGCCGACTCGGGTGGGGTTCAGCTCGAAGTCCGGCGGACAGTCGCAGGTGTAGCTGCCCGCGGTGTTGATGCAGTTGCCGCTGATGCAGGTGGTGGGGTCCAGGCACTCGTTCACATCTGCCAAGGGCCGCGCGCGTCGGCGGGGTTACAGCGGCCCTAGGCACCTGATGCCCGGTTCTTACCACCGCCCGGGGGCAGGGAGCTCCAGGGATGCCAGCTGCGGGGTGGGGAGGGGAAGGGGCCCCGGGGATGTCAGCTGCGGGGAGGGGAGGGGGAGGGAAGGGGAGGAGGTCCCTGAGTTGGCAGCCTCAGGGTGGAGAGGGGAGGAGGCGCCGGGGATGCCCCCTTCGGGGCGGGGAAGAAAGGAGGCGATGGGGATACCAGCCGCGGTGGGGGGCGGGGCGGGGGGTGGTCCGGGGGCGATTCTCCCATATCTAGGCCCAAACCACCTGTACAGTTGCCGCCGCTCCGGTCCAGCTCGTAGCCCGTCTCGCACTCGCAGCGGAATAGGCCGGGCAGGTTCTGGCAGGTGCCGAAGACGCAGATGTTGGGCAGGGAGCACTCGTCGATGTCTGCGGAGCAGAGGCTCGTCTGACGCCGGGCACCGTGCGGCGGGCACCGTGCAGCAGACACCGTGCGGGCCGCAGACAGAGCAGGCCCAGGGTCCAGGCGGCACCGGGGCTGGGGGTTAACCCCGGAGCGGAGCCGTGAAACACCACGACCGGCTCCACAGTGCGGGGGACCGTCCTTGGGCAGCGGGCGCTCATGGGCCGAGCGCGGGGCTGGGAGGCGGGAGGCGGGAGGCGCGGGTTCTTTAATCAATCAATCATATTTATTGAGCGCTTACTGTGTGCAGAGCACTGTACTACGAACTTGAGAGAGTCCAATACAACAGGCTTGGCAGACATGTTCCCTGCCCCAGCGAGTTTACAGTCGAGAGGGGGGGATAGATATAAAGATAAATAATCTATAGTCTATAATTTATAAATCTGCACATAAGTGCCACATCAAGGCATCTTTCTTTCTGCGGTGTTGTGTTGTCTCATGTCATGGGAAGGGAAAGGGGAGGAAGGTGCTACCTCAAGTTTAAAGCTCTGTTCAGTATAGAATAGGGGTTCTTGTCCCAGCTCTGCCGCCTGCCTGCTATGAGATCTGGAAAAGTCACTGAACCTCTCTTGGCCTCAGTTTCCTCCTCCGTGAGATGGGGAGGGCAGTTTCTACCGCCCCCCGGGAATGCTGGCAGAAGGAGAAATCTGGGAGGGGCAGGAGCCTGGGAGGAGGCTCTAGAGCAGCGCAAGGAGAACGGGGAATGGGGGGGGGAGGGGTACAGACCGGAGGCCGGGCGTAGTGTTCTTGCCCCTCCCACTCGCATGACACCGGGCCCGGGCCTCTAATACCTTCGCAAGCTTTGCCGTCGGTGCTGGGCACGAAGCCCATGTCACATTCGCAGCGGTAGCCGCCGGGGGCGTTGAGGCACTGGCCGTTCCCGCACAGGTTCAGGTTCTCGGAGCACTCGTCCAGATCTGGGAGTCCCGGGGGCGGCGGTCAGTCCGGCCTCAGCGGTCATCCACCACCCCACAGCCTGTCCCCAACGCCCCCCCTCCCCCTCCCCCCCACCGCAACCCCAGATGACCCAGAAACTCTGCCAAACCCTACAAGACGCCCTGGCTGTCCAGAACAGTGTGCCTGGGATAGCCCCCCCCCCCACTCCGCCGCCTGTTCTCCTCGCGACCCGCGGGCGCCCACCTGTGCACGTGAAACCATCTCCCGTGTACCCTTCCTTGCACAAGCAGCGGTACGAGCCCATCGTGTTCTTGCAGTCGGCGTGCTGGTTGCACATGTGGGTCCCGTTGGAGCACTCGTCCAGGTCTGTGGGGGCAAAGGGGCGTCTCGAGGGGGGCTGGGGGCGGGGACGCGGCATCTTGGCGACCGTGGCCCAGGACTGGACGGCGGATAACTGACTCCTGGCGCCCGGCCTCACCTGTGCACTTGACGCCGTTGCCGATCCAGCCCGGGCTGCAGCTGCACTTGAAGCTCCCTGCCGTGTTGGTGCAGAGGGCGTGCCGGTCGCAGTTGTGGGCTCCGATCTCACACTCGTTGATGTCTGGGGGGGAAGGAGAGGGTTCTCCCGATGCCGCTCGGCCGCTCCCCCCTCCCCCCACCCCGCCCCATCGCGATCCACCAACCTGTCCCGACCGGGGCCCAGGCCCGGGAAAACACAGCGGCCGCCTGGCGGCCAGCCAGACACACCCCGGGCAAAACGCCCGCCGCGGGGTGCACTCCGGTGCCCCTGGAGTCCCCCCACTGGGGACCCTCAGAGACCCCCACGCCCGGCGCCCTGCCCTGCCCTGCCTGGCTGGATTTCTTCTTGCGGGGATGGCCCCGAGCAACGCGCTCTGTCTCTTCCGGAGAATCCCGGAGGTCTAATGGGGCCAGGCTTGGCTCTTCACGGCCACTGCAACCCGAAGCCAGGGGAGCCTTGAGGGCCCCATACTCCTCCTTCACAGAAGCTTTCGTCTTCCCACCCAAACCCTGTCCTCCCCCTGACTTTCCTGTTACTGTAGACGGCACCACCATCATTCCTGCCTCACAAGTCTATAACCTTGGCGTTATCCTGGACTCATCTCTCTCATGCGACCCACATATTCAATCTGTCACTAAATCCTGACGGTTCAACCTTCACAACATCGCTAAAATCCTCCCTTTCCTCTCCAAACTGCTACTATGTTCATCCAGGCACTTAAACTATCCCGCCTTGATTACTGCCTCACCCTCCTTGCTGACCTCCCGCCTCCTGTCTCTCCCCATTCAGGCCATACTTCATTCTGCTTCCCGGATTGTTTTTCTACAGAAAGAGTCAGTCCATGTTTCCCCACTCCACAAGTACCTTCAGGGGTTGTCCACCCACCTCCGCATCAAACGGAAACTCCTCACCGTCGGCTTTAAAGCACTCAGTCACTTTGTCCTCTCCTGCCCTTACCTGCCCCACTACTGCATCAGGCCCGCATACTTCGCTCCTCTAATAAAAACCTACTTACTCACTGTACCTCGATCTCGTCCATCTCGCCTCCGAACTCTCGCCCACATCCTGCCTCTGGCCTGGCACGCCCTCCCTCTTTGTAACCAACAGACGATCACTCTTCCCACCTTCAGAGCCTTATTGAAGGCACATCTCCTCTAAGAGACTTTCCCCGATTAGGTCATTTCATTTCCCCCCACCCCCTTCTGCATCGACCTTACATTTGGTTTTGCCTCCTTTATTTACACCTCCCTCAGCCCCTTATGTATATATCGGGGAAGCAGCACGGCTCAGTTGAAAGAGCACGGGCTTGGGAGTTGGAAGTCGTGAGTTCTAAACCCGGTTCCACCACTTTTCAGCTGTGTGACCTTGGGCAAGCCACTTAACTGCCCTGCCTCGGTTACCTCATCTGTAAAATGGATCAATTGTAAGCTCGCTGTGGGCCGGGAATGTGTCTACCCACTCTATTATATCGTGCTCTCCCAAGAGTTTAGTACAGTGCTCTGCACATAAAAAGCCCTCAGTAAATACGATCGATTGAGTGATTCCACAGTATTCGCTCGGACCCCAGAACGCCCTCAGGACAGAGACCCGACCCTCCAAGATATGCACTCCGTGCACCCTCGCCAACCCCACGGTGGTAAACTGAAACGCGGAGTTTCCGCTTAGCAGATGCAAAATCCCATTTCGGGAAGAGGGGGCATCGGGTCGGCCTTCCCAGGACACTGCCGGACAGATCGCTTCCCCAAGGCCCTTCCCTTCCGCCTCCCCCACAGGTCAACCCCGACCCTCCTCGCAGCCGCGTCCTAGGGAGGGGGCCGGCAGTTGGGGGAGTGTCTCCAGGCCGAGGTCCCTCGCTCCACCTCCTCTCGCTGTCGTGTAACAGGGCGGGAGTGGGGTGGGGGCGGGGCAGGGGGGAAACCATCTGTGCAGCCGTGGCGGGAAACCAGGCTTGTTTGCTGAATGGAAACAGTCGGCGATGACGAAGAAGCTGAGCTATTTCGCCCAGACTGAGGGGGCCGGGGGCCGGCGGTCCGCACGCCTCTCGGCCCCTCCCTCCTCCGTCCAGCTGGCCGGGGAAGCCGGGGCGGGGCCTCGGGGTTCGCTCGGGCCTGGCATCCGTCGGAGAACGCTGCGCCCCGGGCCGGGCTCCGGCGGCTTCCAGAACCTAGTTTGTCGGGCCCCCTCCCGGATCCGCGCCCGCCCCTCCCCCACCAAACTCTGACCCGGCCCACCCCTAACCTTGGTCCCGCCCAGATCCCGGCCCGGGCCGGTTTTGGGGAGCGACGGGGGAGGGGAGAGGGGATCGTACCGGTGCAGCCGAGTAGCCCATGTCGCAGTGGCAGATGAAAGACCCCTTGGTGTTCTCGCAGCTGCCGCTCAGACAGATGTTCGGGTTGAGGTCACACTCGTTCACATCTGGAAACCGCGGGCGTACGAGGTCATCGGCCGCCCGGAGCGCGGCGGCCTGGGGCCTCGGGGCTCCACCGAGTCAGCGGGCCGCTGCGGGGCCCCGGGGATGCCTATTTCCTACCCCCGCATCCCGAACTCGGGCGTAGGGGCCGGTCCACGGTTGCCATTTCCACTCAGTCCGAGATCTTGCCAACATTGCGCCCTCTGCGCCGCCCGTTCCCCGCCCGGAGAGAATTAACCGAGCGGAGGTTATAGCCTCGGCTCCACCACCCGTCCCCACCCCACCAGCCTGCTACGTGGCCTCGGGTAGGGCAGTTACCCTCTCCGCGCTTCTGCTTGGTTTCCCGTGCAAACGTTCCCCCCTCCAAACACACACATCGACAGGGTCGGCAACCCCCACTCCGCCCGCACCCCAAGCCGGGGCCCCACGCTCGGGGTCTGGGGGAGGGGTCGCCCCGGCCCGCCCTGCCGGCCACTCACCCACACAGGTCTTCATGTCCTCGGACGCCATGAAGCCGTCGAAGCAGAGGCAGCGGTATTCCCGGGGATGTTGGTGCACTGCCCTCCGTCGCAGAGTTGGGGCTGTCTTCGCACTCGTCGATGTCTGGGAACAGATGCAGAGTCGGCGACCGAAAAGCCGCAACCCGCGACCCCTACCCGTTCCCGGTGGCGCCAACAGCCCCGCTTCAGCCCCCTCTGTCCTTCGGGCCGAAGTCCCTCGAGGCACGAGGGATGAGGGTCACCCCGGGTGTGGTCACTCCACCGTGACCGCAGCGTCAGCGTCTGAGCCTCTTTTGCACGGCGCAGCCCCCGTCAGTCCTCCCCGCCGGTCTCTGGTCCCGGGACCCCCAACCCTCTCTCCGAAAAGGGCCCAGGCTCTTGAGCTCTGGGCTGAGTGACCAGTCCGGGCCCCCGGGCACAGATGGCGGCGTGGCCATGGACAACCCGCCCGCCTACCCGCTAGCGATGCCCAGTCCCTTACCTGTGCAGGACCGCTGGTCCGGCATCAGGGCGAACCCCTGCCGGCAGCTGCACTCGTAACTGCCCTCCGCGTTTGTGCAGAACGTGTCACAGCCCCCGTTCATGATGTTGCACTCGTCGATGTCTGCAGAGCGAGAACCCGGAGGATGAGACGGGGCGACCCGCCCGACTAACTCTTCTCCCCCCACCCCAACTCCCGCCCAACCGGGCTAGGCCACTGGACTGGCCCTTTGACTCTGAATGTACCTCGCTCTCTTCCTCCTCTTGGAGCTTAATCATTCATTCAATTCAATCGTATTTACTGAGCGCTGCTTTAGTACTGAGCACCGTACTAAGAGCTTGGGAGAGTTCAATACGGCGATAGCCCGGACGCCTCAGTCCCAAGCCCGCAAGAAATTAGGCTGGACTGAATCGAAATGGGACGCTGAGCAATTAGAATCAGAAACAATAAGCGGCCCAAAACTGGTGTCCAGGCACCTCCTGCCCAATGCCCAAAGACTACAGCAGTTCACCCCCTCCCCTCGCAGTCCCGCAGCAAACTCGTGCCGCTCTGCCCACCGCCTCGGGACTCCACTGTGACAAGACCCAGGTTACCCAAGACACGGGGGGGTGGGGAGGTGGCGGGCAAGAGAGGGGACTCACCGACACAGGACAACTTGTCCGGCGTGGACTGGTAGCCGGGGTTGCAGGCACACTGGTACCGCCCGACCAGGTTCACGCAACGACCGTGGCGGCAGAGATTGGCGCTCAGATCGCACTCATTAATATCTAGGTGTGGAAGGCCGGGGGGAGGGGGAAAATAGGGGGCAGGGAAAAGAAGGATGGTGAAACGGGAGAGAGGGAGGGGTGGGGAGGAGAGAGAGATGGAAAGTCAGAAGCCCTTCGCCATCAGGATTTCTGTCTTGTTTCCTGTTCTCTCCCCTTAGTTTCTCTCTCCACACTTCACACCCCCCCACACACACCGCCCGCGAAGAGTTCCCCTTCCCCACCTTCCCCCGCCCTCCCCAGCGCATCCTGACTCTGGGACCAATCCTGCTGAGCCATTTCTCCTCTCGCCACAGTAGGGGCCACTGGCCCCTCCTCTCGGTGTGCCTCTCCCTCCCTCCCGCCCTCACCCTTGCTACTTGTCACTGATCCGAACTTGCACCAGGGCTCGGGGGGGGGGGGGGGTTGATGGCCAGGGGTGACCCCGCGCCTCTGGGGGACCAAAGCGGGTCCAACGGCGACCCTGACGGGCAGCAGCTTGGGGGAGTGGGCAGGAGGGAGGCATCGGCCCGTAGCCCTCCGGGGAGGGGCCGCCAGGGGCAGGATCATCCCCGGAGGGAAGGCCGGGGGCAGGGCCATCCAAGGAGGGAGGGTGCGGGGCGGGACCATCAGAGGAGAGAGGGCCAGGGGACGGGGCCACCTGAGGAGGGGGCGCCGAGGGGCGAGGCCGGTCTTACCTACACACGCCGAGATGTTGGGCGCCACTTGATGGCCCACGGGGCACTCGCAGCGGAAGCTGCCCTCGGTGTTGAGGCACGACCCGCCGCGGCACAGGAGAGGGTCCCTCTGGCACTCGTCGATGTCTACGATACCGAGAGATCGGCTGAGCCCGCGGCCCGACGCCTCCCCGACATCCCCATCACTCACCCCCCACCGCCCCCTCGCCCCCCGCCCCGGGACAGGGAGAACGGAGGCAGGGGCAGCAGGGGGCAGCGGGCGGGGGGCTGTGCGGGAGGCGGGCAACCCTACCCATGCAGTTCTTCATCATCATGAAGCCGCTCTCATAGCCGTCGAAGCACTCGCACTCGAAGTCTCCCGGGGTGTTCACGCAGATGCCCTGGCCGCACAGGTCGGGGGAGATGCGGCACTCGTCGATATCTGGGTGGGGGAAGCGGAAACGAGCGGCCGCTGGCCCCAGGGACCACCCCCCCACGGACGAGACGGCCGCTGGTCCGAGGACATCCACCCGACACCGGACGAGGGCGGTCTTTTCCATTCTCTTCTTCCCTCCATCTGTAATCTATTTCAGCGTCTGCCTCCCCTGCCAGACTCTAACTCCGCGAGGCCAGGACTGTGTCTACTCACTGTGTTTGTACTTTCCCAAACGCTCAATATAGTGCGCCATACATCGTAGGTGCACAGTAAAATCCTACTGATTGATGGGAACTCCGTTCTACTGTATTCTCCCAGACGCTTAGTTCAGTGTTCTGCACTCAGTAACCTCCCCATTAATGCCATTGACGATGATGACGATGATAATGATCTCTCCCCTACCCCCGGCCGCAGGGCAGACCCGGGAGGACCAGGGCGGGTCAAGGCGGACCTGGGCGGATGAAGGCGGAACTGGGAGGACTAGGGTGGACCGGGGCGGACCCGGATTGACCTGGTCGCATGAAGGCGGGCCTAGGCACACGAGGGCAGACCAGGAGGCGGGGGCCACTGACCTGTGCAGTTCCGCTCCTCCGAGTCCAGAGCGAAGCCGCTGTCGCAGCGGCACTTGAAGCTGCCGATGGTGTTCCGACACTTGCCGTGAGTGCACAGGCTAGGAATCATCTTGCACTCGTTGATGTCTGAGGGGAAATGGCCCCGAGAGGGTGAGCGCCAGTGATGTTCTCCCCCCGCCGAAGGGACCGCGGCCCTGCTGATCGCAGACCCTTCCCCCCCATCAACCCCTCCCACCCCCATCCCCCGCTCCAGCCAACCCCGCACCCACGTCCCCACTAAGGACTCTGCCCGGGCTGACCGCAAGCGTAGCCTGGCGGCGGCGAGGGAGTTTTAGAGCTGGACGCTGCAGCCCCCCGCACGCCCCCCGGCCCTGTCCCCGGCTCCTCCCCCGTCCCAGCCCACCTTTGAAGAACGGCTTGCCATTGATAACTTCCCCTCGGGTAGCGAAGCCAGGGCCCCTCGGGCAGAGGGCTTCGAACTCGGGGCTACCCCGCTCCGGGCACTCCTCGCATTCGCCTGTGCCCCAGGCCGCGCCCACGGAGCAGCAGCAGGCATCCATGCGGTGCCGGCCAGCGACGGGCACTGAGCATTCTTCATCCTCGTGGCTCAGGTAGCAGGTCTCCAGCCGGATGTCTGTCCGGCGGTGGCGGGGGGAGTGGAGGGAGGGAAAGAGGGGGAGGGTCTCACTGATGGTTCGCGGCCCTCGCCCCCGTCAGGCTACCGAAAGTCTAAGCTGGACCGACCTCCCGATCCACGCGCCCGGTTGACCCCAGCCCTGGCGCCAAACTCGGCCGGACCCCACAGTCCTTCCTGCCTCGGGGGTCGGGACAGAGTGACCCTCAGACGGTAGGCCAGGGCCCGCCCCGGTGTCCCTCCACCCCGCAGGGGCAGGACCTACCGAGACATATCCGGCCCGTGAGGTCCAGCGTCATTCCGCTGGGGCACTGGCAGACGAACGAGCCCAGGGTGTTGACACAGTGACCGTTCTTGCACACGCCGGGGAAGACCTCACACTCGTCTATGTCTAGTGAGACAGACACATGCACACACTCTCTCTCTCACACACACTAGTGTCGAAACCTGCCCGGCCCCACCCGGATGTCCAGCCCTGCCCGAGGCCGGAAGGGGACAGACTGGCTCGAAGTTTCCCCCAATTGAGATTGTCGGCCGAGAATTACGGGGGTGTGACATAAATCAGCGATTGTATCAATCCACCCGACAATCGGGCGGGCGGCTCCGCCGGCTTTGGGAAGGTAGTGACCTCTTTCTCAGACTGCACGGCCGACGGGGAACGCGATAGCCCCCTGCCCCACCCCGGGGACCCCTAGACACGGGTCCTCATAGGCCGAGCTCCCCGGGCCGGTCTCAGGGGCTGGGAGCCTCGCATCGGCCGTGGAATCGCCTCGCCCCTCCCAAGGCCTCCCTGGGTGGGGGGGTCCCAGGGTCTTCCCCCCCCCCGCCCCCACCTCCCCATTCCGCTGAGGTCAGAGTCGCACAGCCGGACTCGGGGGCGGGGCGGCGGGGCAGCCAAATATTCAGTCATCGCTTGGAAAGCAGGCGGGGGCCTGGGAGGGAGGGAGGGGAGGAAGGAGGAGGAGGCCTCGCTCATGTGAACAAAAAACCCTTCTTCTCAAGCCACATATGGGACCGATCGCTGTTGTTCAGAATCTCTCGCGGGCGATCACGTCAGCGTGGCCTGGGCGAGGGGCCGGCCGCTGGGGGAGAGGCCTGGGGAGGAGGCCTGGGAGGGTCCGGAGGCACTGAGGCCCCCTGCCCCCGACCCCAGGCCCCGCCCGGACTCTTCGGCCTCGAGGGGCGCACACACCTTGACACTGGGTGCCTTGGACCCTGAAGTAGCCTCGAGTGCAGACGGGATCTGCCAGAAACAAACACAGCCGTCAGGCCCACCGGGGAGGGGAGGGGGAGGAGAAAGAGATGGGGAAGCGGAGAGGGAGAATGGGAGTGAGAGGAAGCGAGGCGAAGGCCGCGGCGACGAGCTGAGCTGGGTGGGGGGAGGTGGGGACACCCGCTCCAGGGGTTGAGATGCGACAGATTTTTCTATCCTCGCAAGTCAGTGTCACCCGACGTTTCTGAGGAACGTGGTCAGGGGCGGGGTCAGGCTTGGAGGCAGGATCAGGTCAGGGGCGGGGTCAACTGGGGGTGGGACCGGGCCAGGGCCCGGCGGGGCGGGGTCGCCTCACCTCGGGTGCAGGGCGTGCAAGGGCTACCCCAAGCGGCACCCAACGAGGAGCAGCATTGAGACTTGAGCGTGGCGCCGTTGATGTTGATCTCGCACCTGCCGTTGACGATGCTCTGCCAGCAGGTGCCCTTGATGGTTTCTGCGGCGGAAACGGCCCCCTTCAGGACCCTGAACGCCTGCCGAACGCCTCCTGGTAGCCCCCGCTCAGGACGGGCCGGTCCCACCCCAGAGTCTCGGGTTTTTTCCCCAGCTGCCGGGGTGCAGACCTAGCGGTGCCCCCTCCCGGCTCCCCCGGCTCCCCCGGCTCCCCCGGCTCCCCGGCCCGTACCTATGCACACGGTCTTGGACGGGTCCAGCGTGCTCTCCGGCGGACACTCGCACACGAAGGAGCCCAGGGTGTTCTTGCAAACGCCGTTCACGCAGGGATTCGACTCGCACTCGTCCACGTCTGGGGATGGGGGGGTAGGGGAACAAATTTCAGCCCCAGCGCGCCTGCCCCGGGGGTGGGGCTGCTCGAGGAGGGAGGGGGAGATGGGGCCGCGGATTTCCCGGTGTTTGCTATAGGGCCGGGGATCCCGGTTCTAATCCCGGGTCTGCCAATTGCTTGCTGTCTGACCTTGGGTAATCACTTAACTTCCCTGCGCCTGTTTCCTCAACTATAGAATGGGGATTAAATCCTGCTCCCTTCTACTTAGACTGTGAGCCCCTTTTGGGACAGGGACTGTGGCCATCTGACAAACTTGTATCTAACCCAGCGTTTAGGACAGTGCTGGACAAATAAGTGCTTAACGAATACCATAAAACAAAACAAAACCAAACAAAACAGGTCCCTCTCGGGGGCGTGGGCAAGCAAGAGTGGCCGCTGCCCTCCCCGCTCCCTGCCAGCCCCCGGCCGGGAGCTCACCTTCGCAGGTTTGAGGTCGGGGGAATAGAGGAAGCCCTTGGGACAAGAGCAAGAGAAGCTCCCGGGAGTATTGCGGCACAGACCGTTGTCGCACAGCAGCGTGTTCAGAGCGCACTCGTCGATGTCTGCGGGGCCGTGAGCAATTCAGTCGCCACCGCCACGCCCCCCCCCCCCCCAAGGATCCCGTCTGTCGGTCGGTGTGCTCCCCTCCCCCGTCCCGCCCCGCTCCCTCACGGGTCGACTCCCCCCGGGACAGCCTTGCGGCCCTGGGCAAGGCCGGGGCGGCGGGCGGCCGCTTACCGATGCAGGCCTTGCCGGTGACGTCCACCTCGTAGCCCGAGTTGCAGACACACTTGTAGGAGCCGCGCAGGTTCTCGCAGCTCCCGTTGGCGCAGATGTCGGGATCCAGGGCACACTCGTTTATGTCTGTGGAGCGTCCGAGCCGTGGTCATCCCCGGGACCGCCCCTCTCTCCCTCCATCGCTGTCCGCGTTCATCCTCACCCTTCCCAGGACGCCTTCCAACCCCGTATGACCGCCTCCCCGCGAGGGTCGGGCAGTCTTTAGTGAGCGGCTGCTAGGCGGTGGAGAAAGGGTCTCCACCGCACTGCAAATCCTCAGCTTGCTTTCCTTTCCCTCGACACCCTTCCTTCCTTCCTTCTTTCTTTCTCTCTCCGACCCGGTCCCCTTCCTCTTCCTCCCGGTCCTTACTGCTCAGCACCTCCACCCCCGTGTAGCTCCTCTCCTACGGAGCTAGGCCTCGCGGGCGAGTCCATTAGCTAGATGGTGGATGTAATTAGCGGACACTCCGGTCTGTCCGCGCTATTCCGTTCTGGACGCCACTCCAGACACCCTCGCTGAGGGGGCCAGCCCTCCTATCCCTCAAGGGGAAGGGGAGCAGGAGATCTGGGGGTGTGGCCAGTCCCCACTGATGACTCTGTGGGAGTCGCTTCCGGCCGGCTGCCACCGCCCGTTCCGACGCCCTGGACCCCTGAACGGGGTTGACACTCAGAGGGTGAGGGTTCCTCGACTTCCACGAGCCCACCCTCACCCGCCGGTCCGCCCCCTGGCCCTGACTGCCCCCTCTATCCGCCCCCCGATCCTCGCTGTCCCGTCTTCCCGCCCGCTGGCCCTGACTGCCCCTTCTATCCACCCACCGGCCCTGAACGTTCCCATCTATCCGCCCGCCTGGGAGTCCAGGCCCAGCCCTGAGCGCGTGGACCGGCCGGAGCATCCGGAGCCTCACCACTGCCCTCCGAAGTCATGCCCGGCCCGCTGCTGCACAGCGCCTGGTACTCAGCTGAAAGGAACCGAAAGCGGGATGTTGGCACATGCCGGCTCTTCCCGCCGCCCGGCCCGCCTCACCCAGCGCCCTCATCCCCTGTCCTGCCCGCTCATTCCGGGTCGTGGCGGGGGGGAAGGGGAGCTGAGGGTAGTAGACAGAGAGAAGCTTTGTTCAGGACCCTGGCACCCATCGTCCCGCCCTCCTCCCTCTCGGAGGTCCCTGTTTAGATGCGGGAAAGTTGCAGCTGACAGGAGTGGGCCCTATCCGAGCGGGGGCTGGGGACGGGCCTGAACGGGCGGGGGCAGGGGAGAGGTTATTCCTTCCTTCCTCCCTTGGCACCTGAGTTCTGCGCAGGGCACGGCTGGCACGGCTCTCCGAAGGCGAACTCGGTGTTGGTGCAGCAGCAAGTGGACTTGGTCACGGCTCCGCCCAGAGGCCGAACGCACTGGCCCCTTTTATACCCGCCGTAGCACGTGCTTCGCATGTGCGTGTCTACATGGGAGGGAAAAACCGCCGTCTTTCCGCGCCGCCCCGGGAGGCCGGGTTCCCCCCCCTACCTGAGTCCAGGCAACCGCGGGGCAAAGTGGCCGAAGCCCAAGCCCCCCCGTCCGTCTCCGCTCCGTGGGCGGCCCTGCCATCCCCCGACCCTCATTAGCCCGGCCAGTCTCCCCGCGACACTGGTCGCCTCTGGAAGCCACAATGCCGAGCGCCCACTCTAAAGTATTTTTAGGGGCCCAATTTAAATGGGGCGCCCTGCTCCGCTCCGAAATTTCAGAGGCCGGGAGCGCTTCTCAGCGGGCCAGCTCTCCCCTCCCGGACCGAGGCCTTGTACCGGGGGAAGCCCCTCTGGAAGCCTAGAGACCTGCCAGGGACCCGGCTCGGCCACTTCCCCCACCTGCTCCATTCCGGGAGTTGCGGCGGATGCATAGCCCCGCTCCCTCCCCCGGGGACCGACCCGTCCCACCAGGGACGGACCACCCCCTCCCCCCGCCCCGACCTACCGACGCACACTCGCCCGTCCAGGCCCACGGCCAGCCCCGGGAAGCACTCGCACTGATAAGAGCCGTCGGTGTTCACGCAGCGCCCGTTCATACAGATGCCTGGGGTGTCGCACTCGTTGATGTCTGCGGGGGCGTCGGAGGAGAGAGGAGGGAGAGATAGGGGGCTCGCAGGGGCCAAACAGGGCCAGACAGGGCTTGCCAAATCCGGGGGCGCGGGAGACCCGATCGCACCGGAGGAAATCTCCCCGACTTCAAAAGCCCCTTAAAAAGTCACTTCCTCCAGGAGTCCTTCCGTGATCGGCCCCCTTGGTGGGCAGGTTATGGCATCAGCTATGAGCCCGTTGTTGGGATTGTCTCTGTTGCCGAAATGTACTTTCCAAGCGCTTGTACAGTGCTCTGCACACAGTAAGAGCTCAATAAATACGATTGTATGAATGAATCAGCCACCCTGGGCGATTTCGGTTTGGGATTATTTAGTTTCAGCTTCCTTTTGTGTTACCCGTGGACTCTATGGTTTTTCTTCGTGGTGCTTGCGCATGCACTATCTGCACCCCATCCCTCCCCCCCCCATTAGACTCCTCGAAGGCCACGCTCTCGGCCTCACTGTCCGCATCTGCACAGTAGGTATAAGATCTTTGTCTCCCCCACCCCGCGCCCTCTGACACCGTGAGCTCCGTGTGAGACAAGACTCGGGGCCGGTGTGGTTCTCCGAGCCCGGCCCAGTGCTCGGGCCGGAGGAAGGGCTTAGTTCGTGCCGTAGCTAAGGGGTTGGGTAGGGGGAAGCCTCCCCCGCAGGACCTGCGACGGGCCCGGCGGGCCGAACCTGTGCAGTAGCGCCCGTCTGGAGACAGCTGGAAACCGGGCTTGCAGATGCACTTGAAGCTGCCGTCCTCGTTGATGCACATGCCGTTCAGGCACATGTTCCGAATGCTGCACTCGTCCATGTCTGGAAAGAAGAGGGACCCTCCTCGTCCTCGTCCGTCCAGAGGCCCGGGCCACACCCGGACCACGCTGCCACGGCGGGGCGGGAGGCGCAAGGGAGACGGAAAGGCAGGAGGAACGGAAGGGGGAAAGGGGAAAGGGTTGTGGGGAAGGGAGAGGGAGAGGGGAAGGGAGATGAAAATGGGGAGACAGGAGGGAAGAAGCGGGGAAAGGGAAAGAGCGGGAGACAGGAAGGGCGACAAAGGTAGGGAAGAAGGGAGGGAGGGGAAGGTCTCTTGCCCTTCCCTAGTCCTGGCTCTCCAGGCCAGCATGAATCTCCCTCAAACGGTGGCCTCCTGCTCCCTCTTTTAAATCGGGGTCAAATAGCCCACATTCCACCAGGAGGGCCAAAGGGGAGAGACGGGAGCGTGTACTGGAGTGGAGAGTGGAAGGGGCGCTCCCCTTCCAGGTTTGCTTTCCTTTCAGGCCCCGTTTTGAGAGTGGGGGAGGGGTCTCGGCACCCCGCCCGGAGGACGGCCTCCCTCATCGGGAGCACTCTCTGCCCTTCTCGACCTGCTGCGTTTTCCTCCCACTCCCTGGTCGAGACGGGCAGAAACAATTGGTAATTAACCCGCGCGCACGCGCCCATCTCCTGCAAGAATGTTGGCCCGGGGTCTTTGAGTTGAATCACCGAGATGCTCTCCTGCCAAACATGTTTCTGAAATTCCTTTCCGCGGGGCCCTGCTTTTGGGACCCCCGCCCGGTCCTGGGAGGTAGGACCCAAGGAGAATTCTCGTCGGGCGGGGGGCTGTGAGGTGCGGGAGGAGGGCGGGAGGGGTCCGCCCATCCGGTTCTGTCTCCCCGGAGCAGCCCCGAAGGCCGGAGCTAGGGGGGGCGGCGCCCTGGGAAAAAAGTGGGGGCCTCAAGAGACGGCAGAACCTTCACGACCCACCGGGAGACCCTCAAACAAACCCTCTTCTCAGCCCAGAGACAGCCCCAGCCCAGGCACAGCTGGCCCGGGACCCATGGACACCGCACAAGGAGAGGACTGACACACGCCTCCGCAGACCTAGCGTCGTCTAACTCCCTGGGGGGCTGCGGGTGGCTGCCCATCCCCGAGGACCTAGCATGGTTTAACCCCTTGGGGCTGGGGCAGCTGCCCCCCTCCGGATCTAACATGGTTTTTAACCCCCTGGGGCTTTGGACAGCTGCCCCGCCCCCCGGACCTAGCGTGTTAAAGTCCTCTGGGAGCCTACCTTCGCAGTTCTTGCCGTCGGGGGTGACGTGGAAGCCCGCGTTGCACACGCAGTGGAAGCTGCCGTCCGTGTTGATGCAGCCCGTTGCTGCAGATCCGGCCGTTCTGCAAACACTCGTCGATATCTGAAACGCGGCGAGGGGGTCCCTCGTCGGCGGGGGTCCCTGGCCTCTCCGTTCCCAGCCGGCAGGGCTGCCGGAGGCCGCGGGGTGGAGGGAGAGGCGGCTCCCCCGAGGCCGGGGCGGCAGCGCGGACTCCCGGCGCTTCCACCGCTCCGATCCCCGAGGTGGCACCGCCGACGGAGCGCTAGCGCTGCGGGGCCCTGAGAGACGAACTCCCAGTCCGAGCTCGGCCCAGGCCCCGGCACCGGCCCCGGTCCCGGCCCCCGGGGCCGGGCGACCTGCTCCCGCAGCAGGGATGGGAGGGCAGAATGGGGAGAGAGCGCCGGACAAAACCGTGACTGATACTGGACTCTTGTCCCCCGGAAAAGGCCGTCCCCAGCACTGTTTCCACTCCCCCTCCCCCGATCCGATCCCTCGGTTGGCCCCTGGCCGAATCCAGCCTCCGCATCCCCGTGGGCCCCCGGCAGACCCTTGGCCGGACGGCAAGGACCCACTGCTCGGCATCCCTGCAGACCCACCGGCTTGCCAGCAGGGGACGCCCCACGTATCTCTCTCCGAAGCGAGGTCCAGGTTTGCTCCCGCCCCCGCCTCGCCCCCCTCCCCCCCCCGCAGCAGTAGCCCCGGGCACAGGGGAGAAGGGGAGAGGGGCCTGGGTTCCATGTCAGTCCCCCCTCTCTAGACTGTAAACTTCTGTGGGCAGGGATGTCTGTTTATTGTTGTAGTGGACGCTCCCAAGCGCTTAGTACAGCGTTCTGCACACAGTAAGCGCCCGATAAATACGAAGGAATGAATGAGTGAATGAATCCAGGGGAACCTTCCTGCCATTCCCAGTGCCTGGGGCGCTAAAGGGAGACCCCGAGGGGATCTGCTCTTTGCAGTCGGTCTCGGCCCGCTCGAAGCCCCCATTCCCCGGGGCAGTCCTCGCCCCCCATCCCGTCCCTGCCCTGGGCGGGATTCTGGAGCCACGGCCAGTCTCCTCCCTTCAGGGAAGCCCTCCCCCGCGACCGGTGCGGGCGGAGACCGATTCGCCCCGCACGGGATGGAGAAAAGAGGGAGGCCCGCGAAACCACGTTCACCTCGGCATCGCGTCCTCGTGGACGTGCTCTGGAAGCCGGCCCGGCATTGGCACACGTAGGAGCCCTTGGTGTTGACACACTCGCCCCCACGCAGGGGCTCTGCTCACACTCGTCCACATCTGCAAGAGCCCCATCGGTGGTGAGCCGCGCCCGACGGCAGCTGGCCGGGCTGGCGTGAGCCAGGAAACCGGGCTCCCCATCCGCTCGCCCACAAGGCAGCCCGCCCCGCTGGGCGACCTCCTCTGTGCAAGGGGACAATAACCCGGCCTCTCGGGTCAGATCAGTGAATGCGAATGCGTGGAGTTTGACAAGAACTCAGATTCAAGGCTCCCTGGAGGGCGGGGCGGGTCCCGGAGGGTTGGAAGGGGGAGAAAGGGGCGAAGGGGTCCCGGAGGGCGGTCCCGAAGGTTCGAGGTGGTCCCGGTGAGGGTGTGCGTTTGGTGGTGCCGGGTCCCGGAGGGAGGCGAGGGGCCGGGGGCCACCTACCGATGCATTCGTTGTGGACGTCGACTGGAAGCCCTGTTGCACTCGCAGCGGTAACTGCCGGGGGGGATGCAGTGTCCGTTGGGGCACAGGCCCGGGTAGGCCTTGCAGTAGTCCGTGAGGTTGAACGGCAGCACCACTGCACCGGAAAACCCAGGTCACAGCGCGCCCGCCCTGGTGGGTCCCGAGAAGGGACTCTGGCTCCGAGTCGCCACTGCGGGCCGCGGTCGCCAAGCGTCGTCGTCCCGTCCTCTCCCCGCCCCCATCCCCCCGCGAAGAGCCCCCCACCCCAGCTCCCCTGAGCCCCGTCTCCCGGACCCGCCCCCGCCCCCGCTTCCGCCGGCCCCGCGGCCCCGGTTCTTACCAGGGGGTCTCCGAGAGGGGACGGCAATGTCAGGGGAGGGGTAGAAGCCCGCGGGGAATCCAGGGTAGCTGACTCCGGGGGGGAAGACGCCGGGAGGCAGAGGGGCTTCGGGCCGGACCGGGGGCAGCCCGTGACTCGGGGCGGCGCACAGCTTGCGGAAATCCTCTACAACCGAGCAGCCGCGGGTCAGAACGCCCCCCCCCCTTACCGCCCCCCCCCCAAACGCCCCCACGGTTGCTCCGCCCCGCGCATCCCGCCGCCGAGGCTGGCCGGGAGAGTGGAATCTCTCGTTCGCCATCCGTAAAAGGGACATCCTTTCGGTGCACAGAGGGGACCCAGCACAGTGCGTCGCACCCAGCGGGAGCCCGGCCCTGCGCTCCCCAAGCCACTAGGCGTAGAAGCCAGTAGGGCTTCTTCAGGAGGCATAGACCGGGCTCGGGGCCCTCCATGCCGCACTCCAAGTTCGGGGCCCTCTCGGCCAGACTCCTCGTGCCAGTGAAATCGACTGAAAACCCCGAGACAGGGGCGCTGGCACCTCTTCAAGCCAGAAAGTCCCGCTCCCCGCCCTTCCGGTAGGAGGGCTCATCCCATCGCTCAAGAACCCTCCAATTCTAGGGCTCCACGGACACTTCGGGTACCCCATAGACATGCGGGGGGGCGAGGAGGGACCATGGGGAAGCTCCAGAGAACCCGGATCAGTCAGGACGCCATGGGGCCTTGAGCAGAGGCTAACTGAGCGACATCAGCAGACCAAGACCCCGAGGGCAGGAGGAGGAAGGGGGAAGTGACTGACTAAACCCAGCCTTCAATCGTTCAGCGGGAATGCACCCCGATCCCTCTCCGGGCCCGGGGCCCGGGAACCCGCAGGCTGGGGCCGTCGGTCCGGAGGGGCCGTACCTGTGGCTCGGATCGGACACATCTCCGGGGGGCTGGCGGGGCTCGGGGCCCAGCAGCGGCCCGAGTCACAGCAGCACTGGGTCTTGGACAGGGACTGAGGCAGCTGGCCCGAACAGCGCCCGTGCGCCAGGGAGGAGAAGCAGTTTCCCGGGCGGGCATCTGAGGGAAGACGGGCGCGGCTGAACCCCGCGCCTGCGAACTCGCCCGACCCACGCCGGCTCCCGGGCCATTCTGGCCGCCGCCGGGCCGCAGACAGCCAAACGCCCGTGAGGCCGGCCTGCCCGCGGGCCCGAGGGGGTCCCTGGCCGTCCGTGGGGTTTCTCCGGCCCGCCTGTCCGTTTGTGGGTTTCCCGTAAGGCTGACTGTCGAGGATACCGCCGCACTCACTCCTCCAGCTCCTCCCCTTCCTCCTCCGCGCGGGAGACTCCCCGCCAGAGCACAAACTCATGGTGTATACGGTGTACATTCATACATCCGTGGTCACGGACACGCGCGAGCGCGCACACACACACACACACACACACACACACGACGATGGTCAAGGCTGAATGCGTTCCCAGAACGGTCAAGTCGGGTCAGTTCAGGTCAGATCTAGGTCCCGGCAGTCAGGGTGAGAAGGGCCGGGACAGGCTCCCCTGACTTCCCTCCCATTCCCTCGTTCCCGGACCTCCCCCGGACGTCGAGCAGAGGCCCGACCGTGCATTGCCCCCGAACCTCCGGCCAGCCGTCGCTGCCCCGGCGTTACTTACCGATGCAGCGGGTGCCGTCCGGCGAAGTGTAAAACCCCGAGGGGCACATGCAGAAGTAGCTACTGACGGTGTTGGTGCATTCGCCGCCGCCGCAGACTCCGGGGATGGTGGTGCACTCGTCGATATCTGCCAGGGCACGGGGCTGGGCGGTGAGCCTCGGGGGCACCAGCACCCGGCAGCAAGCAGCGGCGGCGGCGATCCGGACGCCCGCTCAGTCGGTCCCGAGCCTCTCCCGCCTATTCCCTTATTTCGTTCCTCCCCCCGCGCCCGGCCGTCCCCCATCTCTGTCCTCCCCCCGCGCCCGGTCGGCGTCCTTTTTCCCTCCGTCCAGCTGTCCTCTCCCCCACACCCTCACCCCTCCCTCCCGGCCTACCTTCACACTTCTGCGACACTTCGTGGAGCTTGTGCCCCGCCGGACACTTGCACTCGAAGGAGCCGACGGTGTTGATGCATTTGCCCCCCTGGCACAGCCCAGGGATGGCTTGACACTCGTCCACATCTGCGGAGGCAGAGGCAGAGGCCTGCTCTCACCCTCTGGCTCCGGCTCACCCGGTCGCCCGCAGTCGCCAGGACGGTCCCCCAGACCCACTTAACCCAACGGTCCCGGCCCGTTCTGGCTTCGAGACCGGTGAGGGAGGGGGCAATTGCGAGGGCGACGGAGACAGGCTGCGGGCGCAGACCCGGCCCGGCCAGGGCAGGGGCGATGGCACCCCGCGGGCGCCGGACATTCCCTGCCCTGCCCTGCCCTGCCCTGCCCTGCCCTGCCCTGCCCTGCCCTGCCCTGCCAGGCCGCCGGCCAGTCACTGTCAACTGGGCTCCCTCGGGAGGGAAGAGGCTTCATCTGACCGGGAGAGAAACTTTCTGGTTGCCTTCGGCAAACAACGCCCGGCAGGTCCCGCCCCCAGCCCCGTCTGCCGGCTTGCGCCCCAGTTAACCCTTCCGTGGTTCTACTATTACTACCATCGCACGGTGTAGTGGACAGAGCATGGGCCCGGGAGTCAGGAGGTCACGGCTTCTAATCCCAATGGTCTGCTGTGTGACCTTGGGCAAGTCAGTTCACTTCTCTGGGCCTCAGTTACCTCATCTGGAAAATGGGGATTAAGACCGTGAGCCCCACGTGGGACAGGGACTCTGTCCATCTCAATTTGCTTGTATTGTACTGTGTACTAACCACAGTGCTTAGTAATAATAATAATAATAATGTTGGTATTTGTTAAGCGCTTACTATGTGCAGAGCACTGTTCTAAGCGCTGGGGGAGATACAGGGTAATCGGGTTGTCCCACGTGAGGCTCACAGTTAATCCCCATTTTACAGATGAGGGAACTGAGGCACAGAGAAGTTAAGTGACTCGCCCACAGTCACACAGCTGAAAAGTGGCAGAGCCGGGAGTCGAACTCATGACCTCTGACTCCGAAGCCCAGGCTCTTTTCCACTGAGCCACGCTGCTTCCCAGCATGAGTAGGGAACTCCCAGTAGAGTGCCCAGCACGTAAAAAGCGCCTTAATAAATACCATAATAATAATCATCACCACCAATAATAATAATAATTGTGGCATTTATTAAACACTTACTATGTGCCACGCACTCTATGTACTAAGCGGGGGTGAATACAAGCAAATCGGGTTGGACACAGTCCCTGTTCCACATGAGGCTCATGGTCTTAATCCCCATTTTCTAGATGAAGTAACTGAGGCACTGAGAAGTGAAAGTGACTTGCCCAAGGTCATACAGTAGACCAATAGCATAGCCGGGATTAGAACCCAAATCCTTCGACTCCCAGTCCTGTCCGTCGCTTTATCCACTAGCCCGTGCTGCTCTCAAGGCCTAGTGAGGGCGTCTACCTTGACAGGCCCCGCCCCCGACTCCCCCGGGCTGTATAATAATAACAATAATGATGATGGTGATCTGTTAAGCCGCTTACTACGTGTCAAGCACTGTTGTTAACGCTGGGCTAGATACAGGCTCTGTCCTGCAAGGGGCTCACAGCCTTAACCCTCATTTGACAGATGAGGGTACTGAGGGACAAAGAAGCAAAGTGACTTGCCCAAAGTCACACAGCAGACAAGTGGTGGGGCACTTGTCGGAACACCCCGGCAGTCCCCGGCCCCGGCCTCCCCCTCCCCGCGTCTGTACCTTGGCAGGCCCCGGTGCGGATGTTGGGGATGAAGCCTCGGCGGCAGGGGTTCGGCTGAGCGGGGCACATCTCGCAGGGATGGCCCCACGCCCGTCCAACGGTGGCGCAGCACAGGATCTTGGTGCAGACGATGCCGCTCAGCTGGCCCTGGCACATCTGGTTGCTGACCAACGTGAAGCACGGCCCGGTTCGGTAATCTGTCAGAGAGAGAAGGGGGCGGGGGTCCCGTCAGGGCCACCTTCCCCTCCCCCCGCCCCGGGGCCCGGGCCGCGGGAGACGGGGTGGGGGGGGGGGGGGGCCAGGGGCCGTCCACCGTCCATTGATCCCCCGGCGGGAGCATCGTGCTGCAGCTAGAGGCGCTTAAGTTAGGTAAAAGGGGGGACTTCCAGATGGTCCGGGACTGGAATCCTAGATGAGAGGAACTCATGGGTCTGAGTTCCCATGAGACCCTGGACTCAGGACAGAACAGAGGATAAAGACAGGTACCTAAGTGCCCGGGGGGCGGGGCAGGGGGGAGGAGACACAGGGTGTGGGAGGAGTACTTTTGTCTGCTTCCCAAATATCATCTACAGTACTCCGCACACACTAAGAGTTGGGTACAGTGCTCTGTAGACACTAGCAGCAAGGTACAGTGCTCTACACCCGGCAGGGACTCATCGCGGTGCTCAGTATGCAGCTGCTCTTGTTCTGGTCTGGGCTGCTTCTCCCGGGAGGGGTTCTGGGCAACCTGTCCCCTGTGCCAATTTTTGAAACCCAGATTTCTGGAAAATTGTGCTTACAACACTCAGGCCAATTTGATTCCCGTTTGCGGATTTCACTGAGTCTGCAACTCTGTTCTGGACGTTTCAGAGAATGAAACAATGGCCTTTACTGAATGTACCAATTCAATTACTCTATTAAACAGCAAAACTTTCCAAGCGGCTGAGACGTGAGTCATGGAGAGCCTGCAGCTTCGTGTCACCACGGGGCCAGTCTGCAGAGAAAGCCTGGTCCTCAGAGTCCGCCTGGCCAGGGCTCATCTATGGAGGCGGCAGTGTTTCTGGCGAGGGGGCGCAGGTAACTTTGGGAACCCCAAACGCTGGCCCCCATTTGCCCGGCCCACAAGCAGCAGCTCCATGAGGGATCCTCCCGGGGGTCTTGTCATGCCCAGAGCACACAGCCACTGCCAAAGCCAGCCCACGGGCAGAACATGTGTGAAGGGTGCCAGCCCAAGAGAGCCGTCCCTCCAACCCCACCCCAGGGCCGCCTCCATGCTGAGGCAACCCCAGAATGTGAAGACCAAACAAGTTTGTGTGACAATTTTTTAATATGCCGGCAGCTGAATGCCCCTGCCTCCACTTCCCTGGAAGAGAGAACCCAGGCAGCAGCGAGGTCGAAAGGAAAGGAGAATGGGCACAGGTCCGGGGGCTGGGGCACCCCTTCCCTATTTAGTCCTGGCTCTACCCCCTCCCAGCTGGGTAACTTCATGCCGGCCCACCCTCTCTGGGCCTCAATGTCTTCAGGTTTCTGCCCTGGTTATCTTGTATCTCACCATCAGAGTTTAGTACTTGGCACATAGTCACCACCTAACCAATAGCAGCCAAAGTTACTATTTAATTATTATCTGCACAATGGGAAGAATGATCCCGGTCCCTCTCTCTTCCTTAGGACTGCTGTGAGATAAAACAAGATCAGTGACAAGAGGCCAAGACGAAGGCCTGTGCCCTGGTAAATCCTGGAGTCTCCCTGGCTACCTGGCAAGAGACATGGGCAGAAGCCGGCAATCAACTTGCCAGGAGGCCAGTGCCAACTGGACCTGCACTTTCACTGTTCATTCTGGATCTCCTGCCCCTCGAGGGGCTCACGGCATATTCCATTCTGCCTTTCCAGGCATTGAGCTGATGCCAGAAATTCCCAGTGGCTCAGCTGCCCATCTTCTCGGGTCACCCTGGGTCTGGATGCTCCCAGTGAGGGGCCAGAAAAGCTCAAGAGCTTGCTAAGGCCTTTCAGGAGGCCAGGGGCAGGGATGGGACTGGGCTCAGGATGCCTTCCCCTCTAGACTGGAATCTTCTTGTGTCCGTTCATTGTTGTATGGTACTATCCCATGCGCTTAGTATAGGGCTTGCACACCAGTAAAAGCTTAATAAAATGATGATTGAATGAAAAATACGATTGCGGCCCCCAGGCACAACTCCTTCCACTCGCTCCCTCATTGGGCTCACCGGAAAGTCAGTCACACTCTTGTCTGTCTGGGGCCCTGGTGGCTGGTCAGTTCCCAGACCACGCTGGGCCCAGGAAGGGGAAGCCTCAGACTCTTGGCCTCCCTGGCCTGTCCGTTGATTGCTCCCGTGCAGATGGAGCTGGAGGATGAATTGCAGGAAATCATGTGCCCGCAGAAGGCACGCCCGTCCACAGGGGGCCGAGGCCACGGCAACTCAGGATCCCGCTGCATTGGCCTCAGGGTCTGACCCATCCTGCCCCACCTCTCCGGGACAACTTCCCAGATGCTGGAAACAACCTTATCCATGCCCAATTCCTAGGGAAGAGGGACCTACGGTGCCCATGGCGCCCAACTCCCAGGGAAGAGGAGTCTGCAATATCCACAGCACCCAGCTCCCAGGGGAAGAGGACCTTCGGTGCCCATGGCACCTGATTCCCAGGGAAGAGGAGCCCGTGGCTCCAGATTTGTGCCCAGGCACAAAACTTCTGTTCCTGAAGTCCCAGAACCACAAGATTGCAGGGAAGACACAAGGATGTAATTTTCGGCGCTAGACTCTAATTACCGTGAACACTGCTTTTGGCAAAAATTACCAACAGAGCAAGAATCAGGTGGCTGGGATTGAAAGAGTTGGAAAGAGGGAGAAGACAGGAGGGAGGAAAGAGGAGACAAGAGGGAGGAGGGAGGAAAGAGAAAGGTGGCGGGGGGAGGAGGGAGAGGCAGGAAGGAAGAAGCAGGAGGGAGGAGGGAAGAGGGAAAAGGCAGGAGGGAGGAGACAGGAGGCAGAAGGGAGGAAGGAAAAGGGAGGCTCTCATTTTGCTCCGGCTGAGGCTGGAGGACTGAGCTGCAGCCCTCAGCAGGCAGGCCCAGGGGAGAGCTTCCCTGGCCAAGCCCTCTCCCTTCTTCCTGGCGAAAGGCCGGGGAAGTGGGCATGTAGCCCTGCCCTCCATCTCCAGGGCCGCAAGAGCCCAGCAGGTTATTGGAAGCAGCGGCGGGTGGGAGGACGAGGTGGAAAAAGGGAACACGAGTAGGGGACTGGGAGTGGCTGGCATGGCCCTTTGCCGGAAGGACCCCATCCCTGGAGGTCCGCTGTGGTCCCTCGGCCCTGGACTGCTGGGAGACCCCTGGCCGGCCAGGATGGAGAGGGGAGGGGAAGGGAAAGGGATGGAATCCCCAGCGGGGGCAGAGTTGGTCCCTGGACAGGCCCTCGATTGGCTGGGAGTCCAGGTTGGCACCTACTGGTGGTCAGCACGAGGAAGATTTAGGATTTAGTGTCGGGGATCCCAGCTCTCAGAAGACAAGCCCTCGACGAACACTGGCATTAGTGAGCCGCATTGCCCAGTGCTCAGCCCGAGACAACCCGAACCTGAGAAGGGCCAGGGTCAGGCTGGCGCTTTCGCTGCCCGAGACCAGTGAGATGGAGTTTGGGGAGGGGCTGCCACAGACCTCCTGGCAGCCCTCCAACCCCTCCCTCTCCCCCCCGCCTCAGTTACTCAGTTCTGCACCAGTTAGCTACACTTCCTTCCCTTGGGGCCAGGTTCAAGTTCCTAGGTAGCAGCTGGACATCAGGTCAGCACCTGTGGACCTGCAGGAGTGGTCCCTGCTCCACTGCGAACACCCCCTCCCAGGCAGCGTGGCTTAGTGGAAACAGCATGGGCTTGGGAGTCAGAGGTGTGTTCTAATCCCGGCTCCATCACTGGTCTGTTGTGTGACCTTGGGCAAATCACTTAAATTCTCCATGCCGCAGTTACCTCATCTGTAAAATAGGGATTAAGACTGTGAGATCCAAATGGGACAAACTGATTACTTTGTAAGTACAAGGTAACCCTTGTACTTACAAGGTTGTAAGGTTGGGGTTGGAGAGGCAGATTTTTGGAATCATCCTTTAGAGATGGAGAAGCATCGTAGCTTAGTGGAAGAGCACGGGGTTGGGGAGTCAGAGGTCATGGGTTCTAATCCCAGCTCCTCCACTTGTCAGCATGTGACTTTGGGCAAGTCACCTAATTTCTCTGTGCCTCAGTTACCTCATCTGTAAAATGGGGATTAAGACTGTGAGCTCAACGTGGGACAACCTGATCACCTTCTTGTGTCCGTTCTTAGAACAGTGTTTGAGACATAGTAAGCACTTAACAAATACCATCATATTATTACCCCAGGCTGTAGAACAGTGCTTGGCACATAGTACTTAACTTATGCACTTAACAAATACCAACATTATTTTTATTGTTATTATTATTAATAATAATAACTACCAGTGGGCTCACCTTCATTAGGGAGGGAGAATCGACCCGATCTGGGGACAGACAGAATATAGGGTTGACAGAGTCAAGGATCAGGCCAAGATTATGGGTTGAGCGTCAGCGGGAATGGTGATGTTATCTACAGTGATGGAAAAGGTGGAGGAAAGGATTTGGGAAGGAGGATGAAGTTGGACAAGTTGACTTTGAGGCATTGGTGGGGCATCCACAAAGAGATGGGAAGCAGTATAGCCTACTGGAAAGAGCAGGGGCCTGGGCATCAGGGCATCTGGGTTTTAATCCAGACTCTTTCATTGTCTGCTGTGGGACCTCAAGCAAGTCACTTAACTTCTCTGTGCTTCAGATTCCTCCTCTGTAAAATGGGTTTCTATGTTTGTTTTCCCTCCTACTTTGACTGTGAGCCCCATCTGGGACAAGGACTGTGTCCAACCTGACTGACTTTATCTATATGTTTGAGTACTTAGAACAGTGTTTGACACATAGTACCCACTTTAAAATATAATAACGATAATAATAATAAATAATAAAGTCATACTGGAGGCAGGAGGAGATGTGAGATTGCAGAGGAGAAAGGTTGGGGTTGGAGAGGCAGATTTTTGGAATCATCCTTGTAGAGTTGGCTGGTGAAGCTGGGGAAGCCAATGGGAGTGTAAATTAAAGAAGAGAAGAGAGACCCAGGACACAGCCTTGAGGGACACTCCAGAGCCGAGAGGCAGAGAAAGAATGGTGAAAGAGACAGGGAAGGAGCAACCGGATGAGGAGGAGAAGAACCGGGAGAGAGCTGCCTCAGAAAAACCAAGGTCGGATAGTATCTGTAGCGTGTCAGAGCAGCCAGCGAAGGGGCACCTTCACAGACCCGGGGTGGAGGTTGTTTACACCCACTGCCTCCGCTTCCTCTCCTCCACCTCCCTCCTTGACCTTCCACAATCCAGTTTCCGCCTTTCTCACTCCTCAGAGACTGCTCTCTCTCCAAGGTCAACAATGACCTCCTTCTTGCCAAATCTAGCTCCAGACTCTATTCCATCCTAATCCTCCTTGATCTCTCACAGCCCTTGACGCTCTGGACCACCCCCTTCTCCTGGTATCACAATTGGTTTTTCAGATCTAGTTCTCTCCTGATTCTCCTCCCTCCTCTCTCATTGCTCCTTCTCAGCCCACTCACTCACCACCCTCTCCACTCCATACTGTCCAGTCCTCTGCTGTCAGGATCACAGCCTCCCTGGCTCCTCAACGACCTCCAATGGCTGCCCATACAGATCCGCATCAAACAGAAACTCCTGACCATCGGCTCTAAGGAGCTCAATCAGCTCTCTCCCTGCGACCTATCCTCGCTCCTCTTCTGCTACAACCCAGCCCACGCACTTTGCTCCTCTCAAGCCAACCTACTCACTGTGCCTCGGTCTCACCTGCCTCCACTGACCTCTTGCTCACACCATCCCCTCTGCCTGGAACTCCTTCCCCCTTCACAACCAGTACATCATGGCTCTCCCCATCTTCAAAACCCTTCTGAAATCACATCTCCTCCAGGAGCTGCTCCGTGATTAATCTCCCTTCTCTGCTCCTCTCAAACTGCCATTCTGCATAGCCCGGTGGCAAGAGCACGAGGCTTGGGAGTCAGAGGTCGTGGTTCTAATTCTGGCTCTGCCACTTGTCTGCCGTGTGACCTTGGGCAAGCCACTTCACTTCTCTGTGCCTCAGTTACCTCATCTGTAAAAATGGGGATTAAGACTATGAGCATCACATGGGACAACCTGATTGCCTTGCAGCTACCCCAAAGCTTAGTATAGTTCTTGGCACATAGTAAGCGCTTAACAAATACCATAATTATTGTTATTATTGTTATAATTTAAACACTTCATTTATTCATTCATTCAATCATTTATTGAGTGCTTACTGTATGCGTAGCACTGTACTAAGCACTTGGGAGAGTACAATATAACAACAAGTAGACACATTCCTTGCCCACAAGGATCTTACAATCATCTGCTCACCTAAGCCCTTGGATATTTCTATAGCCACTGCTTCCAAAGCACTTACGTTTATATCCTTTACACTTAGTTGCTTCCACTACCTGTTATTTATTTTAGTGTCTGTCTTCTCCACTGTACTGTAAGGTCCTTGAGAACAGGGTCCATGTTTACTAACTCTCTTGTCCCAACCTGAACACCTAGGCCAGTGTTCTGTGCAACAGCAGGTATTCAATACACACTCCTGATCACCTGACTGACTTACTGACGAGGGGCACTGCAGCATGTGTGGGTGTAATTCAAGCAGCTCTGGGGGCAACCGTGCAAGCACATACCCTGGGCTGAGGTACAGCGCCCTGCCCCCACCCCCCCCGCCACCTTGGCCTCCCTGCAGTCGGGCCCAGTGTTGGCTGGGCCGGTCTCTCAGTTCGGGGTGGCCAGGCAGGGCCAACACTGGCCTATAAGGGATCGTCACCTTGGACATGTGGCCAGACTGCGTAGGCAACACTAGGTAGTGTGAGCTGTTTTGACTCTACTCCTACCCACCCCCAACACATCCCCCAAACTCCACTCTATTGGCTGCAAAGCTCTCCATCACCTAGCCCCTTCTTATCACACCTCCCTTTTCTCCTTCTACATCCCAGACAGCACACTCCCCTCCTCTGGTGCCGCTAACCTTCTCACTGTGCCTCGATCTCACCTGTCCCACCATTGACCCCTAGCCCACATCCTATCTCTGGCCTGGAATGCCCTATCTACTAAAATTTGCCAAACAATTACTCTTACCCCCTTCAAAGCCCTACTGAAGGCTCACTTCCACCAGGAGGCCTTCCCAAAGTAGCCCCCCCGCCTCAGATTCCCCTTCCCTCTATGTCACCTCAACTTGCTCCCTGTGTTCTACCACCCTCTCCCTGCCCCCTCCCAACACTTACATACGTATATGTATACATCTATAATTCTGTTTATTTATATTGATGCCTGTTTACTTGTTTTGATGCCTGTCTCCCTTTTTCTAGACTGTGAGTCCAGGGTGGGCAGGGATTGTCTCTCTTTATTGATGAATTGTACTTTCCAAGCACTTAGTACAGGACTCTGCACACAGTAAGCACTCAAGAAATACGATTGAATGAATGAATGAATCCCTTCCCCCATTCTGAGCTGCTCCACTTCCCCCTTTCCAATCCAGTTCAGGCAGTGCTCCACTACCTCTCTAGACCTTTTCCAATGCCATCCTAACAGTGGCACTGGGTAGGGCACTGGGAGCCCTCCCTGTGTATGGAACATGGACCATGGTAAGACAGATACCCGAGTGGCTGCTGACAGCAGGGTTCTGGGGAACTCTCGCTGTGTGTGGAGAATGGACCATAGCAGGGCAGATGCCTAATTGGCTGCTGGAGGCAGGATGCTGGGGAACTCTTGCTGTGTGCAGAGAATGGACCAAAACAGGACAGATGCCCAAGAGGCTGATGGCAGAGATCTGTAAAGGGGAGATCGAAGGTAAGGAGGCCGGGAAGATGCTCTGAAAAGGCAGGGACACCACAAGAGGCTGAGAGCAGGAAGACAGTGGTAGCCAATGGATGAGCCTGGATTAGCATAATTCTCAATTCATCTCTGTCATTCGACCCACATATTCAATGTCATCAAAATTTGATTGGGCTTACCTTCACAACATGGCAAAAATCCACCCTTTCCTCTCCATCCGAACAGCTACTACACTGATCCAAGCACTTATCCTAATCTACCTTGACTACTGCATTAGTCTCCTGGTTGAACCTCCCTGCCTCCTGTCTCTCCTCACTCCAGTCCAAACTTCACTCTGCTGCCAAGATCATCTTTCTAAAACAAGTTCAGTGTACATCTCCCCATTTCTCAGGATCCTTCAGTGGCTGCCCATTCCCCTCCACAATAGATAGGAACTTCTTACCACAGGCTTTAAGGCACTCAATCAGCTCACCTCTTCCCACCATACCTCATGGATTTCCTACTACAACCCAGCCCACACACTTCACTCCTCTAGTGCCAACTCACTCACTGTACCTTGATCTTGTCTATCCACTGACCCCTTGCCCACATCCTCTCTCTGATCCAGAACTCCCTCCCCCTTCATATACAACGTACCCCCGCTCTCCCCACCTTCAAAGCCCTATTAAAATCACATTACTTGAGGTCTTTCCCGACTAATCTCTCATTTTCCCTACTTGCCCTCCCTTTTACATTGCTTATGCAATTGGATCTGTAATAATAATAGCAATTGCGGTATTTGTTAAGCACTATGTGTCAAGCACTGTACTAAGCACTAGGGTTGATACAAAATAATCAGGTCCAACATGGGACTCATAGTGTAAGTAGGAGGGGGAACAGATCTTAAAACCCCATTCTGCAGATGAGGGAACGGGGGAATAGAGAAGTTGTCTTGCCCAGGGTCACATAGCAGACATGGCAGAGTCGGAATTAGAAACCAGATCCTCTGAGTCCTAAGACTGGGTTCTTTCCACTATGATGCTTTTCTATGTACATATCTTGAACTCTGCCATTTCCCCTTTCTGTAATTTATTTTAATGTCTGTTTTCCCCTCGAGACTGTAAGCTCCTTGTGGGCTGGGAACATGTCTATTAAGTTTAGGTTTTTTTTATGGTATTTGTTAAGTACAGAGTGTTGAAGTAGATACAAAATAATCAAGTTGGACACAATCTCTGTCCCATTTAGGGCTCACAGTCCTAATCCTCATTTTACAGATGAGATAGCTGAGGCACAGAGAAGCTAAGTGACTCGCCCAAGGTTACACAGCAGACAAGTGGCGGAGTCAGGATTCGAACCTATGCTCTTTCCACTAGGCCACACTGCTTCTACTGTACTGTATTTTCTATTCTATTGAATACTCCCAAGCTCTTAGAACAATGCTTGGCACACTGTAAGGGCTCAATAAATAAATACCATTGATTGATTGGAAACTCCAGTATCCTTTTGGCCCAGCCCACAGTCCTGCTGCTAGTAAATCCAGCTAGGAAGGAAGGGTTTGCTCTCAGAAAAACCCTCAAGAGTAGCCAGGGTCTCCGCAGCACAGTCGTACTGCCCCCCACCCCACCCCCTGCGGGCTGGCCCACACCACTCCTGGCCTTGCCACCACGCCAGCCACCCCAGCCCTACACTGGGAAGTGCCCATCTTGGGGACAGGGTGAAGGTGAAAGGTGAACTGCTTCACCTTCACCCTCATTCCCCTGCCCACCTGCCCAGAAGAGGCTGATGTGACCCTGTCACAGGAGCCAAGCCTGGGAGAAATCTGTCCAGGTGCATGGGGAAGCTGGCCAGAGCCCTGCTTGATGGAGACTTGAGCTGATCCCACAAGGGGCTTAGCCACCTAGCTGCTCCCCAGGACAGCATCGGCAGGGTTTGTGGGCCCTGAGCAAGTGCCAAGAGGGTGCCCAAGGCATAGAGAACAGCACAGAGGCCCTAATGCAGCACCCTGAGACGCTCTAGGGGCCCAAGATCATGGTTGGGATCTTGATACAGTACAGTAGAAGCAGTCTGGAAGCTTGTCCCGGGAAAGGTCCCAGGAGGGTTCTGGGAAGGAGGTCCTGGGAGGGGCAGATATCCCCTTGGGCTTCATGCCCCTCTTGGACGAACCCCGCCCCATGGCAAGAGGTGCCCGGGCCTCTTGGGATGGGTGTGACTTAGGGCCTGGAGAGCTGGGGCATCTGGTCTGCTGGCTACTAGTATCTATCCAGCTGCTAGCTAGAAGCATCTACACTGCCTGTAGCTGGAAATATCTACTCTACCATTAGTTGTAAGTGTCTACAGGTCCACTACTTGGAAGGGATCACACTTCTATTAGCTCCAAGCCTCTAAACTAGCACTAAGTGGAAAGGTCTATAGTGTTTCTAGGGGGAAGTGTCTACAGTGTTGCTAGCTGGAAGCATCTCAACTGCCACTAGCTGGAGGGGTCTACTGTCTGGTAGCTGGAAGGGTCTACACTGTCTTTAGCCACAAGCATCTACTACCAGCCCCTAGCATCTGGAAAGGTCTACACTCCCAAACTCCAGCACCTCCACCTGGCAGAAACAGACACGTGTCCTTGAGCCTGTGCTACGGTGGCCGGGCAGGTGTCCCGAGTATCAATCAGGACCGAAGGTAGAGGGACTACAGGCTCTGCCCAAGCCTCTGGCTCTCTCTGCCCCCTCCCCCTCCCCTCCCCGGCTTCCCCGGCCCCCTGGCTCCCCCGCGGCTGGGAACAAGGTTCCCCCAGGAGCACATTCCTGCCGGAAACTCAGGCGGAATCAATCAGGCGACTAACAAGCTTTCCAAGCCAGCAGGGCCCTGGCCGGCACAACCCAGTTCACCCCCACCAGCCAAGTCGCCTCTGACTTGCATCGGTCACCGCTCCTGTCCCACAGTGGGACTTCAGGAGCTGAACCCCATGAGGCCCAAAACGCTCCCCTCACCACTGTGGCCAGCGGGGCCCTCAGGGAAGGACCCCGGCTGCTGGAGGAAGGGCTGGAGGAAGAGGGCAGTGGCTTTCCTGGCTGGGTTTCACCAGGCCCCATGGCCATGTCCTCATCTGTTTATGGCTTCATCAGACTCAGCATAGCGCCTCAGCATAGCGCTCTGCACACAGTGGAAGCCTGACACAGCACTCTACACACAACGAACGTCTGGATCCAGTGCTCTGCACACAGTGGACATCCAGCACAGCGCTCGGCAGCCAGTGGGTGCCCAGCACAGAACCCTGTACAAGTGAACCCCTGGCACAGTGCTCTACACAGTGGATGCTTGACATAATGTGTTACACATAATGAGTACCGGCCACAGCACTCTGCACAAAGTGGAAGCCTAGCACAATGCTCTGCACACAGTGGGTGTCCACTACAGTGTCTGCCCCCAGTGGGAGCCCGGCACAGTGCTCTATACACAATGGGATCCTGGCACAACGCTCTGGCAACCTGGCACTACACTCTGCCCACGTGTGAGGCTGTCAACACTGGCAACATTGATGTCTGGGGAAACAGGGTCTCCCCGTGCCCCAGCGGCTCCTGGCCATCCACAGGGCAGCCTGGCATCCCAGCATCAGCAGGAAGCTGACCCACCTCTCCCTGCTGATGAGCGAGCCGGGTGAGGCTGTCGGAAGCCGCTTGGGATCCTGGCCCTGGCCCCCAGCTCTCAGCACAGCCCAGCCCCAGGAGTCTGAAAGTGTCCGCAAGACCCCACACCAGGGTGACTCGGATATGCCATCTCTAACCAGTCCCACACCCTTTCCCAAGCCACACCCCCTCCCTGCTCCCCAGCCCCCACCCGGACACCCACAGGTACACGCACAAACCCAGCCACACACTAACCCACTGATACACACCAACCTAGACACCCACGGACAGGCACACGTTGCACACGGTAAGCGCTCGATAAATATGATTAATAATTAATAATAATTCAACCCCGCCCCCACACCTCCCACGGACACTTGTATAGGCATTCACTAACACTATCCTCCGGACTACCGGGTCCTTTCCCCCTTCCTCCCCGACACATACAAACATCTACTAGCAGTGACCTACAAGTCCTCTGACCCCGGCCGTGCGCGCACACACACGCACACAGACATCTCCTAATAGAGACCTCCAGATCCTCCCACCACCCGCTCGCACACACACATACCCGCTCACACTAACACAGGCATCTAATAGTGACCTCCTTTCCGCCTCTCTCTTTCTCAGGCACGCACAAATACGCTCATATCCAGGCCCCCCCACTCAGGCCGCCCCTGCGTCTCCGTGGTTTCTCCCGAAGAACAATGACCCCAGAAACGGATCGTGACGTCAGGGCTTCCCGCCCCGCCACTGAGGTCGGCCTCCGGTCTGCGATTAGAGAGGAACCAGCGACCAAACGGCCTGGTTTCCTCGCAGTGACCCTCGCCTGGCCGCGGCCCGCCCGGAGCTCCCCGGGCGCCGTCGTGGCCCACACGTGCGCTCCGCTCCGGGGAACCGGGATCCAGGCACCCGCCACATTGGGCACCGTGGCGCCGGGCCGGGAGCCGTGGGAACAGCCCACTGACCCCTCAGCTGGGCCACGGGACCGCTGCGGGACTGCCGCGGGCAAACGCGCCGTCGAGTGCATCTCAGCCCTGCGCTCCGGGGGAGAGAGGGGGGTCCCTGCCCTCCCCGAGAATGGCTGCGCGCTCTGGGAGTTCCTGCGCTCCCAGACGGGGGTGGTCCCTGCAGACCCCCGGTGGCCACCGCCATCCCCCGGAGTCCCTGCGCGGGGCCGCCCGCACCGTGCAGGCTCCCCACCCCCACCCCCCGCCCTGCGCGAGGGTTCCCTCCCCTTTCCACCGGCACCGGGTGCGCGCGCCCGCGCAGCGCTCAGGACAGCTGCTTCTGGGAGTCTCAGAGTTTTTGATTCAAGTTTTGGTCCCGAACCAACAACTTTATCTAATGCATACTTCGCGTTTGAGTCTTTGTTGAATCAGAGTTTAATAGAGCAGCTGAATATTTTAAACTCTTGGGGAGGCGCACACCGTCAAACCATCAATTTCTCCCCGACAGATTCGGCATTCCTGGGCGCTGCGCATTCGTTCAGTCATTAGTCACCGGGTCGGGGCGGGCGCGGGCCTCCGCCCTGTGGACCGGCGGGACGGGGCCGGGCGGGGGGCGGGGGGCGATGAGGAGCGGGGCGGGAGGCGATTCTTACCGAGGAAACTGCAAGGGCTCCGCCGGATTTACCCCGCCCTGCTCTGAGCGCCCCCGCGCAGGCCCGGGGCTTCCACTCGAGCACGGGCCTGGCCCGGACCCAACACGATGGGATGGGCAAGACCCACCGCTTTGCCTCTAACTGGGTCCAGCCGGGCAACCGCAGGCTAACCTCGCTCACCTTCTCTACCGGCACTTTTTCTCAATGCCTCCTATAGCCCAAACGCGACTCATTTACGTGACCCTCCGAGCCCCCCCAAAACCGTTGCGTCCACGACTCCCCACTCCTCAAGAACCTCCAGGGGTTGCCCATCCACCTCCGCATCAAACAGGAACCCCTCACCATTGATCTGAAGGCACTCGATCAGGGCGCTTCCTCCTACGTTCCCTCACGGATTTCCTACTACAATCCAGCCTGCACACTTCTCTCCTCTAACGCCAACCTACTCACTGTACCTCGATCTCGTCTATTTCGCTACCGACCCCTCGCCCCTCGACAACCTGCCTCTGGCCTGGAACTCCCTTCCTCTTCATATCCGACAGGCCACCAGTCTCCCCATCTTCAAAGCCTTTATTAAAATCGCACTTCCTCCAAGAGGTCTTCCCCGACTAAGCCTTCATCTCCTTTACTCTCTTGCCCTGCTGCATCACTTCTGCGCTTCTGTGCTGTGGGCAGAGCGCTGTCCTATGCGCCTGCTGTACGCTGGGCGCCGTGCTGGCGGCTGCTATGTGAGGAACACTGTGCTGGGAGCCTCCTGTGCTGGACAGGGCGCCTGCTGGTCGTCTATTGAGTGCAGAGCGCTGGATTGGGGGCGGTTGACACGGTCCATCAGGAAGCTCCCGGAGCCAGCCGGGGGATGACAGATTGGGCCCTTTTTCCCAGGCTCCTGTGGACGGTCCGCTTCCTGGGGATCGGGATTCCCTTCCCAAAAGTGTCCCGAGACCTTCTCCCCACCCCCACGAGCTGTGCTACTCTCTGGCGTGGTTCTAAATTGTGGGACCCCGGCCTGCAGGCCCTGAGCCCTCTCTGTGGCCGCCGGGCTTGGGGCTGAGGGCCCGGAGAGTCCGTTCACTCAGTTTCGGGGGGGCGGGGGGAAGCGCTTCAGGGTTCTTAGAATCTGAATCCTGCATTAAGACGGAGTCGCTGACCAGCTCACACAGCTTGGAGCCGAACGTGGGGGCGAGGTTGGGGCCTGAGGGCCGGGGACTGGGGCAGAGGCACCCAGGGTAGGATGAGTGCAAGGATGGGGGCCGAGGGCCCGGGGGTGGAAGGGGGCGAAGGCAGGGATGGGGGCGAGGATGGAAGCTGAAGGTCAGGGAGCGGAGGTGAGGGCACCGAGGACAGGGTGGATGAGGGCCGAGGGCCGAGTGGGTGCAAGGAGAGGGGGTCGAGGGCCGAAGGAAGGGTGGGGCTGGGGATGTGGGACTAGAGTCAGGGGGTGAGGGTCGGAGGAGCCGAATAGAGTGACACACGGGACGCAGGCGGGGCAGGGCCCTCCACGGCTCCAGATCATCCATCCTGCAAGGGGGAGGGGGCCAAAAGATCCAGCCCACCCCTCCCTTCTCTCCCTCGAGCCCAGGGGACCACCCACCCCGAGATCAGACATCTCAGCGTATGTGGAGCCTGACGTCATTCCCATGGGGGGGGGGGAACGGGGGGGGGGAGCGATGTAAGCATGTCAGGGCCTTGAAGGCAGGGAACATCGTGTCACATGGCTATTCTGTACTCCTCAAGCGCCTAGTACAGTGCCCCACCCCCGTGGCGCTAAATAAACGCTCCCATCTCTACTGTGCAGCCCGGAACAAGAGTGGAGCCAGAGGGGTTTAGGCAGTTTAGTGGAGAAGTGCCCATACAGCGTCAATGGGGGACAGTCAGGGCTCGGGGGGCGGTGGGGGGAATCAGGGTTGGGAGGAGAGTCAGGGCTTGGGTGAAAAGTCAGGGTTTGGGGGAGGGACAGTCAGAACTCGAGGGGAGAGTCAAGGTTTGCGGGGACAGGGGAACAGAGCTCAGGGAGGTAGTCTGAGCTCAGGGGGACAGTCTGAACTCGGGGAGACAGTAAGAACTCGCGGGCAAATTCAGAGATCGACGAGGAAAGTCAGGGTTTGTGGGGAGAGTCAGGGCTCGGGCCCCAAAACCGGACCAAAGTGGCCTGGGAGGTGAGTTCTCAAGGTGAGAAGGCCCAGACTCTCCCTCAAGTCCCAGGCCCACCCCCACGTTGGAGCGGACTCAGGACGAAACTCCCCAGTTACGGCCACCTCTGCGGCGCCCCCATCCCTCACCCTTGCCCCCCCTCTCTCACACTCCTCGGGGAGGTTGAAGGGCGATGATTGGTTGTTAACAGTCCTCGCAACGCCCACTTTACAGTTGTGCCAGTTGAGGCCGTGAGAGTTGAAATGGGTTTGCTTCGCAGATTAGGCCGGTTCGGGGTAAAGTCCCAGGTAGAGCCCAGGTTTAGGGCCTTGCTCACAGACAGCCAGTCCCGGACTGCGGGGAGTGGGCAGGGCCAGGGCCGTGAGGTTAGAGGTGTTGGGTTTGAGGGGGGTGGGGGCGGGGATCTGGGGGCTTAGTATGAGGTGTGCAGGGATGGGCTGGGTTGGGACTGTGGGGTCAGGGAGTTGAGGGGAAAGGGGGAAGGCTGGGTTTGAGGGGCGTGGGCTGGATGGTGGGGTCAGGGGTCGGGGTGCTGAGAGGTATGGGGGAAGGCTGAGTCTGAGGGGGGTGGGGGAGGGCTGGGCCTGGACCGTGAGGTCAGATTGGGTTTGCACTATGCTGTTGGGGGGCTGGGGGCTACATCCGAGGGGCACGAGGGTCGGTGGGGGCGGGTTGGGCCCGGACTACGGTGTCGGGGGACCAGGGGATCGATCTGAGAGGTGAGGGGATGGGCGGGGCGGGGGCTGTGGGTTTAGTATGAGGGGTGCCGGAGTGGGTTAGGTTGGGGCTGTGGAGTCGGGGGACTGTGGGGAGTGCGGGGGGTAAACTGGCCGGGGACTGCAGAATGGGAGTGGCCGGGACCTAGGTGGGGAATGGGGGAGGGGGGAGGCGGGTCTGCGGGGGCAGAAGGGGGGGAATACCCGAGGCATGAGGGCAGGGTCAAGGGTGACCCTCCGTTCCCGGCCCCAGCTGGCCGGCCCAGGGCTGTGACGGGTCTGGCTGCCCGGCGCTGAGCCGACAGCTCGACAGCTCGTGTGTGGGGAGACTGGGCCGGAATTGGGCGGCAGCCGGGGAGGAGGGGAGGAGGAGCGGAGGGGGAGGGGGGCTGCGGGGAGGGACGGGGGAGGAGGGGGCCTGGGGGAAGGGCGGGGGGCCGGAGCCTGCAGCCAAGGCTGGAGGAGGACGGATGAGCTGGGGAAACACTCGCTTGGGCCCCTTGGGCGGCTGCCTAGGCAGGCGGAGAAAGAGTTTTCGTTCCCACCCTGCCTGGAGACTTCTCAACCTCACATCTTCCTTCAATTTGCTTTCTGCTCCCCCGGCCCCTCCCTGCCCAGCTCTCTCCACCCTTCCCTTTCCTTCTCCCTCTCTTTCTCTCTCTATGCCTCAGACACACTCCCCTAACACCAATACACACACACACACACACACACACACAGGCGCGCACACCCATACCCCACTCCCACTCCCGTCCTCCCCCCCCGCCCCCAGAGGTCCCATCCGCCACTCTGCCATCGGGCCAGCTCCGCCAGAGCCACCAATGGAGGGTCGCCCTGGGGGGTTCCCACCTCCCCTTGATGCTGCCGGGGTGGGGCCGGGGGCCGGGACCTGTCCCGTCCTCCCTAATCCGCTGTGCCTTGGTGGGCGAGGTGGGGGCCAGGTGTCAGATCCCGCAGACGAAGGGAAGTCCCGGGATGCACCGTTCCTGGGGCAGGGACAGAAAGCCAGGAGTCACCCTCCACCAACCGCAGGGGAGCCTTGTACGAAACTCCGGATTGCACCAACTCAGCTGACTTTGGGTCTGTGCCCGCGGCGTCCAGTGCAGCCCCTTGCCCCCGGCGGGTCTCCTATTCAATGCCCTGCAGGTCATAAATTCTCTGCACACAGTGGACACCCAGTTCAGTGGTCTGCCCACAGGCGCTCAGTGCGGTGCTCTGCACCCAGCAGGCCCCAGGCCCTCCCGGCAGGAGCACTTGGGGTTTTTCCCGACCCCAGTCCTCTCCACTCCTCTAGCTTGCTGCTCCCCTTCGGCACCGAAGCTTCAGGAAAATGCCAGGCCCAGGTGGGTGGACATCAGGAAGAACCCAGGGCCATAAGCACCCCCCACCCCCCCTCCCGCCGCTGCAGGCATTGGGCTGTTCCTAGGCCAATCAGGAGGCGGCATGAAGTAACAGTCTCAAGGCCAAATTGCCCCCCTGCCCGGCCTCAACCTACCTCCCCTTTTTCAACCGCATCTGCTTCCCGCGGGGGCTCCGGCTCTGCTCTGCTCAGCTCAGCCGGGGACCGCGGCCTCCGGGAGCGGGAGGACGTGGGGGCCGAGGGTCGGGGGGTGGGGGTCGCCTTTGAGACCTACGACTCCCTAGGCCGGACACACTGTCCTGACGGGAGGATGGCAGAGCCTGCCAGCCAATGCATTTTTTTTACTGAGTGCCTACTGTACGCAGGGTATTGTATCGAGCCTTGGGAAGAGGAATCAGCAGATGTGCCCCCTGCCCCGCGGGAGCTATAGGCTAGACAGACGCCCTGGGCAGGGCTGGGCCTGCGGCTCCAGGTGGGCATGAGGGATGATGTGAGTGGGCGGGGGGGAGGGAGCGACGACACAGGGCAGCACGAGGGGACGCGGGAGGGCACGGGAGGCTGCGGGCAAGTCCGGAGAGACACAGGTAAGGACGGGGCGGCTGTGAACATGGACAGAAGACGTGCGGACACCGGCGGGCCCGGGGGCCGGCGTTAACCCTCGCTGGACGCGATCCCTGCTGCCCGAATCGAAGCGGATCAGACCCTCCCACGTCCGACCATGACAAAGCCGCCTCCCGCAGCTCCCAAGATGCTCGCACTCCGGTACTATCCGGTCTCTATAAAGGTGACGATTCCCCCTGCCCGGGCTGCGTGATTTACGGATGGCCGAACGGTCGCTCCTTATAGGCCTCAGAGCCCTAGAGGGGGGAGCACCACCCCCATCCCCTCCGGCGGCGCCCCCCTCTCCCCCAACAACAGCCACGTTAGCAGGACTCGCTACACGACAAGCAGACAGTTACACAACCCCAGAAACGAAATGTCTGTGTCAACACTCGGGTTTTTGGAAGGCTGCTGGGAAATCAAGTTTATCCAACGCCTGCCAGCTCCCAGCTGCTGCAACGCTCCTCCGAATGCAGCGGAGTCCGGCCCCTCCCTCCAGCACGCAGGGCTGCGCTTTCCGTGCGGCCGCGGGGAGGGCCATCGGGGCGGCCACCCGAGGAGGGGACAGCGGGGGCAGGGTCTCCAGGAGGGGCAGTGGGGGTGGGGCTCAGAGGCCGCGGGGCGGGGAGGGGGTGGGGGGGGCGCAGCCCCACTCTCCCCCCGTCGGTGGAGCCCGGTTTCTGGTGGCGGGGGGGTGGGGGGTTTCTTCGGCAAGAAAAGATTCTGAGAAAGTTTGTTCGGGATCCCGCCCCTCCCACGGAGGGCAGCCGTTCCAGGGCCCTGGACCCTGGCCACACGCAGTTTAACTTCGCTTCAAGGTTCCCGATGCCAGCACGGGTCAGAACCAATACCCGGGACTGTGCTCTGCACATAACAGGCACGAGTGTACAGCACTCCATACGGAGCAGGGGCTCAGTACAGCGCTCTTTGCAGACTAAGTATCCAGTACGGTGCTTTGACACAATAGGCCTCCGGTATAGTGCCTGAACACAGGAGGCACCCAGTACAGTTCTCTGCACTCAGTAGGTGCCCAGTATAGCTCTCCCGACACAGTAGGTACCGAGTAGCACGACCTATACCCATAAGGTGTCCAGTAGAGTGAAGAGACATTCAAGAACTGCTGTGCGCTACAACTGTTTTCTTCAGGCACTTGGAAAGAAGTTCATGATTATGACTCGTTTTGCAGATTCGGCACAGAGCTTGGGCTGGCAATAAGTTATGGACCAGCCTATACCCGGGAAACCCTACACACAAAACAAGGACTGTCACCAGCACCAGAAAGCTGATTCATGACACTGGATTCGACTTCCTAGGTAGAACACTATCAAACAACGCAAGGACATGCAAAGAAGCAAAAAAAACAGGACCAAGAAGGCTGGTGCAACTGTTGTTAGCTGGACAGACTGTAGACTAGATGGAGACTAGGCTCTAAACTCGTCCTCCAGACTGAAATCTCACTGTGGGCAGGCCACGTGTCTGCTAACTCTGTTGTACTGTACTCTCCCAAGAACTTAGTACAGTGCTGTGCATACAGTGAGCGCTCAATAAATACGACTGATGATGAGGATGATGGTGATGACGACAGCCAGACAGATACAGACATGGTGGCAACAAGGCATCAGGCTCTGTGCCAAGTTGCAGGTCTACACAGCTGTTGGGGTGCCCACCCACTAGGCCTTGGAGTAGCCTCCCAGCACCCCCTACAGCCCTCTCAGCACCACATCCCCAACCCCGAGGTGGCAGGCACAGCGGGTCACCAGCACCTCGGCTCCCACACTCGAGGCCGCGCAGGGTCACCGAGCAGTGACCGCAGGAGAGCCAAACAGCCGCGGTTCGTGAACTGAGATGGAACACAATCAAGCTGGGGGGCAGGGCCGACGGTGCACAGACCCAGAAATGCCCAAGATCCAACCGGGCAGGGGGCGGGGGCAGGGCCGCGGGCACTCACCTCGCTCACACTGGGGTCCGGTGAAGCCGTACGTGCAGGCGCAGCGGTTCGGGGCCACGCACCTCCCACCGTTCAGACAGCCACTCTCACACACAGCTGCAGGAGACAGGGAATGGTCAGGGAGCACCCCGAGGCAGAGCCAGGGACTCCCCTGGGACCCCAGGACCGCAGGATGAGGGCAGCAGGTTGGGTCCCCGGGGCCTTTGGGATTCCTGGGAGCCTTTGGTCTTGGTCTCCCCTGTCCGTGCCCAGGATCGGTTGCAGGGCTGGCAGTGGGGTAGGAGGGCAGGGTGGAGGGGGCGCAGTTGTGGGGACAGTGGTTGTAGGTTCACCAGTTGTAGGGGCGGGATGGGGCAGCACGGTCGGGGGTAGGGTCAAGGAGGCAGGGTTCGGAATGGGGGGTTAGGGAAGGGACCAGGATCGGGGGTGAGTTTCAGGTGGCATGGTAAGGAGGGGGTCAGGATGAGGGGCCTGGATCGGAGGGCGGGGTTGGGGAGGCACAGTCTGGGGGTGAGGGGAGACCCCTTGAGGAGCTGCCCGGACTCAGGGCCCCCAAGCCAGCAGTGCACAACCAGTGTAAGGGGGCAGGGAAGTCTGGGCCCGGTAGCTCAGCCTGGTGGGGGCGGGGGCTCCTTACGCTGTCCACAGTGGGGTCCCGTGTAGCCCTTCTGGCACAAGCAGTGGTCGTTGCTGCAGCTGCCACCGTTCATGCACCGCACGTTGCAGTGCTGGACTGAAAGGGGACAAAAGAAAGAGCAGCTTCGGTCACCATTCTCACTGGGGCTGGTGAGGAGGGGGTCCGGGAGTCGGAGGGCCGGGGATCGGGGAGTTGGGGGGACCAAGAGTCGGGAGGGCTAGGCACTTGGGGGAGATTGGCGTGCTGACCCTAGGCTGGGGCCCCAGGGCGTTTAGGGGGTCAAGCAGGGCACATCAGCCTCTGGCAGCTCCGGGGGGAGGTCTCTCAGCATGAGGATGAAGAGGGAGCTGCCCAAGGATGTCTCCTGGTCCCCGGGAGCTGCGGTAACCCACCCATCTGGCCACCTGAGGTGGATCCTGCTAGGAGTCCCTGCCCGGGGGAGAGCATAGTTTGCCGGCCAGGGCCAGCCACTGGGGAGACTCACTGCTCCCCAACCCTGCACAGGAGTGCTTACCACTGTGCTCTGCTCACAACAGGTGCCTAGTGCAGTGTTCTCATCATCCTCATCCTCACCGTCAATGGTATACTATTGAACGCATACTCTGTGCAGGGCACTGTACTAAGCGCTTGGGAGAGTACAGTACAACAGAGCTGATAGCCACCTTCCCTACCCACGATGAGTTTACAGTCTAGAGACTGTAGGTGAGCGGTACAACGCTGTGCCCACAGTAGATTCCTGGTTCATCACTCTGCACAGAGTATGTGCCTGGTCCAGGGCACTGCTCTCAGAGGGCACCTAGCAGAGCACTCTGTTCACAGTGGGGGCCCAGTACACACCGAGAATGATGAAAGCATAAATCAGGGCTTTCCCCGCACAGGAAAATGTTTATAATGTTCGGCACACTTAGACCATAGAAGTTGTACTCTATTTCCCCTGTCTCAAGTGTCTGTGCCCTCGGAGGTGGTGCCAGAGTGCAGACTGGGGCTGGGGGAGGGGCAGGCCCTATCCTGAGTCGCAGCTGCAGCCACAGCCTCCGAGTTCCTGTCGATTGTGAAGTTCCCCTCAGCTCTCCCCTCAGCTCTCCCGAACAGAAGAACGGGGGAGCCAGGAAATGAGCTCACCGGCCAGCGGGGCCGGGGCTCGGATCCCACACTGATTTCAGTGAGCCCAGCCCCGCCCAGACCAGAGAAAGTCCCCGCCAGGCCCGCGGGCTGCGGGAGGGAAGGGAAACCCGACCCGCTGCAGCGTCTGCCCCGGGGCACGGCTGGGCCTGCGTCCCACCCGAGTGACCGATGGCCAGCTGCCCACTGCTCTCCCTGCTGCCCTCCAGTGACCCAGCACAGACCCTCTGTTACTCTTGATTCTGCCTCAGTGACCCAGCATGGACCATCCAACACCCCTGACTCTCCCCTCACCATCTCTGACTCTCCCCCAGAATGGACCATCCGAAGTCCCTGACTTTCCCCTCTCCATCATTGACTCGCTCCCACAGTGACCTTCCTCAGACCCCCGAGCTCGATCCCCTGACCTGCCGCCCTGACTCCACTGTGGAGATGGTCAACTGGGCTGGGCTGGGTGGGCTGGGGGGAGTGATGTGCTCTCTGCAGGGAGGGGGTAGGTGGGCAGGAACTGTACTTACTGGATCTTGAGCCGCAAGATGGTGATATCTGCCCAGTCGGGCAGGTGCACATGTTTGGCCGGGAGCAAAATCCGTCCCCACAGGAATGCCGACAGATAGCTGAAATGACAGGAACCAGGCTGTGCTGACCACTTTACTTTCAGCCTTGTCTCCACTCCTTCAGCTACTAGCTGGGCTCTGTTACTCCCCTGATGTCTCACGGGGGCAATCTCCCTCCCCAGATAATCCGGAGTTCTCACCCTAGACCGGGCATCCCAGGACACCAGAGGTCCCTGGACTGGACTGTCCAGGGTGCCAGAGGTGACCAGGCTGGGTCGTCTAGGGTACTAGAGACCAGGGTGGACTTTTCAGGGCACGAGAGGTCACCAGGCTTTAGCTGAGTAGCCCATGAGGTTCCAGCTTTGCATACCCCAAGGTGCTCATCCACCAGTAAAGTCACTATGATGCCCTCTCTGGGCCAAATGGGGTCACCAGCCTGCACCCTGGAAGAAGCTAGACAGCCCAAAGGTTCTCTCACCCAAACTCTCAGGGGTTCCCACCAGGCAGGACTGTCTGAGGAAATCTGTGGCAGAAAACTTTTCTCCTGTGGGCCCTCTCTGACCCAAGTGGCCTGGACCCAACCACCCTGGTCATCATGCCCATTGGGGGGATGCCGTGTGGGCAGGGGTGTTGCCAGATCCTGAACCATAGTTGGCTCGGACTGTGAGGGACCAACCATTCCGGGCTTCTCCAACCATCCAGGTTGGCCCCAGGCTTTCTCCCCCTGCGGCCACTGAGGAACGAGGTGCAGAGACCAGGCCGGTTGAGGGCAGTGAGACCATATAGACTACTCAGCCCCCTCAGGTAGCAACTGTCGATAACACTGATTCCTGGGCCAATCAGGAATCTCTCAACGAACAGCTCCGAACCAGGAACTAGATGGGGCCTGTTTTCAGAAATGGGACTAGGGTTTGGAGGTTGGTTGGTGGAGATTTGAAGGGGAATTTGGGATTGAGGGAGAATTTGGGGCAGGGTTTGGGGTTTGGAGGAGGATTTGGGGGGACAGTTGGGAGGAAGGTCTGGGGGAGGATTTGAGGGAAGTTGTGTTTTCCCAGGGCCTCCTGGGTCCATGGATGCTGACAACTTCAGGGAAGGGTCTCCAGTCGGTTTTGCAGGGAACTGGGAAACAACCCTGTCCACTCTCCCCAGTCCCACCCCGCACTCCACAGCCTCACCCCGTCCTCCGTGGCCCCATTGCCGCCATCCCCTTCCCCTCCTCCCCACCCTCACTTACGGACAATGCACTGGTTTCCACCGGGCAAGGTTTTCCATCCAGGACAGCAGTAGGCATTGAAACGGGATCCACACACGTTGGGCCTGGAACAAGAGGAGAGTGGCCCATCAGTGCCCTGCCTGACCCCCAGCCCTAGAGCCGCGGTCGGCCTCAGCACCCAATCCTGCCAGAGTAGTGTCTAGTGGAAAGATGGAGTCGGAGGATCTGGGTCCTAATCTCAGCTTCACCTCTCGCCTGCTATATGACCTTGGGGAAATTACTTAGCTTCTCTGGGCCTCGGTTTCCTCATCTCTAAAATGGGGATTCAATATCCGTTATCTCTCCTACATCAGCTTTGAACCATATGTGGAACAGGGACTGTGTCCGACCTGATTATCTTGTATCTATCACAGCTCTTAGTACAGTGCTTGGTACATAGTAAGTACTAAATAAATACCTTCCCCAGAGGTGGGCTGAGTCTCCCCAGGCCCCCGGAACGGTTCCAGCAATACTTAACAGCAGTTAGAGGTAGATTAGGGTTAGGGTGAGGGTTGGGCGGGGGAGGGGGAGCAAACAATGTGCGGAAATGGCCTGGGCTGGGGTTCCTTCATGGCTGCCATTGGGGGCCGCCTGTGGAGAAGCAGCCTGGATTGGGGCTCCCTCATGGCCAAGCCTGCCATCGTTTCCCCTGCTCACTCCCTCAGACCACGTGGCTGGAATGTGAACTCTGCCTTTAGTCAGTCAAATGAAAGTCCGAACACGCAAATATTCTTTAGTGGAGTTCGGAGACCCATCCGGATGGGCTCTGAGGGCTAAGGCCTGGTGCGGGAAAAGGTCTCTGGGTCTCGCTGCGAATTGCCGCCCCCTCGGAGCTGGCCTGGGGCTCTGTCTCCCTCCACTCCCCAATGCCCCTCCCCCCACTCTGAGGCCCGCCGAGGAGCAGATGCTCTGGGGCTGGCCCGAAAGGGGCCTCGGGCTGGAGACGTTTCCCTCCAGCAAACGTTGACCCGACAAAAGGGCCATGGTGACGACGCGGTGAAGGGCACGAATGGAGGACACGGGTCGAGGTTGGGGGCAGCACGGAGGGGGTCAGGGCCAACCCAGCTTTCCCGCAGTGGTTCCCCTGGCCGGCCGAGCGGGGGTGGCGGGCGGCTGCGGGGAAGGAGCAGAAGAATGTGCAGTGGGCCGGCGGTGAGGTGTTTCCATCGGGCTTCGCGGCGGGACCCGCCCACACAAATGTTTCTGAGAACTTGGCTCGCCCGCCACGAGCTTTGGCAGGCCAGGCCCAGGGCCGGCCGTTCCGCCAGCAGCTCGGCCCCCAGCTCCAACGGCCTCCCCAGGTGGGGGCGTTCCCCGCCGGAGTCGGAGGTGGCGGGAGCCCCGGGGGAGACCCAAGAAAAAGTTCCAGCACTTTCCCAGGCTTTACTGACGGATGTGGGCTGCCAGCCCCTCCCCACGGCCCCCACAAACTCTGCCCCTCCAACCCACAAAGATAGACAGAGACAGACAGAGAGTCACGGAACTGCACTGGAGTCTCAGGACCCCGGGATTCCCAGCATAGGGAAAGCAGAGTTGGGGGGGAGCGGGTGGACCCACGATGGGCAGTCAAGCAATGGTAGTCACTGAGTGCTTACGGCATGCAGAGCACTCTACTATAGACTCAGTCAAGTCAGGGGTGTGGGAGGGCCCGTGCTGGGTCACTGGAGGAGAGTCAGGGATGGAGGTGGGGGGGGGAGGGGGAGAATTGAGGGTGTTGGAGGGTCCATGCTGGGTCCCTGGGCGAGAGTTGGGGATGGGGAGGGGAGAGGCGGAGGGTTGGATAGTCTGTACTGGATCACTGGGGAAGAGTCAGGGATGAAGAGGGGAGAGTCTGGGGTTTGGATGGTCCATATCTAACCATTAGGGCGGTTGTCCCAGGGCGTAACCGGCACACGGCTCCTCCAAGTGTCCCTGGTGCCCCGCTCAGAGACAGGGTTTTGGGCCGAAGGGGATCTGGGGCTGCCCTCCCGGGAAAGGTTGGGGGCCGATGGTCTGATGTTGTCTGCTGTCTGATTTCTTTCCCATGGCTCCCTTGCTTTGCTCTGCCCTCTAGGTCCAGAGCCATCAGGGAGAGCGCCCGGTGTGCCCCGAGACCACGGATGGCTTTACCCTTCCGTTCTGCGCACTAACAGGCCCCCCCAATGAGCCAGGCTTCAGGCTCTCCCTTGGCTACTCACGATACCCTGACCGGCCTGGCAGCCCTGATCTGGCTCACGGTGACCGCATCTCACCCGTGTCCATCAGACAGTGGGCAGAGCAACTTCACCAGGCCAGGGTGGAGGTGTAGGGCTGCATGTCAGTCACCTTGGCCGTGGCACCGACCATGGCGCTGACCACGGCTAACCCCGCGTCCTGGAGTGGACTCAGCCAGAATGAGGGCCAGCTTGCGATGCTGGCGCTATTGGCACCTACACCCAGGGCAGAAATGGGGTAGTGCTACCTGCAGGTCAGACAGCTAACTAGCGCCTGCCACCCCATTAGTCTGCTTGGTTCCTTCCTTGATGCCAGCCTACCTGCTCCTCCCTCTGCCTCTGTCCGCCCCTCGATGCGAATAGAGAAGCAGCGTGGCTTAGTGGAAAGAGCAGGGGCTTGGGAGTCAGAGGCCGTGGATTCTAATCCCGGCTCTGCCACCTGCCAGCTGTGAGACCTTGGGAAAGTCACTTAACTTCTCTGTGCTTCAGTTACCTCATCTGTAAAATGGGGATTAAGACTGTGAGCCCCACATGGGACAATCTTATGACCTTGTATCTACCCCAGCGCTTAGAACAGTGCTTGGCACATAGTAAGCGCTTAACAAATACCATCATTATTATTAACCTGCCTCTGCCTGTACCACCCCCGACTCTGCCTGACCCTCCCCATCTCTGCCTCTCCGTCCTCCAGCTCTGCCTGTCTACCTCTGCCTCTGCCTGTCCCACCACCCCATCTCTAACCCTAACCCTAACTCTGTTTCGGCCTGTCCATCCTTCCGTCTGTAACTATCTCTGCATCTCTGCTTGTTGGTGGCTGTCTTTCTCTGCGTCTCTGCCTATCGATCCTCCTGTCTGTGGCAGTCTATCTCTGCGTCTCTGTCGGTCGCTGGTCCTGGCTGTGTCTGTCTACCTCTCTGTGACCCTGCCGGCCCCTCCCCATGATTCTGCCTGTCCTCTCCTCGCTCGGCCCTGCTCCTTCCCTCCCAGCCGACCGGTCCACACCGCAGACGGCTGGAAACAATCGTAGGAAACAACCTGAGGATAAAGCGACCCCACCTCTTGCCTAGACCAGAAGACTTTCAGGGGGAAACCGTCTGCAGACGCCCCCTCCCCCGCTTCCCCGGCCAGGGTCGAGGTGAGGAGGGGAGAGGGCGTCGCCGCCCGCACTTTAACCCCCGCAGCCCCGGCTCCGGCACCGCCCGTCGTTTCCTGCCCTCGGTCTCTCTGGGTTCGGGATCGGGTCTTCCTGTTCTCCCACCAGCCACCTTCCCGCACCGCCCACCGCATCAGTCCATCCTCCCCGCACCGATCTCCGCTCCGCTCAAGCATCAGTCCATGCTCCCCGCACCGCCCACCGCATCAGTCCATCCTCCCCGCACCGATCTCCGCTGCGACCAAGCATCAGTCCATGGTCCCCGCACCGACCAGCGCAACAGTCTCCCGGCACCGCCCAAACATCAGTCCACCCTTCCCGCATCGACCTCCTAGCCGGTCTCCCGCCACCGCCCACCGCATCAATCCCCTTCCCCACCCCGCCCACCGCATCAGCCCATTCTACCGCACAGGCTGGGCGTTGGACTGTGCTCAGTGCTTAGAACAGAGCTCTGCACACTGTGAGTGCTCAATAAACCCAATGGGTTGTTTGCCACTGGCGGTTCTCTCTGGGAGCGCCTCTCTCGGTCGGCCCTAGCGGGGGTTCCCTGACCTGACCTGACCTGACCTGAATGACCTGACCGGAGCGAGTCGCTGGGCTGAACCGGCCTGGGGGACTGGCTGAGTGGGCAGAGTGGGTGAGTTCGGAATAATCACCACAGAAACCATTCTAGCAAACGCCACGCCCAGATCCAAACCCGGACCCCCAGCTCCTGCCAGCTCCTTCAGCACCACCAGTTCCCCTCTCTCCCCTCCGCCCCCTCCACCCCAGCTCAGCTCCCCATTGCCTGGATTAGACTGTGATTGAGCTTGACGCTGCTGGGGTCCCAGCTCCCCTTGGGCCTGAACGCTCCTTGAGGACAGGGTAGCAAGCTTTCTACCTTCACAGCATGTTCCCAAGTACCCAGAACAGTGCTGTGCCACAGCGGGCACCCAGCACAGCTCTCTGCACAAAGTAATCACCCAGAATAATAATGTTGGTATTTGTTAAGCGCTTACTATGTGCAGAGCACCGTTCTACGCGCTGGGGGAGATACAGGGTCATCGGGTTGTCCCACGTGAGGCTCACAGTTAATCCCCATTTTACAGATGAGGGAACTGAGGCACAGAGAAGTTAAGTGACTTGCCCACAGTCACACAGCTGACAAGTGGCAGATCCGGGATTCGAACCCATGACCTCTGACTCCCAAACCCAGGCTCTTTCCCCTTAGCCAGAACAAGAACAGTGCTCTGCACATAGGAGGCATCCAGAATAGCACTCTGCCCACAACTGACACCCAATATAGTGCTCTGCATAAAGCAGGAGCCCAGTAGAGCACTCCACACATAACAGTCAGACCTGAGTTCTAATTCTACCTCTGCCAATTGCTTGCCTTTGACCTTGGACAAGTCACCTAACTTCTCTGTGCCTCAGTTATCTCATCTGTAAAATGGGGATTAAATCCCCCTCTCTTCAAATTAGACTGTGAGCCTTATGCGAGACACGAACCATGTCTAATCTGATAAATTTGTACCTACCCCAGTGCTTAGAACAGTGCTTGTCATAGAGTAAGCGCTAAACAAATACCATTAAAAAAAAGACACCTAGTACAGTATTCTGCTGCGGCAGACAACCAGTATAACACTCCACACACAGAAACCCCAGTACAGTGCTCTGCATACAGCAAGACCCAGCTCAAGGCTCTTAAAATGGTAAGTGCCCAAATCTGCACACAGAAGACCCCTAGTACAATACTCTATACAATGGGCACCTAGTACAATGCTCTGCACAACACAGGCACCCAGCACAGAGCTCTCCACACAGTAGATGACAACTGATAGCATTGGTTGAATACTCTGTCTCCATATTCTATATATGCTCATGTGTCTTTCATACTGAAAACACCTTTTTGAATCCCCTTTGCAGAGAGAAGACCAAATAGCAGGCTGCCAACCCTACCCTGCCTGGCCAGGGAACCTACCTACCAGCATAGCGTCCCCACACCTGCTAAGTGGCCTCCTTACTAGCTCCTGCCCCCTGCCCTCAGCATGGACACTCACTGTTCCTGCTTCCTGTCTGCTCCCCTGCTGTGCTGTCCATCTGTCTGCTTGTCCATCCTGTCCACCCGTCTGAAGCAGGCAGTGGACTGTGTTGGGGGTGTGGGAGGGGACTATGTTGGGGCAGAAGGGTCAGCCTGCCACCACGCCCAGACTAGAGAGCAGCTGAGTGGCTCCAGGAACTGTCCTCATGGTCAGCTCAGCTGGACAACTCAACCCCCACCCCACAGATAGGAACTGGCTTGAGACGATGGGGCCCTCATCGCACTTGGGATCCTCCCTGCCCACTACCCGATGACAGTCTCTTCCCGGTGTTCTCTGCCGGAAGCCGAGACCAGAGTGACAGTGGCACCCTACCTTGTGGCTGGAGGGATGGCCTGAGGCTGAGGCCTGCAGACAAGGTTGGGAGAATTCTCCCACTTGGGGCGGCGCTCTGTGAGCGGCTGGCAGCTCTGATGGCGAGGCCACACAAAGTTGACGGACAGAAGAAAGTGGCTCCCGTCCACTGCTCGCAGGTGCCCACTCCTGGCCTGGGGGGATGTGCAAGCCTTGTCACCTGCCTGGGGTTGGGGGGGGGGGGGTTCCTCCCTCCCTATCTTCCTGGCATGACCTCACTCTGACCCGGGTTCCCCTCAGGAGGGTGGGGCTGGAACTGGGCAGAGAGAAACCCTTTCTGGTCCGCCCACACAGAACAAATCTGAAAGCCAGGTCAGAGAGTGAGATCGTCGCATCAGGGCCCTGCCATCCTATCAGTCGGCTCCCATGTCCAGCTGCCACAGTCAGCAGCCCAGCCTCAGGCAGATCAGGGTTCAGTGAGAGAGGGAGAGCAGAATCACATGAGGATCGTCAGGAAGGTTCGTGGGACAGAGCCACGTTCCCAAGCCTCCCATGTTCTGCAGTTACTGGAGTCATCGGGCCAGCAGAGAGACAGTTGAACACAGCCCAACAACACTGAAGCACAGCAGGAACTGAGAGACCACGTCAGCAGCAGGCAGACTAACCGGACATGCAACCATCAGGACTAGGTCATTGTCCTGGAGTAAATTTTGCGGGAAGACCACGGGAGCGTACAGGCCAGCCTGACTGTGACAGTCAAAACTGGGATCACTGTTCTGGAGTAGAGGCTGTTGGGAGACCACGATGGCAGATAGATCAGGCTGACGTGGTAATTAAGACTTGGGTCACTGTCCCGAAACAAAGGCTGCTGGGAGACCACAGCAGCGGATACATCAGCCTGGCTGTGGCAGTCCCGACTTTGGTCGTTGTCCTGGAGCAGAGGCCGAGGGAACTTGGGGAAATTTAGAAGCCGGTGGGAATCGGCAACAAGAGCTGCAGATTGCAGGCACTGGCAAAAGAGAGGTCACTATCTCCGAGCGCCCAGAGAGGGTGGGGCTCCAGGTAACCCCAGTTAACTGCATGCTTGGGCTGCTCTCCCCTCAGCATTCTCCACTGCCCAGGATGGCATCACTCAAGGTGGATTGGGGGAGCCCAGCCTGGTTGACCCTGTGGTTCGTTTCCCCGTGTGGACGGCCTTGCATCCTGCAGACGGCATTACCGCTCAAGTGGCACTGCAGAGAGGGACACCGGAATGCTGATGACCATGGACCCACCGGAGAACAAACAGGAGAAGTGGAGAAGCCGATCTCGAGTTCGTGCTTCTTCTTGTAGCCTCCCCTGATCTGGCTGCTGTGGGGTAGGAGGCACCAGGGAGCAGGCATAGGGACATGGATGCAGAGACATGAGCATGGGGCAGGAGGCATGGGGACACCAGTGGGGGAACAGATGCAGGGACACCCGTTTGGAGGAGCAAGGGCAGGGACACCGGTGCAGGGGAGGGGGCGCAAGCACATAGGTGTCGGGGAGGGCTGCGGGGACACTGGCGTCAGAGAGGAGGCAAAGGGACACCCGTGTCGGGGAGGAGGCGGGTGGACACTGGTGTCGGGGAGTGGGTGCGAGGACAGCAGCTTTGGGGTACAGGCACAGAGAGTCTGGTTTTGGGGAAACATGCAGGGACACTGGCTTGGGAGAGCAGGATTGGGGACACCGGTGAAGGGGAGAAAGTGCAGGGACACTAACAGAGGGAGTGGGCCCAGGGCCATGGATTCAGGGGAGCAGGGGTGGGGGCACAGGCACAGGGGAGTGGGTGCAGGGGCAGTGCCCCAGAGTGACGGGTCCAGAGTCCTTCCCCCCATTTGCAACTGCTTTTTGGGATTGATGGCGAGATTCCAAGGGCACCCTAGGAAGTTCTGGCAGCGACACCGAACGGGCTGGATGTGTTGAAGGACCGGGCCATGCAGAGCAGGGACTGGCCCACCTTGGGCTGTGGGAGCCACGTTGGGGCCACCTGGGCTCCCCTGTGGTGACGCATCCTGTCCAGACCATGGGCCTCCCGCCTGCTTCCATAGGCCCCGCTTAGAGGTTCTGGCTGCTTTCAGTGGCCCCAAAATCCATCCCTGGGAGACCTTGGCACCAAACTGGCTCCTGCTCTGTCAAAATGCTGCATGTCCCCCCCGTCCCCAACCCTTGGCCCTGCTGCTCTTGGCTGCCCTTGATGGAAAGGCATCCCAGCAGTCCCCACTCCTTTGGGAACGAGGCGTGAGCGTCAGGCCTCAGCCCACCCCATGGGGAGCAGCAAGGGTCCCCGTCCTGAGGAGCACCGCTGCCGCCGCCACCAGAGAATCTCAGAGCACGTGACCCCAGCTCCCTCCTGGAACAAGCCCTTCTGTGGGTTTCCGCTGATCTGCTCGGTAAACAGAGCTCACCGTACCCAGCCCTCCAGGTTGCCCTCACGCTCGCTCACTTGTTCTTGGGCCCCCCGGGGTGGTCAGGGGAATAAGGCCAGGGTCCCCCAGGGAGCATGACCCTCCACCACAGGGTCATGAATGGCAAATGTCCTTCTCAGGAGTGACTGTCTCAGCAGTGACCAAATCAGCAGTGTCATCTCAGCAGTGTCCACCTCAGGAGGGTTCATCTCTGCAGTGACCATCTCTACAGTGTACATCTCAGCAGTGACCAACTCAGCAGTGTCCATCTCAACAGAGTCCATCTCAGCAGTGATAATCTCAGCAGTGACCGCCTCAGCAGTGACCCAGCTCAGCAGCATCCAGCTCAACAGTGACCATTTCAGCAATGGCCATCTCAGCAGTATCCATCTCAGTAGAGACCGTCTCGGCAACGTCCATCTCAGAAATTCCCAACTCAGCAATGATCATCTGACCGTTTTAACAGTGCCTGTTTCAGCAGTGGCCATCTCAACAGAGATCATCTCAGCAGTGTCTGCCTCAGCACTGACCTCCTAAACAGTGTCCAACTCAACAATGACTGCCTCAGAAACACCTATCTTAGCAGTGACCATGTCAGCAATGACCATGTCAGCAATGACCATCTCAGAAAATGCCCATCTCATCAGTGACCATATCAGAAATGCCTACTTCAGCAATGTCTATCTCAACAGTGACCCTGTCAGCAGTGACCACCTCCGGTGTTACCACTAACCCAGAACAGATGCTCTTGTGAGGACTAAAGGGGTGTTGACCATGGTCCACCCTCCACACCTCGGAATTCATTCAAGTCCCCTCTGACCAGACAGGCCCCCCTGGGATCTGGAAACAGCCCCAAGCCAATGAGCAGATGATCCTCAAGGGCACCTGTGCCAGGTACCACCTACAAAGTTTGCTTTTTGCTCAGGCTGGGTCTCAAACCTGGGCCTGACCGGCTCCACTAATTACCCCCAGGCTGACCCTCAGCTGGACAGAGCAGGTGGCAATAACTAGAATCAACTGGATCCACATGTGGCCACAAGCCCACTCTTCTTCCCTCCTCATCCTCTATCTTCGACCACCCACTCCCTGCTGGCTCCTTCCCCTCTGGCTCCAAACACATCCTCATCTCCCCTCTCCTAAAAAAAAAAAAAACCTTCTTTGGACTTCACGGCACCATCCAGCTATTGCTCCATCTCCCTCCTCCCATTCCTATCCAAACTCCTCCAACGAGGTGTTTACACTCGCTGCCTACACTTCCTCTCCGCCAACTGCCTCCTTGACCCTCTGTGATCTGGTTTCCGCTCCCTCCACTCCTCCGAGACTGCTCTCTCTCCAAGGTCACAAATGACCTCCTTCTCACCAAATCTATCTGACTCTACTCTGCCCCAATACTCCTTGACCTCTTGGAAGACTTGGACACTGTGGACCACCCCCTTCTCCTAGAAACACCCTCTAAACTTGGCTTCTCCAACAGTCCTTTCTCCTCCCACCTCTCCAGTCATTCCTTCTTCGTCTTCCACTGGCATCTCCTCTGCCTCCCACCTCTTAACTGTGGGGTCCCTCAAGGCTCAATCTATTCTCAATACACCTGCTCCTTTGGAGAACTCATCAGTTCCCATGATGCCATTTACCATTTCTTGCGGCTGACTCTGAACCTCCCCCTGACCTCGCCCCTCTGCACTCTTAAATCTCCTGCATTCAGGACATCTCTACATTGCTGAGCCTCTGGCACCTCAAAGCTCCACATGTCCAAAACTGAACTTCTTTTCTCTCCTAAATTTTCTCCTCCACCTAACTTATGCATCCCAGTTGACACCTCCATCATCGCCCCCATCTCTCCCGCCTGTAAAGTGGGCATCATCCTCAGAGAAGCAGCATGAAAGTGGAATAAGCACAAGATTGCAAGTCCGGAGGTCTGGGTTTTAATCCCAATTCTGCCAGTTGCCTATTGTGAGTCCTTAGCCTAGTCACTTAACTTCTCTGTGCCTCAATTTTCTCATCTGTAAAATGGGAATTAAATACCTGCTTCTCCCTCCCCCTTAGACTGTGAGTCCTATACGGGGAAGGGACTATTGTCTGATCTAATTGTACTGCACCTACTCCAGTGCTTGGCACATAGAAAGCACTTGATACCACGATTATCCTTACTATCCTTGACTCCTCTCTTCCTTTAAATTCCCACATTCAGTCTGTTTCAAATCCTGTTGGTTCTTCCTTTCACTTTGCAGGATCCGCCCTTTTCTCTCCATCTAAATCTCCCCCCACACTGGTCCAGGCCCTTGTCATATCCTGGTTTGACTTCTGCATCAGCCTCCTTGCTGACTTTTGGCTTCCAGCTTCTCCCTTCTCCAGGCCATGCTTCACTCTTCATTCTTTTAGAACAATGTTCTGTGCACAACTCCCCTTTCCTCCGACACCTCCAGGGGCTGCCCATTGCTCTCTGCGAAAAGCAAAAACTTCAGAACATCAGCTCTAAGGCGCTCAGTCAGTTGTCTCTCCGTTACTTACCCTTGCTCCTCTCCCACTACTAATCAGCCCCCACATTTCACCCCACTCACGCCAACCTACTCAATGGGCTCCATGCTCCTCTCTCCTGCTGCCGATCTCTTGCTCACACCCTCTCTCCTGCCTGGGACTCTCCCTTCACATCTGGAAGACCACCACTCTTCCCATATTCAAGACCCTTCTGAAACCCCAACTCCTACAGGAGTTTTTCCCTGATTAATTCAGCCTCCACGTCCTATCTCTCCTTATTCTGCCACTTGAGCATGCCTGCAATGCCTAAGTACTAGGGTCCTCGCACTCCCCTCTGGTCCCTCTTTTCCCGCTACTACTGCAGCATTTCAGTTCAGATCTTTAAGCTCCAATGCTTCCTCCCCTCTGTAATTTATTTGAGTTTCTCCCCTGCTCAGTTGTAAGCTCCCTGGTGGCAGGGAACGTATCTACTAACTCTACTGTATTGTACTCTTCCAAGCGTTCAGTACAGATCTCTGTATTCGGTAAGCACTCAGTACCCACTAGTGGCCACAGGAGGTTAGGGGTGGGCGGCCCGCTGTTTGCAGGCCAGCCGAGGGACATGGCTGGGTTGGTTGTCTGAACTTCTTGGCCCCATGGGCTCGGGTACCTCTGCGGGAGAACGTGGGCCTGATGACCACGCCTCTCTGGGGCCCCGTATGGACTGGCTGTGCACTGAGGAATGTTCCGTCAGCTTTTGGGCCAGCCAGTCCAGTCCCCGGTCTCCAGTATCCTTCTCGCTCCACCCCAGCCCAGATCTGTTTCACTCTCTGGGGACCTCCCAGGGCTCCCCACCCAGAGCTGGTGAGGAGAAAGGGAATGGGGGAGCATCCAAACAAATGTTCCATCTGAAACACTGTGGCCCTTACGGCTGACCCCCTCCGTCAAGGGACAGGGAGAGCCTGCCCCCTTTGTTCTCGGGGGCGGCGGGGTGTTCTGCACAGTGCTCTGAGCAGTGCTCTGCACACAGTAAGCTCTCAATAAATACGACTGAATGAACGGTTTGCACCTCATAAGGCTGGGAGTCAGGAACCCTGGTCTCAAGTCCTGGTTCCTCCCTTGGCCTGCGATGTGACCTCGAGCAAATCACTTAACCTCTCTGAGCCTTCTGTAAAATGGGGATAGGATACCTGCTTCCACTTCCTCTTAGACTGTGTGCTCCTTGTGGGGCAGGACATGTGTCCAGTGGGGTCATCGGGTATGTACCCCAGTGTTTAGCACAGTGCTCGGCACAGAGAAAGTGCTTAACAAATGGCATCATCCCTGGGCTGGACGCCTGCCTCCTAAACACATCCCTGGGCTGGGTGCCTGCCTTCTGAGCAAATCCCTGGGAATCCAGTATTGGGCCCAGGTCGGGGCCACACTGGCGACTTATCTGGATCATCCCAGCTGAGCAATGCAGACCATTGGCTGTTCACAGTCCAAGTCCTCACACAGAGATCAGTCAGTCAGTCCATCAATCATATTTATTGAGCTCTTACTGTTGCAGAGCACTGTACTAAGCGCTTGGGAAGGGACAATACAACAATAAACAAAGACAGATCAGCCCAGTTCTCAGGCCTCCCCACACAAAGATCAGATCAGCCCGGTCCTCGGTGCTCCCCACACAGAGATCAGCCCAAACACGTGCAGAGATGGGAGAACCAACAGACCCAGCTTGATGCCCAAGCTGGTTTCTGCTAATGGACAGGAGGCCCCACGCTTCCCCCACGTCTCCTGGAATGATAACCTGTCATTGGGCTGCGAGTCGGAGGTGCGGGCTGGAGTTGCGGCTGCGGCTGCGGGCTATGAGTTGAAGCCGTGGGCTGTGACTGTGGGCTGTGGCCATTGGTCCGGCTGTAGCTTTGTCTGTAGACTTTGAATTGAGGCAGTGAGCTGAGGGTTGAAGCTCGAGCTGTGGCTGTGACTGAGCTGTGGCTGTGGCCTCTGAGTCAAAGCCGTGGGCTAAGGACTGTGGCTGTGGATATGGCTATAACTGTGGCTGTGAGCTTTGAGTTAGGCTGTGGGTTGTGACCTGTGGCTGTAGGCTTTGAGATGAGGCTGTGGGTTGTGGGTTGGAGCTGTGGCTGTGACTGTGAGCTATGGCTGTGGGATTTGAGCTGAGTCTGTGGGCTGGGGGGGGGGGGGCGGTGGGGCTGGGGGCTGGGGGCTGAGGCAGTCGCCTGTGGCTACGGGCTGGGGCCTGTGGCCGTGGGCCTTAGCTGTGGTTGGTGCCTGAGGGTGCTAGCTGTAATTCTGGCTATGGGCTTGAGGCTGTGGGATGTGGCTGCGGACTAGAGGTTGGAGGATGTGGGTCTGGCTATGGGTTTGGGCCTGTGGCTGTGGCTACTGACTGTGGGTTATGTCTGGGTCTTTGGGCTGGGGTCCGGGGGGTTTGGCTTGGGGGCTGGGTGATGTGGTTATGGGCTGCGGCTATGGGCTGGGGCCCGTGGCTGTGGGCTGTGACCTGGTTCTGAGCACCGTGAGATGTGGCTGTGGACTGTGGCTCTAGCTATGGGCTGAGGCTTGGGTGTGTGGGCACTAGCTATGGATAGTGGAATTTGCCTGTGTCTTTGTGCTGGGGGAAGTGACCGGACTACGGGCTGGGGTTGTGGGCTCTGGCTGTGAGCTGTGGATGGGGGCTCTGGCTGTGGGCTAGGGTCTGTGGGCTGCAGCTGTAGGATGTGACTGTGGGCTGTGGCTGGGGATGTGGGCTGTGGCTGTGGGCTGTGGTCTGTAGCTGTGATCCATGGGCTGTAACTGAGGCTCTGGGAAGTGCCTGGAGGCTGGGGCTGTGCCTTGTAGCTGTAGGAAATGATGGTGGGCTGGGGCTGTGGGCTTTGGGCTGTGGTTGGGGTCTGGAGGCTGTACCTGTGGCTGGGGACTGTGTCTATGGGCTGTGTCTGTGATCCAAGGGCTGGGGCTGTGGACTGTGGGATGTGGCTGGAGGCTGTGGCTGGGGGCTGGGGGCTGGGGCCTGGGGGCTGTGGCTTAGGGCTGTAGTTGTGGGCTGTGGCTCTGAGCTGGGGTCCGAGGGCTGTAGCTGGGGTCCGTGGACTGTAACTCTGGGCTCTGGGATGTGGCTGGGATTCGTGGGCTGGAGCTGTGGCTGTGGGCTGTGGGATGTGGCTGGACTCCGGGGTTATGGGCTGAGGCTGTAGGATGTGACTGTGGGCTGTGGCTGGGCTGTGGGGGTTGAGGTTGTGGGCTGTGACTGGGGACTGTGGCTGGGGCCTGGGGGCTGTGGCTGGGGGCTGGGGTCTAGGGGTCGGGGCTGGGTTCTGGAGGCTGTGGCTCTGGCCCGTGGGCTGGATATTAACGAGGAAATTCCCTGTGGCTTACAGACCTCCAAGCTGCTCCCGCTCTCGGTGACCGGCAACCACCCCTCCTGTCTCACCCTGGGCCGGGCGGTGGGCGGGGGAGGGGCGGCTCCAGACTAGACCCCCGCCGCCCCCGCAGCCCAGACGAGGAGATCCCCGACCCCCTCCCCAGTCCCAGCCTCGGGGTGAGCTCCGGTGTCGGGGCTCGGGGGCGGGAGGAGGGACGGCTGGGGAGAGGAGGAGAAGAACGGGACGGGAGAGAAAGTTGGGAGGCGCCGCACTTACCCTTTGAGCGCGTCGTGGCCGCCGCCGCCTCTCCGCTTGGCCCTGCTGGCTCGATTCTCCTTCCCGACGGCCGCCGCCGCCGCCGCCTCCGGGCCGCCCTCCGCCCTGCCTCCCGACTGCGCCGCCAGCAGCGTGGCCACGGCCAGGGCCGCCTGCAGCAGCCGCATGGTGTCCGCGCCCCCCGGACCCCGGGCCCCGGTCCGGCTCCCGGCTCCGGCTCCGGCTTCCGCCGCTCCGCCTGCTCCCGCCCGGTCACCAGCTGCAGGGGCACGGGCCGGGGAAGGGGGTCCGGGGGAGGGGGGCGGAGGGGGGCGGAGGGGGGCGGAATCTCAACGGAGCTCGGGCCCCCAGCCCACGCCCCGCCCCTCCCGGACAAGCGGCTCCCCGGCCCCGGAGGCCCCACCGCCCCGGCCCCGGCCCCACCTCCTACTGCTGCCCCGGCCTCGACTCTTACCCCAGCCCCGGCCCCTGCCCCACCTCCTGCGCCAACCTCAGCCTCGACTTCGGCCCCGGTCCCGGCCCCTATCCTATCTCCTGCCTCAGCCCCTGCCCCACCTCCTGCCCTGCCCCAGCTCCTGCCCCAGCCCCTGCCCCACCTCTTGCCCCTGCCCCGGCCCCGGCCCCAGCCCTGGCTCCGGCCCCAGCCCCGGCCCCTGCCCCACCTCTTGTCCCTGCCCCGGCTCCTGCCCCAGCCCCTCCCCAGCCCCTCCCCAGCCCTTATTCCTGCCTCTGTCCCAACCTGTCCCTTAGTCCCTGCTTCAGTCCCTGCCCCGGTCCCAGCTCCTGCCCCCCACCCCCCGCCCCCCGCCTCTGCTCCTGCCCCAGCCCCCTCTGCTCATCCCCGGCTTCTGCCCCAGTCCCTCTTCCAGCCCCCGTCCCAGCCGCTGTCCCTTACTCCCGGCCGAGCTCAGCCTCTGTCTGCCCCACCCCCGGCCCCGGGCCAACCGCTGTCCGGCCGCTGCCCCGGCCCCTGCCCGGCCCCTGCCCGGCCCCTGCCCCTGCCCGGCCCCTGCCCCTGCCCGGCCCCTGCCCGGCCGCTGGAGCTGCGCCGCCCGCGACCCCGCTACCCACCGTCCGGCCCGGCCCGGCCCGGCCCGGCCCGGTCCCGCCCGCCCGGTCCTGCCCGCCCGGCCCCGGGCTGCCGCCGCCGCCGCCGCCGCCGCCGCCGGTCCAGCTGTTGCAGCTGCGGCCGCCGCTCCGGCTGGCGCACCCAGGCTCTGCCGCCGATGCCGCCGCCCCCTCCTCTCCCCCCTCTTCAAGTATCGTCCGCGCAGACGTTTCTCGCGAGAGAAATATTAAAAAAAAGTAACAGAAAATGACACCCGCCCCTCCCCGGGTCTGCCCCCCCAACCCCCACCCCGCCCCCAGCCCCCCGCTCCCCTCCCCTTCCCTGCCCTCCCTTCCCTTCTCCTCCGCCCCCCGGTCTTCCCTGCTTGCCCTGCCTCTCGGCCTCCCCGGCCTCCCCGGCCTCCCCGGCCTCCCCTGCCCCAAGCCCCTAGCCCCGCTCGGCAGCCCGGCCCGAGAGAGGGGGCGGCCGGAAGGGAGGGGCCGGGGGCGCGGGGGGCCAGGGCCCGGCTCTTGCCCCGGGGAGGGACCTGGGCAGTGTAGACGGACATGACCCACCCGGGACCCCCGCCTTGTTGGCCCGAGCCCCCCGCGCCCGGGGATGGGGACACGGGGTCCGCAGAGGGGCGACTTGGGCCTCGCTCCTCCCTCCCTCCCGGCCGCACCGCTGGAAGAGGGGAGGGGCGGCCAGATGTGCGGGCGGGGGAGGAGCGGGAGGTCGGGCTGGGGGCTGGGGGCCGGGGACGCCGCCGCCTCCAGACCCAGCGCCCCCGGCCGCTCATTCCCGCACCTCTGTCTGGAAGCACTTCACTCCGCCCAGCTACCTGTGTATCTGCGTGGCAACCGAATAGGCTTCTGAGGCCACCTTGGGCGGGATGGGGCGGTGGGGGGGGGGTCGCTTGCTTGGGTTTGCCTAGCGGGGTTGCCTCTGACCCCTGCCCTCCTGCGCTTCTGACCAAAGTGGATGGAGGAATTGGTGCCTCCCCCCACTCTCCGCCCAAAAATACGCTCCTGAGGTCGATTACCCAAGCAGCACCCTAGCTTCTGGGCACCAGCGGACGGCGAGGTAGCACACCAGATCGAGAAGGTCGATGGGAGACAGAGGATGGAGTGTGGCGGTTGCGGGGTGCCCGGCTTCAAGTCAAACAGGAGGGCGGGCCTTCTGGAGGGCGGTAAGGCTGGATCCGCTGTAGAAGACATTCGGTCTCTTGAACAATTGCGGCACCGTCGTTTTAGTGCGGTGGTCCAAGTTGGGCCGTTGGGAGGATCACTGACGGAGAGGGGAGAGTCAGGGCTGTCGGATGGTCCACGCTGGGTCACTGAGGGAGAGTCAGGGATGAGAAGAGGAGAGCCGGGAGTGTTGGGTAGTTCGTGGAGGGTCACTGCGGTCAGGGATGGATAGGGGAGTCAGGGATGAGGGACAGTCCATCCCTTACACGGGGGTGAGTGTCCAGAAGGGAAACCAGCACACGGTTCCTCCTATCGTACTGGGTCCCCAGATGGAGACGAATCCCGGGCCGGGCGGACCGTGGCGGTGGCCCAGGGGGCACGGGCCGGAGGCTGATATCCTAATAATAATAATGTTGGCATTTGTTAAGCGCTTACTATGTGCCGAGCACTGTTCTAAGCGCTGGGGTAGACACAGGGGAATCAGGTTGTCCCACGTGGGGCTCACAGTCTTAATCCCCATTTTACAGATGAGGGAACTGAGGCCCAGAGAAGTTAAGTGACTTGCCCACAGTCACACAGCTGACAAGTGGCAGAGCTGGGATTCGAACTCATGAGCCCTGACTCCAAAGCCCGTGCTCTTTCCACTGAGCCACGCTGCTTCTATCCGATGGCCGGACGGGATCACCAACAACAAGGACTTGGACTGAAGTCAGCTCTCCAGCGCTGAGTCAATGGTCACGGCCACACGGCTCCATCGAGCTGCACGTGGGAGGAGGATCTGCACAGGAGGATACCCAAGCGTCTGCTGTGTGGAATACTGAAAGGAGACATGCCGGCAGGGAAGGCACAATAGACATGCTACAGAGCCAGGGATACCCAGCTGTGGTACAGTAGCAGATGGCTGGGAGACCGTGGTAGGAGGCAGATCAGTCTGGCCTGAGGCAATCAGGTCCGGGATCACTGGCCAGCAGCAGAGAGACCAGTCTGGAGCGCTGCAGTCAGCACTGGGGTTACTCTCCTTGAAAGGAGACTGTGGGGAGAGGTTGGGACTGGGGATCCCTCTTGATCATGCACTTTCCCCCAGTAAATCTTCACCGTCTCTGGACTCAAATGACAGTCGGCTTGATTCAAACACACAATCGCACATTGGGTCACAGTCATGCAGTCACCCAGAGAAATACAAATACACACAGGACAGATGCACAAATATATTTAGACACTCATAGACCAGGCACTTACATATACACATTCTCATGCTATTTACACACTATTTGCACACTCTCATACATGTGGTGTGAGTTACTTTACCACAGCATCCCAGGAAGTAGGCAGCCCCACTGGCTGACCTCTTCCTCTTCCTCCTCTTCCTCTCCCTCCTTTTATTCTCCCACCCGGCAGCCCAGAAGCCCAGAGAACTCTGAAGTTTGGAAACGGCTCGGGTGGAAGGGGCTCAGGGAGATGCAGAGAACTTCAGAATCTCCATCTGGCCCCTCGGTAGGGTGCAAGCCCGGTGACAGGATGACTGGCCAAAGAAGTGAGAGGGAAGGGAGATGGGAATGAGAGGGAAGTTGAGGGGCACAGGAAGTGGGATGAAGCAGAAGGGAATGGGAGGAAGCAGAACAAAGTAGGAGGGAGGTGGGAGGAAGCAGGAGGGAGTGGGAAGAAGGAGGAAGGAGCAGTGGGGACTGCTGTAGGGCAGCCTGGTCTGAGACAGACCCAGTGGCCTGGGGACGTGGGGTGGAGATTGGGGCAGCTCAAAAGAAGGGAAAGAGAGAAAGTCATGACTGTGACCATGGAAACCAAACAGCAGGGAGGGGAGAGGGGGGTGGCTTCATCCCCACAGTTGGGACGCAGGACGCCGGCCCCATCACCCCCACAGCTGGAACCCATGGATATTGGCTCTATCACCCCATCAAATGGAAAAACCACGGACACTGGCCCTATCACTCCCTTAGCTGGAACCTAGGGACAGTGGTGCCATTATCCCCTAGAGCCTGGGCCCCACACCCTATCACCTCCACAGCTGAAACTTGGGGAAACCGGCCCCTATCACTCCCACAGCTGGAACCCGGGGACACCGGCCCCATCGCCCCCACAGCTGGAACCTAGGGAAACTGGCACCATTATCCCCTAGAGCCTGGGCCTAGAGACACGAGCCCCAGCACCCCCACGGATAATAATGATAATAATGTTTGTATTTGTTAAGCGCTTACTATGTGCAGAGCACTGTTCTAAGCGCTGGGGTAGAGACAGGGTAATCAGGTTGTCCCACGTGAGGCTCACAGTCTTCATCCCCATTTTACCGAAGAGGTATCTGAGGCCCAGAGAAGTGAAGTGACTTGACCACGGTCACACAGCCGACAAGTGGCAGAGCCGGGATTCGAACCCATGACCTCTGACTCCCAAGCCCGGGCTCTTTCCACTGAGCCACGGATGCGACTTCGGCTCTTTGGCTCTGAGACCGTGTGCTTGTGGGGCTGGGAGACCCCGCCTGTCCGCCTTCCCATCCTCCCATCCTCTCACCCGCCCATCTGCGAGGCCGCAGAGCGGAGTGCTGGGCGAGGTTTGAGGGACTCTCGCTGTGAAATCCTGTCCATTACCTCAGGCCCCAGAGCACACGGTTCCCGCCCAGAACCACCCCGAAGCCCTCTGCCAGACCCACCCTGAGGGGTTCAGCTCCAGTCCCAGCCACCAAGAGGGTGTGGCCCGGGAGCCCGAGGGTCTGCTAGGGGGATGGAGGCTCCCTCCCCCACACTCATTCCACCCACTGGCCAGCATCCAGGGCTACAAGGCGATGGCAGCACCTCTCGACCCTCCCCACTCGCTCCCTCCTCCATGGTCCTCCCAACCGCCCCCAGTCCCTCCAGATCCCCCATGGACCCCCCAACTCTCCCAACCCCCATTCCCCCCAGTCCTCCATACTCTCCCCCGATCCCTCCCTCCAATAGGTTCTCCTGGCCACAGCCCAACTGGGCCCATGATGAGCTCCCCTCCAAACCCCGTCCCTCTTCCTCCCCGGGTCCCGACCCAGCTCGAGCCAGATGCCGACCCCGCAAAGGGAACAGTCCAACTCTTGGTGCCCAGGGCCCTCCCATCTCAGGGCAGGCTGCAAATGGGATGCCTCCGGGCACTGCCACCGGTTCTCTCCAAACGTGGCAACTGCCACATCAGACAGAGGCTAGGAAGAAGGCCAGAGAGCCTCCCCTTTCATATATTGGCAAATCACCACTCACCCCACCTCGGAGCCCTCCTAAAGTCACATCTCCTTCAGGAGGTTTTTCCTGACTAAGCTTCCATTTCCCCACCCTACATTTCCCCACCCTATTCGTCTTCTCCCATCTGTATTATCTGTGCTCTCAGATCTGTAGCCCGTAGGCACTTGATAGTCACCCCACCCTCAGCCCCACAGCATTATGTAATTATACATTCCAAGCGCTTAGTACAATGCTCTGCTTATAGTAAGCGCTCAATAAATTATTGAATGAATGAATGATGTACCTGTCTTTACACTCTGCCATTTTCCCTTTTAGTAATTGATTGTAATGTCTGCCTCACTCTCTATACTGTAAGTTCCTTGTGGGCAGGGATGGTGGTTACCAATTCTAATAATGTTGGTATTGGTTAAGCACTTACTATGTGCAGAGCACTGTTCTAAGCGCTGGGGTAGATACAGGGTAATCAGGTTGTCCCACATGAGGCTCACAGTCTTAATCCCCCTTTTACAGATGAGGGAACTGAGGCACAGAGAAGTTAAGTGACTTGCCCACAGTCACACAGCTGACAAGTGGCAGAGCCGGGACTCGAACCCATGACCTCTGACTCCCAAGCCCAATTCTATTGTATTGGACTCTCTCAAGTGCTTAGTACAAGGCTCTACACACAGTAGGTGCTCAATAAATACAATGGATGGATGGATGGATTATTATTACTACTATTATTATTATTATTATTGAAATGGTGGTGTTTGTGAAGCACATAAACCATGCCAAGCACTGCACTGAGTGGTGGGGTAGACATGAAATAATCAGCTCCTACCTGGGGCTTACAGTCTAAGTAGGAGGGAGAACCGGTATTGAATCCCCATTTTTGCAGATAAGGGAACTGAGGCACAGAGAAGTTAAGTGATTTGCCCAAGGTCACTCAGCAGCTAAGTGACAGACCCAGGATTAGAACCCAGGTCCTCTGATTCCCAAGCCCATGCTCTTCCCATTAGGCCACGCTGACTGAAGGGGGCCCCAGGCAGGGGTCCTGGATCGAGGCTGGGAGGGAAGAGTTCCATTATGGGGACAGAACTTGGGGTCTCAGAGCCAATACGCATGGGGCGCTCAGTTGAGGGACGGACGCAGAGGTGGTCAGAGATGCCCGGTCATGACTGGACCTGGGGTCTGAGGCCTTTGGCTCGGTTCTCTCAGCTCTTAGGGCAGGGAGATTGGTCATCTCTAGCTCCCCATTCCCAGAACCATAGAGGACCAGAGGTGGGGCCAAGATGGCGGTTTCCCACCGGAGACTAAAGGGTGGTGGGAGACTCTACTAGGCCACCCTGGAGCCCTGAGGGAGGAGCGGTGGTCCTGCTTCATTGCCTGCCCACCCAGTGGTCCAGAACGACTCAGGGTGGGGCCGGGTGTCAGTGTTCCAGAGCTGCTGCGGTCCTCTCCCATGGGACCACAAAGGCACTGGCATCATCAGACCAGGATCCACGGTGGCAGCAGCACCATTCTGTGGGAATCGCGGCATCTGGTCATGGTGGGTCATCTCTAGATCCTTGCCCGAGCGCCAAGGTGCTGGAGCGGGGTTGCGATGTGCCCATCACGGCCACCCCCACCCCTGTGACATCCCACCAACCTGCTGGTGGCTCCCCAGGGAAGCAGACCAGAGGCTGAAGCCATCTCCACCCAGCCCGTCCGCCGCTCGGGACGGCCAACTCTGAGCCCTGCCCAGTCCTGGCTGGGGCTCTCTGCCCCCTGGGGAGTGGGACCTCTGTGCGGATGGATGGATTCCTGACCGAGGACTGAGGCCCCTTCTTCTGCTGTGTGACACAGGGCAGACATCTCAGCCCCTCTGTTTTACAGTTTCCCGCCTATGAATTTCGGGGGACAACATCTGGGTCTCGACAGTCCCAAAAGTCAGCGAAGGACTCTGAGCTGTGGGAGCTAGAGGCCGGTGAGGTCGGCAACCCTCCCGGCAGCTTCCCACCCACCATGCCACCTCATCTGATCAATCTGGCATCGCAGCCGCTGAGTGCCTACCGAGAGCTAGGCAATGAACCTCCAGAGTACAACAGAAGCAGAATGTGGCCTAGCCCCGGCCCTCAAGGCGCTTACAATCTAATGGCGAGGGAAACAGCAGGAAGAGGAGGAAGAACTAGACGAGGGCAGGTGAGCTAGCTGGTGGGGATAACGGGACTCTGTGATTAATGGACTGTGTAGAGACATAGGGCTGAAGACGGAGGAAATCCACAAGTCCTAAGGGTGCCCTTTGGGGTCATGTAACTTTGGGTGTTGTGTGACCTTGGATGAGCCACAGCTTCTCAGTGTCTCAGTTTTCTCTCCTGTAAAATGGGGATTAAATTCCTGTTCTCCTTCTCCCTTAGACTGTGAGTCCCATATGGGATAGGGATCTGATTATCTTACATTTACCTTAGCATTTAGTACAGTGCCGGTCACATAGCGCTTAACAAATGTCACAGTTATTATTATTTAGTGGGACTATGTGGGTCAGGAGATCTGTGGCCTGGCAGATTTGGAGGAAGGGGAGGAGTCCCAAGTCAGAAAAACAGCTTGGATGAGGGGGCTCATTGAGGGGGTGTCGAGAGGGAGGGGTCCAGTGGCTGGGGACTGAGAGCAAGGGGTCAGAGGAGGGGGGCTGAGAGCGAGGGGGTCCAGTGATTGGGGGCTGAGAGTGAGGAGTCCAGCAGGCAGGGGACAAGAACGAAGGGTCAGAGGTAGGGCAGATGTGGAGAGCGAGAGGCAATTAGGGGTGGGGCTCGGGAAGGACAAAGAGGGGGAGCTGGGGGCAGTGCTGAGGAGATTCAATGTTTTGTGGGATTCAAGTTAGTCAAGGGGAATCCAAAGAGGGAAGCCAGGCTGACGGGTTCCCCTCCACCCTACCAGGGAGGAGCCTGGGAGCGTTCCCAGGATGGGGAAAGAGTAATGTCGGTGGACTGTCCACGGAGGGCAGGCAGGGTGGGGTTTGGGCCAGACCCAGGCCAGATTCCGTCATGAGAAAATGTTCTCAACTGTAAAGCCCCTAAGCATGAAGAACAGATTTTAGCACAATGAACCACTCTGGGCGTGTCCTGCTCCTGGAGAGCGGACAGCGAGGGGAGCAGGGTGCAGGGTCCCCGTCCGGCACCGGTGCCGCCACCGGAGAGCCGAGCCCGGTAAGGCCCGCAGGGATACTGATCCCCCGGGGACCCTGCATGGCTCGCGGCCCGACCGGCACGTGGCCCCTCTCCGGATGCTCAGAGAGATCACAGTTTCTAGTGCCGACAGCTGCCAGTGTGGCCCGGATGCATTTCCCAGTGAGCTCCGCGCCATCTTCATCACCTAGTTTTGTTGAGTACCCTTGTGCAGAATAATGCATCGGCTATGTGCACAGCACAGTTCTGGGTGTCCAATGTGTGCAGAGTGCTCTACTGGGTGCTTACTGTGTGTAGAGTACAGTTCCAGGCGTGCACAGTAGTGTACTGGGCATCCACCGTGTGTGCGAGTGCTGTACTGGACATTTACTGTTGGCACATTGCTGTACTGGGTATCCTTTGTTTATAGTGCTCTACGGATATCCACTACGTGCACAGTGCTGTACCGAGCAGCCACCATGTACAGAGTGCTGTCCTGGGTGTCTCCTGTGTGCCCGGTGCTGTACCGGTGCTCCATGGTGAGCCTACTTTCTGCAGAACGCTGTACTGGGTGCCTATTGCGTGCAGAGCATTCAACAGAGGTAAAAGGCTTTGTCCCTGTCTTCAAAAAGCTTATTCTTCCAATCTTCCCCATACTTTCGCTTAAGAAGAGCAACCCCTTTCCTGGTTACCTCCCACCAGGCTGGTCCGGCTCCTCACGCTAGCTCCCAGCAGCCTCGGCTCCAGCACAGTGTTTGAGATTGTGCTTCATTGGGCCTTCAAGAAAATCTGCTCTGCAACCTCACCTGCACCCGTCTAATTCGACCCACCACACGGCAGCTGTTTGGGTATCCAGCTGCCATCCATTCTCCTCATACAACCTGCCCAGGGGTCCGGTGCTGTTGTGAGCATGGATTCAATACCGGTGAGCTGCTAGTGTCCTGGGACCTCGACCCTGGTGAAACTGCCCAAAGTGTTCTGGGTTGTGTGGTAAATCCAGGTTGCACAGCCTTGAGGAAGTACTGTGTACTAGTGGATAGAGCATGGGCCTGGGAGTCAAAAGGAACTGGGTTCCAGTACCGGCTCCACCACAGTCTGCTGTGTGACCTTGCGAAAGTCACTTAACTTTTCTGTGCTTCAGTTACCTCATCTGTAAAATGGGGATTAAGACCGTAAACCCTCTGTAGGACAGAGACTGTGTTCAACCCAATTATCTTGTGTCTACCCCAGTGCTTAGTACAATGCCTGGCACATAGTAAGCACTTGACAAGTACCACATTTATTATTATTACTATTAAGTCTGGATGGTGGCACAGCTCTTGAGACCTTCGGTCTGGAACAGAGCTGGACTAACTGTCACCACCCCCACACTGTCTGACAGTCCCCCAGAGGACCTGGAGCCTTCTGGATTTGGCACTCTATCAATTAATCAATCAGTGGTATTTTTTGAGCTCTTACTGTGTGCACAGCACTGTGCTAAGCACTTGGAAAAACACTACAACAGAGTCGGTAGATGCTTACAGCCTACAGGGGAGACAGGCATTAAAATAGATGAGGGATAGGGGAAATAATAGAGTATTCAGGATCCTGAAGTTGGGCCCTACCATTAGCCTGCCCTGGAAATCCATGCTTTAAAGGAGAGCTCAGAGCTGCAGGCTGGGAAAACGGTTTCTGGAAACCAAACGGGACTCACCACCTCCATCCCGCTTAAAGGCACTGATTAGTCTCCGCTTCTTTGTCTACATTTGCATTGTTGGAATGTGCTCTGCCAAGGTAGCAGAATCCGCTGTACCCTTAAGCTCTGTGTGTCAGTGAAAATCTTTGTGTCAGGTAACCCCGATGCATTGCACATACAGTCATCATCAATGACATCATCTCAGATTACACATTTGCTACGAATTCACAGCAAGCAAAGCCCTTGACGATGGAATAGCGCCTGTGAACACTCAACTGGATGAGGGCCCAGCAGGGATGCCAACTTTCCATTGTGAGCGCAGAGATGAGGAGAGGAGGGGATTTTTAGAGGGGGATGGGCACGGGGAGGGGGCAGGCTTCAGAGAGCCAACGGGCCTGAGAGAGCTGCCATCCTGGGCCTTTCCAGGCCTGAGCGGAAGCTCAGTGGTCTGGCCAGGGAGCTGGGATGAGCAAGCCTGGGGAATGTCTGGCTGGCAAACCCAGTGCAGGGGCAACGCCTACCCCCACCCCACCCCCTTCACTCCCCCCACCGCTCACCTCACCCCCATGAAGTGGGCACCCACACTTCCAGAGGCAGTCTGGACAGCCCATTGCTGCCTCAATGCTCACTCACCTTGCCCGCTGCTGGTTACAGGTGAGGACCTGGGTGGCCCAGGCTCAGCCCCAACCCCCTTCCCCACACCAACGCTGCTCAAACCCCACTGCAGTCTGACTGCCTGACAGCAGGACTTCCTCTGAAACACCCGAAGGGTGAAGAGCGGAAACAACTTTGCGATGGGTGGCAGAGGGACAGGGCCTATCCAGTTAGCCTGTCCAACTCTCACTTCTCCTGATGAGGGGTCCCCGCCCGAGGCCATCTCTGAGCACGGAAGACGGTCTCTGAGCATGGTAGATGTTCTCTGACCCCAGAGGATGGTCTCTGGGTCTGGAGGACGGTTTCTGAGCATGAAGGACAGTCTCTGAGCCCAGAGGATGGTGTCTGAGACTGGAAGATGGTCTCTGAGCCCAGAAGAAGGTCTCTGAGCCCAGGGGATATTCCCCAGCACTCGGGGGCCCTTCAAAGGCACCAAGGCAGACCTCGCTGGCAACCCGGAGTGCCACCTGCTGCAGTGCACTGGCGGGGTGGAGGGCGAGCGGCCGGAGAGGCAAGAGTTTGCTCAGCAAGGGTCTGCCGATCCTTGGCCCCAGAATGCCCTTGGGCGGCCCAGAGCCTGCAGCCTCGTACAATGACTGGAAAGGGTCTGCAAAGGAAGGGAACCGGGATTGGCAGCTCTCCGCTATCTAGTGGGACATTTATGATGGATTTTATGAATCTGGCAGAGAGTGGAAAGATGGCTACACTGGATGAGGTAATGCGCAGGACGCCCATTAATTAATACACAGAAAAATGCAACACCAAATCCCCACTGGTTTCACGCAGCTCCTTAAAGGGCCGGCAGACCTCTTTGGAGCAGGCAATGGATTTTTCGTTCAGGACATCTGAGCTTGGAGTTACGTGAATTCAAGAAGAGAAGCTGTCGTGCCACCCCCCCCCCCCCCCATTTCTCCTCAAGAGTTGAATTTATCAACAGGATCACAGAATGGGTTTTTCCTCCTCCTGGAGCTGGAGGGGTGGAGCCCGCAACGATCAGACCAAACCCCGTCTGCTTGAGATATTTGGGGGCTGGCGGTAGCCAGGAAATCTGAGGCTCCAGCCCCAGGCAAGTCAGGCTAACCCTGACTCTCCGGCTGTGCGTCTGCACGGGGCTGGCGGGTGGGCAGGCTGCCAGGAGGGTGGGCGCGGGGAGATTTGGAAGGAATTGTTCTCACTGGAAAGATCTGATTTTGACCCAAATCTGCATGGGGCCAATGTAACATCAGGCACAAAGCTAGCTTTAGTGGGGAACTGCCCTTTGCAGTGATGCAGCCCAAACCCGGGTCTCGGGAGTCGTGCAGCGTGAACTTCGCCTCCGGCCTTCCGGGGGAAACCCTCATCCGGCAGACAGATGGACAGACAGACAACCAGGCTGGCAGGCTGACCACATCTTCTCCCCAGTCTGCCTTTCGACTGGCTGCTGCCTGGGAGGCTCTGGGCCAATCAAGACTACCTGATCGAATGATAGGCCACCCCAGCCCCATCAGCTCCCCTTCAGTTCGAGATGCTGCGAGTAGGAGCGGTGTCGTGGATTGGGGGTTTGGTGCTGGAGGTGAGGTTGGGTTGTCCAGGGTTACCTGTGTGCCCCACACAGTGGGCACGAGGATGCTGTTGGGGAGTCTCCTGCCTCCAGGAAAGCATCTCGACTGAACCAGAGAAGTTCCAGGTCCACCATCAGGGGGATGAAAGTGTCAAACCTCGCTGGAGACTCCGCCGCGGACTCTCTCGGCGTGCCCCTCCCTCTCCACGATCCCCTAGCTTTTATTATTAATCGTATTTATTGAGCCCTTATTCTGTGCAAAGCACTGGACTAAGCGCTTAGCAGAGTACAATAAAACACCAAACACATTCCCTGCCCACAACAAGCTCACAGCTTTTAAAATGACATGCCCATTTCCCCTGGGCTCATGGGCCCTCCATCCTAACTCAAAATGCCCTGAGTCAAGGATGACCTGTATTACCAAAATACCAAAATGGAAAACTAGGGCAATGAGGATGCAACCTCCTTCATCTCCTTATTATAAAGAGTTCCTACCTACTGGGGACAAACCACTGGCATTGGAATGAATTAACTACAATAACAATAATAATAATTTTGGTATTTGATAATAATAATAATTGTAGTATTTGTTAAGCACTTACTATGTGCCAGATACTGTACTGAACACTGGGGTAGAAACAAGATAATTGGGTTAGATACAGGCCCTGTTCCACGGGACTGTAAGGGCTAACGGTCGTAATTCCCATTTTACAGATGACGTACCCGAGGCACAAAGAAGTTAAGTGACTATCATGGGGAAAATAAATTGCCAATAGATTGAACAAATGAAAAAGAAAGCAATCGGGTTTTTTTTTTTCTGTTCTCACTTGGCTCCATAGCAAGAGAACAAATCACAGTCACAAAATTAAATGAAGTCTAATGCTTCTTCAACGACTAGGTGCTGAGTACATGGAATTAATTACCACAGGAAGTTATGCAGACTGTCAATACCACACAAATGGTTAAACATATTTATGGAGGAACAGTACATGCTGGGTCACTGGGAGAGAGTCAGGGATGGAGAGGAGAGAGTCAAGAGTCTTGGATGGTCCGTGCTGAGTCACTGAGGGAGACTCAGTGATGGAGAAGGGAGAGTCTGGATGTTAGACGATACGTATCGGGTCACTGGGGCACATTCAGGGATGGAGAGGGGACAGTCAGGGGTGTTGGGTGGTCCGGGCTGGATCGCTGGGGGAGAGTCAGGGATGGAGAGGGGAGAGTCGGGGTGTGGGATGGTCCGTGCTGGGCTTGAGGTGAATGAATAAATACGACTGAATCGATGAATGAGTTGAGCACCAAACTCTCAGGGGACAGACTCCTGCAGCCCCAGTGTGAGGGCAAAAGTACTTGTCTGACTTCCTCTTGGGAGACAGGACCAGACGCTGCTGGCTCACACACTCATCCTCACATCCGTACACATACTTGTTTGCCCGACTGCTCTCACAGTCAGTCACGCTCACACTCGCTCACGTGAGTCCATCGCCGCGCCCGCCTGTGCTCTCTAGCCGCAGCCAGATTCGTAGCCCCAGTAGTCTCCTCTGCTCCTTGGGCATGGCCAGCGCCGCCTCCCCGCTCAACCTACTCCTGTGCTCCGGAGCAGACTGGACTGTCTAGCCCCAGGCCAGCTACTTTGCAAGAACCTTGACCAGGCGACCGAGGTCACCCAGCGCTTCCTTCCTCGACTTCTCCCTGGCGAGGGTGGGGGCCTCCTGGCAGCCACAGCAGGAAAGGAAGATGGGATCCTGAATAATCCACTAAATGGAAAACCGGCCCCTGGATAACGGAGAGCTAACCCGGGCTCCTTCCTGTGGCCGGGGTGGGGAGTGGTGCCCAGATCCAAGGGGCCTCCACTGCCCAGGGAGAAGAAGACCTCAGTCTAGAGCTGGGGCGGGACAGACTACATCCATGGGAGAAGGCTTCAGCCAGGAGTCAGGGGCTGGGGAGGTCTGGCCCCCACTGCCCCTGCCGTTCGGGGTGTGCCTGGTCCAGGGCTTAGAGACAGGTCATAAACTCGCTCAGAGCTATGGGGTCAGGGGCTCTGAGGACAACCCCACCCTCCCCAACCTTCCTCACAAATCCTGATATTGTCTGCCACTCCCTGCCTCCTGGGGGTAGAGGAAATAGAAATTCTGTCTCCTACATCTACTGTCCCCTGCCAAGACCTTAGTCCAGCTCAACATGTCCCAACACTGAACTCCTCATTTTCCCACCCAAACCCTCTCCTCCCCCAAGTTTCCCATCACAGTTGACAACACCACCACTCTCCCCGTCTCTCAAGCCCACAACCTTGGCACTGTCCTTGACTTCTCTCTCTCTTTCTGCCCCAACACTTAGTCTGTGGCCAAAGCCTGCGGCTTCTAACTCCTCGACATTTCCAGAGTCCGCCCCTTCCTCTTCATCCAAATGGCCACCACGCTGGCCCAGGTACTTGTCACATCCTGGCTTGAATTCCGCATCAGACTTTTGGCAAGTCTCCCTGCCTCCTGTCTCTGCCCTCTCCAGTCCTTACTTCATTCTGCCAGACTTATTTTTTTAAAACATCATTTTAGACACATCTCCCCATTCCTCAAAAACTTCCCATGCTTGTCCATTCCCCTTTGAATCAAGGAGAAATTTCTGACAGCCGGCTTCAAGGCCTTCAATCAGCTCTCTCCCTCCTACTTATCCACTCTCTTCTCCCACAACACCCCAGCTCTCTCTCTTCGTTCTTTCTCACTGGGCCTTGTTCTCCCTCTCACTGCAAATGTCTTGCTCAAGCCGTTTGCCCACCGGGGAACTCCCTCCCGTTTCACATCCTGGCAGATCGCTGCCCTCCCCATCTTTCAGAGCCCTTCTGCAATTCCATTTTTTCCAGGAGGACTTCCCTGATCGACTTTTAATCTCCCCACCTTATATCCTCAACAGCCGTTTCAACCCTTCCCTGCCACCTAAGCATTTCAGGTCTCATGACCCCTGGTAGTGCTGAGATTTTTAGCTTTAATAATAATAATATTTGTTGAGTGTTTACTATGTGCCAGGCCCCGTTCTAAGGGCTTTATACTTTATTACTTCCACCTCCTTGTAATCTATTTCAAGGTCAGCCTCTCCTGCTGGATTCTAAGTGCCTCGAGAGCAGGCAGGGACGATGCCTTGTATCCCGGTTGCATTCTCCCAAGCGCTCGGTCCAGGGCTCTGAGCCCCGCAGACACCCACTACGGTGCTTGGCACCAAGTCGGGGAGCAGGGGTAAACAGGGTCGATTGGATTGATCGAAGGGAGGGTCAATCCGGGATCTGGGGCACGGCAGCGGGGAAAGGGAAGCGGGGAGAGGGGCGAGGCCTCCTTTCCACTGGGTCCCACGGTCGGGGGCCGTGGGGGCCCGGGGCGAGCTCCACCCTTAGGCGCTCCCCCGCGGCTCACAGTCATGTGTGGTTCGCATCCAACTCGGTTCAGCCCACGGCCCCGCCCGGCCCCGGCTGTGCGGACAGGCTGCCCCCGGGGTCCGGCCTTCCGGCTCGGGCTCCCGCCTCGCATACCTCCGGCCTGTGCGAGGGGCCGGAGGAGACCCCCGCCCCGAGGGCGGGGTGCTACCTCGGGGGCCCGCTGGGCCAAGCGGTCGAGGCCTCCTGGACCGTCCTCCCTCCATCCTTCTCCCTTGATGGTCCTCCTCCCCCCAGGGTCCTCCTCCCTCTATGATCAGTGGAAAAGAGCCCGGGCTGGGGAGTCAGAGGTCATGGGTTCGAATCCCGGCTCTGCCACTTGTCAGCTGTGTGACTGTGGGCAAGCCACTTACGTGTTAACTTCTCTGGGCCTCAGTTCCCTCATCTGTAAAATGGGGATGAAGACTGTGCGCCTCACGTGGGACAAGCTGATTACCCTGTATCTCCCCCAGCGCTTAGAACAGTGCTCTGCACATAGTAAGCGCTTGACAAATACCAACATTATTATTATGATCCTCTTCCCCTCATGGTCCTCCTCCCTCCACGGTCCTCCTCCTCCCCCCACGGTCCTCCTCCTCCCTCGACCATCCTTCGGCGTCCCCGGCGGCGGGTCCCGCGGCAGCACCGCCCTTGGCCTGGCTGTGACTCACGCTCCGCTCCGGCCGCCGCCGAGTCCAGCTGTGAGTCACCGGGCCCCGGGGGCTCTCGCCGCCGCCCGCCTTCCCGCTCCTCCATGTCCCGGGCCCCTCCCCACTCCCGATCCTCTCCTGCCCCCCCCCCTCCACCCTTTCCCCTCCTTCTATCCCCCTCCTGCCCCCTCCCCCTTCTCCTAGGGGCCTCCTCTCACCTGTCCCGCTCCGCTCCCTCCCTCCTGCCTTCCCCTACTTCCCTACCCTCTTCCCATTCCCCTCTCCTCCCCCCGCAGCCGTCCTGTGCCTCCCATAGCCCTCCGAGGCCTCGACTGCCCCCTCCGTAGCTGCCCTGGGCCTACCTGGGCAGTCAGAAGGTCGAGGGTTCTAATCCCGGTTCCGCCACTTGTCTGCTATGTGACGTTGGGCAGGTCACTTAATTTCTCAGCGCCTCAGTTACCTCATCTGTAAAACGGGGATTACGACAGTGAGCTCTACGTGGGACAACCTGATGACCTTGGATCTACCCCTGCGCTTAGAATGGCGCTTGGCACATAGTAAGCGCTTAACGAACACCAATATTATTATTATTATTAGGACTCTGTCCGACCTGATTTACCTGGTATCTACCCAGCGCTCAGAACAGTGCCTGGCGTGTAATAAGCTCTTAACAATTAATTATCATTATTACTAAAAGAGCCCTTCCTGGCCTGCCAGTGGGGAGCGCCAGACTGTGCTAGAGATGCTGCGAAGCCAGGAAGGGGCTGGGAGAGGGGGGCTGGAGGCATGGGCCTAGGCTGGGGGTCAGGGATCAGGGTCGGGGGAGATGTTATGTTGAGTGTTTGGGGCTGGGAGGCAGGGACCGGGAGTCAAGGGCCGGGGGCAGACGGCCAGTATTGGAGGGCCCGGGACGGGGGGTCTGAGGTCAGGGGGCAGGGGTAAGGGCCAGGCCTGGATCCAGGGGGCAGAGTTTGGGACTCGGGGGCAGAGTCAGGTCAGGAAGTCAGGGGTTGGGGCTGGAGGGTTAGGGGGCAGGGCAGGGGAGCAGGGGGATGGTGGGGTGGGGGTTGGGTCTCAGGGAGCAGGGGCTGGGGGATGGGGCTAGGGTTGGGGGGCACAGGCGGGGCTTGGGTTTAAGGGCCAGGCCCTGGGGAGGGGTGGGCAAGGATCAGGAGTCGGGGCCGGAGGGCAGAGGCCACGGGTCAAGGGCCGGGGCCAAGGTTAGGGCTCAGAACTGCAACCAGGGGCTGGGCCGGGGCTGGGAATCTCTGGGAAATTAGATGGCTTTGCTCCAATCACCAGGACAGATTCCCCACTGGAATGCAATCAAGGCCGGGGGGGGGGGGGGTGGAGGGGGCAGAGCCTGCAAGTTCGAGGAGATGGAAGGGAGCGGCCGAGTCAGTGACTCTCCCTGGGCCTCGGACCCGTCCTCTCTTGCTCCCACCCTTCTTCCCTCCTTAATCACCATCTTCAATAGCGACCCTTGTCTGCTTAGCCAAACTCCTCCATCAGGGTGTTTACACCCGCAGCCTCCACTTCCTCTCTCTGCCAACTCCCTCCTTGACCCTCTGCAATCCAACTTCCGCCCCTTCGACTCCCTTGAGACTACACCAGTGACCTGCTTCTCACTGACTCCATTCTAAGCTCCTCCGCCTCTCAGCAGCCTTTGACACTGTGGGCCACCCCTTCTCCCAGAAACACTATCTAACTTGGGCCTTTCTGACGCTGTCCTCTCGATTCTGCTCCTGCCTCTCTGGTGACTCCTCAGTCTCTTTTGCGTGCTCCTGCTCTGCCTCCCACCCCAAAACTGTGGAGGTCCCTCACGGTTCAGTTCCAAGTCCCCTTCTATTCTCCACAACTGTAGTGTTAAGCACTTACTATGTGCCAAGCACTGTACTAAGCGCTAGAGTAGATAAAGGATCATCAGGTCCCTAATAATAATAAAAATAATAATGGTATTTGTTAAGTACTTACTATGTGCCAAGCACTGTTCTGAACACTGGGGAAGATACAAGATTATCAGGGTGGACACAGTTCCCATCCCGCATGGGGTTCACAGCCTTAATCCCCATTTTGCAGATGAGGTAACTGGGGCACAGAAAAGTGAAGTGACTTGCCCAGGGTCGCATAACAGGCAAATGGCAGAGCCTGGATTAGGATCCGGGTCCCTCTGAATCCCAGGCCCATGCTCTATCCACTAAGCTCACCATCTAAGGAGGAGGGAGAACAGGTATTGAAACCCCGCTTCGCTGATGAGGAAACCGAGGCACAGAGAAGTTAAGTGACTTGTCCAAGGTCACACAGCAGGCCAGTGGCAGAGCTGGGTTTAGAACCCAGGTCCTCTGACTCCCAGGCTGGGCTCTTTCCACTAGACCGCGCTGCTCCATCTCCACTTACTCCCTTGTGGGGCTCAACTGCTCCCACGGCTTCAGCTACCGCCCCTTCCCGGATGATGGCTCCCAAATGAACCTCATTGGCCTTGCAATCTCGCACGTCATCTTGCCTCCAGGAGTCCTGCTGCTGGCCCAGTGGAGTGAGCATAGCTCTGGCCATCGGGAGAGCTGCATTCTAGTCTTAGTCCTCCCTGGGCTAACGTGGACCAAGAGAGCACCCGGACTTCATCATGTCTCTCTCCACATTTAAAGACCTCCTCGAATCCCACCTCCTCCACCGAGCCTTCCCCAGTTCATCTCCCGGCCCCCGAGCGGGATCATACCCTCTGCCAGTTCTAGCAGCCAGGAATTTATTTCTCCCGACTCGGCACTCGTGCATGCACGTCTACTCAATTATCTATTTTGACCATTCGGCTTGTAAATATTTCATGTCTGTCTTTCCCATTAGAGTGTGAGCTCTTTGAGGGCCGGGAATGTGCCCTGTCTTTATTCTGACCTTCTCCATCACCTAGAACAGAGCTCCATCCTCAATCGATACTACTGCTAACGGAGGCCTTGCCTCCGGCCTCGCTCGTGCAATCCTCGATCTGCAGGGCCGAGAGAGCGCGTGTGGCACCGCACGAACAACCAGCACGGGAATTGCTTCCTTTGCACGCGTTCTTGGCCCTACAAACCAGGGGTTAAGTCTCATCTGTCGTCCCTGACGGGAAACACCACCATCTTGCTTCTAGGACATCTCCCTTGTGGCTGTCCTTCTGGTACCTCAAGTCCAATGTCGTAAATCCAACACTTCTTCCCTCCCAGATCCTCTCCTCCTCCTCACTTTCCCATCATAGTGACAACCCCACCATCCTCCATCTCCAAAGCCCTTACCCTTGGCATTATCCTTAACTCCTCCCTCTCTTTCAACTCCCATATTGTCTGTTGCTCAATCCTGCCAGTTTTTCTTTTATATTTCCCGGATCCTCCCCCTTCTTCTTCATCCAAACAGCCACCACCCTGGTCCAGGCGCTCGTCATATCTTGGCTAGACTTACTGTTTCAGCCTCCTCACCGGTCTCCCTGCCTCCAGTCTCTCCCCTCTCCAGGCCAACTTCACTCTGCTGCCCAGATCATTTTTCTAAAACACTGTGTGCACGTGTCTCCTCATAAACCTCCGACAGTTGACCATCCCCTTTTGCTTTGAGCAGAAACTCCTGACTGTCAACTTTAAGGCGTTCAAGCAGTTCTCTCCCCAGTATGTATCATTGTATCATTGCTCCTTTTAATAATAACAATAATAATAATGGTATTTGTTAAGCACTTACTATGTACCAAACACTGTACTAAGTGCTGAGGTGGATGCACACAAATCGGGGTGGACAGGGTCACTGTCCCACTAGGGACTCACAGTCTTAATCCTCATTTTACCAATGAGGTAACTGAGGCACAAAGAAGTGAAGTGACTTGCCCAAGGACACACAGCAGACAAGTGGCAGAACTGGGGTTAGAACCCATGACCTTCTGACTCCCAGGCCTGTGCTCTATCCAACTACATCAACTCACCCCTGCTCTCATTCTTCATTCCTTCAAGCCAACCTACTCACTGTACCTCAATCTTGTCTCATCCCCAATCTCTGGCTTTTTGGTCAGTTTGCCTCATTAGATCAAGTTCCTTGAGGGCAGGGGCTCTGTGCATTCTCCCAAGCCCTGAGGAAGACAGAAGAAGGAGGCACGAAGAGAGAGGGAAGGGTGTTGGGAGGGGAGGGAAGGGTTGAGGTTGATGATGATTCTGGTGTTGGAATCGCCGATCGGAAACAACAGAGCAGTTCAGTCCAGTCCCAGAGACTTGCGCATTGGGAACCTGTGTAGAGGAGTTGATTCTAGCGCTGGTGGTTTGCTGGGCGCCATCTGCCCTCTTTTCCCTGCCTGTCTCGTTCCCACTGTGGCTGGGAGTGCAAAAAGTGAGTAATAATAATAATTATTATTATAACTGTGGTACTTGTTAAGCACTTATTATCTGCCCTCTTTTCCCTGCCTGTCTTGTTCCCATTGTGGCTGGGAGTGCAAAAAGTGAGTAATAATAATAATTATTATTATAACTGCGGTACTTGTTAAGCACTCATTATGTGGCAAGCACTGTTCTAAGTGCTGGGTAGTTACAAGTTAATCAGGTTTGACACAATCCCTTTCCCCCATGGGGCTCTCGCTCTTAATCCCCATTTTACAGATGAAGTAACTGAGAGGCCCAGAGAAGTGAAGTGATTTATCCGAGGTCACACAGCAGATATGTGGTGGAGCCAAAATTAGAACCCGGGTCCTTCTGGCTCCCAGGCCCATACTCTCTCCACTAAGCCACGCTGCAAAGTGACTGCAGTCAGAGAGCACTACAGGATTCTACTCCAGGCCACGGGTAGCAGCCTCGGTAGCCGCTGCAGTCTTCACTGCCCGTGTCAGCCTGTTGGTTAGCCTGTTAGGATTCCCGCTGGGCCTTCTCCACCTCACAGAACATCCCGGACGGTTCTAGGGACAGAACCTCAGGGCATAGCCCCGGGAGGCCCTCTCCTCCTTAGAGGTGTGGGTCAGACTTCATAGAGGCTTAGTACAGCACCCTGCTCTCAGCAGGTGCTCAATAAATACCACTGACTGATGGACACATTGATTAAACTGGCCCTGAACAGACCCTTTCATGGACTTTTTGTCGGGAATGCCCAGTGCCCAGAAGTCTATCCCCGTAAAGCAGTGTGGTTTAGTGGAAAGAACCCGGGCTTGGGAGTCAGAGGTCATGGGTTCTAATCCCGGCTCCACCACTTGTCAGCTGTGTGACTCTGGGCAAGTCACTTCACTTCTCTGTGCCTCAGTTACCTCATCTGTAAAATGGGAACTAAGACTGAGCCTCACGCGGGACAACCTGATGACCTTGTATCTACCCTAGTGCTTAGGACAGTACTTGGCACACGGTGAGCGCTTAATAAATACCATCGTTATCATTACCCGACATTCCGGGAATCTCCCCGGAAGCATTGGAACGGGGCCAGCGACCGCTATTATTACCGAGGACCACTGTGGTTCTCACATCAGACAGAAACTCTTGACCCTTGCCTTCAATTCTCCCGCCCAGCAATCTCCTCCCTTCTTTTCCGACGGCCGGAGAGAGACGACGCGGTACCCCGCGCCGTACACGTGGGTGTTTGTGTAGTTGTGTATATGTGGATATAGGTAAATAAATACGATACGCTGGCCTATCCCTCCCCCTCCCCACCCCAGCAGAGTATGAACTCCTGTGGGCAAGAGAGGGCTCTCGAGCTTCTGTTGTACTTCCCAAGCACACTGCATTGCATCCAGAGGGTGCTCAGTTTTAGTTCTCGGATGGCCTGGGATTAGACGGCCCTTGCCAGCAGCGAGGTCAGGGAGAGAGAGCCGGACCCTTTCCAAAGCCCCAAGTGGGCTGGGAAGAAAAGGCTCCTGGAAGTGGAGCCAGCAGGAGGGAGGAGCTGGGTGGGAATACGGTGGGGAGACGGTGGGGACCCCTCCCGGGCCTCGGCCGTCCACCTCGATCGCCCCGGCCAGGGCGGGGCGGACAGGCCAGGGAAGGCTCCGTCCAGAGACATCCGCAGAGGTCCCAGAGACGTGGGTAAGGAGGGCAGGGAGCGGGGAACGTGTGCCTCCCCCGCCCCCGCCCCCGCCCCCTCGCCCCCTCGCCCCCCGCGCTCCGCTCCCAATGGGCCGGGGCCCGGCCCCGCAGTTCCCGCAGAAGCCACTAGAGGGGAGGAGAGGTCAGAGCGGGGCGGCCCCCGCCGGGCAGACCCAGCACGCGGGATGGGGGGGCCCGGGGCCCGGGCCCGGGAGAAGGAAGGGACCCCCGGCCCCGCTGCCCACCCTGGACGCCTCCTCCCCAACTCGCATCTCCCAGCGGAAACCGGAGCCCAAGTGATGATAATAACAATGTCGGTATTTGTTAAGCGCTCACTATGCGCGGAGCACTGTTCGAAGCGCCGGGGTAGATCCGGGGGCGTCAGGTGGTCCCACGTGAGGCTCACGGTCTTCATCCCCATTCGACAGATGAGATCACCGCGGCACAGAGAAGTCAAGTGACTTGCCCACGCAGCCGACAAGTGGCAGAGGCGGGATTCGAACCCATGACCTCGGACCCCCGAGCCCGGCCGCTTTCCACTGAGCCACGCTGCTTCTCCGTCTCCCAGACCTACTATCGTTCGGCGCACGAAAACCCCGGGCCGGGCCGGGCCGGGCCGGGCCCGCCGCGCGGCCCAGTCCCCTCTATTAAGCATCCCGGCCTCCCACGCCCACCGGCTCGACCCTCTCCGCCCGGCACCCCTGCCCAGCCCCCGGCCCGGGCCTCCACCGGGTCCCCTGACCTCAGATCTCTGGCCCAGCCCACCGCTCATCTCCATAGTCCAGTCCCCTCCGGTAGGCACCTTGACCTGGAGCCCGGCCCAACCCGCAGGAGTGACAGCTGACCACTTACTCGAGGCTAAATTACGAGCTGAGGTCACAATTTACTGGGAGAAAGACACTGAAGTAAATTACAGGTGGGAGGATGTAATAGGGCCTAAAAATACGATGTAACTACGGGCCGCATCATGGTGTAAGTACCCAAGGGCACAGCTGGGGTGGATATGCTAAAATGGCAGTTGAGGATATCAGGTAGGGAGATTGGGAATCAGTCAGGGGAGCCTTCCTGGAAGAGATGTGATCTCAAAAGAGCTTTGGAGTTAGGGAGGATGGTGGTCTGTGGATGTGGGCGGAAGATCCGGACAGCAGGGAAGGCATAAGCAAGTTGTCAGTTGCAGGAGAGGTGAGAATGAGGACATCAGTGAGTTAAAGGCGAATGAGGAGTGCCTGCTAAAGTGTAGTGGGAAAAGAGTGAATAAGTAGGAGAAAAAAACCCGATTAAATGCCTTAAAGAGGATGGGATTGGAGAACGATGTTTTAGAAAAATGATCTGGGCCGCAGAACGATATATGGATCGGGGGCAGTGGGGGTGGGGAAACAGGGCAGGCTGACACAATATTCAAGCAGAGTTAAGATAATAATAATAATAATAATAATGTTGGTATTTGTTAAGCGCTTCCTATGTGCAGAGCACTGTTCTAAGCGCTGGGGGAGGTACAGGTTCATCAGGTTGTCCCACCTGAGGCTCACAGTTAATCCCCATTTTACAGATGAGGTCACTGAGGCACCGAGAAGTTAAGTGACTTGCCCACAGTCACACAGTGGCAGAGCCGGGATTCCAACTCATGACCTCTGACTCCCAAGCCTGGGCTCTTTCCACTGAGCCACGCTGCTTCAAAGCATGCTGATAAGTGCTTTGGGTCAGGGCGGTGGTAGTTTGGGTGGCAAAGCTGGGGAAGATACTGGAAATGTTGCAAAGGAAGGACTGACAGGATTTGGTGACAGGCTAAATGGGGGGTTTGAAACAGAGAGAGGAGTCAGGGATACTGCCAAGGAAGATGCCGAGGTTATGGGCTTGGGAAACAGGGAGGGTTTGTGGTATTGTCAGTTGGGATGGGGAAATGAGGTAGAGGAGGGGATTTAGGAGAGAAGAAGAGAAGTTCAGTTTGGGACCTGATGAGTGTGAAGCACTGGCAGTACTTCCATGTAGATATTTCCGGGCATGGTGTAGTGGGCACAGGCCTGGGACTCAGGAGATCTTAGGTTCTAATCCTAGCTCTGCCACTTGTCTGCTGTGTGACATTGGACAACTCACTTCACTTCTCTGGGCCTCAGTTACCTCATCCGTAAAATGGGGTTTGAAACTATGAGCCCCACATGGTAGAAGGACTTATAACCAACCCAATTTGCTTATATCCACCCCACTGCTTAGTACAGTGCCTAGCACATTGTTAAGCACTTAAAAATACCATTATAATTATTATCCTGGAAGCAGAAAAAGGAGATCGCAGATTCCTTCCCTCCTGCTTCCAAACACACCCTCGTCTCCCCTCTCCTACAAAAATAAACCTTCTCTGGACCTCGCAGCACCATCCAGTTATCCCTCTATCTCCCTCTTCCCATTCCTGTCACCAAATCGTGTCAATCCTTCCTTTTCAACATTTCCAGTATCTTCCCCAGCCTTGCCACGCAAACTGCCACTATCCAAAGCACTTTTATCTCTGCTTGCGTCAGCTTGCCCTGTCCCCCTGGTCCATATATTGCTCTGCTGCCCAGATCATTTTTCTAAAACATCATTCTCCAATCCCATCCTCTTTAAGGCATGGAGAGATGGAGAGAGGTCAAGGCAGGAGAGGTAGATTTGAGAGTCGTCTAGTAGAGATGGTGGTTGAAGCCGTGGGAGTGAATGAGTTCTTCAAGGGAATCAGCGTAGATGGAAAATAAGAAGGGGACTCAAAACTGTCTTGAAAAACCTCCACACTTAAAGCGTGGTGGGCAATGGAAGAACGAGTGAAAGAGACTGAGAAGAAATGGCCAGAGAGGCAGGAAGAGAACTGGGAAAGGATTGCGTTGGAGAAACCAAAGTTAGAGGGTGTTTTCAGGAGAAGGGGTGGTCCACAGCGTTCAAGGCTGCCAAGAGGTCAAGGAGGATTGGGGAGGAGTACAGTCAGATATATTTGGCGAGATGGAGGTCACTGGTGACCTTGGAGAGAGAGCGATCTCGGTGGAATGGCAGGAGCGGAAACCAGATTGTAGAAGGTCAAGGAGGCAGCTGGTGGAGAGGAAGTGTAGGCACTGTGTGTAGTTTGGGCAGAAATGGAAAGAGGGAGATAGAGTGATAACTGGATGGTGCTGTGGGGTCTAGAGAAGGTTTTTTTTTTTTTTTAGGAGAGAGGAGACGAGGGTGTGTTTGGAAGCAGAAAGGAAGGAGCCATCAGAGAGTGGGAGGTTGAAGATGGCAGTCAAGGAAGGAAGAAAGAAGAACATGTGTAAGTATTATCATTCATTCATTCATTCAATAGTATTTATCGAGCGCTTACTATGTGCATAGCACTCTACTAAATGCTTGGAATACAATTCGGCAACAGATAGAGACAATCCCTGCCCAATAAACGGGCTTAGAGTTTTGATAAGGTGGGAAGGGATGGGGTTGAAGGCATAGGTGGAGAGGATAGATTTTGGAAGCAGGCAAAACATCACCCTTTGAGAGACGGTGGAGAAGGATGAGTGGATGTGGGGGTGGGAAGGAGCTGGGGAGATGAGTGGGAGATTTGAGGGGCCTCTTGCCTGATAGTTTTAATTTTGTCCATAAAGTAGTTGGCAAGGTTATCAGCATTTGGGAGAGGTGAAGGCAATGGGGATCCTAAGGAGGGGTTGTTAAAGGTCTGAACCAGATGGTGGGGGTGATAGCAGAGGAGTCGACGAAGGAGGAACAGTGGTGTTTGAGCAGAAGAGAGGGCAGAGTTCTGGCAGGTGAAGATGAGTGGAGGTGGACAAGGTCGGTCCGGTGTCTGGATTTCCGCCCTCAGCGCAGGAAGCGACTGTGGGTACCACCTATGGCTGGGGACAGGTGGCATGAGATTGACAGGAGGTCGGGGGGGCAGGGAAGTTGAGTTCAGCAGAGAGGGTAGAGTTGGCTAAGCTGAATCTCAACAGCCTCCACAGCTGTCTGATCACAGTCTGACTCCCTGCCCTCAGTGCCCCGATCTGGCACGATCCAAACCTGCTCCCAGCCCCCAGCCCCAGCCCAGCTCACTGGGAATCTGCCTCTGGGGACTTACTAAGGCCCAGTAGAAGGTTGGGCAGAATAACTGGAATGGGAGCCCGTGGAGCCTGGCAGAAAAAGGCTGAGGGAAGGGTGGTCCCCTGGTACCTGAGCCCAGGTGGCCGGGCTGGCGGTGGACCCGGAGAGGCAGGTTGGTGGTTCCTTCCCTGTGGTGGTGAAAGTGGTCCCGGTCCCTAACCCTGACCCTATTCCATGCTCTGGATACTCTTACCATCCCAGCTCCCGGGGGCAGAGAGACCTGCCAGGGCCCCCAGCCCATCCACAGAAGCGAAATGGAGATGGGAGCATGAACTGGTTCTGTGGCCTGTGTAGCTGGCCCTTTTGCTCCCTGGACTATAGAGATGGTCCTGTGGCTCATCTGGTCCCTGTAGATGGATCTGTGACTCACTTGGCCGATGTCGATGGCCCAGTGGCTCAGCGCTGGAGCCCAGATGAGCCTCAAGGGCCGTCTACACTGATCAAACCACCTGGCCGGTGTTCTGGGGCCGTGGCACCGTGGGCAGCAAAGGGCCAGCTCCGGGCTCCGTTCATGGGTCCCAGAGCCAGCGTGACCGATCCTCCACTGCCAGGACAACGGGACAGGGCGGGGTGGGGTGGGAGTCTCACTGATGTCGCAGTGTCGACGGACTGAGCCAGGGGCCCTGATGTGCCCTTGGGGGTGGACACAGCGGCAGGTTAGGGGCCGGCCCAGCTCAGCAGTTCCCATCCTGCGACTGTGCCAGACAGGCTGGGACAGCCAACCTGTGCCCGTCTCCCTGACCCAGAGTCAGAGCAGCGAGGTGGCTGTCCTGTTGGGCCCTGCCAGGAATTTAGGTCGTGGCTCTGATGGTAGAGATCCAGATTACGACCAAATAATAAAAATAATAATAATAATTCTTGCTAAGTACTTACTATGTGCCAAGCACTGTCCTAAGTGCGGGGGTAGATACAAGTTAATCAAGTTGGACACAGTCCCTGTCCCCCATGGGGCTTACACCCTTAATCCCTTGAGTGACTTGTCCAATGTCACACAGCAGACAGTGGCAGAGCCAGGATTAGAACCCAAGTCCTTCTGAGTCCCAGGCCCGTGCTCTATCCACTAAGCCACGCTCCTTCACCTCTCAGCATCAGCACAGAGACAGAAAGATAACCGACCCAGAGACAGACAGACCAACTGGCTGATCGAGCCCCCATCGTGGGTCACCACCTCCATTGCCCTAACATCATCCCAGAGTCAGCCTGACCGACCCAGTTACAGACCAAGTGAGACCTAACAGATCTAGAGACAGTCAGACCCGGAGACAGGCCAACCAACTGGCCCAGAGATAGACCAACAGATCCAGACGTACCGACCGACCGACCCAAGGACAGAAAGACAGAGGCAGGCAGGCAGAGTCAGAGAGAGTGAGGCCCGACTGCTGCTCCAGTTGGGATTTTCAGGGCAGCGCAGCGCTTGGCCTCTGTCATGGCTCCAGCACACAGAGAACACATTTTGTACCGATTTAAATCAGAAACAGACCTTTCAGCTTAGGGCGTGAGCCTCAATTAAACAAACAACAAGGATGCACGCTATGGGGAAGCCTCATCTGACCAACAGAATGGACTGGGCTGCCGTGCGGGGCCAGAACCTGAGGGCCTGGAGGGTGTGGGCCCTCGGTGCTGGGGGCCTGGAGGCCCGGAGGGGTGAGGGGCCTGGGAGCCCAGGGGATCTGGAGGCCTGGGGGGCGGGGGGCCCTATAGGGAGCTAGATCAGGCAAGCCAGTGGATCTCAGCATGTCTGGGCTGAGCAGGAAACAAACCAACTGAACACTCCCTGTCCCTTCAGACCTCCCCACACCCAACCAATCTGCTCTGTCCTCAGCACCTTCCCTGCCCTCCCATGGGACCTCCATCACTTCCCTCCCTACCCCGACTCCACCGGAGGCAGGCCGTTGGGCAGATCCGGGGAGCCACTGGGTCGGGGGCCAGGGGCTGGTCCAGGGAGCCAGTGCAGGCACAAGCCCAGGGTGCGGGGGGATGGGCACAGGCCCAGGAAACCATGGGCTGGTCTAATGGGCTGCACAGCTGACCACATGGGGCAGCCCCTCCACTGCCAAGAGACTCACAGTTTCTTCTTTCCTTAATTGCGGGTCAACTGGGGAAACCCAAAGCTGAGGGAGATTCATCATCCTGTTACTGCAGAGTGCCTGGCACCAGTGGAACCAGGATTGCTGGCCTGAGATTGAGGCCCTGGGAGGCCAGCTCAGTGGGGGCGGCTACCAGGGAGGGGGCCAAACCCCCAGTGTTGGCCACCACCTGCCATTTTCCGAACATCTTCCCAAACCGGTATCCCCCATTGTCACCTGGCACCTGTCATTAGCCTAACACCATCCCAACGCTGTGTCCCCCTTCGCTATCCAACGCCCTCATGCCATCCCAACTCCGTATTCCCACAAGTTCATCCTGCTGTCAGAAAGGGGCAGTTCTGCTTGAGCTGGAGCTGAGTGAGGCTTGACAGACCAGGAGCAAACATGACGGCACAGTAAAGGGCAGGCCCCGAGTGTCCGTGTGCGCACGCGTGCGTGCACAGTGCGGCTGGTTCTGTTGTCCCGCTTTGGCCTTTTCAGCCACAACCTCGCCGTGGATGAACTTCACCATCAGAGGGGGTAAGGAGTATGAAAGTCGGGTGTTGATTCGTTAACTTGTGTGTTGATTCGTTAACCTGTATCCCTAACACTATATCTTCCCTCAATACCCTCCTTTCACTGCACACCCCTAACTCCTGCCTGCTACCACTGAATTTCCCCACCCCGGGGGTGCCGAGGGAGGGAACGGATGGGCCTGGCCGAGGGCGTGAGGTCGAGGGTCCAAGCCCTTCCCCTTCTGGGGGCCTCCTCGTCACCACCGACAATATGCACCTGGCAGTAAAGCCCTTGGTGCTCGACTAATCTGTGAGCTCCTTGAGGGCAGGGGTCGTGTCCACCGACTGTATGGTCCTCTCCATCCGGGAACTGGGTTCAACCCCAAATTCCTCAGAGGGGTAGTACAGAGGGTCCTACGCAAAGGTCCAGCTCCGCCCATTGGCTCCTAGGGTTGCCTGGAGTCGGATTGTGACAAGTTTTTAATTTTTTTAATGGCATTTGCTAGGCACTTATTGTAATGTTTATAATAACAATAATTCTGGTATTTGTTAAGTGAGTACTATGTGCCAGGCACTTTACTAAGCGCTGGGGTGGATATGAGCAAATCGGGTGGACACAGTCCCTGCCCAAGGTCACACAGCAGACAAGTGGCGGAGTCAGGATTAGAACCCATGATCTCCTGACTCCCGAGCCCGCGCTCTATCCACTACGCCATGCTGCTTTGACGTTGCAGGCACTGAACCAAGTGCTGTACTAGTCGCAGCCAGGGCTCCGAGTGCCAGGATAGACCCTCTCAGAGGGTGAAGAGCGGTATGGGAAGAACGCTGACTGTGGTCTGCCTTCCTTCTCTCCTCCCCGGCCCCTGAGCTCCAGTCCCGGACAGAGGAGCTGCCCATTCCAGGTCGGGGGCGGGGGGGTCACCTCGAGTCCCCGCAGCCCCCATGACCCTGCCATCAGGGACCGGGACCATTCTCCTGAGCCAGAGGCAGGTGCCGGGCCAAGTGGCCGCGGCTCAGGTCTCTCCACCTCAACCAGAGATGAACTTGGACAGACTTTTTATGGTGGCGGTTTCAAACCTCCCATCTCGGAGAATAAACCTTTGATAAGATCTCTGAAAGTGCTCACATCCTTCTCGCTGCCTGCAACTCTCTCAGGAGCAAAACCCTGAGGACCACAGCCCTCCCCATTCACGAATCAGTTGTATTTATTGAACACTTTATAGACTGTAAGCTCACTAATAATAATTACGGTATTTGTTAAGTGCTCACTCTGTGCCGGGCACCGTTCTAAGCCCTGGGGTGGATACAAGATAATCGGGTTGGATGCAGTCCTTGTCCCACCCAGGTCTTGAGGTCTAAATCCCAATTTTACAGATGAGGGAACTGAAACCCACCAAAGTTAAGTGACTTGCATAAGGTCACACAGCAGAGAAGTGGCAGGGAATGGGTTCATCAAGTCTGTCATATTGTACTCTTTCGAGCGCTCAGTACAATGCTCTGCAAACAATAAGTACTCAATAAATATGATTGAGTCACTGATTGAGAAGGCACTCCCAGCCTCAGAAGCACTTTAGGCACTCAGGGATTTGCGTATGCTGTTTCCTGAGCACATGTTCATTTATATCATTCAGTCAGTCAAGCTTATTTACTGACTGCTTACTGGATGCAGAGTACAATGTAATGATCTAACAGAGTTGGTAGACACTTTCTCTGCCCACAGGGAGCTTACAGTCTAGACAGGGAGACAGACATTAATTTAATATAAACAAATCACAAATATGTTCATGAGTGCTGTGGGGCTGAGGGAGGGGTGAATAAAGGGAGCAAATCTAAGTGGAAGGGTGAGGTAGAAGGGAGTGGGAGAAGAGGAAAGGAGGGCTTAGTTGGGGAAGGCTTCGATGTGCCTTCAATTAATTAGCCTTTGAAAGTGGGGAGAGTGACCGTCGGCTATGAAGAGGGCAATACAGGTTAGAGGCGAATGTGGGTGAGAGGTCAGTGGTGAGATAGACGAGATTGAGGTACAGTGATTAGATTGGCATTAGAGAAGCAGAGTGTACCAGGCTGGATTGTAGGAGAGTAGCGAGGTGAGGTAGGAGGGGGCAAGGCGATTGAGCGCTTTAAAGCCGATGGTAAGGGGTTTCTGTTTGATTTGGAGGTGGATGGGCACCACTGGAGTTTCTTGAGGTGGGAGAAACACGGACTGAATGTTTTCATAGAAAAACGATCCGGGCAGCGGAGTGGAATATGGACTGGAGTAAGGACGGGAGGCAGGGAGTTCAGTAAGAAGGCTGAAACAGTAGTCAAGATAGGATAGGATAAGTGCTTGGATTATCATGATAGTTTCTCTTCTTTTTTTGCCACTATCTGGAATTCTTTCGCGCGTACTTCCTCTGTTGGACTGTAAACTCCTCGAGGGCAGAGATGATGTCTGGTGCCTCTCCTGTTCTCTCCCCAGGGCAGGGTGCAGCGCTCTGCATATGGCAGGCTCAAGTAAGCAGGAATGACTGACAGGCAGGCAGGCAGGGAGGCTGACTGGGTTAAAGCAGACACTGTCCTGCTACCACAGCCAGGATGCCCAGCACCACTCAAGGGCACAGTCAGTCTGGGCATCCTGGGATTCCTCCTCCTTCTCGATGGGGTTCCCTCACCACTCGTGTCAGACCTCACGGGACCCTCACCTGCATAGAGCTGGCAGACACGCCCCCTGGCAAGGTGTCATTTGGCCCCTCCGGCCTCCCACGTGAAAAATCAATCCTCCCAACACTGCTCCTGGCCTGCGGAAGCTCGGCTCTGAGTGCGGTCACTTGCTTCACCATTTTTCTGGGTCCGAATCCCTGGTGGAGGAGGAGAGGGAAGGAGGGAGAGAACGGTGGCCACCTGACATCTCAGCGGCTGTCGGGGGGGGCCTGCGGGCAACCACTGGACTACCCCAACCAAACTACAGTGGGGACAGCGAGGACATTGGACATAAAAAGGTTGCTTTGGTGCAGTTGGCAAAATGCTTGGGAGCTACAGCCATCCCAGAGGAACTCGTGGGTTTTTCCTGAGGAAAGCGGGGGGTGGGGGGGGTCCAGGGTGGGTAGAGGCCCAATTTGGAGTCCACAAGCCATCCGAGTCATCTGGGGGCCTTTCTGGAGGGAATCTCCACCTCAATGGAAGCAAAACTTGCACCCCAGTTTGAGCGGGGCCAATTGTCCTTTTATTTAAATAGGATTCATAATTTAACGCTGCACAGCAAACTTGCCTAGGTATAAAAATAAATATCCGCCCAAACCCCCACCACGTACAAAAAAAAACTAGAGCCCATGACCATGAGAGCTGAAAGACAAAGGGACAGAAATAGCACACGGCGCATCAGGTTGCGCTTTACTCCCGGAATGATGGCGTGTTTTCGGGAACACCCATTTGACACGGTGGGCTGGGTCCACTGTGCCCGCGGCTCCCCCAGCCCGTCAGCGGGGCTCACCGCAGGAGCTCTCGAAACCAGCGTCCCACCTGGCCGCCAGGAGATCCAGCAGGCCACCCCGCGGACGCTGAGCCAATGCCGGTGGTTTGCAGTGGGGGGGCGTGCCATTGGATGCTCCCGCAACTGAACCACGGTGGGACGTGTGCCCCGGGACTTCGCCTGGCCGTCGGGCCGGGGAGTGCGGGGACCCCCTCCTCTCTGCGGCCGGCTGGCCCCAGCCGCCGAGGTCACCGGTACTCTGAGGGCCTGGACCCATCCGGACGGAGGGCTCTGAGGCCGCACACCTCGCTGGGCATCCGGTACCTGCCGGAGACCCGAGGGCCGACGGGTAGGAGGGGCCCGGCGCCAGCTCGGCGCTGCCAATGCTCAGTCGCATGACTCCCGGGGGGTCCCAGTCCGGGGAGCCTCTGCGGCTGCCTCCGCCGCTCCCCTCGGCCGGAGTTCGTGGACTCGACGCCCACGGGTGGGCCGGGGGTTCCGTGTGGCCAGGCAGCGCAGCACTAGTCCCGCCGGGGGGGTCTCTCTCTCTTTCCCGGCTCCTCCCAGGGCCCATCCCCGGCCCGGTCCCCGTCGGCAAGCGGCCCGGGGTGTCTTCTGCAGTCTCTGGAGGGCTGGGGGAGTGGGGTCCCTCAGGCTGAACGTCTTCTGGCCGTGGATCCCGGGGGATCCGGAGCAGAGGGCCCAGAGTCCGGCCCGCTGTGCTCGTCCCCCTCCCTCGGCTGGGCTGACTCCGAGTTGGAGCTGGTCAGGGCAGGGCAAGAGAAGATACAGTCAGAGGAGTCACTCCAGCTTCAAGACATTTTTGAATCCAATTTTTGCCGGGAACTCTCAGGCCAGCCTGTACTCTTGGGGTTTGAGGAAACGACTGGCAAGTTAGACATCTCTCCCTTTCCTCCCTCCTCGTCTCCTCCTACTTCCACCCCAGCTCCCAAGTCCTCGGCCACACTCTACAGATCTAACACGCGGGAACGTACCTGCCGGGGTGGACTCGCTCCGGGACCCCTCTGGCAGGGGCGTCTCCAGCCCTTTCACGATCGTACCAAGCTGGCTAGCCACAGTCAGTATTCTTCGGTCAGCCCTGTAGGGGATTCCAGAATAGGAAATCAAGGCAGGCTGGGAAAAATAGGGTTTCCCCGACCTCCTGGCCCTCGGTTTTCCTAGTCGTGCTGTCAACTGGGGCCCAGCCAAGCACGGGCCCCTCTCAGCCTGAGCAGCGGGTGCTTGGACGCACTGGCCGGGCCCGTCCACGGCTCAGGACAGGCAGGGCAGCCGCTGGCTCTGCACTCACCCTTCCTCGCCGCCCTGGTCCCGCAGGTGCTGCTGCACGCAGAGCAGGAAGTGCTTGTACACCCTGCGGGCCGTCTCCTGGCGCTCCCTCAGAACCTCAGCCTGCAGAATTTCAGCCGCCCTCTCACGGCTCTCCCGGATGTAGCGGAGCATATCCCCTGTGGTGCAGAGAGACACAGCCCTGATCAAAGGGCACCCGTGACCCGCGCAGTGGAGATGGGGGGGGGCGGGGCGAGGGGGCCCGGTGGCCACGTCAAGCCTGCAGAGGAGTTTGGATCTGGTCTTGGGGGCCTGTGGTGGTCATTCAAGATAGCCCCACAGAGAGGGATGGGGGGGCCCCGGGAGAAGATGGCTCAGGTCCCAGATGGCAGGGGCTCCCAGAGGATGTTGGCCCTTCCCTGGACCAAGAATGGTCGACCCTGCCCGGGTGGCAGTCATTTTCCCATCATATCTCCAGCGTGGCCGGAGGCGTCATCCTTGCGCGGGTAACCTCTCGGCCTCGGAACTTCCCCGAAAGCCGGTGTGCTCTCTTTTACCAAGGGACGCTCGCTCTAGAGACCTGTGCTGACTCTGAGTAGCTCCCGGCAAGAGACAGGTGGTTATAATTGCTTGCTCCTATCCTGGCTGAGGGCCTGAGGGTGCGTGCGCATGCACATATACACATGTACATGCCTTGGCTGGGGGCTGTACAGCAGCAACAGGAGGAGAGGAGGAGGACGAGATGTGCTCTCAGCCCTCAAGGAGCTTACAATCCAGCAGGGGAGACACGAATCAGGAATCAACAACCCTGCCCCAGCCACAAGTGAGAAATCGACCTCGCCGATACACTGTGACACAACAAATGCGAGGAGGCTCCCGTGGGGTGCTGTGGCAGAGGCAGGGTGGAATGCCCAGGAAGCGGGGCCCAGCAGGCTCGCATGGGCCTCACTCCCTCCACAAAAGGCTGCACAGCTGTGACGGAGCAAGTTTCTTGCCAAAGCCCTGAGGTGATTCAGTCCTTCCTGAGCTCCTGTCGTGCGCCAAGCCCTGCACCAAGTGCTCGTGAGATTATGCGGGAAAGCAGTCTCATTTATAAACGAGCCTGCGCCCCCGCTTCTCACCGACACCCTGGTCAGATCCAGAACCTCGGGTGGGTCCACAGCAGGTATGGCCCAAGACTGGCAGGCCTGTACATCCGGCTTTGCGGCGTCCAGCCGGGCTGTGTGATCGGGCGGGGCTCTAGCCCACACGGGAGCAGAAGAACAGGCGGGTGCGGGATGGCGGATGAGGTGGAGCCAAGGCCGTGCTTTTCTTCCTCCGGGGTGTAGCGAGGACACAGCTCCCCCACCCCCAACTCGGAGAATGGGGGCAGCAGGACCCTTCCCTTCCCCCACATGCTCCCACCTCGAGGGAGCAAGGCACCCGCCAGGCCCAGTACGATCAAGTCGGCGGAATCACCAATGGTAACAGACAGAGCCGACCGGTGGTCACTCCCGAGAGACCCTTGCTCCCAGCAGTGGGGTCGGTGATCCTAATAATAATAACGAAGATATTTGTTAAGCGTTTCCTATGTGTCAAGCGCTGTCCTTAGTGCTGGGGTAGATACAAGCCACTCAGGTTGGACACAGTCCCTGTCTCACATGGGGTGCTCAGTCTTAACCTCCATTTTACAGATGAGGTAACTGAGGCCCAGATGAGGTAAGTGAAGCAACCTGTCCAACGTCACCCAGCAGAAAAGAGGCAGAGCCAGGATTAGAACCCAGGTCCTTCTGACTCCCAGGCTGGTGCTCTAACCACTAGGCCACACTGCTTCTCCAATCACTGTCCGGGTAAAGCCTTAGCCCGGGATAAGGTCAGGCCCAGGGGGAGGACCTGAACATTCCCCGCCTCACCAACCCAGAGAGGCGACAGAGGCCTTCCCCCGATCCCGGGGCCCGGAGCGCCACCAAACCCGCTCGCTGAGGTGCGGAAACAAGGCGATAGCCATTGCCGAGAGTGGGCCGAGCCCACTGTGCCCCACCCTTGATTCTGTCCACAGCTTGGATGTACTGGGTGCGGAGCTCCTCCAAGCCCCTCCGGTCGCCCAGGAGGCCAGCGCGATCAGCAGCTCCTTCTGACAGCGATCTAAGAGAACAAGCCAAAATTACCCACCACGGACAAAACTGAAAGGGCTAATTCGTTCTGAAAACCAGACCACCAAGAGCTAAGCCATGGCTTGGTCAACTCTATGGTCCGCCTGGACCAGGAGTCCTGGGGAACCACTTTCTGGTTGTCCACGTGGGCATTCACCTTCCTCCATAGGTTTGGGTCAACTAATACTCTGACTCTGTCCTAATGGTCCTGCAAGGACCGTCTAACACCTCTGAATGTTCCCTCAGTCCCTGATTCTCCCCTAGTGGCCCAACGTGGACCACCCAATCCCCGACTCACCTTTCTCCATCTCTAGCTCCCTCCCAGCGACCCGGCCTGGCCCACCCAACATCCAGTTGACTCTCCTTTCAAAAGGAGCACAGAATACCTTGGTGGTGAGTTAAGTGCTCTCAGTTCCAGTTTCATCTCGTCGTTCTCTTCGGTCAACCCCTTCACCACTCTTCTGTTTTCTTCTGTAACACAAGGTTCATTGCCATGAGCTTATGTTGGCTGTGTGTGGCCAGTTCTCGAGGAGGAGCCAAGGGCTCTCGGGAGAAAATGCTCATCGGGCGGGTCCTGGCCAGCTGGGCAGAGGGAGGGATCGGCCCCTTGGACGGCCAGCCCGTGCTCCATCTTCTGAAGTTTGGGCAGCCCTAACACCCTGGCAATAAGGCCAGAGGGGAAGCAGGGGTTATGCCCAGAACCTGTCCTGGCCCCCTTGGTCAGGAGCCCTGGGTGGGACAGGGATCGGTCTCCTCTGTTATGCTCAGCGCTTGGCACATATCAAGCACTTAACACCACTGTGAACTAGCTAGGGAGGATGGTTTGGGTCGGGGCTTGTCCTGGGCCTCATCCACCTTCCTCCTGCTCTCTCCCCAAGATTCATTCCCTGAGCCACGAGAACTTGCTTCATCGTCTGCTTTCCATTCCTTCCTGTTCTAATTGAGTGGGGAAGGAGAAAGAAAAGGGAACAGAAAATGGTCGACCTACACTGAGGTCCGGGACTAAGCAAATTTAAATCTCACCCTGACACCTTTGTATGACTTCCTGCTCAATCCGTTTCCCCCGCGCCCCCCGCTCCAATTGTATATCATTTCCGTCGGCCTCAACCTAGACTGCGAACTCCTTGAGCGCAGGGAATGAAGGTCTTACTCCTGCTGTGCTCTCCCAAGTGCTTAGAATAGCGCTTAGCCCTCAGGGGGTCCACGATCAATACCACTGAAGGAACGAGTGGGAGTGGGACGACGGAGTGGGGGCTGAGCAGGTGGGATGGGGACGGGAGGGCAGTTGGACGGGGAACCCCGCTGGAAGGGGAGGAGAGCCACAAAGTGGGTAGGTTTTCAGGGAGCCAACTCCACTCTGGCTTGTTTGGTGACTCTTGCACCGAGAATGCCAAACCGTGAGAACTGCCCGATTCTTCTCTGTCACTATGGTGGTGGCAACTGATGGTCACTTCACCATCTTCCCCAGTTAGTCTGCAGTGGTGTTAATAATAATAATAATAATAATAACTGTGGTATTTGTGTGCCAGGAACTGTACTAAGCACTGAGGTAGATAGAAGCCTATCGAGTTGGACACAGTCCATTTCCCCCGTGGGGCCCCCAATCTCCATCCCCATTTTACAGATGAGGTAACCGAGGCACAGAAAAGTGAAGTGACTTGCCCAAGGCCACAGAGCAGACAAGCGGCAGAGCTGGGATTAGTATCCGTGACCTCCCGACTCCCAAGCCCGTGCTCTATCCAATACTTCATATCTGTGTCAAGCACCGTGCCTGGCACCGGGATGGGTTCGAATTTAGCAGATGAGGCCAGCCCCCGTCCCGCCTGGGACTTACGACTGAGGGGGCCGGAAGAGGTGGGTTCTGAGCCCGGCCCGTTCCCCTGCCCGTACCCCCAACATTCCCGGGCCCTCAAAACGCTGGAAAGGGCATCTGGAGAACGACCACGGAGCCGGTGGGGGAGGAGCCTGGCCCAGGGCTCTTTGACGAGGAAGGAAAGCCCAGCCTCCTGGCCTGGGTCCTGACTTCATTCCTGACTGGAGTGGCCAGGGCACAGAGCCAACTCTTCAACCGGAGCAGGCGGTAAACGTGGGGCGAAGCGGGAGCCAACAGAGAAAGCCAAGCATCCGTTCTAGGAGCCCAGCTGGCCCCAAACAAGCTGCGTGGCCTAGGGGAAACAGACCGGGTGACAGAGAACATCGGGCAAATCACTGCTCTGGGCCTCAGTTTCCTCAGCTGTAAATCAGGGATTCAATTACTTGTTCTCCCTCCCCCTTAGTGAGCTCCATGTAGACGGGGTCTATGTCTGACCTGATCATCTTGTACCTATCCAGCAGTCAGTCCAGCGTTGAGTTCGAAATTAGTTTAACCAATACCACAGCTATTACGATCATCAACAGGTGGGTTTCAGGGACAGGGAGTTACAGCCAGCTTACAGGGGCATAAAGAGAAGCCCCCACTCTGGGTCCCAGGGGCGGGAGGGTGGGGCGGTCCCGGAGGCCCGTCTCTTTGCCTTCCTCACTGCTTGCCTGCCTACAGAGCTCTTCCGCTCCACCCCCGACTTCCAACTGTGTATGTGTGTGGGGGGAGAAGGGGAGAGGCTTGCCCCCGTGGAACTGGCGCCCAAGCCAGAGGGAAGGTCAACTCGGGTGTTGCTTCCTTGCCTGTGGGCTCGGTCAGAGACCAATCCCATAGGGGCGTGTGAGAAAAAGCTGATTTGTAATACAACAGAAAGTAATGTTTGCTATTAAACAGCAACAGAAACCAACCACTCTGGCCATAGGTTCCAGGGAGGGGCAGAGGGCTGGGTTGGGGGCGGGCGGAGGGTCCTTGGGGCCGGGGGGAAATGGAGGGACTGGTGCAGTTCCATCGGCGAGCTGGATGCCGGCGGAGAGTGGCTCCAAGTGTGGAAACTCTGACCCCCGTTGCAGAACCTTCTCCGTTCTCAGTAACCGTCCGACCCTTTCCCCGCTTTCGGGCACAGGGCTGCTTCGGGGGGCCTCTCTGTTCACCAGCTGCTCCTGGGGGGCAGGGGGTTGAGGGGGAGGGGCAAAGGCCAGAAAACGTCTCAGGAGGAGAGGCCGTAGCCGCGTCCCTCTGCCATCGCTCCAGTTCTTTAGAGGAGCCAGCCAGAGTGGGCATGGGACCTCCTGGAGGCTCACATACAGCTCACCTTGGGCTGACTGATGCCTCCCAGACACGGGCCTCCGGAGCGGTGCCGGGCAAAAGCCCCTGGAGACCGCCCAGGCCCCGGGAGGGTGACAGGAGAGGCCGTTTCCTGCCTGCTCCTTGCCCGCCTCCGCCCCCGCCCCACCGTCCAGGGCTCTGGGATGTGGAAGCCGGGCCGACTTCAGGCCAAGAGGCAAAACTGCTCGCAAAGGGATCCAAGGGTTAGGCAACATTTCCACCCAAGCAGAAAACCACTCGGTCTGCCCGCCTCCACCGGACTGAGAACAATGACCGCACGCGGCTATTGCTCAAGATGAGAAAACGAGGCTGGAACTGATTAGCGCCGGACGCGAGCCCCGAGCCTCTCTGAGACACCTCCCCACACTCCCTCCCGGGCCGGGGCGACGAGTTCCCGCACCCCGACAACGCCTCGGGAAAACCGCTGGCCTGCTCACCTTCCAGCTTCTCCATGGCTGCCTTATGGACTCGCACCACCCGCTGGAGCTGCCTGCAGGCTTTCTCCAGCTTTCTCCTCAAGTCTTGGCACTCTTCCTTGGTTCTCGCCAGTTCTGGGAAACAGTATCCACAGCAGGAATCTTCCAGGGCCTTCGATATCTCTCGCTGGCCCTTCCGATCTGCAGAGGCAACAGTGCCGAGACCGCGATGGACTCTGTGCTCCGGAACCGGGATCCGTTTCCCTCGCTCCGGGTTGGGGCACGGGTTCGACGCTCTCTCTCTGGGCAGCCACGGCCACTTATGAGCCGGGTGGCAGAAAGGTGTCCTATGCGAGGGGAGGCTGAGGCTTGAAAGAGGTGTTGGTGGCATAGACCAAGCTTCCTTAGGATCGCTGGTGGGGCCGGGGGGGCCTGGGTCTTGGGGCTCGCATATTCTCAGACATGGTCAGGAGGGCAATCACCTACGCAGGTGACACTCCAAAGAGATGAACGAGGAAAGTTCCAGCCCCAGGAACACACCATCGAGGGTCTGTTGTTCCCTCGTGACCCCCTGCCCCTTGTTGGAAGCCAAGAGGGGTCTGCCCGGGCTCATCAAGACAAACTCAAATGCCCCACAGGGCCCAGCCTGGGCTGGCGTCCAGGATCTGGCCATGTCGGTCCCTGAGGCTGCTCACTTCCTCTCCAGGGGGAAGGGGGGAAAATAGCACCTATGAGTGACAGCCCTCAGCCTTCTGCACGGCGACAGTCTGATCCAGGTGGGAGGGAGCAGGGAGAAACGTAGCCTGGCATCTGAACCCCCCGACCACTTGTTTCAGCGTGGCCAGCTGACAGCCAAGGGCCTGCTGCCGGGAGCCCCCGCGTGTGGGTATGGGAAAGGCTGAAATGGAACCCAGATACCCCTCGGCACTTGCGTTTCCTGCGGTGGCGGCGACTTCCTCAGAGGGGTCTGGAGTCGGATTTGTTGCTCCACATTACACACGGGCAGTCTGGCGTGGTCTCCGGTTTCTCTGGGGCCATTTTGGCCCAAGGAAAGTTCCCTGGAGCTGTCAAAGTCTTCCTGGCTCTGAAATGAGCAACCCAGACAGAAGACTCGTCGACTAGAGGTTGCCCAGGCCCCATGTCCTTGGCCCAGAACTGCAAACTCGAGCCAGGGCTGTGACAATGCAGGCAGGCACAAGGTTTCAGTTCACGACCTTAGCGGGGGATGGTGGGGACTGGGCCCTGGAGAGCTTGGAAGTCACCACTTGGGTATAGGTTATACTTTATGGCCCTTTTTTTCCTGAACAGTTTCCGGCCCCCCGGTGGCTCTCACGCGGCCAATGGGACGGTCTTCCGTACCAAACGGCGGCCCGGGTACACACGATTGCCTACCTCTCAGTCACCAGGCTTCTCCTACCCTCCCTGGACACGCGCCAGCCCCTGGCCGTGGGCTACGCCTCCGATGAGTAGCTCCCTCCCCCAGGCTCGGCGCGGCCCTGGCTCCGTGGCACGGAAGCTGCCCTCTCGATCAGGCCAAGAATTCCTTCTCTGGGGCCCGGCCATCGCCAGACTGAGCCCCGCCGAGTCAGCCCGTTCTCAGCCCAGGAAGCCGACTCCACCCAGCCCAACTGCTGCCCAGAGCCCCGGGCTGGCCAGACCCCAGGATCCTGGCTTCAGGGGTTGGGTGGGAGCACTCTGCTAAGTCACGTGGGTGGTTTCACCTGCTCACAGAGCTCCCTCTTGATGTGGGGGAGAGGGCCAGAGCCAGGGGGTCGGGGAGTGGCTTGGAAGAGCCAAATTGGCTGCCCCGAAAGAGGTCACCCTGGGAACCCATCAGCCTGGTCTGCCGCTCCCCGTCCTGGCCGTCTGCCCAGGCCATGCTGGAAACAGCTCTGAGCCCGGCTCACCCCAACGTGCGCCGCGCGTGGCAAGGAGCTGGTTTTCGTGGGCGGGCGGCAGGCAGGCAGGCGGAAGGGCGGTGGGCTGGCTGCCAACAGCAACGCCTGGCACCCAGCGACTGCTCCGGGTCCCGGGGGAAGCCACGCTGGCCCGACGTGTCGAGATGTGTCGGGGGCCAATCGGGCCGGAGTTTACACCCGGCCAAGCCCAGGCTCCCCTCACCTGAGGCACCCCTCACAGCAGGTCTCACTGCCTATCCACATGCCCCCTCCTCTCCCTCCTCAAGGGCCTTTGAGCCTTAAAAAGAGAAAAACTCATCTCCACTGGGACAGCTCTCCCCCAACAACCTAAGGCGACAACTATGCCCAGGCCACCCTCCATTCCACAGAGGTCCTGGGGCCCCAGATACCGCACCGCGGGAACTCCAGTAACCCCAGTCCTCAGGACACCCTCTTTCCACAGAGACACGTCCCATCCTTCAGCCCCTTGTCCCTTGGGCTGTGGGAACAGGGCCGGCAGGCAACGGTGCCTCGCTGAGGCCTTACGAATAAACCGCTCAGTGGCCACACCCTGAAACCACTCCCTCAGCCCGACATGCCATCGGACCCGCTGGTTGAAGACGCAGAGGTTGACGAAGGCCTGAATCCTCCCACACCCCCAGGAAGGCACGAGTGGTGGGTGCTCTGGGAAAAGGACCTCCTGAGGGTGGCCAACAGCCTCTACCCGTGCACCATGGGGCCTCCCTAAGCCTGACCTTCCAGCACCCGGCCTCGTGGGGGCGGGGGGGAGGGAAGGAGAGGGAGAGCGGCGGAGACGGTCTCTGGCGCCTGGGCCTCGGTGGGCGGGGAAAGCGGAGGAGACTGTACCTTTCCTTGGTCTGGCTTGGCCCGGTGCAGCAGCTGGCGCAGCGTGCCGTGATAGGCCTTCCGGACACAGGCCCGTAGCTGCTCCAGACACTGCGCGCCGGGTTGCCGCGGCAGAGAGCGGGGTGGGGGTCGCCCGCCGGGGCACGGGCCCTGGATTCCGCCGACCAGCTCCTCGTGGATTTCCCCCAACAGAAGCTCTAGCTCGAGGAGGAACGCCTCCTCGTACTGCTGGACCTCCAGGCAGACCCTCTGGCTTTCCTGCGCGAGCCACTCTCTCTGCTTCTGGTCTAGCCGGGCCTGGAACTCAGCCTCCTTGTGGGCAACCAGCTCCGCTTTCTGCTTCGCGCAGTCCTCCTTAGCCGCTGACAGCATCTCGCTCATCTTAGTCCGCTGGCCGTCCAGAAATTCCCGGTAGTCCGCCTTGTTCTGCTCCTGGATCCGGAGGATCTGTTCCTGCTTTTCCTTGCTCCATTCAACTCGGGCCTTGGCCAGCTCGGCTCTGACCAGCGCGGGGACTTCCCCTTCCCTCAGCTCCAGCTCCCGCTTGAGCGACAGGACCTGATCCTCGAGTTCTTGGATCCGAGACCCGGCGCTGCCTGGCCTGTCCTCCCTCTGCTCCTCGGCATCAGCGGACCCAATGGGCAGCTAAGGACACAGACAGAACTGTTCACCTAAGTCTCTGTCAAGAAGCCCAGGCCGCTCAGTGACACAAACCCTTAAATCACAGGACTTTCCGGGGCGCTTTCACCTGGAGCCTCGATAAGCTCGTGAGAAAGGGTGGCTGGGGATGTCCCTCCACCATAAGTTGGAGGGCGGACGGCTGGACGGGCTGCGGGAAGCTTTGCGGGCGGGAGCCCGGGGCTAAGCACTGAGTGCACCTGGTGCTGTCTGGTGAAACAAATTGTGCCCCCCACTTCCCTGCTCCTGACCTGCCTTTTGGGTCAATGGGCCCTTTCAGCTGCAGCAACACGTTAGGAAGGAGAGAAAAGCACAGGGCCTTTTGAGTGGGTCCTCCGCCCACACTCACGGGCCTTGGACGGTCGGGTCACGTGGGGGCAGCTGGGACTCTGAGGGGGTGGCTGGGACACCTGCCATGGAATCAGGTGCCCGTGCCCGGCGGGCAGGCTGGGACCGATTTCTTTCCCCAGTCGGCTGGCCAAGGGGCAGGGGCCGCAGCTCTGTTGACCAAGCCGACCTTCACCCTCCCCCGCAACGAAGTTGGTTTTCGACGCCACACGACCACCTCTAACCTGGCGTTCTGTGGCCACCGCGTCCTTCCTCAGCTGGGCCCCAGACCGCGTTGCCAACCCCTGCTCCTCTTTCTCCTCTCCCTCCTTGGAGCTGCCTGTCGCTCTCGGATCCGCGGCCCTTAGGTCGGGTCCCCTCTCCCTCTCCGTCTGACTGCCGCGGTCAACGGTACACTCCTTCGTGCCCTCCACAGTCTGCTCCGGCCTTGGTCTCCACTCTCGCCACTCCAGGCCCTGCTCTCTGATCTGGTTGGCAAACAACAATTTTGAGGACATGGAGAATTATCTTTCAAATGAGAAATATTTTTCAAGCGAGTTGCATCGTTGAATGACAAAAAATGCTGAGTGGGGATGAAGAATCCTGACCCAGTTGACTGATAGATCGATGTCATCTTTTCAGGCTAGCTCCCAAACCTGAGCTAACCCAAATGTCCCGGCAGGGGAGGAAAAGTGTGGGGGGAAAATTGAGTGGGCACCACTCTAGACCATCACCTGTTTCCCAAGAGGCCGAATTCCCCCACCCCTCTCTGAAATTGGGGCTCCAGGCTCCCGACCCACGCGTGAGACTTGGGCCACCGAGGCCAGGGCCCAACTCTCAATCTCGTTGACTTTCTCCACTCCAAAACCCTCCAGACTCCAAGGATCAACTGAAAGACTCAGGGGCGGCCCTGGGAAATGGAGAACTGTTGCTCCCCAAATCCCATCCCACCAAGGTGAGGGGCATCCAAAGGGGCTCGATGGAGCAGTTTCGAAACAAACAAGGGAGAGAGGTGTCTTGGCTTCCGGGCGGTCGGGACATGGCATTCATTGGCATGGGATGTGCCAGCAGAAACGATAAGTGGTCCCCAGAGGAGCCTGGGGCCACACCGGGACGGTTCTGCGCTCCTTAAAGGAGAGCCGGGGCTGTGGAGGGGGTGTTTGGGGACTCCTGTAGACGGAGTGTGGGAAGTGGATCCTGCCACACGGCCAGAAAAACCAACTCTGGATGGCCAGAAGGTCATACACGGGCCCCACATGCATGGAATTGGGTGGAATTGAATCACCCTGAATTGAGGCAGGTCAGTCCCGCCTCCTGCCCTGCCTCAAGTAAGTCACAATCCTGTCAGAGACTGGATACGGTCTCTGTGGCAGCGGTCCTGAGGAAGTCACGCGGGCCAGCGGTCAGCGGGTCTGCCCGGGCCAAAGAAAACTGTCTCTGGAGTTTGGTGGCATCAAAATTACAGGCCGATCCTTCACACGGTATCGGTTGCTTTGTGCCTTGGAGGAGTTCATCGGGCAAGTCCCCTGCCATCTTACCCCTCCCCTGGACCCCGGCTGCTTCTCGGGCATTGCCTCCCCTTCCCCGGCCTCTCCAGTCGCCCCGCCCGAGATCACGAACTGGAAGTGTCGCGGGGGGCCGAACACATGAGCTCTGGGATTGGGACGGGAGCAAAGGATTGGGCATCGATCCTACCCTCTGCTTCAGAGGGAAAAGGCTTCAACGGGAAAAGCTGCCGCCCCCCCCTCCTCACCCTGCCCCCGCCACCCCTTCTTCCCTCCTTTCCCCCAGGACCTCTCTCGGCACACGGCAAGCAGAGAACAACGCAGGCACCCACACCTTTGGCTGCTTCTCCTCCGACGATACTCCGCCCTCATTCCGCCGCTGGACGTCGGCTTCTCGATCCCGCAGCCACTGGCTCCGGGCGGCCGCCAGAGCGCGTCGGTGCTTCTGCTCCAGCTCGGCCCGCAGCTGGCTCAGAGACTCTTCGTGGGCCTTTGACAGCTGCTCCTTGAGCTAACGGCAGTAGGGGCAGACGGCTCAGCCCGCGGCGGGAGACGACGGTCCGACCCTCTCGGGGACGCCGATGCGTCCGCCCACACTACCGTACTCTCCCCGGTGCTCGGTAAATCCCTTCGATCGATTAACCGATCGGCTGAGCCGAGGATGGGTGGGCGGACAGCCAAGACCCGGCGAACGGCAGCCCTCCATGCGCCGAGCCCCCCCAGCTTATGCCAGTGAGTCGCACGGCCGCGGGTGCAGCCATCCGAGACACTTGGATTTGAAACCTGTGGTTTTGTCTGAATTTCTGCTGGGCCTCGAGAGGCTCCCTCAAGCCCTCCCGTGGCTCCCCACCTCCACCAAACCCCACTCAGTGACAATCATAGCTACATTTGGGTAGAATAGAGCCACTAGCTCCCTGGAGGGAGAAAGGCGGCCCACCCTTGGGCCACCTTTCCAGAAAGGACATGAAAATGGAGGCTGGAAGTCCCCTGGAGAAAAAGGAGCGGCCCCATCAGTGCTCCCCACACGGCTATCAGAGGGTTGTGGCCCCGACATCCTCCCCATTCCCTGCTACCACCCTGACTTGTACGCTCCCCGCGGGTTGGTTATGATTCATCCCTCTCGGTGAACCAATCGACGGTATTTTTTGAGTGCTTACACTGCAAGCACTGTACGGAGCACCTGGGAGAGGATGAGAGACTGATGAGAGTACTCTCCTCCTCCATCTGAATTCATGAGGAATCACATAAACTAAAATAGGCAAGGCGCTAACTTTCCAACCCCATTCAGCGCAGTTCCGCTCCGCAGCTGGCCCGACTGTGACCAACACGCTGGGCCCCTGAGGACAGGATGATTGGAGCCTCCATCTGGGGAGGCCAACGACTGACTGGGGTCCTCGGACCCCTTGTCTCCCCCTCCCGATGGCGCTCGTGAACGGTGGCCCCCGGGCGGCCCGCCACTCCGACTACCGGGCCAGCTGGCCGATCCCGCCTCCAGAGAGGAGAACGGTGGCAGTAAAGCAACACCAGATGGCCCACCTTGTCCTCCCTGACCTGCTGCTCTCGGCACAGGCTCCGCCTCAGCGTGGCCTCCAGCTGGTCTTTCTCTCGGCAGACCGCGAGGTAACACTCCTGGACGCTGGCCATCTCTTTATTCACCTGGTCCAAGTCCGCCCTGAAGAGACCCAAAAAAGGAGAAGAGAGCCCAGTAAACTACCGTGAATCAATCGATCGTATTTACTGAGCGCTAAAAGTATGCAGAGCACTGTACTAAGCTCTTGGGGGAGTAGAATATAACAGAGTCGGTAGACACATTCCCTTGCCCACAACAAGCTTACAGTACAGAAAGTCTAGTCTTTCACTCTTACACCGTGAAAAACTCATCCTCCACAACAGGACCGGAATTCAACTCTCTTTGGAAGCAGTGTGGCTCAGTGGCAAGAGCACGAGCTTGGCAGTTAGAGGATATGGGTTCTAATGCCGGCTCTGCCACGTGTCAGCTGTGGGACTTCGGGTAAGTCACTTACCTTCTCTGGGCCTCAGTTACCTCATCTGTAAAATGGGAATTAAGACCGTGAGACCCATGTGGGACAACGGGATTACCTTGTATCCCCCTCCAGCGCTTAGAACAGCGCTTGGCACATAGTGAGCGCTTAAAAAATGCCATAATTATTATTACTCCCAAGCCAGAAGAATAGAGCCGGGATAAAGAGACAGAGAGACTCACAGCGGCAAGAAGAGAGAGAGGGACACACACTCACAGCACATAGCTGGAACCATCTCGGTCTGCAGAAACCGCTTTTGCCAAAAGCAGCCAATCGGTCAATGGTATTTACTGAGCACTTACTGTGTGCAGAGCACTCTACAAAGCACTCGGAAGAGTACAATACAACAGAGTTGGTAGGCACGCTCCCTGACCGGAAAGAGCTCCCAGTCTAGAGGGGGCCACCGGCTCTGGGAGTTGGGGAGGGCAAAGCCGGGGTCCAGGTAGCTGCAGCACCACTGAACCCAGAACGGCAGCCACAGGAGTTCACGGCAGCCGCCTCGGGACCCAGGCCCAGTGGGACAGGGCCTGTGGCTGATTTATCTTGTGTCCACCCCAGTGTTTAGCACAGCATGGCACTTAGTAAGCACGGAACCAAAACCACAATCATCACCATTATTACTACTATTCTTAATGCTATTACTACTAACACCAGCGCCAGCTGCACGCTTTAGCACGGGCCCGGGAGTCAGAAGGTCACGGGCTCTAATCTCAGCTCTGCCACTTGTCCGCTGTGTGGCCTTGGGCAAGTCACCTCACTTCTCTATGCTTGTTGCCTCATCTGTAAAATGGGGATTAAGACTGTGGGTCCCGTGTGCGACCGGGACCGTATCCAACCCGACTAGAGTGTATCCACCCCCCAGCGCTTAGTACAGTGCACGGCACACAGTAAGCACTTAGATAGCCCAACTGTCATTATTATCATTACCTGAGCTGCAGCCGCTTGTCCTCATGGGCCGCGAGCAGCCGCTCCTTTTCCTGACAGTGCTTGGCTAACAGGGCTTCCCGCACTTGGGCCTTCACCACCTCATGATGCTGTTGGTAAGTTCTCTCACACCTATGGAGAGGCCAGGCAGCCGGAAGAGGGAAAGCCCTGAGCCGCTGCCTCCGTCCTACCTGCTTTCCCCTTGCTGGTGATCCACAGCCCTGCTGCGCCTAGCTCCCTCGCCCTGGAGGAGCGGGCATTTTCCCCACAGCATCTTGAGCTTTGACTAAGCCTGAGCCCAAGACCCATCTCCACGGCCAAGGCCTTTAACCAAAGCCCCATATTCGGACAGAATTCTGGGACCCGGAGAATGGCACCTAGCAGAGGTGGTGGTCTGACCCAGTGCCCACATGCCTGCATCTCCCCCACTTCCCACCTCCAACTAACCAAACAGATAGATAAGTGGAGAAAGGCAGGAAGCTCCCTCGCTAGGCTCATTCCCTCAAACAACCAAGGCAACGTAGTGTCTACTCACCTCTCTATGGCTTCCTGTTTATCTCGATCAAAGTCATGGATCATCTGCCTAATCTGATTGCACAAGTCCTGGTTGGTAGTTTTCAATTTCTCTTCAGCCGCTTTACGCTCCTGGGGATGCAGAAAGCACGGGGTGACTGGGGAGAACATGTGTTCGCTCCCCTCGTGGATAATGACCTGCTTTCCTCTTTCTCCACTAGGTCTTGAGAGAAGTGGGGCCCGGGTCCTTTCCACTCCCCACAGTGCCCCAGGCCCCCTGGGAAGAGAAGACTTGCCCAGCCAGTCAATCGTATTTATTGAGTGCTTACTGCGTGCAGAGCACTGTACTAAGTACCGGGAAGCATATAACAATAAACCGACACATTCCCTGCCCACAACGAGCTTACGGTCTAGAGGGAGAGGCCCACAAGTTACTATCTTTTGTGGTTTCACCTCTAGAGTGCAATTCACTTCTCTTCATCCTAAATAAAGGTTCTATTAGAATGCCCACCAAATTGAAGAAAACCAACAGCACTCACCACAATTTCTTGTTGCAAAATTTGAATTTCATTCTTAAGTTGCTGATGGTCTTCTCTGATGGCTTGACTCGGGGCTGAACAGAGTCCACTAGGTGAGGAGTTCCCCTCGTCCCCCGTTTCCATCTGGAAAGGAAGCAGGGGCTGCTGGGTTGCGGTCTGCGCGTCCCAGGTGCGGCCCTGGCCCGGAACGGGACCACTGCTCCAGCACCGCCGCCGGCATCACCGCATCCCTTGCGGTGAAGGATTGATTGGGACTCCGGTGAGGGCGGGGGATTGACCCACACCCCCAGGCACTCACGGCTTCCTACCTGACAAGAGATGAGTGACAGTGGGGGCGGAAGGGCCTCAGTCAGTGGTATTTACTGAGCACCGGCTGTGTGCACAGCCCAGTATTGAGCCCTTGAGGGACAGCTCAGAGAGCTGTTGGTGAAGAGGGCACATAAGTTAGGAGAGAACTGGTAGAAGGCAATGGGTAGCCAACGGAGGGGAGGTCCTACTGAGTGGGCATGATGCTTCAAGAAGCCCAATGTTGTGGCTTTTCCCCATACAAACCTCCACCTCTCTCGTTTTCCCGCCTCTGGCCAGTGGGCCGGAATCTTCTACCGCTGCTCGGAAAGATCGGAGCTGTTGCTGGAGCTGAGACACCAAGCGGCACTTGAGCCGGTGGCTGCTCATCAACCGCTGCAGGTCGGCTCTCAGCTTCAGGACCACTTGCTCTGGAGTCAGCCCCAGGTCCAGGTCTGCTGGCTGCAGTGAGCTGTGGGCAAAAAAAAAAGACTTCCCCTCTTAATCGGCTGAGTCTTTTTTTATGGTATTTGTTAAGCACTAACTTTCTGCAAGGCACTGCCCTAGGCAAGAGGGTAGTTACGAGCTAATCAGGTTGGACACAATCCATGCCTCACGTGGGACTCATAGTCTTAATCCCCATTTTACGGTTGAGATGACTGAGGCACAGAAGAGAGGTGACTTGTCCAAGGTCACACAGTAGACAGTGGCCGAGTCGGAATCAGAACACAAGTTGTTCTGATGCTCTGGCTTGGTCTCTAGCCACTAGGCCACCTTGATTCTCTGGACAATCAACCCCAAGTCAAGCCTCTACGTGACCGGAGCTGGCTCCCAGCATAGACCAGATGCCTGCTGCGTGGTCCATCAATCAGTAGTATTGATTGAGCTCTTACTGTGTGCAGTGTACTGTACTAAGTGCTGGGGAGGGAACAATACAACAGAATTGGCAGACATATTCCCTGCCCACAAGGAGCTTACAGTCTAGAGGGGGATGAGTCAGAGTTGAGTGACAAAGACCAAGCACCACCAGGCCGCATCCACCGAAGAGGACGGAGAAATGAAGGAGTTGGCTGGCTCGGCCACCTAAAGCCAGAGGCCAGAGAGTCGGCCAGGATTTTTCACCCGCCAGCCTCGGGGGTAAGGGATTGTCCCAGCTTGGAGAGCTCACCCACAGTTTGACACTTACTGTGTCTACCTCAAAGCCGTCTCTGGAGTGGACTACCGCTCTTCGCCCCCCCCGGTGTAGACACGGCAGCATGTCACCAACACCAGCCAGCCCCAAGAACCGATCCCAGAGTCGGAAAGAGTGGCTTTCGGCCCCAGCCCGCTTCTTGCTACAATTCTTTAGCGAATTGTTCCGCCCAGGTGCAGCCCCAAACTCCCAAGAATCAATTTTCCTTGCACACAAACGTGGCAGAGAGCTGCTGCTCTTGGCTCTGCCCACTCCTCAGTGGCAAAATCTGGGTGGCCACCCTCAGCTCCGCCCATCCCACCGCTCCGCCTGCCCTTTGGCTCCGCCCAACCCTCGTCACCAGAGTCTGGGCTGTCACCTGTCATCTCCGACCTGACCTGGAGTACTAAAGACGGGTCTGGCGCACCCCTCAGAGCGGCAAAGCATAGCTCTGCTCAGCAAAGACCAGTCAGCGAAAAAGAAATGCACGGGTGCCAAGGGAATGCCGGGCACAGAGCAGAGAGAGGCTCTGGAGAGTCGGAGCCTCACAGAGCGTGCAGGGGCAGGAATCTGTCCCCATGGAGCCAGGCGAATTAAATTAGGGGCTTGGAACCAGAAAAGAAGGCGGAGGTCTAGCCTACAAAGATCATTCCTGGAAGATGACTGACCACTTGCCATCCATGCCCATCACGCCAGAGGAAACGGGCTCACACAAAAGCAGGAGGGATTAGGGTCAGACATAAATAAGCAAGACCTTCCTGGGTCATTCCTGGAGATAGATGCCTGGGCCAGTCCAGGCTCTGCACTCAACATCACGATCTGGGGCCAGAGCACGTCGGCGAGCTCCCGAGGGAGACCCAAGGCCGCCATCTTCTCCCCGCCGGGGACTGAGGCGGGGGCCCAGACAGTCTGCAGGAGCCCTTGGGGCCGTTCAGGCCCAGGCTCCCGGAGGGACCCGATGCCCCGGCCTCCAGGGGAGTCCCTGCTTGCAGACCCGCCCGAGGAAAGGCAAGGTTGCCATGGGGATTGCACTTCTAAACACAATTTTGAAGCCGAGCTTTGGCTGAATGAATAGATTGCAGGGGAAGCCGATGAAACCGTTTGAGATTTAGTTTTCCTGGTTTCACACACCCAGAGGAAATCCTGTTTCAAAGCCACACGGGGATCATTTCAGGACTCCGTTTAGCGTCCGGCTGCTCGGTTCTTAAAGCGGCGGCAACACATATCACTGATGCCTAACTTGGTCTCATTCCCACACTGTAGAATCCAAGTCCTGGAGGGCTGGGCTCAGAGCCTCTCCCCCGAGCCGGCGAAGGCACCTACGGTTGGCATCCTCACCTTTCCCGTTCACTTCAGTTTTGGTTGTTTCCTCTTTTTTTCTGCGCCCCTCCCCTGGTCTCTTAGATTGTGAGCCCCTGGGGCCAGGGCCCAGTGCGACGTTTCTCCCTGGGGTATTTCCCTCAGAGCTCAGAATATGGTCGGTGGGCAGTAGGTGCTCAGTAAGGAGTAGTAGAAGGAGTAGAGAGGTGGCCTCAGGGAGGATCACGGAGCTCTGGCTCTGCCGTGCAATAACTACTGAAAGCTCCGTCAGTAGAGCACAAAGGCCCCAGCCGACGGCCACGGAGAATGACGCGGCATGTCGAAACAGATCTTTTCCACCCTGGGGGCAGAATATCTTGCCCAGGAACTTTGGGATCACATCCGGGGTGGGTCCACGGGGTGTCCATGGAAGCCATCAAGGACCCCCTGGTGCACTCCCAGCTTGGCCATACACAGGTCTTGCCTGAATCGCTAGTTTCGCCCCCACCATTTACTGGCTCCTGGCCCCTCCTTCACTTAGTGAACCATTTTGATGCCTCCTCTCCTTCCTGCTCCCTTCCTCCATCCCTACACTGATCCTCAGGGACTTCAACACCCGCATGGACACTCCCGATGACCTTCCAGCCGCCCATTCCCTCTCCCTCCTCAGTAACAGCAATAATAATAATAATGATAACCGTCACCGTGGTAATCGTATGGCGCTTAGTATATACCAAGCACCATAGCAAGGGTTGGGGTAGCTATGACATCATCAGGTCACAGTCCCTGTCCCACATGGGACTCAAAATCTAAGCAAGAACAGGTATTGAATCCCCGTTGTACAGATGAGGAAACTGACGAAGATAATTCAAGTGACTTCCCCAAGATCATACAGCAGACAAAAGTGGCAGAGTGAGGATTGGAAACCAGGACCTTTAACCCCCAGGGTCTTTCTATTCGGCCACCTCCTGCTCCACCCTACTTCAACCACTCACCAACTGAGATCCATGTTGGCTCTCATCCTCAACAGCGACTGTACCATCTCTAACCTCATCAACTCTGAAGTCCCAGTCTCCGGCCATAAGCCTCCTGACCTGCCCTGTGGCCCCATGCAAAATCATTCTCTTGTCCACAGTCTTGTACAACCTCCCCATCTTCAATCCCATCCTCCCCAGGGGCTTCTGCCCCAATTCATTTCAAACCTCCTCTGATCCGGCCCTCCGAAATTACACTTCGGCACGTCCGGGTGCTTGACTCCGGCCCTGTTGCCGGGAGCACCACGGGGCTCTGGAGCCCACTTGGGCTGCACTGACGGCTGCCCCGAACCCCAGCTCCTGGGGCCGGGAGCGCCCCCAGCCACTGTCACCGTGGCCCAGAAACGGGTCCCGGGCCGTACCTGGGAAGCGCCGGCTCTCTCCCGCCGGCTTGCTTAATCCCCAAATCCACGTAAGAGTCCGTCAGATCTGCATTCGCCTCTGCCCCTGTATCATCTGGGAAGACGCCAAGCTTGGCAGCAGATTCATAGAGAGCGAGTTCCTCTTTCAGTTCCGTCAGCTCTTCCTAAAGCACAAACACAGGACTCGTAGACGGTTCGATTTTCCACCTGGAGCGCTCGGTCAGTTGGTGAAGGCAGTGAGACCCGCCGTGTCCAGTCACCCTCTGTCAGATGTTCCTACAAGCCCCCCAGGCAGAGGTCTGGGGAAGGGCTAGGACTCCAGGGAAAGTGGCAAGGCCGCAGGTCAGGCCCCCGTGTAGGCAGAGCCCAAGGTTCCGGTCTGAGGCCCGAAGAGATCCGAGCAGCAACCAAGAGAGGTGCAACTACGGACCCAGGTGAGTCTCTGTGGGGTGGTTGGGGGTGGACTACTTCCACCACCGATCTTTCCAGTGCCGTCCCATCCCCGGATCTGCCTCCAGGGCCACAGGAGCGAGACCCTGGGACCCCGCGGCTCCTTAAGACACGGAGCCCTTTCCCCCGACCAGACCCTGTCCCTCCCAGCCCCCAGACCACCGCCTTGGGAAATCCCCATCTCCAATAGGACCCTCCACAACATTCCAAGCGTAGGGGAGGCTGAGGTCTGAGGACTGGCATCCTGGGGTCGGGAGGGTCTGGAAGGGTCTGGAGGGCTCCCCTCTTCATCATATACTTATCGCAGTATTCTTCTCTTAGTAGTTCTCACTTGCTGATTATTCATTAGTACTTACTGAGTGCTTACTGCGTGCAAAGCTCTGTACTAAGTGCTTGGGAGAGTACTCTATAACAACAGACACATTCACTGTTACTTGTCATAGAATTATTACCTCAGTGTCCTTACTTTCTGATTATCTGTTACTTATTGTAGCACTGTGATCATATCCACCAGTCAATGGTATTTGAGCACCGTACTAAGCCCTTGGGAGAGCGCAATACAACTGAGTTGGCCTGGCCACGAGGCTTACAGTCTAGATGGGGAGATAGACGTCGCTACAGTTACGGGAAATGGTAAAGGATCCTTACATGAATGCTGTGGGGCTGTGGGTGGGGTGGGTATCAAAGTGTCCAAGGGGAACACAGTTTGAATGGAGAGGAAAGGGCATATTCTAGAGGAAGCATGAAGGTGGAACTCAAAGGATTTGGTGACAGACTGAAGATGTGGGTTGAATGAGAGAGATGAGTTGAGAATAACGCTGAGGTTAGAAGCTTGTGAGGCAGGGAGGATAGTGGCGTCGTCTACAGTGGTGGAAGAGTCATTGGAGAGGACAGGGTTTGGCTGGGAAGAGGAGTTCTGTTCGGGACTTGTTAAGTCTGCAGTGTCCGCAAGACATACACGCAGAGATGCCCTGAAGGCAGGAGAAAATGCAAGACTACAGAAGAGGAGGCAGGAGGTCTGGGCTGGAGAGGAAGATCTGGGAATCATAGTGTTCTTACAATCTATCTTTCTGCTTCTTGTTGTGAGCCAGGGATCGTATGTCATTTAATCGTCCTGCCAGTTCCGCCTTTCTCTTCCACGAACGGCCCCTTCCCTGGTCTCGGCTGCTGTCCCGGTACGTCTGGGCGAGTGGATCAGTCCCCTCACTCCCTCCCTCTCTCCGGCCTCCAGCCATCCTCATCATGCTGCCCATCCTCCACACCAATATCTGGATCATCACCAGAGCCATGCCCCTCGTAGAAACCTCCAACGGCTCCTCGTGCGGAGCAGAATCTGATATTCACCGGCTTCAAGGCTGACCGCCATCTTTCTCTACTCTTCCTGGCTCCCCTTTTAACTGTACCCCACTGTCAACGCCCCCGTCCCCATCTCCAGATCCGCCAGGCCACCGCTCTCTCCCCGACCACACGGCCTTCCGAAAAACCCACCTTCTCCAGGGAACTTTCCCTGATGAATCCACAACACTTCAAGTCAAGTGACCCCAACAGGCACCCTTAGGACTTGTGGATTTCCTCCGACCTCGGCCCTAAATCCCCAGGCACGCCGTCAAACAAAGAATCTATTTAGTCAGCTAGCTCAGTTGATACACTGCCTGCCTATCTGTCACCTGCTCCCTGTTTGTCTACCTGCCTGTCTCCCTTGCAGTCTGAGCTCCTTGAGGCGAGGACCATGTGTAAAATCTCTGAAGCACTTTATACAGTGCTCAGTGCTCAAGAGACATTTGGTAAAAACCTTCGATGAACTAAATACTATTGAATGATCTTATATTTTGCTCAGTGCTTAGCAAGGCGCTCGGCATCTAACGGGCGCTCCATCAACATGACACGGACCGATCCTCGCCCCATCCCCCTCAGGGCCTGGGCTCCCACGGCCTCACTCACCTGCAGAGCCTTGTTCATGCTGTCACTAAGGGACCGCGCGGCTTGAGCCTGCTGGAGCTGGAAGCGGAGCTGCCCCACCTCCTGGACCGGGCCTGTGGGGAGAGGGCGGAGGGAGACACACCCAGTCAGTGGGAGACAGACAGACCAAGGACCTAGCTTTAAACTCCATTTTTTCCACTGTTCTGAAGAGACCCTAATAATCGGGCCCAAAATCTGGACTTTCAACTTGAGCAATCTCCAACCAGGTAAGAACCCACATGCAGGAAAAGCCCACCAGCAGGTGGGAGGTACGGGGAGAACGCGGGCGGGCCTCGCTCCACCCCGCAGATTCCGGCCCGTTTCGGACCCAGCACGGGTTTGCGTTTTCAAACCCATTCCCCTCGGGTCCTGGAGGAATATGAAACCCCCCATCTCACTCGCCACCCATGTGACAGCCACCTACACCTTAGACCGAGTCTGGCAAGAATGAATGGAAAAGGGCCAAGGCCCCAGGAAATCCGAAGTCCGGGCCGGTAGGTAAGGGCACCTGGAGCGGGTGGCCCAAGGGAGACCACTGTAAGCCCCTCTAGACTGTAAGCTCATATGGGCGGGGAACGTATCCGCTAATTCTTTTGTACTCTGCCACTTGCTTAGTACAGTGCTCTGCACAAAGTGAGCACTCAATAAATACTATTGATTGGTTGAGTGATAAAAGAGGCCAAGGCCCCAGATTAAATCCCTCCTCGGGCCTGATGGGCAATCTACGTGAAGCGAGACAACTGGACAGATGCTCAACCCCCTCCCCTCCCCATCTCCATAATTCCCCTGGGCTAAGCAGGCCCAACCAGAAAAGCTTCCTGTGAGAGAAACATCACGGACACTGCCGAGATGCTGCTCAGATGCAGGGCCTTGCCCGGTGCCCACCTGCTTAAGTTCCTCCAGACGATTTTTAACTTCTTGCTTCAAAATAAAGGATTGCGGTCAAAATGGGTCAAATATTTACTTTTCTCTCTCAGCTCACCAGAAGCTGGAAGACAGTCCATTAAGTAGACGAGGCAGGATTCAGAGCCAGTCATGGCGGAGAATGCGTGACGAGAGTTCACCAGCAGAGGTTCTCGTCTGTGTGACGAGGGATTTAGCCCGCTCCCATGGGTGGGACAGCGCTGGGGGGCTGTGCAACGCTCTGACTGGCCTCCCAGAGGGGCTGGTCGAGAACCCTCTCTACAAAGGATATGCTTTTTCCCCATCCCCCACCTCCCCGGCTGGACGAGTGGAAGTGGCCCCTTTTGGGTTTGGCAAGCCTGAGGGAGGCCGAGCTCCTGCTCTCCTCTGGTCTTCTCCTGGGGGCCCGCTGAGCCGGCACTCTCAGTGGTCCGGAAGACCATGTGCTGGTCCTGCTGGGCTCACTTGGGGTGGAGAGACGAGGCGGACGAGGCGGGTCTAGGCCTAGCCCGACTGGTTGATGGTGCAAACCCAGCTGTAGGGGCAGGAACCCCAGCTCCCTCCGTCGGGCCCCCGACCGGTGACTCAGAAACGACAGGGACTCAGCTGCGACCCTGCTCGATCACTACTCTGCCCCATCATCTGCCTCCTTCCTCCTTGCAATGATTTAGTAATTGTGGAATTTTGTTAAGTGCTATGTGCCAAGCATTATCAGAGTGCAGGAGCAGGTATAAGATAAGCAGATAAGCAGGGTCCCTATCCCACATGGGGCTCACAGTCTAAGAGGGAGAGAACAGCAGACACTAAATCCCTATTTTACAGACGAGGAAATTGAGGCACAAAGAAGTTAAGTGACTTGCCCAAGGTCACACAGCAGGCAGGGGGCAGAGCGGGATAAAAAATCAACCGATCGGTGGGACTTTCTGAGGGCTTATTGTGTGCACAGGACTGTTCTAAGCAGTAGGGAGAGTACAGTCTAACAGGGTTGGTAGATACATTCCCTGTCTAGAAGGGGAGACAGTCATTAATATAAATAATTTGCCGGTATGTACATATCTGCAAATACTAAATGCCCAAAGGTTACAGATCCAAGTAAATAGATGAAGCCAAAGGGAGAGGGACTCATGGAAAAGAGGGCTTAATTGGGAAAGGCCTACTGGAGGACACGTGACCTTAATAAGGCTTTGAAGATGGGGAGAGCGGTGGTCTGGCATTTGTGGACGGGGGAGGGAGAGGGAGGTGTGAAGGGGTCAGCAGCGAGGCACACGAGATCGGGGCCCAGTGAGAGAGCTGGTGCTGGAGTCATCTAACTCCGTGGCTCCTCGGTTCCCTCATCTCAAAATGGGGATTAAATACCTGGTCTCCCTCCAATTGGAAAGAGACTGTGAGCCCCATGAGACACGGGGACTGTGCCTGACCTGATTTATCTTAACTTATGAAAACATTCTACTCATGTAAATATTCTTACTTATGTAACTAGTCTTATACTCTACTCTTTCCCTTATCCCTCATCCATTTTAATGTCCATCTTCCTTGGAAGATTGTAAGCTCCTTTTGGGTAGGATTTGGATCTACCAACTGCTTTATTGTACTTTCCCAAGCGTTTATTATAGCGCTCTGCACATAATAAGCCTTTAACAAGTTCTGTCATTATTATTGTTGTTACTATTACACCCGGTTCTTCCGCTTGTTGCCTAGGTCTGTCAGGGCCAGGGGCCTGGACCAGGGGCTGACTACGTTTACTGAAAGGTGTTTCAGTTTTGTAATGTGTCTCCGGCCCCTAACTGGATGGGCGGCTGCTGGGGCCCCACCTCCAACTGGATGAGGGGCTGCACCCCAGATCACCTTTCAGGTTCCCCTTTGCAGAGGCAAGTCAAGGAGGGCCCAAGTCTTGAAATCTGACCCGCCCAGGCCCAGAGCCTCACCTGTCCGCAGCAAATTGGCACACTGCTGCTGACTCTCCTCCAGACTCCGGGAGAGGCGGCTGATGATTTCACTTTTCTCTAGCTTACTCTCTTCGTGCAGTCTCTCAGCCTGCTTCACGTGAGCCTCCAGGCGACAGCAGAGGTCTTTCTAGAAGGAAAGATTTTTCGAGCGGTCATCCTGACTTCCGTGGTACTCCAAGGACCCGGCTGGCCATGGGTGCCCAGGAGGCAAGTCAACGGACATTGGATTTTTTTTTTATTGCGCTTGTTAAGCGATTACTATATACCAGGTTCTGTACTAAGTGCTAGGGGAGATTCAAGCTAACCAGGTTGGACACGTTCCATGTCCCACATGGAGCTCACAGTCTTAATCTCCATTTTATAGACGGGGCAACCGAGGCACAGAGAAGTGAAGTGACTTGCCCAAGGTCACTCAGCAGACAAGTGGTGGAGCCGCAATTTGAAGCCAGGTCCTTCTGACTCCCAGGCCCGTGCCCTATCCAGTGGGTCACGCTGCTGATTGACAGCAGGATCTGATGGACAGCAGGAAGGACCTGGCCTTCACCGCTCGGCCTCAGGAACCCTTCTACGGGAAACTGGAGTGTGATTAGATACAAAAGCAAATTACGGGCTTCCCCCGTCTCCGATGAGCCTCTCGTTCGAATCTGAGGGACTGAGGAAAATCCTCACCTCTTCCCTCCGGCCCCCTCCCCTGACAATCTCCAAGACGGTGACTGCGGGGGGTCAGTGCAGTGGGCGGAGAGTTGCGGCGTCTTTTGTGCTGCGCGAGGAGGACCTGGGCCTCCGGCTACCAAGAACCTAATTCTCGGTGATTGGCCACGGGGTGTCGGAGGCCCAGGGGAGGACCAGGGGAAGATCGTGGTGGGAAACGGGGGAGGTACTGTTGGCCGGAAAAGCCGACCCATCCTGGGTGCCGAGAAAGGCAGGCAACGAGGGAGGCCTCCCTGAGGGGGCCTGGAACATCTCCCTGCAATGCCAGCAGAGAGAGTAGGTGGGGAAGCACACTCTCCATCTCGCCCCACCCCCGACACGGAGGGGACTGGGAGATCTCGGCAGCGGGGAAGCGAACTGGCCCACTAGGAGCAATCACAAGCTAGGTTAGGTCAAGTCCACCCTTGGAGCACGTGCTGGAGAGAGCTGGCTTCCCCCCGCTCCCCGGGTCAGTCCGCAGCCCCCAACCCCCGGCGGCCACCCAGCCATGTGGAGGAGGACCAGGCTCCGACTGAGTTCAAACAAGCCATGAGAGCATTCCACATCTCATTTCTCTCCCCCCAGTCAACCTCCAGCCATCCTGAGGCCCAGCCTACTCAATGAGGTCTGGCCGGCCGGGACCTCGGGCCTCAGGACCCAACAAAGGGCAGTTGTCGCCCCACCCTCAGTCCTCTTTTGGGGCAAACCAGCACCCCCGCTCCCACGCTGCCTTGCGGGCGGACATCGGACAGCCCCTCGGGGTCAGGCCTCTTCACCTGCTCTTGCAGAGACACCCTGGCCACCTCCAGCTCCCGCTGCAGAGACGACGCCTGCTCCTCGTGCTTGCGCCGGAGGGCGGTGACGACCGCCTCGTGCCGCTCCCGTGCCCGCTGCAGGGTGTCGGTGCGGCGCAGCTCGGCCAGCTGTTGCTGCAGGCTCTCCACCGCCGCCTCGGCCGCCCCGGCCTTCTGCGCCACCTGAGGAACGGACGGACTCTGGAGCGGGGCCGGCGATTCCGTCGGACAACCCGCGGGAGCTGCGGCCGGCTTGCCCGTGAATTCCCCGGGAGAGCTCTCCCTCCCCGGGTGCGGGAGTGGCAAGCGAAAATAATCACCTGCTCCTCATTGGTCCGCAGTGTCTGGATTTCAGTCTCCAGGATCTTTACTTGGCCTTCTAGCTGCACCTCTCTCTCCTTTCCGTTCTGAAAGAGTTTCTGAGTCTCCTGGAGGCTGAGAGTCAAACCAGCCTTTTCGTCTAAGGAAAGAGAATATTTCAGTGGGCGAAAGCCCTCGCCCAGGCCGTCTCAGCTACTGGGACCCCAGTCGGCGGCTGGGGACAGACCCATCGACCCGCCCTGACTTAGGCGGCCCGTGGCCCAGTGACCGACAGACCGACAGCCGACCACTCAGCGGGGCCAGGAGGGCCGAGGAGGAGACCCTGCACCTCTGCCGGATGCCTGGGTCTGGAGAGTCAGCTGGCCCTGGAGAAGATCGAGCAGCCAATGCGGGCACCTGCCACCCAGAGATCCAAGTCCCAAGTCCCATCCTGCTCCCCTGGCCCTGCTGCCCAGAGATCCCGATCCCAAGCTCCAGCCCGCTCCATCCCTCCTCTGGCCCGGCTGCCCAGAGGTACCGCTGCTGAGCTCCGGCATGCTCTGTTGCCCAGATGTCCGGGTCCCAAGGTCTGGCCCAGTCCGCCACCCCCTTAGCTGTCCGGTCCCGATCTCCGACCCGCTTCCCTGCTCCCCCAGACCTGCTGCCCCGAGGTCCCAGGCCCCAGTTGGGGCCCACTCACCATCTCCACGGGACCTGCCGCCCAGAGGTCTCGGTCCCGAGCTCCGTTCCACTCCGCCACTCCCTGCCCAGGGAGCACTTTAACCCTCACCCGTGGGTCCCTCGCCCCTCCAGCACCCTGGGATCTCCTGCCCCCTTCTCGCCTTCACCTTTCCCTGGCACTGCAGCTGCTTTGCCTCACAGTTTCATCTGTCTCTCCCCCACCCACATCCTCCCCCTGCGCTGGAACAGTCTTCCCCTTCATAGCCAAGAGACTGCCGCTGTCCCCATCTTCAAAGCCATCCAAAAATCACATCTCCTCCAAGAGACCTTACCTGATCAGCCCTCGTCTCCCCACCTACTCGCCCTCCCTACTGCATCACCTGTGCTCTTACGTACTCCGACACTCGCCCCACCCCATCCCACGGCGCTTATGTAAATATCCTTAAAATCTGCCCTCTCCCCTCTGTCATTTATTTTTATGTCTATCTCCGCCCTTAGACTGTAAGCTCCTTGAGGGCAGGGATCATGTCTATCAACTCTACCATACTATACTCTCCCTAGCTCTGAGCCCAGGTGACTGATTGATTCACTGACCATGGGAGGGGTGAACCGACTCCCAAACCCCCAGGGACTCTGTTTAGAGTCAGAGGCAGTCGTTCAGTATTTCCACTTCATAAACTTGGTTTCCTGTTTCTCTCCAGGCAGGATGTTCCCTCATACTCAAACACTCAGATCAGGCTCGAAGGCCTGTAACTCATAGGTAGTCAGAGCAGGTGATGCCACTCCTCTGCAGACTTTGACACCAGAGAGCATCGTCCAACTAGATGCGTCATCTCAAACCTCTCTGAGATTTAGAAAGACTTTGAGAAACGTCTATCCCTCCCATCAGGTTCTTTGAAAAGGATCTTGCCCCCAGAAGTCTAGGCCAGAAACACGAAGCGGTTCCTGTCAGCCCCCAGCCCCCAACGAGGAGTCCCGGCCCGCGGTGAATCGGGAGGGGCCGCACCAACCCGCTTACCTCTGACCATTGCGAGCTGGTGGTTCAGGTACCTGACCTGGCGTCCACTCTCTTCCAGCTTTTCACCGAGTTCTTCCAGTTGCCTCCCTTTGGCTTTGTTAAGCACTTGGAGTTGAAGAACCTGCATGTTTTCAGCTGATTCTGTCATGGGATGAAGAGAAAATGGAGTGAGGCAGGAACAGGGCAGCCTGGCCTACCTAGGGGACTGGAAGCACTTTCAGGGCAGAGATCGTGTCTACTAATTACTGTACTCTCCCAAGCAGAACAAGTGAGCGCTTACTATCCCCTAAGCAATTGATACCCTATGCTCAGTCCCCCGGCACTTCCCCTATTTATATTTTAATGTCTGTCTCCCTGTCTAGACTGTAAGCTCCTTGAGGGTAGGGATCTGGGCTGCCAACTCTACTGTATTGTACTTTACCAAGTACTTAGTACAGTACTCTACACTGAGTAAGTGCTCAATAGATACCACGGACTGACTGATTGATTGACCAGCCCAAAGCGCAGTCCAGACAAGAGATTAGGACTGCTTGGATGAAATACGAATCCCAAGTAAGCGGGAGGAGACCTTGGGGAGCTCTTTCATTCATTCACTCCATCGTATTTATTGAGCACATACTGTATGCAGAGCACTGTGATAAGTGTTTGGGAGAGTACAGGATAACAATAAACAGACACTATCCCTGCCCATAGCGTGCTTCGACGGTGAGCCGGGCCCCACGGGGGCAGGGGGGACAGTCTGCCCGCTGGAAGGTCACCCTGAGCTGACCGAGCGGGTGCGGATGTAGTGGGTGAGCCCGGACCGGGGGGAGGAGGGAAGACCGGGAAAATCATCATCCGTTATCGAGCTCAGAAAAGCAATCTCGGGGTCCCCGCAGACCATCCCTTCCAACCGGCTCGGGGTCTACGAGTTATTAGTAATAATAACAATGATGATGATGATGATGATGGTATTTGTTAAGCGCTTACTGTGTGTTAGGTAATAAGCGCTGGGGTGGATACAGGAAAATCGAGTTGGACACGGTCCCTGTCCCATATGGGACTCACAGTCTCAATCCCCATTTTACAGAGGAGGTAACTGAGGCACAGAGAAATGAAGTGACTTGCCCAAGATCACACAGCAGACCGGTGGCGGAACCAGGATTAGAACCAATGACCTTCTGACTCCCAGGCCTGTGCTCTATCCACTGTGCCATGCTGCGTCTTAATTAATTAATTCATCTGGAAGCTTTCCTCAATCCATTCCCAGGGATTCTCCAATCTATTCACACAGCTCCCTGCCCAACCCCAAATTTTCATTCACTGATAAATCTGGTAAGGGAGCAATGAATGATGAAAGATGCTGCAGGACCAGACTTCAACTGGCACAACTAAAGAATCTGAGGAAGAGGAGTCTTTAAAAGTTATGCTTACGTTCAGTAAGTCCCAAAAATTCTTGTTGCAACTCTTCAAATATTCCCTTCTTTCTTGCCTCCTTGTCCTGGGTCAAAGGGCCATCGTGCTGGGTGGGGGCCGAGTATGGTCTGTAGGACACTTTATATGGCCCCAGGGGCTGGCCGCCGGGAACCCGGGACGGTCCAAATGGCTGCGGCGAGATAAAAAATGAAACCCGCGATTAAAAGATTCGTCTCACGGTCCTCCCGGGATCAACCGTCCGTCCCCTCAGGGGTTCACGGTAGGTTCAAGTGACGATTCACACAGATTCGCTGTGGCTTCGTGGGATTGTTTTCCTTGCGCCCGGTACGGACCGGGGTGTCAGCGACACCTCCGGGCCCAGGCGAGGCTTCACGGCAAGTGGGACCCCCACAGAACACCCCTCCCGGTACCCTTGAGGACGAATCCTGAGTGGGAGGGAAAGGTCGGCCTTCATATGACTAGACTTTTTAGACTCTGAGCTCGTCAATGGGCAGGGATGGTCTCTATCTGTGGCCGAATTGTACATTCCAAGGGCTTAGTACAGTTCTCTGCACATAGTAAGGGCTCAATAAAATACTCTTGAATGAATATGAAGAATGGTAGACATCGCCCCCTTCCCCTCAGCCAGTGGGTGGGGGACATAGTGCTGCTTGGCGAGTTCACAAGTGGAGAGAGGGCACACAAAAAGATCTTCTCCCAGCAACCTGAGACTCAGCACCGTCATAAGACCCTGTGTTTGACTTATTCTTTCTTGGTGTCAACGGTTTACGCTGAGCCATCTGCACTCTCTCGACCAATTCTCTGGAGCCTGCTGCTACCCGAGGGTAGGGATCACCTTGATGGTCTTCTCCCCAGTACTCAGTCCAGGGCTCTGCACACGATGGACTGTAAGCACCTTGAAGGCAGGAATTGCGTCTACTACTACGATGGCCCTCTCCCCAGTGCTCAGTCCAGTGCTCTGCACCCAGAAAACCGTAAGCGTCTTGAGGGCCGGGATCGTGTCTCCTCCCTCGATGGAACTCTCCCAGATCCGGAGGGGAAAGAGAGCGGGATGCCGGTGTGGGAGACGGGAAGAAGGGAAAGAGGCTCCCAGCAGAGGCCAGGAGGCCAAGGCTTTGGTCAGTTCTTCCGCTGGGCCAGTTCCCTCCGCACGGCCCCGGACAGCCAGCCAACGCCACCCTTACGAGGCCGGGATGCGGGCTGCCCGCTCGGCATTGAACTGGCTCCCCTTCCTGCAGTCCCTGACACAGGACTGCCCTTGCCAGGGGGCCCGCTGGCCAGGGCCTCAAACGGAAAGTAGCCCGGCCCGCCGACGGATCAGCGCCCAAGCCGACTCAAGTGTGGCCAGCTGAAACCGAGGCAACAGCCCCTCTTCAAAAGCAGCCGCCTTAACTTTGTACCTGAAATTGCTCCCTCTGAGCATCCGGAAAGTGTCCGATTGGGCTTTGTTGTCTTGGAAATTCTTCCGGAGCCCCAGTGAACGGTCTGAAGTCTTCCGGGAGGTGATACAAGTCACTGTGTTCCAGATGGACGGGTGGGCCGAGCCCACCCCCGTTCACCCCGTCCCGGGGCCTCCCGGCACCGTAGCCCTCGTGGTCACCGGGAGGCTGGGTCCAGCCGTCCACACCGCTGTCCCGCGGGTACAGATCCGGGCCGTCTTCGTAGCCCTGTTACCAGAGTACGGAGGGAGGTCTCAGGCCACAATTCGCACCCGGCCTGGGTCCCAAAAAGTCACTCCCAGCCCCACCGCTCCCAGAACTCACGTTTGGTGGGGAAGGCAGCACCGGATGCTCATTCCAGGTGATCTGCTCCCAGGACGGATGAGTTCTTGAGAGAGAAAACACCCAAACTGTACCGCTCTCCCTCTGGAATGCTTGGACACACAAGTGCATGTGCACACATACACACACACACTCTCTCTCTCTAGCTCTAGTAACTCTAGCATGCATTGCCCAAACGTGCATATCTTCCCAGTTTCACTTTTCTGATGGGACAAATGAAACTTTCTCCTTTAACACCTAAGGGCTCTCTCTGACAAGAGCAAGAAACTTCAGCCCAGTAGTCTAAAGATGCTCAAAGGAGCACGGGAAAATGTTCTTTTCTTACTGCCCGGCTGGGATCTCCTCACTGCAGCGAGAAGAGTTGAGCTCTGGAGAAGAGAGGTCATCGTCCAGCATATCATGGGGAAGATCGGTCAGTAATTGTTGCAGCTGAAAGATGAAGTTCGGAATTAATGAAATGTGTCGGCCCAAGGGACTGGAGGTTTGGGATGGCATGGAACAGGATAAGGCAAGTATCTCGAAGAAAAAAAGCTCAGCATAGAGCAGCCAAAACTTAGGTTTGGAAACAATCCTCCCCTCCCGATTCTGCTGACTCCTTCTGTGAATTCCATCAGGTCCACCCGGTGACTGATCGACTGAGGGCCTGAATGTCAGTCCACTGAACTCCAAGATGGTGGGCAAGGAGACAGTGTCTGTTCCAGTCCAGAAGGCTGTTGAAAGCCGGGGCGCTAGGAGGTTGATGGCTTCTGAGAAGCAAGATGAGATCATCTTGAAGAGGTGCACGTAGGCAGGCCCCTAATGTAGGCGGCGGGGAGCGGAACCCTCCTTTCACACTTCCGCTCACTCCCCCCATTTTCAGACCCTAACAGTATCAGAGCTAGGGAAAGAGACTTTTCAGGGGCGGGCGAGCCAGAGCAGATCCGGTGGCAGGAGGATCGGTGAGTCTGGGGGCGCGGGAGCAGACGGCGGGCTTGGAAGGGATTCTGCCAGGATTCCCATGGCGGAGGATAACAATACTAATAATAATAATGGTATTTGTTAAGCGCTTACTACGTGCCAAGCGCCGTTCTACGCACTGGGGTCGAATCAAGGTAATCAGGCTGTCCCACGTGGGGCTCACAGTCTTAATCCCCATTTTACAGATGAGGTAACAGAGGCACAGAGAAGTTGTGACTCGCCCAAGGTCACACAGCAGACAAGTGGGAGAGCTGGGAGTAGAACCCACGGCCTCTGACTCCCAAGCCCACGCGCTTCCCATCGAGTCAGGCGAGGTCCGGACTCTCACCAGCCGCCTGGCCGAGCCTAGACAGGTCAGGGTCGGAGTCTGCTTGCCCAACTCGGGGCCTGAGTTCCGCCGGCCCCTCCTGACACTCACACGGCTGGGTCAGCAGTCCGGCTGCCCCTCCGGGCAGAGCGGGGGTGGCGGGAGGGGGAGGGGGGCCAGGAGAAGCGAGGTAGAGAAAGGGCTGGAGGGATTTGAGCCACATCATTTCCGGGAAGGAGGAGCCGGCCTTCTGCAGACTCTCCTATTTCACCCGTTTCTCCGGGCAAGACATAAATCTCTTTCTTCCCACCCGGAAAGCCGCCCCAAACCCAGCCCGGGCCTCGGAAGGGTCACAGCCGCATCAGAGGGCGGAAAGCCACCGGGGGCCTCTTCCCCGGGGAGCCCGGCCTCTCCCCTCTTCCTCCGGTCCTGCTGTTGCAGAGGAGGCTGGCCGACTCTGCTGGAATTGGGAGAGAAGCGACCCAGAGGATGGGTCGGGGGTGGGGAGAAGAGCCCCGAGCCCTTTCACTCATCCACTGTCTGGGTCCAACCGCAGCGGGGCCCCCGATGCCCTAACCTGAGCCCAGCGGGCACATCAAGAGAAACAAGACCAGGGCCCCGCCCCCCCCCCCCCCAAATTCCTCATCATCTGGCGAGTGGCCTCCAGAGTAGGTAGCAGTCGGCTGCCCCTGGCTACGGCGGCAGAGGAAGACCCGACCGAGGCCCCTTCGGGTGACTCCTGCCTGGCTTGGCTTGCCCTCCGCCCTGCCACGCCCGGGAGCCCAAAAACAAAGCCGAGATGGCCACTCGGCATCCTTGTCCCATCTCCTTCCTCGCTCAGCCATGCGGAGGGAGGGAGGGCGGGTGGAGGAGGTGGCTTCGTGAGGGTCAGGCCCCCTAGGGCTGGGCGGGAGCTAGGATAAGCACTTGGACTCGAAAAGGGTGACGCGGACCCTGAGCCGAAACCCGGAGGACTTCGGCAGTTCCCTAGTGAGCGTGAGGGAAGGGGAAGGCGGGGAGAGGGGAGGAGAGGAGAAAGAGGACACCGCCCCGCTCGGCCGGCCTGGAGATCGGGAGAATCGGAAGGAGCTGAGGTCCGCCTGCCTCCTGCCGGCCGAGTGGGCAGGCGGCCGTCGGGAGGGAGGTGGCCGGGGCGGGCGAGGGCGGGCGGCGGCATCTGCCCCGGCCTGGGATTAGCTGAAAATGGAGAAGCCGGCCAGATGCGACATTATGGCTTGCAACGAAGCCGGAAGCCCCTGGGGGCTCGATAGGTGTGAGACTTCACAAGAGGGAAAATCCACAGTGCCCAGCTCTCTCGGGAAGCAGTTCCATCTGGTGGTGAGTGCCTGGGGGTTCAGCCCCCGCCCAGGCAACTGCCCTGCTCATGGGCACGCACACATACGCGCGCGCGCGCACGGAGAGAGCGACCCCCACCGACATTCCACCGTTACCTGAAGTAAGGACCGCCGGATGGAACATACGCTTTCCTCTACCCCTTCGGGGAGGTCGGGTCCAGGGCCCAAGACCTCCAGGCCTTGGGCCTCCACCTGGCAGGGGCTACAGAACCTGCCACCACTCTGCTCCCGGTGGGGGCTGCAGAGCATGTCGCCGCCGCCGCCTCTCTGCTTCCGGGCACGCGCGGAAGCTACTGGGGCCCCACTGGACTCTCCCCGGGGTCCCGAGACCTCCGCTTCCTTCAGGGTCGCTACTGCGCGGAAACGAACGGGTGTGGGACGGGCGACAGGAGCGGAAAGCCCCAGGAAGCCCACGGGCTAGCGGGCCACCCCCACCCGCGGCCTCGCAAACATTCTAAATCCACTTTGAAATCTACGGTGTACGTCCTCCCCCAACCCCGCCGAGGCTCTCGACCACATCAACTCAGCCCAGCCTCGGGCCCGGACGGGTGAAGGCGAGGGTCCCGAAGGCCACCTCGGAGTCGAACTCACTGCCCACAGCCCGGCCTCGCGGGCATAAAGAGATCCCACTCCCCTGAGATGCTGCGGCCGGGCGGGGAACCGTTCCCCACAGCCGGAGGAGAAGGGAGGAGAGACGGGACGGAGCGGGGAACCGTAGAGCTCCACATCCCCGGCCGGCGGGCCGGCCGCCCCCCGACGACGGTCGGGAAGACGACCGGGCCGTAGCTCTCCCGGAGAAAGCCAGGGGCGGCGGCCGCCAGCCCGGCCGGGGAGGGCTCCGAGCCTCACAGGTGCTGCTCGTTACAACAACCAACAACCGGACAGTTGAGGGGATGAACGGGCTCCCACGCTGAGGCTCAGGCTCTGGGATCATCCCTCCCTCTCCCCCACGCCGGCCCCGGCCCACTAGGTAAAGCCCTCCGTCGATCCTGCCCCCATTCCCCGGTTCTCCTCCAACCCTGCCCCCAGGAAGCCAGCCTCCTCCTTGGGGGTGATCGACGGAGGGCGCTGGGAAGCTCCTCCGCAACTGGGCGGCACGTTTTCTCCGGGTCGAGAGCAGAGGACGCTCGTCCCTCTTCCGACTCCTGCCCCAGAGCTCAATGGCCGGGGCGGCTGCCAGCCTCGGCCCAGGCCGGGCTGCTAAGGGGGCTAGGCCGCCAGAAGGGACTAAGGACTAAGACGGGGGGGGCGAGAGAGGGGTTCCCGCATAGAGCGAGGTCACTCGGGGCTGGGTGGGAGGGTTCCAGGGACGAGAGAGATGTGCTAAGCTGACTCTGTGGTAAAGAGGTGGGGAGGGGGAGACGGAGAGAGAGACAGAAAGGGAGAGAGAAAAAGAGAGAGAGAGAGCCCATGGCCTCCAGGATGACTCAGAGCCACATGCAAACTGCTTAGGGGCTTTTTGCTGCCAGGTTCTAAATTCCATCATGTTCAGAGCATCAGAAATATTTTCCCTTCATCTCACCAAACAAAAATCTGCAGACGGCTCTCTGGCAGAGACGTCTCCCTGAGGACAGAACAGGACACAAGGCCAGGGAGGAGGCGGCCCCCGCCCTGGGCACAGTGCCAGCTTCCGGCATGCCCAGTCGCTGGCTGCCCTCCGTGCCCCTTCGGGACCCTAACAGCCAGAGGTGACAGTACACACGAGAGAACGTGAGAGAGAGCACACGAGCGAGAGGCAAGCGCAAGACTACAGGCAAGAGAAAGGTGAGCAAGAGAGCGCGTGAGCAAAAAAGTGCACAAGCGAGCACGAGCGTATACAAAGAGAAAGCACAAGAGCACGGGAGCGAGAGGAGGGCACGAGAGAGCACGCGGGCGAGAGAGCATGAGAACATGTGATCGGAGTATGAGAACTCGCGAGCAAGAGAGCACGAGAATATGCGAGCAAGAAGACAGCATGAGAATGTGCAAGCAAGAGATGGGCATGAGAACGTGCAAGTGAGAGGAGAGCATTAGAGCACGTGAGCAGGAACAGCGTCAAAAAGCACACAAGACAGCACAAGAGTGGGCAAGCAAGAAAGTCCGGAGAAAGCACACCAGCGAGAGGAGAGCACGAGAAACCACACCAGCCAGAGGAGAGCGTGAGAGAGTACGCAAGTGAGAGGAGAGCACGAGAAAGTGCGAGAGCTGCTCTGCCGCCGAGTCTGGACAGAGATTCCTGAGGCAGGTTCCTTAATATGACAGGAGGATCCTCCCTCTCTGCCAGATGCCAGGGATGGAGGCGGCATGCGGGGAGGCCCCGGGGAACAAGGTGGAGCACCCGCGGCACCACGGGCAACTGGCACTTCTCTCCTGCCCCCCCCCCCCCCGGCTTCTTGGAAGACACGTGGCCAGAGAGCACGGAGGGACTTGCAGACCCTGAGAGGAGAGAGATGGCGGCAGCAGCAGCCAGTGGTGGGAGGCTGACACTAAAGGGGGAAATGGCCACCCTGCGCCTGGGCCTTCTGCCCTCTTGGACAAGGCTCTTATAGATCCAGGCCCACTGCTTCGGCCGCCACCACCAAACACACATACGCACACACTCACTCTCTCTCACACTCTCTCTCTCTCTCTCTCTCTCTCGCCTTTAAAACCCATCCCCCCTCAGAAGAGGTTGCCCACTGCTTTAGCCACCCTGGAGAGGCACACCTCGATCGCCTCCGTCCCCCAACGTCGGGATCCACAAGGGGGATTCCCCCAGGAAAGCATCAGAGGGTGTCAGAGACAGGAAATCCAGTAGACAGGCAAGAATCCGATGGGAGAAACAGTTCAGCTCTTTGCTACCAAAATCCACGCCGATCGGTTACCAGGAACTACTCTCAACCACGCCCTCTCCTCCGATCACATAGGGACCACCAACGACCAAGTCCCTCCCTCAATCACCCGGGGAACACCGCCAACCGCACTGCGTCGGCCCCCCTCCCAATCACACGAGGAGCCCTGTCAACCATGCCCCCTCTCATCACACAAGGGCCACAACAAACCATGCCCCCAAAACAGAGGGAGTCCTGCCAACCGCGTCTCCCTCAATCACACGGGGATGACCGCCAACCGTGCCCCCCTACTCACACAGAGACCACACCAACTCTGCCCCTTCCCCCCCAAACACACAGGGATCAGGGATCAGGGAAAGCAGGAGCAGCATTTCAGAGTCTCAGTGAACCCAAACCTCAGGGCACCCGGCGTAGCTAAAGATTTCTGGGAGACAGCAGCTGCCTAGTGAGCTGCCTAGTATGATGTGGCCCGGGGTAATCTCCCCTGGAATGTGTAAAGCACCTCTTTTCCCCAGCGCTCTCACAATGCTTACCTCATTCTGCCCTCACAATACCGCATGAGGTAGGAATTGGCGGGTTCCGCCACGCCCACTTTGAGGAGGCAGACCATGAGATGGGGAATTGGGGAAAGCCCATCTCATCTGGCAGGTCAGGGCCGGGGCTGGGTCCGGCCAGAGCCCAGCTCTCCTGCCTTGCGGAGCCAGGACCTTCCCCGAGGCCCACAGGGGCAGGCCAGAGAACAGATGCTGTCGGAAGAGGACGCTGGGGGTGGGAGGAGGGTGGGGTGGTGTGTGTGTGTGTGTGTGTGTGTGTGTGTGTGTGTGTGTGGTCGGGGGGGGGGGACCGGCCGGCCAGAGAAGTAGGATGGCATAGCGGACGGAGAACAGGCCTGGGAGCCTGAGGGTCACGGGTTCTAATACCAGCTCTCCCGCTTGTCTGCTGTGTGACCTTGGGCAAGTCACTTCACTTCTCTGGCCCTCAGTGACCTCATCTGTAAAATGGGGATTGAGACCGTGAGCCCCACGTGGGACAGGGGCCGTGTCCAATCCGATTCGTCGGTATCCACCTCGGCACTCAGTACGGTGCCCAGCCCATAGTAAACGCTTAATAAATACCACAGATTTTTATTCTTATAACACAGGGCCAGCCGGACACCCATCCAACTGCCCAGATTCAACTCTAACACTGGGCTTTTCAATCCCAGGATCTGATCTCTCAAAGGTTTTTAAACCTGAAGGCCGATGAAAGATGGCTGTCTGGCCCAGGGTGTCACTCGACGTGCCGAAAGAGACGCTGGCTTTCTTCCTCCCTCTGGTGGGCACGAGGGACGAAAATGGTTCCATCCAGGGGTGAGCTGGGGAAGGAGGGGACAGGGTTGGCAGGGGCTGGGGAAGGGAGCGATGGTCTCCTAACACTGGGGAGGCCCCTCCCCTGCCTCAGCCAGCCAGGTTGGGTGAGCTTGGGTGATTGCTGGTTGGGGTGGCGGAGAGCCCACAGTTTTGGGGGGGGGGGGGGTTTGATATTTCATTCAGTAGCATTTATTGAGCACTTACTATGTGCAGAGCACTGTACTAAGCACCTGGAATGTACGATTTGATATTTGTTAAGTGCTTATTATCTGCCAGGCAGTGAACTAAGCACTAGGGTAGATAGAGGATAATCAGGTTGGGCACAATCCACGTCCCACATGGGGCTCCCAGACTTAGCTCCCATTTTACAGATGAGGAAACTGAGGCACAGCGAAGTTAAATGACTTGCCCCCGGTCACACAGCAGAGTGATAGAGCCAGGGTTAGAACTTGGATCTTCTGAATCCTAGGCCCGGGTTCTTTCCACTAGGCCACGCCGCTGGCCCGGGTCCCCGGCTGGCAGCGGGGCCGCGAGCACCGACCCCGGACGCCTTGACCCAGAATCGATGGGGCCAGTTCCGAAGAGGAAATAGAATCCATTTGTCTAGAGAAAGTTTACAATCCGGGAAGGATTTCTCGGGGCAGGAAGCCCGGGGAACGTGTGGCCGGAGAGCATCCAGCTGAGCCGGAGAGAGGCGGGGTAGGGGGCCGCGGGGGGGATCTGGAGTCAAGATGTTTTCTGGTTTGGTGATGGGGGGTGGAGGGGGTCTCTTTCCTTCCCAGACAGCCGCTCCTCTCCTGCGGCATCACATTGACATTCCGGCAGTAGCCCGGTGCGAGGGCGCAGAGAGGACCCTGAGGACGGTAACCGGTTCCCCGCTCCGGGCCTTTCTGAGGAGACGGATGGCCACCGTGGCGGTGGAGGCCGGGGTTTCCCGGGGAAGGCCCAGGGGCCCCTCCTCCCCCGGGGAGGTCTTCTGGGCCGGGGCGCGGACCCGTGCGGCTCAGCGTCGGGCCCACCGACCATTAGGGCGCAGACCACCGATCGGGAGCAACCTGCTCAAGTTGCTGAAGCTAAAACCAGAGGCCGAGGAGCCAGGAGCGCAGGCCCGGCGCCCCTACCGGAGGCTGCCCGGGGAACACGGGGCGCGGGGCTGGAGTGGGGGCGGACAAAGCTCGCGGGGCTCCCCACTGCCCTGAGCAAGAACCATTCTGGGGGCCCCAGAGGGGGAGGCCTTGAGAGTGAGGACAGGATCCCGGGAAGGGTTCAAGTTGCAGCGGAGAATGTATACCAACTCCCAAGGGTTTAGCACAGTGCTAGGCACACAGGTAAGAGCTCAATAAATACCCTTGATGACGATGATGCCGTTCCTGCCGATGACGATGAGTCGGAGGCAGGAGGAGCCCTGGAGAGCCTCCACTTCACCAGAGCCCCGGTCCACCCGAGGGGCTGAGGTCTCGGCCATTGGGACGCTGCAGGTGGGAGAGGGAGTCGGGCGGGGCTGGGACGACGGGGAAGATGGGAGGAGGAGGCTTGACTCCTCCAGGTGGCCACCCCTTCTTTCTTGACCCCCCGCTACAGGGCCATCTCACTGGCCATGGGCCTAACCCTACACTCAGGAACAAACTCTCGCCTGTCACCAGTCCCCTTTCCCGTCCTCCACCCCCTGTCCAATTCCTCCCTGGAGCAGCTCAATCGGTCCATCAGTGGTATGGATCGATCATTTACTGTACATAGAGCACTGTACAGAGTGGTTGGGAGAGTACAATAGAGTCAGTAGACACTATCTCTGCCCTCATGGAGCTTCCAGCCTAGTTCCCGAGGGAACGCTCGTCAGGACAGCTTGGGGCTTTTGAACAAGAGCTGGGGGGTTGGGGAAAGGATAGAACGGGGGGACGGAGCCTGGTCACAGCCCGGTCTCTGACCCACGGGACTCTCGGGGTCACATCGCTGCCCCATAAAAGTACCCATCATTGCGTCACAGGAGAGCCCACCACCGTTGGCCTTATCTACCTGCTGGCACTGTCCTTCCTGCTCAAAACCGGGGAGGCCCCGAAGCTCGCTCAGGAAACCGGGCCCCGTCCCTGCCCCTCAGCGGTCCTACCCCCGCCGGCCGCAGTGCCGAGACATTACGGTGCTTTAACGCGCTCCTCTCTGCCTCCCTTCCTCCTTCCCTGCCCCGGTCCCCACCGGTCCTGGTTCCCGCTGGCTGCAGTGCTAAGATGCTACAGTACTCGAGCACACTCACACTCCTGCCTGCCTCCCTCCCTCCCTCCATCCCTGCCCTGCCCCGGGCAGGTCTTTCGGCATCAGCACCGGGCACACATAGAGATATCGATCCAAACCCGACTCTGTCCCCTACCTCTTGGGTGGGGAGGATGCTTCATCGCTAACCAACTTCAAATGCCAACCACTCCCAGCTTCACGCTTCCACTCTGTCAACACCCCAGGTGTCCGGGTAGGCGGCGGGGGGGGGCGTCCTGGCCGAAGCCCGAGGGAAGGAAGACCGAGGCCCGGAACTCCCCGTGACTGTTGCCGACCTCCCACTCGCTCTAAGTCCAAGGCCTGCGCCTTCAGAAAGAAGCTCCCCGGCTGTGCCCACGGCACTGGACCGCACGCTCGAGAGTCACGATCCCCGCCCTCGAGGAGCTCATGATCTGAATGGGGGAGACGGCAGGCTCAGGGGACTTAGAGTGAGGAGGAAAAACAGAGACAAGATGTAACGAGAAGGGAACGCCGGGCCGGTGGATAGACAAAAGTGTTTACGGAATGATAGGTTCACTGATGCTCCGGGTGGCCGTGGGGATGCCCAGGCTCCCTGCCCCCGACCCCTGGCCGAGGAGCGGGGGCAGGAACGGGGCACTGCTTGAGGAAGGGAAGCCCTCCTGCAGCAGGAGGGAGCTCGGGAGTTCTGAAGAGGGAAGGGCTGAAACCTGATAGATGAGAAGGGAGATGAAGTTTCAGGAAGGGAGGCGATGGGGAGAGGAGCAGAGATGGCGAGCGGGCAAAAAGAGCCACAGGTGAGATGAGGAGAGCAGGACCCGAGCTCCCAAATGAAGAAAACCTTCAGGATAAAGCGAGTGGGGAGGGAATGAAGCCATGGGAAGGCCAGGGGGGAGGAGCCTGGAGGCGAGGTTGGAGAGAAGGGAAGACCTTTTCCGGAACACTTACCTCTCGCTCCCGGGCATAGTCTTCTGGGTCGCTCTCTTCTTCCTCCGGCTGGGCCTGCAGGGCCATGCTGCCGAAGTCCAGCGACATGGTCCTCTGAAAGATGGCCCGAGTGAATCCCGCCGCAAGCCTTGTCACGAGAGGAAGACGGCTGTATCGGGGGACCCGAGGACATCTAACCCCGGCTTTGCCAAGGACGGCGGCCGCTGGCTGCTGCTGCTGCTGGCCGGTGGCCGGCTGGTTAAATCCCTGGCTGGATGCAAAGTGCTCAGCAGTAGCGCCCACCTGAACCAAGCTGTGACCCGCGCGGGGCCCAAACCGAGCCCATGGCGACCGGTTCTGGGCAGGGCAAGTTCTTGAGGGACATCTAGGACCCCAGGGGACGGGAACCGCTCTCTCAGCTGGCAAAAAATAGGACCCGACCTGCCCCAAGGCCCAAAGAACCCCAGCCTCGGTTTGGACTAAGGAAGGACAGGGCTGTTCAATTCATTCCACCGGCTCAGTGAGTTCAGCTCAAAATGACAGGTGGAGCCAGAGAGGATGGGGAGGGAGCTGTGAGGCACAGGAGAGAAAAGTGGGGCCAGAAAGGGGAGGGGGGCAGGAGGGATGGGGAGAGGGGTCAGGAAGAGGTTAAAGGGTGCAGAATGGGGGAAGAAGGGAAAGGGAGGGAGGGAGGGGAGGGGGCAGGAGTGGGGAAGTCGAGGGGGTAAAAGGGATAAGGAGTGGGAGAGGGGAAGAGGGCTGGAGAGGGGAGGGCAGGTGAAGGTGGGAGGGGGGCGGGAGTGGAGAAGTCGAAGGGGACAAGGAGTGGGAGAGGGCAGGAGGGGGAAAGGGGAGAGAGAAGGTGGGAGGGAGAAGGGGACCGGAGTAATAATAATAACGATGGCATTTGTGAAGCGTTACTATGTGCAAAGCACTGTTCTAAGCACTGGAGAAGGTACAAGGTGATCCGGTTGTCCCACGTGGGGCTCACATTCTTCATCCCCATTTTACAGATGAGGCCACTGAGGCCCAGAGAATAATAATAATGATGTTGGTATTTGTTAAGTGCTTACTATGTGCAGAGGACTGTTCTAAGCGCTGGGGTGGATACAGGGGAATCAGGTTGTCGCCTGTGGGGCTCACAGTTAATCCCCATTTTACAAATGAGGTAACTGAGGCACAGAGAAGTGAAGTGACTTGCCCACGGTCACACAGAGAAGTGAAGTGACTCGCCCAAAGTCACCCAATTGACAAGTGGCCGAGCCTGGATTTGAACCCACGACCTCTGACTCCCCAGCCCGGGCTCTTTCCACTGAGCCACGAGTAGGAGAGGATAGGAGACGGAAAAGGGGGCAGAGGGAACACAAGAGGGGAAGGAAGGGGGGACGGGAAGGGGGAGGGGACAAGGAGGACAAGGGTAGATGATGGGGGGAGGCCGAGGGGGGAAGACGAGACGGGCAGGGGAGAAATGAAAAAGGGTAAATAATAATCATAATAACGTCGGCATCTGTTAAGCGCTTACTATGTGCCGAGCACTGTTCTCAGCGCTGGGGGAGATACGGGGTCATCGGGTGGTCCCCCGTGAGGCTCGCAGTCTTCATCCCCATTTTCCAAATGAGGTCACTGAGGCCCAGAGGATAATAATAATAATAATGTTGGTATTTGTTAAGCGCTTACTCTGTGCCGAGCACTGTTCTAAGCGCTGCGGTAGACACAGGGGAATCAGGATGTCCCACGGGGGGCTCCCAGGCTTCATCCCCATTTTACAGATGAGGTCACTGAGGCCCAGAGAAGTGAAGTGACTCGCCCACAGTCACCCAGCCGACAAGGGGCAGAGCTGGGATTCGAACTCATGAGCCCTGACTCCAAAGCCCGTGCTCTTTCCACCGAGCCACGCTGCTTCTCCAACTCACCCAGCTGACGAGCGGCAGAGCCGGGATTCGAACCCATGACCTCCGACGCCCAGGCCCGGGCTCTTGCCACCGAGCCACGCTGCTTAGGAGAGTAGAATACAACAATACCCAACCTCCTTCCTGCCCCCCACGTTAAGTGAATGCTAATATGTGCAGAGCACTGTTCTAAGCGCTAGGGTAGATACGGGTCATCGGGTTGCCCCACGCGAGGCTCACAGTTGGGGGCGGAAAGGGGGCAGGAGGAGGGGAGACCCCCGTCGATGGGCGGGGACGGTCTCCATCTGTTGCCGAAATGTACACCCCAAGCGCTTACTGCAGAGAAGCAGCGTGGCTCAGTGGCAAGAGCCCGGGCTTGGGAGTCAGAGGTCAGGGGTTCGAATCCCGGTTCCGTCGCTCGGCAGCTGGGTGACCGTGGGCCAGTCGCTTCACCTCTCTGGGCCTCAGTTCCCTCCTCTGGCAAATGGGGATTAACTGGGAGCCCCCCGGGGGACCACCTGCTGACCCTGGATGTCCCCCCGCGCTTAGGGCAGTGCTCTGCACAGAGTAAGCGCTTAACAAATACCAACAGCATTACAGTGCTCTGCACATAGTGAGCGCTCAGTAAATACTATTGAATGAATGAAGTTGGTGGGATAAAGGGGGCGGGGGGGGGGGCTAAAGGGGGGAAGGGAGGGGGCAGGGGGGAGAGGGAGGGAAGGAGGGGCGTCCGGCGGCTCCTGCCCTCCTGCCCCCCCGTCTCCTGCCCTCCTGCCCCCCCCGGCGGGCTCACCCTTGCCCGGAGCTGCCCCGTCCGGCGTCCTCCGGCCTCCCGGTCCGGGCTTCCGGGTGACAGCCTAACCCGAGCGGGCCGCGGGCCGAGGGGCGGCCGCAGCCTCCAATCGGCCCCGGGCGTCGGGGCGGGAGCGGGTCCCGATTGGCTGGGGCGGCCCGGGGGGCGGGGCCGCTCTGCGAGTTAGGTTGCGCGGTTGCGGAGCGGCGGCTGTTTGAAAGCGGGCGGCAAGGCCGGCGGGAAAACCCTGCGCTCGCCCATTGGCGGAGCCCTCGGCCAATCCCCGCGCGCCCCGCCCCGCGCGCCCCGCCCCGCGCGCCCCGCCCCGCGCGCCCCGCCCCGCGCGCCCCGCCCCGCGCGCCCCGCCCCGCGCGCCCCGCCCCGCGCGCCCCGCCCCGCCCCGCCCCTTGGCAGCCTGCCAGCCGTGCGGCCCTTCCTCCGGGCCGAGCGGCGCTCCAAGCGCCGGGGCACCAACAGGGCCGTCAGCTCGTCCCGCCTCAGGCTCACCGTCTTCATCCCCATTTTTAATAATAATAATGATAGTAATAATGTTGGTATTGTTCAGCACTTACTCTGTGCCGAGCACTGGTCTAAGCGCTGGGGGAGATCCAGGGTCATCAGGTTGACCCACGTGAGGCTCCCAGTCTGAATCCCCATTTTCCAGATGAGGTCACTGAGGCCTAGAGAAGTGAAGTGACTTGACCCCAGTCACCCAGCTGACAAGTGGCTGATCCGGGATTCGAACCCATGACCTCTGACTCCCAAGCCCGGGCTCTTGCCACTGAACCACACTGCTTCTCATTCATTCGTTCATTCATTCATTCATTCATTCATTCATAATAATAATAATAATGATGATGCTGATGCTGCTGCTGATGATGGTATTTGTTAAGCACTTATTCCTCCCCTCCCCATTTCCCCCCTCTCCCGCCCTCTGCTCTTCCCCCTTCCCCTCCCCTCAGCACTGGGCATATTTGTATATATTATTGATCACCCTATTTATTTTGTTCATGAGGTTAGAGAAGCAGTGGGACTCAGTGGAAAGAGCCCGGGCTTAGGAGTCAGGGGTTATGGGTTCAAATCCCGGCTCTGCCACTTGTCAGCTGTGTGATTGGGGGCAAGTCACTTAACTTCTCTGGGCCTCAGTGACCTCATCTGTAAAATGGGGATTAACTGTGAGCCTCACGTGGGACAACCTGATGACCCTGTATCTACTCCGGCGCTTAGAACAGTGCTCTGCACAGAGTAAGCGCTTAACAAATACCAACGTTATTATCATGATTAGACTGTAAGCCCGTCAATGGGCAGGGATTGTATCTTTCTGTTGCCGAATTGTACGTTCCAAGCGCTCAGTACAGTGCTCTGCACATAGTAAGCGCTCAATAAATACTATTGAATGAAAACGTCTATCTTCATGATTCTATTGATCTTGATGATGCCTGCACTAGACTGCTTCTCTTTTTTTGTTTTGTTCTGTTTCGCTTGCTGGTCTGTCTCCCCCGTTTAGCCCGTTACTGGACAGGGATGGTCTCTGTCTATTGCCGAATTGTACACTCCGAGTGCTTAATACGGTGCCCTGCGCATAATAAGCGCTCAACAAATACTATTGAATGAATGAATGTGCCAAGCACTGTTCTAAGCGCTGGGTTAGATACAAGGTAATCAGATTGTCCCACGTGGGACTTACAGTCTTCATCCCCATTTTACAGACGAGGTCACTGGGGCCCAGAGAAGTGAAGCGACTTGCCCAGAGTCACCCAGCTGACAAGTGGCAGAGACGGGATTAGAACCCACGACCCTCCGACTCCCAAGTCCGTGCTCTTTCCACTAAGCCACACTTACTGAGCGCTTACTGTATGCAGATCGCTGTACTAAGCGCTTGGAAAGTTCAATTCAGCAATAGGGACGATCCCTGCCCACAACAGGCTCACAGTTTAGAGGGGGAGGAGACAGACATCAAAACAGGTAAACAGGCATCACTGTAAATAAATAGAATTATAGATGTATAGATATGTACGTAAGTGCCGTGGGGCGGGGATGATAGAGCAGAGGGAGCGAGTCAAAGTGACGCGAAAGGAAGGGGGAGCTGAGGAAAAGGAGGCTTAGTCTGGGAAGGCCTCTTGGAGGAGGTGCGCCTTCCGTAGGGTCAGGAGGGTGGGGAGTCGGGCAGGGACTCGGTGGGTTCCCCGGGCCTCCAGCCGGGCCCCCGGCCCAGCCTAAGAGCGTGGGAATCGCTCCGCCTGGGTTGCCTTCCCTACTTCCCTAATAAAGCGTGCTCCCACGTCTGGTCTGTGAGCCCCTTGTTGGGTAGGGATCGTCTCTATCTGTTGCCAAATTGTACTTTCCAAGTGCCTCGTACAGTGCTCTGCACACAGTAAGTGCTCAAGAAATATGAGGAATGAATGAATGAATAATAATAAATAATAATAATGACATTTGTTAAGCATGTGTCAAGCTGGGGTAGATGCAAAGATCATCAGGTTGGACACAGTCCCTGTCCCACAGAAGGCTCACAGTCTAAATCCCCTTTTCACAGACGAGGTAACCGAGGCACGGAGAAGTGAAGTGACTTGCCCAATGTCACACAGCGGACAAGTGGCAGAGGCGGGATTAGAACCCACGTCCTTCTGACTTCCAGGCCTGTGTTCTAATCTACTAGGCCGTGCTGCTTCCTACCCATCCTGACCTACTTTCAGTAGGTTTCAATACCTGTTCCACCTGCTCGTTACACCGAGTCCCACGTCCATCGGATTTATTAATTTGTATCCACCCCAGAGTTTAGACCGGCAATTAACACACTGTAAATGCTTAAATGCTATAATTGCCGATACCGTCATCGTCGATCGTCCAATGCTGTGGGCCTGGGGTGAGGCGAATAACCGATACTTTGAGGGGTACGGATCCAAATTCATAGGCTCCCTAGAAGGGAGGGCTAATAGGGTGAAGGGGAGAAACGAGGGGTTAATCAGGAAAGGCCTCTCGGAGGAGGTGTGATTTTAAGTAGGGCTTTGAAAGAGGGGAGAGTGGTCGTTAGATCTGAAAGGGTAGTTCTCCCTGAAGAAAATCTTCACGACAGTCAGGGGAAGAATCAAAACTAGGAAATGCAACTGCCCGAACGTTGGGCCCGGGGGTGGGCGCAGGGTGGCGAGAATGGTCTGGGCAGGAGGTGGAGAAGACAATGCGTCCTTATGTCGGTTTAAGCTCTATTAGGTGCCGAGCACCGAGTAGAGACACGGTGATCGGATGGGCACCCGCAGGACTCGTAGTCTAAGAAGGAGGAAGAGCGGGGAATCTTATCTAAGAGGCAGAGCGGGGAAGAGAAGCCGGACCTACCGCCGCCCAGGCTTGCGCTCTTCCCACTGGGCCACGTTGGCGGGCAGGGCCGCAGGGAGTCGGGGGCCGGGCGCGGGCGCCACCGACGGCGTGGGCACGGGGAGATGCCAGAAGCTGGGAAGGGGAGCGGAGGAAGCGGAGCAGGGATGAGGATGGTTGGATCGTGGGCTCTGTGCGGGGTGGGGGTAATAAGGGCTTCCTTCCTGGTGCTGTAGAGCGGCGGCTCCCCGTGGGGAGGAATCGCATCTCACCAAGTCTGTTGTACTTTCCCGAGTGCCGAGGACAGTGCCAGGCAAACAGTCGGCCCCCAATATGTAGCACAGATGGGTGGATTGATTGATCGCTGTCTCCGTGCGGCAGCGAGAGAAGCAGCGTGGCTCGATGGAAAGAGCCCGGGCTTGGGAGTCAGAGGTCATGGGTTCGAATCCCCACTCTGCCACTTGTCGGCTGGGTGACTGTGGGCAAGTCCCTTTACCTCTCTGGGCCTCAGTGACCTCATCTGTAACAGGGATTAACTGTGACCCTCACGTGGGACCACCTGATTCCCCTGTATCTCCCCCAGCGCTTAGAACAGTGCTCGGTACATAGTAAGCGCTTAACAAATACCAACATTAGTATTATTGTTATTCGTGGGTTCCTGGTGACCAGATCAGTGGTGGAAGCCAGTGCTGGCCCGTCCTCGGGCTCCCCAGCCCGCAAGCCCCTTTCAGCCGGGGTCCTTTCAGAAGGAGCTGTGGGGCGAAGCCTTCCCGGTCCGGCGGCGGGCAGGGTGGGCAGGGTGGGCAGGCCACTTGGATAAGATTCCCCGCTCTTCCTCTTCCTCAGACTAGAGAAGCAGCGTGGCTCAGTGGAAAGAGCACGGGCTTTGGAGTCAGAGGTCATGGGTTCGGATCCTTGCTCGGCCACATAGCTGTGTGACTTGGGGCAAGTCACTTCACTTCTCGGTGCCTCAGTTACCTCATCTGTCAAATGGGGATTAAGATTGTGAGCCCCACGTGGGACAACCTGATTCCCCTGTGTCTACCCCAGAGCTTAGAACAGTGCTCGGCACATAGTAAGCGCTTAACAAATACCAACATTATTATTATTACGAGTCCTGCGTGTGCCCATGTGATCATCTTGTCTCTACTCCAGCGCTTGGCAGCTAATAAGAGCTGAACCCAAACCAAGAGAAGGACGCATTGTCCTCGCCACCTCCTGCCCAGGCCATTCTCGCCACCCTGCGCCCACCCCCAGGCCCAACAGTTGGGCGGTTGCATTTCCAAGTTTTGATTCTTCAGATGCTTCACGGTCCGGATCCGGCGGCTTCCCTGCAGCGCCCCCGGGAAGCCACCAGGTGGCGCCCTGGGATAATAATGATGGGATTTGTTAATAATAATAATAATAAATGTTGGTATTTGTTAAGCGCTTACTATATGCCGAGCACTGTTCTAAGCGCTGGGGTAGACACAGGGGAATCAGGTTGTCCCACTTGGGGCTCACATTCTTAATCCCCATTTGACAGATGAGGTAACTGAGGCACCGAGAAGTTAAGTGACTTGCCCCAAGTCACCCAGCTGATGACGAGTGGCCGAGTCGGGATTCGAACCCATGACCTCTGACTCCAAAGCCCGTGCTCTTTCCACTGAGCCACGCTGCTTCTCTAATATCAATAATAATAATAATAACGTTAATAATAACGTTGGGATTTGTCACGCGCTTACTCTGTGCCGAGCACTGTACTAAGCGCTGGGGGAGACACAGGGGCATCAGGTGGTCCCACGGGACCACAGTCTTCACAGTCTTCATCCCCATTTTCCACATGAGGTCACTGAGGCCCAGAGAAGTGAAGCGACTTGCCCAAGGTCACCCAGCTGACAAGCGGCAGAGCCGGGATTCGAACCCATGCCCTCTGATGTGCAAAGCACCGTTCTAAGCGCCGGGGAGGAGTCGAGGTGATAATAATAATAATAATGTGGGTATCTGTTAAGCGCTTACTCCGTGCAGAGCACTGTTTTAAACGCTGGGGGAGATACAGGGGAATCAGGTGGTCCTACGGGAGGCTCACAGTCCTCGTTCCCGCTTTCCAGATGAGGTCACTGAGGCCCAGAGAATAATAATAATGATGATGTTGGTTTTTGTTAAGCACTTACTCTGTGCAGAGCACTGTTCTAAGCACTGGGGTAGATACAGGGTAATCAGGTTGTCTCACGTGAGGCTCACAGTCTTCATCCCCCTTTTCCAGATGAGGTCACTGAGGCACAGAGAAGTGAAGTGACTTGCCCAGAAGTGACTTGCCCACGGTCCCCCAGCTGACAAGCGGCAGAGCCGGGATTCGAACCCATGACCTCTGACTCCCGAGCCCGGGCTCTTTCCACTGAGCCACGCCGCTTCTCCGGGGTCGAGCAGGCTCCGCGCGGGGTTGGGTATTGAACCTCCAGAGCGCCGCGGCTGGGAGCCGGGTTCGGCCTGGAACTGAGGCCTGGGCCGGGTTACAGAGGAGGGGTTGGGGGGGACCAGAGGCCGGACTGGAAGGGCTTGGGGCCTAGGGGCTGGGGCACTGCTGACACCGTGAGCCCGCTGTTGGGCGGGGATCGTCTCTGTTGCGGAATTGTCCATTCCAAGCGCTTAGTACAGTGCCCCGCACACGGTGAGCACTCAATAATACGATCGAATGAATGAAACGGGGTCGGAAACGGATAGGCGCTCTGACATCTTCCATGACTGCGCCCTAGAGCGGCCCCCAGCCGCAGCAGCGAGCAAGGGGAGAGGGGAGATGCAGGGAACGGGACCTTGGCCGTTACAAGGGCTCATAATAATTAGAATATTTGTTAAGCGTTTACTATCTGCCAAGCACGGTTCTAAGCACTGGGGGGGGGGGGATATAAGGTAATCAGGGTGTCCCACATGGGGGTCACAGTCTTAGTCCCCATTTTACAGATGAGTTAACTGAGACCCAGAGAAGTGAAGCGACTTGCCCAGAGTCACACAGCTGACAAGCGGCGGAGCCCCTAAGGGGCCAGAGGGTGACGCGGATGAACCTCAAAGCTTCCTGAGGACGGGGATGTGGGGATCCCGCAGATCGGGGATGGGAGTTTTGGGGCACAGTGGAGGGTAGGGGGGACTGGGGTTCCGACGGGACACTGGTGCAGAGCAAAACTCCAAAACGTCAGGGGGAGGGAGGAGGAATCAGCCCCGCGGGGGCAAGATCGGGAACGGGGCCTGCCCCAGGGCAGGGCCGCAACTGGAAACAGAGCAGGGTAACCGGACGGGCTGCGGGATGGAGGGGCAGAGGGCAGAGGGCACGGAGCCGCCCCGATGAGAGGAGGCAGGGTTACGTCTTAGAGAGCTGGGGAAGGGGGAAAGGCAGGGAAATGCCATTCCTTGAGTACCACTCTCTACTAGGAGCTGGAGGGCGGCGGGTTCAGAACAAACAGCAGGAAACACTTCTTCCGCCAGCAGCGGGGCGTGGAGCGGAGGAAATCCCTTACCACAGGGAACTATGCAGCCAGAAACCCCCTCAGGTCCAGAGGGCGTTGGACAGGACCTCGGACAAATGTCTGGGCGGGGTCACAAGGGACGGTCGGGGATGGAGAGGGAAGAGTCGGGGGGTTGGACGGTCCCCGTTGGGTCACTGAGGGAGAGTCAGGGGTGTTGCTGGGTCACCGCGTTTAGAGTCAAGGATGGAGAGGGGAGAGAGAGGCAGGGGTGTCCAAAGGTCGATCCCTAACCCCGAGGATGGGCGTGGAGGGAGGCGGCCGGGACCCCGTTCCTCCGGGCGCCTCGGTGTCCGTGGTCCACCGGGCCCTCAGGCGGGCAGGCTCTGGGCTGAGCCGGGGCAGCGTCACCTCGGGACCGAAGCCACGGGTGAGACAACGGGGAAGCCTGAGGCGGCAGCTCTGGGACGGGGGCTACCGCCGTCCGTGGCGACGGAGGGGTTCGAGAGCCCCCCCACCCGCGACCCCGAGGGCCCGGGCGACGTTGCCTCCGTCGGGACCGGGTCCACCACGGTGACTGGGCTGCAGGAGAGGCACCGTCGACTGAAACCCGGCCCGGCGCTGCTCCTCCAGACCCAGGAAGCGGCCGTGCCAAGCCCAGGCTCCCCGTGGAGACGGGTACTCGCGAGGCTGCCGGTGGCGGGGGCGGGCACGCGGGGGGGGCAAGATGCCGCAGTCACATCCGGCATCTGGTGAGTCCTCCCTCGGCAGCCCCTTCCCCCCCGGCCCAATCACCATCCCGTCGCCGATCGCCCAGCTGCCCCAGCGACTCTGGGCCCAGGGGCCTGGCAGGGGCAGGCTTGAGGCCGGCCGGTCCAGTCCCCCGCCTCTCCCGTCCGGCCTGACCGGTGGGCCGGGCCCAGCCCGCACCTCCCCGGGGGGGGGGGGCGGCGGGCAGCGGGGAGGCGAGGACGGAGCCGCCGCCGCGGAGCGGAAGCCGAACACAAGCGCGGGGACGAGCCCGGGGCCGGGCGGAGACGACGGATCGAGAATCGGTTTATTAGTTCTGAAAGAATCCCCACGGTATGTACATAGTGCAAAAGCGCTGCTGTTCTTCCCGCCGTGGTCCACGCATCAGACTCCCTCTCTCCCGCCCGCCCACCGGGAACGGAACACGCCCAAGCCCCGGCCCCCTCTCGCCGCCGGGGCGCCCGCCGCCCCGAGAGGAGCCTGGGGGTCGCGGGTCGCACGCTAAAGCCGAGTGCCATGTCACGGATGGCCGGACCCTCCGGCAGCTCGGGGAACTCCCCGCGCCCACAGCAGGCCGGAACCGGTCTCGGCCCCGTGGCCGGAGGATCCGGGCGCCAGCGGGCCGGAGAAGGCTGGCCCGGCGCGGGTGGGCGAGGCCGGGGCCGGAGTGGCCTCGGGAGGCTTGGCCTTGCGTGGCGGGGGAGGGGAGGGAGGGAGGAGAGATGTGAGTGGGAAGGGGTTCTGGGAAACAGATCTGAAGTGGAGAGCGAGTTTTTAATCTTTACAAACAGGGTCGACGCGCAAGGGACTCCAGAAACATTCGAGTGCTTGGCACACAGTACAGGAAATACTTAAAATGACACTTTGGAGCAAACAGCAGCTTTTCAAAACAGTAATACTTTTGCCTACACATAGTCACATTGGATTACGATTTCACACCTTCACGTCCAAGACCGTACGTACTCCCCACCCCGACCCGGCCCGCTTCCCCCGGCCGAGGGAAAGAAGAGGTGGCCGGAGCGGAGCGGCGTACGGTATCATCGAGCCGCCGCCGGGAGTTCCTTTTTCACTCCATTTCCTTCTCTCCTCACCCTGCCCGAGGCCTCGGGATGGGAATGGGCTGGTGCCGTTTCTCCCGGCCTCTTCCCCGGTGTCGCAAACCAGTCACCGACACGGCCACCCGACCCCCAACCACCCAACCTGAACGCGTGTCGCTTGGGGCAGACGCCCTCCCACCGAGGGACCCACTCAACCAGAAAAGTCCAACTACGGAGCGTCCCGGCCCCCCGTGTCAATCGCCTATGTACACATGGAAACGGAAACCCAACTTCGATTAAATAAAGAACTTGCCTGTCGCCATTGCCCCGGCCCCGCCCCAGACCCCGGGTCCCTCTCCCCGTCGCCTCGGCCGGGGCCGGGTCTGCTCTAGCCCCGAGCCTGGAGCACTTGGAAAAATCTGCAGCGACCTCGCCGGAAATTGGGATGCCACGCGCCACCTGCCCTCAAAGTCCCTCAGAGAACAATGTGAACTAGCGGGGCCAAGAACAAGGAAGGAGCTGGGCTGAGCCGGCCCCTCTGGGTGAGGCGGCGCAGCAGACCCGCCGCCGGGGATGGGCACGCACTGGAAGCAGCCCAGCTTAGCACTATCGTTTTCCCTCACGCTCGGCTGGCCGGTATTTTGGACCCTTGCCCTTAGCTAGCCCAATGCCCCCACGCCAGCCCATGGGGCAAGAAGGCTGGAGCGGCAGCTGCCCACAGGGACTGGGTGGCTCCTCCTGGAGACCCCGGCCCCGGCCCCGGTCACGCTCGGTTGGGCTCCCACGGCCCTTCCCGGCCAGCCTCGTCCCGCCAGGCTGAGGCCCCCACCATCGTTCTACCGGGTCCCCGGTGACCCACGAACCCGGGCCGCCGAGACTCCCTTCGGCACCGGGAAAAGAGTCCAGGCGTGCTCAGCGGCCCCAAGGCCACGGCTCCCGGGGTCGGAGGCAGCGGCTCCTCACCCCACCACCGGGGTCGCCGAAGCCCCTGCCCGGGGCCGCTCCCCTGGAGCGGCCGGCAGCACCGACCCCTCCTTCCGCCGTGGCCCCCGTCTCACGGGCTCTCGGAGCCCTTCCCTAGCACCTGACCCCCGGCCCCCGGCTGGAGGGGCGCCGCAGACAACAGCGGGCCCACGGACGTCTCCCTCGGGGAGCGCTGGGACCGTCCAAGGCCGCGCGCCGCCCCGGCCGATTCGGCCCCGGGCGGGGAGCCGCTCGGGAACTCCCTGCGAAAAGTGCCTGAGTTGGCCTAGTTTGGGGCCCGGATGTGGCTCCCGGGGCCGAGTCGGGGAGCTCATCCCATCGCCCGCTGACGGGCGGCGTGGAATCCCCGGGGACAGGGAGGGGCTCAGTTTCCCCTTGCTGAGGTTTCAGAGGGATGAACCCAATCTACCCCAACTCCCGCCTTCCGGAGGGCCTCGGTGGCTCTAAAGTCTCAGCCGCAGACCGAAGAGAACCGCATCTACCTCCGCTCACCCTCGCCACCGTCCGTCCTCGCCCGCCTTCCCGAGCGCCCGGCCCCCGCTGGACCTGCCCGGAGTAGCCAGAGCCCACAGAGACGTCAGGGGAGGCGGGACCGGGCCACCCCCCCCCCGGCCCAGAGCCGGCCGTCGGGCCTACGGCTCGGCCCCAAACACTCCCATCTTTGAAGAGTTTTGCTCAGGGTTGGTCTTTCTGCAATACTTTCTTTACAAATCAGCTGAAACTTTGCCACCGGAACTCGCTCAGACAGTTCTGACAGACACTCGGATGCCAATTAGAAGCTAAGCTACAGATCATAATTAAACGAGTAACAAAGACAGCTACAAAAATATTTCTATTGGGAATTAAATACACGTATTAAACATCCGACAGTGCAAAACGTGGAGATGAAGCTGCGAGGGGGAGGGGGCGGCGGCCCCTCGCACAGTTAGTCGGTGGGTGGGTGGGTGCGGGTTCCTGAGTTACTGGTTGGGCGGGGCGGGGCCGGGGCCGGGGCCCTCCGCACGGGGCAGGCCACCCCCGGGGGGCCGCCTCCGGGCCCCACTCGTGGACTTCTCCGCCGTGGCCACGGTCCACTCGGGTCCCGGCTCGGCCTGCTCGGGGCCCCCGGCCGCCGCCGCCGCCGCCGCCGCCACGTCCTCCTCCTCCTCCTCCTCCTCGTCCGCCTCCTCCTCCTCCTCCCCGCCACTCCGCTCAGCGCCATCTCCCTCCCCGGCACGGAGGGTCTTGCCCAGCTGAAGGGTCTCCATAGTCCTCTGGGTCTCCGAGACCCAGGACTCAATCCGGCTGGTCAGCTGGACTTCCGCCGATATGGGGGCGCGGGGGTAGTCGTCGTCGTCCTCCTGCTCCTCCTGTTCGTCCTCGTCCTCGTCCTCCTGCTCCTCCTCAAGCATCCCCGGGACCAGGGTGCTGGTGGTGCTGGTGATGGACGAGTTGAGCAGGTCGCGGCAGCTCCCGTCCAGCGACCCCGTCTCCGTGCTCTGCTGCGACGCCCACTCCAGCTCGTCGGGTCTCGCTTCCTCCCGCTCGCCGGCCGGGCCCTTGCCGGGGCCGGCGGCCGGCGGGGGCTTACAGGCCACGGTGCCGTCCTGCTGGACGGGCCCGGGCTTCTCGGGGGTCTGGCCGGCGGCCTCTCTGGCGACGTCTGCGGGGTCCGGGCCGTCGCAGGTCTCCACCATGTTCCTCCAGTTGGTCTCTGCAAAGTGCGAGGAAAGGCTCGCCCGGGGCCTCGGGGGTCATGAGGCCACGAGAGGGGAGTGCGGATCGGGCAGCGAGGTCACTGGTCCGGGGCCAAGCTCCAGAAGGATGAGGGGTACAGACAGAGCCCGGCGGCCCTAGGTGGGACCAGGGGCCACGAGCACCTCTCCTGAGAAACGAGACCCCCGGCCCGCACCCCGGCACGCGTGGTGGGGAGCGAGGGGCTGTGGCAGGATGGTCGGGTCGGAGGGTGAACAGCGGGCCGTGCCACGGCCCCCCAGTTCCCGCCGGACCCGGCCGCGCCTACCCAACCGAGCCTACTTCACCTAGCAGCGAGGGGGGACGTTAGTCCTTGCCGAACGAGGAGCTGGGGGAGTGGGGACCGGGAGCGGCCGCCACCCCTCGCGGGACCGCTCGGATCGTCCCCACAAGTTAGTACCTACAGTGAGTGCGGGATACACGCCGCACCCTTTTACCCCACAACCTCACCGGCGGCATCGAGGGTGCAGGTGGGTGGGCACGGCCTGAAGTTCGGCCGCTCGACTCCCAACCGGGGGGCGGCCGCCACTCACCGTATTCCTTCTCGTTCACTTCGGAGATGGGCTCGGAGATGACGCTGCAGAAGGAGATGGCGCTGGCGGCGGAGGGGTTCCGGGAGTGCCCCATGTGGTGGGGCGCCTTCTGCACGCTCCTGAGCGCCTCCTCGGCGTGCTCCTGCTCCAGGGCCGCCACCATGTCCCGGTAGGCCTTCCTGGCCTCCTCGGTCAGCGCCACCAGCTTGTGGAACAGACTCTGCCCCGGACGGTACGTGACGTCAGGATCCCCGCCTTGGTGCCCCCCCCCCCGCCCCCTCCGGCCCGGGCCCCCCAGAATCCTGCCTCGCTGCTGACCCCAACCCATCTAGTCCAGCGCCACCCCGGCCGGACCCCGGGCCTCCGCTCACTCTGATGAGGCAGCTCCGCTCGGCAAGACCCCAGGGACCCTCCATCGAATCAGGGTGATGACCTCACTACCTGAGCACTCTGACAGGTCACTAGGATGGGATGGGGCTGGGCTGCTTTTCGGCCCCTGGGCCCTAAACGGCGGCGCCCCGCGGCCGGCCCTCGGCCGGCCCGCCGGCGCTCCCCGGGCCAGGCTGCCCCTCACCTCGGCCCCCGAGTAGTTGAAGATGCCCACGACGCTGACGGGCACCAGCTTGTTCACGCAGCGGCCCAGCGCCTTCCTCCCGAGGGCGAATACGAAAGGGATCTCCTGCTCCCGTGCCATGGCGATGACGTTGCAGAGAGCCTCGTCCAGGCCGCCTGCAGAGGCGGGACAACTGGGCTCAGACCCCGGGGACGACCGCCCAGCCCCCCCGCGAGCAATGGGGGCCCCGGGATGCGCCCCCAGGCCCCGCACCCGACAGCGGGCCTGAGCCCCGGCTGGCGGAGCATCCCTGGTGATCCACAGAGGGCACCGAGGCCTGTGGCCAAGGAACCCGCTCGGGCCACGCGGCCAAGGCGCTGGGCCCGGGGAGGAGCCTCACTCTCCCCCTTCGCTTATCCCTCTCAGGCCCCGCCCCCTCCCCCAGGCACACCGGAGGCCCTCAGGACTCGGGTTCGGCGCCGGGCGTCCCGGCCTGGGACACCGCGCCCCTACTCCCCCAAGCCGCCGCCCCCGGCGGGCCTCGCGCACACCTTTTGACTGGATCTTCTCGCAGTTGGGGGAGATGATGACGCACTTGATCTTGCTCAGCTTCATGTGCTTGGTGACCTCGCGGAGGCCCATGACCAGCCGCCGCCGGGTCTTGGCTCGCACAGGGTCCTTCTGGTAGACGCGCTCCTGGAAGCTGACCAGTTCCTGCAGCAGCAGCGTCACACACTCGTCGATCTCCTTGCTGAGGACCTGGTTACAGTACCTGCAAGAGGCCGGTGTGGGCCGGGGCTGGAGGATGGGGCGGGGGCGGGAGGGCTCTAGGGGCCCCCGCAGGGGGTGCTAGCCTCATATCCCCGGTCCAGCGTTTTCCAACTTTACTGCTATTTTCTAGTGGACTGAATATTTGACTTGAATGCAAAAATGCTTGACTCCCAATAAATAAAAAGGGAGCCTTTGTGAGGGTGAGTGGAACTCCTGACCTTGCACTTTAAAAAAAAAATGCTTCAAGCACCCTTTCCTTCTCTAGGAGCAAAGAGAAAACAGAACAACAGTGTTTCAGAGCCACCCAGAGAAGTGTCTGGTGTATGGGGGGGGGAGGGGTGAAGGCGTGGGATTAAGCAACCCGCAGTCCATGCCGGGACACCGGGGGACAGTCGTGTGGGGTTGGGATGGTCCGTGCCGGGTCGCCGCAGACCCGGCCCTCTTGGCAGCGCGCACCGCCGGCTCCGCGGAGGAGGCCGCCGAGCCTCCTCGGGGGCGCCCCCACCCACCCCGCGACCGCCAGCGGCGCCCGAGCCTTACTCTCGGAATCGTTTGCTGTGAATCTTGGTGATTGCGGACGATGCCATTGGACTTCCGATCCCGGAGCTGGCCGGAGAGCCTTGGGACACGGGGGTCATGCAGTATGGAGAATTCTGGCTGGCGGGGGACAGGGACGTGTCGCTGGGCACGCTCAGCCCAGTTTCTGAGGAAGGGGAAAAGGGCTACCTTAAGACACCGATCACAGATGGGCACGCCCATTTCACCCGCCGGCCCGGCGGTCGGGTTTCTGGTCGGTCTGCAGGAGAGTAGACTTCAAACGTGAAACGGCCCAAACGCCCACCGCCCCGCTCTCTCTCACTCCATCCCCGCTCCTCCGGCTAGCCGCCGCTGCCGCCGCCCTTCTTGAACCACGACGGTCTAGATTCCTCTCCCCTTCCCTGGGCCGAGCCCGTCCTCTCCAACGTCCCCAGTGACCTGCTCCTGGCTTAATCCGGCAAACTCTACCCCGTCGGAGCCTCCCCGACGTCTCGGCCACCTCCGACGCCGACGCCCCCTCCCTGCCCCGGTCTCCCGGGAATGCCACGCGACCCCGATCTGGCCGCCACGGAATCCTCCCGGTTCTCCTCCCGCCTTCCCGGTTCTCACTCGCTGGCTCCACCTCAGAGTGCAGGTGGCGAGCCCCACCTCTCCCCGACTCTTCTCGCTCCACGCTCACACCGCGTGGAAAGCTTCGGCTCCCTCCTCTCAGTGTGGGACTTCCAGAACCACCCCGAGTCCCAACCTCTCCCCCGCTTTCCAATCTGACATCTCCTCTTGCCTCTCTCCACTCGGATGGCCCACTGGCACCTCGGGCTCTGTCTGCCCACCACTGAACTGCTTGTCCTCCCTCTTAAGACCTCCATCCCCTTCGCCCAGCCCCCTCGTCTCCGGCGAGAATGCCGCCACTCCTTCCTGTCTTCCGCTCTGCAAATCTAAGCGCTCGATAAATAGCTCTGATTGATTTCGGCTCTCACGTCCGATCGTCCCGCCGATCCTCCCGCCGCTACGGTCTCCAGATGTGTCTCTTCCCCCAGCGCCATCATCAACGGCACTTATTGAGCACATACTCTATGCGGGGCACCGTACTAAGCGTTCGGGGGAGTACAATGCGACTGACTTTGTAGGCACATTCCCTGCCCAGACAGTCACTGTCTTACTTCTTGGAGCCACCAGGCTAAGGATATTAGACCCCTACCCACTAGCCTCTTCACTGGCCTCTCTCAGCCCCCAGCCCACAACCCACACAGCCGTCCAGACCCTCCTCAGGGGACGTCACTAGACTCCGCTCCTCAGCGGTCTCCATCGGGTGTCAGACTCCCTCCGCCTGAAGCAGAAACTCCCGCGTGCTTGTGTGGCGGGGCTGTGGCGGGTCTCTCCCTGTCTGGCATCCGCTCCCCTCTCCCGCCCATCCCCGGCTCCCACTCTTCGTTTTGCCCAAGTTCACCTTCTCGCTGCTCTCCTCTCTCACCTCATCCTCCCCCAATCCCTTCCTTTCTCAAGCTTTTCTCCCAGGCTGGAACATTTCCCGCAGCACCGTAGCCTCCTCAAGCCTGCCAAACCTCAGCCTTCCCTACCTTCAAACCCCACTTCCTGAGCACGTTCCCCAGTCGATTCATCCCGCTGAGGTCCCAGTGGCCTCCTCTGGCACTTTGCTTTTTTGCCTGCCTGTCTCCCCCTTTAGAGTGGAAGCTCCTTAAGGGAGGAGCCTGCTTCTGTTGTACTTTCCCCCAAGTGCTCTGTCCAGTGCGTCCCCCTAGGCCCAACAGCAGGTGTCCAGTAGACCCCCTCGCCGCTCTAGCTACTACCTCTGGATCCCCAGACAGACCTCCCCTCTGGAAGCGTGAGGTCTGCAGTCTGCGCCACCTTCGCCGCCCGATTCCTCCTGGACAAAGCACACCCGAGGTAGAGGAGCTCAATGGAGAGACCGCCCCCACCCGCCCCTGGGCTCAGGCCCCAACTCACTGCCCAACAGGACAGAGTGACTCAGCTGGCCCGGCATGGAAGCTGCCAGTTACGGAAAGCGAGTGAGGCACCGAGCGGGGGCCACCCGTTAAGGCCGCCGCGGCCCAGGCTCGAGACTGTCCCGGGGCAGCTCCCCCGCCCGCCCGCCCTCCCGGCAGACCGGCGTGGCGGCTTCGGACGACGCAGCCGAGAAGCGCACCTTCCGGCGACGCGGCCGCCCCGAAGCCCGGTGGGGTCTCCCTCGGCTCCTCGGCTCCCGGGAGAGCAGGGTCCGCTGCCAGACGCCCTTTCTTCTCTTCTCGCTCTTTCAGGATGATCTAGAAGCAGAGGTTCACGGCCCGTCACCTCACCTTGGTTGTGGGATTCGTAAATGCCCCCCGTCGACGAGGCTGCCTCGGCCTCCTCCCTCCAGGAAGTGCAGCTGACAGACGGAAGCGGACTCTGGCTCGAGGAACTCGGCGGTCTGGAGCTCAGCGTGGGAAACCCGGCGGGCAGAGACTTACCTGCCCGGCAGTGACCAGTGACCTGAAGACCGTGCCTCCAGGGGCGCGGCACCCTGGGAAGTTCCCAGTCTGGCCCCGCTCGGTCACCCTCCGCCTCTCTAATAATAATAATGATGTTGGCATTTGTTAAGCGCCTGCTATGTGCACAGCACTGTTCTAAGCGCTGGGGGAGATAGAGGGTTGCCCCACGTGAGGCTCACAATCTTAATCCCCATTTTACAGATGAGGTAACTGAGGCCCAGAGAAGTGAAGTGACTCGCCCACAGTCACACAGCTGACAAGTGGCAGCGCCGGGATTCGAACCCATGACCTCTGACTCCCAAGCCCGGGCTCTTTCCACTGAGCCACGCTGCTTCTCTCTAGAGACAGCGGGCTCCTTGAGAAAGTCACTCTATCAGACCGGGGAGGCAGTTCCTGGGCCAACCCTCCACCTGCCCACCCACCTCCAAGCCCTGGAGGTACCCCAGCCAAGAGCCACCACGGGCACGTCTCCGTCCTAGATACCCAGAGCAGCGCGGGCGGCACCGCGGGCGGCACCGCGGGCTCTCGGAGAAGCCAGGTCCCCGCTTCCCCGCTCCCGGCAGCCGAGGCGGCACCTGGAACGTACCTTTTTCAGCGCGGTGGGTCTCTTGAGTTTGGCGATCTCTCGCTCTTTCCCTCTTTTGACCCTGGGAGCAGTGGAGTCCAGAGGATTGAGGGACGGTGGGGCGGGCTGGCCTCGGGCCGGGGGCTTTCTGCCACCGGAGTCCTTTGTGTGGAATGGGGCTGCGCTGACCACTGAAAGGGACAAGCCTGTTAGTCCCCTAGACTGGACGCATGTTGTAGGCGGGGAATGTGTCTGTTACTCAGTTATACTGTACTCTCCCAAGTGCTCAGTACAGTGCTCTGCACTCAGCGCTCAATAAATACGATTGATTGATTTCACCTTGATCCCGCCAAGGCCCCGACGCTGGCCGCTGCCCGGTCCCACGGAGAAACCCTACTAGGGAGTGATCCGGGGGAGGGACCCACCGGCGGGAGCGGTCAGAGAGCTGTGGCCTCTAGACTCAACACGCCCGCTGGTGCCACTTACTTATTCGCTCCGTCGTATCTATTGAGTGCTTACTGTGGGCAGAGCTTGGGAGGGTAAAATACAACAATCGACAGAAACGTCCCCTGCCCACAGTGAGCTTACCCCTTCCATGAGCCGAGGGCTGGGGGGAGGGAGCGTCAAGCCAGCCCGGGAACACCCCAGCTGCAGGGTGGCAGCTCGAGAAGAGGGAGAAAGGGGAGCCCCCCAAGTCCCAGGGCTGGATTAGCTCTTTGGTGGGGTTCGGGACAGCTGGGAACTGGGAGGCAGACCCCGAAGAGCCCAGCAAACTTAGAAGCCTCCTCCCTGACCATCTGCAGGCTCCACAGGCCTTCTCCGGTCCTTTCCTTCCTCTTCCAAGAGCACCGGCAGTCTCTGCCCCACCCTATCCTTGGTCCCCGAGCAGGGTTTGTGCCTTTCTTGGGGGTACACCCCGGGGGCCCTCAGGAAAGAGGGCCGACGGCAGCCACGGAGGGAGGAAACGGGGCCGAGCTCAGAGACGCCTGGGGTGGGGGGCCGACGGGGTCCGGTTCTGTTCAGTCAGAGGAAGCCGGCCACTGGGTCTGAGAGCCCACGTCTGTGGCCCCCCGAGGTCCAGATCCCAGCAAGACAGATGTGAAGGAAGGAGGGAGCTCTCTCGTGTCGAAGGCTGAGAGCCTCGACTGGGGCGGGGGAAGGGATGGGGAGTGCCGGAGAGCACCAATAGTAATGATAAAGATGATATCTGTTAAGCGCTTACTATGTGACAGGCACCGTACTAAGCGCTTGGGGGGGGGGATACAGACAAATTGAGTCGGACCCAATCCCTGTCCCACGTGGGGCTCACAGTCTCGATGTCCATTTTACAGAGGAGGTAACGAAGGCACAGAGAAGTGAAGTGACTTGCCCGAGGTCACACGGCAGGACAAGTCACGGAACCGGGATTAGAACCCGTGAACCTCTGACTCCCAGGCCGGTGCTCTATCCACTACGCCACGCTGCTTCTCGGGAACCCAAGAGCCAAAAAACACAGAGAGGCCCCGGCTGAAACGCGGTAACCGGAAGGGAGAACGGTGCCCCGAAGGAAGGGTCGGAGGGGGCCGGGGGGCAGAAAGGGGGTGGCGCACTGTAGCCTCCCTCCTCAGAAACTGCCTAACTCTGACCATTGGCTTTAAGGCATTTGATCAGTTCTCCTCTTCCACTTAGTCCCGCTCATCCCCCACTACAACAAAACAGGCATACTTCGCTCCTTCAACCCCAACACACTCTCTGTACTTGGATCTTATCTGCCTTGCTGCTGACCTCCCCCACCCTGCCCACATAATAATAATAATGATGGCATCTGTTAAGCGCTTACTCTGTGTCAAGCACCGTCCTAAGCGCTGGCCTGGAATTCTCTCCCCCTTCCTAGCTACCAGACCGCCGCTCTTGCCATCTTCTCGCCGTCCCAAAATCAGCTCTTCCAAGAGGCCTTTCCTCACCTCTCTTTTCGTCACTCTATTCGCCCATCGTTCTGGCTCCTCCATGACCTTGGGTGTGTAACCATTAAGTAGTTTGTTACTCACCAGTCCCCCAGCCCCACAGCACTTATGTATAGAGCCTCATATCCTGCCTCTTCCGTTCTCTGTAACCTACTTTTATGTCTGCCTCCCCCTCCAGACCGTAAGCTCCTTGGGGGCAGGGATTGAGTCTACTGTGGTGTACGCCACCCCCCAAGCGTTCGGTACAGAGCCCTACACAGAGTACGCCCTCGGTGAATCCCAGTGATTGCCTCGCCCCCCAACCCAGCCCCATCCCCTCCCTCGCCAACCCAGACGCGAGCGGCTCCCCGGGTAGGATGGGAGGAGCCTTACCCGTGTAGGACAGGGGCCTGGTGTTGGTGATCTGCCGCGCCTTCATGGCCTGCTGCTGCTTCTCCAGGGCGGCCAGCATATCCCCCAGATCCAGCTGCACCGGCGTCTTACTCTTCTTCCCCGCCGCCTTGGACAGGGCCTCCTGCCAGAGGGATTGGGATAAGCTGGCCACGCCACCCAAGCCGCCTGCGCCGAAAGCTGGGGACCAGCACGGTCTCCCCGCCCTCCCCGCGGGATCGCGCCCCCAAGGACTGGTGGGCCCCCTTCCCCGCTCCGCAGCACCCTGCCCGTCCCCGGCCAGGGCGGGTCCCCGGGCCACTAGAACTCGCCCACACCTGCAGCTTCCTCTGCTCCATGCTGATTTCGGAGTACTCCTGCGCTGTGGCGAGGGCTGCCGCCAGAGCCTTCTTCTTCTGGCTCTTGGCCCGCTTAGGGACCGACGCGGTGATGGGGATGGGAGTTTGGACTATGCTGATGGGGGAATTCTCCGGCAAGCCGGCCAACTAGAATGCCACAAAAGCCAGAGATGAGAAGACCGAGGGCCCGGGACGCCCGGCCCACGAAGGAGAGATCTGGCTGGGAGAGATCCCCTCCGACTCAGAGCGAGGAGCTCCCACCTCCAGACCTTGGCGACCCTTCTCCGTCAGGTCCTACGTACCGAGGGGGGCGCAGGGAGCAGAGGACTGGCTCCCGGGAGGCGGCGTGGCCGAGAGGAGACGGCACATGGGCCCGGGGGTCGGGGGTCCCGGGTTCTAGTCTCTACCCTGCCCTGGCCCGCTGGGTGACTCCAACTGGGCAAGTCCCTTCACCTCTCTGGGTTTTGGTGCTTTCCTCTGGAAAATGGGTAAAAGATCCCTTCTCTCCCTTTCTGTGTGCGTCCCGTCTAATGATCTCATATTGACCCCAACCCTCAGCAGAGTGGCATGATAAGAAAAATGATGATGGTAATTTTAAAAAGCACAGAGTACCATTATGAGTGCTATTTTTGGGCATCGCTTCCCCCACTCCCTTGTTTTGATGCTCAGTGGGAATTCACAGACCACTGTCACTAGGGCGGTTGGTAGAGCTGGGGAGAGGCAGGTGGGCAGGAAAAAGCCCTGGCAGGAAGGTTGCTCAGAGGGCAACCAACGGATGAGCCCCACTGCCAATCGACTTCCCTACATTCTTCAAGAGCTAGAGCAAGAAGCAGCGTGAGCCAGTGGAAAGAGCGAGTGCCTGGGAGCCGGGTGCTGTGGGTTCTAATCCAGGCTCCGCCCAACACCTGCTGGGTGACCTCGGATGAGTCATTTAACTTCTCTGTGCCTGGGTTTACTCATCTGTCAAATGGGGATTCAAAACCTGTTCTCCCTCCCCGTCAGTCTGGGAGCCCCATGAGGGGCAGGGACTGTTTCCTACCCGACGATCCCGAATCCACCCCAGTGCTTAATACAGTGCGTGGCACGTAGCTCACTACTATTATTTTTATTATTATTGTCAGAACCAGATTAGAGATTCTGCTAATCTGACAGTTATGTGGCTGACCGAGTCGCTAGTTGTAACGTACCACTTTTGTGGAGATTTTTCGTTGCCCGCTCTCGTCTTTAGCATTTCCAGTGTCACTGTTCAATTCTGGGAACTCATCTTCGTCCTATAATTAAGTTGTACACTATAAGAATCAACAGAATTGGCTTGTAGTTTTCAAACCGGCTTATTTGGGAAATTTATTTTTACACTGGGCTCGGGAGCATCAGATGGAAGCAGTGATGTGAAAGCCTGAAGGTTCTGCAGAGAATTAGGACCGCCTTGAACGGGAAGACCGATTGCCTGCTGAGCGGTCGGCTCTCGAATCTACGAACCCGCTCTCCCTTCCCCTTCGACAGCGACAGACTGTGCTGTCTTTCCTTCCCATGAGGGGCAGTGGTCCCCGAAGAGGGAGCTCGGGGGGAAATGAGAAGAAGGCACTCTGAGCGGCAACTCACGCCGGTCAGAGAGTTGGAAAAGAGGCTTGAAGCCCTTGAGCCAACCGAGATTCCTGGATTTCCGTCGATGAGCCTGATCTATACTGACCCTTGCCTTTACCCTGGTTCTCTGGGGGCCAGAGTTCCAATCATCGCTGGGCCCTGCCCAAACTCAGGCAAGGACCCAACTTCCCCTCTTTGCCTCCCAGGAAGCAGGGCTGCTCCACAGCCATTTCCTCCCAGTGGGCTGAGTCCCCGGCAGGTGACCGTTCCCACTCTGTGCTGGGCTGGACCTCACCAGGACACATGGTCTCCCCCAAACTCCATGAACTCCTGGTTGGTTTCACTCCTCACATGCCAAGGGAACGCTAGAAGTTACAAAATTCTCAATGAGCAGAAGATAACCAAGGGCCGAGGGAGAATGCCAGGATTGGACACGAACGGTGCCACTTGGAAACCGTAGGCTGAAATCCGCCTTGGTCGAAAAGGTGGGCTCTTACGTGGCTCTGTGCTCCAAGCCGCCGCGCAAGAGCGGACACCACTTTGACCAAGTCAAACGCCATCCGCTCTGGGGGCCGAGCTTCCGAGCACCCTCCCAGCTACGTCGGGGACCACTGGAGTGAAGCAGCGGCCCGGCAGCCTCCGAGGAGGGCCCCGCCGAGTGGCCCGTGCCCATCGGCGGGAAGCTGGGTCCACCCTGAAGGAAAACTTTCCCAGAGCACACTGGCTGGACCCGGCCCGGGTCTTGCCCGGGCAGGCGGCTACCTCAAAACAGAAGGAGTCAGGGCTCGGCTCCGCTCTGCTTGGCTGGCTCGGGGTCGACGGCTTGACGTCCGGTCTCCTCTGCCCGCTCGGCTTCCTCTCTGAGCTCGTGCTGTGCTCCCGGCACCTGTAGCTAGCCTGTGGGAGCCACGGACCGGAAGGGTCAGTCACACATCCCGGCGACCCAGCACCGCACAACAACCCCCTGCTTTCCTCCACCCCCTCATCCCCAGGGTGGCGCCGAGGCAGAGGGCGAACGACGCCCACGTGAACCCGACGCGGCCACCGGAAGCTACGAGGTTGACAGGAGACCATAAGGAGCCACTCGAAACCCCATCGGAATCAGAACCGCTTTCGACGTTGGCTTCGTAGCAGTGTTCGAGCAGACACGGGATACCATAAGGCTTTCGAAGAAAACTCTTTCTAACGTTAATCTCCGATAACCTCAAGACCGTTTTCACCGGGAGCCAGTCAGGTCCGAAGTCCTCAGGCAGAAGGAGCTGAAGGGACCGCTCCGGTTGCCCTCGGTGGGGGTGGGGAGGGGCAGGAGGAGAGGCTCCATCCGACCTGAGCAGTTCCTCTCCTACGGCAGCGGCCTCGGGGAATCAGAGGCAGCTGGCTAGTCTGGCCAAGACAGGGGTAAGTCCTGCAAGCCCCGAGGGCCAGAGTTAAGTGGAGGAAATGCTCGATAAGAGCACTGTACTGCGAGCTTGGCAAAATTTAATGCAACAGAGTAGGTGGGCAGGCTGCCTGTCCATAAGGACCTTACAGTCTGGTGTAAACTCAGTTGACACCTCCTTTCTCCGGAGGAGATGGGAAACCCCTCGAGGGCAGGGATTGCAGCTATTTCTTAATAATAATATAATAATAATGTTGGTACTTAAGCGCTCACTACGTGCAGAGCACCGTTCTAAGCGCTGGGGTAGATACAGGATAATCAGGTTGTCCCACATAACGCTGAGAGTCTTAATCCCCATTTTACAGATGAGGTAACAGGTACAGAGAAGTTAAGTGACTTGCCCACAGTCATACAACAGACAGGTGGCAGAGTCGGAATTCGAACCCATGACCTCTGGCTCCCAAGCCTGTGCTCTTTCCACCGAGCCTCGATTTCTTCCTCTGAATGTTCTAGACTGTTAAGTTCCTTGTGGGCAAAGACTGTGTCTACTAAACTCTAATGTATCACACTCTCGCAAGTTCTCAGTAGGGTGCTCGGCACAAAGTAGCCCTCAACAGATGCCACTGATTTACTGATAGCAGAGTGCTGAGCGGCCAGGCAACAAGTGCCACTGATTGTTAAGAGCGTGGCTCAGTGGAAAGAGTCTGGGCTTAGGAGTCAGAGGTCATGGGTTCTAATCTCGGCTCCGCCACCTGTCAGCTGTGTGACTGTGGGCCAGTCACTTGACTTCTCGGTGCCTCAGTGACCTCATCTGTAAAATGGGGATGAAGACCGTGAGCCTCAAGTGGGACAACCTGATTACCCTGTATCTACCTCAGCACTTAGAACACTATTCGGCACATAGTGAGCGCTTAACAAATACCAACATTATTATTACTAATACTATAAGAGGCTCTCAAATACACTGGCATCAGTCCTGAAGGGGCTTGACCTTCTCGGTCCCGAGCGGACATGGCTCCAACCCCCGTGACCACCCGGCTTGCCCTTCTCTGCCCCAGTTCGTCTGCCCTGCCCGCTTGGAGCGGCACAAGGCAGCTGGACCACGTGTGCAAACAAGTCCCCATCCCACGGGATCCTGCCTTTCTGGAGCGGCAACTCTCGGTTTTGGGCCTGGCTCTTGTCTCGCCTCTGGGGCGCCCGGCATTTTGCTGGCCCTTTTGGAGCGCTGCCGCCATACACGACGACCCGAGACGAGAGTGTGCCGCATCCAACTTGGGGGTCAGCCCCGGGGCCCCGGGGCCTCGGCCCGGCAGCGGGAGGGTGGCTGCTGGGAGCGCCAGGCCAGGTGCCCTGTTTTTTTCATTTGCAATTGATCTCTCAACTCAAGGCCTCCTGGCACAGAGCAGAGAACACGAAACCAATTCCAGCTGGACTCCGAGTCCCCCGAGCATTTCCTGACCATGAAGAGGTCGACCCATTTGGCAGTTCCCTGGTTTAACGTGGGTTGCGAGTTGACTCCGACAGTCTCTGCGCCAGGGTGGAGAGTCGCTCTGCCGGGCTCTTGGCACCCCCCCGTTCCGGGCCCACTCGTCCACGACGACGCCGGAGGCCACCCGGCTCCCTGAACTACGGAGACGGGGGCCCCGAGCGACCGACGGGAAGCCAGCGGCCAACGGAACCTTTTTTTTTTTTAGCGTCGGGGGCCCAAAGCCTCAGGCTGGGCTGGAGACGGAGGGGTCCCCGTCCAGGCTGGGTCGGCCATCCTCGTTCCGCTCGCTCCGACACCCGGAAACCTACATTCCGGCCTACGTCTACGGGACGAGGCCCGAGCCTCGGCCTGACCCCGGCTTGGGTCCCGACCCCGGAGAGCCGCCTTCCGGTGGCTCCGCCGGGAGAGGACTTCCGTGACGGGTGGGCATCCCTGACCCCGGAGGAACTCCCAGGATCACCGTGTCTCCCGGGACGGCGGGCGTCCCTGAGCTGGCGCAATCTGCTCTGTGCTCTGTTACCGGGAGTGGGCAGAAAAGCAGAAGCTTGAGGAGCAGAACGGTGTAGCGGATACAGCGCAAGCCTGGCAGTCACAAGGACATGGGTTCTAATCCCGGCTCCACCATTTGTCTGCTGTGTGACCTTGGGCAAATCACTTCACTTCCCTGGGTCTCAGTTACCTCATTTGTAAAATGAAGATTGAGACTGTGAGCGCCACATGGGGCCGGGACTATATCCAAACCGATCTGCCTGTATCCACCCTTGCGCTTAGTACAGTGCCCGGCACCCAGTAAGTGCTTACAAATAGTAGTAGTAGTATTTGTTAAACACTTACTATTGTCATTATTATTATTTTTCAGTTTACCCCAAATATTTCACTCATAAATGAGGGTCTAAAGACTGAGTTTAAAAAATGTTCAAGCAAATATTCCTTCCAAAACTACCCAACAGACCCCTTCCCTTGAACACCAGGAAGCTCACTCAGGCTGAAACAATGTGTCCGCTCGAGTTTTTCAGTGAGGCAAGGCCCAGCATCCAGACCAGGGCTCCAGTTCGGTTTCTCGGTCCCCGGCGCGTCCGGCTCGGGCGGGGGGATTCCCAGCCTCTGGTGGGGGAGGGAGGTGCACCTGCCCCCACCGGGGCCCCAGGCCGAGGGGCCGCACCGACATCTGGGTGGCAGGCAACGGGGTTCCCGGGCTGGCGGGGCGGGCTCCGGGGCTACGGAGTTGAATCGCGGCGGCCGCCTACCTGGGCACCGCTTCTTTCCTCGATCTGTCTTCCGCCTCTGGAGGCCACCTGTGCTTTCTCTGGCCAGGGTCTCTTCTGAGTGGCCGGGCCAGCCGACTGAGGCCAGCTCACACCTGCTGCAAACGAAAGACCCTCCGTGAATGGAAACGGAGAGAAAGCCAAAAACTGCTCCGGCTCTCATCCGGGGGTCAGACGCTGTTGCATTTGGTCAGGGTGGCCGAACGAAAGCGGTCCGCGGGATAGAGATGACGCGGATAAAGATTACGCTTGTCAGTCGACGTTCCCGACGCCATTCAGCGAGCTGGGAAGGAAGCCATTCAGCGGCAGCCGGGACTGAAGCTCGGCTCTGTGGACGGCCCGGGGCCCCGCGTCCCCGAAGGGCCATTACCAATTTGCCTGACAAACAGGCGTGGGGGGAGTGGGGGAAAACCGACAGAGGGGTCCTGCGCGGTCAGAGCCGCTGACTGTGGGGGAGGGGGCCGCAACTGCACAGAAAACCCTCCGGGTGCAGCTCGTTGGCCGATCCCCAGGGGCTTGGAGAGAGCAGGGGGAGGGCAGGCCGAAGGGACGGACAGAACCGGGAGCGTGAGAGCAGTGAAAATTAAAAGAGTGACAGCTTGAGGATGAGAGATTATGTAAATAAGTACCTGAACTCAGCGATGGCTCCCCGAGCTAAAATTGAGAAAGACATTGCAAAACATGAATAATTTCTACCTTTGCTGAACTCACTGAATTTGGCCAAAAGCTTCCCACACTCCCTCCCCTGGAAGGAGCACAGTCATTGCAACAGGAGTGCAGGCTTCCCCCAGCCCCGCTTCGCCCACATATACGCAAACACACCACTGCCCAGGATGAGGCCCCCGCCCCCGGGCGCCGTGTAGAACAGGCCCCGCTCCGGCACCCCGCGACACCACCCGTGGCCCGGCCTCCCGAACCCTTGGTAAAACGGGCACAAGCCAACCCGGGCCCCCCCCGAGCGTGTGCAGGGGTTGGGAGTGGCAGACTCTGACTGGAGTCCGCGCCGAACCGCTCGGCAGCCGGGCCGGGCCTGCTGTGGGCAGTGTGGACGGCCAGGCGGGGCAGCGGGCTCTGCTGAACGCCTTCTAAAGTCTAGGGGGGTCAGACCCTGAGCTTTATCCGGGTCCTCGGGCTCCATCAGATTGGACTCTAATCCCCTGAGGGCGGTGGCGGAAGCCACCCCACGTCCTCCCCGTCCCCGCCGAACACGGGCGGGAGAGTCGGAGGCGCTCTGCTCTCCGTGCCCCATACCCGCCGGGCAGCCCAGCTTCCCCGCCGAGGCGCAAGCGACCCGAGACCGTCCCGGCGGGGGACGTACGTTCGCCGGGCCAGAGTCGGCGCTTCTGGCCGCCGGGCCCGCGGCCTGGTTGTTGCCGTGCTTGGGGCTGCAGTAGCCGCTGTCGCTGTCGATGTCGGCCTCGCTGGCTCCCTGCTCGCTGGACGACTCGGCGGCCGGGTGAGAGGCCCTTCTCCTCCGGCCCTTGGACTTCCACAGCACGGTGGCCGCGCCGCTCTCGGACAGGGACTTGTTGGCGATGTCCAGAGGGAAGTCTGGAAGGCAGAGAGAGTGGCCTGACTCCTGGAGACGCAGCCTGCCCGGAACGGGTGCAGGCCGACCCGTCCCCTGCGTCGGCCTCACTCCCGCGACTCCTCCAGAGTGGCCTCTGCCCGGCCCTGCCGGGAGGAGCACCAGACCCTCAGCTCCAGGGGAATCTGCAGATGCAGCGGGGATGGGGCGTCCAAAACAAACTGTGGTCTTCCGTGATGTCCCCAAACTGGACTTCTACAAGTTGGCCAGCAAGACCTCCGAGCAGATTCCCTGACTCTGCTCCTGCCAACGTCCCCTCCAGCCGAGGAATGGCAGCTGACCCCGACCGGGCGGCTCGCCACACCCCAGGTGAGCTCCTGGCCGGGCTCCTCATCCCTGACCGGCTTTGGAGGGAGGTGGGCGGGCGGGGGTGGCAGGTGCCCAGGAAGGCGCTCAAGGTAAGGAGCTGGGGCTAAATGAGCTGAAGCCAAGAGTGGTGTGTGCTCACACCTGGCTTCCAGCAATCACCCATGATGACACGGGAACGACGAGGACATCTATCTGCTCAGTAAGGCCTCAACTGAGCTTAGAGGGTTTGAAGAAACAACTTGGTTAACAGGCGGCAGCTGCCAAGCTCTCTCTACTCATGACGACCGTAGGTCGAATTTGGGGCTGAACCTAAAAGCAAAAGCAACGCGGAGGCCCAGAGGTCCAGCCCAGGATCCGGTTCCTCACGGAGCACTTGGAAAAACCAGGAACTGACCCTTCTGGACCCCCATCCTCACAGAAAGGAATGGACCATCCAACTCCCCATCCCTGACTCTCCCTCCATTCACAACCATAAGTCGGGGACTGAATCCTCTCCTCGCTTTCATCCAAAATGGAAGCGATGGGAACCGTGACTACAACGATGACGACGAGGGACGCCACAGTGTGCGGCAGACAGATCGGGCCGGTGGGGGGGGGGGTGGGGGAGCACGGCTCCTCCCGGGTAGGAGTGGGGTGGGGAGGGCAGAGACTGTTTGGAAAATAAAGAGAGCCCCAGCAGACGCTTGAGCCTGAAAAAGACAATCTTCTGGGGAAGCCAGTAGGGTGGCCTGCCCTTCGGCCTTGGCAGCCAAGTGCTCAGCGGGTAACCCGACCTCGCCATCGTCAGCAGCACCGCCTTGCCGAGGCCACGCTGCCCCATGGAAAGGGCCAGGTGGCTCCAGATCTGCTCCTAGGTCTGCCACGGGGCCTCGGCTTCTGCATCTTCACGATACGGTTTAAGCCGCGCAGGGAACATATTTCCAGTTTCTACGGTCACTATGGTACAAAGGGCATCCTTCCAACACCTTTCCTTACGTTTGGGAAAAATCCATCCCGGAGGTGATTTCATATTTCTCTTCTAATCCCCCTATATAAATCACCTCAGGTGCTAAGCAGGTTGGTGGAGAAACCCACGGCCTTTTCCCAAAGAAATGAAATGAGAGAAGTGGAGGCTGCCAGCTTATTGCGTTAACGCCCCGGAGAGGGAAGCACTCTGAAAAAATGACGCCAACAGGTGCCGGGGGAGTTTCAGTAGGTGGGTGAGAGGTGGGGAGACAGAGGCTTGGAACATTCGATCCCTTGACAACCTGGTTTGGAAACTGAGCCCTGGGGCCATTACAGGCCCGGGGGCAGCCCGGCTCTGGGGAAAGAGCCCGGGGCTGGGAGGCGGGAGAACCCCGCACCACCTTGCGATCCTAATGCCAGCCCTGCCCTGCGTGGGCCGGCTGCGTGACCTCGGGCAAGTCACTTTACCTCTCTGAGCCTCAGTTTCCTCATCTGTCAAATGGGGATAATACGCCTGCTCTCTCTGCCTCAGACCGCACAGCCCGAGTTGGGCAGGGACCGCGTCCGATCTGATTATCGGTACCTAACCCGGCACGGTGCCGTGGCGCGGAGGAAGAGCTCAATGAATACCATCACTAATGAATGAATGAGGCAGAGGGGCCCCCTGCTTGAGTATCAGGATTCAGAAACCCTTCTTCTTCCCCCTACCCACGCCCACACAGCTTTCCTCTCACCTGTCTGCTGCGAAGCATCTACCAATAGAACGATTTTGGATCGGGGATCGGGCCCGGATGCGCTGGTCTCTTTCTGGGTAGCCACGCTCTTCGCCGGGGGCCTCTTGCTTTTCATATGCTGCGGTAGAGGCTGCTGCGGATTTCGGGAAATGGATATTAAAACTCCGTTCGGCCGGAAGGCTGCACTAGCGAGTGAAGCAGGGGCCTGGCTGCCTTTGATCGGGCCCCGGTGTAGAGCCTGCATCAGAATTCCCAGTGTCACGAGGCCACCCCGGTAGGGGAAGGAAGAAGAGGCGCCACTACCCCGCGGTTGCCGTCCAACCAGGCAGGAGGCTGCTCGGTCGCCGCATGGAAACCGTCAACCCGTTTCCTGCCCATCCTGAGTCTCTGGACCCACCCCGTCCCATCCCTTCCCGTCGGTGACACAAGGAGACCCAACCGGGTGGGCAGGGAGGGACGAGGAGAACGGAAAAGCAGTAAACACGAAAGATACCATTCGCCGGGAAAAGTGCAAGAGAGCGCTCCGCTCGGACAGCGGCGGCCTCTCCTGAATCTGTCGGTCTGAGGAGGCTACACCCCCGCCCGGGCCACCGAGGCTCCCGGGCACACGGGCGGCGCGTGCCCAGGCTGAAAATCCGGAACGACGATGGCAGCGGACCTCAGAACTGTGGGTGCCCACTGCACGCAGGTTGAGGATGGGGAACGGGGGACCTGGGTGGCTCCCAGCGCTCGGTGAACCGGCCGGACTGCCAGTCTCGCTCATCTCAGCTCTCTGACCAGACCGTGGAGCTTCCACTCAGGGTTGGAGAAGCCCAGAATGGTGGCTCTTTGAAGCCTGCCCCCTCACCGTGCCCATCCCCCTAAAACCTTCCTATTCAGAGTGAAAAGCCGGCATCCCTGGTCCGTCAACGAAGGAGGCCCGGGATTCCGGCTCCGGCCCCGCCCACCCAGCACGTGCTGCCCAGCGGGATCAACCGCGCCCCGGGCATTGCCGGAGAAGTCCCGGATTCCACGGGTCGCTGTGCCCAGAGAGCGACCGCTGTTTCGGGGAACGGCAGCGGGGCCGAGAAGACCCGTCTGGGAGCCGGCCCGCCGGTCTTGGCGAGACCCGCTAGCCGAGCCCTCGGGGCGAGCCGTGGCACAGGCCGCGCCAACGAACCTTCCGCTGGGAGGGCTGGGGAGCACCCTCCCACCCCCAAGATGGAGGAGGCTTGCCCTCGGCCAATGGACGCCACCGCTCAGGCAATGCTGAAGTCCCTCTGGCAGGGCCCTGCCTGGGAGCCCAGAACGCTGGCAGCCTCCACCCCACCTGAGCGCCGTCGACGGTAAGCTCGCTGTGGGCAGAGGACGTGCCTACCGGCAGCTAGATTACACTCTCCCGAGTGCTCAGTACGGGGCCCTTTACAGAGTAAACGCTCAATAAATACGATCGATCGATTCCGCCGCCGCGGGGTGACTCACTTTCAGCACTGCCGGTCCTCTGTTTCCGCTTCGTCCCCGCTGACTGGCGAGTGGGAAGGCCGGGCCGGGCTGGCTGGGGCGATCGGGGCACTCGGCGGCCACGGGGCTGACCGGGTTGGCCGTCTGGAAGGCGGCGGAGTGAGGGCTCGGGAAAGGATGGTAGAAACCCATGACTTGGGCACACGGCGCAGGCATCAGCTGGTAGTAGGTGTATTCGGCGGCAGACACTGGCGGCGGGGCGGAGAGGAGGGGGTAAGCCAGGTAGGGTCCGGCGGGGCTGGGGCTGGGGGGCTGCCATCGAAGGTCGTTGTTGTACAGTGGGAATGGTCTGAAAAGCCAAGGAAATCTGCTGAATCGGCCTCCCGGGTAACAATGCGCCCGCAAAGTCTAACATTTACTTTGGAATTGGAAAAGAATCGCAAGTCAAAGGGAATTCCAGAATCCAGAAAAATGACCCAGTTGTTGCTGAAAAACTGCAATCTCTTCACTCAAATTGATCTCTGTGACAACTTACTGTGCTGGTGAATTCTTCGGGACAAGGCAGCACGGTCGCTGACTACAATCGCGGCTTGTTTGCAAACTCTTATGGAATTCCTAGCGCTCGGCCGGCTGCTCGGTAAAGCGGAGAAGCGGGCGGAACCGGCCTCCCGGGGTCGTGTGCCCCGCCTTGACTGCTGCCCGCCCCCCAAGCTCCCCCTCCACGCTCCTCCGGGGCCAGGCCCACCTGGTTATCGGTGACCATTCTACCGACAGACCCCCTGAGCCTGGGCGGAGGTTCCCGGGCAGCAGAAGCAACGGGTTGACACGGGGCACGATTCTGAGACGGTCTCCCCCCCGCAGGGAGCACCGGCTCGGTACCTGGTTCGGGACAGACGCCAGTACACCGGAGCACTGGACGGGAGGTGGGGGAGCGTGCCAGAGCCACAACGGTGGGGACCAGCACCCGGCACCCCGGACCTCAGCTGGGCGACCGGCCCCCGGCACCTGTCCCACGGCCACCTTGCCCCCTCCTACCTCACCTCGTTCTGTGTCGCTCTGATCAGCTCCCTTTATTCATCCCCCCTCCCGGCCCCACATTTATTGATATATTAATGTGTCTCCCTATCTTGACTGTAAGCTCGTTGTGGGCGGGGAATGTGTCTGTTATATAATAATAACAACGATGGTATTGGTTAAGCGCTTACTATGTGCAGAGCACTGTTCTAAGCCCTGGGGTAGACACAGGATGATCAGACTATCCCATGTGGGGCTCACATTTTTTTTTTAATACCCATTTTTACAGATGAGAAGTTAAGTGATTTACCCGAGGTCACACAGCAGACAAGGGGCGGAGCCGGGATTAGAACCCACGACCTCTGACTCCCAAGCCCGGGCTCTTTCCACTGAGCCACGCTGCTTCTCTAATTGCTGTGCTACATTCTCCCAAGCGCATAGCACAGTGCTCTGCATACAGTAAGTGTTCAAAAAATATGACTGACCGACAGGACCAGGAACGTTCCCCGGGTCAGCGCGGGCTTCTCACCCACCTTCGGCGCTGACTCTGGAACCAGCTCTCGACGAAACCACCCGGGGACCAGCGTTCCACCCCAGGTGCAAAAAGGCTCGGTCCGAGGTCACCCCACCCGGAGAGCGGACCGTCTGGGCAGCTGGCAGCCTGGCGTCGGGCTCCAAGGTGGTGGCTTGGGAATGGGGTCGGGGGAGATGTCAGAGCCCCCAAACGGCCCAGTAACGGGGTGCGGGGGGATGGGAGGGCTCTGAAGCGGCCGGGGAGCGTGGGGGGAGAGACTCTGGCGTACAAGAGGCTCCCCTTCCATTCGAGCAGAGGGAGGGTCCCTGACACGGAGGACTGATCCCTCACTTCTGAGAGGAGGCCGGACCCTTCCCGAACACCCCCCGCCCCACCCCGTGTCTCTCGAGGGTCAGAGGGGGAACATGTGATCAAGCCCCGACCTTCCACGAACGCGAGGTACTCCCCCCCGCCCCCACTTCCCCGCGGTACCTATTGGACTGGCTTTCCTGGACGAAAGGGTAGCAGGTAATCAGGTAGCTGGGGATGGGAGAAGGCTCCACGGCCCCCGCGCCCCCCATGCCCACACCCACGCCGCCTCCATCCCCGGGCAGGGCCATGGGCATCGCCAGTGAGTCGGGAGTCTTCTTCTGAGGAACGAACGGCTCCACCTCAGCTGACAGCTTGACGTTCTTTGGGAGAAAAGAAAAGGAGACACCGCGTCAGTAGCTGGGCAACATGGAGGCAGCCAGAACGCCCATCGGCCTAGGGTGGCCAGGGAAGCAGCCGTCTTTCAGAACATCCAAGATTTTCACTGAGTTCCAACGCGCCGCGGGCACTGGGGGCCCGGAGGGCTGAGGCCACAAGGATCGCCTAGACCCAACCGGCCCCCTCTCCTCTTGCTCCCTGTCCTGATTCGGCCATGACTGGTCCAGGCTTCGACAAGAGCAGCACAAAGAAGCCATGTTTCAGCCACTCTAACTGCAAATATTTTTCTGTTTCTCTCCCCTGCTAGCATGTAAACTCCTTTAAAAAAAAAAATAAATGGTATTGGTTAAGCACTGGTCTAAGTGCTGGGGCAGATACAGGTTAATCAAGTTGGGCATGGTACCTGTCCCACATTCAATAGTATTTATTGAGCGCTTACTATGTGCAGAGCACTGTACTAAGCGCTTGGGATGAACAAGTCGGCAACAGATAGAGACAGTCCCTGCCGTTTGACGGGCTTACGGTCTAATCGGGGCTTACAGTCTAATCGAGTCCCACATGGGGCTCAGAGTCTTAAGTAGGAGGCAGCAGAAATGAATCCCCCTTCTACACATGAGGTAACTGGGGCACAGAGAAGTTTAGTGACTTGCCCAGGGTCACACAACGGATAAGTGGCAGAGCTGGGATTAAAACCCAGGTCCTCTGACTCTCAGGCCCGGGCTCTCTCCACCAGGCCACGCTGCCCAAGGGCAAGCAACACGGCTCAGTGGCAAGAGCCCGGGCTCGGGAGTCAGAGGTGGTGGGTTCCGATCCCTGCTCCGCCACTTGTCGGCTGGGTGACTTTGGGCGAGTCACTTCACTTCTCTGTGCCTCGGTTCCTTCCTCTGTAAAATGGGGGTGAAGACTGTGAGCCCCACGGGGGCCAATCTGATCACCTTGTATCCCCCCCCCAGCGCTTAGAACAGTGCTGAGCACAAAGTAAGCGCTTAAGAAATATCATCATCATCAAGGCACGTGGCACTTCATTCCGTAGTTCGTTCATTCAGTTGTATTTATGGAGCGCTTACTGAGCAACCAGCAAAGTGAACCACAAACGTGCGGTCGGTAAATGCGATCGCTCCTAATGCTACTGGCTCCTCCTGCTGTTATTACCACCGCCTCCAAGACCACTATGGTGACTCACTAGGAAGTCCTCCAGCTGAAGATTTGTTCTCAACAAGTCACAGAGCACCAGTGGAAAGGGTCCTATGCCGCGCTCTGCGCTCCAGCTTTGACCGCAAACTCTGTGACTTGACAAATTTGAGAACTTGCGCTAAGGGGAGGGGAGGGACAAGGATGGGGGGAGGAGGGGCGCGTGGGCCCGGAGCGTCCAGACGCATCAGTGTCTCCCACCCAGACGAGAGACTGGCCGAGCAATCAATGGTATTTACTCGGTGCAAAGGCATCGTCAACCAGCGGCAGCCGCGGCATCGCTTTGTTTTTTTAAGGGATTCGTTGAGCGCTCACGATGCTCCCGGCACTGTAGTAAGCCCTGGGGTAGATACGAGCTAATCGGGTTGGACACGGTCCCCGCCCCGCATGGGGCTCACAGTCTTAATCCCTTATTTTACAGATGAGGGAACTGAAGCCCAGAGAATAATAGTAATAATAACGTTGGTATCTGTTAAGCGCTTACTATGTGCAGAGCACCGTTCTAAGTGCCGGGGTAGATACAGGGTAATCACAGTCTAAATCCCCATTCTACAGACGAGGTCACTGAAGGCCAGAGAAGTGAAGTGACTGGCCCAAGGTCGTACGGCAGACAAGTGGCAGGGCCGGGATTAGAGACCAGGTCCTCCTGTGCTTCACCTGTCCTTCCTGCAGAGAGAGGTCGGTTTCCTCCGGCTCCCCTCGTTCTCGCTCGGCTCCGGGTCAGCCGGCCGGCGCCCGGCCGTCACTCCGGGGCCCGCGGCGGTTCGACAATCGGCCCTCACACGGCGGGAACTCGCTAAAATCACCCTTTGTTTTACGCGAAGAGAAAAGCTACTGTAGGGGCCCGCAGCTGCACAGCCAGAAGATGACACTAGCGGGAACAGACGGATCGACTTTCCCCGACCGCGCCCGCGGCGCGGACCTCATCTCAAGAACGTCTTGTTCTCCACGGCCGCGGGGCGCTCGGCGAGCCGCTCCACGGTCGCGCCACGTTCCGCCACGCTCGCGCCACACTCTGCCACGCTCGCGCCAAGCTAGCGCTCTCTCACGTGGCCACAGTGGGATTCATTTAGCGCTTGCCGGGGCAGAGCGCCCTATTCAGCGCCGGGAAAGAAGACCCACCCAGGCGAAAATGAGACGGGGCCTCTCGGCCAGAGCGGCGGGCAGCGGTTACTGACGGTCGGGTCTGAAGGGTTCTGGCGTGTGTAAACAAACACCAAAAAAGGACCAACCCAAGGCACGTAAAAGATCATTTAGAAAGGCAGCCAAGGAGAGTCTGTTAAGGGGGAACAACTACGGGAAGGTTTAAAAAACGAAACGAGACCGAAACCACAGGCCGCTCCAGGATTTCACTGAATTCTTTGGGAGAGTTCCTCTGTTTTTAAAGATCCCCGCTTGAGCATCCAGACCTTTCTGATGAAAGGTCGGTGCCTAGAAAATATGAGAAAGAACTACAGAAACGCAATATGGCCCAACTGGACATGGGGGGGGGGGGTCGGGGAGGGGGGACGGAAGGTGGAGGGGGCGCCCTGGCCAAAAGCAGGAACCAGGGAAAGGCCACCCTGCGGTCTCGGGGGAGACGGACGGGCAACGGACCGGCAGCGGAGCCGGCGATCCGGCTTTTGGGGGTCGGGGGTGGGCCCGTCTAGCAAAAGAATTCCAGACTCGGTTTTTTAAACAAACGCTCACCAAGTCAGGGAGAGCTGAGAAGCACATTGGACCGAGGAATTCTCTTCTTATCTGGAGGACAAGCGGAAAGGCTAAGACTGGTTTTCATCAACGGCCTGCGGTCCGACCCTTAGCTTACAAGGACCGAAAACGGGTAGGGCCCGGTCCACCGGGAACCGCCTCCTCACCAGGACTCCAGGGTTCGTCCAGCCTCCCCGGCGGGACTCGGGAAGAATCCGGACCCGGCCCTCGTCCGGAAGTGGAAAATTCATTCCTAGCCCAGGTCCGACCGGGCGGAACCAGCGACGGCAGGTCCCGGACCCACACGAAACCCGGTGCCCGTGGCGGACCGATGCTCCGCCGAGGAGGACGGGAGAGGACAGGTTCCGGAGGGGACGCCTCGGCTCCCATCGGGGAATCCAGCTGTGGGGGTGGCTCGAGGCCCCACCCCTCCCAGAGGAAGCCCCTCCCCCCCTCCCCCCCCCCGGACCACCGGCTGGTCTTTCGAAGGCCAGGCCGCCGAGGACCACGGTTCCCCCGGGACACGGCCCCGCGGGGACAGCCGGTCCGGACCGGCCGACCTGACGCAACCCCGGCCCTCTGCCAAAGTCAACGCCGGGGCGGTTTTCATCTACGGAGATAAGTGTCGCAACCTTCACGGGACACCGAGCGTGCCACTTGGAGGCAGAAGAAAGTCGAGTCTCCGGCCTACACGGTGCACGCCCGATCGTTTTCTTCTTGCAAAAGTGTGCAAAGAGTAATCCCCTTCGAAACAGGTAGAGGCTGGGAAACGGGGCTAAAACGGGGAGCCCTCCCCGGCCCCCGCTCTCCAGGCGAGCAGAGGAGACGGCATCCCGGCCATAGCCCGGCCCCACCGCCGCCCCCGCCACACTCCCACACGCACTCCCACTCGGACGCTGACGCGCCGCGCTGGACGCCTGCCTTGTAGGACCGACGCTCCCCAGGACCGCGGGCAAGGGTTTCGAGGGCCCGGGCCGGGCCGGGGCCGAACCGAGAGCCCGCTCGGAGCCTGGCAGGCCGGGAACACGTCGGCCCCGTGGCGGCACATGAGACGGGCACGCCGGTCTTTAGACCCCCCCCCCGCTCCGGCGGGCCAAACTCTCCTGCTGGTCCAGTACGTTCGCTTAGGCCACGTCAGTCGGGGCACACGCTGGCTGTGAAAACTGGAACCGCGGGCACCGATCGTATTGGCCGCCCTGCCCCGGTCCCCCCGGGACCCTTCGGACCCCGTGGCGGGGCTTGGCTGCTAATTCAGGGAAGCAGCATGGCCTAGTGGAAAGAGTCCAAGCCTGGGAGTCAGGGGACCTAATAATAATAATGATGTTGGTATTTGTTAAGCGCTTACTATGTGCCGAGCACTGTTCTAAGCGCTGGGGTAGACACAGGGGAATCAAGTTGTCCCACGTGGGGCTCACAGTCTGCATCCCCATTTTACAGATGAGGTCACTGAGGCACAGAGAAGTGAAGTGACTCGCCCACAGTCACACAGCTGAGAAGTGGCAGAGCTGGGATTCGAACTCATGACCTCTGACTCCAAAGCCCATGCTCTTTCCACTGAGCCACGCTGCTTCTCCACTCCGGTCTCCACTCCTGGCTCTGCCGCTCATCTGCTGTGTGATCTTGGGCAAGTCGCTTCACTTCTCTATGCCTCGGTTTCCTCATCTGTACAATGGGGATCAAATCCCACTTCCTCCTATTTAAACTGGGAGCCCCATGTGAAGACCTATCTTAGTCGGTCGTATTTATTGAGCGCTTACTTTGTGCCAAGCACTGTACTAAGCGCTTGGGAGAGTACAATATAACAACAGATACATTCTTGCCCGCAGTGAGCTCACAATCTTGGAGGGGGGGAGGTGGGCAGACATTACTATAGATACATAAATAAATTACAGATAGATATAGATGGGGAAGCAGCGTGGCTCGGTGGAAAAGAGCCCGGGCCTGGGAGTCAGAGGTCGTGGGTTCGAATCCCAGATCCGCCACTTGGCAGCTGTGTGACTGTGGGCAAGTCACCTCACTTCTCTGTGCCTCAGTGACCTCATCTGTAAAATGGGGATGAAGACTGTGAGCCTCACGTGGGACAACCTGATGACCCTGTATCTACCCCAGCGCTCAGAACAGTGCTCTGCACAGAGTAAGCGCTTAACAAATACCAACATTATAGAGATATATACACGTACGTATACGTATGTATGCGTACATGGACACGTATGCGTATTCAAGTATCTATCTCGTACCTACCCCCGCGCTTAGCACAGTACCAACCATATAATAAGCGCTTAACAAGTACCAAAAAAAAGCACTGCAACCCCACCTTTCCAGGTGAATTTCCACCTACATTTACGAATGTTTAAATTCAGCAGAAAAAGAAGAGTCCAATTTGAGAACCAGGTTGCCGGTCCCCGCCGACGTTGGCAACCGGACGAACCGCCGTAAAGACTAGCCGCTTTCCGTCAGCCGATCCCCGGCATCGGGCTGGAGCAGTTTGGGGAAGTTTTCACCGCCGGCAGGGAAGGAGCTAGGGGACGTCGCTCCTCACCACCCCCGGAGCAGCTGCGCCTGCTGGACCCAGCCCTCGACCCCGGCCTCGCCCCCGCTTGGAAAAATCCAGCCTCACGCCCCAGTAGACCACGGCGCTAACAAGTCGCCGGCCATTCGGACAAGTCGCTGACCGTTCTCCTGCCCCCCTTTTTCTTTTTTTTAACTTTTTTAGAGCAGAAACGTTTCCGTTGCGGACGGTCGGGCAGACACCTGTCAACACCCGGTCCCGCCGCTCCGGCTGTCTCCCGGCTTTCACTTCTGGGACCAGAGGGGCTTCATTGGCCTTTCTATCCCCAAGCGAGGCTTCCACCGCCTCTGCATTCTCCCCCCCCCCCCGCTCCTACGTGCGCGCACGCACAGAGAACCCTCTCTACAGAAGGGAAATGGTTCACAAACGCCCGGATCGCGCACGGTTCTACATCTGCGCCCAGGCGGCCCACGGCCTGGTCCAGCTTCAAGGGCCTTCTGCAACCGCCCCTCCTCCGGGAGGCCTCCCGCGATCCATCTCTCATCTCCGACCTTGCGGTTCCCTGACTGCCACTTCAGCGGCGCGGCGCGGCGGAAAGAGCCCGGGTTTGGGACTCGGAGGTCGCGCGTTCGAATCCCGACTCTGCCACGTGTCAGCCGTGTGACCGTGGGCGAGTCACGGCACTTCTCTGGGCCTCGGTGACCTCATCCGTAAAACGGGGGTGAAGACTGTGAGCCTCACGTGGGACAACCCGATTGCCCTGTACCTACCCCAGCGCTTAGAACAGCGCTCTGCACATAGTAAGCGCTTAACAAACATCAACATTGTTATCAACATTATTATTATTAGTTTGCCTGAGCACTTGGGTAAATAACAATGGAGATATTGATGGAATTTGCGAAATGCCTACTCTGGGTCAAACCCTTGGGCACGTTCCCCCCCCCCCCCCCCCCCATAACACTTCTTCGGTCCACATCTTTCGACTCCCTTGCTTATTTCTACCCGTGATTTATCTCGGTGTGCCTCGACGCTAGACGGTAAGATCCTCGACATCGGGGAATCCCGCTCACCCATCCCACTGCACTCACCCACGGGCACGGCGCACCAGCGCTCTGCACAGAACGGGTGCTTGCTCGGTAAATGGCGGGGATCGGCCGACCTGGGAGAAGGGCCGAGGAGCCGCGGCGCGGATGGGAACGAGAGACAGCGGGTGCCCCCCGAACTCCTCGGACTTTGAAGCCTAGGTTTCAACTTGGAAGGGCCCGGCCCGAGCCACGCCCCTCTCCGGTACCCTCCCAGGCGCCCGGCACAGAGTAAGCGCTGGGGAAATACCGCCGACCGACTGATCTCCGAGTCGCCGAAACGGAGGCCCGCCGCGGGCCCGCAACCCCTGCGACTCGCCTTCCCCCCACATTCCGAATCCCAAGTTCCAAGAGAACTCTAGAAGAATGTCTCTGGAATCTTCTCCTCGTAAAAGCTGCCGCTGCTGGAGGAGTTTAATTGACCTAACTCCCCCGGGGATGAAAGGGGCCCTAAGTACAGGGTCACCGGCCCGGGTCCTGCCCGGGCGGAGGCGGAGGGACCACGGTCCCTTAACCCTCTCATTAGCTCCCGTCCCACGCCAGGAACCGGGAAATGCCTGGCCACGGGGCACGCACGGGCTCCCTCCTCACCCATCCCCCGGTCGGCGCGGACACGGCCGCGTCCCCGAGCGGGGAGGGCCACCCCGTCCTCCGTCCGTCCCGGGGTGGGACCGACCCTCCTGGGATGGGCTCACCGGGCCCCGGGTCTGGAAGCGGCGAGACTGAGCGGGAAGGGCCCGGGCTGGGGAGTCAGAGGTCGTGGGTTCTACTCCCGGCCCCGTCACCTGCCCGCTGGGTGACGCTGGGCAAGTGGCTTCACTTCTCTGGGCCTCAGTGACCTCATCTGGAAAACGGGGATGAAGACTGTGAGCCTCACGGGGGACAACCCGATGACCCGGTATCTACCCCCAGCGCGTGGAACAGCCTGGCCACGAGAAGCAGCCTGGCTCAGCGGAAAGAGCCCGGGCTCGGGAGTCGGAGGTCACCGGTTCTCACTCCGGCTCCGCCAACCTGTCGGCTGGGGGACTTTGGGCAAGTCACTTCACTTCTCGGTGCCTCAGTTCCCTCATCTGAAAAATGGGGCTGAAGACCGTGAGCCTCACGCGGGACAACCCCATGACCCTGGATCTACCCTAGCGCTTAGCACGGTGCTCGGCACGTAGTAAGCGCTTAACAAACACCAACACTGAGTAAGTGCTTAAGAAATACCGACATTATCAGCGTTATCATCACACCTAGTGCTCAGAACAGTGCTCAGCACATAGTAAGCGCTTAACAAACACCAACACATAGTAAGAGCTTAAATACCAACACATAGTAAGCGCTTAACAAATACCAACATTATTATTACCCCCAGCGCTTAGAACAGTTCTCAGCACATAGTAAGCGCTTAACAAATACCAATACATAGTGAGCGCTTAACAAATACCAACATTTTTAGTATCATCATCACACCCAGCGCTCAGAACAGTGCTGGGCACACAGTAAGCGCTTAACGAATACCGACACATGGAAAGTGCTTTAACAAACCCCAACATTCTTAGTATTATTATTACGCCCAGCGCTCACGTCGGCGCTGGGGACTTGGTAAGCATTTAACGAAGACCACCGTCATTATCATTACGCCCGGCGCTCAGAACAGTGCTGGGCACATAGTAAGCGCTTAAGAAATGCCATCATTATAATGATTAAAACCACGTGCGGGGGTTGACTCACTCGACTCAAAGGCTATTTGGGCAAAACAACATTTGGCCTGCAGAAAGTGGGTTGGGGTGCGGGGCTCGGCACGCTTAGACCCGGGGGGCCGGAGAAGACCCAGGGCCCGGCCGCTCGGCGGGCACGACCGCCTGCCAAACGTCCAGCAGCCCAACCCCTGTCCGGGGCCCTTATCCGGGCACCTGGGGGGGCCTTCTTGCCCACCTGCGGTCTCCCCCCGGGACCGGGGGGGTCGACAGTCGAGGCCCCGCCATGGTGGCCTCGACTGTCCCCCCCCAGGGTTGGCGGGGAAGGGGGGGGTGCGGGGTGTGTGTGGGTCTGAGCCCGTCATTAGGCCGAGAAGCAGCGTGGCTCAGTGGAAAGAGCCCGGGCTTTGGAGTCAGAGATCATGGGTTCGACTCCCGGCTCTGCCCCCTTGTCAGCTGTGTGACTGCGGGCGAGTCACTTCACTTCTCTGGGCCTCAGTGACCTCATCTGGAAAACGGGGATGAAGACTGTGAGCCCCACGTGGGTCAACCCGATTCCCCTGGGTCTACCCCGGCGCTCAGAACGGTGCTCTGCACAGAGTAAGCGCTTAACAAACACCAACATTATTATTATGGTCTCTGTTGCCCAACTGTCCATTCCAAGCGCTTAGCGCAGTGCTCTGAACCTAGTAAGTGCTCATTACCTACGACGCAATGGGTGAATGGCCATTTTATTGCCATTGTTCTTGTCTGTCCGTCTCCCCCGATTAGACCGTAAGCCCGTCAAACGGCAGGGACCGTCTCTATCTGTTGCCGACTTGTTCATCCCAAGCGCTTAGTACAGTGCTCTGCACATAGTAAGCGCTCAATAAATACTATTGAATGAATGAATGTGAGCCCCACGTGGGACAACCTGACTCCCCTGGGTCAACCCCAGCACTTAGAACAGTGCTCTGCACATAGTAGGCGCTTAACAAATACCAACATTATTATTATTATGTGTGTGTGAGCCCGTCACGGGGCAGGGACGGTCTCCGCCTGTTGCCGAGCTGTCCATTCCAAGCGCTCAGTGCAGCGCTCTGCAGCTAGGAAACGCTCAATCCCTACGACTGCACGAAGGCGTGTGTGTCTGCGTGCGTCTGCGGGCGTGAGTCCGTCGTCAGGCCGGGACGGTGTCCCTCCGTTGCCGAGCTGTCCACTCGAAGCGCTCAGTCCAGCGCTCTGCACCTAGTAAGCGCTCAATCCGTACGACTGAACGGACGCGTGTGTGTGCGTGTGTGAGCCCGTCACGGGGCCGGGCCGGTCTCTCTCCGTGGCCCAGCTGTCCATTCCGGGCGCTTGGTGCAGCGCTCCGCACCTAGGAAGCGCTTCCCGGGGCTCAGTGGAAAGAACCCGGGCTTGGGAGTCAGAGGTCACGAGTTCGAGTACTGCCACTTCTCAGCTGTGTGAAAGGCACTTCACTTCTCTGTGCCTCAGTTCCCTCATCTGTCAAATGGGGATGAGGACTGGGAGCCTCACGGGGGACAACCCGATGACCCTGTATCCCCCCCCCCCCCAGCGCTTAGAACAGTGCTCTGCGCAGAGTGAGCGCTTAAATACCAACATTATTATGAATCAGTCGATTGAATATGTGTGTTTGGTGTGCGTATGGAGTGGAGGGGGCGGAGAGAAAAAGGAGAGAAAAGGGAGGGGAGTGTGTGTGTGTGTTGGGGGGGGGTCAGAGGTCATGAGTTCGAATCCCGGCTCTGCCACTCGTCAGCCGGGTGACCGCGGGCGAGTCACTTCACTTCTCTGGGCCTCAGTTCCCTCCTCTGTCAAACGGGGATTACCTGGGAGCCTCCCGGGGGACCCCCCGATTCCCCCGTCTCTCCCCCAGCGTTTAGAGCAGTGCTCGGCACCTAGTAAGCGCTTAACGAATACCAACGGTATGAATGTCCTGCGTGTGTGCGAGCCCGTCATGAGGCCGGCCCGGTCTCTCTCCGTGGGCCCCGCGGCCGTCCCCGGCGCTCAGTGCGGCGCTGCGCACCGGCAGCACCCATGCAACCAGGCAGTGTGTGTGTGTGTGTGTGAGTGTGTGTGTGTGCGGGGGGGGGGGGTGAGAAGCCCCCGGAGAGGCCGAAGGAAAAGACAGAAGGAAAAATGGGAACGAAGGCCGCCGGGGGGGGGGGGGGAAGGACCGGACCCGCCCGGCCTCGCCCCCGGCCTCGCCCGGGCCGCCGTTTGCGGGACGGACGGACGGACAGAGAGAGAGAGAGAGAGAGAAAGGACCGGGCGGGGGGGGGGGGGGGTCTCACCTGGTCGGCGGGGGCGGCGGGGGGGTTGTTTGGGTCCATGGCGGCGGCAGCCGGGGGCGGGGGGGAGGGGAGGGAGGGAGGGAGGGAGGGAGGGAGGGAGCCGCCTCAGGCCGAGCGGGGAGCGGCCCGGCCCGCTGCCCCCATCAGACCCCCGCGCCGCCCGCCCGCCGGCACCCCCGGCACCACCACGACGAGGAAGACGACGACGAGGAAGACGACGACGAGGAGGCCGGGGAGGGGAAGGAAGGCAGCGGAGAGCGGCGGAGAGCGGAGAGCGGCGGCGGCGGGGGGGGAGGGGGCGGGCGGGGAAATCATCTGCGACGGAGGCCGACGAGGCGCAAACCGCCCGCGAAGGCGAAGGCGAAGGCGAAGGCGGCCCGGCCCCGCCCCGCCCCGCCGACGCCGCCTGGCGGACGGACGGGGAAGGCCCCCCCTCGGCCGCTGCGGCCGCGCCCCTCGGGGGCCGGACCCGCCCATCCTCCCTCCGCCGCATAGATAGGAACGAGGGGAGCCCGTTAAGCGCCTGCCTACGCGCCCGGCCCCGTGCCGAGCGCTGGGGGAGATCCAGGGTTCATCGGGCGGGCCCACGCTCTCCATCCCCATTTTAATAATCGTAATGTCGGTATTTGTTAAGCGCCGACTATGTGCAGAGCGCCGTTCTAAGCGCCGGGGGAGACCCGGGGGGAGCGGGTTGTCCCACGTGGGACTCCCAGTCTTCATCCCCATTGGACAGAGGAGGTCACTGAGGCCCAGAGAAGTGAAGCGACTCGCCCACGGTCCCCCAGCTGACGAGTGGCGGAGCCGGGATCAGAACCCGTGACCTCTGACTCCCGAGCCCGGGCTCTTGCCACCGAGCCACGCTGCGCGACTCTGGGCCGCTCGCTTAATAACAGCGACGATAATACTGATGATAGTTACGTTGGTATTTGTTGAGCGCTTACTCTGTGCAGAGCGCTGTTCTAAGCGCTGAGGTAGATACAGGGGAATCAAGTTGACCCACGTGAGGCTCACAGCCTTCATCCCCCTTTTCCAGATGAGGCCACTGAGGCCTAGAGCGGTGAAGCGACTCGCCCACGGTCACCCGGCTGACGAGCGGCTGATCCGGGATTCGAACCCGTGACCTCTGACTCCCGAGCCCGGGCTCTTTCCGCGGAGCCGCGCTGCTTCTCTCTCAGCTGGGTGACTCTGGGCCAGTCACTCAATAAGAGCGATGAGAATGAGGGCATTTCTTCAGCGCCTACTCTGTGCCCAGAGCGGGAGGGGATACAAGGTGATCGGGTGGGTCCCACGTGGGGCTCACAGTCTTCATCCCCATTGGACAGATGAGGGGACTGAGGCACCGAGAAGTGACTCGCCCAAGGTCACGCAGCTGCTGCTGAGTGGCGTAGGTGGGATTAGAACCCGTGACTCCCGACTCCCAAGCCCGCGCCCTTTCCACCGAGCCAACGTAACTTCTCTGGGCCTCAATCCCCTGGGCGGGGACGGTCTCCATCCGTTGCCAAATATTGTACATTCCAAGCGCTTAGTACAGTGCGCTGCATATAGTAAGCACTCGATAAATTCAATTAAATACATGAGACTCAATTGAGAAGCAGCGTGGCTCAGTGGAAAGAGCCCGGGCTTTGGAGTCAGAGGTCACGGGTTCGACTCTCGGCTCTGCCGCTTGTCGGCTGGGTGACGGTGGGCGAGTCACTTCGCTTCTCTGTGCCTCAGTTCCCTCATCTGTAAAATGGGGATGAAGACTGGGAGCCCCACGTGGGACAACCTGATTCCCCTGGGTCTACCCCAGCGCTTAGAACAGTGCTCTGCACATAGTAAGTGCTTAACAAATACCAACATTATTATTATTATTCTTATTATTAAATATGAATGAATGAATGAATGAATGAATGACAATTCGGCAACAGGTGGAGACGATCCCTACCCAACAGTGGGCCCTCAGTCTAGAAATGTAACCGCTTCTGTACTATCGATGCCTTTTCTCAGAAGCGGCGTGGCTCAGTAGGAAGAGCCCGGGCGCGGGTTCTAATCCCGGCTCTGCCGCTCGTCAGCTGTGTGACTTTGGGCAAGTCACTTCACTTCTCTGGGCCTCAGTGACCTCATCTGGAAAATGGGGATCAAGACCGTGAGCCCCAAGTGGGACAACCTGATGACCTCGCATCCCCGCCGGTGCTTAGAACGGTGCTTGGCGCATAGTGAGCGCTTAACAAATACGCTCGTTAAGCGTATTCTTATTCGTCATTCTTATTATTATTGTGGGCTCTAATCCCCACTCTGCCACTTGTCTGCTGCGTGACCCTGGGCAAGCCCCTTCACTTTTCCTGAGCCTCAGTTCCCTCCTCCAGATGAGGTCACCGAGGCCCAGAGAAGCGAGGTGACTTGCCCAAAATCACGCAGCTGGTAAGTGGCGGGGCCGGGATTAGAACTCACGACCTCTGACTCCCAAGACCCGTGCTCTATCCATTAAGCCACGCTGCCTCTGCCCTCCTGCCCGCGCCGGGGACGCCAGGCCTCTGCCCTCTTCCCGGAGGAGCCTCCCAGCCGCCGGGCCCGGGCCCGGGGCTACCGGGGCCGGATGCCAGGTTGGGGTGCCATGGGAAAGGGGGGGCCCGACGGGGAGCCCCCTGCCCAGAGGCCGAGGCCCGAGCGCCCGGTGGCCAATCCGGGTTGACCATCCCGGCTCCGAGGCCCCGAGCCCCCTCCCCGCTCCCGTCCTCCTTCCCCGCTCCACATTTCCCCCGACGGACGGCGGCTGGAATTTCCTGGAGAGAGCGGACCCACTGTTGTGCAAAACCCTCCATAGTCCCCGGCCTTGGACGGAGGGACGGATGGCCCACGGCCGCTTGGCCCCGCGGGAGTCCACGACTCGGGGGGACCCGTCTCTGCGTGCCCGGCCCTGGGCACCTTTAATAATGATGATGATGATGATGATGATGGTATTTGTTAAGTGCTACCTTACTATGGGCCAGGCGCTGTGCTAAGCGCTGGGGTGGATCCAAGCAGATCGGGTGGGACACAGTCCCTGACCCACGTGGGGCTCACACTCTCAATCCCCCTTTTACAGCTGAGGTCACTGAGGCCCATTCATTCATTCAATAGTGTTTATTGAGCGCTTACTATGTGCAGAGCACTGTACTAAGCGCTTGGAATAGACAAATCGGTAACAGATAGAGACAGTCCCTGCCCTTGGACGGGCTTACGGTCTAATCGGGGGAGAAGGTGTTTGTTAAGCGCTTACTACGTGCAGAGCACTGTTCTAAGCGCTGGGGTAGATACAGGGGAATGAGGTTGTCCCACGTGAGGCTCGCAGTCTTCACCCCCATTTTACAGATGAGGGAACTGAGGCCCAGAGAAGTGAAGTGACCCGCCCACAGTCCCACAGCGGACAAGGGGCAGAGTCGGCATTCGAACCCGTGACCTCCGACTCCCAAGCCCGGGCTCTTTCCACTGAGCCACGCTGCTTCTTGCCCGGAGAAGCAAATAATAATGTTGGTATTTGTTAAGCGCTTACTATGTGCAGAGCACTGTTCTAAGCGCTGGGGTAAACACAGGGGAATCAGGTTGTCCCACGTGGGGCTCACGGTCTTAATCCTCATTTTACAGATGAGGGAACTGAGGCCCAGAGAAGTGAAGTGACTTGCCCACAGTCACACAGCTGACAAGTGGTATGACTCGCCTAAGGCCACACAGCAGACAAGGGGCGGAGGTAGGATTAGAACCCACGACCCCCCGCCTCCCGGGCCTGTGCTCTAACATTTCTAGCCTAGAAGATGGACTCCCCGCAGCCCCGGCTCCTGCCCCTCAGTTAGGGAGGGCCCAGGCTTCGGGACCGTCGGCGCCCCCGACCTTCCCCGCCTCCCCCGGGGATGAGCCGGCCCAAGCTGGGAAAACGAGTCCCCGGGGGGCACCTGTTTGCACCCGAACCAAGCCCCGGGGACTGTTTGCACCCTCCCTGCCCAACCCACCCTCAGCCCCCACCAGGTGCGGTTTCTCCTCCCCAGCCTCGCATCGCCCCCCCCATCGCGGCAGAGAGGAGCAGTAAGGTGGGACCCTGAGCTTCGACTTCCCTCCCTCCCTCCCTCCGGCCCCCGAGGGCCCCCGCGCCGCTCCCGCACTCTCCCCAACTCCTCCGGCTCCCCGGGAGACTTTGAGCCTACTGTCTATTTCGTTTGGGTTGGGTTTTTCGATTTCTTCATTCCTGATACGCCTGTCTCCGCTCTAATCAAGGTCATCAGCGAGAAGGTTGATGGGCCTCCCTGGGGAAAAACTGGCCCTTGGCCCCAGCGGGCTGGGTGACAGGTCAGTCGACCGATATTACAGGCTGAGTGCTTGGGAAAACACAACAGAGGCAGTAGATGCCTTCCCTGCCTTATTATTATTAATAATGAGGTCATTTGTTAAGCGCTTACTCTGTGCCAAGCACTGTGAGTGCTTGGGAAAACACAATAGAGACAGTAGAGGCCATCCCTGCCTTATTATCATTAATAATAACGAGGCCGTCTGTTAAGCGCTTACTCTGTGCCGGGCACCGTTTCTTAAGTGTTTACTGTGGGAGGGGCACTGTTTTAAGCCCCGGGCACAGTAAGTGCACGATACGATCGAGTGAATGAAGGAATGGATCGGGGCTCACGGTCTAATAATAACGTTGGTATTTGTTAAGCGCTTACGATGTGCCAAGCACCGTTCTAAGCGCCGGGGCAGATACAGAGTAATCAGGTTGTCCCTCGTGAGGCTCACGGTCTTAACCCCCATTTTACAGATGAGGTCACCGAGGCACGGAGAAGTGAAGCGGGAGGCACCGAGTCCCCATTTTACAGACGGGGAAGCTGAGACGCAGAGAAGCTAAACGACTCGCCCGAGGTCACACGGCGGACAGCTGAGAGGCGGCAGAGCGTGGGCCTGGGAGTCAGCGGACCGGGGTTCCAGTCCTAGCTCCGCCACTTGTCTGCTACGTGACCTGGGACGAGTCACCTCGCTTTTCTGGGACTCAGTTCCCTCGGCTGTAAAACGGGGATTAAGACTGCGAGCCTCATGCGAGATGGGGCCTGAATCCAACCTGATTGCCTGTAACCGCCCCAGCACTCAGTACAGAGAAGCCGCGTGGCTCAGTGGAAAGAGCCCGGGCTTGGGAGTCAAGAGGTCATGAGTTCGAGTCCCCGGCTCTGCCGCTCGTCAGCTGTGTGACTGTGGGCGAGTCACTTCGCTTCTCTGTGCCTCGGTTACCTCACCTGTAAAATGGGGAGTAACCGTGAGCCTCACGTGGGACAACCCGATGACCCTGTATCTTCCCCAGTGCTTAGAACGGTGCGCCGCACATAGTAAGCGCTTAACAGATACCGACATTATTATTACAGTGCCTGGAACGGAGTAAGCATTTAACAGAGACCGTAAAAAAACAAAACAGCGCTTAATAAGTACCACCGATGGAGCGGCTCGAGCCGGGCCCGGCTGGCTGGTCGGGGAGCCAAACATCCCCTTCCCCGCACACACTGGCGTAGGTGCTGAGCACTGCCCGGTTTGGGGCCGGGAGGGGAAAGGGGGGTGTCGGTCCCACCAGGAGAGGGGCTCTCTCCGGCCCACGGGACCCTCGACCGGTAGCGACGAAGGCGAACACCGCAGCCCACGGATCGTCTCCTCGCGCAGCGAAAGGCGCTTTAAGCACCTTGTCATTTCCGAATGAGATACGTCAAGATCTCCTGGGAGCCGCTGACCCCGATCACAAGCACAATACCTAAAGCGAGGCACCTTCGAGACTAAAAGATTTCTGCCAACAGAGACGCCGACTTGAAAGGAAACCTGGATTCTAGCCCTTCCCTCAACTCGGTGAAGGGCTGCAGGCGCCCGGTGCGCTCCGCCCGCGGACGCTGACCCGCCGGTGGCCCCCGCCCGGTGCTGTGTCTGCAGGCCCCGGGAGACGCGGACGCAGCCAGGGGCTGTGGTACTCTTATCTTTTCACAGACGAGCGCCTGCCCGGTCTGACCCCGGTTTAAGCCTTTCCAAGTTCCACCATTTTAAGGTGGGTAGGTGTCGATTAGAAAGGCGATCTTCTAACGAAGGATGGTAATTTCAAAGTGAAAAAGTCGCATTTCTGCCCAGTGAAGGGGTGGAACTGAACCCGAGGCCCCCGAGCCCCCTAGGGAGGGCGGGCACGGGGCAGGGGGCAGGACGTGCCGCCGCGGTGGCTTACAGCCCAGTGGCCTAGTTGCTCTGCGGAGCCTCCTCCCCCACCCCCTCGTTCCGTCTCCTCCCGGCTCCTGGGCGGGCATCTCGGTGCCCGGGGAGGGTCACGGTGGCCCGAGAAAGCGGCAGCAAGCCGGTCCGGGCCCCGGGGTGCGGGGTCCGCTCCCGAACCGCCCATCGAGCCGCTGCGGCCCGGTTACACGGACCACCGCCCCCTCCTCGGGCCGGGTGAGGAGGCGGGGCCCGGCCTCCCCTCCTGCCTCCTCCCGCCCGACGGGTTCCCGCAACGAGGCCCCTGGGCGGAGAAAACACACGACCTGGGCGTCAAACCATCCTTGGCCTCTTTTATTCCCCGTCACGGACACGCTCAAATTTGGGTGGTGAATTTTGTTCCGTAGGCCGAATTTCCTTCCCACTGTGCGGCCATACCGTCCCGCCAGACGGAGACATGGGTTACTGTCTTTCACAGGATGATGCCGGGCTACGGTACAAATTCAGAAAGCCGGAGCGAACCCTAGCACGCTGACCTTCGAAACATTTCCCGAGAAGCGCCGGTGGGCTCGGCGGCTAGAACTACTCCCCAGGCCGGAGGCTGGCCGGGGTCGGGGTGGGGGGTCTCGGGGGCGAGCCAGCCTTTGCTCCCTCTCTGGGGCGCGGCGGCCACCCCCTCCCGGACTCCAGCCCGGGGTCCTCGGGCTCTGCGTTGTGCCGGCCCACGTCACCGGGGCAGTTCTAACGCGGCGGGGCCGGCGTCTCGCCTCCCCGAAGCGACCCCCTCCCCGCACTCACCGGACCGCTGCACCCCGCGAGGCGGGCCCCGAGGGGCCGGGGCCCCGGCGGCTCCCGGGCCGGCTCCCTTCGCCGACCGGTTCCCCCCGCTCCCTTCCAGCTCCCCTCGCTCCCGCCCGCTGCCAGAGACGGACCGGGTCGACGACGCCATCACCCCGAAATCTCCCTCCGTTCGATCACCCCGAAATCTCCGTTTCTTTCCGGGAGACCGAGGATTCCCTATCTCCCACATCCTAGGAGAGAGCCACCCCGACCCTATGAAGAACCAAACTGTCCAATTTCTGAGCTGCGCTGTTTATTTTGCTGCTTGAAACCTAAGTGACAGTGTGCCACCGGGACCATGGGGGGGGGGGGGGGGGGCCCTTCCTCCAACCCTCCGCTACGCTGCAGGTACGGAAATCGACAGACACATTTTTGGAGAATTGACATTTTGCAAAATGCAGCAGACATTTCCATTTATACATGAGAAAAGGAGGTGTTCCAAAGGGGATGCATTTCAAGTTATCGCAGGTTATTTCTGCAGGAAAAACATGTTACACCGAACCACGGGAACGTGTCAGTGGGTTTAAAATCGTGACGAAATCTTCTCTCTGTTCACTGGCTGCCTGTCGCAGGCCGGGCCGGCGCCGGGTGTCTCGGGCGCGGTGCCACTCGCAGGTAAACCCCATGGCGTTTGCTATTCTCCGGAGATTAAAGCTGTTTTCTTGGGATAGATGCGGCGGCGGCGGCGGCGGGAGCCACGCACTATCCAGCTGACCCGAGTGCCCCCCTGCCACAATCCGGCACTTGGCGGCACGGCAGCCCACGGTAGTTTTGCCTCTCCCAGTCCTTCGAGGGCCCCGCCGGCCCCTGCCCCGTCGCCTCGGCTACGTCCACCGCCGCTCGCCCTCGGTCAAGCCAGCTTGCTGACCACGGCCTGGTTGAGAGAGTTCAGCTGGTTGGTCCATTTGTCTAAGGCCGTGTACCGCGCGCCGCCCCTCTTCTGGTGATCCAGCTCGAGGAGCTGGTTGACTTGATCGATCCGGCCGTGAATAGTGCTGGAAACAGACAAAGGAAAGGTGGGGCACGAGTCGTCACGGCCTCGGGGGTCGGGGAGGTCGGAAGGAGTCCCGGGGGGGGGGGGCGTGGCCTGCGCCGGCCCCGCTCCCGGGCGAGCGCGGGCGGCTCCGGCTCGCCCCGGACGCGGCGGCCGGCCGACCGCCGGTGGCTAGTGCGGGCACCGCTCGGCCCGCTTCCCCGCGAGGGCCCCCTCCTCCGTCCCCAGCCCTACCCGCCCCTCGCCCGGAGCCAGCACTCACTTGTCGAGAATGCACTGCACCAGGAGGCTCTCCACATCCGCCACGTCTATGTTCAGCTCCTAAGATGCAAACACAAGAGGAAGCGCTCATTCCAAAGTCGCTGACGCTCGACTTCCCCCAGGTTTTCGGCAGAACCCGACCGGGACCCGCGAGGTTCCAGAACTCGGTAGGACGGGGCTCGGGGGAGTCAGGGACCGGGGCCGGGACCAAAGACCGCGAGGTCCTCCACTGCGCCGACCGCCGAAAACCCCTTTTTGTCTGACACGAGGCCAGGGGGAGGTCGGCTAGTGGGAGTGGCCGCCAACTCATCGGCCCCGGGCCCGGGGTGGGGACTCTCCGGCCGCCTCTCGCTAGCCGGTTCCCAGGGGAGAAGGGTTTCGCCCCGGGCCCCCGTGAGGCCAGAGATCGATCGTCTGAAACGACTGCTTGGACCCAATCTCGGGCGCCTTTCTCCCGGTCAGATGTCAAGGCTGGCTTCCACCGCCGGTCAGGCCCCAAACCCTGGAGAGTTGGGGGGTCGGCGGGGGCTGAACCCGGCCCGCGAGGGTTGGCGTGGACGCCGTGTTCACGGGACGACGGTCGTGAACGGCACGGGGTCGATCCCGTCGACAGAAAGGAGTACCTTAGAAATGAAAGGAATATGTATCCTGGTATAAGGCTTGATCAGCTTTATAAGCACTTGTGTTCGGATGTTTCGCAAGAGCTCTGCAAGAGAGGAGAAAGGTGAGAAGGAGGGAGCGGCGGGGCACGGCTCGGCCGGGGAGGTCTTCCCGCTGCGGGAGCCCCCGCTCGACAAGTCCCGCCCCATCCCGCCCGGACAGAGAGTCCAGCGGCGGCGGCACGAGGGTGCTCCGGCGGCGGGAAGTCCCTGGCTGACCTCACCCAGTGGCCGGCCCTTCTGGGGGAAACCCCGGCCACGGCCGCCACCTCCGCCGCCCCACGTCCCGGCCCGGCCGCCCATCGGGGCGCACAGAGCTCGGCCTGTGAGGCGGCCCCAGCTGGGGCCCGGTGCCAGCGGGGGCCCCTCCCTCTCCTCCCCCCCGGCCGCCCTACCCTTCTGACCGGCGCCTGGACGCAGGGCCCACGAAGGCCAGCCAGGGCGAGGACCTACCCTCGATGTGTTCTCGGATGAAAGGGTCGTCCATGATGTTGCTGTGATTTGTTTTCAGAATCTTTTCAAATTCGGCGATGTCATTGTTCTGGTAGGCACTGCGGGAAGAGGGGGCGCGGCGGGGTGAGCCCGGCCCAGGGAATGGGGAGGCGGGCGCCGGAGACCCCGGGTCCCTCCCTTTCTGCCCCCGGCCCCCCTCCGGTGCCCAGCCGAGCTAAGGTCGTCCTCCTCGCTCCTCTCCAAGGATAGAGCCCTCTTCCTCCTGGGCCAGTCCGACCTCCCCGGCTGCCCGGCCTCGAGGCTTTAAGGAACAGAGGCCCAAGGCCACCGGCAGGACGGCGTAAGCATTTCTGCTGGCACGTCAGCACCCGGCTGGAAACGCCAGGTCCCGCTGGGCCTCCCTCTGGCCACTTTTCACTTTTCCCCACGACGGGCATCACCTTCCCTTCAAACCCTCCGGGCTCCCTGAAAATCCACCTCCACCGGAAGGCTCTCCGGGACCGATCCCCGGCTTTCCCGAGAAGGTGCGTGGCCTGCCGGAAAGGGCACGGGGCCGCGTCCCGATCTCAGCCCGGCGACCTGCTGGCCGGGAGACTTGGGGAGGGTCCCTTAACTTCTCCGGGCCCCGGACGATTCACGCCCGAGCCCGGTGGCTTTAGGAGACTTTTAGCCCGGGGGGATGCGTTTTCAGGCAAAAATCGTTCGGATCTGCCCCCTGGAGATTTTTGTTTGTTTCAGATGCGACGAGGGTCACAGAACGCAGCAAAAGAAAAGGGCTCCCTCTGCCCCTCGCCGACCACCATCACCCGCGTGGGGATTTAAAATCCCCTACCGGGCCCTCGACTCGCAACTCGCCTCACTGGAAAACGCAAAACCTTACCTTACTAAATTGGTCATGGCTAGAATCTCCGGATCGTTTTTGTACGGCTTAGCCTAAGCACAACAAAGACACAGTCAACGGGACTTGGTCGGCACGGGTCGGTTCCCCCAACGCAAGCGATCCCGGGGACAGCACGGCCATACCTCCTGCGAGTCAAACGGATTTATCCCAGACTTCATCAGCATGTTGGCTAAGACCAGGTATTTTAAGCAAGTGGTTCGTCGAGGACTTCCTGATTCGTCGTAATTCTTGAACGCTTCAAAAAAATCTGTATGTGCCTTTTCAAATTCTCCTTCTCTTAAGTGCATTTTACCTCCACACTCTGAAAAGGATGCAAAGGGAAAAGGGGGATATTTCTTCGACTCCTGGGGATCTTGGACCGGCCTGGCTAGGCCCCTCCACCCTAGAGGGAGGGCCCGCCCACTGGTGACCCCGGGAGGGCAGCGGAGCTGGGCCTCGGTTTCCTCACCTGTCCAATGGGGATTAAAAACTGTGAGCCCCACGTGGGACAATCTGATCACCTTGTATCCCCCCCAGCGCTTGGACCAGTGCTTTGCACATAGTAAGCGCTTAACAAATACCAACATTATTACTATTCTTACGGAACAAGGCCGGCACCTCATGTAATTTGGTCTCTCCCCTCCCCCAGCACCCCCTCAGACGGCCGGCCGGCTAGCTGACCGACCGGGATGGCCCACACGGCCGCTCCGAGGCGGGCAGGCCTCCTCCTCCTCCGTCCCTGCCCGGTAAGGCGGCTCTGCCGACGGCTGCCCGCGGGGCCCCTCCCACCCCGCGGGGTTTTCCTTGTGCTCTCTGTCCTACCCCTCCTCGGACTCACTTCCGGTCTCTGCGGGTCGGAAACGAGCACTGTCCAGTAGTTACCGGGGCAGTCAAAGGCTCGGGGAGGAAGGCTTGGGCTCTGGGGATACCTCAGACACCTCAGAGCTAAGTGAAGCCACCGTGAATTCCAAAAGCTCCGCAACTGTCCACAGGACACACGGCATCAGAGGAGCGTTCCAGTCATTCGGAGGAATAAAGGGCGGAGCGGCGGAAGGCCGGAGCCAGCGTACGGCCCAAGTCTCGGCGGGAGAACACGAGGTGCCGCTCCATCGGGCGTGGGTCAGACCGATCCCCCGGGGTGATCAGGTCCCTTCCCGCCCTAGTGAGCCACCTAAAGTGCCCGCCTGTTGGGGTTTTCACTCCGAATGACCTGGACTTGGTGGATAAAGCCCGGGAGTGGGAGTCAGAGGGGCAGTGGGCAGGGAGTCAGTGGGTTCTAATTCTGGCTCCACCGCGTGTCTGCTGTGTGACCTTGGGCAAGTCACTTCACTTCCTCTGTGCCTCGGTTACCTTATCTGAAAAATGGGGATTAAGACTGTGAGTCCCATTGAGGACCGGGACCGCGTCCAACCCGATAAGCTTGTCTCTATCCCAAGAGCTGGGGCAGAAGCCAGGAGGAGAGATCCAGCTGCTGCCTCCTGGGAGAGGGTGTGATATGAAAATGAGGGAAGGTAACTGGGGTGGCCCCAGCCCCTCCCACGCCCCCCCCCCCAACTCACTACTGACCCTCTCCCCTTCCGTCAGTCTCCACAGCTCCGCCCCTCCCACACTTCCCTTCCTGCTCCTCCCTGCGTTCCCTCCTCCTCCGCGCCAGTCCGGCCGCATTCCACCCCCCAATATCTCCGCATTCCAGTCCCTCCTCCCAGCCCCCCCCCCCCCCGCCCCAAGAAGCCCGGGAGGCTCCGGGACTGGAGTCACGGGTAAATAAACGGAGCCACTTTCACAGCCTGAGTGCCGAGGGGGCCGTGGCCCCGACAGGCCCGTGGCAGGGACCCGGCCGCCGGCACTCTCGGGTGACTCGCTCCGGCGGGGCACCGAGGGAGAGAGAGCGCGGGACTAGGAATCGCGAAACCCGGGTCCTGGTCCCAGCCCTGCCTCCGGCCTGCTGCGACACCTCTGGAAAGTCACCGAACCTCTCTGGGTCCTGAGTTTCCTTCACAAGGCCCGCTTCTCCCTACTTCCCGAGGTGCTCTGAGGGCTGAAGGAAAGAACTACTCACGGGGGAGCTCTGGGGGGGTAGAGGGCGACAAACAAAATCCGGGGGAGGGGGAGGGGACCCGACCGGGACCGTCGGGATCCAGCGGGTCCCGGCGGGTCCGTCCGTTCCAGAGCCGGGGGCCGAACGCCAAGCGCCAGGTCGCCCCCGGAGCGGCCGCCCACCCCGGCCAGCGTCTCCGGGCGGGGCCGGGGGAGGGAAGGAGGTGCGTTGGGATGCTCACCCCTCCGACGGGCCTACCTCTGATGACGCCCATGATCAGCGGGTGGGGGATGGCGGACTTGATGTGTAGGGACTGCTCATACAGCGCCTTGAGCTTTTTGTTATTTTTCTGGGCCGTGTACATTTGGATTTCCAGGGCATAGATTTCCAGTAACTGGGTGCCCTTTTTCAGGTCGTCTTCTCCGTCGTCGGTCTAGGCAGAGAACGGCACGTCGCGGTCAGGCGGGGCCGGGCTAGGCACGGCCGCCTTCAGCCGCACTGGGCTCTGGTGCTCCCAGCCACCCCCCGAGGGGCGGCGGCGCGGCCAGTGGCACACGGGATCCTGGTAGTCGTTAACTAGAGAAGTGGCGTGGCCTAGCGCAAAGAGCATGGGCCTGGGAGTTAGAAGACCTGGGTTCTAATCCCGGCTCTACCTCTCGTCGGCCATGTGACCCGGGCAGGTCACTTCACTTCTCTGGGCCTCAGTCACCTCATCTGAAAAATGGAGATTGCGACTGTGAGCCCCACGTGGGACACGGGACTGTGTCCAACCAAGCTTGTGTCTACCCCAGCGCTCAGAATGTGCCTAGCACATAATAAAGTGCTTAACAGAGACCGTAAAAACCAAACACTGCGCAGGGGTCATTCTGGTGGTCAGCGGGGACCGCACCTTAAAATCTGTCCTGTGCTGCGCCCTCGCTACCCACCCCCTGCCCCGCAGGCCCTGGGGAGAATCCAACGGGCAGGGAGGGGCCCGAGGGGGCAAGCTCAGTGACCCGCTGATCGGGCTGAGGTTCTTCCCTCATCATCAACGCCCCGAGAAAGGTCACAGACCATCGTACGGGCGGTCTGGATTGTGTACGTGTTGGGCGGGAGGGAGCGGGGCGGGGTGGGGCGGGGCACCACACTAGCGGATCCGGGTCGAGCTGGTTGGGGGCGGGTGGAGGAGGAGGCGACCCGGGCCGGGGGAACTTCTCCGATCCTCCCATAACACCGATTCCCCGGCCGGCCCCTCAGCCGAGCCCGGCCTCATTTGCCGGGGCCCGCCGGGTGTGGACGGTGCCTCGGCTGGTCCGAGAAACAGACAATTTGGTCACTGATCCTTTTAGGTCAAGGGCGGAGGAGTGCCCGAGATCCGGGCCGACGTCTCGAGTCCCGTCCCGTGGTTTTAGTTGTACTGACGATTCCTCTTCGGAACCGCGGGTCCTAAAAACTCTCCCGACCGCCGCCGCCGCCGCGCCCCCCGGGGGGCCCCGTGGCCGACCGGAAGACCCCCGACCTGCGGGTACCTGGCAGGACTGGTGGAGCTGGCGCAGAATCTTCTGCAGCTTCCCGTACTCTTCCCGCTCCAAGTACAGCTTGCCCAGCTGCAAGAAAGCGACGGCTTCAGAACGGGCTCAACCCAGCGGGGCCCGGGACCCGGCCGGGCGACACAAAATCCCGAGCGCGGGGCTGAGGCGAACGAGGGGCGCCGTTACCTTTGTGTTTGTCTTAAACCACAACCTATCATTCTTAGCGTCTTTCAGCGCTTCCAATGTCGTTTCATAGAATTCCTGCAGCAAGTCCATCTGACATAAAAAATCAGAATTCTATAATTGTAAACAGCAAATTTGTACCCGTTAATAAGAGTTAATTTGAACAGGCTCCAAGCGCACGTTCGAACTTCGATACATTCTAGGCCCGCAGCGGCCGCGACGCGGAGCGAGGGGGAACCCCCGCGCCCCCCCGCAGCTGCTCTACGGACAAGTCGGGGCCCCGTCCCTCCTCGGCCTCGAAGCCCGGCCCGGGGCCGGCTGCTCGGGAGGAGCAGAGGGGGCCGCGGCGGAGTGGCCGGCGGGAAGCCAGGTGTGTAGCCGGGATCCCCCGGCTCCCCCGGGGGCCCTCCCACACCGCCCGCACCCTCATGATCCCGGTCACCCGGCTTCGCCGGGGCAGGTCGGGGGCCCGGGGGCGGTAGCCCCGGGCAGGGTCGGTCGGGAAAACCGATCCCCCGGGATGCCCTGTGCCATCCCCGGTGAAAGCCCCGTGGCCGTGGCGGCCAAGTGTCTGCTATCCCTGGCCCCTTTTTGGATACGAGTCACTTCTCCCCCGATGTCCCCCACGATTCCCGTCTCCGTACTTGACGGGAAGGGAGGGAGATTAAAATCCCGGGGGTTTGAGAAAAAAGGCCGAGGACGTGGACCGGGGCCAAGTGGCGCTCCCAGGCAAGGAAGGACAAAACAACAGGTCTGCGCCAACTACAGCGGGTCCTGGAAACATTTCGGGCCTTAAATTAAAAATAGAGCGGGGATAGAAAACGGAACCTACACCCTGCTCCCCGGCACTTAGGTCTCTACCTTTAATTCACCCCAACCTCAGCCCCGCGGCCCTTACTACATCCCTGTACCTTACTGATATTAATGTTCCTGGCCCCCTCTAAATTAAGCTCCTTGTGGGCACGGAACGTGTCTACGAACTCCGTTATATCGAACTCTCCCAAGCGCACAGTACAGTCCTTTGCGCCCAGAAACGCTGGATAAATATCACAGGTCGGTCAGAGACCGGGGCCGGGGGACGAGCGGGAGCTCGCCGGGCAGGGCCAAGAGAGGGCGAGCGGTGCCGTGCAAGCCACCGGTCCTACAATCAACTCCCCAGCGTGGGGTGCCAGGCCAGGCTCAGTCGCGGCTCAGACACCGTCAACACGCCGAGGGACGTTTTTAGGGAAGCGGCGTGGCTCAGTGGAAAGAGCCCGGGCCTGGGAGTCGGAGGTCGTGGGTTCTAATCCCGGCTCCGCCACTCGTCTGCCGCGTGGCCTCGGGCAACTCGCTTCACTTCTCTGTGCCTCAGTTACCTCCTCTGTAAAATGGGGACTGAGAATGCGAGCCCCACGTGGGACAACCTGATTACCTTGTATTTACCCCAGCGCTTAGCACAGTGCTCGGCACATAGTCAGCGCTTAAGAAATACCATTATATCATCATCATTATTACTACTAGCTCCCAGGGCCCGCTAGTCTTGGATTCTTTCCTTTCTCCTCCCCTTTCCTTTCTAAGCCAAGGGACTGTCTTGAAGGCCCCAAGCCCCCCGCCTAGCCGACTGGTCCCCCTTGCTCCCCGCCCGTCGAGAACGCTGGACCCCCGGTCCGGCCGGGCCCCCGTTGAGGAAGCCCCGCCCGTGAGCGCCCGCCGATCCGGACCCCGCGGCTCACTGCATCCAGAGGGTTGCGCGTGGCCGGACGCACGTTCCCGACCCCGGGGCCGTGCCCCGGGAAGCCGCGTGGGAGCGGTTGGCGTCGGCAGGGAGGACGGAGGGCCTAACCTGCTTCGAAGTGGAGATATAGTCAAGGATAGAATTAATGGATTTCTCGGAATAATTCCGTGTGACCGCGCTCCGAATGTAGGTCAGTAGCTGCTTGTATCTGTTCATCATCTCTGGGTAGTTTGTCTGTGAGGAAAAGCACGGGCAGGAGCCGGTTAGAGCCAAAGGAGCAGGGTTCCCCCTCCCTCCCCCCGCAAAACCGTGATCACAACAAGCGCCCACCACAGTGCCCAGGGAGAGACCGAGAGATGCCTTCCTCGTCTGGGTCACCCAGCGAGCTGGGCACGTGCCCAGACTAAGCCTTTCTTTTCCTCTGCCCCCCTTCCCCTCCCCATCACCTCGATTCTCTCCCTCTGCTCTACCCCCCTCCCCGCCCCGCGGCCCTTTCGTATATACGTTCGTACTTATAATTCTATTGATTCATATTTATGATGTGTATACATATCTATAATTCTATTTATTTGTATCGACGCCATCGATGCCTGTTTACTTGTTTGGATGTCTGTCTCCCCCCTTCTAGACTGTGAGCCGGTTGTGGGCAGCGATCGTCTCTGTTGCCGAACTGTACTTTCCAAGCGCTCAGTAGAGTGCCCAGCCCACAGTAAGCGCTCAATAAATACGACTGAATGAATGAGTCCTTATAACTTCCTCAGACCGGGAGTCCCGTGGGAGATGGGGATCGGGTCCGTTCCGATCACTCGGTGCTCGGCACAGAGTCGGTGCTGAACAGACACCGCGGTGACCCTCTTCTATCGTGACCTCGGGGAGTGACGGCTCAGCGAGAGGGACAGGTGTCCTCGGGGACTGGCCGTTTCCCTCTAGACTCCCCCCTCTCGACACATCACAGACTCCAAAGCCCTCCGCACGCGATTCGGCCCGGCCGCCTCAGCGGGGCGCCGCCCGGGGGCACGGTCCCAAGCCCGCCCACCTCCCTCCCGCCTCTCCCTTTCCCCCCTCCCAACCTCAACATGGGGCTGACCAGCTCTCCCCGTCTTCGAAGCTCTTCTGGGAATCCCCGTCTCCTCCAGGAGGCCTTCCCCGATTAACCGCTCCTCTCCCCACCGCCACTTCGGCCCCGTCGGGCCACCGAGGCGCAGAGGAGCTCACCCCCACAGGAGGTATGTGCGTGTCCTCCACGCCCTAACGCCTCTTCCTCTTCCTCTCCGTGATTTAGGTGCTCGTCTCCCCCGGCCACCACTAGACCGTAAGTTCCTCGCAGGGAGGGCAGGGCAGGGTTCCGGCTTACTCACTGTAGCACGTGCCATTCCAGTGCTGGAAGCACACAGCGGGCGCTCAGTGGATGCCGCCAGCTGCCGACTGCCTGCCCGCCTGCCTGGGGCCGTGGTTTTCAGCCCGGCTGCCGGGGTGGGAGCCGATCCCCGGCCTTCTTCTCCTCGGGCTGAGAGGGAAGCCCGGCCACCCCCCGCCACCCGCCATCTGCCTTTTGCTGTCCAGGGAGGGGGCGGCCCCCACCTGGCCCCAGGAGGTCCGAGTATTGCGGGGAGCGACAGATCTTCCAGTCGTTACTGCTGCCGGGGGCGGAGGGGAGGGAGACCGAGGCCCGGCTGGGGAGGGGAAGGGGCCACGGTCCTGCCTCCCGGGGCTGGGCTGGGGGCTGAGAAGGGAGACCGCGGGCTTCCTAGGAAGCAGCACTCCACTGCAGGCCCAGAGGCTCCCCCGCGAACACGAAGCATCAACTTCCCGGAAACTAGGGCGAGCGGCTCTTACCAGCTTGAAGTTAATTTTAATCATCTGTTTCAGTGCTTTGAATCCCCATTCTCCCTTTTCACCTTCAAGTTCCAAAACCTGAAACGGAAAATGGCAGCTTACTCATTTCTGGTGACGTCAGGGGCCCGGCAATCCCAAATCGACTTTAAATTTCCTGGGACACACACGCTCTCCACTGTTTTTCAAGGTAGACAGCTTATGTGAATCCCCCAAGTCACCAGAGCTCTATTTTGTACCAAGCGGAAGCTACGCTGGGGATCCCGTTAGGCCACCGAAGGGCAGGAAAGCCCCTCGGCAAAAAAGATCCCCAAAACCGATTCTCCGGACTCGCGGGCGGAACGGCAGTTGAGCTCCGTGGCCCCATCCGGGGCTCTGGACCGGCGCAAGTCCTACAGGGTCCGACAGGTCACCGGGAAAAGGCCCCGCACCCCGGGCCGAGCAGGAGGGATGCCCGGTCCCCGACCGCCTTCCCGGGACCCGCTGGCCAAACTGCGGGAGTCGGGTTTTCGGGGAGGGGGGAGAGGGCCGAAAAGGCAGGAAGATCGAGACCCAGAGAGGGCCGAGAGAAAAACCGGGCAGGGCACGCCAGGGCAGGGAAAGAGAAAAGAGGGAAAGAGGTGGGCGGCGAGGAAGATCGAAAGGGAGACGGAGAGAAGGGGTGGCGGGAAAAGTGCATCAGGGAGGACCGGAGCGAATGAGAGGGAGAGATGGGGAGATGTGGATGGGGCCAGAGACCACACCCAGATAGACGGCCAGGCAGGGAAGCAGGCGGGCAGGCAGGCACGTGCACACGCCCAAGGTCGGTGATGTTGCGTGTTGGTAGGGAGGGCCTGGGCCCAAGGCAGCGACAGAGGGAAGATGGGAAGGGGTGACCGGGGTTCCCCCAGAAGCGGCCGTCACCAAGGCGGCCAGTGGAATCTCTGTCTGGCTAGGCGACGTTTCTCCAACTGGGCCCAAACCCAGTCCGGGCCCAGAGAGACGGGTCGGCTGCGGTGAAATGGCCAGACACGTTTACTGTTGTATTATACTTTCCCCAGCTCTTAGGATGGTGCTCTGCAAATATTTTCATTACCCTATTATTTTGTTAATGAGGTGTACATCGCCTCGATTCTATTTATCTGCTATTATTTGAATGAGATGTCCATCCCCGATTCTATTTACTGCCATCGTTTTTGTCTGTCCGTCTCCCCCGATTAATAATGTTGGTATTTGTTAAGCGCTTACTATGTGCACAGCACTGTTCTAAGCGCTGGGGGAGACACGGGGGAATCAGGTTGTCCCACATGGGGCTCACAGTCTTAATCCCCATTTTACAGATGAGGTAACTGAGGCCCAGAGAAGGTAAGTGACTTGCCCACAGTCACACAGCTGACAAGTGGCAGAGCTGGGATTCGAACTCATGACCTCTGACTCCAAAGCCCATGCGCTTTCCACTGAGCCACGCTGCTCCCCATTAGACCGTGAGCCCGTCGGAGGGCAGGGACCGTCTCTGTCTGTTACCCATTTGTCCATTCCAAGCGCTCAGTCCAGTGCTCTGCACATAGTAAGCGCGCAACAAATACTATTGAACGAATGAATGAAAGTAAGCTCTCAATAAAATACAGCTGAATGAGTGAACGAATAAACAGCTAAACGGGAAGATGAGAAGAAGGAAGATGGAAGAGGAGGTGAAGGAGGAGAGGGGAGGAGGAGGAGGAGGAGCAGCGTGGCCCAGTGGACAGAGCACAGGCTTGGGAATCAGAAAGACCTGGGTTCTCATCCCAGCTCTGCCACTTGTCTGCCGTGTGACCCTGGGCAAGTCACTGACTTCTGTGCCTCAGTCCTCTCACCTGTAAAATGGGGATTAAGACCGTGAGCCCCATGGGGGACACGGACTGCGTCCGACCCGACCACCTTGTATCTGTCGCAGCATCTGGCACGTGGGAAGTGCTTAACAGATATCATCGTAAAAGGTGAGGAAGACGAGGAGGAGGAGGATGGAGGAGGAAGACGAGGAGGGGGAGGAGGAGGAGGCGGCGGCTCTCCGGCTTCCACATCAACGGCGGCAGCGGCCCTGGGCGCCGTCGACACTGCAGCCGGCCGGGGGAGAAGGGGGCGGGGGTCCTGCTTTGGGCCTCGGGACCCAGGGGAGGACCCCAGAAGGAGGCTGTCCTAGCTAGAGCGGCCTACCCAGCGGTCACCTCGAGGAAGGCGTCAGCCTCGTCGGGCCACTGGGCGCACTCCAGCCTCGGACCCCAGGGCCCAGGGGACTCGCCACCCACCTTCTGGAAACTGCTCAAAGCCGCCTTGGGGTCATCTTCCTTCAGCGCTTTGGAATTGTAGTACTGGTTCTCCAGGTCGACGTTGGGCTCGGAGTTGCTGTCCTCGGAATACTCCTGCACCCGGAGAAGGGAGGAAGTGAAGAAGGTCGCACGGCCACAGCGTGGGGACGGTCCCGCAAGTGCCCCCCCGGCCTCGGCCACCCGCCAAGGGGCGGCGCCGCCGGCTCCCTCCCGGCAGTCCCGGGAGTCGGTCGCGCCCGGCCCCGGCCCCGACCCACGGCTCGGTCCGGGAGGCGGCCTGCCCCCGGAGCCCCCGACCTTCCGGTAGGTTCGGCGCTGGAATAGGGGTGACTGAAGCGAGTGTCCCACTGGACGGAAATCTCAGCCGGGAGCGGAACCCTCCCTGCGGAGACGCGCCCGCTCTCCCTCGCCCGTCCTCTCTGGGTCCCGTCGGGCGGATGCCCTCTCGCCCGGCCGGGAGCCGGGCCCCACGAGGCGATGGCGGAAACGCCGTGGCCCAGACGCTGTGCCGGAGGACTGGGGAGCGGGCTGGGCTCGCGACCGAGGAGTCCGAGGGCTGTGATCGGCGTGGCCACCGTGGGGCTCGTGGTCCGGGACCCTGCCCCGGGAGTCCCGGCCCCGCCCCACCCCCGTTCTCCCGCTGGAGTTATCGCCTAGTCCAGAAACATGGCCTCTGGTAACTAGAATTGTGCCCCGCTGGCCTGGGTTGCCTGGGTTGCCTCGTTAGCCATCGGACTGCCCGGAGGTGGAAGCGGATGGGGATGGGGAGGGAAGGCAGGTCCGGGGGTGAGGAGGGAAGGGACAATGAGAACGGGGACTGGTGGCCACCGGACGGAGGGGAAGCAGGAGGCAGACGATGAGTTAAAAGCAGGGGCAGCGGGCAACAGGTGGCCTCTTTTTTGACCTTCCGGCTCTAGCCTTTAAAGCATCCACCTTTCAGAGCACCCCGTCGCTCATCTCCTCAGGTTGGTGCTCTCTAGCTCTCTACTCCCCCCAGAAAACCTTCAAAATGAAACAATCCATCCATCACGAGAACAACCTGAGCATCAGCCGTGTGTACAGCACTGGACTAAGCGCAAGGGGGTGAGAGAAAATATCCCTCCCGCCTTCAAGGACCTTTACAACCGCCCGGGGACAGTCCCTCACTCTCAACTCTCCCGCTTCCAAACCACGGCTCGCCGCTCCGTCACGTGTTTGTCCGTCCGTCCATCCGCCTCTCCCTCCCGCCTACAAAAGAGCCGCCTCCTCCAGGAAGCTCTCTCCCGACCCCTCGATCCCCCTACCTTTCTGGCCATGCCCGGGCTCCTGGCCACGCCGACCTGCGGTGCAGGGGAGAGCGCAGTTACCGGGCACGAAGCTTCTCGGGAAGAGAGCGAGGGCGTCCCCGGACAGAGGGACGGAGGGATGGAGGTGGGAAGGGAAGGAGGGAGGAAGGGAGGGAGGGAGGAGAGGGCGCCCCGGGCGGGGCAGTCGGCTTGGAAGTCCCACCGACTGGGTCTGAGCTGGCCGCTCGGCAAGAGAGCGAGGGCGTCCCCGGACAGAGGGACGGAGGAAGGGAGGGAGGGAGGAGAGGGCGCCCCGGGCGGGGCAGTCGGCTTGGAAGTCCCACCGACTGGGTCTGAGCTGGCCGCTCGGCTGTCTTTCGCCTGCTCTCCCAGGCTCTGTGGCGGACGGAGATTTCCAACCTACGGCCCGTCTCCCACGATGGGGAGGGCGAAGCTGGTACCTCGCCGCTGGAGGCCCCAACCCTCCCGGAAGCTCCAGCCCCACGGCCGAGGCGGGTTCCCTTCTCTCCCACCAGCCACTTGCCCGCCCAACCTCGGGGGCCCTGGGAAGGCTGCCCCAGGGTGGATCAAGGACACCCTCTCCCCCTCCCAGCCGGGTCGTCCCCTCCCCGGGCTGCTTTTTCCACTCACACCGCTGCCTTTTGCCAGTTTTCACGGGGCGGTTGCTTAACGGGCTCTAGCTGCTGTCTGTGGATTACTGTTGTGGGTGGCGAGCGAGGGACGACGTGCTTGTCCATCGCCTCGTCTCTGCCCCGGTGACTGCCGGCTGCTGGCGGAAATCTCTAGGGTGAGAAGCCTCCGGAGCCCCGGCCCGAGCCGGACGTCCTAAAGGCACCGAGGAGATGTGGAATCTGGCCAGAAAGCGGCCAGAATCCGAGAGGGAACTCCGCCCGACTCCTCTGAAGCTCTGGAGGACTCCGATTACACACGTCCGCTAACAAATACTATTTTATCCGGACAATCGATCGAAAAGAATACAAGACGGTGGATTCGGATAAAGATCCGAAGCCCCAACGTTAGGTTTACGGCGGGACGCCCCAAAAGGGGGTCGCTGAGACCCGCTTCTACCTTCCCGCCGGCTTCCTCTCGAACCGAGCGGAGCCACGACCGCGCGGGCCCGACGAGACGCCCCCTCTCCACCGGCGCCGGAGAACAAGACGGAACCACCCTTCCCGACAGGACCCAGGAAGAATATTATACAGCAGAGTCATAAGATGCGCTCCTCGCAGACAGGAGCTTACAGTCTAGAAGGGGAGACGGCTATGAAAATACTCTGGACCGTAAACTTGTTGCGGGCAGGAAGCGTTGTCTGTCGACTCCCCTGTATTGTACTCCCCCAAGCTTAGCGCAGGGCTCTGCGCGGCAAGTGCTCAATAAATACCACTGATGGGTAATCACGGATCCGTACCTGATTGTTGTGGGGCTGAGGGAGGGGTGCACATCGAGGGCTTAAAGAGGACAGATCCAAATGCAAGGGCGAAGCAGAGGGGAAAAGAAGTAGGGTAGATGAGGGACGGATCAGCTTCGGAAGCGTGCTTTGCCATTCGCACGGAAATTCCACACATTCTCTCCGCCCCACCGGCTAAGGAGCCCAGACGTGGGATGTGGAAGCTCGTGGCCACATCTCAACGTCAAGGAGGAAATCCCCAGAGGACCTGCTTGCAGAAAAAATCAGCCGGTCAAGTCCCAAGGGGCTGGGAAGGAGAGGAACCTAACGCAGAGCCGGAATCAGAGGAGACGGATCGGTAGTGTCTGGGGGCCGGGCAGGAGGGCGGGCGCGGGGAGCGGCACCGGGGCCCCGCCGCCCCTTCTGCGGCCCGGGCTCGACGCCATCGGTGGGTGTCTAGAACACTCGGCCGAGTGACTCATCTAGACTGTGACCCTGCCGGCTGCTGGCTGCGGGCCAGGCTCGGGGCGGGGGGCGGCGGCTGGAGTCAGAGCCAGGGGGCGGGAGGTGCCCCGTCTGACCCACTCCCCGGCACCAGGAGGGGCCGGGCAGCGCTTCCGGCCCGACAGGCTCCCGGCCCCGCAGGCAGTGCAGAGACGGTGACCGACGAGCGGCCGGCGGTGACCGGGCCCCGGAGCCTCCGGTCCGCGAGCGGGCACGAGAATGGGAATCATGCGGCAGAGTCAGCTGGGCGCTCTATATATAGCCGTGTCCTCTGGACTCGCAGGCGACGCCGCCGATGGCGACGTTCCCCCGGGAGCCCGCGTGGGGCCGAAGAGGCCGACAGGGGACCCTCCGTCACCGCACGCGTGCTCACGCGCGCAGGCGCGAACAAACAGGGGCCCGTCCTTCGCTGTGCCGGCGCTCCCGTCGTCGGCCGTTTCTGCTTTAGCCCTCCGGTGCCTCGATCCTGACGGAGCATCTGCTCGGACATCCGGGCCGGGGTCTCCGCGGCTTCCTGCTGGGAGGAGCGCCGTCCGAGCCTTGGATCTACCGTGTCCTTCGAACGTCTCCTCCGTCCCGCGAGCCTTCGGCCTCCCAATTCCCGCTTTCTCCACGACGGTGTTTTCCGTGACCCGCCCGGGCACGTATCCGCACCCAACTGCACGGGGAAAGCCGGACAGGTCCGGAAAGGTCTCCGGCGCCTAGCGTGTGATGCGTCGCAGATCTCCGTGGCCTCGGGCAGCGACCTTCCACCGGCTCTGTGACGAGCCGGGAAGGAAAACGGGGAATCCGACGAGTGACGCTTTCGGTGGGGAGCCCGGCGGAAGGAACGTGGCGGAGAGGAGGAACTGGGGTCCGGTCCAAGCCGGAGGCTTCGGGAGCCGTGGAGCCGCCCGGCGCCAGGGATCCGTCCCACGTGGCTCCGAGGCTGCCTCCCGGCCGCCCGCTTGCCTCTCCCCTCGCCCCGCTCCAGCACTGGGGCACCCGTGGGGCCCGGGGAAGCCCTCGACGCTGGGGGGGGCGAGGGGGATGCCGCAGCAGTCAGCCGCTAAGGCCTGCTTGCCTGGAGTGGCGGGGTGTTCCGAGGGGACTCCCACCTCCAGATTCGCCCGCTCGCCCATCTTGGCATTGCCCTTCTGTTCCGTTGACTCGGTTGCTTGTTGATAACCAATGCTCCCGCTGCTCCTTCCCGCTCCGTCTGGGCCGTAAGCCCCTTAGGGTTGGGGTGGGGCTGGGGATCTGGGACCCGATCGGCTCTGCCGCAGCCGAACCCGCCCTGGGGCTTGGCGTGGCTCTCGGCCCAAAGGAAGGACTTCCGATGAAAACCACCGTGATGACGTGACTCTGCCCACTTCACGGCCAGCGTCCCGAGCAACTTCTTTCCCGCGGTGTCCCTTCCGGCCCACGCTCCACGACACAGGGCACGACGGGGTCCCCGGGGGCCGGACGGAGTCCTGGAACGCAGATGATCTGCCCACCCCGACGCTCCGCCCGCCTCTTCCGCCTCGGCGGCGGCCGCGGGACGAGGACGGACGCCGGCCGGGACCCCAACAGCTGTCTGGTAGAACGGCCGAGAGTAAAGCCGGGCAGGGCCGCCCGGGGAACCGTTTCGAGGACGCGGCAACCAGAAAACAGGAGACTCTTTCGGGGCTCCGGCCTTGAGACTACGGCAGGACTGTGACGGTCCCTGGAGCCTCAGGCCCCAAATCCCCGGCGCCCCCCCGGCGGCGCGGTGGGCTACCCCTGGACCGACAGGCCTTTTCAGCCCCACGTTCGCCCAGGGAGAGCTTCATTGCTAGGGATGCCGCCTTTAAACGTATCCATTTACCCTTGGAGTTTACAGGTCAATCAATCAATCAGTGGTATTTACTGAGCGCTTACTATGTGCAGAGGCACTGTAATAAGCGCTTGGGAGGGTACGACACAACAGAATTAGCAGGATGGTCTAGTGGAGACAGCACGGAGCTGGAAGTCAGAAGGACCCGGGTTTTAATCTTGGCTCTGCCACTGGTCTGCTGTGTGCCCTTGGGGAAGTCACTTCACTTCTTTGGGCCTCAGCTGCCTCATCTGTAAAATGGGGATTAAGACTGTGAGCCCCAGGCGGGACATGGACCATGTTCAACGCTTAGTACGGTGCCAGGCACATACCGTTAAAAAAAAAAAAAAAAATCAATAAATTAGCGGACAGGTTCCCGGCCCATAATGAGCTTCTGGTCTAGAGGGGGAGACCGACAGTAATCTAAACGGAGTGATGATTAATACACGTGTGTGCAAGTAATACGCTGCACCTGCAGACGTGCACACGCCAGAGAAAGGGAAACACTGGTAAGAAAAAAAGCAAAACATGACATTTCTAGGTACTAGTCTTAGTAATTGTAGTAAAGTTATTTGTTGAATAATAATGTTGGTATTTGTTAAGTGCTTACTATGTGCCGAGCACTGTTCTAAGCACTGTGGTAGATACAGGGTAATCAGGTTGTCCCACGTGAGGCTCACAGTTAATCCCCATTTTAACAGAGAAGTTAAGTGACTTGCCCACAGTCACGCAGCTGACAAGTGGCAGAGCCGGGATTCGAACTCATGACCTCTGACTCCCAAGCCCGTGCTCTTTCCACTGAGCCACGCTGCTTCTCTAAGGCCCGCTGGGCCCGGCGTACCAGTGTACCAGTAGTAAAGATATCTGTTGAGGGTCTGCCGTGCACCGTATTAATTGTTCTAAAGGTACTCGTTGAGGGCCCACTGGGCGCCGTACACTCTAAGAAGCAGGTAGGAAAGATTCCCAGATGCGTTAGGCTCGTTCCCTGCCCACAAGAAGCTTCCACTCTAATAGGGGAGGTAGACATAAAAATCTTTACAGATAAGACAATCAGATTAAACCGCCGACTGTTCGATACCCATCTCCGTGGCGGCCGAGACTGCGCATCAACGAATATACCTGCTGGCGCTAGAGACGGAGGATGGGCTAGAGACGGAGGATGGGTTGACGATCACAAGGATAATAAAATGATAACAGTGATGGCTATTTGTTAAGCGCTTACTATGAGCCAGGCACTGTACTAAGCGCTGAGGTGGATACAAGCAAATCGAGTTGGACCCCGTCCCCGTCCCGTGTGGCGCTCACAGTCTCGATTCTCCATTTTACAGATGAGGTTGAGGCCCAGAGGAGTGAAATGTCGTGCCCAAGGTCACACAGCAGAATGGACAGAGCCAGAATTAGAACTCATGACCTTCTAACTCCCTAACCCCGTGCTCCATCCACTACGCCAGACTGCTTCTCGTTAAGTTGATAAGTTGAGAAGACTTGAGGGGCTGGAAGCCTGGGGGGAAGGCTTCTTGGAAGGAGTTTTAGGAGGGGCTGGGGTCAGTCTCCTCTGGGGAGGGAGGGAAGGGGAGCAGCCTGAGCGAGGAGCATGGAAAGCGGGGTTCAGTTAGGTTATATTGGCACGAGTAGACATCGAATGTTACCTGAGGAGCTTAGAAAGAAGCTGGGTTAACATTTTCCTCCCCAGAATTCTTTGTGGTTTCCTGCCCGACAAAATTCCCTCAAGACTTTACTGTTGAAATTAATAAACAGAGGAAAAACTTCATTTCCGTGTTCATTTTCCCATTGTGGACTTGGAATGAATTTAGAATTTAATACTTACAAAGAATCGAAACCAGCAATTCTTAAAAGCCCCTGACTTTCCAGCCCGGACCTTCTCTCTCTCTCTCCCCGTCGCTGAGAGGCGGAGGTTGCCTGCCGGGACCTACTCTGACGTCCAGGGCCCGGGGGAGCCTGGCTTCTTGGACTTAGCATACCTCAGCTCTGTAGCGGGGACGGTGAGAATATGTGCTACCGCGTGCAGAGCACTGTACTATGAGCTGGTAGAGAGTCCACTGACGAACACTCATCGAAGACCACCACGGCTCGCTTGAGCGAAGGGACCTTCGCGGAGACTCCTCTCCGCCCATCCGTGGCCCTCCCGAAGGTGTGCCGACCGACCCGACCGGACGGGACCCAGAGGCTCCCCCGGTCAGAGCGCCGCGGGGACAGATTCAAATCACCCGGCTGGACGGGCGGGGGTCGCCGAGGCCGGGTCTCGCCCACCCTGGGTCGAGACGGGCTCGGGCCGGACGGCCGGAGGCACGTGGGGATGGTGGGGAGTTGCCCGGAGGCACGAGGGGATGGTGGAGAGTGGCCGGAGACACATCGCGTCCCCATAAAAGCAGCTTGAGAACCATTTGGTTAATGCCCGATTTGCGGTTCAAACCCCCGTCTGTTAAACCCAAGTTCCTGCCTAGAGAGACCGTGACCAGAAATGTGGAGGGGCCCCGTGCCAAAGCCGGCCTTGGCTGGACCGGGCAGGGGGGCCGAGTTCTCCCGGGTCGGGCCCCTGGGCCTTTAATGGAATCGTTAATCGTCCCATTGTATTTATCGAGTGCTTACCGTGAGCAGAGCACTGTCCTAAGCACTGGGGAGAGGACGATATAACAGATTCGGTGGACACAGTCCCTGTCCACAAGAGGATTACAGCGTAGAGGGGGAGAGAGACATAATTATAAATAAGTCAATTGGGGGATATGGACATTAAGTGCTCCGGGGCTAGGGGAGGGCTGGCCAATAAAGGGAGCAGATCAGGGTATCTGGATGACGCAGAAGGGAGTGGGAAAAGAGGAAAAGAGGCCTTAGTCAGGGAAGGCGGCTTGGTGGAGATCTGCCTTCAGTAAGGCTTTGAAGATACGGGGAGGGAAGGCGCTCCAGGCCGGAGGCACGATGGGGTGAGAGGTTGGCGGTGACAGAGACGAGAGATGGAGGTACGGCGAGAAGGTCGGCATTAGAGGAGCCAAGCGCACGGGCTGGGTCGGCGTACGAGAGTAGCAGGGTGAGGTAGGACGGGGGGAAGTGAATGAACAACCCCGCAAGGGCAGTTCAATGTGAATCCTTGGGCCCGCTCTCCGAGGTTATACAGGAAGACCCTTGTCGTCGCCTTGGCGGAGAGACCGCCCCGAGCTGGGCTGGGAATCGGATCCCGCCTCCCGACCGGCCCCGGGAGCAGCGGCTCTGACGCGGAGCCCCCACGCTGTCGCTGCCGTTTCCCCCCTCTGTAAAAGTCAGGGAATGTCTGCTCCTCCTTGTTGGGGGCAGGGGACCTGCCCGGCTCCAAACTCTCTGGCACTGTACTCTCCCAAGCGACCAGTACGGTGCTCAGCACACAGTGAGCACTCGGTAAATACTATGGATTGACACCCCACCCCGAGAGCCGCCTCCCGGGGAGGCTCTGAAGTGGAGAAATTAGATCAAATGGGCCACAGTGCTTGGAGGTGTGACAGAGAACACTGGCAGACCTCCTCACCGGGCCTGCTTCTTGTCTCTCTCCCGCTCTCGATCTCTTGCCCGCAGCCCCCTCCCCTCCTCACATGTCAGCAGACCGCTGTCTCCGGTTCCTCGGGAAGGCCGGCCCTGATTTATCTCCTTCGGTCTCACCTAAGTCCTCCGGGCAGGGGAATCACATCCTCGCCCCCTGGGTAGGCCCCTGTCTCCATACTCCATGGCTTCCTCCATTCTGTAATGGATTTTAGGGTCTGTCTCCCTGGCTAGATTGTAAATCCCTCTGAGGCGGGGATCAAGTCATCTAATCCCAAGCGCTCCGCCGGACACGGGGTCCTACTTGTCCTCCCCTCCCTTCTGTGTCGCCTCTGCGTTTGGCTCTGTACCCCAGAAGGCCTGGTAGGCACGCCACCCCCCACAGAGCCCACAGATCCCATTATTTTGCTAATGAGGTGTACATCCCCTTGATTCTATTTATTGCTATTGTTTTTGTCTGTCTCTCTCCCCGATTAGACTGTAAGCCCGTCAATGGGCAGGGACTGTATCTGTTGCCGAATTGTCCATTCCAAGCGCTTAGTACGGTGCTCTGCACATAGTAAGCGCTCAATAAATACTACTGAATGAACGAATCTCCTCGGGGAAGCCATCCCCGATTTATCTGCCCAGCTCCTGACACTTTGGCACTTGCATCTCACCTGAGTCCTGGAGGGGAGCGAGGGGGGAGTCACACTCAGGTACGGATCCTTTCGATTCTTCCATTTCTCCCCTCTGGTCTCCCCTGCTAGAGCGGGAGCTCCTCGTGCGTCTGCCGATTCTACCGTACTGTTCTCGCCCCAGTGCTTACCACGGTGCTCTGTAAGCGCTCAACGACTAGCACCGACCGACCGACGAGCGCGCCACGGACGGATCGCTTCTTACTCCCGCCCGGCTCCCAGGCCGGGCCCGCACCAGCCTCTCCCGCCTCTTCTCGCACCCCACGCCCCCCTTCTCCGGGCCACCCTCACGCCCCGCTGCTACGTCGGGTCGGCGGGGGCCACCTCGCTGCCCCGCGGGCTCCTGGCTTCTCGGGCGAGCACCGCCACCAGCCCCTGTGCTTTGACCGCTAAAATAAGGAAGGCCTCTTTTCCGTTTTCCAACTATCTCGCAGCTTCTCCGTTTACAGGGCACGCTTTTTAGTCACTCACTTTCCATACGTTTTCTCTCGTTCGTGCACAACCCTACCATTTTTGTACTGTTCCGTATAAAGAGCACTCCCCGGTTGGACGTTAAAACAGTGAGAGCATGAGACGCTGGGGCTGAAATCTGAGACGTTACAGTTGGGATACCGACCCTTAATCGAAGCTATAGGCAGGAGATTTTACAGAATCAACTCTGTTGTACTCTCCCAAGCGCTTAGCACGGTGCTCTTGCACACAGTAAGTGCTCAATAAATACCACTGATTGATGGATTATGAATTGCTATGGCTAACTGTAGGATTTCAAAGCTGCTGGGGGCGGTTTAAGAACAAAATATCCTGGCATATATCATTCTTGAGAAGGGTCAAGAAAAACCAGTAGGCACCATGACTTCCGAGACTGAGAGTTTGAGCAAAAAACCCCGGGGCCACGTTCATCTGGGTTTATTTTAAATCCCTGTTTTGCCCCTCTGCCCTCCAATTCAAGGAGGACAAGTAGGGTAAAGCACAGAGCAAAGTGAAAACGACTGTAAGGAAAACTTTCAGGGTCAAAAGACTTGTTCGCTTTGGGGGCGAAGGACTCCTCGGCGCTATCCTAGCAAGTTCACCGCGGGGGTAATAAATCATGGATTACTTCAAAAATACCGCTTCTAATAATAATAGTAATGATGATGGCATTTGTTAAGCGCTTACTATGTGCAAAGCACCGTTCTAAGCGCTGTGGGGGATACAAGGTGATCAGGTTGTCCCACGTGGGGCTCCCAGTTTTAATCTCCATTTTACAGATGAGGTCACCGGTATTCTAAAATACCCCTTTCTTGAATATGAAAAATGATAGGGGTAAAGGGGTCCATTAAGGACAAAGACGCCTTCGGGATCACCCACCATACTGTCATCACCCCCTACTACTACTTACCGAGGGACAAACTAGCCCAAATCTGCACATGACACCGAAAGGGGAAGACGGGGATAAGATTCCGAGGCACAGAGAGATGTTGGAAAAACGATCCTACCGAAACCGGATGAAATTCAATAGGGACGCAGGTGCAAGGGGCCCCGGAGAATGACGAAGAAGCCGGCCCGACGGGGCACAGGCTGGGCAACGCCGGCGAGGCACCAGTGGGCAAAAAACAACTCTGGGGGTCCGGCGAGCTGGCGGGGCGCCCGACGGCGCCAGGCTGGGCTGACGGGGGTCTGGGGCGCCAGGGGCCGAAAGGGATCACGTGCTCTGCCTGCCCTGATCTGTGCCTTGTACCACCACACTGGGAAAACAATTCACAGACACACCGTGGGTCCAGAGAACCATCAGCAGTTATTTACCGAGCGCCTGTTCTGGGCACAGCACTGTATTAAGCGCTTGGAAGAGTACAGTGGAACGGACGTGATTCCTGCCCTCGTGGAGCTCACGGTCCAGCGGGAAATACAGATAATAATAATAATAATGATGGTATTTGGTAAGCGCTTACTCTGTGCCGAGCCCCGTTCTAAGCGCTGGGATAGATACAAGGTTAGCGGATCGTCCCACGTGGGGCTCACAGTCTTCATCCCCATTTTACAGATGAGGGAACTGAGGCCCAGAGACGTGAAGTGACTTGCTCAAAGTCACCCAGCTGACAAGCGGCGGAACGGGGATTGGAACCCATGACCTCTGACTCCCGAGCCCGGGCTCCTTCCACTAAGCCACGCTGCTTCTCAATGAAAGGACGAAACAGATGAAAGAGAGAAGCAGCGTGGCTCAGTGGAAAGAGCCCGGGCTCGGGAGTCAGAGGTCATGAGTTGGAATCCCGGCTCCGCCGCTTGTCGGCTGCGTGACTGTGGGCGAGTCACTTCGCTTCTCTGTGCCTCAGTTACCTCATCTGTAAAATGGGGATGAAGACTGTGAGCCTCACGTGGGACAACCCGATTACCCTGTATCTCCCCCAGCGCTTAGAACGGTGCTCGGCACAGAGTAAGCGCTTAACAAATACCAACATTATTATGATTATTATTATTATTATGAAAGGGCAGGACCACCCTGATTCCGGGGAAAGGTTCAAAGGAATCTGGGCTATTTTGCAGAGGAGGTGGCTCACGGCCGTAATTTTAGGGCCGTCACTGCTGCTGGACTGTAAACTCCTCGAGGCCGGCGAGAGTGTCTTCTAACCGTCTTAACCTCTCCCGAGCGCTTAATGCAACGCCCCAGACGCTCGATAAACACCACTGAACGGCTGAGTGGTCACTGACCCTCTTGGTGTCGGAAGGCTGTCCACGGGGAGGAAGCTGAGTGACTAGTTTCCATCCAGGTCCGCTGAGGAGCCCTAATAAGGCGAATAGTTAAGCAGCTGCTATGTGCCAATCGCTGTACTAGGCACTGGGGTCAGGCACAAGATAATTAGAAGGAACACAGCCCCGCTTACAGGGGGCTCAAAGTCCGAATAGAAGGGAGGTCGGTTGCTGCATCCCCGTTTTACAAATGAAGAAACTGAGGCACGGAGAAGTGAAGTGAGCTGCCCAAGGTCAAACAGCAGGCAACTGGCGGAGCGGGGATTAGAGAGGTCCGGTCGGTCCAGTGGGATAGAGCAGTGGAACGATCGACTATATTCACGGAGCGCTTACGGTGTGCGGAGCGCTGTTCTGAGCGCTTGGGAGAGACCAGTATAACAGACTGGGTAGAGCCGTTCCCTACCCACAGGGAACTGACAGCCTGGAGGGGGAGGGCCGGGCTTCTGGGAAAGGCGTGGGGTCTTGAAGGAAAGTGTGGGACCCCCCCTTCCCCTCCCTTGTCTGGAATGGGCTGATCACTCCCTGGCAGGGGGCCGGCACCCATGCTTCCAAATGCTATTTAACGAGTGCTTCCTGTGGGAAGAGCACTGTACTAAGTGCTTGGGACAGTAACGATGACAATAATGGCATCTGTTAAGCGCTTACTATACGCCAAGCACTGTTCTAAGCGCTGGGGAGGATACGAGGTGATCTGGTTGTCCCACGTGGGGCTCGCAGTCTTCATCCTCATTTTACAGATGAGGTCACTGAGGCACAGAGAATAATAATCGCAAGCGCTTACTATGTGCCGAGCACTGTTCTAAGCCCTGGGGTAGACTCAGGGGAATCAGGTTGTCCCACGTGGGGCTCACAGTCTTCATCCCCATTTTCCAGATGAGGTCACTGAGGCACCGAGAAGTTAAGCGACTCGCCCAAAGTTACACAGCTGACAGACGGCGGAGCCGGGATTCGAACCCATGACCTCTGACTCCCACGCCCGGGCTCTTTCCACTGAGCCACGCTGCTTCTCTGTAACCGCAATAAAATCGACAGGCGTGACTCCCTGTCCGCAAGGAGTTTACAGTCTAGAAAGGGAGAATGCAATTAAAGCAGCGTGGCTCAGGGGAAAGAGCCCGGGCTAGGGAGTCCGAGGTCATGGGTTCTAATGCCGGCTCTGCCGCTTGTCTGCTGTGCGACCTCGGGCAAGTCACTTCACTCCTCTGGGCCTGCGAGCCCCACGTGGGACAACCTGATCACCCTGAATCTACCCCAGCGCTTAGAACGATGCTCGGCACAGAGTAAGCGCTTAAACAAATACCGACATTATTATCACTATCCTCTGTGCCTCGGTTCCCTCATCTGTAAAATGGGGATGAAGACTGTGAGCCCTTCGTGGGACAACCTGATCGCCCTCTATCTACCCCGGCGCTCAGAACAGTGCTCGGCACATTGTGAGCACTTAATAGCAACACTACTGTTCAGACCGTGAGGCCACCGTCGGGCAGGGATGGTCTCTGTCGCCGAACCGTACGCTCCAAGCGCTTAGTGCAGTGCTCTGCACGGAGTAAATGCTCAATAAATATGCCCTAATGATTGAATTAAAATCGATGACAGCAGGGGGAAAGGGCAGAGAGTAAGGATTGGAGGGTAAGGATTCGTACCTAAGGGGCATGGGAGTGCCCAAGGGGTACAGATCCCCCGGGGGGCCTAACAGGAGGGGAGGGGAGATGGGGAGGAGCGACGAGGATGATCTGGGGAGGGCTCTGAAGCAGGGGAGGGGGGCGGTCTGTCGGTGACGGGGGGGAGGGGGGTCCCAGGCCGGGGCGAGGATGCGGGCCGGGGGTCGGCGGGCGAGACGGACCAGGTGGAGGTACGGGCAGAAGGTTGGCGTTCGGGGACTGGACTCCGGGGGCCGGGTTAAGGTGACAGCTCGGCGAGGTGAGGGAGGAGGGGGAAGAGCCGACCGATCTTCCTATAACGGTGGTATCTGTTAAGCGCTTACTGTGTGCCAAGCACCGTTCTAAGCACCGGAGGGGGGATACGAGGCCATCAGGTTGTCCCACGGGGGGCTCGCGGTTTTTAATCCCCATTTAACAGACGGGGCACAGAGAAGTGAAGCGACCGACCCCAAGTCACCCAGCTGGCGCGCGGCGGAGCCGGGCGTCGAACCCGTGACCTCTGACTCCCAAGCCCGGGCTCTTGCCGCTGAGCCGTGCCGGGTCTACGAGCCTTCGAAGTTCTTCACAGATTGTTCCGAGTCGCCCGGGTTAGCGAAACCTCAGTCAAAACGCAAGAGTGAGGCCACCGCGTCCAGAAGGTCGATCCCGTCTTGACCCCAAAGAAAGACCACCCGAATCCGACGGTCGCCGGGAAACCGAAGGGAGGCCGGGGGGGCCTCGGAGGTCAACGGCGGGTTTCCGCGGGCGGGACGGCGCAAATCTCCACAACCCGCGCTTTTGGCCACTTTCCGCCGGTGGGAAACCGTCTTCCCCCACCGTCCTGCCAAGCCCGGCCTCCCGGGCAGGGAGACCCCGCCGGGACCCCTCTGACCCCTTTATGGAGTTTCCCCAGGGTAATCCTCATCATCGATCATCACCATAATGGTGGTATTTCTTAAGCGCTCACTATGTGCCGGGCACTGTTCTAAGCGCTGGAAGCAGCGTGGCCCGGTGGAAAGAGCCCGGGCTTGGGAGTCAGAGGTCATGGGTTCGAATCCCAGCTCCGCCGCTTGTCAGCTGTGTGCCTGTGGGCGAGTCACTTGACTTCTCTATGCCTCAGTTCCCTCATCTGCAAAATGGGGATGAAGACTGGGAGCCTCACGTGGGACCATCTGATTACCCCGTGTCTACCCCAGCGCTTAGAACAGTGCTCCGCGCATAGTAAGTGCTTAACAAATACCAACATTATTACAAGGCGATCAGGTTGACCCAGTTGGGGCTCACGGTCTTCATCCCCATTTTCCAGATGAGGTCACCGAGGCCCAGAGAAATGACTTTCCCAAAGTCTCCCAGCTGGCCATCGGCGGAGCCGGGATCAATAACAACAACAATGACGGCATTGTTAAGCGCTCACTCTGTGACAAGCACCGATCTAATAATAATGTGGGTATTTGTTAAGCGCTTACTATGTGCCAAGCACTGTTCTAAGCGCTGGGGTAGGTACGGGGTCACCAGGTGGTCCCTCGTGGGGCTCACAGTCTTAATCCCCATTTGACAGATGAGGGAACTGAGGCCCAGAGAAGTGAAGTGACTCGGCCACAGTCACACAGCTGACAAGTGGCGGAGCTGGGATTCGAACCCATGACCTCCCAAGCCCGGGCTCTTTCCACTGAGCCACGCTACTTGGTCCCACTTGGGGCTCAGTTTTCATCCCCCTTTTCCAGATGAGGTCACAGAGGCCCCGAGAAGTGACTTGCCCAAAGTCACCCAGCTGGCCAGCGGTGGGATTAATTAATTAATAATAATAATAATAATGATGGTATTTGTTAAGCGCTTGCTCTGCGCCAAGCCCTGTTCTAAGCGCCGGGGAGATGGAAGGTGATCAGATGGTCCCACTTGGGGCTCAGTTTTCATCCTCCTTTTCCAGATGAGGTCACCGAGGCACTGAGAAGTGACTTGCCCAAAGTCACCCAGCTGGCCAGCGGTGGGATTAATAATAATAATAATAATAATAATAATGATGGCATTTGTTAAGCACTTGCTCTGTGCCAAATCCTGTTCTAAGCGCCGGGGAGATGGAAGGTGATCAGACGGTCCCACTTGGGGCTCAGTTTTCATCCCCCTTTTCCAGATGAGGTCACGGAGGCCCCGAGAAGTGACTTGCCCAAAGTCACCCTGCTGGCCAGCGGCGGGGCCGGGATTATTAATAATAATAATAATAATAACGACGATGATGGTATTTGTTAAGCACTTGGTCTGTGCCAAGCCCTGTTCTAAGCGCTGGCCGGTGGGGTGGGGGGCGAATGGAAGGTGATCCGGGGGTCCCCCTTGGGTCTTCAGCGCGGCTCAGTGGCAAGAGCCCGGGCTTGGGAGTCGGAGGTCATGGGTTCGAATCCCGCCTCTGCCACTCGTCCGCCGGGGGACCGTGGGCGAGTCCCTTCACTTCTCCGGGCCTCAGTTCCCTCCCCTGTAAAATGGGGATGAACTGGGAGCCTGCCGGGGGACCACCCGATGGCCCCGTCTCTCCCCCCGCGCTCAGAAGGGCGCTCTGCACATATCTGCACGTTGTTACTCTCCCCATTTTGCAGGGGAGGTCACTGAGGCCCCGAGAAGGGACCGGGCTACAGCGGGGCAGCCGATGAGCGGCGCAGGCGGGGTGAGAACCCGAGACCTCGGAGTCCCCGCCCGGGCTCCCGGCCGGTCCCGGAGAGGCCCCGGAGGCCCCAGGGCTGCCCCGGCGAGGGCGGGAACGGCCCCGGGGGTTCGGCCGGGGGCTCCTGGGGGACGGGACGGGACGGGCCGGGCCAGGACGGGCCGGGCCAGGACGGGCCGGGCCTCCCCCTCCCTCCCTCCCTCCCTCTCGGGCCCCGCGCGGAGCCTCACCAGGTCGTAGTCCTCCTCATCGTCGCACATGAAATCATCCTCCATGTCAGACATCTTGGCCGGGGGAGGGGAGGAGAAACCGGAGCCGACCTCCTCCTCCCCCTCCTCCTCCTCCCTCCTCCCGCCGCCGCCGCTCCCGCTGGGCCTCCGCCTCCCACAATCCCCCGCGCGCGCGCGCGCGCGCCCTCCCTCCCTCGGCCCTCCGACGGCCGCCCACCGTTTCCGGGCGGAACGTTTCCGGGCGGAACGCGGGAGCCGCGCACGGCGTTGCCGCCCCGGCGCCGAAAGGGCGAGCGCCGCCGCCTCCTCCCCCCACTTCCGGTCCCCCGTCCGGCCTCGCCCCGAGGGCCTGAGCGACGGGCCTTGACGACCGGCCTGAGCGACGGACCTTGACGACCGGCCTGAGCGACGGGCCTTGACGACCGGCCTGAGCGACGGGCCTTGACGACCGGCCTGAGCGACGGGCCTGACGACCGGCCTTAGCGACCGGCCTTGGCGACGGGCCCTTCTTGGGCTGGCGGCCCGCGGCCCTGGGCCGGGACGGTCCTCCTGCCGGCCTCCGGCCCCAAATGTCATCGCCTTGATTCTCTTTAGTTGCCATTGTTTTTACGAGATGTTCTTCCCCTCGACTCTGTTTATCGCCATTGTTCTCGTCTGTCCGTCTCCCCCGATTAGACTGTAAACCCGTCAAATGGCAGGGACTGTATCTGTTGCCGACTTGTTCATTCCAAGCGCTTAGTACGGTGCTCTGCACGTAGTAAGCGCTCAATAAATACTATTGAATGAATGAATGAATGAATGAATGTCCGCCTGTGGGCGGAATCCCCGGATTCGGGCGGGGCTGGGGACGGGCGTGGGGGGGGGCCCGGGGCCCGGTCCTCGACCCTCGAGGGAGAATAATAACGTTAATAATGTTGGTATTAAGCGCTTACTCTGTGCAGAGCACTGTTCTAAGCGCTGGGGGAGATCCAGGGTCATCAGGTGGGCCCACGGGAGGCTCCCAGTTAATCCCCATTTTCCAGATGAGGTCACTGAGGCCCAGAGAAGTGAAGTGACTTGCCCACAGCCACACAGCCGACAAGTGGCAGAGCCACTTGAGAATCATCATCATCATCATGGTGGAATTTCTTAAGCGCTTACTAGGTGCCAAGCCCTGTTCCAAGCGCTGGAGGGGGGGGATAGAAGGTCACCAGGTGGTCCCACTTGGTACTCCCGGTCTTCATCCCCGTTTTCCAGATGAGGGAACCGAGGGCACAGAGAAGTGACTTGCCCAAGGTCACACCGCAGACAAGGGGCAGAGCCGGGATCAGAATCCAGGTCCTTCATTCATTCGATCGCACTTATTGAGCTCTTGCTATGTGCAGAGCACTGGACTGAGCGCTTGGAATGGACAATTGGGCAACAGGTGGAGACCATCTAGGCCCATGCTCGATCCATTAAATAATAATGTTGGGATTTGTAAAGCGCTTACTATGTGCCGAGCACTGTTCTAAGCGCTGGGGTAGATACAGGGTCATCAGGTGGTATTTGTTAAGCGCTTACTATGTGCCGAGCACTGTTCTAAGCTCTGGGGCAGATACAGGGTAATCAGTTTGTCCCACATGAGGGTCACAGATAATCCCCATTTTCCAGATGAGGTAACTGAGGCACAGAGAAGTGAAGTGACTTGCCCACAGTCACACAGCTGACAAGGGGCAGAGCCGGGAGTCGAACCCATGACCTCTGACTCCCAAGCCCGGGCTCTTTCCACTGAGCCGCGCTGCTGCCACGTGGCCCAGTGGACCGAGCACGGACCTGGAGGTCAGAAGGACCTGGGTTCTAATCCTGGCTCTGTGACCTTGGGTGAGTCACTTCACAGCTCCGGACCTCAGTTACCTCATCTGTAAAATGGGCGTTAAGAGTGTGAGCCCCATGAGTGTGTCCAATCTGCTTAAACTTCTATCTACCTCAGCGCTTAGAACGATGCTTGGAATAAGCGCTCGACACATACCGTGATTATTAATATTCTTATTATTGCTTCCCCCTAACGATTAATTGGCAGAGATGAGAGAGTGCATGTGGCCCGGCATAAACCGCTATAATTACCGTCCACAGGGTCTGGGTCCTAAAGTTTCAGGACTGGCCTGTTGCTTTCAAATTGGGCCAAGTTCCTAGCATTCATTCATTCATTCAGTAGAATTTATTGAGCGCTTACTAGAGCACTCACTGTACTAAGCGCTTGGAATGTACAAATTGGCAACAGATAGAGACAAGTCCCTGCCCGTTGACGGGCTTAGCACTTGGGAAGGCAGAAATAAAATTCAAAGGAGCCTGGAAAAGTGGCCTTGCCAACCCGGGGTGAAATTCGGTAGGGGCGAGTGAAAAGACTCGACCGTCGGCAGCCGGGTAGACTGTTCCAGCGCTCTTCCCGCTCCCGATCCCCGGGGCCCGGCCACGCGGGAGTGATGCAGGCCCACCCCGGGGACGGTGGGGTTCCCATGGTTTCCTGCCAAAGTCGGGGGAAGCCTCGCCCAATGGCTCCACCACCCTCCCTGCTCTCTCCTTGCTCGGCCTCAGCCTCCGCCATCGGACGCAGACCGTCTGAACTTCCCGAATGTCGTGTGGTTGGCCGGCTGGACCGCAGCTGCGACTTCTGTGACGTCAGTTGGAGTACTGTGAAGTCGATAATCCTGTTCTTCAGTGTTGGTCATCACCTTTAGCTTTATATCTTTGTTCACTTCTCCCTATATGTCTGTCTGTCATCACCTTTAGCTTTCTGTCTTTGTTCACTTGTCCCTTTACGTCTGTGGCCAACCCCGCCCCCTCATTCTTAGGTCGTGAGCCCCTTGAATCCGGGGATCAGGTCAATGTCTCATCTGTGTGTTTCTTTCCTCGTGCTTAAGACGGCGCTTTTCACGTAGCACGTGTTAAATAAATACTATGACTACTGCTAAGGCAGTGCTCTCGAAGGTCCCAATATGTAGAACCTCGCTGTGGGCAGGAAATATTTTTTTCTTGGTATTTGTTGGTATTTGTTAAGCGCTTACTCTGGGCAGAGCACTGTTCTAAGCGCTGGGGGAGATCCAGGGTAATCAGGTTGACCCACGTGAGATTCAAAGTCTTAATCCCCATTTTACAGATGAGAATATGTCTATTATACTGTTATACTGTACTCTCCCAAGTGCTTAGTACAGCGCTCTGTGCACGGCAAGCCCTCAGTGAATATGACTGATGGATTGAGGAAGGTGCCCATTTAGCGGGAATCAATGTAGCCTAATGGAAAGAGCCCGGGCCTCACAGGACCTGGGTTCTAATCCTGGTTCCACCGCTTGTCCGCTGTGGGACCTTGGGCAAGTCACTTCACTTCTCTGTGCCTCACTTACCTCATCTGTGAAAAGGGCACTAAGTCCTACTCCCTCCTACTTAAACTGTGAGCCCCACATGGGACAGGGACTGCGTCCAACCTGATTAACTTGTATCGACCCCAGGTCTTAGAACCGTCCTTGGCATATAGTGAGTGCTTAACAACTACCCTAAAAATAATAATAATTTTTAAAAAAGGGAATGAGTTGGGAGCCCAGTCAGCCGTGAAGTAAATAGGAGTCAACACTATGCATCTATTATCAAAAAAGCCAGCGTGATACTGGAGAGTATCAACAAGCACTTAATCCACATAAAGTGGAGCTTCTGCCCTCCCAATCATCATTAAGGTACTTTGTCCATTTGGAAAAAAAAAAAGGAAAACTGGAGAAGGTCATTCAATGAAGAAATCAATCAAGCAAATTATATTTATTAAGCACTTTCATTCGTTCATTCAGTCAACCGTTTTTATCGAGTGTTTACTGTGTGCAGGGCACTGTACTAAGCGCTTGGGAAAGTACAATCCCGCAATAAAGAGTGACAATCCCTTCCCACAACGAACTCAGAGTCTAGAGGGAGGAGACTGACAGACATCAATTTTACTACCCTATTAATTTTGTTAACGAGGTGTACATCCCCTTGATTCTATTTATTGCGATTAAGTTGTCTTGTTTTTGTCCATCTGTCTCCCCCGATTAGACTGTGAGCCCATCAATGGGCAGGGATTGTCTCTGTTGCCGAATTGTACATTCCAAGCGCTTAGTACAGTGCTCTGCACATAGTAATTGTTCAATAAATACTATTGAATGAATAAATAAATAAGATTACAGATGTATACATAAGTGCCGTGCGGGGGGCGGCGGAGAGCAAAGGGAGCAAATCAGAGTGAAGCAGAAGGGAGTGGGAGATGAGGAAAAGCGGGATTTAGTCTGGGAAGGGGTCTTGGAAGAGATGTGCCTTCAGGAAGGCTTTGAATGGGGAGAGAGTAATTTTCTGGCAGATTTGAGGAGGGAGGGCGTTCCAGACCAGAGGTAGGACGTGGGCCAGGGGTCGGCAGCGAGACAGGCGCGATCGAGGCACAGTGAGAAGGTCAACTCCGGAGGAGCAAAGTGTGTGGGCTGGGTTGTAGAAGGAGAGAAGCGAGGTGAGGTAGGAGCGGGCAAGGTGATGGACCCCTTTAAAGCCAATGGTGAGGAGTTTTTTGTTTGATACAGAGGTCGGATAGGCAACCGCTGGGGATTTTTGAGGAGGGAAGGGGTGACATGTCCCGCACGTTTCTGTAGAAAGATAATCCGGGCAGTGGAGTGAAGTACGGACTGGAGTGGGGAGAGGCAGGAGGTTGGGAGGTCAGCAAGGAGGCCGATGCAGTGGGATGAGATGAGTGACTATTAACGCGATAGCGGTTTGAATGGAGAGGAAAGGGCAGATTTTAGCGATCTGGTGATGGACTGGACAGGTAGGTCGAATGAGAGAGTGGGGTCAAGGATAACGCCGAGGTTTCGGGCTCGTGAGATGGGAAGGATGGTCGTGCCTTCTACGGTGACGGGAGAGTCCGGGAGAGGACGGGGTTTGGGTGGGAAGATGAGGAGCTCCGTTTTGGACGTGTTAAGTCTGAGGTGAGGGGAGAGCATACAAGTAGAGATGTCTCGAAGACGGGTGGAGATGTGAGCCTGGAGAGAGATCGGGGGAGGAGATGGAGATTTGGGGACCGTCCGCATAGAGATGGTAGTTGAAGCCGTGGGAGCGAATGAGATCTCCAAGGGAGCGCGTGTAGATGGAGAACGGAAAGGGACCGAGAACTGAACCCTGAGGGACCCCAACAGTTAGGGGACGGGAGGCAGAGGAGGAGCCCGCGAAGGAGGCCGAGAATGAACGGCCAGAGAGCCGAGAGGAGAACCGGGAGAGGACGGAGTCGGTGAAGCCGAGGTTGGATAACGTATCGAGGAGAAGGGGATGGTTCACAGTGTCAAAGGCGGCTGAGGGGTCGAGGAGGGTTGGGATGGAGTCAAAGCCGTTGAGATCATTGGTGAACTCAGAGAGTCGAAGGGGGATGGGGGGGCGAAAAGGGAACGGGGCTTTTAAGTGGGGGGCAAGTGAGGCAGGACTCGGGGGTGGGCGGATCAGAAAGTCTCCATCTGAGGTCTTTCCGACCCCACTTGTAAACTCGGCTCTTTACGGTACTGCGCGGAAGCGGTCAATACCCCTTCTTAGCGCCCCTCCTTTTCTCTCCTCCATCCCAGCCCGCACACTCCGCTCCTCTGGTGCCACTAACCTTCTCACTGTGCCTCCTTCTCACCTGTCCCTCTGGCCCGTGTCCTACCTCTGGCCTGGAATGCCCTCCCTCCTCATATCCGCCAGTTATTCTTCCCCCCCCTTCAAAACCCTACCGAAGGCTCACCTCCTCCAAGAGGCCTTCCCAGACTAAGCCCACTTTTCCCTCCGCTCCCCCTCCCCTTCCCGTCGCCCCGACTCGCTCCCTTTGCTCCACCCCTCCCTCCCCGCTCCCCAACACTCGTGTATATATGTACATATCTAGAATTCTAATTATTTATATTGATGCCTGCTTACCTGTTTTGATGTGTATATATTTATAAATCTATTTATATTGACGCCTGCTTACTTGTTTTGATGTGTGTATATATTTATAATTCTATTTATATTGACGCCTGCTTACTTGTTTTGATATGTGTATATATATCTAATTCTATTTATTTAAATCGATGCCCGTTTAGTCATTTGGATGTCGGTCTCCCCCTTTCTAGCCTGTAAGCCTGATGGGGGCAGGGATTGTCTCTCTAATGCTGAATTGTACTTTCCAAGCTCTAAGAGGAGCGGCGCGGTCCAGCCGATAGAGCGCGGGCCTGGGAGTCAGAAGGTCATGGGTTCTAATTGCCGCTCCACCACTCGCCTGCTGCGTGACCCTGGGCAAGTCACTTCGCTTCTCTGTGCCTCATCTGTTAAATGGGGATTAAGACTGTGAGCCCTATGTAGGACAGGGACCGTGTCCAACCCGAATGCCTTATATCTACCCCAGCGCTTAGAACAGTGAAGCGGCGTGGCTCAGTGGAAAGAGCCTGGGCTTCGGAGCCAGAGGTCATGGGTTCGAATCCCGGCTCTGCCACTTGTCAGCTGTGTGACTGTGGGCAAGTCACTTCACTTCTCTGTGCCTCAGTGACCTCATCTGTAAAATGGGGATTAACTGTGAGCCTCACATGGGACAACCTGATTACCCCGTATCTACCCCAGCGCTTAGAACAGTGCTTGGCACATAGTAAGCGCTTAACAAATACCAACATTATTATTAGGTGCTCAAAAATACGATCGAATGACAGAGGGAACAGTGCCTGGCACATAGTAAGCGCTTAACGAGTACCATCATGATGATGATGATTACTTAGGCCGGTGCTCTGCACGCAGTAAGCGCTCAATAAATACGATGGAATGAATGAATGAATGAATGAAGGAATGAATGAATGAATGAATGTTGTCTTGTTTTTGTCCGTCCGTCTCCCCCGATTAGACCGTAAGCCCGTCGATGGGCAGGGACGGTCTCTCTCTGTTGCCGAATTGTCCATTCCAAGCGCTTAGTCCAGTGCTCTGCACATAGTAAGGGCTCAATAAATAGGGAAGCAGCGTGGCTCAGTGGAATGAGCCCAGGCTTGGGAGTCAGAGGTCAAGGGTTCGAATTCCGGCTCTGCCACTCGTCAGCTGGGTGACTGTGGGCGAGTCACTTCACTTCTCTGGGCCTCGGTTCCCTCATCTGTCAAATGGGGATGAAGACTGTGAGCCTCCCGGGGGACCGCCCGATGACCCTGTATCTCTCCCAGCGCTTAGAACGGTGCTCGGCACAGAATAAGCGCTTAAGAAATACCGACCTTATTATTAAATACTATTGAAGGAATGAGTGTGGCCGGGGTCCGGGTGGGGGGCCGGGCTGAGGGAGGGAGGGCTCTGGGAGGGGGAGTGGGGCCGAACTGGGGCTACATGAGATGGGGGTGGGGGGGGGGGGCTACTAGTGGGAGGGGCTCCATGCAGACAGGGTGGTGGGGGGCTACTAGTGGGAGGGGCTCCATGCAGACAGGGCGTCCGGGGGGCTACTAGTGGGAGGGGGTCCATGCAGACAGGATGTTGGGGGGCTACTAGTGGGAGGGGCTCCATGCAGACGGGGCGTGCAGGGGGCGGGGCTCCCGATGGGAGGGGCTTCACATAGAGGGCGGGGCCACGAGGGGCGGGGCGATTCGTGAGTGGGCGGGCGGGGGCCGGGACCGGCGGCGGTGGCGGCGGCGGCCGCAGGCTTTCGGCGGAAGCTCCCGGCCCGGAAGGAGAGGAGAGGAAAGGAAAGGAAAGAAAAGAAAAGAAAAGGAAAGGAAAGGAAGCGTCCGGGGCAGCTGCTCGGCCTGTCCCGTCCCGTCCCGTCCCGTCCCCACCGGCCCCGGACGACGGGGACGGCGATGGCGGCCACTCCGGCCACGCGGCCCGTCCGGCTGTCCCACCATCCCAGGTGACCATCTTGGCCTTCCTCAAGCGCTTACTCTTTGCCCAGCGCTGTTCTGAGCGCTGGGGGAGACCCAGGGTCATCGGGTGGCCCCCCGGGAGGCTCCCGGTCTTCGTCCCCCTTTGACAGATGAGGTCACTGAGGCCCAGAGAAGTGAAGGGACTCGCCCACGGTCACTCAGCTAAGTGACAGAGGCTGGATTCGAACCCACGACCTCCGACTCCCCAGCCCGGGCTCTTTCCACTGAGCCGCGCCCATCTAATAATAATAATAATATCAACATTTGTTAAGCGCTTACTATGCCGAGCACTGTTCTAAGCGCCGGGGGAGATACAGGGTCATCGGGTGGTCCCCCGTGAGGCTCGCAGTCTTCATCCCCATTTGACAGGTGGGGGAACTGAGGCCCAGAGAATAATAATAGTGGTGCTTGTTAAGCGCTTACTATGTGCAAAGCACTGTTCTGAGCGCCGGGGGGATACAAGGTGATCAGGTTGTCCCACGTGGGGCTCACAGTCTTCATCCCCATTTTCCAGATGAGGTCACCGAGGCACAGAGAAGTGAAGTGACTTATCCAAAGTCACCCAGCTGAAAAGGGGCAGAGCCGGGATTTGAACCCATGACCTCTGACTCCCAAGCCCGGGCTCTTTCCACTGAGCCGCGCTGCTTCTCGTGAAAGAGCACCGAAGTGACTGCCTGCGGGCACGGCAGCAAAGCAGGACAGCGGCTGAGGGGTGAGGGTGGGGGCAGCCTGCCTTTGCCCTGGGTTTGCTTGAATAATAATAATAATGTTGGTATTGGTTAAGTGCTTACTACGTGCCAAGTACTGTTCTAAGCGCTGGGAGAGATACAAGGTCATCAGGTGGTCCCAACGTGGGGCGCCCAGTCGTAGTCCCCCTTTTACAGATGAGGTCGTTGAGGCCCAGAGAAGTGAAGCGACTTGCCCAACGTCACACAGCTGTCGAGTGGCAGAGCCGGGATCCGAACCCACGATCACCGACTCCCGAGCCCGGGCCCTTTCCGCTAAGCCACGGGCTTCCTCTTAGCACCGGATGCCTACGGAGCACGAGTTGCCCGAGGGCAAAGGGGTGAGTTATTCTGCGCCCGGCAGACCCTTGGTAAATGCAGCTGATTGACGGCCTTCAGGGGAAGAGCGGGGCTCAGTGGAAAGAGCCCGGGCTTGGGAGTCAGAGATCATGGGTTCGAATCCCAGATCTGCCACTTGTCAGCTGTGTGACTGTGGGCATTTCACTTCACTCTCTGAGCCTCAGTTCCCTCATCTGTAAAATGGGGATTAACTGTGAGTCTCGCGTGGGACAATCCGATGACCCTGTCTCTCCCCCAGCGCTTAGAACGGTGCTCGGCACATAGTGAGCGCTTAACAAATACCTAGAGATGGATCTTCCGCGTGCTCCCCAGTCAGTAGCTGCTTTAGTGCACTGATCGAGAGAAGATCAGAGGTCATCTATTGTTCCAGTACTCTGCCCTTCTGGGTCAGCAGCTTCTTCAAAAACAGTTGACACGTCCCTTTCAAGTCGATTCAGAAGTTAGCCGGCGAGCTGGCGGGTCGAGTTCCGCTCTCTCGGATTGGGAGCGAGGGCGGGAGCCGAGTTAGTTTAACAGGCCTTGCCCAGTGCCTGTCGCAGTGTCCGGCCCGGCCACCAGCTGCACGGGAAGACGGACGGATGAATGGAGGCAGATACAGATCTGATCACGGGTGTGGGTCCCAAGCAGACCCGAGAGCTCCGGGCCGTGCTAACGCAGTAACTGCCGTGTCCCTGGACGGCTGAAGGGTCTGGAACGGGTGCCGCGTGCCCCCGGGGTGGCCTGGTCGGGGACCTGAGATCAGGACTCCGTGGCACCCCCCTCCTCCCCTCCCGCCCCGTGGGGAGTGAGCCGAGCCCGCTGGCTGTCCGGGTTAGGTGGGAAATGAAACCTTTAGTTGGTTCCCGACCGGGCGGCCCCGAGCCTCGATCCCGAGCTGCGACCCCGTGCTGAGCTGCGGACCCTCCGGGTCGGGGCCTGCAGCGGCTGGGGCAGCGACTGAGACACTGGGGCGGGAGTTGAGACTCTGCCAGGTGGTCTGTGGTTGTCTGGTCCCAGGAACCCCAGAAACCGGTCCCGTGGGGAAATGATAGCCGGCCGGGCCCCTCCTGGGCCGGTCCAGAGTTCGGCCGGGGCCCCTTGGTCCCGTCCACAGCTGATGGGTCTAGAGGCCGGGCAGCAGCTGTAGATTTCTGATGGTCAGAGCAGGCCGCCCCGGGCCTTGAGGGGGTCTGCCGACCTGGCATTCCCAACTTAGGGCTTCGCTTTCCCACCCATAACCGGTGCCCACCAGTTCCTGATCTTTCTTTTTTTTTTTTTAACGTTATTGGTTAAGTGCTTCCGATGTGCCAGGTACTGTACTGAGTACTGGGGTAGATAAAAGCTAATGGAGTTGGACACAGTCCTTGCCCCACGTAGGGCTCTCAGTCCTAATCCTCATTTCACAGATGAGGTAACTGAGGCCCAGAGAAGTGAAGTGACTTGCCCAGAGTCACACTGCGGATGACTCGCGGAGCTGAAATTGGAACTCGGGTCCTCTAAGTCCCGGATCCGTGCTCTTTCCGTTAGGCCACACTGCTTCTCTAAAAATAATGATGATAATGATAGTAATTGTAGTACTTGAGTGCTTACTATGTGCCAAGTGCTGTTTAAAGTGCTGTAGTAGATACAAGTCAAACGTGTGGGACGTAGTCTCTGTCCCACGTGGGGCTCACAGTCTGAGTAGGAGAGAGTAGGATTTAACCCCTATTTTCTAGATGAGATAACTAAGGCACAGAGAAGTGAGGTGACTTGTCCAGGGTCACACGGCAGACACGGGAACAGAGCCAGGATGGCTGCTGCTGGAGTTTCCCTGTAGGTGCCCTTGCCTCTGAGGAACTCCGTGTGAGAGAGAGGAGAGAGAGAGAGGGATTTGGGGGCGGGGGGGGGGATGTTCTGTGGCCTGAGGGATAGCATTCCCTGATCCCCAATCACTCTCCACTTCTACCCCAGGTGTGGGGTTGGTCAGATGACACCTGGTTGTGAAAGCCCTCTCTAGCCAACCCTGACCTTGAGCTTTTAAGCAGGAAGTCACAGAATTGTTCCAGGGAACCCGAATGCTCTTCAGGGGGCTCACCAGCCGTTCCTTTTCATTCATCCGATTGTATTTATTGATCACTTACTGTGTGTGGAGTACTGTACTTAGTGCTTGGGAGAGTACAACAACAAACGGACACATTCCCTGCGAGTTTAATAATAATAATAATGTTGGTATTTGTTAAGCGCTTACTATGTGCCGAGCACTGTTCTAAGCGCTGGGGTAGACACAGGGGAATCAGGTTGTCCCACGTGGGGCTCACAGTCTTCATCCCCATTTTACAGATGAGGGAACTGAGGCACCGAGAAGTGAAGTGACTTGCCCAAAGTCACACAGCTGGCAAGTGGCAGAGCTGGGGTTCGAACCCATGGCCTCTGACTCCACAGCCCGAGCTCTTTCCAGTGAGCCACGCTGCTTCTCTAAGTCTAGAGGGGGGAGACAGACATTGATAGAAATAAATAAATGACAGATATGTTTGTAAGCGCTGTGGGGCTGGGAGGGAGGATGAATAAAGGGGGCTGCCCTGCCTGCTCGTGGGCGGTCTTGGGCCGGGCCCCACGGTTGTGGCACCTGCTTCCTCTCTGAGCATTTAAAGCTCTGTCTCATGAATTGGGGCAGGCAGGAGAACTACTCCTTGGTTAAATCGTCAAGTCTGAAAACAGCCTGTGAGAAGCCGGTGGGAGGCGGGGGAGCGGAGGAGGAAGAGGAGGGCTGCAGGGGTCCACGGTGGAGGAGAGGCCTGGCTGCAGCCCTCTAGCTCCAGTGAGCCCTCCCTATCCCCTTGCTGGAAGTTGGGCGGCTCCCCGCGTGAGCCGAGGGACGTGTCCGAGGGACGCGGCGGGGATGGCCGGCGGAGGCCCGGGTCACCCGGCGGGGGCCCTTCCGCCGGACACGACGAGGTTCGTCGCCGCCTCGACTTTGGCCGAAACCCAAGGCGGCGACGACCCGGGATGCGGCCCGGTGAGAAGGGAGCCAAGCTGGAGAGCTCCTGCTCCCTCACGGCACCGCCAGGGCTCGGCGTCCCCGGCTGCCGCTGCCACGCACCGCTGTCCTCTGCCGACTGTGCCGGGCTGGGCCCCCCGACCCCACCCCACCTTCCCTCCTTTCCAGCCAGCCCCTTCTCCTGCTGTTCACTCATAAATGTGGGTGGGACGTCCCAGCCCTCCGGTGACCCTCGTATCTCTGTGTCGGTGGCCGTTTCTTGACCCTCCTGGTCATGTGCTAAAGTTACCTGGCCAGGCCCCTCCCTTCCGGGCCCCTTCCATCTGCGCCCCTCCCTTCCGTGTCCTGTTGACTCTGAGCACTAAGTCCCTTTAGTCTTGATTTCTTTCAGAAGCAGCATGGCGTAGTGGGTAGCGCACGACCTGGGAGTCAGAAAGTCATGGGTTCTAATTCCGGCTCTGCCACTTGTCTGCTGTGTGATCTTGGGCGAATCCCTTCACTGCCCTGTGCCTCAGTTACCTCATCTGTAAAATGGGCATTGAGACTGTGACCCTCATGGGACAGGGACTGTGTCCAACCTGGTTTCCTTGTATCCACCCTGGCGCTCAGTACAATGCCTGGCACATTGTAAGCGCTTAACGAATGCCACAGTTATTATTATCATTAGAGAAGCAGCATGGCTCAGTGGAAAGAGCCCAGGCTTCAGAGTCAGAGGTCATGGGTTCGAATCCCGGCTCTGCCACTTGTCAGCTGTGTGACTGTGGGCAGGTCACAACTTCTCTGTGCCTCAGTTCCCTCATCTGTAAAATGGGGATTAACTGTGAGCCTCACGTGGGACAACCTGATTACCCTGTATCTCCCCCAGCGCTTAGAACAGTGCTCGCCACATAGTAAGCGCTTAACAAATACCAACATTATTTATCATTCGTTTTCTTATCATTTAACCCTGAATGCTGCATTTCTCTAATCTCAGAAACGGTCAGATGGGACTCTCCGTTAACATAAGTGGAAAGAGACTGCATGCCTTTGGGTGGCGGTAGCAGGGAGGCGGGGCCGGCAAACTTCAGCATCCCCTTTTGCATCCCATCATCGGCTCTTCGCTGTTTCCCTGGCTCAGGGCACTAACCCCTAATATTTTGCGGGGGCTGGGGCCTCGGGCCTCCTCCACCTCTTTTTGCAAATTGGGATTGAGGACTTCCGACAGAGCACGAGTGTCTTCAAGGCCTCGGGCTCAGGGGCCCCTGTTGGGACCCTGGTGACGGGGTGGGTGGTGGGGAGGAGAAGAGGGCGTCCTCTTAATAATAATAATGATGTTGGTATTTGTTAAGCGCTTACTATGTGGTGAGCACTGTTCTAAGCGCTGGGGGAGATACAGGGGAATCAGGTTGTCCCACGTGAGGCTCACAGTTAAACCCCATTTTACAGATGAGGTAACTGAGGCACAGAGAAGTTAAGTGACTCACCCACAGTCCACAGCTGACAAGTGGCAGAGCCGGGATTTGAACTCATGACCTCTGATTCCCAAGCCCATGCTCTTTCCACTGAGCCACGCTGCTTCAGCCATTGCCTCTGTCATCGTCATCTGTGTAGAACTCTGTACTAAGCGCTTTTAAAAAATGGTATTTGTTAAGCATTTACTCTGTGCCATGCACTGTTCTAAGAGCTGGGGTAGTTACAAGGTAATCAAGTTGGACTCTCTCAGTCCCACATGGGGCTCACAGTCTTAATCCCCGTTTTGCAAATGAGGTAACTGAGGCACAGAGACGTGAAGCGATTTGCCAGAGGTCACGCAGCAGACAAGTGGAAGAGCCAGGACTAGAAGCCAGGTCCTTGAGACTCTGAGGCCCATGCTCTATCCACTAGGTTACGCCGCTTCTCTGGGAGAGTATGATGCCTCCATCCCACCCTCCCCTCTGAGTCCAAGATGGAAAAAAGGAAAAGAAAAAAGCCAGTGGTTTGTAAGGCTCTGATACTACAGGGGGTGGGGGGTAGGTCTAGTTAGCAATCCTTTGTAGTAATTGGACAAATCAAAGTTAACGTGGTAACTGCGTTGGGCAAGTATATCCTGAAACAGTCCTGAAATATCCTGCCTTTCAGATTGCTGAAGTTGAAGGAGAAGTTCACCTCCAAGTTCGGATCCACTCCTAAATTTTATGTGCGAGCCCCAGGGCGAGTCAACCTAATAGGTAATTGGTTCTTCATTCTTTTCACTCTCTGCTCCACAGGGGAAACTCTCCAGCAGGCGGGCAGCGGCCAGAAATTCGAATGCTCACTCCATCCACGAGGGGAAATGGCCCCCGTGGCTAATCGAGATTTGACTGGCCTGGGCCTGTCCTTGTCCTGTCCTTGGGGTCGCAGTTGAAAGCCCCATTCGGCTGTCTGTAGCCTTCCTTTCCAAGTTCGCCGGCCTTCCTTCGGTGGCCGGTGGCCAGAATGGGGTTCTGTGGTCTGAGCGAATCTGTGACGGGGGTGCGATCTGGAGAAGCGGCGTTTGGTTGGCTTACGGAGTTGGGCTCCACCTCGCTGTGGAACCATGGCCTGGTTACAGGCTCAGGCCCGAGAGTCCATGCTAAATTATTATTATTTTTTTAACGTATGCCAGGCACTGTTCGAAGTGCTAGGGTAGATACAAAGTAATCCGGTCGGACACAGTCCCTGTCCCACGTTGGGCTCACAGTCTTAATCCCCATTTTCCAAATGAGGGAACTGAGGAACAGAGAAATGAAGTGACTTCCCCAAGATCATACAGCAGGCAGATGGTGGAACCGGGATTAAAACCAGCTCCTCCTGACTCCCAGCTCTGTGATTTAATTTCAGAGCGGGACTTGCTTCCCACCCGTCTCTTGGCCTTTCCTTGTCAGATCTTGGTTCTGAATGCCTGGGCCGCTGATTCATTCAGTAGTATTTATTGAGTGCATACTATGTGCAGAGCACTGTACTAAGCGCATGCAATATGCTTGGATTTGCACCCTTTACTCGCCACCTCTTCAGCCCACAGCACTTATGTACATATCCATAATTTCTTTCTATTAATGTCGGTCTCCCCCTCTAGACTGTAAGCTCACTCTGGGCAGGGTAAGTTCTACCAATTCTCTTATATTTTACTCTCCCAGGTGCTTAGTACAGTGTACTTCTTGCACACGGTAAGCGCTCAGTGAATATGACTGATTGATCCAAAAAGGGCAGTCACACGTTACTGAGCCCTGCAGAGGGATCTGCACTATTAGAAACTCTCCAACGTTCCAAAAGGAATTGGGAGGGGGAAGCTTAGGAAATTCATTCTCACAGGGAGCTGTGCAGCCAGAAATACTATAGGTCCAGAGGATGAGCGGGCCCGTGCTGGGTCAATCAGTCCATCAAGAGTATGCTATATACTGAGCACTTACTCTGGGCAGAGCACTTGACTAAATTCTTGGGAGTGTACAATAGAGATTCTAAATGATAATACTAATTATTATTATTAACATTATTGTTGTTGTGGCACTTGTTAGGCGCTTACTATGTGCCAGGCACTGTTCTAAGCATTGGGGTGGATATAAACAAATTGGATTGGGCACGGTTCCTGCCCCACATGAGGCTGACAATCTTAATCCCCATTTTACAGCCGAGGTGACTGAGGCACAGAGAAGTTAAGCGACTCGCTCAAGGCCACGCATCGGGCAAGTGGCAGAGTTGGGATTAGAACCCAGGTGCTTTTGACTCCCAGGCCTGTGTTCTGTCCACTAAGCCAAGTTGCTTCTTGACATGATCTCTGCCCTCAAGAGCTTACAATCTAGTGGGGCAGACAGACACTGAAATTAAAGTTAGGAAGAGGCAAGAGAGTATAAAGATATGAAGCAGTGTGAGGGGCAGTGAGTACCCAAGTGCTTAGGTGTTGCAGAAGTGTTCAAGTGGCAGGAGGGGGGAAAATTGGGTGGTATCACTAGGGAAGAGTCAGAGATGGAGAGGAGAGTCAGGTTTGTTGGGTGGGCCCTGTTAGGTTCCTGGAGGGAGAGTCAGGGATGGTGAGGGGATAATCGGGGGTGTTAGATACTCCATGCTGGGTCACTGGGGGAGAGTCAAGGATGGCGAGGGGTATTAGATGGTCCGAGCTGGGTCACTGGGGGAGAGTCAGGATTGTTGGATGGTCGGTGTTGGGACACGAGGGGAGAGTCGAAGGTGTTGGATGGTTCATGCTGGGTCACGGGGGGGATGAGTTGATGGAGAGGAGAGAGTCGAGGGTATTGGGTGGTCTGTCCCTAACCATACAGATGAAAGACCAAGATGGCAACTAACAGCCAGTTCCCCCAAGTGCTATGGTGCTGACGTCTGACCCAAGATTGGCATTTTTGTTCTTAGGTTTTTGTGTGGAACTGGTGCCCTAACAAATGTCTCTCTGATGAATCTGAGGCACTTGGGTGAGGGGTTGGGCTGGCAGTCACTGCCACATTCTCATCTACTAGTTGCATTTCCCTCCCGAAACAATCCAGTCCTAACAGTGCACGTGAATGTGTCCAATACCCGCTGTTATCTGGTGGTGGCTGCCGCTGTCTGGAGGAATGGTTGTAACCTTTTGCCCCTCTTGTCTTCTAGGAGAGCACATAGATTACTGTGGATACGCTGTCCTGCCTATGGCGGTAGAGCAGGACATCCTAATCGCAGTTGAACCTGTGCAAACCCAAGTTCTCCAACTGGCCAATACTAACCCTCTGTACCCGTGAGTATTTGGTATTAACAGCTGTACGGGACTCTGTCTGTGTGTGTGTGTGTGTTTTGACCTATCTGTGTAATTAGTTCCATGCGTCGCCATTCTCGGAGATGGGATCGCAGCTTATCTGACTGAAAGGGAAGGTTGAACTGAGATGACTTGGTGCCAGATTGAATATGTGGGTCGAATGAGAGAGTTGAGTTGAGGATAATGCCAAGATCACGGGCTTATGAGACAGAGAGGATAGTAATGTCGTCTACAGGGATGGGAGAGACAGGGAAAGGGCAGGGTTTGAGTGGGAAGACGAGAAGTTCCGACGGGACCTGGACCTGGGCACGTGTGAAACAGGTTCCTCCGCACTGGCCGGCCTGTCCCTGTCCGGGAGCCTGAGCTTCCCGTGTCTCCAGGGGAGCAGAGGCAGCCCCAGCGACCCCTCGGTCCTCAGTCCCAGCCCACGGCCCGGCTTCCCACCGGAGAAGACCAGGATGCCTCTGGGCCCCGGCGCCCCACCAAGCAGCAGAGCTCGGCACGGCCCCTGGGGCCCCCGGACCGGCTCCAAGGACGGATGGATGGACGGACGGAAGGACTGGCCGAGGAGACCGGAACAGGGAGAAGCCGAAGAGTAGCAGCGCGCAGATCAGAAAGGATGAGAGAGAACGTTGCTGCCGTCCAAGAGAGCTGTGCTGCCCGGGAGATACCTTAGGCCAGGCCGAGGGAAAGCAGCGTGGAGGAGGAGGAAAGGTGGCATTTGCAGTCAGACTTTCCTGGACTTGCCAGCCACTGCGGCCCCTGTGACGCTTTACCTCACTGAATTGTGAGGCTCCCTGGGCCTCACTCTGCACTGCCCCAGTCCTGCCTTCTCCCCAGTGATGGTCATCACCACCGTCCACTCTTTCCACACTCATTTTTTCCTTCCTTCTCTCACTCTCTTTCTCTCCGTGTTTCTCCTCCCACTTTCCACCCTCCGTTCTTTCTCTCGCTCACCCCCTACGGATGTTGCCGACCTTTTGTTCTGAAGGCCGGGGGAGGCCTGCTTGGAGGGGGCTTCTGAGCAAGCCGGGAGATCAAGTCAACATCTGGCGGCTGCCACCTTAGAAGCTTAATCAGTTGGCTCTCCAGTGGAGGCGAGGGTGTGAGGAGCTTGTGCTGGAGGATTTTCTAAGCCTCCCTCCCTCTTGGTCCTGGCCTGGCTTACACCCCTGCTCCTCCTCCTCCTCCTGCTGCTGCTCTTCCTGCTGTTCTGCGTTGGCTTCTATAGTCGTGGCTTCAGCCCTCAAGTGGACAGGAGAGAAGGGCCAAAAGTGGGTCCTTGGTTCCCTGGGCCAACATCCTAAGGCAATAGCGGGCCGACCAGGGGCAGAAGGAGCGGTTGCGGCCCATTGACAGGACCCCGACAGCTTCAGCAGTCCTGGCGGCTCTGGTGGGAGCCACTGACCCAACCCAGCAGGGTGTCCTTGCCCCGTTGGCCCTGAGAATCATCGGGGGAGGAAGAGTAGCGGTCTGCTGACCCAGGGGGATTCAGGAAACTCCAACTCGGCAAGGAGAGGCAGAGAGAGGGGCTGGAGGAGACTCCGAGGGGTGGAGAGCATTGGGCGAGGAGGAAATGACTGGGGGACCAGCAGAGGTGGGGAGAGGAGTCCCCTGGGAGCAGGGGCAGAGGGGCATCACATTGGCTTGATAGTCGCACGGTTCGTCCCCGCTGGGATGTGGCAGGGGAAGGGGGACGCCTGCTTGCGTGTTTCCGGAAAGGTCCGAGTGGAGGTTCCCTCGGCTTCTCTGCAGGACTGCCAGCCACCATGCCGGGATCGTTACTTGGGCAAAACAATAGCTTCTATTAGGCCGGCCGTCCAGAGGGTCCCTCCGCCCCCCCAGAACCGGCCGGCCCAGCGAGATTCCCCCAGGCCCGGGTCTTCTCTAAGCCGGCTGGAGGGCCGGAACCGGAGCCGGGACGTTCGCAGCCCCTCCAGAACGTACTTGAAAGCAAAAGACTCTGGGAGTTTCGTAATAAACCGAGAGGCCCAGAGATCTTTATCTCCGAGCGGAGTTTTGGATCGACAGTCTTCCTTTTTATGGTTCACACTTCAAAGGCAGTGAATCCTTTTAACATTCTACAGTCCTTGCCTCGGCTGTTTGTTTTTTATTATCTTCTTTTTTCCCAAAACCCAACATTAGTTCCTGGCTCGAGCTGTGTGTATTTTCATGTCAACTTTAAACACGGCATTTTCTTTAGATGATAAATTTTATTAATCGGAATAACTGAAGAAATGACAGGGCAGACTTTTTGCCCACTGATGAATTCCGCCCATGTAATGAGCAGAGTCTCCGGGCCCCCTGAGACATTCTCACTTGGATCTGCTTCCTTTTCGCAACCTCAACCCCACAGCACTTATGTCCGCCGCCATCATTTATTTACTTATATTAATGTTTGTCTCCCTCTCTAGATTGTAAGCTCGGTATGGGCGGGGAGTGTGTCTACCAACTCTTTCGTAGTGTACTCTCCCAAATGTTTAGTGCAGGGCTCAGCACACAGCACTCGATAAATACCGTCGATCGATCGACTGAGTGTGGCAGGAAAGTGTGTTTCAGCCTGAAGTGGAATTGCCGTCGTGACCGCAGCAGTGAGCTCGGTCCTACCCGACACGTCCCGACTCGTTCCCACCATCACTTTGGTGGAATGGCGGCCTGGCCGGGCCTCTCCTTTGGCACTGGCCGCCTGGGGCCGTGTCTTGCCTGGCCCCGGCCCCGGCCTGGTTCGGAGACTGACCCCTTTCATGCCTGTTGGAGAGTGACTTTTAATAATAATAATGTTGGTATTTGTTAAGCGCTTACTATGTGCAGAGCACTGTTCTAAGCGCTGGGGGAGACACGGGGGAATCAGGTTGTCCCACATGGGGCTCACAATCTTAATCCCCATTTTACAGATGAGGTCACTGAGGCCCAGAGAAGTTAAGTGACTCGCCCACAGTCACACAGCTGACAAGTGGCAGAGCTGGGATTCGAACTCATGACCTCTGACTCCAAAGCCCATGCTCTTTCCACTGAGCCACACTGCTTCTCCGTGTCTCTTTTAGAGTGACACGATCTGGAGTGATGGAAAGGCATACCCGGAAAGCTTTCTAGAAGAAACGTGACCTAGTGGAGCACAGGCCTGGGAGTTCGAGGATCTGGGTTCTAATCCCACTTGCCTGCTGTAGCACCTTGGGCGAGTCCGTTCACTTGTCTGGACTTCAGTTTCCTCCTCCACAGGGGATTTAATACCTGTTCCCTCTTTGCACGTAGTAAGCGCTCAATAAATACGATCGGATGAATGAATAGGAAAAGCTTTTGAGGTCCTGGAACTTCTGGGCACTTTCGCACCCTCATCAGCCACGGGGCTCTGGGGTTCCGTGGAAGTGTCTGGGCCGGGGCGGCGAGGGCCACCGTGGGCCTGAGCTGTCTGGGCGTGGCCCCGGGCTGGGTGGCTTCTGGCCGATGCAGAGAGAATGCATGCCGCTTTCCACTATTCATTCAATAGTATTTATTGAACGCTTACTATGTGCAGAGCACTGTACTAAGCGCTTGGGATGAACAAGTCGGCAACAGATAGAGACAGTCCCTGCCGTTTGACGGGCTTACAGTCTAATCGGGGGAGACGGACAGACGAGAACAATGGCAATAAATAGAGTCGAGGGGAAGAACATCTCGTAAAAACAATGGCAACTAAATAGAATCAAGGCGATGTACAATTCATTAACAAAATAAATAGGGTAATGAAAATATATACAGTTGAGCGGACGAGTACAGTACTGTGGGGGTGGGAAGGGAGAGGTGGAGGAGCAGAGGGAAAAGGGGAAAAAGAGGGTTTAGCTGCGGAGAGGTAAAAGGGGGGTGGCAGAGGGAGTAGAGGGAGAAGAGGAGCTCAGTCTGGGAAGGCCTCTCGGAGGAGGTGAGTTTTAAGTAGGGTTTTGAAGAGGGGAAGAGAATCAGTTTGGCGGAGGTGAGGAGGGAGGGCGTTCCAGGACCGCGGGAGGACGTGGCCCGGGGGTCGACGGCGGGATAGGCGAGACCGAGGGACGGCGAGGAGGTGGGCGGCGGAGGAGCGGAGCGTGAGGGGTGGGTGGTAGAAAGAGAGAAGGGAGGAGAGGTAGGAAGGGGCAAGGTGACGGAGAGCCTTGAAGCCTAGAGTGAGGAGTTTTTGTTTGGAGCGGAGGTCGATAGGCAACCACTGGAGTTGTTTAAGAAGGGGAGTGACACGCCCAGATCGTTTCTGCAGGAAGATGAGCCGGGCAGCGGAGTGAAGAATAGACCGGAGCGGGGCGAGAGAGGAGGAAGGGAGGTCAGAGAGAAGGCCGACACAGTAGTCTAGCCGGGATATAACGAGAGCCCGTAACGGTAAGGTAGCCGTTTGGGTGGAGAGGAAAGGGCGGATCTTGGCGATATTGTAGAGGTGAAACCGGCAGGTCTCGGTAACGGATAGGATGCGTGGGGCGAACGAGAGAGACGAGTCAAGGATGACACCGAGATCGCGGGCCCGAGAGACGGGAAGGATGATCGTGCCATCGACGGTGATAGAGAAGTCTGGGAGAGGACCGGGTTTGGGAGGGAAGGTGAGGAGCTCAGTCTCGCTCATGTTGAGTTTTAGGTGGCGGGCCGACATCCAGGCGGAGACGTCCCGGAGGCGGGAGGAGATGCGAGCCCGAAGGGAAGGGGAGAGGACGGGGCGGAGATGTAGATCTGCGTGTCATCTGCGTAGAGATGGTAGTCAAAGCCGTGAGAGCGAATGAGTTCACTGAGGGAGTGAGTGCAAATGGAGAACAGACTAGGCATGCCGCTTCTCGTTTGAACGTGTCCCAGCGGTTTGCAGAGTTTGGACTCTCACATTCTAATAATGATAATAATGTTGGTATTCGTTAAGCGCTTACTATCTGCAGAGCACTGTTCTAAGCGCTGGGGTAGATACAGGGGAATCAGGTTGTCCCACGTGAGGCTCACGGTTAATCCCCGTTTTACAGATGAGGCACAGAGAAGTGAAGTGACTTGCCCAGAGTCACCCAGCTGACAAGTAGCAGAGCCGGGATTCTTACCCATGACCTCCAATTCCCAGGCCTGGACTCTTTCCGCTGAGCCACGCTGCTTCTCTACCATTTCTTCGTGCACGCTGCTCGCGCGCCGGCCTTCGCCACTGAGAGCTGGGGTAGACAGAAGCTAATCGGGTCTCAGCCATCCCTCCGCCGACCCTTGGCCCACATTCTCCCTCTGGCCTGGAGCTCCCTCCCCTTCGCCTCCAACGTCTCACCCCTCTTCCCACCCTCCAAACCCTCTTAAAATCACACCTCCCCCAAGAAGACTTTCCAAAGGAAGAAAGTCTCCCAACCCCGCCGGGTCACTGGGGCGCCGGAGCCGGCAGCCTGCCGCTGGTCAGTGGTGGCGCGTTAGCAGCAGAGGGCAGCAGCCGGCCGGGCCGGGCCGGGGACTGAACTGGGGACTCGGTTTTCAGCGAGTCTCTTGATCCTTCTGTCTCCGCAGGGATTTCAGCGGCAGCGTTAATGACATTCAGATTAACCCAGCCCAACCTCTGTGGCACAACTATTTCCTGTGTGGACTGAAAGGAATCCAGGTAAACGGATGCACGAGCTCGCGCACGCGGCACGGGCCTGGAGGTCGGAAGGACGTGGATTCTGATCCTGGCTCTGCCACTTGTCTGCTGTGTGACCCTGGGCTTCTATGTGCCTCAGTTACCTCATCTGTTAAATGGGGGTAAAATCTGTTAAATCTGTTAATCTGTTAAATCTGCTAATCTGTTAAATGTTAAATCCGCTAAATGTTTACACCGTGAGCCCATTATTGGGCAGGGATTGTCTCTATCTGTTGCCAAATTGTACATTCCAAGCGCTTAGTCCGCTGCTCTGCACATAGCGCTCAATAAATAGTATTGAATGAATGGGGGCGTTAAGACTGTGAGCGCCACGTGGGATGTGGACTGTGTCCAACATGATTAACTTGTATCTGTCCAGGTGCTTAGTACAATGCCTGGCACATAGTAAGTGCTCCACAGATGGCATTAAAAAAACCAACAGCAAACGAAAACAGCACGCGCGGACACGCACAAACGCTCACACTCGAAGCTGGCCACATGGCCCTCTTTGTAATTGCCAACGACCAGGGTTAAAATATGTATCCAATGTCCCGTTTTTACCATGAACAGCATTCTCTTAGTTCGTTACACTTTAATTGGTGGTTCTGTCCGAAGTTCTGCAGTGTGCAGACTTTAGGTTATTTTACAAACATTCACTTCTATTGTGTTTTGCAGAGCTATCTGAAGTAGAGTTTTGAAATATCCACTTACTGGATATCACCATTACAGACAATAGGAACGTATAAAAATAATGGGCCTTCAAGCTATCTTTCTGCCGGTTTTTATTTGGCTAATTTTTTCATGAGAAGGACCCCGTCAAATCCTGTAACTTGAACCCCAAATTTAAGGAGGGGTTTAAAAAGCCATTTTTGTTCTCGTTTAAACTGGCTTGCATAAAATTAGGAATAGACACAAGAGAAGTTAATCGTCATCCTTATATTATCTAGAAATTTGGAAATCTAAGTTCCCCCTTCTGATGGAAACTCAACCCGGCCCGGTGGAAAAAGCATGGCCCTGGGAGTCAGGCAACTTGGGTTCTAATACCAGAGCCACCACTTGTCTGCTGCGTGACCTTGGGCAAGTCACTTAAATTCTCTGTGACTCAGTTCTCTCATCTACAAAATGGGGATTCAATACCAGCTTTCCCTCCTGCTTAGACTGTGAACCTCGTGTGGGACCTATCTCTCTTTGTCGTTGAATTGTACTTTCCAAACGCTTAGTACAGTGCTCTGCCCACAGTAAACAATAAATATGATTGAATGAATGATTATCTCATCTGTACCCCAGCGCTTAGTACAGTGCTCGGCACGTAGTAAGTGCTTAATAAATACCGAAATTGTTATTGATGATAATGAGGATGTTCTTGATTAAGCACTCACTCCATGCCAAGAGCTGTGCTTGAGAAGGATACAAGATAACACAGTCCCTATTCCATATGGAGTTCACAGTGGAAGGGGGAGGGAGGACAAGTATTTTATTCCTATTTTACAGAGGAGGAAACTGAGGCTCAGAAAAGTTAAGTGACTTTTCTGAGGTCACACAGCAGGTCAGTGGTAGAACCGAGATCATTAATCAATCGGTGGTATTTATCGAGCGCTTAGTGTGCGCAGAGCGCTGTACTGAGCGCTCGGGCAGTACAGTGCAATAGAGTTGGTAGACCCGATCCCTGCCCACAAGGAGTTTACAGTTTAGAGGGGGAGACGGACATTCAGATGGGTTAGGGAGAAGGGAAATGGTAGAGAGTAGAAATATTTACGTAAGTACTGTGGGACTAGAGGGGAGCTTCAAAGTGCTTAAGGGACAAACAGCCAAGTTCTAATCGATACAGAGGGTAGGGTGGATAGGGGAAATAAGGGACTTAATTTGGAAAGTCTTCATGGAGGAGGCGTGATTTTAAGGGGGTTTTGAAGGTGGGAAGAGTGGGGAGATGGTGGAGGCGAAGGGGAGGGAGCTCCAGGCCAGAGGGAGAATGTGGGCCAAGGGTTGGCGGAGGGATAGTTGAGACCTGATTAGCTTCTATCTACCCCAGCTCCTGGTGGTGAAGGCCAGTGCGTGAGCAGAGTGCACAAAGAAATGGTAGAATTTGAGAGTCCAAACTCTGCAGACCGTTGGGACACATTTAAATGAGAAGCAGCATGCCTAGCGGAAAGACCATGGGCCTGGGAGTCAGGGGACCTGGGTTCTGATTCCGGCTCCACTACTTGCCTGCTGGGTGACCTTGGGCACGTCACTTAACTTCTCTGTGCCTCAGTTTCCTCAACTATAAAGTGGGGATTCAATACCTTCTCGGAGAAGCGGTGTGGCTCAGTGGAAAGAGCACGGGCTTTGGAGTCAGGGCTCATGAGTTCGAATCCCAGCTCTGCCACTTGTCGGCTGTGTGACTGTGGGCGAGTCGCTTAACTTCTCTGTACCTCAGTTCCCTCATCTGTAAAATGGGGATTAAGACTGTGAGCCCCACGTGGGACAACCTGATTCCCCTATGTCTACCCCAGCGCTTAGAACAGTGCTCGGCACATAGTAAGCGCTTAACAAATACCAACATTATTATTATTATTATTACCTGTTCTTCTTCCTACTTAGACTCTGAGCCCCGTGCAGGACGGAGACTATGTCCAACCCAATTAACTTGCACCTCCCCCAGTGCTTAGAACAGCGTTTGACACATGGTGAGCCCTCGACAAATACCATTAAAAAAAAAAAGAAGCTGGGGGTTCAGAGTCAGAGCTGGGTCCAACTGGGGACAGGGCTGTTGCAGAGTTTGGCAAAGCCCACGTCTGTCTCGGAAACCGGAGAGCGGTTTTATCGAAAACATTGCGTGCTAAGTCAGTAGGTCCGATTCCCCTCGGAGACGGCTCCGAGGATCGGTTTTGGGTGAAATGGTTTCCTCGAGGATTTCTGAAATGAGCTCGCCCAAGTTTCCGCATGAGCGCGCCTTGGCTGCAGCTGCGGGGCCCAGCGGTGGTCTGCCCGAGTTTCCGGAAAGGGAGCGTCGGGGGCCCGCGTGCAGGGAGGAGAGCCCCGGCCGGCTCCGTCGGTTTTCCGATTCTCCCCGAGGGCTTGTCGGTCGATGTTCCGGAAGTGTTTTGGGGCCTCTCCCTGGTGGCCGTGGGGCATTTGACTGGCTGAGCGCCTGAGAGGGGAGGGCTCCTCCCCTTGGCAGGTGCTCAGGACGTTCTGGGGGTTGGTTATTGTCACTGAGATGGTTTCCTGAGGCTGACTGACCCACCTCTGGCCGGCTTCATAAACCGCAGCAGTCCCTTTCACGCGAGTCACTCTTGTCTCTGGGGAGTCGAAAGTGTTTCTTGGGTGTGTGAGGCTTCCAGCCTCCTGGGGAAGCAAGAAGTGTGAGGGGCCAGCAAGCGAGGCTGGAGAAAGGGTTTCAGGGCTGCCGCCTGGGTCAGGGCCAAAGGGAGAGCCATTCTGCCAGCTCTGTCCTGACCCACGGTGCTGGCCCAACCCGGCTCTCTACCTGGGAAGCCGAAGGGGAAAGTCTAGGGAGAGGACCGGATTCTCATTAGCCTTCTCCGACTAGGCGGGGGTCCAGGCTGACCGTTCCCTGCTGTAGGGTCTGTCCCGGCTGCGATAGTGCGGGGTCCAGGTTGACCATTCCCCCGGGAGGGTCCAGCCTCCTTTGATGCCATGGACCACATGTCAAGCAATCTCCCGGCATAATTGCAGCTTCAGGATAGCCCCCTCCTATCGTCACTTTCCCGGGAAACTGGCTTGATTTCAGTCCAGTGACCGTGGGCCTAACCCTGCCCCGGGAGCGCTCTTGGCCGGGAAACAGGAAGCCCAGAGGGTGGGCCCGGCTCTGCCACTCCCCGGGAGGGAGTCCTGACCCGGCTCGTCACCCCCCTCGGCCTCGCGGTTCCCGGTGGGGAGACGGGTTCCGGCTCTCGGAGCTGCTTTCCTGGGTGAGTGGGTGTGGGCGTCGGCCGGGTGCTGGACGCCGCTTTCCTCGAAGGGGCGGCAGAGACTTTTACCTTTCCTTTCGAGTCCCTCTTGGGTCCGCCTAGCCACCCCAGAAACCTGCTCAGTGCCTGCTGTCTCTCTCCCTGCCAGGTGAGAGGGTCAGGGGGCCCAGAAGAGCAGAGTCTGGAGACGGTGACCCGCCCGGGCTGGGCTCGCCGTGAGCGGTCGAGAGACTCCCTGCAGGCACCGACCCCTCATCGAGCTGCCTCACCTCAATCTTCCCGCTCCCAACTGTCACTCATGAGCTCCCCGCTACTGTCACCGCCCGCCCTTGCCGAGGGATTTCGGCCCTCTGCCCAGCACCTCTCTCCCCTCCCCGTCTTCGACTCTCACCTTGTGGCCGTCGGTCTTTCTATCTCCTAGGAACACTTCAGCCTCCGGAACCCGACGGGGATGAACTGCCTGGTGGACGGGAACATCCCTGCCAGCTCCGGGCTCTCCAGCTCCAGTGCCTTAGTCTGCTGTGCCGGGCTCGTGGCCGTCACCGCTCAGGGATTGACCCTCTCCAAGGTAACTCGGGGTAGCGGCCCCCTCTCCCCTACCCGGGACTCGCGCCCCAAGCCGTCCGCGCCCGGCCCCTGAGGGGAAGGCGCCTGCCCCTCCTGAAGCTGGTGGCGCCCGCCACCCACCACCCGGCTTCCTGGGACCGACGTTTCAAGTGAACAAATACCGTCTCTCTTAAATCAACCCCAAGGCAGCCCTGGCTGCCTCCAGGCCCCGAGGCTGAACCGACTGTGGCTCTGGGCATTGAGAGGTTCAGTGGATTAGCTGGAGGGTTTGGCTGCGTGGGGCTCTTTTCTCGTCACCTCATTATCAGGTTCAGTTTGGAGTGAGAAATTTCAGGCCTTGTGGCCGCGTCTGCTTCACTTCACCCCAAACCTTAAATATTAAACCTTGACAGGCTGTGGGCAGGGTGGGGACAGGCCAGGCGAGAAAGAGGCTGAACAGAGTATCGGTTTCTGCCAGCGGTTTGGCCTCTGAAATCAACTTGGTTCAGGTTGCGTTATGGAGACGAGGTCCTTCGGGACGGGACGCGTAAAACCGAGGCCAGGTCAGGAAGCTTGAATTTGACTATTGAGCATACGTGTATCTCCACCCCCACCCCAGCTCAGATAAGGTGAGCCAGCTTGGACTCGGAGCCGCTGGGCTCGGGCCTGTGGCGAAGGCTCTTGCCGAGGCCAGGCCCCTCCCAGGGTCCGGGAGGTCCGAAGGCGAAGCCAGAAGCAGCCCGGACCTGGCACCGGAGGGCCGACCCGAGCCCGGCTCCCTTCTGGAGCATATTAAATCCCAGGTCTCCCTCAGAACTCCCTCTGGGAGTCTTCCGGCAACAGGAAGACTGCTCTGCTCACCACCCACCGCTCCCCTCCCACCTTTCTGGCCTACCACCCCTTCAGCCCCATGTGGAGGTTTGTTTTATTTAGCTGTTAATTGGGCGGCCCCTCCTGGTGCTTCTAGTCTTCCTGGTGCCTTGGGGTCGCCAGCCAATTGCACGTGCTCGCCAGTCGGTGTGGGGTAGAGCCGTTGTCTTTCTGTTTGAACCCTAACACCTCTCATGTCACCGGGGGCCCCCACATGCCACAGTAGGCACATTTGGCGAAAGGTCTCCTTGTGCCCCTTCAGGCTTGCCTTTACCGGCGACTTCTCCAGCTCCGTTCTGTCCTTCCACGTCGCGAGGACTGGAGCGGCCAGCTGCGGTCCCGCTCTGGACAGAGCGTGGTTCGGTCTTGGGGCAGATTCGGTCTTCCCCACTGCACCCTAGAGAGGAGCGCTGCCCTTTGGCCAAGTTGCCGTAGCACGCGCAGGGGACAGAGCCCGTGAGATGCCGCGGATTAGGAGAGCTGGGCTCTGACCCTTTGTCTCCTGGGAGACCTGGGGCTAATATCATCTCTCTGGGCTTCGGTCTGCTCCTCTGACAAACGAGGATGCCAAGACCTTCCCCTTCTAGGCCCACAAGCGATTGGTGCCCCCTTCAACTCTTTGGAGATTGGCCCAAAGCTGGGGAGAAGAGGCGGGCTGGGAGGAAGACGTGAGGACGTCAATCCGTTAATAAATCTGATTTATCGAGCACTTACTATATGCAGAGCGCGGTGCTAAACACTTGGGCGAGTACAGTACACTGGAGTTGGTTGACATGATCCCTGCCCACAAGGAGCTTCCAGTCTATGAGGAAAGGAAGAGAAGCCAGCAGATGAGTGAGAAGAGATTTCCCCGAGGGCAGGATTCCGAGGTGGTGGGAATGGAAGTTGGGGTAGACCCGGCAGTTGAGACGGAAAGATGAGAAGGCAGGGTGGGTGGACCGCTGGATGCTCGGGTGCCAACTGGGGACCCTCGGGAAGCTGCTGTTGAAAGTTTGGCTCCAGGTGACCGGACTGGGTGAGCATGAGGTCAGGACTCCTCACAACTGGAACGCAGTCCAGTGGCAGGAAGGGAAGATGGAAATGAGCAGTAATTTTCCGAGGCCAAACCCGGGCTTGTGGAATGAGTGGCTTCCTGTGGGCTGACGGGCTGGCCCGCTACGGATGCCAATGCAGCCTCTCGGGGGTCCGGTGATTTAGTGCCGCGTGCCCTGGCTCCGAGCAACTGCCGTTGAAGGCTGCTCCGTGCTCGGGGCAGCGGGTCGGCCGGAGGGGTCTGCATTCCGCCTGGAAATAGGGCGGAGGATTGTGTGAACGCACAGTGCTACCCGAAGAGCTTCCGGTGGTTGCCCAGCCACCTCCGCATCACACAGAAACTCTCTTTACTGTCGGCTTTAAAGAACTCAGTCACCTTGTCCCCTCCCGTCTTACCTTGCTGATTTCCTACTACAACCCGACGTAGTCACTTCTCTCCTCTAACGCCAATCTGCTCGCTGTACCTCGATCGGCATCCTGGTCGATGGTATTTTTTGAGCACTTACTATGTGCAGGAAAACTGTACTAAGGGCTAGGGCGCTTACAGTACAGCAGAGTTGACAGATACATTCCCTGCCCGCAGTGAGTTTACAGTGTAGAGGGAGAGACAGACAGATACGAATATAAATAATTTATAATATATAAATTAAAGATATGTACAAAAGTGCTTTGGGGGGGTCTCGTCTTCCTCGCCGCCAACCCCTTCCCCACATCCTGTCTCTGGCCTGCAAATCCCTCCCCCCATTTGGTATCTGTTCACTCTCCCCAACCTTCAAAACTTCAAAAATCAAGTCTCCTCCAGAGGCCTTCCTGACTTAACCCCTCTCTTCCCCATCCCGTTCACCCTCCGCCACCGTATCGCCGACACACTTAGGTCTGTAGTCCTTACGCCCTTTGATTCCCCAGCCCCGCGACCTTTGCGTGCACAGGTTTGACATCTGCCATTTCCCCCATCTGTAATTGATTTCAATGCGCGTCTCCCCATCTAGATTGTAAACCCGGGGAGCAGCGGGAGTCGTGTCGGAAGTGGAGAGGTGGCAGAGAGCCTTGAAGGAAACCAGGGGTCGGGGTTTGGGGGAGTGGAGGTGGGAGGGATGCCCAGCCTGCCCCACCCTGGAGGCCCCGCAGGCTGAGAAGGCCGGACGTTCACCTGCAGTTTGACAGGTAATAATAATTATGGTATTTGTTAAGCACTTACGATGTGCAGAGCACTGTTCTAAGCGCTGGGGTAGATACAGGGTGAGCCCGCGTGGGGCTCACATTTTTTAATCCCCATTTTTCCAGATGAGGTAACTGAGGCACAGAGAAGTTAAGTGACTTGCCCAAGGTCACACAGCAGACAAGTGGCGGAGCCGGGATTAGAACCCCGACCTCTGACTCCCAAGCCCGGGCTCTTTCCACTAAGCCACGCTGCGACAGGTAGAGGCGGTGACCACTTCTGGGCCATCTACGTTTGACTGAGCTTCTGCCTGCAGTCGCCAGAGTGCGTGTGAGGTCGTGGGTTCTAGTCCCGGCTCAGCCGCTTGCCAGCTGGGTGACGCTGAGCAAGTCACTTCACTTCTCTGTGCCTCAGTGACCTCATCTGTAAAATGGGGATCAAGTGTGAGCCTCATGTGGGACAACCTGATGACCCTGTATCTACCCCAGCGCTTAGAACAGTGCTCTGCACATAGTGAGCGCTTAACAAATACCAACATCATTATTATCATTATTAAATCCCGGCTCAGCCGCTTTCCAGCTGTGTGACTTTGGGCAAGTCATTTCACTTCTCTCTGCCTCAGTGACCTCATCTGTAAAATGGGGATGAAGACTGTGAGCCCCACGTGGGACCACCTGATCACCTTGGAGAAGCAGCGTGGCTCAGTGGAAAGAGCATGGGCTTTGGAGTCAGGGCTCATGAGTTCGAATCCCAGCTCTGCCACTTGTCGGCTGTGTGACTGTGGGCAAGTCACTTAACTTCTCTGTGCCTCAGTTCCCTCATCTGTAAAATGGGGATTAAGACTGTGAGCCCCACGTGGGACAACCTGATTCCCCTATGTCTACCCCAGCGCTTAGAACAGTGCTCGGCACATAGTAAGCGCTTAACAAATACCAACATTATTATTATTACCTTGTATCCCCCAGCGCTTAGAACGGTGCTTGGCACATAGTAAGCGCTTAACAAATACCGCATGAGGTCAGGCCTGTTTTCTGAAAAGGAGCGCGCTGGCGGCCGGAGTGCAGGTAATCCCCATGTCCGCCAGGTGGCGCTCTTCGCGGCGGGGTGTCGGCGCACGCGCGGTGGGAGCGGCTTTCTGGGGCAGAGCCCGCCTCAGGCCGAACTGCAAGGCATAACGGTGTCCGCCAGGTGGCGCCTCCCCGCCCAGCGGCCTCCCGAGAGCGGCCAAGTGCGCAGCTTGGCTCAGTGGAAAGAGCCCGGGCTTGGGAGTCGCAGGTCGTGGGTTCGAATCCCGCCTCCGCCACTTGTCAGCTGGGTGACTTGGGGCAAGTCACTTCACTTCTCTGGGCCTCAGTTCCCTCATCTGTTAAATGGGGACGATGACTGTGCGCCCCACGGGGGACCACCTGATCCCCTTGCATCCCCCCAGCGCTTAGAACAGTGCTCGGCACTGGCACTGTGAGCGCTGAACGAATACCATCATCATTATTATTATCTTCCGCGGCTGCATGAACGACCCAGCGGGAGTGAGAATGACACCTGCTTCAACCACCCTACCTGCCTCACCAACGTGGCTCAGTGGAAAGAGCCCGGGCTTGGGAGTCAGAGGTCATGGGTTTGAATCCTGGATACGCCGGTTGCCAGCTGTGTGACTTTGGGCAAGTCACTTCACTTCTCTGTGCCTCAGTTCCCTCATCTGTAAAATGGGGATTAAAACTGAGCCTCATGAGGGACAACCTGATCACCTTGTATCCCCCCAGTGCATAGAACAGTGCTTTGCCCATAGTAAGTGCTTAACAACTGCCATTATTATTATTATTATTACTTACCCATCCTACCTGCCCCATCCACCCTACCTGCCCTTTCCTGGTGGGAGAAGCCATTTAGATGGGAGGAAAAATGAGAGAATATGGTTCTCGGCCGCCCCTGCCCTGAGGCAGAGTGAGCTTGGCCCCTAAAATAGCCCTGACCCACTGTTTCCCACCTGGGGGGTCTGTGGGTTCACAGCACACTTCAGCAGCTCCCAACCACAGCCCGCACCCACTGGAGTAGCACCCGCAGTGAATCCAGATGGGCCTAGACACAAGACACAAACACACACACACTGGATTCTAGGGTCCAGAATCTTTCATTTCTTCTTGAGAAGTGCTAAGCTACTTTTATGTGGTTTATCTCTCGAAAGCCGTATGAAATTGGTTCTTTAGCTGAGTCCCAAGTAAGTTTCCTGAGCCAGCCGGATGCGTGCCTAGTCACCCCGAGTGCGGGGCAGCACTGGTTCAGGGTTGGGAGGACCGGGGCAGGGTGCGGGGACTGGTGGGGGTGACGGAGGGAGCCTTGGGGCGGGTGGGACATGGTTTGATTTCCTGTTGGCACAGTCATTGTGTAAACTGGCTGACTGTGCCTGAGCGATGAACACAAACTGTGTCACGGGTCTGCCTCACCCTAGGAAATGCTTTTCAGGGACTCAGGGGAACACTTGGGCAGACCAGCTGTGGTCAGTCCTCCTTTTCCCAGCCCTGCCTTCCCATCAGCCACCGTCCCCCCCTCCATCCCTGCTGCTTGGGGAGATCTGCCTCCCCCACCTCGTCGGTCCTCTGTTCCCCCTCATCCCTCACTCCTCGTGCTTCCCACTTGCCTTCATCCCTGCCTTTTCTGCAATGACCCATCCTCACACCGGCCCCATCCCCCCTGTTCCGTTCCCCCTGCCTTCCCGGGGAACGGTCCACGACCGACGCTGGTGGAACTGTGCCAGCAACTGGACGTGGCATCCGAGTGGGGTCCAGGTCTCACGGCCATAGTGAAGACTGGACACCACGACTACAGCTCTGTAGACCTTCACTTAGGGTCTGTTTGGCAACGTCCCCAAAATTACGCTGGATTTTCTCTTTCCCCGTGGCTTTGCCGTTCAGCGTGTGGTCTCGGCGTCGGCTTTGGGTCGGTCGTGCGTATGGCTCTCCCGGTGCCGGCTGACGCGTCACCTCCCTTTTCTTTAGAATGATGATCAATCCGCAATGCCTGACCGATTGAGAAAAGTGGTTTACAATCAGTTTTTTTTTTTAAATGATATTTGTTAAGTGCTTACTACGTGTCAGTCACTGTGGGATAGTTATAAGCTAATCAGATTGGAGGCGGTCCACATCCCACATGGGACTCGTGGTCTTAATCCCCATTTTACAGATGAGGCAATTGAGACACAGAGAAGTTGAATGACTTGCCTCAGGTCACATAGCAGACAAGTGGTAGAGCTGGGATTAGAACCCAGGTCCCCTGACTCCCAGGCCCGTGCTCTATCCCCGTGTCGGACCCCCTCCCAACTGGTCTCGGAATCTTAATGGACTTTTTAGGGGGGGCCAAATGACTGACCGTTGTCCGGAGTCCAGACCTGCAGGTGGTTGCAACTGCTTCAAGAGGCTGTTGCCGCCTGAAGTGAGGGCTTGGCTCAGGGTCCCGCACCTCCCCGTCACCGGGTCCCTCTGGGGTCTGAGGCCGCTTTGCGATTCTGGGAGCGATCGGTAGACGATACCATTCGGGAGTCAGTCTCGGGGGGTGTCTGGCGGGGATCCTGTTGGACGCGTAGAGCCAGAGAGAGGAAGAGATCCTCACTCATCCCGCGGAGGTCAGGGAGGAAGCGGAGGCCAGGTCTAGTCAGAGCCAGACCCTGTGACACCGTCGGCTGCCGGGTTCAGGAGGGCACGGGTGTTGGGGAATATCTTCGGCCGGCCGTGCGCGCTCTGACCCGAGGGACCTACGGGCAACATTCTGGAGGCTTCAAGTCACTTAACTTCTCTGTCCCTCAGTTACCTCATCTGTAAAATGGGGATTAACCGTGAGCCTCACGTAGGACAACCTGATTACCCTGTATCTACCCCAGTGCTTAGAATAGTGCTCTGCAAGTAGTAAGTGCTTAACAAATACCAACATTATTATTATTATTATTATTATTTATGTCCCCCAGGCCCTTGAGCGGGCACTTGACCCATCTGCAGACTTTGCCTGCCTACTCCTGAGTCCTTAAATCTAGCCATCTGTATCGAGGATTTAGACACAGAAAAGTAATTCTTGGAAGAATTGTAGATTAGATTCACAAAGTGTATTAGGGTTAGCTCCTTGCCCCCATCCCCCTGTCCTCACCTCCAGCTGCCAGTTCCTCTAGCCTTGGGGCCCTTGGATCCCGGGCCCCCTCGATTTCGGAGCCCCATGGCTCCCAGTCCCAGGCCAGCTGGACGCTCCAGTCCCAGTTGGAGCGTCGGCCATAGGTCCCCCCAATCCTGAGCAAATGGCTTGTTGCTCTGGGGCTTTGCCGTCAGAGGCTGGGACCCCAGAACTTGGGCCAGGGTCCTCGCTGCCCTGCCTGGGTAGGATGTGGCCATCCAGGAAGGTCCGTGCTAGTCAGTGCTGGTCAGCCCCAGGCCCGGCTCCATCTGTGGCCCGTCGGGGAGGCAGGCTCGCCACTGACTGCGGGAAACCGCGTCTTCACTAACGATTTCCAGATTGGCCACGTATGGGCGGAGGGAGAGGCCCTGGGCTCCAGCTCCAGTCAGTCTGTGCTGCCCATTCGGCTGTTGGGGGCTCGGCTGGGGCCCGGGGGCGGCACGGGATGGACGCGGATGGACACGGGACAGCTCCCCCATCTCTAGTGGTTGGACCAGGGCAGAAGGTGGGGTGATGCCTCTCCAGTCCCTCGGGTTTTCCCCCCAGAGACAGACCTGGCCTGGGTGGTCTTGGAGCGGCGGGATGAAGGCAGTGATTGGCTGGGCTGTCCCAGGCCTGCTGGCCTCCGGCCACATCTCCGAGCATGGTGAAAGGAGGTTTTGTACTTGCCCTTTGCTGAGCTGTCCAGGTGGTGCAGCTTGTTGCTGAGAAGCTTGAGCTTCTTCCATCACTGCCGTCACCTGGGGCTACCTTTGCGGGTCCTCGGGCCCGGTCCGGCCACGCCGGGGTGCGGGCCGACATTCCTCTTCTTTCCTCTCCTCCCTCACTTCTTTCCTCCCTCCTTTCAGGCACCTGATTTATGGACTTTATCTGCTCCCCCTTACTCCCCTGCTGCCGCCCCCACCCCCAGCTGGGTGGGCTGTTTTATGTCACTCCTCCGGTGGTTATTTTATTTGAGTCACATGACCGGCAGCCCGGGCTCTGGGTCCAGCTCTGACTTTGCTCGTGGCCAGAATCCCATGGACTGTCCTGAAGAGATTGGACTCCGCTTTTCTGTCCGCCCTCCCACCCGGATGACCCCCCAGGCCTTGGCCCGGGGTGTTGGAGGAGGGGGGAGGGGGGAAGAATGGGACAGCCCTGACCAGGGCCGGGTCAGTCTCGCCTTTCCTGGGGGAGCGGCCCCCAGGCTCCCCAACCGCCACCTCTGTGGCTGCTTCCGGAGCAGAGGGCGGTGGCGGCTTTTGTGGGATTCCCACACGTGTGAGCCCCCAGGCTGACCGGAGGTGTGGGGGCTGGGGAACACGGGCTGCCAGCGCCTGCCACTGTGTGATTTCTGGGGTCCAGGAGAAATTCCTATGGGTTTGTTCCCTCTCCTCCTCCTCCTCCTCTCTCTCACCCCCATCCCGCACTTCCTCCATTCTCCTCTACTGTCATCCCTGAGCTCCCCGTAGCCGCGTTTGGGTCTCTGGGCCAAGGCCTTGGCCCAGCCCTGCCTGCCACAGTTACGGGGTGGGGGCGGAAGGGGGGTGCCGTTCACCCAGGATTTTTTGGATGAGATCTTATGGAGGCTGCCAGCTATAGCCCTCATTCCGTGAGACTGTCAGGCGGGTGCTAGGGTGGAAAACGGGGCCCTAACTTGATCCACAAGTCCCCTTTCATCTCTCAGCATTTACTGGATGCCTTCTGTGGGCAGAATGCATACTGGCTGCCTACTGAGTGCAGAACATTGTATTGGGCAGTCCTGGGGAGTGGCCGGGCGGCCTTGGGGAGCGTTGTCGGGGGGCCCCAGGAATATAGCGGCTGGGGGGAGGCTCTAGGGAGCAGGAGAGGACCCCTGGAGAGCAGAGGGGAGCCCCAGGAAGAGTTCAGCGGGCGGGGAAGGTATCCTTGTGCAGAGCGCGGGTGGAGGAGGGGGATGGCCGCAGCAGGGAGTTCTCATCGGTGCACAAACCCGATCTCCAGGTGGAGCTGGCAGAAATCTGCACGAAGAGCGAGCGCTACATCGGCACCGAGGGAGGAGGCATGGACCAATCCATCTCATTCCTTGCAGAGGATGGAACAGTATGTGGACAGGGTCCGGCGCTTGATTGCGGGGGAGATCGCCAACTCCAGAGCCGGACCCGGGACCCCGAGAGGTTTCGGGGCCGAGGGGTGGCCCTCGACCCAGCCTAGCAGGGGGATCGTTCCAGGCGCCCTTGCTGCCAGCTTCTCCCGGGCGCCAGAGGTTGCCCCAGAGGGCTTGGGGTGGAGGTGGCGGGATAAAACCAGCCTTCACTGTGCCAACTCTCAGTGAGTGGCAGCCTCGTGTGCCCCCGCCTGATCTCCTCCCTCCCCACCCCCGCAGGCCAAGCTGATCGAGTTCAGCCCGCTGCGGGCCACGGATGTGCGGCTTCCAGCCGGCGTCGTGTTCGTGGTCGCTCACAGCTGTGTGGAGATGAACAAAGCCGCAACCTCGCATTTCAACATTCGCGTGATGGAGTGTCGACTCGCAGCCAAGGTGTGTCTCCGGCGGGTCCCGGGAAACCTTCCTCATCTCCCCCTCTCCCCCAGGTGCCTCGCATCCTCCACCCGAGGGTGCCTCTGGGTCCAGGGTCTCTGGGGACGGGGGGTGAGGTGCCCCAGCCCTGTCTTGAGCTGCGCTGCCCCACCCCATCCTGTCCTACCCTGCCCCACTTCACCCTACCCCATCCGGCCTTGCATTGTCCTGCTCTGCCACACCCTGCCCCACGCCTTCAGAGAAGAAATGAAAATTCCTGAGCTTCTCCCACTCCTGGGGATTCTCGGAAACGTCACATCGGAGAGCTGCCCGCTTGGACCCTGTCCGGTCCAGCCCAGTCCGCCTCTAGCCCAGTGTACTCGGGACCTTGGGCTCAGGACTCTGGGCAGGCCCGTGGTAATAATGATCACTGTGGTATTTGTTAAGCACTTACTATCTGTTGTATTGTACTCTCCCAAGCACTTAGTACAGTGCTCTGCCCATAGTAAGCACTCAATTTTTTTTATGGTATTTGTTAAGCACTCTCTGTGTGTGCCAGGCCCTGTACTAAGGATTGGGGTAGGTACAAGATAATCAGGTTGGACGCAGTCCCCGTTCCCCATGGGGCTCACAGTCTCAATCCCCAGTTTACAGATGTGGTAACAGAGGCACAGAGAAGTTAAGTGATTTGCCCAAGGTCATACAGCAGACAAGTGGGGAAGCTGAGACTAGAACCCAGGACCTTCTGACTCCCAGGCCTGTGCTCCATCCATTAGGCAATACTGCTCCAATTAAATAGCCATTGATTGATTGATCGATTGATTAGTACGTGCCAAGCACTGTACTCTGAGGGAGATACAAGATAATCAGGTTCCACATGGAGGTCACAGTCTAAGAGAAGGAAGGAGAGGTATTTAGCGTGGCTTAGCGGAAAGACCCTGGGCTTGAGAGTCAGAGGTCATGGGTTCAAATCCCCGCTCAGCCACTTGTCAGCTGTGCGACTTTGGGCAAGTCACTTAACTTCTCCGGGCCTCAGTTACCTCATCTGTAAAATGGGGATGAAGACTGTGAGCCCCACAGGGGACAACCTGATCGCCTTGTATCCTCTCCAGTGCTTCGAATAGGCTTTGCACGTAGTAAGCGCTTAACAAATATCATTATTATCTAAGCCCCATTTTACAGATGAGGGAAACCTCGACACGGAGAAGTGAAACGTCTTGCCTGAGCTTGCAAAGCAGGCTAGCGATAGAGCTGGGCCTCAGGTCTTCGGCCTCCCAGGCCTGTGCTCTTTTCACTGGGAAACCCCGCTTCTGGTGGCTGTCGAAGGAGTAGAAATATTAGTAGAGGCGGTGATGGTGGTGATGCTGGATGTAATAGAAGTAGTCATCATCGTCACCGCCATTGTCATTGTACTCAGGGTATTTATTGAGTGCCCACAATAAGTACTTGGAGCAGGAGCGACATCAGCAGAGTGAGAAACCACCCCTGCCCACAAAGAGCCCCCAGTCTACTTCAGGAGACACACAAAAATATTTACAACTACAGAAGTCGAGAATAAATAAAGCAGACAGATGGAGGGCATAAATAAGTTCCTGGCTGCTAGAGTTGGCTGGGGGATTGACTCAGCCCGGGGGCCGGAGATGAATCAGGGAAGGTTTGTGAAGGAGGCGGGATTTAAGACGGCCTTGGAATGTGGGGACCCCTGGGGTCTGTCAGATCTGGGGAGGGAGGGAGGGAATTCCAAGCCAGGGGAGCAGCGGGAGCGTGGGGACGGAAGAGGGACCGCGGAGAGCAAGGGACAGCTAGAAGCTTGGCTGGGGAGGGATGAAGGGAGAGGACTGGGTTGTAGCAGGAGAAGAGAAGCAGTCAACCAGCAAATGGTATTTATTGAGCACCCTCTCTGTGCAGAGCCCAGTACCAAGCACTTGGAAGAATAATAATGATGGTATTTGTTAAGCGCTTACTATGTGCCCAATACAATATGAAGGTTTGATAGACACGCTCCAGGACAGATAGGTAAGGTAGGGGCAGCTGGCGGAGAGCTCCGAAGCTGTGTGTGTGGCATCCGTGTGAGGCGGAGGGAGCTGGGGAGCCAGCAGAGGGTTCAGAGGAAGAGGAGAGATGGGGGCCTAGGGAGGCTTTGGGAAAGTGATCTTCGTGGCAGCACCCGGGCTAAAGGCTGTGCAAGGTTGGAGGCTGGGAGGCTAAAAATAAAAGAAATTTAAAAGAGCTAAGACTAGCCATCCCAGTTTAATCTTCCCTCGAAAGTGCTAGATGAGTTACCCAACCAGCTATCTGTATACAAGTCCACATCCGAAACGTATTTACAACCGAAACCCTGGATTTTAAGACCGTTAAATAATACGTAGTGTTGAATTCCGTCGGCTAGATTAGTTTAAATGGACGCAGCTTACCTCCGCCGCCGACTTCCCCCGTTACCCTTGGGGCCGCTTAGCTGAAGGTTTTTTTAAAACGCCACTCCTGGAAGGAAAAAGAACATTCAAAAGCCCAAAACACAATCCCCCAACAAACCGGAGCATCGACGCCATAAACCTCCTTGGAGAAACTTCTAGCCCCGGTGAGACTGGAGTTAGTGTGGGGCTACGGGTCATGATCCTCACCTTCCCTGCCCGGGTATTCCCAAAGCAGTGGTGTAGCTCAGGCCCGGTTTACCTAGGTCTGGGGAACCTTGGTGTGGCTGGTTCCTGAGCCTCTGTCTCTGGGGAGACGGCGGGGGGGTGTCTGTCTCCAGCGGGCGTCTGCCTCCGGGGTCGACTGTCTCTGGGGTCGACTGTCTCTGGGGGGTGGTTGTCTCGGGGTGCAGTGGCTGTCTCTGAGCAGTTGCTTTGAGCAGAACAGAGCCCTGGGTAGGCATCAACTTCCCCTTGGCACAAGTCCTGCTCTCTCGCTGCATCCTGGGGACAGATTTCAGAGAGCGACCGACAGATGCCCTCGTCCCATCCCCTCTCGGACGGGTGGCCCTGCAGCCCCGCGGAGGGGTCTGTGGCCGGCGGCTCCGGCCGTCGCCTAGCGTGGAGTAGATCTCACGGGTGATTGAGTGTCCCGGGCCCCGCGGAGGGAGGCCGGGTGGACACAAGTGGTCTCACCGTTAGCCAACCGCAGATGCTGCCGCCTTGGCTGTGGAATGGGCACATCAGGGCTGGCCAGGGGCCAGTCAGGCTGCTTCGTAAACAGATTTGCCGGGTCTTTGCTCTCCTGTGGTCTGAGCTACTCTGGGCCCAGAGGTGGCGGCGGGTGGGATGGGGATCAGATCAGCAGCCACTCCCTGCAGAGACCAGGTCCCCTCCACCATGCCTTGCAGGCTGCTCCCCGCACCACTGTTTACTAGTTTTGACCCCTGCCCCCTGGCTTGGTGCCTGTAACCGGCCCCAACTCCACACGGCCACTGGTCCACCTAGTCAGTCAATTGTATTTATTGAGTACTTACTGCATGCAGAGCACTGTACTAAGCACTGTATTTATTGAGCACTTACTGTGTGCAGAGCACTGTACTAAGCACTTGGAAGAGTACAGTATAACAATAAAAAGACACAGTCCGTGCCCACAACAAGCTTAGAGTTTAGAGGATGAGCTTCAGTCAAGCCTTGGCCCTAGCCTCTGCCCCTACTCCTACCCCGGCCCTAACCCTGGCTCCTGTCAATCAGTGGTATTGATTGAGTGCTTACTGTATGCAGAGCACTGTCCTATCCCCTACTCCTGCTCCTGAGCCCCTATCCTAGCGCCCACCCTGGCTCAGCCCATGCGTTGGCCCCCGCTCTTGTCTCGGGCCTGGGTCCTAGCCCCTGTCTTGCCTTGGGTTGGCCCTGTCCAGATCGAGTGCAAGGTCTCTATTGCTCTGTTCTGGCTCGAGCTGCCCGTGCCGTGAGTGCTGTCTGCTGTGCCCAGGATGGTGCCCCTCTCAGCTCCCTGGGCTCCCCTATTCCTGCTACATTTGGGACCCGGAAGCCCCGGAGTCGGAGCCGGAGCTATAGCGCTTCACAGTACCAGTCGGGGACCCGCTTGGGACCTTGTAGTGCCAATGAAAATATCTTTGCCAGGCTTTGTGGGAGCTGGTGGGGCAAGTGTCTGGAGGGGGTGACCCGGCTGGGCTGGAGGGGATGCTGCGTGGCCATTGATGATTAGTTCGTATCTTGGGGAGGACCTGCCTTTGTCTTCCTGGCCTGAGGTAGCCGAACTCTTCCTGGCCCCTGCGTTCCCACTGATCCCCGGACCCCCAAGCCCCCGGCGTTCCCGGGAAAGGCGGCGGCTCGGCCCCGTGGAGGGGAAGCGACCCGCACCCGGGCGACAAGGGTCACGAGATGGGAAGTGATCCCCCATCCCCAGGTCGGAGAGGCACCGATCTTTGCTTTGGGCCCCGCAGCTGCTGGCCAAGTCCCGGGGGCTCGACTGGGTTGACGTGTGGAGGCTGGCGGAGGTGCAGACCAAGCTGGGTCTATCGCTGGAGGAGATGCAGACTGTGCTGGACGGCGCCTTGCACCCCGAGCCCTACAGCCCTGACGAGATCTGCCGACAGCTGGGAATCAGCCTACACGACCTGCGCTCCCAAATCCTTAGCCCCAACACCCGAGATGGTGAGTCCTGGGCTAGGAGGGGGCCTGGAGTGAAAGGAGGGAGATGGGAGCATCATCATAATTAGAATAAGAATTATGGTACTTTTTAAGCATTTACTAGGTACCAAGCACTCTTCTAAGCCCTGGGGTGGCTGCAAGATGATCAGACTGGACACTGTCCCTGTCCCACATGGGGCTCATAGTCTAAGTAGGAGAGAGTAGGATTTAATCCCCATTTTACAGGTGAGGAAACTGAGGCACAGGGAAGTTAAGTGACTCACCCAAGGTCACCCAGCAGAATAGTGGCAGAGCCTCCCCAGGCCAGTCCCAGTGGGTCAGCTGTGCCCAGGACCCCAAGTACTGGGTCCAGCCCCCAAGATCCTGAGAGCAGGCCCCGGCTCCCAGGACCCCGCGAGCAGGACGAATCCAGCCGATGTTGGCCCGGGGGCAGGCAGAGCCCCAAGGGAAATGTTTTGCTGCCAGATACTTGGGGTGGCAATAAGAATAACGGTATCTATTGAGCACCTATTGGCTACGGTGTACTGTACTGAGCCCTTGGGAAAGTACAGCCAACAGAACTTCTATTTCTCAAGTGCTTACTTGGTGCCAAGCGCTGTACTAAGTGCTGGGGTGGATGCAAAATAAGCAGGTTGGACACAGTTCCTGTCTCACACAGGTCTCTCAGTGTACTAAAGTGGAAGAAATCTAGAATCCCCCTTTTGATGAGGTAACTGAGTCACAGAGAAGTGAAGGGATTTGCTCGGTGTCCCACAGCAGGCCAGGGGTGGGGTCGGGATGGAGCCTGGGTCTCCTGACTCTTTCCACTAACCAACATTCATTCAATAGTATTTATTGAGCGCTTACTATGTGCAGAGCACTGTACTAAGCGCTTGGAATGTACAAATCGGTAACAGATAAGAGACAGTCCCTGCCCTTTGACGGGCTTACAGTCAAATCGGGGAGGCGGACAGACAAGAACAATAGCAATAAATAGAATCAAGGGGATGAACATCTCATTAAAACAATAGCAAATAAATAGAATCAAAGCGATGTACATTTCATTAACAAAATAAATAGGGTAATGAAAATATATACAGTTGAGCAGATGAGTACAGTGCTGAGGGGATGGGAAGGGAGAGGGGGAGGAGCAGAGGGAAATGGGGGGAAAAGAGGGCTACATGACTTTACGGGGACCCATTCCCTACCCACAGATAACTCACTTGCCAAAGGGACGATGGGCAGAAATATTTACACAGAGAGCAATTGGAATCAATCAGAGAATGTTGAATCAACCCATGTGCCCAGAGCTGAGAATGGGTGTGTGTGATTCCGTGAGCGTGAGAGACAGCCGGTGGTTGACGACTTGGGTTGGTGGGAGTCCTCCGGGGAAGGCTGGTTGGAGGAGATGGCTTTGAATATAAAGAGAGATGTGTCCCTTCCAGTTTGGGAGGGAGGGGAGTCCTGGGTCAGGGGACTGGGAGTGGAGTTGGGAGTGAGGTCAGGCCAGGGCGAGGTTTGGTTAGCTGAGTTTGAGAAGTGTGAGTAGGCTGAGCTGAAGAGTAGTGAGAGAAGGACACCAAGAGAATAAGATGAGGACAGCAGGCAGAGAGCCTTGAAGCCAACTATGGGGTGTCTGTGTGACCCAGAGAGCGTGCGGAGGAGTCGGAGGAGAGGAGAGATGGGGGATGGGGCCACGCGACGCTTTGGGAAGATGGTCCATGCGGCAGCAGCGGGGAATAGAGGCTGAAGGCCGGGAGACCAGCCAGGGCCGTTGCGGCGTGCGGAGCTCGGGCCGGGGCCCGGGGGTAGAGGTTGCGGAGGAAGAGCCGGAGGGTTAGGTAGGAGACCTCTTGGTAGCGAACAGCCGAGGCTGGCAGCATGGTTCTGGGTCTCTGGGCCAGGGAGAATGAAGGTGCCGTTGACTGCTCGGCACCCCCTCCTCCGGCCACCCGCCCGCCACCACCCTTCCACGGGGGCACCTGGGGTCTGCCGCCCGGGCCCTGGAGCCTCGGGAGATGAGATGAGAACGGCAAGGAGTGCCGCTGACTCCGGCCAAAGCCGCCTCTGGGCCTGGGGTCCCGGAGGCGGGGGGCAGAGCCCTCCCAAACACAGTTTCCACAAATTAGTGTGCCCCGTGGGCGGGGGCGGGGGAGGGGGAAGGCGGAAATGACTTTCCTTTCTTCGTGGTGGTTTTCCTGCCGAGCAGGTAGCTAGTTAGAGACTTTTTTCTTTTCCATATAAAATACTAATTTAATTCTGTCCCCCAGCCTGGGAACGTGACCCGAACGGGCCTCAAAGCAGCGGTTTATTTTTGTGGGTTTGGCATTTCAGGATCTTCAAATTGATGAAGAAAAATATTATTCCTGGGAAAAGAACTCTTTAGCCCCAATCGAGCTTCAGTGGCTGTGTCTGCGGTGCTCCCTGGCCACTTCCCCCCCAGCCCCATTCCCTAGTCTCCCCGCTCTCCCCGCTCCTGGCTCCGATGGCAGAGATGCCGGGAGCAGAGCCCCAGTGCCTCAACTCATTCTAGTTGGCACGTCGGAAAGCTGAGCCCCACTCGCTCCTGTGCCCGTGCACCCTGTGCCCATATGCTCTGTGCTCCTGTGCCCCATGCCCCCTCCCCACTTTTTAAAATGGTATTTGTTAAAGGTCTTACTCTGTGCCAGGCACTGTACTAAACACTGAGGCAGGTACAAGCTAATCAGGTTGGACACAGTCCATGTCCCACATGGAGCTCACAGTCTTAATCCCCTTTTCTAGAAGAAGAAGCAGTGGGGCGGAGTGGATAGAGCACGGACATGGGAGTCAGAAGGTCATGGGTTCTAATCCCACCTCCACCACTTGTCTGCTGTGTGAAGTTGGGCAAGTCACTTTACTTCTCTGAGCCTCAGTTCCCTCATCTGTAAAGTGGGATTAAGACTGTGAGCCCCACGTGGGACAACCCAATAACCTTGTATCTAAACCAGTGCTTAGAACATTGCTTGCCACATAGTAGCTGCTTAACAACTACCGTCATCATCATCATCATAGTTGAAGATTGGGGCCCAGAGAATTTAAGTGACTTTCCCAAGGTCACCCAGCAGAGAAGTGGCAGAGCTGGTATTAGAACCCAAGTCCTTCTGACTCCCAGACCCGTGTTCTGTTCACTAGACCACACTGCTTCCCCAGTGCCCTGCCTCCCCTTCTGCCCCACCTGGGATCCTCCTCTGGATCTGGGCTAACAGTTACCCACCTCAATCACAAAATGATTGTGCCCCGCTCCTCCTCCTTGCTCCATCGGAGCTTGAGGGTTCCCTGTTGGAACTGAAAAATGCCAGGTCGTTGTTGGGCTCAGTCCCAGCAGCAGGGACATCCTGGTCAGTCTGAGCAGGGGGCTGGGTTGGGTCAGGTCTGGGTCACGTCTGGGGTTTGGGTCAGGGCTAAGGGCTGGGTCCCGGCTGGGGTTGGGGTCGGGGCTGGGAGCTGTGTCAGACCAGGGCTGGGGCTGGGGTTTGTGGCTGGGAACTGGGGAGAGCAACTGGGTCTGGGCTGGAGTCTGAGCTGGGGCTGGATCAGGGCTGGAGTCTGAGCTGGGGCTGGATCAGGGCTGGGTGGGGGGGTGTTGTAACTGGGCTGGAGTCTGAGCAGGGAGCTGGGGCTGGGGCTGGGGCTGGGTCAGGGCTAGGGCTGCAGCAGGCCTGGGATCTGTGGCTGAGGCCTGGGGACAGCAGCTGTGCCTGGGCTGGGGAGCTCTGCCTGGGCTGGTACTTTCATGCTGGGAATCCAAGGGCCCCCCAAGTTCCACCCGGGCCCCTTGCCTCCCCCACCCCAATTCTGCCTGGTCCCGAGGAGTCCGGACAGGGCACTGAACGCTTCCGGGATCAGAGGCGGCAACTGGGCAAACTGGGTTCTCCTGCTGTGCTCGGGAGCACCCAGGCCAGGACAGAGAATCTGGTAGGGAAAGCCACAGAATTGCAGAGCTCCGCTGGCGCCGAGGGGGCTTGGGCACCGGGCATCGGCAGAGAGGGGATCATGGGGCTTAGTGCTTGCTGTTCTTGCTCCTCTCACTGGGTTGCCCCGGGGGGCTCCTGGGCAGAAAGAGGCAGAAGAGCAGTGGCCTTCCTCCAGGGAGGGGGTGTGTGTAGGGTTGCTGCTCCTGGAGGTTCATTCCCAGAAACCCCAGGCAGCCGAGCACTCTGTTCAGCGGGTCCCTGGGTGGCAAACCTGGCTCGGTGATGTTTATGCCATAGATTGGGAACAGAGAGAGGCCCAGGGGTTCGGAACAGGGAGAGGCCCAGGGGTTCTGACCATTGCTGGCCCAGGGGCAAGAGGGAACAACAGGTCCCCAAATGCCAAGCGGGCTCCTGGGCCTTGGGGGTGCCAGCCTCAGGAGTGCTCAGGGGAATCGGCGAGATCCCTGCTTCTGGATGGGGAGCCGTGTGCTCTGGACCGAATTCCAACCAGGATGTTTCCCTGCCACACCACTTTCTCCTTGACCCTGTTGCCCACAGGCAGAGGGCCCACTCCCTCTGCCCTGCATGCTCTGGGCAGCTGACCCCCTGTGCATCCCAAAGTCCCCTTCATTCCCGGCACCCCAGGGCTGTCCACCGGGTAGTCCGGGCAGTGCCTCCAGCCATGGAGGTTTTGGCGCCTGGAAGGGGAAGACTTCCGGCTGTGGACCCTGCTGGGGCCTCTGAGCAGAGAGTGGAAACGTGGGCTGGATCACTGTTTCTGTTTTGTTACTTTGGACTCGATCTCGATTTTTTAAACAGCTTTCACCCCAGATAAAGTGAAAGCAAGTTTGTTGCCCTGAAGTTCTTCGAAGGCTCCTCAGCCCTGCTCAAGTCTCTTGGTTCTCTCAATGAGTCAGTCAAGTGCTGAAGTCCCCACAGTCCCTCACTCTCTGCAGTCCCCTCAGACCCCTCCCTCCCCTGACCCTCTGTAGCCCCCACAGCTCTCGCCATCCCTGCAGGTTGATTTGTTTCTGGGCAGCTGATTTGACAGCTGGAGATCATTTATTGGCACAGTCTTCAAGAGACAATTTAAGATTCAAGGCAATGTCCACACATTTCAATTCTTCAAGGGGCGGAGTGAGAGTCCATGTTCCTAAGGGGTCTGAGGGGCCTTTGGCTTTTGGAGAGAATGTAAAGATTCAGCATCTTGCATTGATAAGGAGCTATGGGCTCCGACCTCACCCGTTGGCGCCTTCCAATTGCTGTCGATGGGACTTCCATCAGTTGGGGCACACTCAGACTTGTCTTTGAAGCAGGTGGGGCCAAAGGTTGTTTGTCAATTAATCATCAATCACTGTCCTAAAGGCTTGGGAGAGTGCAGTACAATGGAGTCGGTAGATGCAGTCTTTGCCCACGAGGTGCTTCCAGTCTACAGGCATTGCCGGGGTCCTTGGGAGCTCTTGGAAACAGTTGCCTCACCCCCTTTTCTCCTCTCCCCACCCCCACCACCCTTGTTCAGTGACCGTCTTCAAGCTGTACCAGCGAGCCAAGCACGTGTTCGGCGAGGCTGCGAGGGTGCTGGCCTTTCAGAGGGTTTGCCAGGAGGAACCGGCTTCCATGGTGCCGCTGCTGGGAGACCTGATGAACCAGAGTCACGAGAGCTGCCGGGAGCTGTTTGAGTGCAGCTGTTCCGAGCTGGACCAGCTGGTCCGTGTCTGCCGGTGAGTCCGGATGAGTCAGCCTTGACCTGTCCGTCTGTCTGTCGGCCTCCCTCCTACGCTCTCTCCTTTAGGCCAAACTCATCCACATGGGGCCTAGGGGTGATGGGCGGGAAGTCAGGGCAGAGCCAGGCGGCCCCGGGATTTGGGTCCAGCTGTGGGGCAGGAGTGGGATGGCCAGGTGCTGGCGGTGCATGGGTCCGGCAGGAAGCTCCAGGCTTGCACAGGTGGAGGAAGGGGACTTCGGGGTGTGCCTGGACTTGGGGATCCTCCAGTGGCACAGAGCTTGGCCTGGGGAGAGCAGCGGCAGCGGGGATGGTGGCGGCGGGCCGACCTTGTAGGCCAGTGGAGATGGGGATACTGGCTGCAGGTCGGGCCTCCGGTGTACCTTGCCTCGGTGGGAGGGAGGAGAAAGTTGGCCACCCGCATCCTGCCCTGGCACTTGGGACCGTTTCCTCTGTGAGGACGGGAGAGCCGACTGCAAGGTAGTCGCCAGGATCCAGCACACAGAGATGATAATAATAATGATAACTGTGGTATTTGTTAGGAGCTTAGTATGTGCCGAGCACTGTTGTAAGGCTGGGGTAGATACAAGGTAATCAGGTCGGGAACAGTCCCTTTCTGACATGAGGGCCACAGTCTCAATTTCCATTTTACAGATGAGATAACTGAGGCACAGAGAAGTTTAGCGATTTGCCCAAGGTTACACAACAGCTTGTGGGGGAGCCGGGATTAGAACCCACGTCCTGACTCTCAGGTCCTGACTCTTTCCCCTAGGCCATGCTGCTAGGCTACTAGGCCACTTGATACGGGGCTTTCCCCTGCAACTGGAGTTTCCTTTCCCATACCTAGAAATCCAGGGCTTCCTGACAAACACACTCTCATACATGCACACCCACACACACAGAATCCTGGGTCTCCCACTCCCCCCAACTACACACCCATCGAGATCCCGGGGCTCCTCCTCTCTTTGGACGGGGCCTGAAAGATGCTCATTCCCAGGTTGCAGCTCCTGCTCCGTGCTGTCCAGAGCACCAGGTCTAGCCGGGTCCTCAGGGCTGGACCGCCGCTCTGCCCGGCCCATTGAGAGGGTCCTGGGGTCAGTCCTGGAGCTCAGGCTCTTCTCCCTGCTTGGAGCCCGGAGAGTCTGGCTGCTCTTTGGCCCTGCAGAGGCACGTCCCGGCCAGGAGGCCCGGAGAGGTTGGAACAGGACTCGTGGCTTGAACTCGGCCCGGTTCCGAGCCCCGGCGACTCACCCGCTCGATGGCCCCTGAGGACAGGACAGAGCAAGCGGATGCGGCCCTTGGCCCCATTTGTGGCTGGACCCTTTACGGCTCTGGCAGAGGAGAGGGGGCTGTGGGTGGGGGCATGTGGGGGCCCAGGATGCACGCGGGCACTTGGGCTACTTATTCAATTAATGGGAGAACAACGTCAATTCTACTGAACAAAGTGAAGTAATGAAGGAAAAACTCGCTGCTTGCCCAAACTATAACTGATCTCTTTTAAACGAACAAAAATCCTGCTGAATTTTACTAGAATGGCCAAACATAAAAGTGGCATTTACTTGGAATAGAGGAAGGGGTCGTAACTCAGTTGAGTATGAGAGAAGGAGTGAGAATGAGAGAGGGAGAAAAAGAGAGGACCTGGCTTTTTGAACGTTTCTTCCTGCAGCCATCCTTTTCGCAGAAAGACTTTGCTTTGATTTCCTGGTGGAATGTTGTTTTGGAGCCTCATCTTTGCCCACCTTCCCCTCCCCGCCCTCAATCACTCAGTCCATCAGTGGTATTTATTGAGCACTTAGTGTGTTCAGAGCACTGTTCTAAATGCTTGGGAGAGTACACTACAATAGATTAGGTGTAGACGATCCCTGCCCACAAGGAGCTTACACACTAGGCGGGGAGACAGACATGAACAAACATTACAGATAGAGATGAAAGTAAGTGCTGGGGAGTTGGGGGCTTAGGGGAGAGGTGAACATCATTTCTGCCCCTTCTCTGGGGCTGCCTCCCTCTACCAGCAGGGCTGCAGTCTGATGTATGCGGTCAGTGGCCTGGTCTGATCTGGGCGGTGAATGGGGGTCCAGCTGAGCCACTGAGACATTTGGCTCTGCAAAGAGGCGGAGGACGGCCAGGCCCATGCCAAGCACCATCCTCCCCAGATTGTGCTCCCAGTGAGATGTGGCTTGTGCTCTCTGCTGCCGCCGCTTCTCCCCTGTGGGCAGGGTGGCCCCTACTGACCCTTCTTCCCACACTGACCCACACTTGCAGTGTGCCACCCTCCACCACCTTTGCTGCCTGCCTATTCTTTGCTGCTGGTCCCATCAGGTCCCTCGCCCCCGGGATCATGGGCTTCTTTACTCCCATCCAGGGGGCTGGGGCTTTGCCTAGCTCTGGTCACTGTGGCACCTTGAGCCCAGATGGGTAATTTTCCCATGCCGAAGAGCCTCTGGAGCCCCCAGAGCCTCCGGAGCCTAGAATCCAGACACACCCGCAGATCCACACTGCCCTGCAGCCTGGAAACCCTCATTCCAGAAGCCCTGAATCCCTGGCCAGCAGCTCTCCCAGGGGCCCCAGAGCTCTCAGCCATGGAGGAAATGGGCAGGGCTTGCCCTCAGAGCCCCTGGAAGAATGTCTGGTGGCTCTCCCAGAGCCAGAGCCTCCGGAGGGATATCTGGAGGCTCTCCTGGAGCCCAGAGCCCCTGGAGGAACATTCAGTGGTGCCCCTGGAGGTATGGGCAGTGACAGCCCCAGACTCCAAGGCCCACGGAGGAATGGTTGGTGGCTCTCCTGGAGCCCCGGTGGAAGGTTTACCGGTGGGCTGGCTCCCCCACTTCCCTGCTCGGGTGACGAACACGAGGCATTTCAGACGCTTTGGCCTCCGGGGCCAGAGATTTCATGGTTCCCGGGGATCGGCCCAATGAGGGGACCGATGGATCCCCTGCTCTCCTGCCTTCCTCTCGCTGGCCTCCCACCCCACCGCCTGCCAAAGGGGCCATTGCCCCGCATCCATCCGGAGCCTCTGCTGCTTGGAACGGCGTGGGGCTGTGATGCAGAGGAGCCCCGTGTACGGTCCGTGCAAAGAACTGGCCCAGAGAGCAGCCTCGGGCCCATCGCTGCCCAGGACCGAGTCCCCGCATCTGCCGTGAGGTGGGCTGAGGGCACTGCAGGGACGAGAGATGAGGAGGCAGATGACCCTCCTGTCCCCTAGGGCCCAAGGCCACAGCCCCTGAGTTTGGGCCGGCACAGGTTCCAGAGGGCAGGAATCCTCAGCTTTGTTGGGGCGGGGAGAGAGGTGGGGGTGCTCAGAGTCTGGACCCCTTCTCAGGAGTCTGACGTCTCCAGCCGGGCAGAGCCGGACCGGGACAGAAGGCACAGCGTAGTGCCCGGCAGCTCAAGGGAGATTAGGTGGATTTTTTTTTTACATGGGTATTTTTTAAGCACTTACGAAGTGCCAAGCACTGTACTAAGCACTGGAGTGGATAAAAGCTACTCAGGTTGGACACAGGCCCTGTCCCACGTGAGCCTCACAGTTTTAATCCCCATTTTACAGATAAGGTAATTAAGGCACAAGAAGTGAATTGACTTGCCCAAGGTCACACAGCAGACAAGTGGCTTCTGGTGGTGGGAAACTTCACAGGCCCCTCGCCCCCGCCAGTGACTGCGGCAGTGAGGAGGAAAAGGGCCAGGGAGGAGGGAGAGGAGGAGGAGAAGGAGAGGGCGATCAACTGTCTCTTCTCCCCTCTCTGGTCCAGAGAGGCTCCAGTCTGCCTGGCCCTTCGTAGGATTGAGTAGGGTGGGTGCAGTCCATCAGAGGTATTCACCACAAATTTAACCTGTCAAAAACAGAGCTTCTTATCTTCCCACTCAAACCCTGCCCTTCCCCTGACTTTCTCATCATTGTAGACGGCGCCACCATCCTTCCTCCCTCACGAGCCCCTAACCTTGGCATTATCCTTGACTCCACTCTCTCACTCAACCCACATATTCAATCTATCATTGTTGTCTCAGTTCAACCTTCACAACATTGCTAAAATCCACCCTTTTCTCTCCATTCAAACTGCTGCCACGTTACTCTAAGCATTTATTCTATCTTGCCTTGATTACTGTATCAGGCTCCTTGCTGACCACTCTGCCTAGCTTGTCTCTCCCCACTCCAGTCCATAATTCACTCTGCTGCCCGGATTATCTTTCTACAAAAATGTTCAGTCCATGTTTCCCCACTTCTCGAGAACCTCCTTACCAATGGCTTTAAAGCACTCAAACACCTTGTCCCCTCCTACCTCACCTCGCTGCTCTTTCACTACAACCCAGCCCACATACTTCACTCCTCTAATGCCAGTCTAATTACTCACTGTACCTTGATCTCATCGATTTCACTGCTGACCTTTCACCGATGTCCTGCCTCTGGCCTGGAGTGCCCTTCCTCATCATATCTGACAATCACTCTCTCCACCTTCAAAGCCTTATTGAAGGCACATCTTTTCCCAGAGGTTTTCCCTGTCTAAGCCCTCATTTCCTCTTCTCCCACTGCCTTCTGCGATGCCCCAATTTACTCCCTTTATTCACCCCTCCCTGAGCCCCACAGCACTAATGTTCATATCTGTAATTTATATTAATGCCTGTCTCACCGGGTAGGCTGTGACCTCATTGTGAGCAGGAAAGAAGTTGGGAAAGCCAGGCCTCCTAAGAAGACTTCTGGACTCTTGTGTGAGGATGGAGGGGAAAGAGCGGAGTTTGCTGGTGCAGTTTGGAAGATATCCACTTCCGATTCTGGCCCCATTTAAGAAGGCACGTCTCTAGTGAAGTGATTTTCCAAATTCTCCTGGCCACAGAAGGCATGGTGGGAAGGCAGGATTCCAGACAGGCGGGAACCCAGTCCTGCCCATACCATCCCAGCACCACTTGTGTCTACCCGGTCTTGCTCTGCCTGTCCTGTCCCATCCCTGCATGTCTGCCTAGTCCTGCCTGTCTCTTCCCAGTCCTGTTCTGTCCCTCCTGTCCCATCCCTGCATGTCTCTGACAAGTCCAATCTTGCTCTGCCGTACCTGACTCTGCCCGGTCCTGCCCTGCCCATCCTTCCCCTGCCTGTCCTGGCCCTGTCTTCCTAGTTCTCCACTGCTCATCCCGTCCCTGCCTGTCTGCTCAGTCCTGCCCTGCCCGTCCTATCCCTGCCTGTCTCTGCCCAGCCTTCCCCTGCCTGTCTCTGCCCAGCCCTCCCCTGCCTGTTCCATCCCTGGCTGTCTCTTCCCAGTCCTCCCCTGATTATCCTGCCGGTTTCTGCCCAGACCTGCCATGCCAGCCCCATCCCCGCCTGTCTCCGCACAGTCCTCCCTTGTCTGTCCTGTCTCTGGCTGTTCCTGCCCAGTCCTGCCCTGCCCATCCCATCCTTGTATAGTCCTGCCTTACCCTGCCCAACCCGTCTCTGCCCTGTTCCAGTCCCCTCGGGGCCCTCCAGAAACCCAGGCTGAACACTGCAGCTGAAGGGAAACCAGAAATCTTCCTGTGTTGGTCAGCATTCGTCCTCTTCCTCAAATGCCCATTTACTTGTGAAAAACTAGACTTTTAAATGAATAAAGCAAATGATGAAAGAAAATTAATAGAGAAAATAATTGAGGAAAAAGCATTACTGTAGTGAGGTAATTCAGCTGTCCTTGGGTGGGGATAATGTTCCATTGAAATTTTCCAGGAAATAAAGTAGGTTATTTAGAAGAAAAAGGATGAAATTGTGTTAAATCATCATTGAGCTTTCAATTTGCTCCTAATTTGGGGGTTTCACTAGGAAGAGCTGCAGACCCCTGTGGCCGGAGAGGCCGGTTTTGGACCCTTTCCAGGTGGGGGCCGGCTCCAGGGTGGCTGGGGACCCCTATGTGATGGCCCGTGGGACCCCCCTTCCCCCCGGCCCCGCTTCCATGGGATGGCCTGCAGGATCCCCTTTCTCCCCTCAGGCGATGGGCTTGTGGGGCCAGAGATGCCACTGCTGCTGCCTGGCAGGGGGCACCTCCTTTGTTTTAATTCTCCTGGTCTGCCCTGAGATCGGCAGGGGAAATTTGGCTGTGGAATTTCCCGTGGGAAGCTCCCGCTCTCGGGGCTCAGCATGCTTTGGGGACTGTTGTGGCAGCAGAGCAGTCAGTGGTGACCCAGCTTGAGCTAGGTCCATGCACTGCTGGGGAAGTATTTATTTTTATTCATTTTATTTATTTGTATTCATGTCTGTCTCCACGTCTGGTCCGTAAGCGTGTTGTGGGCAGGGAATGTATCTGTTTATTGTGGTATTGAACTCTCCCAAGCATTTATCACAGTGCTCTGCACATAGTAAATGCGCAATAAATACAATTGAATGAATGCATAGGCCGAGGGTGGGCCGAGTGCGGGCCGAGTGCTGTGGGCATTACCCCGTTTCTCCCCTTGCTCCCTGTCCCTGCCTCCTCTGTGAGGCTGAAGTCATGTCTTCCTGTGGGAGCGGTGTGCTGTCACCACCCGCCCTGTGGCTTTACAACTTTGGGGTCCCCAAAACCCAAGCCCAGAACCCTGGCACCAGGACTCGCCCCTGGACTGCCCGGGAGCAGCTCGCCGGGCCTCAGAGCCGGGCTGGCCCTCATGGCAACTGGGCGCTACTTATCCCCTCTCCTACCCACTCTGGCTCTAACCTCTCCCCTTCTGATTGCAGGCAAGGCGGGGCACGGGGCTCCCGCCTCACCGGAGCAGGGTGGGGTGGCTGCGTGGTGTCCATGGTTCCCGCCGACGGGCTGGCGACCTTCCTGGCCCACGTGAACGATGCCTACTACCTGCCCCGCCACCCCGCCTCCACCGCCGACGTCTCCTCTGCCGGCGCCGCCGAAGATGCTGCCGCCGCCATCGAGAGGCGGGCCTTGTTCGCCAGTAGGCCGGGGGGTGGGGCTTCGGTCTTCCTGGAGGCCTGAGGGCAGCGGAGACGCGTGAACGGCCTCTCCACTGGGTAGCGTGTTCTTCCTCCCGGGCTTCTGCGGCCCCGTGACCGATGAGGTGGTGGATGTGGCGACGGGTGTGGGGACAGGATGTGGCGATACGGGGGAGCGGATGCAGTGACAGATGTGATGGATGCAGGGATGGGTGCAGGGATGGATGCGGTAGCGGGTGTGGGAGTGGATGCCGTGATGGGTCCGGAGACCAGATGCCGTGATGGACGCACGAATGGATGTGGTGGCGGGTGTGGGGACGGATGCGGTGATGGGTCTGGCGACGGACACGGGGATGGATGCGGTGGCAGGTGTGGGGGTGGGTGCTGATGGTCGCTGCAGCAATGGGTGCGTCGGTGGATGTGCTGATTGGCTCCACGGGGCCGTGGGGGCTCCCCGCGCCCTCCGCCCCTCCTCCTCCACCCAAAATTGAATCCGTAGGCTGCCGGCCCGCAGAACCTTGCCAAGACACCGCTTTATTGGGAATGTCCGCGCTTGCTGATGGCTGGAATAAAGAGGCGAATCGTCCCCGTGGTCTGTGGCACCTGTGGGGCGTGGCCCTGGGGAGAGAACAGGAGGAGGAGGAGGCGCCGCCGCCTCTCAGTCGGCATGGCCGGGGCACCGTCAATCTTGCTGGCCTTCGCCCCCTTGGGTGGGCCTGGGAGACACTGGGCTTTCCTTCAGCCATGCTGTGGAATGCTGGACAGACAAGGAACAAAACCCAGTGACCCTTGACTTCTGGAGACATGCCCCCAGATGACTGAGGGGGAGGTGGGGGACCTATCATCTGCTCTGGACTAGATCGGGTAAGCATCCGTCCTGGGGTCCAGGCTGGTGGATTCCCTTATTCGGCATTGGGAGAAAGACAGTGGACCGGACGTTGACTCTTCCCCTTAAGTGTGCGTACGCACACATGCACGCACACCTAGCCAGTGAGCCAGCCAGAAGGACAGGAGGATTTGCTTTCTGGCCCCATTCCCCCTCTTGCTGGGAAGTGGTTAAGGGTTCGCCTGCCCCAACCACATGGCTAAGTCATAGGGTCGTCCGCCCTGCCCTGCCCCCCTCTGCTCAGCCTCTGTCCCCACCCTATTTTTCCACTCGGCTCCCGGCCCGCCCTACTCAGGGGCTGTGGCCAGGCAGAGCCGCGGGGCTGGTTCTGGCACTGCCCAAGGCTGGCGCGGGGCCCGAGCCGGAGGAGACTTTTAGACCCCTCCAGGTCAGGAAGATGGGGCCACTGAGCGCTTCAGCCTTGGGCAGTCCTGGCTCTGGGCAGGGGTGCGGCTGGCCTGGTGGGCTGAGCTAGAGGAGAGCTATTATTAAAAGCTCACTGGGAGAAGAATAGAATGAGACAGGAGACCGTTCAGAACCGGGCCGACTGTCTCTTCAGGATTTCTTCGTCGGGAACCCCAGCCTCAGTTGAACTTCCTGAATGCACTCTGGGGGGCGGAGTACAGGCCCCCCAGTGTAGGAAGGGATCTGGAATTCCCTGGTCAAACAGAACAGTTGCCAGGGCACTGGGCAGTCCCCGGAGCGATGAAGGCACTTCCTCAAGACTCTTCTGCTTGGGAGGAGGAGGAATCTGCTTCTCTTTTCTGGTTCCCAACTCTGCTTCCTCCCCTCTCCCCATCCAGAGCCAACACTCTCTCAGCTCTGGCACCTACCAGCTGGCTCAGGATCTGCTCCCCCTCACGTCTGGCCGTATAGGGATCCCTCAAGGCCTTCTGCTTCAGCCTGAGAACCGAACAGAGAGCCGGCACCGGTGTCATGCCACTGTGACCAGCGCCCCCACTTCCCTTTCTCGTGGCCCCAGGCAGTGACACCTTCTCCTACCACTCTGTGAGCTCCAGACAGTGAACGCACCCTTCCCCCCGGCACCCCTTCGACCGACCATAGAGGCTTGAGGGCTTCCAAGCTCACATTTCCCACTCCATGGCTCCTCTGGGGTTGATGTATGGGAATCGGGGATGAAAACACAAACCTCTCCAGCTTCCTTTTGACATTCTTCTGTTTCCTCTCTATCACGGCTATCTCCCTGTCCAATCTGCGAAGAGACCTGAGAGGCACAGACCGGAAGGGGGTAAAAACCAACAGAAATTCCCGGCTGGACTTGGGGATGCCTGCTCTCCTTTCCTACCTCTCTCCATTCCCCTGAGGGCCACCCCCACCCCCACCCCCACACGCAGGGCACACCCTTCCCTCCCTCATCCTCCCCCACCTCAGTGCCAGCTGCTGCTCTGCTCTCCCTCAGCTGCTCCAGTGGGTTGGTGGTGGCCTCGGTGGACCGGGTGGAGCATGAGATTCAACTGTTTCCAATCCCACTCCCCAAGATAGCGTCAGGTCAGACAGTGTGGGAGAAGGGCACTGTATTGAAGTCTTCCAAGTGAAAGAAACTGAGCTAAGGAGCCCCGTGGCACAGATTCCGGGGCCTCTGGCTCAGCACCTTCCCACATCAAACTCATGGCTATGAGAAGCAGCATGGCTCAGTGGAAAGAGCCTGGGCTTGGGAGTCAAAGGTCATGGGTTCGAATCCCGGCTCTGCCATTTGTCAGCTGTGTGACTGTGGGCAAGTCACTTCACTTCTCTGTGCCTCAGTTACCTCATCTGTAAAATGGGGATTAACTGTGAGCCTCATGTGGGACAAACAACCTGATTACCCTGTATCTCCCCCAGCACTTAGAACAGTGCTCTGCACATAATAAGCGCTTAACAAATACCAACATTATTATTATTATTCTTTGTTCATGGTCACCAATTGCTTGGGGATAGGTAGGCTTCCTCACCCAGAGGGTGGAAGAGCCCAGCCCAGGCCTTTGTGGCCATTTCTGGCCTTGCCATCAAACATGTCCAGTCTCCGGGCTCCCTGCCTTCTGAATCGGCCCCCTCAGTCCAACCGCCTCCTTGGGAAATGATTTCACTGGTAAAGGCTGCAGAGACAACAGATATGTCCAATCTGGCTTCTGTCCCCTTCACTCCACAGAAACTGCCCTCTCAAAGGTCACCAGTGATCTCCTTTTCAAATCTAACGGCCTCTACTCCATCCTAATCCTCCTCAACCTCTCATTTGCCTTCGACATCGTCAACCTCCCCATTCTCCTGGAAACATTTTACAAACTCAGTTTCACTGACAATGTCCTCTTCTGGTTCTCCTCCTACCTCTTTGACCATTTGCTCTCAGCCTCTTTTGTGGCCTCCTCCTCTAACTCTCACCCCCTAACTGTCCCTCGAGGTTCAGTTCTGGGTCCCTTGCTATTCTCCATCTAAGCCCACTCTCTTGGAACACTCATTCGCTCACATGGCTTCAACTACTCCCTCTATGCAGATGATACACAAATCTACATCTCCTCCTCTGATCTCCCTCTCTCCAGGCTCGCATCTCCGCCTGCCTTCAAGATAACTCTACTCGGATGTCCTCCCGGTACCTCAAACTTAATATGTCTAAATTGGAACTTCTTATTTTCCCAACCAAATCCTGTCCTTACCCTGACTTTCCCGTCACTGTTAACACCACCACCGTCCTTCCGTAACCTTGGCGTTATCCTTGCCTCCGCTCTCATTCAACCCACGTATTCAATCCATCACTAAATCCTGTGGGTTCCACCTTCACAACCGCACTAAAATCCTCCCCTTCCTCTCCGTCCAAACTGCTACCACGTCAATCCAATCACTTATCCTATCCCTCCTTGATTACTATAAGCAGCACGGGGTAGTGGATAGAGCACGGGCCTGGGAGTCATAAGGTCACGGGTTGTAATCCTGGACCTACCACTTGTCTGCTGTGTGACCTTGGGCAAGTCACTTAATTCTCTGTGACTCAGTTACCTCATCGGTAAAATGGGGATTAAGACTGTGAGCCCCACGTGGGACAACCTGATTATCTTGCATTCTCCCCAGCGCTTAGATCAGTGCTTGGCACATAGTAAGCGCTTAACAAATACCATAATTATCATCAACCTCCTCACTGATCTCCCAGTCTCCTGTCTCTCCCAACTCCAGTCCATACTTCACTCTGCTGCCCGGATCATTTTTCTATGAAAACATTCAGGACATGTTTCCCCACTCCTCAAGAACCTCCAGTGATTGCCCATCCCCTGCATCAAACAAAAATTTCTCACTATTGGCTTTAAAGCAGTCTATCACCTTGCCCCTTCCTACCTCACCTCGCTACTCTCCTACTACATCCCAGCCCTTACACTTCACTAGTCTAGTGCTAAACTTCTCGCTGTACTTCGATCTTGTCTATCTCACTGCCAACCTCTCGCCCATGTCCTGCCTCTGGCCTGGAATGCCTTCCCTCCTCATCTCCGACAAAGAGTTACTCTCCTCCGACTACAAAGCTTTACTGAAGGCATGTCTCCTCCAAGAGGCCTTCCCTGACTAAGCCCTACTTTCCTTTTCTCCTGCTCCCCTCTGCGCTGCCCTGAATTGCTCCCTTTATTCTTCTCCCTCCCAGCCCAACAGCACGTGTACATATCTGTAATTTATTTATATTGATATCTGTCTCCCCCTTTAGTCTGTAAGCTTGTTGTGGGCAGGGAATGTGTCTGTTTATTGTTGTATTATACTATCCCAAGTAGTTAGTACAGTGCTCTTCACATAGTAAGTGCTCAATAGGTATGATTGAAGTCATGACTGAATCAGGAACTGCAGGGGCTGCAGAGGCAGCAGAGGCCTCAGAGCCAGCAGAGACTGCTGAGACGTTGGAGACCACAGAGACAGCAGAGGCCAAAGAGACAGCAGAGAAGCAGAGGCCACATAGACAGCGGGGGCCACAGAAACAGTGGAGGCAGCGGAGGCCACTGAGGCCGCAGGGAATTGGGCCGTGGACCTCCCCAGGCTGGGCCCGAGGAATTCCAGAGCCAAGAGGAAAACTCACAGCTGGTAGTCCATTCGGTTCTTCCTGCTGAGCTTCTTGCTCTCTGCGATCATGTCCTGGTACGTGGGTGTCTCCACTGTGCTTGGCTCAGTTAAGGGAAAGGCTCTGATCGAGGTCTGCCGAGCATTCGCGATGTTGAGGGTCAGTGAGTCCACCCCTGGGGTTCAGACCCAGGCCCAGTGGCCTCCCAGCCTGTCCGGTTCAGCCTGAGGGAGGCCCAGTGGACCTTAAATGATCAACTAGATCAAATGATCAAGAGAACTAGCACGGCCTAGTAAATAGAGCACGGGCCTGGGAGCCAGATAGACCTGGGTTCTAATCCCGGCTCTGCCACTTGTCTGCTCTGTGACCTTGGGCAAGTCACTTCATTCTCCAGGCCTCCGTTATCTCACCTACAAAATGGGGATTGAGACTGTGAGCCCCATGTCGGACAGGGATTGTGTCCAACCTGATTTGTTTGTATCCACCCCAGCACTTAGTACAGTGCCTGGTACATAGTAAGCGCTGAACAAATACCATAATTATTATTATTGTTATTTACTTCTCTGGGCCTCTGTAAAACGGGGATTGCGAATGAGTCCCATGGGGGACAGGGCCTGTATCCAACCTGTTTAGCTTGTAACTACCCCAGTGCTTAGAACAGTGCCTGGCACATACTAAGCTCATAAAAAGTACCATAAAGCAAACAAGCAAACAAACAAAATTATGAACAATGCTGCCCACGAGGTTGGGAATTTTGTGCCGGGCAGGTGGGGAAGCCGAACTGTGATTACCCCAGGAAACATCCAAGGGAGGTAGGCCAGGGAGCCCAACCAGACCTCCGAAATACGATCCCCCAAATCTTCAGGACCAGGGAGATTGCTAGTTACAGATTCTAGGGAGAGCAGGTAAGGTCATATGTCACCTCAGAAGACCTTTCCTTGAACTGATTGCTACTCTTGTTTTCTGATTCAACAAAACGTACTGAACCCTGAATTTCCAAAAAGGGAATATTGCCCTTCCCCTCCTTCCCTGACCTGGGGTGATTGGGCAGCAGGATGCGGAGGGGAAGGGGAGGTGTTCCCTGCCTAGGAGCTCCAGCCCCGGCCCCGATCAGAGATTTTGGAAACCAAGTCTGCGGCCCAGTTCCTTGTGCCCTTTGTGGAAGGACCCGGGCTGGAGCACTCCTGCACCTACGAGAAGCAGCATGGCCTAGTGGACAGAGCCTGGGAGTCAGAAGAAGCTGGGTTCTAATCCCAGCTCTGTCGCTTGTCTGCTGTGTGATCTTGGGCAAGTCATTTAACTTCTCTGTGCTTCAGTTACCTCATCTATAAAATGGGGATTAAGCCTGTGAGCCCCATGTGGAACAGGGACTGTGTCAAACTGGATTATTTTGTATCTACCACAGTGCTTAGTACAGAGCCTGGCATGTAGGAAAGCGCTTAACAAATAAAATGAGACAAAACAAACCCCCGGGATGAGATGCTGTAGCTTGGCTGTTGTGCCTCTTGTGGAAGCCCAGCTTGAACCCTTCCACATCTGTGAACTCCCAGGACGAGGTGCTGAAAATTGAACTGGACCTGTGGAGTCACATGCACCCATCCTAATGAGCAAAACGAAATGCCTTTGTCCCCAAAGCTCCTGACAAGGGAAATGCTCAGGTTCTGGCCTGCTTCTCCCTCAGTACAGCCACTCGGGCAACTGGCAGGGGTGGAGACGGGGGGAAGTCTACTGGCATTTCCCTGAGGGAACTGGTGGTGTCGGAGAAAGTCATCTAGAAATTGAAGAAGTGCAGACTGGGCAAGCAGTAGCACCACTCCCGTCCCGCAGATTCCCACATTTTCTCACTGGCATTTTTCTTCTGAGACCCCAGATTTCCCAGAGCCGGTCTGAGCGAGTCCCACCCTGCTTAGCTGAGACCCGGGGTGAGGGATGTGGACACAGCTGCCTACCTCACTTCTGCCTCCTTGGACTACAGTGGGGAGCTTGGGTTCCTCGGTTGGTTTTTCCAACCAAGGGGAGAGAACCGGCTCTAACCCCAGCTATGGATGCCTGTCCCCGGATCCCACGCCAGACATCCACCCACTGTTCCGGCAGGGTCCGAAGGGGGTTTGCCTCCCCTTTCAGAACCTTCGCACAACTCAGTCAACTCCGCCCAGCTTGGAAAATTCTCACGAATGTGTGATCTGCAAGAGCTAAGCACTCAGACGCCATCTCAGATGGCTCCAATGCCAACTCCCGATGAAAGAAACGTGCTCTGGGCCACGGCCTCTTGTTCATCACATCCCAGGGGTCTGTGTGACCCAGAAAATGGCAGGGTGACTGGCGCTGTGCCTGCTGTTGGTGACTGGACTGACTGACCTCGGTCTGACATGTCCCAAATCCTCCCTGGAAGTAGGTTTCCGATGCATTCCAAAGTTGTCTCCAAACTTCCAAGGTGGCTCGGTGTAAGATGCAGTAGGATGAAGGAAACTGAAGGAGTTTGAAACGACATCCCAGGCTCCTTCACCTCCAAGCACCAGAGTCAGCAAGCAGGCTCTCTTACCCCTGCGAGTCCACTGGGATCCTTCAGAATTGACTTGTGGGAGGCAGAGCTGCACTTAAGGGAGCCAGTACAGCCTGTCAGCTTTTTCAGCCTCCCACCATTCTGATGAATGGGAGGCTTTCAGAGTCCGTGTCGGTATGAGCAAATTGAGTTGGCCACCACTGGGTTAGACCAATGGACGAGGACTCTCTCTGACAGCAGCATTGAGATCCTGGAAGGAGCCATTTGCTGGCTGCTCTCCTGGACACCCCCCCTCATGGATGGGGTAGACTATCCAACACCCTTTATTCTCCCCCAGTGACCCAGCATGGACCATCCAACACCCCTGACTCTTCCCTCTCTCTCCGTGACTCTCTCCCAGTGACCCAGCCTGGAATATCACAAAGCCCTGACTCCTCTCTCCATTCTTAAATTCCTCTCTAGCAACCCTCTAGTGACTTCTCACTGGAGAAACCTCCAAGCTACAGCTTTATGTTGGAGGAGGCGTTTTGGTGGGCGAATGTCAAAAACAATTTCCAATGTGGACTCAGGCGACCGCCCATGAGGATATGGTAATTTGGACAGAACAGTGCAGGTCATCTTGCTGCCCGGCATGATGGACAGGACGTTGCTGACTTGGTGCTTCTGCAGGTAGTAGGAGACCAGTGGACTCCGGCCCCTGAGCCTGAAGAACACCCGGCAGAATTCGGGCCCGGGGCCGATCCCATGGGACTGGAAGACAGGAGTGGCCGGTGAGGAGTGATGGTGGGAGACCCCGGCCCCCGTGACTGTCTCCCCATGGTGAGGAGGTGCCCTGGGACCTGGCACAGTTGGGGAGAGGAAGGGAGTGGCGGGTGGAGGGGTTGGGGGGCGAAGCTGCTGTTGAGGGGCATGGCTCTTGGCTCTGATGGTGAAAAGGCTACTCCCCTGGGAGGAACATTTCTTGCAACTGTAACCATCCTCCTCCCACTCCCTTCACCTGCTCCTCCCGCTCCCTTTGCCTGCTGCTCCCGCTCCCTTCGCCTGCTTCTCCCCCTCTTCCTGCCCCCCCCCCCCCCCTTTGCTGCTCCTGCTCTCTTCACTCCTCCTGTTCCCCTCCCCTTGTCTGCTCCAACTAGTCTGTAAGCTCCTTGGGGGCAGGGATCGTGTCTGCCAACTCTGTTGTACTTTCCCAAGTGCTTAGTACAGTGCTCTGCACCTAGTAAGTGCTCATAAATGCCATTGATCGATGGACCGATTGACTTACGGTCTGAGCCTGGCTGTGAGATGGGTGGCTGGGGAATGGCCCTTGGGAATACTGGTCCTCAGAGTCCCAGTGATCAGTTCTGCTGCCAGCCCAGGCCACGCGCCACTGGCCCTTCCCTCCCTATCCCTGCCCACCCTTCACCTCCCCCTAACCCCGAACCCCTTACCCCCCATCACCCCTACCTACCCCTCACCTGCACTCTCTCTTCGAGCTTGGGCAGTCCCCGTCTCCCTTCTGCTGGCTCCCAGGGGATTGATGCTGTCGACCCTTGGGCAAACTCTATCTTATTGTCCAAGTCAAAGGTCATTTGAAACCTCACACCTAGAACACAAGGGAACACCATTTCTCCTTTGGGTTTCAGTTTTCCTTTACCAGGATCAACTAGGCCCCCCTCCCCACCCTCACCTGCTCCAGTCCTTGTGGATTTCTCCCCACTTCCCCTTCCCCTCTCTCCTCTCTCCCATCTTCCTCTTGGCCTTTCTGCTCCCCGCTTTCCCCCTCTCTCCCCTCCACTCTCTCTTCTCTTCCGCCCACCGCTCTGGCTCTTCCACCCACATATGAGCTGCGCTTCCTGGATGCCACGCACCCCATCCGGTTGCCAAGGTTGTAGAAATCAGGACTCGCAGGGAAGTCCTGCCCTGACTCTCCTTACTGTGCCATAGCTGCTCCTCCCGCCCCACAGATGAATTCAGGGTGACCAGTTTGTCAGTCGCTTCCTTGTGGGTGGAGGTCACTGGCAGTTGCACCTTCAAGTCGAGGGGATGGCTTTATAAACTTGGGGCCCCTTCTCAGTGCCAGAGTCCATGTGGTCCTGATGGGATTTTGGCAGCGATTTCTGTTGGCCACCTTGTTAATCCCATTGACCACCATGGGAGTCCCGTTGGCTACCCTGTGTCTCCTGTTGACCACCTTGTCAGTCAGTCAGGTATTTATTGAGTGCTTACTCTGTGCAGCTCACTTTACTAAACACTTGGGAGAGAACAATATAACACCATGTTGACCCCCATGTGACTCTCATTGGCCAACTTGTGAGTCCTGTTGGCCTCCATATGACTCCCATTTACCACTGTGCCCAACCCAAAGGCTTCCTGTGAGTTGGGTCCACTTGGACCAGCCCTGGAACTCTCTGGACCTTGGCCTGGGTCCCACTGGCCTCGGGGATGGCACCCCACCCCAAATTGGCCTCGAGTAGTTCCAATGTGCATCGTTCCCATAGCCCTGGATCCGTGGCACGCAACGGCTCCCCTTTAATGGGGAGCCCAGAATTGGAATTTAATTGGAAGCCCTGAACTCAGGCATAGATTTCACCATGGGGCCCCACCTCGGCCGCACATCTGTCTCTTCTCGCCCCTCTTCTCATCTTATGTTAGCAGCTTGTCGGCCTCCATCTCGCTGGGCGCATCGGGAGATGACACAGCCACTTCTAAAGGCCCTTTGCAGAGCAAGAACACGAGTCACCTGGAATGGGTAAGGATGGTCCCGCGGCCCCGGCCAGCTGCCTGTGAGTGACCGGGCCAGCCGGCTGCCTGGAACCTTCCCAGGTTGTGTTTGCTCGGCACCAGCATGGGGCCAGGGCATTTTCTGATAGGGAGGGGAGCCGGTTCTGGAAGGTGGCGTCTCACCTCCTTCTTCACGTGCTGCGTGACTGCTGTGCAGCTGGAGACAGACCCACTGAGCTGACCTCTGTCAGAGGTCTGCAAGTTCCTGCCCCGCCTGATCTGGCCTGCCCCCGCAGGGTGGGATCCCTCCTCTGGGAAGAGGACTCCGCTGGCTGACTGGTTTCAGAGTGGATCCAGGGTACCAGAGGAGTTGAGCCCTGTGCTGAGCACAAGAGAGGCCCTGGGATGATGACACCAGGCCTAAGCACTCACCATCTCAGTGCTGGGAGACAGATGCGAACGCAACAACGACTTGCAAGTGGCAAGAAGTAAAGTAGTCACAAATCAGCATAGCAATGGTTCAGTTGCTCAGCATCAATGCTATTTATTAATAATGATAATAATAATCATGGTATTTGTTAAGCGCTCACTATGTGCCAAGCATTGTTCTAAGCGCTGGGGTAGATACAAGGTAATCAGGTTGTCCCACGTGGGGCTCACAGGCTTGATCCCCATTTTGCAGATGAGGTAACTGAGGCACAGTGAAGTTAAGTGGCTTGCTCAAGGTCACACAGCAGACAAGTGGCAGAGCCGGGATTAGAACCCATGACCTCTGACTCCCAAGCCTGGGCTATTGCCACTAAGCCATGCTGGGTGTAGGGCACTGTACTAAGCACCTGGGAGAGTACAACACAACAATATAACAGACACATTCCCTGCTCAGAACAAGCTTATAATTTTAGAGGGGAGACAGACACTGAGATTAAAAAATTATGGATTTTCATTTGGGCCTCCTTTTCTCATCACCCTTGCAAAGTCTCGATCAAAAAGAACAACTCCTTCCTGGACTGCAGTGCATCAGGCCAGTCTGTCAGATACATCTGGTTTCCGACTTTCAGTTGGGACACCGTGCTGTCTGAAGTCTTTGTATTGCATTTTTAAAACATTCCCTGTATCCTTCCTGCAGTATGGCCTAGTGAAAGAGCATGGGCCTGGAAGCTGGAGGACCTGGGTTATAATACCAGCTCTGCCATTTGCCTGCTGTGTAACCTTGAGCAAGTCACCTCACTTCTCGGTGCCTCAATTTTCTCATCTGTAAAATGGAGATTTAATGCCCATTCTCCCTCCTACTTAGGCTGCAACTGTCAGTTTGGACAGGGATTGTGTCTGACTCAATTCTTTTGAGGAGTAGCACGGTTTAGTTGAAAGAGCACAGGCCCGGGAGTCAGAGGACCCGGATTCTAATCCCGGCTCCGTCACTTGGGCAAGTCACTTCACTGTGCCTCAGTTCCCTCATTTGTAAAATGGGATTTAGACTACGAGCCTTATGTGGGGCAGGGACTGTGTCCAACCCAATTACCTTGTATCTACCCCAGTGCTTAGTACAGTGTCTGGCGCATAGTAAGCACTTAACAAATACCACAGTTATCATTATTATCACCATTATTCTTGACTCTACCCTAAAAGTTAATACAGCGCTTGGCTACTTGGCACATAGCAAGCATTTAGCAGATGTATCTAGCTGTCCTCCGTATCAAAAGAAGACACGGGTGACATTGATGCTCACCTATGAGTGTGTGTGTGGTGGAAAAGGCCATTGCAAGATCTTCAGTCAAGACCTGCATTGAGGCACACCAAAAGGAGGTCCCTTGTTCTTGCTTTACATAACCCAAATGCCACCAAACTATTTCAGTTCACCAGACCACAGCTACTTGGGTCTCCTCTTGTGCGCTCTCCCCAGGGGTCCCACTCAGTGAGGTGAGGTTGTGCAGAGCTTCGATGCCAGAAGATTGAGTTTGTTGTGTGATCTCCTCTGGCCACTTGATGTTGAGGGGGGTTTGTAAATGACCCTGCAGAACTGGTGGTTGTAGGGGCCTGGATCTCTCTATGGATCGTTGAGCTCTGGGGACCTTTGGTTTGGCTTGAAACCCTCCACACCGTCTGCTCCTGCCTCACTCTGTGTTTGTGCTGGCTGCCTTGATTCCGATCAATCAACCAATCAATCGATCATATTTATTGAGCACTTGCTGTATACAGAGCCTTGTCCTAAGCACTTGGAAGAGTACACAATAACAGAGTTGGTAGATCCCTTCTCCGCCCACAGTGGACTTACAGTCTAAAGGGAGAGAAAGACATTAATATAGATGAATAAATTATGGATATGTACATAAGTGCTGTGGGGCTGAGGGAGGGATGAATAAAGTGTGCAAATCCAAATGCAAGGGTGATGCAGAAGGGAATGGGAGAAAAGGAAATGAGGGTGTAGTTGGGGAAGGCCTCTTGGAGGAGATGTGCCTTCAATAGGCTTTGAAGGGGGGGGAGAGTGATAGTTTGAAGGGAGAAGGCATTCCAGACCAGAGGCAGGACATGGGCCAAGAAGTCAAGGGTGAGGTAGGTGAGATAGAGCAGTGCTTGGCACCTAGTAAGTGCTTAACAAATACCATTATTATTATTATTATTAGGTTGGCATTAGAGGAGTGAAATGTGGGGCTGGGTTGTAGTAGGAGAGCAGTGAGGTAAGGTAGGAGGGGGCAAGGTGATTGAGGGTTTTAAAGCCAATGGAAGGAGTTTCTGTTGGATGCAGCGGTGGATGATCAACCACTGGAGGTTCTTGAGGAGTAGGGAAACAAGGCCAGTTTTGAGGAAAAATGATCCAAGCACAGAATGAAGTTTGGATTGGAATGAGGAGAGACAGGAGGCAGCGGGGTCAGCAAGGAAGCTGATGAAGTAATCAAATCAGGATAAGTGATTAGATTAACGTGGTAGTAGTTTGGGTGGACAGGAAAAGGAAGATTTTAGCGATGCTGTGAAGGCTGGACCAACAGGACTTGATGACACTAAATATGTGGGTTGAATGAGAGAGATGAGTCGAGGAAAACTCCAAGGTTATGGACTTGCGAGACAGGAGGATGGTGGTGCCGGCTACAGTGACAGAAAAGTCACAGGGAGTACAGGGTTTGGGTGGGAAGATAAGGAGTTCTATTTTGAACACATTTAATTCGAGGTGTAGGCAGCATATACAAATATAAACATGCTGAAGGTGGCAGGAAATGCGAGACTTCAGAGAAGGAGAGAGATCAGGGCTGGAGAGGTAGATTTGGGAATCATCTGCAGAGAGATGGTAAGGAGAAGCCATGGGAGCAAATGAGTTTTCTACAAGCAAGTGGTTGTAGATGGAGACAGAAGGGGACACCGACCTGAACCTTGAGGGACTCCCATGGTTAGGGGCTGAGAGTCAGAGGGGGACCCCCACGAAAGAGACTGAGAATGAGCAGTCAGAGAGATAGGAGGAGAACCAGGAGAGGACAGTGTCAGTGAAGCCAGGAGAAGGGGGTGGTCAACAGTAACGAAGACAGCTGAGAGGTAGAGGAGGATTAGGATGGAGGAGAGGCAATTGGATTTGTCAAGAAGGAGATCGTTTGTGACCTATGAGAAGACAGCTTCTGTGGAGTGAAGGGAGCAGAAGCCAGATTGGAGGGGGTCAAGGAGAGAATTGGAGGAGAGGAACTGGAGACAAGCGGGTGTAGAAAACTCGCTCAAGAAGTTTGGAGAGGAATGGTAAGAGGGAGATGGGGCGATGAGAGGGAGATGGAAGGAACTGCAGTGTCAAGGGAGGATTTTTTAGGAGGGGGGAGGCATGAGTAGGTTTGAAAGCAGTGCAGTAAAAGCTACTGGAGAGCAACCAGTTGAAGATGGTGGTCAGCGAAGGAAGAAGGGAGGGGGAAAGTGCTTTTATCAGGTGTGAAGGGATGGGGTTGGAGCAGCAGGTGGAGGGGGTAGATTTTGGGAGAAGGCAGGAGACCTCTTGAGATGCTCCTGAGAAAGTTGGGAGAATTGAAGAAGGGGCAAGAGGAGGGAAGGACTGGAGAGGAGCAGGGGAGATTTTAGGGCCATCATGCCTGTGATTTCAATTTTCTCAATAAAGTATATGGCCAGGTCGTTAGGGGCGTGAGTTGGGCGTGCGGTGGGACAGAAAGTTTGAGGAAGAAGTTGATGACTGGAATAACCGGAGCGGGCAATGGGCATGGGAGTCAATAAGGATGGAGAAATAAAGCTGCTGAGCAGAGGCGAGGGCACAGTTAAAACAGGCAAGGATGGATTTAAGGCGGACGAGGTCGGTCTGATATCTGAATTTCCACCAGCAGCGCTCTGCGGCTCGTGCACAGGAGTGAAGGAAGTGGACTGTGGAGGTGTTTCAGGTCTGGATTAGTGCTGGATTAGAGTGGCATGGGGTGGTGTTGAGGGTGTCCATTTTCTACTTCCTTGTCTATCACTGCAGCTTGGGTCCTCCATTTAATCAATTGCATTTACTGAGCGATTACTCTGTGCAGAGCACTGAACTAAGTGCCCGAGAGAGGACAATAGAGGCAATCCCTGCCCTCAAGGAGCTTACAGTCTAGCTGGGAGGCTGATTCTAAAATCAGTTACAGGTAGAAGGAGGAACTGAGCATGAGGTTGTGCACACAATTGCTTCTGTGGCCCAAGGTGAGTTATGGGTAGCCAAGTTGTTTAGGAGATAGGACGTTTTATGAGCAGAGCACCCCACTGGCCTGGAACAAGGGGAGAACTGCTCAGACCATCTGCAGAACCGCACGGAGCTCAGCCAGGCTCCTTTCCGTCCTCACACTGAGGCCAACATGGAGACTCCGTTACTGGGCTCAGCTCAGCTCCTCTCCATCCTCACACTCTGGCAAGTCAGGCCTTTTAATCATTTCAAATCTGTTGTTTTCAACTTTCAGAACCGACCACTCATCCCAGGGGGCCTTTTTTTGTTTGGGATTTTTTTTTTTTTTTAATGAATGGAGGGAAATAATGCATGGTACTTGGTGGTTTTCTTGAGGGTGGCCAAAATAATTGGTGGCTAATTAGGAGCCCATCGACATACTTGAGCTGCTCAGAAAAAGGTTCCAGACAGTGCGAGTGATGTGGTTTCAGTCTGGGAAGCTGCGAAGCTGTTAACGAGACGCGCTTCTGCAGGACATCCCAGCTCCGTGGCCCGGTCCGGGGGTTGGGGCAGGAGGGTGGGGCTGAGGCCCGGCCTGCGGTGGTGGTGGGGGGGGGACACGGTTGTCAAGGCGATGGGAACGGCAGCTGGGTCTCTCAGGCTCGTCGCCGGTCCCTGCTTCCCCTGCGATGATTCTGCAGCACGTGCTCGGGTCCGTGTGCCCAGCGACCTTACCCGGCGCCTGGGCTGTGGGAGTGAGGGCCGGGCGAGGTGGCTCAGGGCCCTGGTCCTGGCTCGGCTTCCTTCTCTTGCCTAGTGGGGCAGGCCTACTGGTCCGTCCGAGCCCCCGGGGCCAGACAGTGGCTCGCGGCCATGTGTTGGCGCCTGTTTGGGTGGAAGGGCGGCGGTCGAGCCCCGAGGGTAGGGGGCACAGGGGGGTGAGGGGGGAGCTGGGCCGCTGAGTGGAGCTTTGTCTTCTCCTGCTAGGGAGCCGCTCGGTGGCGGGGCTGGGGCTCCCCCCGCCATTTCCCCTCGGTCCGGACCCATTGTGTGCTCTAATAGGAAAAATGTCCACAGAAGCCGGAGTGACGCAATGGCCGGCCCCCACCCGGTTGCTAAAACCTTCCAGCCCGTTTACTTACTGTAAACCAGGTCTCTGGATGAAACAGAGAAGCTCTCCTTTAGTCTATTATGCGTGGAAACTGGGGACCCGCCCCAAACTCCCTGGCTCGGCCCAGTGGGTTCTCGACATTCACCGCCTTCCCCAGCGGCCCCCAAATAAGGCTATAATCCCCAGAGCCAAACGGGCCAAGTTTCAGTCACCCTGCTCTTGATTAAAAGATGTGAACAGCTGTTTCTGAGTAAACGAGGAGCTAATAGCGGAACTTTATGATCTGAATAAGAATTGCATCCTCTGAGACTTACTCACCCCAGTCCCTTTGATCTGGTTCCACTAAGCTTCCAGCCCGACTTTTGGGTCCCACTGAGCACAACCAAAGCCAGCGAGGCGACCCCAGGAAAAGGAGCCCTGGCAGAAGCCGCTGGCCGGGCCCACCGGGGCTGGTCCGGCCTGGGCCCGGGGACCGCAGGACTTTTCCCTCTCGATGGCTGCCCATTTCAGAGGAAGCTGATTGGGGTGTCAGGGACACACAGCGCATTCTGGACTGTCTGTTCACAATTGATCGATCCATCGATCGATCAATGGTACTCGTTGAGTGCTGTCTGTGTGCAGAGCAGCTGAGGAAACTGAATTGGTGATGTAAGCTGAGTATGTTTCTTGGTTGACTGGGTAGTCAAAGAAGATGCTCCAGTGGTGAGATTCTCTTTGGGTGCCCAAGTAGAAGAGTGTGTGTGTGTGTGTGTATGTGTGTGTGAGAGAGAGAGAGAGAGAGAGAAAGAGAGAGAGAGAAAGAGAGAGAGAATCAGGATTAGAACCCAGGTTTCTGGGCTGAGAGCTCTTTCCAGTAAGCCGTGATGCTTCGTAATCACTTGGGATGATCTGGTCATTTTGTATGGCTGAACAGGGAAACTGGAGAGTCATGTGCTGAGTTAGTCATCGTTATGGTTATCACAAGCCATTTACTGAGCATCTTTTGCATACACATCCCTGTATTGGGTGCCTAGAAACCTTTATTGAGCACTCATATCATATGATACATTGTATTAGGCACTTGGGGAGTACAGAATATAGAAGTGACACATTCCCCGCCCACAAGGCCGTTACACTCTAAAGGGTCTATTCCCAGCTCCTCCACTTATCTGCTGTGGGAACTTGGGCAAGTCGTTTCCCCTCTCTGTGCCTTAATTCCCTCATTTGTAAAATGGGGATTAAGACTGTGAGCCCCATGTGGTCACGGATTATGTCCAAACTGATTTTCTTGTATCTAGCCAAGTTCTTAGTATAGTGTCTAGCACATAATAAGCACTTAACAAAGAGCAGGAAAAAAGGAGGAGACAAACAGAAAAATATTTACAATGAGAGTGATCAAAGTATATAAATTGAGTGAGCATATATATTATATATAAATAAATATACATTATATATGTGCTAAGGAGGGCTTCAATTTCTAAGTGCTTGCATTGTCTGGAGGGATGATCTGGCTCAGCTTGATGGAAAATAAATCAGAGAAGGCTTATTGGATGAGGTGGGATTTAAGGAGGGATTTGAATGTTAAAGAGCACTGGGGTCTGTCTGATGTGGGGCAGGAAGGGAACTCCAGGCTGGGGGAACAATGTGAGCAATGGGGCAGAGACAGGCAAGACAAGAGAAAGGAGCAACAAGGAGGTTGGCGTGGAAGGAGAGAAAGCAGTGAGTTGGGGAAGAGCAGGAGAAGAGAGCAGACGGTTATGGTGGGGCCAGATGATGGAGAGCTTTGACGCCGAGCAGGAAGAATCTTAGTTTGATGCAATGAGACACAGGGAGTCAGTGGAGGATTTGGAGAAGAGGAGAGATGTGGGCTGAGCGATGCTTCAGGAAGATGATCCCTGACTCAGCATTGGGAGTGGAGGCTGGAGTGGGAAGAGGCTAGAGGTTGGGAGACCCGTGACCAGGCAGATGTGGTAGGTTAGCCATGGGACGATCAGAGATTGTACTGGGACGGGAGCAGTTTCGGTGGAGAGGAAGGGGCAGATTCAGGGACTGTTGTGTAGGAAAGCCAGTGGGATCTGGCAGTGGCCCAGATGTGTGAGAGTTGAATGACAGCAAAGAGTCAACTGTGACACAGAGGTTGCGGGGTTCTGGGATGGGGAGAATCGTGGTGTCACCACCTGGGATGAGAAAGAGGGGAACCGGTTAAAGGGGAAAGACAAGGGGTTCTGTTGTGGACATGTGGAGTTTGACGTGTCGGCAGGACCTCCAAATGGAGGTGTCCTGGGGTCAGCAGGTGGACGTGCAGGATTGCAGTTCCGGTGAGAGGTCGGGGCGGAGAGAGATGGATGAGGAGGCCGTTGGCCTCCTTGCTGGGGAAGAGGCTGCAGCTGTTTAAGGGGTGGAACTCCCCGACAGAGTTGGGGGTAAAGCGAGAAGGACAGACGGCCTGGGACTGAGCCCAGGGAGGATGAGGATGAGGAGAGTCTGTGAATGGTACTGAGGAGGAGCACTCAGAGAGGCAGGAAGAGGAGAGTCTCCGGGCCGGCCCCGTATCAGCCAAACCGAAGCCTGGGAGGCTTTGGAGGAGAGGGCGGGCCTGGGGGTCAAAAGCCACAGCCTGGGGATAGAGGAGGAGAAAGAGGAAAAGAGGAGAAGGAGGAGCAGGATGGATGAGGAGTCAGTTGGTGAGGAAGAAATGAAGGCAGTGGGTGCATTCGACTCCTTCCGGGTATAGGGGTGGGCAGATAGATAGCTGGAGGGGGCCTGGGCTTGGGAAAGGGCTATATTTCAATGGGGAAGACTTGCGTTAATTTGAAGACAAACGGGAAGGAGCTATTGGAGAGTGACAAGTTGAAAGTGAGGAAGGAGGAGAGGAGCAATGGAGCAAGTGATTTTGGTCTGCTGTGTGCAGAGCACTGTACTGTGTGCTTTCTAGGTGCAGAGCACCATACTGCGTGCTTTCTGTGTGTAGAGCATTGTCCAGGGGACTTGGAAATCCCTAATTAAAGTGGAGATAAAGTTCCTGGCCTTGAGAAACTTAGAGCCTCTTGCTTGGGATGAAATCAATACTTGTCTGAATAAAAGATCTTGAACCCACATGTTTCATAACAGCGAAAATGGGAATAAAAAGGGATAAAATCTTATGGATTTGCACTTCTATCATTCGATCAATGGTATTTATTGAGTACTTACTGAGGCAGAGCACTGTACTAAGCTTTTGGGAGAGTACAGTTCAACAAAGGAGCTTTCAGTGCAGTGGGGGAGACAGACAATAATAGAAATTACAGATAGGGGTAGTAGCAGAGTACAAGGATTATTATTATTTCTATTATAATCATCATTATTGTATTTGTTAAGCGCTTAATCTGTGACAAGCACTGTGTTACACGCTGGGGTAGATGCAGGTTAATCAGGTCGGACACAGTTCCTGTCCCACGTGGGACTCACCGTCTAAGTGGGAGGGAGAACGGGCACTGAATCCCCATTTTACAGAAGAGGAAATTGAGGCATAGAGAAGTGAAGTGACTTGCCCAAGGTCGCACAGCAGGCAGTAGGCAGGGCTGGAACTAGAACCCACGTCCCCCATCTCTCAAGCCTGTGCTTTCATCTAGGTCTGGACATGAGTGTTGAGGGGCTGGAGGAGGGGTGAGTATCATTAATTCACCATCAGCCAGCACATGAACTCAGGTTTAACTGAGTAACAGGATCTAAAGCAGGCAGAGAATTAGTGAGAAGAAAGGCCCAGTAAAGTCCAGCCACTAGATGGGGAGGAGCAGGGAGCCGAGGAGGCCAGGGCAGGACAGAGAGCAGAGGGAAGAGGCCATGGGAGGGGAGGGGAGGGAAGGGGAGAGGGTCTCCTGAGTGGTGAGCTAGTCTATCCTTCGCTGAGGCTGCCCTGGCCCCTGGTTCCCATCTCTCCACATCCCCAGGGCCCTGGCTGCCCCCTCCACCAACTCTCCCTCTCCACATGGCATCCAAATGAGCCAACTCTGCGAGCCATGATCCCTGGGGAGACGGGTGGAGCCTCTGGAAGAGATCGATTGAGTGCTGCTGTCCCCACTGCAGGACTGAGGGGACATCGGGGCCTCTGTGGTTCCGACCAGAAGTCAAGAAGCCTGGGGCCTGGAGGCTGTCAGGCAGGCATCAGCCACCGACAGATCAAATATCAAATATCAACTGGGTTGCCAAGCCTGGGGGCCGGCGACCCACCCGGGCCTCGGTAGACAGATGCCAAGGACAGAGAGCCACCTGCCAACACCCCAGGGCCGACAGATCAAGCTCCTCGCAGCCCTGATGGTCCAGAGAGGGGCCTGAGGAGTCTGCGACCAACTTCCCACCAGGCTGAGGCCCGGGAGGACCCTGGGCTGACCCAGGGGTCCCTGGAGCTGCCACAGCAGACTTCCCCAGACCCCCTCACACCGCCCGCCACCCCAGGCTCGCCAGGCTCACCGATTTGCGACCAGTGATGAGCTAACGGGATGGAAATAGTGGTGTAAAATGGGGTAGCGTTTATCGACAGTTGCAGATAAGAGCTAAGAAGTCTTGCCCTTCATGTATACACTTGGACATATGAAACAGTACCAGGTGGCCTGGAATTTCATTCGTTTTGCTTAGTGTGACTTAATCTTTCCATCTGTAGTTGGAAATAACTGCCACCTAATCAGGTCTGCCTCTAGGTCGTGTATATGCATGTCAAAATGAAAAGGAAAGTTCCACCCCCTCAACCCTACTCCCCCCCCACCCCTCCCCATCCATTCTACAACCTTTCTCTCCCCACCCAAGCAACCGTGGAAGAGACAGTCCCCAGAAGCTCAATACATGCCACTGGACAACGATTGGCATCGGGTAAGTGATTTTTTTGTTGTTTTGGTCCCACACATAAGACCCCGCCAGGAAAAGGACCCGAACCCCCAAGCCATCCTGGGAGACTCTACTGAAGCTTGAGCCTGTTTCCCCAGTAGCAGATAAAGTGAGTTTCTATCCCCACAAGTTGCGTCATTGTGGTGGCCTATTATTTTAGCGTCGTCAGCCTGCTCTCATAGGAAGTAGCTTCCATAAGGTGCTGAGTAGAATAGAAACCAGATGGGTTTTTCCAGATTAGATTGAAAAATGGCTAGAATGATGAATGACTAGAAAATCGATTCGATTCCAAAAAAAGAATGGACCTAGGGATGGTGAGAGAGACAGAGAGATGAAGGAGCATAGGATGAGAAAGACAGTTGCGGAGGTTCTCTATAAGGGAAAAATGGGTAGAGAAGAATTATAAGCAGTTTTAAACCAGAAAACATAGAATTCTAATCCCCATTCTTAGGAAAACCAAGGAAATACTGAGGAGACCAGGAATCAGCTCAGGACCAAAAGCTCTTGGGAGCAAATGGCTGGAAAATGCCTTTTCCCGGGGTCCAGAGCCTGACGTTTCCTGGGTGTGACCACTCCACCCTCAGGCCTGGAGCAGTGTCTCCCCACCCACTCCTTTTTGTTTTGTTGTGGGGGGACAGGGGGAAGAACAATGATGTCTTTGATCCTCTAGTTGTTTTCTAGTTCTACGTTTTATGATCCTAGAAATAATGTCTATTTATTACTATCATATTTCATGGACTTTCACAGCCTCCCAAGTGGGAGGAAGTGGTGGAGGGAGAAGCAGGGGAAAGAAAAACTTGGCAATAAATAATTGTTTGAAATCAGATATTTTGATGGACCTCTGGGTTTCACTGAAAGCTGGCCATTCTTTGCTTGAGCTTGATCTACCTTAGAAGTGAAAAGTAGACCATCATGCTATATTGCTTGGGATTGTGGTCTTTTCTCTCTCATGAGTGCAAGTACAGCTGCTCCAGGATTCAATCAATCAATTGTACTCACTGAAAAACTTACTGGGTTGAGGAGCATTGTACCGAGCACTTGAGATAGTACAATACAACAGAGTTGGAAGATAGTGTCCCTGCCCCCAAGGAGCTACAGTCTAGAATTTACATTGAAGTAAATTACAGATATGGACATAAGTGCTATGGGGCTGAGGGTGGGGTGAATAAAGGGTTCAAATACAAAGTACAAGGGTGACACGGAAGGGAGAGGGAGTAGGGAAGCAGCGTGGCTCAGTGGAAAGAGCCCGGGCTTCGGAGTCAGAGGTCATGGGTTCGAATCCCGGCTCAGCCGCTTGGCAGCTGTGTGACTTTGGGCAAGTCACTTCACTTCTCGGTGCCTCAGTTACCTCATCTGTAAAATGGGGATTAAGACTGTGAGCCCCATGTGGGACAACCTGATTCCCCTGTGTCTACCCCAGTGCTTAGAACAGTGCTCGGCACATAGTAAGCGCTTAACAAATACCAACATTATTATTATTATTATTAGGGGAAATGAGGGCTTAGTCTGGAAAAGCCTCTTAGAGGAGATGGGATATTAATAAGACATTAATGAAGTGGGGAGAGCAGACATCTGTCGAATATGAAAGGGGAGGGAGTCCCAGGCCAGATGCAAGACACGGGCAGGGGTTCGGTGACCAGATAGATGAGACTGAGGTACAGTCACTAGGTAGATGTTAGCGGAGCGAAGTGAGTGTGCTGAGCTGCAGAAGGAAATCAGCAAGGTAAGGCAAGGTGATTGAGGGCTTTAAAGTCTATTGGTAAGGATTTTCTGTTTGACGCAGAGGCGGCTGGGCCACCACCGGAGATTCTCGAGGAGTGGGGAAACACAGACTCAACATTCTTTTTAGAAAAATGATTGGCAAAGTAGAACGAAGTATGGACTGGAGTGGGGAGAGGCAGGAGGTAGGAAGGCCAGCGAGGAGGCTGAGGCAGTAGTCAAGGTGGACTAGAGTAAGTGCTTGTGTAGTTGGAGAGGAAAGGGTGGATTTGAAGGATATTGTGAAGGTGGAATGGACAGGATTTAGTGACAGATTGAATATGTGGGTTGAATGAGGTGGGTTGAGGATATTGTCAAGGTGATGAGCTTGTGAGACAGGGAAAGTGGTGATGTTGTCTACAGTGACGGGGAAGTCAGGCGGACGATAGGGTTTGGGTGGGGAGATGAGGAGCTCTGTTTTGGACATGTTAAGTTTGAGGTTTCCGCGGGACGCCCAAGCAGAGATGTCCTGAAGACAGGAGGAAATGCGAGACTGTAGAGAAGGAGATTGATCGGGGCTGGAGAGGAAGATTTGGGAATCATCACTACCTTCGATTGCTCTGAAACTGTCTTCTTCCAGTTATTTTCCTGCCTCTCTGGTGGCCCCTTCCAGGCTTCTTTCCGGATGAAGCGACTGAACAAAAAATGCAATGTCGAGCTGAATGTATGGATTGGCCTGGGAGCTGAGGATAGTGAGATCCTGGGATTGTGGCTGTCGGGATTGGTCGGGAGGGCTGGTTGGGGGAGGCGGGCTCTGCGGTGATGACTGTGGCCTGGTGGGTGGGCAGGGGCAACGGGGAGGAAGGGGTCGGAGGACACCGAAGGTTTCTCCAAATGGCTTCACGTGGACGTGTGTAGAACATTCACCGTGCTCTCTCTCTGGTTAGGGAGAAAAGCACTGGCTTTGTAGAATGAGAATGCATCAGCCCCTCATGCCATGCCCTTGTGCCCCAGTGCCCCAGTGCCCCAGTGTACTGCAATTCAGTGCACCGGTGCCCCTGTGCCCCAGAGTCCCTGAGTACTACACACCAGCACCCCAGTGCCCCTGTAACCCAGCATACCACAAACAAGCCCCTGTGTAATCCCCCTGTGCCTCAAAACACCAGTGCACTGCACACCAGTGCCCCAGTGCCCTTATGTCCCCATACACCAGAAAATGGCACAGCAGCACCCAGAGTGACGGCCCTGTACCTCAGCGCACCAATGACCCTGTGCCACAGCACACCAGTCTACTGCATTCCAACACACTAGTGCCGCTCTGCACCACCACATCAGTGTACCAGCCCGTCAGTGTACTGCACATCAATGCAGCAGTGTCCCTCTGCACCGACACCCCAACGAAGCACTCACCGGCACACTGTGTCATGTCCCTGGGCCTCAGTTCAGGCCACTAGTGTCCCCGTGCCCCAGCACACCAGCAAACTACACACCAGCACTCTGTGTGATAGCCCCGTGCTCCCTTGTACCGGCACACCAGTGCCCCATGGACCAACGTGTCAGTGCTGTGATAACCTCGGCCAAACCCAGAAAATACAACATCTGAGCCGCCCTTGGAACAGGTCGTTAGTCCAGCCAGGCCGGGTTCCTGTTCCGCCAGCGGTACTGGGCACTGTCTGCCCTCCTGCCTCAGCCCTCCAGCTAACACTCTTCCATATTCCCTATACCAGCTTCCTGTGGCCTCATCTTCCCTGGATGGGCCACAAACCCTCTTGGAGCTGCTGCTCTTCCGCTCCGCTGCTTCCCAAGGTGACGCCTTCTCAGAGGTTTGCCCCTTCTGGCTCTGGCGGGCGAGGACTGTCCAGCCCAATCCTGTCCATCCTGCCGTGCTCTGCCCTGCCCGCCCTCCCTGGGGGACTGTGGTTTTGTGGGTTTCCGCTTGGCTGCTGCCTGTGTCCATGGCAGTCCTATTGTTTTGGGCCCAGGCTGAGGCGGGAGCTGCTCCACCCCCTGCTCCTCTGGGTTGCTCTTTTCTGGCTGGTCCTCCTATGGCTTTCTGGGCTCCAGAGCCCTTGGGGAGCACACCCTGGCCCCCTGCCCTCACCAGAGTGGGAGGGGAGCCTCGCTGAGCCCTTGGGCTCAGTGCCCTCTGTGGGGACTGGTCCCCTGGAGGGGGGCAGGCAGGAGACGAGTGAAAGCATTCAACGGGCTGCAGAAGGGATGATGGGAGCAAGGGCAGCCAGAAAACGGTCCCCCGAGTTCCGATTTCCCACAGCTCTGGTTGGCACTGGCGGGGGCCTGTGACTCTCATTGGCACCGTCGGCATTCCCCCGGATCTCGTTGGCACCACTGTTGTCCCTCGACTCTCACTGGCACTGGGGGGGTCCCTCGACTCTCGTTGGCACCGTCGATGTCCTGCGGCTCCGGCTGGCACTGTGGAGCGGATGCTGTGGCCATCTCATTTCCCAGGGTCTGTGGTCAGGCCCTGCCAGTGGGGCGGAGAGCCCCTCGCAGGCCGGGGGCCGGGGTTGGATGACCCTCCTTGCATCTTTCCCCAGCGCTTATCTCAGCTCAACTCAGCTCAGAGCTTGGCGAGTGCTCCGCAAATTTCCAAGATAGAAAGAGTAAATCGTGTGCCTGTGTATCTTTTTATTCACAGGCTATCTCTCTATGCAACTGAACTTTCAGTTCCTTGTTCAACTGCCCCTTCCCGATGTCCTAATCCCGTTTTACCCTTGCTCTTCCTCTCGCTTTCACTGTCTGTCAATTCCTTCCATCTATCTCTCTCGGTAGACCTTAAGCTCCATGAAGAAACCTGGGTCTGGCTGGTACCGGACCCTCCCATGGGCTCAGTTCAGTGCCTGATACTCAGGTGCTCAATAAGCAGTAGTTGTCTCAGGGGGACGGAATGCACCGAATGCCCAGAGGAGGCACCCGATCTGCAGCTGCAGCAGGGCCCATCTCTCTGGGGGAAGCCCCTCGAGGGCTTAGAACCCCTCTAGGGGCCAGATCTGGAGATGTGGGCCAGGTGGCACTGCCCCTGGGCTATTCATGGAGCAGAGGGAGCCCTTGGAGGGGGCGCTCAGGCCTGCCCGGCCTGTCCGATGTGCCTTGCGTGTCCCGGCTCGCTGTGGCCTCCACCTTCGGCCTGCCGTTGGAGGGCCGGAGAATCGGCTCGGGACAGAGTCCAGAAGGGCTGCTTCTAGCGGAAGCCAGGATGAGAGAACAGGCAGGCTCCTCCTTCACCAGTGACAGCCGACCCCAAGACCGGCGAGGGCTTTCTGCCCGAGGCCCGCTCTGGAGTCCTTGTGCCCACCTCGAGCCGGGGAAGGGGGAGGAGATGACTCTGGGCCCGAAAGGCAGATAGAGAGAGAAAGTGTACATTCCAAGCGCTCAGTAAAGTGCTCCGCACATAGTAAGCGCTCAGTAAATACTATTGAACGAATGAAAGTTCAATTCATTTTTTTGAATGAAAGTTCAAAACGAATCTCATCCCCTTGATTCTATTTATTGCTATCGTTCTTGTCAGTCCGTCTCCCCCGATTAGACTGTAAGCCCGTCAAAGGGCAGGGACTGTCTCTGTTACCGATTTGTACATTCCAAGCGCTCAGTACAGTGCTCCGCACATAGTAAGCGCTCAATAAATACTATTGAACGAATGAAAGACAGGAATAAAGTCAGCTCCCCGCCACTGAGCCAGGGGGCCTCGGCGACCTCTTTGGAGCACAGGCGCCACCTGGTGGCGGCGAGGGAGAAGTTTTCCGTGGCCCCGAAGGAAGCCCCCAGAGCCGCATAGATAGACAAGCTCTCTTTCTTCCCTCACTGGGCGGACTTGGCGGGATTTAGTCATTTATTTTTAAACTAGACTATTAATTCAAGCCGGCGATAACTTCGCTTTACACCAGGCCTCAAGAAATTCCGGTGGGAACCTCAATATTGCCCTCCCCCTCACCCCCCGGGCTGCCTGAAATCCAGGAATTTCAAAGGGGGAAAGACTGAAATGACACGAGGGATTATCTCTTTCCAATTCGTCGACTGTTGTGGGATCATCAACGTCACCCAGACTCTCCTCCTCGTCTTCGATCGGTCTGCTCGCCTCTTTCTATCTTCATGGGTTAAATGAGGGTGCCTCATCCAGAGATCTTTGGCTCCATTTTCTCTCAGTTTCCAGGAAGAAAGAGACTCCTGCCAAAATAATTTCTCTTTTGCATACACTGATACAGTGTAGATCGCAAAATATATAGCTATTCACATCTGGAATTGACACTCCATAGCACCAGTATCATTAAGTGTCAATTCCAGATGTGTGATGCGTAAGTGTTTATCATATATGATATATCAATACATGCAAACGATAAAATAGTTTGGAAAGAGATTCTCTCTCCCAGAAACTCAGAGAAGGTAGCTCAAAGTTTCTGCAGATTAAGACTCCCTTATTTAATCCAGAGGTTTCTCTCTCTTTCTCCCTCTCTCTGTCTCCCTCTCTTTCACATACACAGTCTCTCGTTTCATTTCTCTCTCTCTGTTCCCAGTTTTTATCTCTGTCCATCTCTCTTTCCATGTCTTTCTGTATCTATCTCTTTCTATCTCTGCCTCTGCCACTGGTTCTCTCTTTCCATGTTTCTCTCTCTTTCTCTGTTCCTAACTCGCTCTACCTGACTCTATGCCTCTCTCTATGTTTTTCTTTCTCTCTGTATCTCTGACCATCTCCCTCTTACTAAACCTCTCTCCATCTCTGTCTTTTTCTCTCCCCATCTGTCTCCAAGCCTCCCTATCCATCTTTCTTTCTATCTCACCCTTTCCCCCCCCCCCTTCTTTTCTTTTCCGTCCCTTTCCTCTTTATTAAAAATGTATTTTTATGCTACTAATTAAGCGCTTACTATGTGCCAAGCTGTTCCCATCTTGTTCCCTCTGTTTTTCCACACACACACACACACATACACTCGCACATACCCACACATTTATATGGAAACAATTCCTACTTATCCACAGGTAAAGGGAACCAATGCACCTGAGCGTTTCTAATAGGAAAAAATGGGAAAGCGGACCTCCATGTGACCTCTTGAAAGTGCAGAAAGATTCCCAGGGGAAGAAGCAAGAGAACAGTCCTCCTGTGTGTTAAAACGAACACCCTCACCCCCTACTCCTCTCCTCACTCCCCCTAGAAACATCGGCATTTGTGAGTTTGAAGTGAGCAGTGCCTCCCTCCTCCCTCTGCCTTTTTCTTTCCCCCGTGCAAGAGTCAGATGCATTTGTTGCTAGAAAGTGAGTGTCTTGTTCGAGATCTTCACATAAACTATGTTCATAGCTCCCTCTGATGACCACTGGTTACTCCACAACGTGAGGCTCCTTTTATTCTGGCTGGGGAGCTCGACTAACAGCTCACTGGTTAAGTTTTAATTGCTTCCAATGAGGTCAGCAAAGGTATTTATCGAAAAGCCCTGAACATCAGGCTCACTCACACACATTCACACTCACACACACACACACACACGCACGCACACATGCACACACACACACATACACGCACATAGAAAATCTTCTTGCGTGTTGATTTATGGAAACAATTATGATTCTGCTGGAGACTTTTGGAGCTGAGAAATAGTTTGTAGCTACAGTAGAGAGTTTCGTGTTGCAAAAGCCAGGCAACAGAAATGGAATACTTGTGTATCCAGCTGTTATCAACAGGAACAAGTAAGTTATTGTTATCTCTCCTTTAAAATAACGCTTAGAGTTTTCCAAGGGTTAATGGCTTTTTCTCAGGGCTTCGTTTTAGAGGGAAGAAGTAAAAAGCTAACAGATTTTCTAGACATGCTCTTAAGATCTACAGCAATTACCCTGCCTAGAGCTTGTAGAAAGATAAGGCTGAGGCTCTCCAGAGCTTCCCTGACATTTACATCGGGGAAATAGGGGCCGTTTTCCAGAGAAGAAGGGGCTGGCCGCAAGGTAAAAGTAGGAAGCGAGCAGAATGTAGACACGCTGGCCCTTTCCTTGGACTAAGTTTAGAAGACCTTCTGAACCACGGGTCTTCCCGGGGAAGCCTTGGGTTTCCCGAGGCGGCCGTGGGCGGTCAGAGGAGGCTGGGTGAGCACCCGGGATGGTGCCCGGCCCCTCCGGTCAGCTCCCTGTGGGTACAGGGTAAGACGTGGGAGGCGCCGGGCCCAGCCGGGACCCCAGGAGGGACGGCCACAGGGCCACCCGGGCCCCGCCCTGCCTGGGCCCCACCTGTGCCCCACCTGCACCCCACCCCGCCCCTCCCGCTCGCATCTCTGCCAGCTCGGCTTTGCTTACGTTTCTCCCTTTCGATGCCACAGAGAACTCCCGCAGCCAAGGAGGTCCCGGGGCGCAGGGTGGCCTCCGTCCACTGCTCTAGGGGACCGCCGGCCCGACGGGCCCCAAACCGGCACGTGCCCCTGCTTGGACACCTGCAGCCGAGGGCTGGAGCCGGCCGCTCGGGGGCGAGGCCCAGCCCGGTCAGCCGGATCCCGGCCCGCCGCCGAGGCAGGAGGTGGCCCGTAGTGTCCCGGGAGCACCCGCCGCACCCGCCGCACCCGCCGTCACTGCTGCCGCCGCCGCCTGGAGAGTCCCCGATCATTATGTTGGTCAGGAACCCCCAGGGCCCCGCACTATAATGCACAGATGGATACTGACATGGATCCTGCCAAGTTTGCTCTACCCCCTGTGCTTTCCCATTGTGTGTCTAGCGGGCACTCTGTCCGTAGCTTGCAATGACATGACCCCGGAGCAAATGGCCGCGCACCCCAACTGCTCCGGCCCCGAGCGCCACACCAGGAGCTACGATTACATGGAAGGGGGAGACGTCAGAGTCAGAAGACTTTTCTGTAGAACGCAGTGGTATCTGAGGATTGATAAACGAGGAAAAGTCAAAGGGACCCAAGATGGGAAAAATAACTACAGTAAGTAAGAGCTGCTTTCTCCATGTTTCTGATTCACTTCAGACACGTGTGTGTGTGTGTGTGTGCGTGTGTGTGTGTGTGTATGCATGCATGAGGGGGAGCGGAGGGGGGCCTAGGAGAGGTGGATCGAGGGTGGTGGCAGGGTAGGCGGTTGGCAAACACGCTGTTTTTGGTCCGTTGCTTTTATAATGTTAAAATGCCACGCTGGGGGATCGTCCCTCTCGGCCTGCGTGTGGAAGAGACTTGAGACTGTGCTGCCGTTGATGCTGAGACCGGCGTGGGCTGTGGGCCGCTGGGGGGAAGAGTCCAGTCTGCCTCTGTTGGAGGACGGAGCCGAACTGGAAACGGAAAACCCCCCTGCTCCCTGCTCAAGGTGCTTACCAAAGTCAAACCAGGAGGGAGCGAGCCTTTCACACAAAGCACGATGGTTTCACATTTCGAGTAAGCCTCTCAGAAGGCTCCCGAAAATCATCGGTTGATCATTTCAGTGGTTAAAGACCCTCGAGTGCGTTTGAGCAGCAACACTCGGCTGCGGGTGCCCAGGTCCTCGTCTGGTGGTGGAGTTGGGTCATTGGAGGGGGGAGGGGGTGGTCCCCTCGTTCCCACCTCCAGTTCTCTCGCTAATTCTTTCCAGTCCCAGGGCTTTTCACTGTGACCTACTCAGGCTTCCCTGGCCATCTGGGATAAAAATACCCCCTGGGGACTGACCGTTCCCAGGGCGGTATCGATGCGGTCCCGACTCCGTGACCGGCGCTGGGGTAGATGGGCGGTGATTGGCTCAGACAGAGTCCCCGGGCCCCACGGGCCCCACCGTCTATCATTAGAGAGAGACCACAGTGTACCAGAAAGGGTGCCAAGCGTGTTCGGTTTCTGGTGGAAGTTTCTCCTCTTTCCCAGGTTTACCCTGATGAGCAAAATCCATCTTTTTTTCCTCAAGATTGTGAGATTCCACGACTCCCTTCTCTCTCTCTCTCTCTCTCTCGCTCTTGACCCATCTACTTTAACCCTTTATTCAAAGACTCAGTGTCTACCTGGAGAGGTTTTAGTGTTTCTCAGGCCAAGTGGCTCGTTGGCTTCTCAGACGCGTATGTGAATCCCATGCTTTTCAAAGGTGAAGTGGCATTTCTGAGGTTCAGTTTCTTTTGGGAGAGAACATGATTTCTGGTACTTGCTGCACCTGAATGCCACTGCTATGTGGCTTCTTCAGCTTACAGTGTTTGTCTCCTGCTGCCCCATCCTCAGGAGTGTCTGTCCATCCTTCTGTCTGTCACCAGAGCACTGGGCAGGAGAACGATAGGGCTGTGCTTTCTGGCCGGTGCACCGGAGTTAGCTTCAGGAGGAAGGAGGTTTGAGCGGTAACTGGCCACACGTGGGCTGCTCTGAGACCTCTGGGCTGGGGCTGTATGGGTCAGAGCCCCCGGACACACTCCGTCTGGGAAAGCCCTTGCCACCTCCACAACCCTTCTCCATTAGGGATCGTCCCTGCTCTCTGGGCAACACTTTGACAGATGCCTTTTCTGAGGAGAAGTGGCTGCAGGTTGAGGAATGGATCAAGTCTTTCCAGGGAACTTGGAATCACTCACTTCCTCATGCTTGTACCACAGGCGAAGTTGTGATGTAATCCCAAGTCCATGCTTTGGACTGAGTATTTTTCATCTAAATTCTGCTGTCTGTACAAACACCCCCAAACCTCTGCTCAGGATGGGACATCAAATCACTGTGGCCATCCCCAGGCAATAAAAGAGTCTATGCTGATTTGCCACGTCTTTTTTTCAAATAACAAGTGATAGTTCTTCGGCTATGGGTTTTCTGGCCCTTCCACTTTGGAACCATTCACGTGATGATATCCACCTGGGACTCTGCCCGCCAGGCCTTGCCCTGCCCACGCTAGCTGGCTGGTGCTGCTGCTTGGGTTGGGCGGGGAGGGAGGAGGAATTTGGGGAGGGGGAACTCCCTCGGCCAGGCTACTGTCAGTTGCCAAACTCCGGGCTCTGCAGTCTTTAGAAAACGAGGCCATTTTGACCCTAAGCCACCGTCCAACCCGGAAACTCGGAGCGAGCCCAGCCAGTGTCTCCCTGCATGTCCTCTGTGATCGCCACAGAGAGGGAAGAGGAGAGAAAGCCCCATTTAGGCTGGTGGAGGAGCCAGGCCGCACAGATGGCACCGGAGGAGCCAGGCCCCATGGATGGGAGTGGAGATGCCAGGCCCCATGGATAGCGCTGGGGGATCCAGGCCGCATGGATGGCACTGGAGGAGCCTGGCTCAGCCTGCAGCTAACTGTGTGCTCAGGTGACTCAGGAGGACCCAACCCACGCGAGGACAAACAGGCACGGGCGACAGTGGAGGGCCCAGCCCCAGGCTATAGCAAATGGTTCTGGGCAGATACTGGAGGGAAACGGGGTCCTGAAGAGGACATCGGCTCTGGATGAGGTTGGGAAGGCCCCAGTGGCACCTTCCTCCCTTCTTGGGGAGAATTTCTGACCCCTCAAAGACAAAGACCATTAGTGCTGGTGGCCCTGGAAGCCTAGAGGCCGGGGACTGCCTCTTCCTAACAGAGGGGCAAGGGAAGGGGTCCCCACTTGGCCAACGGCTCAGAATGAATGCCGAAACCCCTGGGTGGGCTGGGAGTGCAAGACGGAACGTGAGACTCACCAGTCTGAGGCGTTTCCAAGCTCAAAACCCAGGATGCTAAGGGACACCTGGTCCTAGGTAGCTCCCCGTGGCCCTGGTAGGTCTGAGATCAGGGTAGAGAGATAGCCCTTTCCCTCTCATTGCACCCTTTTCCAGAGGGGAGCTGCCGAGAGGCCACTGCCCATTTGGGGAGGTTCCCAGAAGAGGACAACTGCCTGGGGAGCGGCTCTGGCCCTGGGGAGCGGCTCTGGCCCCGGGGGCGGGGATGGAGAACAAGGTGCGAGCTAGCAGAGTAGGGGGTGGAGGTGGGCTGCACCATGGGGCGGGGGAGGGCTTGAGGACCACACACCAGTCTGGACTTTGGCAATAGGTTGTCCCTGCCTGCCCTGCGCTATGGAGAGATTGGAGCCAGGCCTCCCTCAGAACCCGGGTGAGCTTCTATGTGTTCCTGAACGAATGTTGTTTTGGAACTTTTCCAGTTTTATTCATTTTTAATGAAGCCCCCTTGTTTTGAGCCTGCTGAGGGAGAGGAAACGGGGAAACCAAGGCGTTGGCTGGGATCTCACACCAAAGGGTGAGCAGCAGAGTGGCCTAGTGGATAGAACAAGGGGCTGGGAGTCAGAGGACCTGGATTCTAATGCCGCCTCCACTATTTTTCTGCTCTGTGACCTTGGACATGTCACTTAACTTCTCTGTGCCTCAGTTACCTCATCTATAAAATGGGGATTGAGACTGTGAACCCCATGTGGGACAGAGACTGTGTCCAACCCGATAAGCTTGTACCTGACCCAGTGCACTACACCTTCTGATGATTAGGTGGTACCTCTACAACATTTTTTCTGGAGAGTGAGAGCTCCGACGGGGACCTTAAGCCCTGTGATACAGGAACCAGTGATAAAAATTAAAAACCCAGAGGTTCTCGGGAAATGGATTTTTGAGCATGGGTTCAGCCTAAAGGCAAGAGAACAGTGTAAGTGATCTCTCTAGGCTCTTCTGCCAAAAGAGAACAGAATATTCTGACAGTGAACAGAATATCTTCACACACGTTTTGTAAACGAAGACCAAGGGCACAATTCTCCATTTACATTTTTTCAAATTCCTATTGTACCTGTACTTCCACTATCAATTTTGGAGAGACCTGGGGAGGCTCAGCCTCCAGAGGAACTCCTCTGGTGCTCTCTGGGACCCTGTGAGATGGGTGAACCCCATCGGCTCCCAGCCTTCCAACTAGCAAACAAGAGCCTTAAATCCAAAATCAGGGGGACCCTGAGGTTTATCTTACAGTTTGTGGGAAAGGAATCCCTCGCAGCCAGTGTTTCTGCTTCCACTGGGAAGGAACTGGGGCAAGTGGTGGATGGCAGGTGACCAGGGTGGTCAACACTGTGCACCTGAGAGAAATCAATCCGTTCTGGAAACGGAGGAGTCGAGAGGTCGAGGGAGAGCCAGCCCAGCGCTTGGGGAGGGAAGCCATCTGGAGAGGAGCACTGGGACTCAGCCCATCCGCCCAGTCTGGGCTCAGCCTCCAGCCTCCAAGCTCTGGTGCTCAGCCTCCAGCTCCGAGGTTCCGGGTCCCAGGCTCTGGTGCACGGGTTCCTGTGCTCAGCCACTGTCACTCAGCCTCTGGCTCTCAGGTTCCAATGCTCAGCCATCAACACTCAGCCTCCAGTGCTCAGGCTCCATTGACCAGGCTCTGGGGCTCAGCCTCTGGCTCCCAGGCTCTGGTATCCAGCCTCCAGTGCTCAGCCTCTAGCTTTCAAGCTCTATTGCTCAACCACCGGGACTCAGCCACTGGATCCGAGGCTTCAGGGCTCACCCGTCAGCTCTCAGGCTCCAGTGTTTGGGCTCTGGCACTCAGCCTCTGGAGCTCAGCCTCCAGCCTCCAGCTCCTGGTATTCGACCTCCAGCTCTCAGGCTCCAGCTCTCAGGCTGTGACACTTAGGCTCCAGAGCTCAGCCTCCATACCTCAGGCTCCAGAACTCAGACTCCAGGGCTCAGTTTCCAGCACTCAACCTCTGGTGCTCAGCCAGTGATGCTCAGCCTCCACCCCTCAGGCCCCCACTCTCAGATTCTGCTGCTCAGCCTCCAGCTCTTGGCCTCCAGTGCCCAGCTACCGGCTCTCAGGGTCTGACACTTATTCTCCAGCGCTGAGGCTCCAGCTCTTTGCCTCTGGCTCCAGACCCTAACCTGGCAGATGTCTGCACTCTCCAAGTTCAGCAGGAGAGGCTCCTGAGACAAAGAGGTAGGAGCGCAAATGACAATGGGCAATGCAAACAACAGACACGGCAGCTGGACAGAGTCAATCTTTGTGTGGGCTTGGGGTAAACAGGTCTCCACATCTGTACAGGCATTTTCAGACACACCTACACCGTCAGGCACATCATCTTCCACTGCAAAGGCCAACAACATACACCTTCATTTAATGGTGTTTATGCACACAAACACACAACACATACAGATACACACTCACACGTACAGATAACATCAGTTCTCATAGCACACGTTTTCACTAAGTGCTCTGGGTAGGAACGTGATGGTAGAATTGGGGGACGATCTTCCGACAACGCATGTCTGTCTGGTACAGCACGATGCAACTGTGGAAGAGCAGTCGTGCATGAATACACACATTTATTGAGTGCCATAAAGTTTTTCTTCATACAGGGTTCATCACAAATGTATGATCTCTTGATCTGTGAGGACAATGATAGCCTCTCTCCTACAGGCACCAGCTCGTTTGAGGACTGCATTGCTGCTCTTTGTCTGCATGGACAGACCTGAACTCAAACTTCTCTGGTTTCACAAACAACCATTCATTCAGTCAATCGTATTTATTGAGCACTTACTGTGTGCAGAGCACTGTACTAAGCTCTTGGGAAGTACAATTCAGCAACAAATAGAGACAATCCCTGCATACCACAGGCTCACATTCTAGAAAACAGGGGAACTATGAGTCAGGTCCACTAAACCTTCTTTTACAGGCCAACCAAGGAGGGAAAGGAAGATGCAGAGGACAGATTAATGAGGAGGAATACGTTGCAATAATGTTACCCAGCATAGATTGAAATTATACAGCCATTTCAAGTCAAATCAATCATATTTATTGCACTCTCACTGTGTGTGGAACACTGTAATAAGCTCTAAAAACTATCTTTTGGCCCAAGTTATCTGGATAATTCAGGTAAAGAAGTCTTTCATCTGAGAACAAAGCAAGTGAAAATGTGACACTCTATTTAGTTGCCCTTCATCACTGGCATCTTTAGACACACCTCATCTTGGAATTAATAAGGTAGCTGGGACGCTCAGTTACTGAAAAGGCCACCCTGAGAATTCTGCACCTGGAAGGGCTGGGTCTCTTCCTGACTCACTGGAAGAATCTGTGATTAAGGCTAGAGTTGGGAAGCAGGCTGGCGAACCCAATCTGTTGGGAAATGAGAACACAGTTTCTGCCAGGAGGAATGGGCTCTCACTAGTCATTTGGAGTTCTTTGGAAGGGTCAATTAGTCTGTGGATGGAAGTGAAGCAGGGTACAAACAATAATAATAATTATGGTATTTGTTAAGTGCTTACTATGTGCCATACACTGTTCTAAGACTGGGGTAGATACAAGGTAATCAGGTTGTCCCATGTGGGACTCACAGTCTTAATCCCTATTTTGCAGATGAGGTAACTGAGGCACAGAGAAGTTAAGTAGCTTGCCCAAGGTCACACAGCAGACAAGTGGCAGAGCCGGGATTAGAACCCACGACCTTTGACTCCCAAGCCTGTGCAATTGCCACTAAGCCACACTGGTTCTCTAAATATAGAGTCGTCCGTTGTGTTCAAAGATGATACCACAGGGTGAAATTCACCTTCAGGCCAAATTTGACTGAAAAGACCCATGTGGGATCCATGGTCCCATCCACATTGTGTGTCCAGACAGTCTTTCCCTTGTTACATTGTTATAGTCGATGGTCGTGGTGCATGCCACTGTTTTCTCTTTTGTCTCCTTTTCTCCAGTTCTTTACAAAGCTTCTGATTAGACAGTGCCATTCCTCCCTCGATAGTAGTGGGCCAAGCTAGTCTCCCCTTGTCAACATGACTCCCAGTTTTCAGGTGGGATGCAGCATCTAAGGTTTTTGTTTTACTGTGACCTTAAAACGTTTCCTCTAGCTTCCTCACTTTCCCAATTTCATCCATTTTCCAATTCCAGTTGTCCATACAGTACGTTTCAGTATCCTACTGTTCCTCATTTAATAATCATAGCATCCGTTTAGCGTGTAGCTGGGTTGAGCCTGGGTAGGGTGCAGGTCTCCCAGTTGTAGAGAAAGTTGGACAACAGCAAAGTTCTGTAGACCTTAAATTGGGTCTGGAACCTGGTACTCCACGGTCTCCACATAATGTCTAACAATCTCCCAAAGGATGATTGGCCTAGATTCTGTTTTCCATTTCCTTGTCTATCATTGCATCGCTGGTCAGTGAACTCCCCGGGGGAACAGAACTCTGTGCTAGCCTCAAGCTTTGTGATGTCAATTTGCATTTTCGGGTGGGTGTATATGGCTCCCCTGGTGCAGGCTGACCCATCACTTTCATTTACTTTAGATTTATGATCAGCCTATAACCCCAGCTGTTTGGCTGAAGGTGGTTTACGATCATTTGCGTCTTCCTGGGAGTGTGTCTCCGGGACACAGTCCTCTGCAAACGACTGTCTCTAGCATTCTCTCTAGCACTTGGCAGGTGGGGTGGTGATGCCAAAGTGAAAGCAATCCAAGGGGTTACCGAGAGCCTCCGAGCCAAGAACTTGGCCATTTCCTGAGAGAAGCTTCGTGGCTCTGGATATGCCATTCGGGGACGTCTTGGCAATGTGGTCAGGGCTCTGGCCTAATTGCACCCCTGAGGTCCCAGAGGTGGCAGAGACATTTCCATGGTCTCCAGAACATGCTCTGTACCACCGAAGACCAGGTTCTGCCTGAGGGGTCTCGCCAAAGGTGACCAAAGAGAGGTGGCCCCAGAGTTCAGCTCCAGAAATGTAGGAATTCGAGCTTGTGAGAGGAACCTGATTCATTCTTCTAAAAAGGAAAATCCAGATTTTCCAACCACTTTCATCCGCACTGAGTTCGTGGATCCCTTCCAGCCTTCCAACGGCTCACATATTCTCTTAGGAGACAGAAGGAATGCGAAGCCTTAATAATGGTGTCCTGTTCCGGAGAAAGCCTGGAGGACAGGGTGTGGCCTCAGCCCCCGACTTCCAGGCCTGAGCCCCGGAGCCTCTCTCCTCCGGGTCTTAGACTGATGACAAGCAAAATCCCACTATTCATTCAATCATTTACCCTCATTCCAAGGGGCTCCAAATTCCTGATCAGTTCGAACAATTCCTGGTCATGTTTAACAAGTTTTGGGACAACCTCCTTACAGTTCCCAAGTGTCCCGGGAGCTAGAAAGGAATTGGACATGGATCTGAAAGCACTGCTTGTGCCTGGTTGCCCAGCTGTCAGTCAGCCTCTGGCAGTGATCGCGGGCCTATTCCAATTCCCCAGTGTAACGGGAAGTTTGGATATAAGAATGGGGCAGGGGGAGGTTCTGAGCAGTGATGCCCAACTGGGCTTTGAAAACTCGGTAATGGATTGTGATCAAATGAGGCTCACTGAGGAAGTGCCACCCGGCTGGTGGATGATAGTAATGATAATAATAATAATAATAATAACAATAATGGTATTTGTTAAGCGCTTATTATGTTCCAGGTACTGTACAAAGCACTGGGGTGGATACGAGCAAATTGAGTCGGACACAGTCCCTGTCTCAGTGCTTGGCACGTAATAATAATAATAATGATGGTATTTGTTAAGTGCTTACTATGTGCAAAGCACTGTTCTAAGCGCTGGGGAAGATACAAGTTGATCAGATTGTCTCACGGGGGGTTCACAGTCTTCATCTCCATTTTACAGATGAGGTAACAGGCTCAGAGAAGTGAAGTGACCTGCCCAAAGTCACACAGCTGACAAGTGGTGGAGTTGGGGTTAGAATCCATGACCTCTGACTCCCAAAGCCGGGGTCTTTCCACTGAGCCACCCTGCTTCTCTAGTAAGTGCTTAACAAGTGTTTAACGTAGTGCTTAACAAATACCGACATTATTATGTGGGGCTCACAGTCTCGATCCTCATTTTCAGATGAGGTAACTGAGGCACAGAGAAGTTAAGTGACTTGCTCAAGGTCACACAGCAGACAAGTGGCAGACCTAGGATTAGAACCCATGATCTTCTGAGTCCCAGGCCCATGCTCTATCCATTCCACCATGCCGCTTCTCGCTAGGATGATGGTAGTGGTGGTGTCAGCGGCGGTGGCGGCGGCAGAGGGGAGCCCCACCGTGTTTGATGCTTCACTTGCCAAGAAGGATTCTCATTACGTCTCACTCTCCACTGCTCCCGCACCTCTGGTGCTCCACTTTCTTCTTCCAACTCATCCGAACTCCTCAGACTGTCAATGCTCAGGGCTCTACTAAGCCTAATTACACTGTAAAAATGGTAGCTTCACTTTTCAGCAGTGTTAGATCCCAGGCAGCTGTGGCTTAGACAGTCCTTCCTCAAATTGGCTCTTCTGGAAAAGCAAAGTGTCACCTTCCGGCAGGTTGGGGCATCTTATAAGTAAATTTCCTCTTCCAGATCCCTCTCCAGGGCCCAAGGAAATTAAGGTGCTTCCAGAAGGTAATCCCCAGTGGATCGGGTCAGGCTTCCTGTCAATATTGGGCTGCATTCTCCCGTCTTGGGCCATGATCCCCTTCTGGAGGAGGGTTCAACGCAGCCCGGCGCCCCGTGGCCGACACGCTGTGGGCGCTCAGTAAATAGCATCGATGAGGGACTTGGGGAGAGCGTGGAGCACAAGTTAGAGGGAAGCTTTTTCCGGTTCAAAACTCCAGAGGGGCTGATTCACCCACTCCCTGAGGGTCTCTCTGGGGTGGCCGTGGCTCCCCGGGCCAATCCCCACGAGCCATTTTAGGGACCGGCGAGGACGGCGCTCTCTTAGGCCGCAGACTGGGGGTGGGCACGGAGAATGGAGCGGAACGCCGACGGCTCCCGGTGGAGAAGCCCGCTGGGAGGCCAGGCATTCATCAGTCTCCCCTCCTTCATAGTAAATTTGTTTCCAATTAAGTCCGCTGCAGCGTTGGAGGAAATGTGATCATCGGGGACGGCATCTTCCCATGTGGTGAACCTGGCCCGCTGATTTAAGACTCCGACAAGGAGAGCCATTCCAACATCTGTGGCCGGGCTGAATTCCCCTCACTCTTGCCCCAAGTCAAACTCCTCCTGGGTGCAGCAACATATTGAAGCCTCCTCGGGCCCCCCCCCCCCCGCCCCCTCCCCACCGGGTTAGACACTTGGGGAAGGGGCCTGGAAGCTCCCCAGCAAATAGCCACGGAGAGCCTTGGCACGCTGCTTCATTGCACAATCACCAGGCTCATTAGTAACTCTCTGGCCACAACAGGAAAATCCCTCCAACTTTTGGCTTTTTGGTCAATTTGAACTCTGGGTGTGTGCTGGTAGGAACTTGTCGGCCGAATTTTCTGGTGAGCAGTTAAAGAACGAGCAAACACGCATATGAGAGAAAAGAAGAGGCGCATGAAAGTAATGATACGACGGTGAGTATGATGACCACGGTGATCACTCCCACGTTTCGTGTGCCTAACGGCTGCAGAACACATTGCATCATTTGTATGGGTGGGAAAACTGTCCTCGGTCTCCCGAGCGGTGTTGAAAGTGGGAGGGGGCGCTCCCGGATGAGACTGACGACGGCACGCACCACAGAGCCCGGGCTCTGATGGAACCGGGGGAGACGTCTCACTGAAGCCCAGATGAAGACGGCCGCCCCCAGGAGCGGCTCACTGGGCTTTCCCACCTCTCCCAAGCCGCCCCGCACGCCCCTCACTTGGCCTTATGGCGGGCAGCGGGCAGCATCTGACGCGGATTGAGCCGGAGCCTGGGCGGGAGCCGGGGGGCGTGACCTCAGGAAGGACCAGGTCAGAACCTCCCTGTGGAAACGCCCCTTGGACACCGATCCAACAGGACTGGCCGCCTGCCTGGCACACCAACCCCTTCCCTCCTGCCCGACTGCCAAGGCCTACCGTCTTCCCCTGGGATCCCCAAGGCTCCATCCAACTACTGTCAACAGGGCAGGCTTTCCCGGCTCTACCCGTCCAGGCCGTCTCTGCCTCCACTCTGGTGGCCCCCCTGACTCACTGACAGGGTAATCTTGGGGCTTCCTGTGTACAGAGAAGCAGTGTGGCTCAGTGGAGAGAGCCCGGGCTTGGGAGTCAGAGATCATGGGTTTGAATCCCGGCTCTGCCACTTGTCAGCTGGGTGACTGTGGGCAAGCCACTTCACTTCTCTGTGCCTCAGTTCCCTCATCTGTCAAATGGGGATTAAGACTGTGAGCCTCACGTGGGACAACCTGATTACCCTGTATCTACCCCAGCGCTTAGAACAGTGCTCTGCACATAGTAAGCGCTTAACAAATACCAACATTATTATTATTATTATTATTACAGAGTGCTGTACTGAGTGCCGACGGCATGCCTACTGAGTGCAGACTATTGTCTTGTGTGTCTGCTTAGTGCCCTGGGTACCGACAGAAGGCAGAGCACTGCTGAGTGCAGTGTGTTGCACTGGGTTCCTACTGAATGCAGAATGCCATCCTAGATGTCTGCTGAGTTCAGAGCACTGTACTGGATACCTCCTGAGTATAGAGTGCAGTACTGGGTGCCTACTGTATTGAGAGTAGAGAATATTGAGAGTAGAGAACTGGGTACCTACTGAATACAGAGTATCATACTGGCTACCCACTGAGTACAGATCATGAAAAAGCAGCATGGCATAGTGGATGGAGCATGGGTCTGGGAGTCAGAAGGTTGTGGGTTCTAATTCAGTCTCTGCTACCTGTCTGCTCTGTGACCTTGGGCAAGTCACTTCCCTTCTAGACTTCCCCCTCTAGACTGTGAGCTTATTGTGGGCAGGAATGTGTCTGTTGGTATATTGTACTCTCCTAGGTGCTAGTACAGTGCTTTGCACATAGTAAGCGCTCAATAAATACGATTGAATGAATGAACGAATGAACCTCTCTGTGCCTCAGTTACCTCATCTGTAAAATGGGGATTGAAGACTGGGAGCCCCTCGTGGGACAGGCATTGGGTCCCTGCTAATTTGCTTGTATCTCCTCCCTGCCCTCAGCACTTAGTACAGTGCTTTGTACACAGTAAGCGCTCAATAAATACTATTGAGTGAATGAACGAATGAACTTCTCTGTGGCCTCAGTAACCTCAGTTCCCCCGCAAAATGGGGATTGAAGACTGTGAGCCCCAAGTGGGACAGGGACTATGTCCATGCTGATTTGCTTGTATCCCCGTGACACCTGTCGCCCCCAACACTTAGTACAGTGCCTGGCACACAGTAATTGCTTAACAAATGCCACGATTATTCTTATTCTTATTATTACTATGTGTAAAGCACTGGACTGGTTGTTCCCTGTGAGCAGAAGAGCAAAGAGTACTAAGTGGGCAGACGCGAGTGAGGAGAGCTGATGTTGTAAGGGGGTGATATGCGGTGGGCAGCCCTGAAGCCGATGGCCGAGGGAGGCGGTCGCTCTGGGGTTTTGAGGAGAGGGAAAAGTGTCCTTCTGAACCACATTTCAGGAAAATGATCCGAGCGGCCGAGTGGATTAGGAATTGGAGGTGGGGAAGGCTGGAGGCAGGGAGGCCAGCGAGGGGGCCGATACAACAGTGATGTAACAATGCTTGGCCCTGGGCCAGGGCTGGATGGGTGGAGAGGAAGGGGTGGACTGGTGAGATGCTTTTGAAAAATAAAGGGCCATTTTAGCAGCAGATTGGAAGCGAGAGCCAAGCAGAGGGACAACGAGCCATGCCCCCTGTCCCATCGGGCTCCCATCGTGTAGTTCCCGGGGACACTGAGACTTGAAGGGGCCTGAAGGGGCCTGAAGGAGCCTCAGTTTCCATGCAACATGCTCCCTGTGTTCTAGCAAAGCCCTGTTCGGGGGGAAACTGGCCCCGTTGTTCTTTCTCATCCTGAACCTGCAACCCCTGCACACAGGTGACTTCCTCCGACCCCATAGAGCACTGCAATCTTTCAGGCTGGAGCGCCATACCAACCTTCCCCAATCACTTAACAGCATCTGGCAGAAACATGCAATGAAATCATAGAGTGGCAGACCTAAATGGGCATGTGTGTGCTCCATTTTACAGGTGGCCATTTTACATGAGATTATTGATTCATCTGTCAGCTGGGATTGAGCCAGGAAGGCTTCTTGGAGGAGGTGATAATTTAGAAGGGATTTGAAGACAAATGTGGGCTGGCAGGTTTGGTGAGTGGAAGCAGGGGAGGAAAAATTTTCAGGCCAGGGCAATGGCACGAGTGAGAGGCTGGAGGCCAGAGGCAAGAGAGACAGAGAAAGAGAGAGAGGGCCAATTGAAAGGTTGACTTGGGATCAGTGAAGTCAGTGAATTGAAGAGCAGTTGCTGAAGGGAGTCGATAGACTCTGGTGGAAATAAGCGAGAACTGTCCTGAACTGGACTGCAAGACCAGACAGAGTCCTGCCGTAGTTGTCTTGGGGTGTCTGGGGGCTGTGGTTTATGGGGGACCAGGTCTGGCCTGGAGGGAATAACATCAGCAACAATGTCGATGCGTGAGAGGAGGGAGCTGGAGGAGATCCCGGCAATGAATGGAAAGGCGTTTTGTTTTGATGTGGGGGGAAATGGGGAGCCAGTGGAGAGTTTTGAAGGGCATCATCATCATGGATGGCATTTATTGAGCATTTACTATGTGCAGAGCATTGTACTAAGTGTTTGGGAAAATAAAATACAACAGAGTTGGCAGACATGTTCCTTGCCCACAACAAGCTTACAGTCTAGAAGGGGAGGCAAACTTTAATATAGATAAAAAATTTATAATGTGTAATTTAAGAGCTGTGTTGTTCTGTGGGGTTTGTTGTGGGGGAAGAATATCAATGTCCAAAGGTCACAGATCCAAGTACATAGATGACACAGAAGGGAAAGGGAGCCAGGGAAAAGAGGGTTTAATTGGGGGAGGCCTCTGGGAGGAGACATGACCTTAATAATGCTTTGCAAGTGGATAGAGTCATGTTCTGGCGTATATGGAGGGGAGGGAGATCCAGGTTAGAAGGAGGATGTGGGAAAGGGGTCAGAGGTGAGATAGATGAGATCAGAACACAGAGAGTAACCTGGAATTAAAAGAGCTGAAGTATGTGGGCTGGGTTGTAGTAGAGGTAAGGTGGGAGGGGGCAAGGGCAAGTTGATTGAGTGCTTTAAAGCTGATGGTAAGGAGTTTCTGTTTGATGTGGAGGTGGATGGGCAACCACTGGAGGTTCTTGAGGAGTGGGGAGCCATGGACTGCATTTTTTTTAGAAAAATGATCCATGCAGCAGCGTGAAGTATGGACTGGAGTGAAAAGAGGAGGGTGACTGGGAGGTCAGTGAGGAGGCAGATGCAGTAGGCCTTCCCAGACTAAGCCCCGTTTCCTCAGCTCCACCTCCCCCCTGCATCACCTCGACTCGCTCCCTTTGCTCTTCCCCCCCCATTCCCCGCCTCACAGCACTTATGCATATATGTATATGTCTATAATTCTATTTATATTGATGCCTGTTTACTTGTTTTGATGTGTGTGTATTATCTATAATTCTATTTATTTATATTGAAGCCTGTTTACCTGTTTTGATGTCTATGTTCCCCCTTTTTGACTGTAAGCCTGGTGTGGGCAGAAATTGTCTCTCTTTATTGATGAATTAGACTTTCCAAGCATTTAGTACAGTGCTCTGCACACAGTAAGAGCTCAATAAATATGATTGAATGAATGAATGAATGGTCAAGGTTTGATAGGATAACTGCTTGGATCAGCATGTTAGCAGTTTGGGTAATATTGTTGGTATTTGTTAAGCGCTTACTATGTGCAGAGCACTGTTCTAAGCGCTGGGATAGCTACAGGGTAATCAGGAAGTCCCACGTGAGGCTCACAGTTAATCCCCATTTTACAGATGAGGTGACTGAGGCACAGAGAAGTGAAGTGACTTGCCCACAGTCACACAGCTGACAAGTGGTAGATCCGGGAGTCGAACCCATGACCTCTGACTCCAAAGCCCAGACTCTTTCCACTGAGCCACGCTGCTTCCCCAGTGCAGATTTTAATGATCTGAAGGTAGAACTGACAGAATTTGGTGACAGATTGAAAAGGAGGGTTGAATGAAAGAGAGGAGACAAGGACAATGTCACGTTTATGGGATTGTTAGGGAAGATAGTGGTATTGCCTATAGTGATGGGAAAAACACGGGAAGACAGGATTTGGGTGGGAAGATGAGGAGTTCTGTTTTGCAATTGTCAAGTTTGAGATGTTGGCAGGACATTTAAGTAGAGCTGTCCTGAAGGTAAGAGGAAATACGAGACTGCAGAGAAGGACAGATGTCAGTTCTGGAGATGTGATTTGGGAATCTTCTGCATACAGATGGTAGTTGAAACCATAGGAGCGAATGAGTTCCACGAAGGAGTGGTTGTAGATGGAGAATAGAAGGGGACCCAGAACTGAGCCTTGAGGGACCCCCACTGTCACAGGGAAGGAGGCAGAAGAGGAGCCTGCAAAAGAGACTGAGAAGTAGCAGTCAGAGAGATAGGAGAACCAAGAGAGGGCAGTGCCAGTGAAACCAAGGTTGAATAAAGTTTTGAGGAGAAAGGAGGTGCTCTAAAGTGTCGAAGGCAGCTGAGAGGTCTAGGAATATTAGGATGAAGCAGTAGCTGTTAGATTTGGCAAAAAGGTCATTGGTTACCTTAGAGACGACGATAACCGGAGGGAACTGTGGGGTCAAGGGAGGGATTTTTTTAGCATAGGGATACGAAAGCATGTTTGAAAGCAGTGGAGAAGAAGCAGTTGGAAAATGAACAGTTGAAGATGGCAGTAAAGGAAGGTTAAGGTTAGGGAAGGGTTGACTATTTTAATAAGGTTTGAAGAAATGGGGTCAGAAGCACAGGTGGAGCGGGTAGATTTAGCAAGGAGGTGAGCGATCTCTTCTTGAGATACTGCAGGGAATATAGGGATTGTTGAAGAAGGTGGTGCAGGAGAGAGTTTGGAGAGGAACAGGGGAGATTTTAGGGAGAGCATGTCTGATGGATTCAATTTTGTTGATGAAATAATTGGCCAGGTCACAAGGGGAAAGGGATGACGGGGATGTGGGGGACAGGTGGTTTGAGGAGATGGTGGGGACAATGGGTATGAGAGTGAATTGGGACGAAGTATTGTTGTCAGGCAGAGTAGAGGGCTGAATTGAAGTAGATAAGAATGAAGAATGAATCAGACAGATGTCTGGATTTCTGCCAACAAAACTCCAAACCTTGAGTACAGGAGCCGAGGAAGCATACTGCCGAGGTGATCCAGGGTTGCAGGTTAGTTGGCTTCAATGGAGAGGGTTGTGTTGAGGGCATCGATTTGTGCAACAAGAGAAAGCAGTTTGGGTATGGAGACCAAATGGGGCAGGAAAACATATGTACCAAGCAACATTTTAGACAGATGAATGAGGCAGCAGCTGGAGGGGAGAATTGAATGTGAGAGGTAAAAGATGATGAGGAGCCAAGGATCATCCCAAGGTTGTGGGCTTCTGGGGCAGAGGGCAGCAGTGTTATTGGCAGAGGACGATTGAGGTTAGAAGGGAAGATGAGAAATACATTTTTAAATATGTTGAGCTTGAGGGGTTGGTGGGCCATTCAAATGGAAGTGTCCTGGAGGCAAGAGAAGATGTAGTAGTAGTGATTTCTCACCTTTCCACCTAAACCCTGTCCTCCCCCATCTTTCCCATCACTGAAGAAAAGAGAACTATTCTCCCTGTCTCACAAACTCATAACCTTGGCATTATCTTCAATTCATCTCGCTCATTCATTCCACATATTCAATCTGTCACCAGAACTTGTCAGTTCTACTTTCACGACGTTGCTAAAACCTGTCGTTTCCCCTCTATCCAAACTGCTAGGACTCTGATCCAAGCTCTTATGCTACCTTGCCCTCTGCATCGGGCTCCTTACTGACCTTGCCTCCCCTCTCCAGTCCCTACCTCTCTCCACTGCCTGGATCATTTTTCTAAAAGCTGTTCAGTTCACATCTTTCTTCTCCTCAAGAACCTCCGGTGGTTACCCATTCTCTTCTGAAGCAAAAAGAAACTCCTTAACATCTGCTTTAAAGCTTTCAATCAACTTTCCACCCCTTACCATACCTCGCTGATTTCTTACTACAACCCAGCCCACACAGTTCACTCCTCCATTGCCAACCTACTCACTGTACCTCACTAGATATCTCGTCTATCTTGCCATCAGTCCCTTGCCCAAGTCCTCCCTCTGGCTTTGAACTCTCTCCCCCTTCATAAGCAATAGGCCATCACTCGTCCCTCCTTGAAAGCCTTATTAAAATCTCTTCTCCTCCAAGAGGCCTTCCCTAACTAAACCCTCATTTCCCTTACTCCTCTTCCTTCTGTGTTGCCTATGCTCTTGGATCTGTACCCTTTAAGCACTTGCTATTCACCTCACCCTAAGCCCCACAACCCTTCATGTTCACTGTCATAATTTATTTTGTCCATCTTCCCTTCTAGAATGTTAGCTTCTTGTGGGCAGGGATCGTGATTACCGACGCTGTTCTATTGTACTTTCCCAAGTGCTCACTATAGTGCTCTGCACACACCCTAAGTGCTCAACAAATCCACTGATTGATTGACTGATTGCACAGGTGGGAATCAGACCTATATCCTGCCCCTCTGTCTTGGACCTGTAAGGCAAGGGAGAGGCTGGGGCTAGAGATGTAGATCTGGGAGCCGCGTCGACCTCAAGATGGGCTGAAGCCAATGCCAGCCGATGAGTCCACGCTCCCAGTGAGGGAGTGTGGCGTGGCAAGGGCAGGGAAAAGACTGAGGACCGCGTGGTCAGGGGAGGGGCAAGGAGAGCTGGTTGTACACCAGGGCTTTGCTCTGGGGTCCTGGGTCTGGAGGAGAGAGGGACGGGGAGGCGTTTCTGAAGCAGAATTGGTGGGATTTGGAGATGAATTAGGTGGGGGGATGGGAAGGAGTGTTGTGAGAAAGGCACAAGTTTGGGGTTTCTTACTGGAGAATGAAAAGGAGACTGGCACTGGGAGCGGGCCGGGGGGAGGGTTGAGAGCGAACTTGAATACTCGGTCCCTGATGAGTCTGAGGTGGTCATAAGGCATCCAGTTAGAAAACCCCTCCAGACCAGAAAACAAAAGCAACCGAGATTGAAGCAGTGTGGCTCAGTGAAAAGGAGCCCGGGCTTGGGAGTCAGAGGTCGTGCGTTCAAATCCCAGCTCCGCCGCTTGTCAGCCTGCTGACTTTGGGCAAGTCCCTTCACTTCTCGGTGCCTCAGTTGCCCCAGCTGTAAAATGAGGATGAAGTCTGTGAGCCCCACGTGGGACAACCTGATCACCTTGTACCTTCCCCAGCGCTTAGCACAGTGCGTGGCACAGAGTAAGCGCTTAACAAATGCTATCATTATTATTATTATTATACTACTACAGCTACTGCTTCTGCCGCCACTACTACTGCTATTAATAATAATGTTGGTATATGTTAAGCGCTGACTCTGTGCCGAGCACTGTTCTAAACGCTGGGGGTAGATATAAGGTAACCAGGTTGTTCCACGTGAGGCTCACAGTCTTCATCCCCATTTTCCAGAGGAGGTCACTGAGGCATCAAGAAGTGAAGTGGCTTGCCCAAAGTCACCCAGCTGGCGGGTGGCGGAGCCGGGATTAGAACCCATGACCCCTGACTCCTAAGCCCGGGCTCTTTCCATTGAGCCATGCTGCTTCCAACAACAACTATTACTGCTGTTGCTACTGCTACTAATTAAGTGCTCCCTATGTGGCAAGTACTGTACTAAGCGCTGGGGTAAATAAAGCCAGATCAGTCACATTCTCTGCTCCACCTAGGGCACCCACTCTAAGTAAGTTGTCGGGGAGACCAGGTGTAAAATTCCCATTTTATGGATGAGCAAACCGAGGCATAGAGGAATTCAGTGATTTGCCCACGATCACACGTGGTGGAGCCCAGATTAGAAAGCCAGCCCTCTTGCTCCCGGGCCCAGGCTCTTTCCACTCAGCTGAGGCATCCACCCGCCACTTCCCGATAAGACAGACAAGGGAAAGCAGAGGAATCGAAAACGGATCAAGAAAGCCTGCTTGCCCCCGGGGGGCAGAAGGCCAGATGGTGTTCCAGCCCGAACCGCATAAGGCTCCAGACCCAACTGTAGCTCTCCCCCGTTGGCTGCATCCCAGAGTCTAGGCCTCCTCTCAGGGCAGCCCCTCCAGCTTCCTGCATGGCCTTCCCCGGCCCTGTGTCCCCTGGTCACCAAAGAAGCACGCTGAGTGCTGGGCAGCTAGCTGGGATCACTGGCCCCGAGGGACTGGGCCAGTCAGCTCAGCTGGCCAGCGCCGAGGCAGCGCTCCCGACAGCCATCCGCTACGTGTGGGCCGTGTGCGGAGAACGGACGCCAGCGGCAACGACGGAGCAGAAGAGACGTCCTGTGGTTTCGGGGCTAACGAAGCTCAGATTGTGAAGCCCAGCTCTGGGTGATCAGGGAACCACCATGGCAGCGGAAGACCAGTCTGACCCCTGGTGTTCAGAAACGCTTCTCTGGGAGAGCAGGGACATTGGAGGAAATCATCGAGGCAAAGAGAAGAATCCAAAAGAACACTGAGCACTGCAAGCAGTGAATGGGACAGCCCTGCGTAAAAGGGATGGCCCACTGGCACTTTCCCTTCAGTCAGGGCTCAGTCCCACACCTCTCCCTGATTCCACGCGTGAACCTTTGTAGCTCTTTCTGCAGGCACACATGGGAGTCGGAAGGATCTGGCTTCTAATCCCGGCTCTGCCATTTGCCCGTCATGTGAGCTGGGGCAAGTCACTTCACTTTTCTGTGCTTTAGTTACCCCATCTGTAAAATGGGGATTAAGACTGTGCGCCCCATGAGGATCAGGGACTATGTCTTGTTTCTATCCCAGCACTTAGTACCGCGCCTGGCACAAGAGGCCTCCCCAGACTAAGCCCCACTTTTCCTAGTCTTCCACTCCCTTCCACGTTGCCTTGACTTGCTCCCTTTACTCTTCCCCCCTCTCCCCGCCTCATAGCACTTATGTGTACATCTGCAATCTTATTTGTTTATACTGATGTCTGTTTACTTGTACTGATGCCCGTCTCCCCCTTCTAGACCGTGAGTTTGTTGTGGGCAGGGATCGTCTCTCTTTATTGCAGTATTTTACTTTCCCAAGTGCTTAGCACAGTGCTCTGCGCACAGTAAGTGCTCAATAAATACCACTGAATGAATGAATAGTAAGCGCTTAAGAAAATATCATAAAGAATGGGGCATTTCAGCTCTCCCCACAGTCATGCATTGGTCATTGCAACTCTCCTCGTAGCCATACATTGGCTAGTTCCACTCTCCCCATGCCCTTGGATAAACTCTCCCCATCAGACGCAGCCCCACTTGCAGCTCTCAGGCCCCTTTGCCAGCACATACACTCCTGCACCTGTCAGCTGGATCGGCTGGCCAAGGCCGGTATGATCTCTCCTTCTCTTCTAATGCTTGAGGTGAACGGTGCTGGTCAGAGCAGTTGCCTGAGGGCACGTCCAGGTTTGGGCTGGTGGGGCAGAGTCACCCCCAGTGGGCCTCGTAGGGAGAAGCTGGGTGGTCAGGGCACTTGCCCCCCAAACTGTGCACCGGCTCTAATGGTGAACTTGATTCTTGCCTTGGTTGTGAGCCCTAGGTCCCGAACAAAAATTCTTGGCTTCTGTCACCCTCCGGATCCTAGCTGGCAGCCACCCAGAAAGCAGTAAAGGACGCCGGGTCATGTGCAAGAGGAGGAGGAGAGGTTATCTGGCTGCCATCCGTGCCGCGCCTCCCCTCCTCCTTCCATCCCTCCCTCCCTCCCCCTGCAGCCCACCCAGGCCCGCACAATCAAACAGCAGCAGATTGGAATGTCTCCTCTCCTCTCCCCATGTGGCTTCCAGTAGCGGTTCTGCCCCCACCCCACCTAGCCCGGGGCCTGCGGGTCCCATCTCTATGCTATCATTGGTGGACGTGTCCCGAGCCCCCTCGGTCTGCTCCACTTGGAGGGGGGTAACTTGCCCCAGAACTGCTAGGAGTCGAGGGTAAGGCTCCATTCTCTTGTCGGCTAAATGATCTAGAATGACTACTTGGCACGATTTTATTCTTATTAAATAACAACAACTGTCGGCCAACTTTCCTTCCACAAAGTATCTCCATCTGTCTTCTTCGAACTTGGCCAAGAAACGGAGTTTACTTTAGCAAAATGTGAGCGAAGATGATACAGATTTTAATTCGTTACATTCTTATAAACCCTTCTGACACTTATTAACAAACAATTAGTAACTGTGTGCTCAATATTCACTCTCTGAATAACTGTTACAGACTCTCCTGGTTGAAATCCAGAGCACAAACCTGACTGTTCTGCTTTAGAAAACCAGCCCGTTACTTCCCTCCTCCCAGGGACGACAACTCCCCGCAGGACAAACACGAAAACACAAAGCAAATAAAGAAGCAGAGAGCCCATCCCAACCAGCATTTTTGAGGCCGTGGTAGCCTCCGACCCAGACTCAGACTGGCTGATCGACCAATTACGGTTCCTTTCTTGGCCTCCCACATTTGAGTCGTTTTTGCCTTTTCTCTTCCTTCTCCCCTTTCTCCTCCTCCAAGCAGGAAAGCCTGTTGACTTTGTATCTTGGAGAAATTGTTTATAAACATCGAATTGGAACTGATGAGGTTGGTTACTCCAGAACCATGGGCCCGGGCAGGGCTATTTCCATTAAACATTTTAGGCTTAGAGATATTAGCCACTGCAAAAATACCACACTTTTCAAAGAAAGATTCCCATAAGAGGTTCCCATCTTCCTGTATGTTCTTGTTTTTTGGACTTGGCTGTGCATGCCATACACATTTCAGAAGAATCGGGAGATATTCTAGCATAAGAAAATGCCAACTGTGTGCCTATGACCAAGGAATCACATGTGATTTGAAGCCATTGACTGAGAAATGGTAAAACATGTGCTATTCGCCCTGCGATCGGCTCAAAGAAATCAATCAATCAATGGTGTTTATTTAACGCTTATTGAGTGCAGAGCACTTGGGAGAATACAATAGAAATTTTGTTTTTATGTGAAATTTGTTAAGTGCTTACTATGTGTCAGGCACTGTACTAAGTGCTGGGGTAGATACAAGCAAATAAGGTTGGACACAGTCCGGGTTCCACAAAGGGCTCGCAGTCTTAATCCCCATTTTACAGATGAGGTAACTGGGTCACAGAGAAGTTAAGTGACCTGCCCAAAGTCACACAGCAGACAAGAGGCAGAGGTGGGATCCCAGACCCGTGCTCTAGCCTGTGCACTAAGGCACGCTGCTTCTCAAGTTGTTGTTGGACTCCATCCTTGCCCCAAGGAGCTTCCAGTCTATGGGGGGAGACAGACATTAAAACAAATTCGATAGGGGAAATGGCAGAGGGTACGGATCTGGACATTAGTGTGGTGGGGTTGGGGCGAGTAAACCTATGAGGAAGGAACACCCTTCTCCAGGTGGCTCTGAGCCTTGCTGTCTTTTCACAGCTGAGCCCCAGAAGGATGAAGGATTGGTTCCTAATGGTGCTTTGGAAGGAATTCACCAGCCCACGGGGAGGGATCCTCACTTGGGAGTGATGCCGCGGATGTGCAGGGTTCTCCCCGAGCTAGGGAGGGGCAGGGGAGAGAGAAGACATTTTCTCCTCAGCAGGAGCCCGCAGAGGCCGTCCCTCAGGGGCCTTCTCTGGTCTCCCGCTCCTCAACTGCAAGGGAAGACAGGGAAAACAGAGAGGGGCCCAGCACAGAGGTCCGGAGAGCGGAAGGGCAGAGAGGGTAGAAGGAAAGGGGAGAAAGTAGAGTCATTATGCTTAAGAATTATTTTTATTATGGGCCAGTTAATATTGCGAATGCATGACAGATGATCTTGGGCCTCTCAGACATTCTTCTAAAGTGATACAATACAATTCTTTGCTCATTTACTAGGTAGCATGTGATTAGGGGCTGGAATGCAAGTTCAACTGGGAACTATAGTTGAGTGCAATGTTAGGTCTGTTGCGGGCACAGCTGTATTGGGAGAAATTACTGCTAGAATTATGAGTTTATTCTCTTAACCCCTTCTCACTGGTTGCCGACTTGTTCAATCCAAGCGCTGAGTACAGTGCTCTGCACATAGTAATTGCTCAATAAATACTATTGAATGAATGGATAATAGCGGCTGAACTCAGCAGCCATGCCTTTCATGGCCAGATCTCCTCTTGCATCTCACATGTGGGGTCTCCTTGTAAATTTCTTTCCCAGAAGTGGGGTCGAACTGCCCATCTGAAACCTGAGTCTGGCAATTTGGTGGTGGGGCCTGGGAGTCACAGGGCCAGGGTTTTAATCCAGGCTCTGCCAATAGTCTGCTGCGTGATCTTGGACAAGTCACTTAGCTTCTCTGTGCCTCAGTTACCTCATCTGTAAATTGGAGATTAAATCCTACTTTCTCCTATTTAGACTATGAGCCTCAGGTGGGATTAGGACTGTGTCCAATCTGTTTATCTTGTATCTACCCCTAGCACTTGGAACAATGCTTGGCACATAGTAAATGATTAACAAGTACCATTAAAAAATAAATAAGTAAACCGTCACGTGGTTCCTCCAAACTAACCGCTGTCCATTGTAGACAGGGTCCTGGGCTGGACAGGCCAAGGAGCTGAGCCCAGGGGCCGGTAGATTAATACTCTGACTTTGTCAAGACTCCCAGTTCTTCTTTTTCTCTGCCAGTACCTGCTCTTTCCCCTTACAATATCCTGCAAAGATCCTTCCACTTCCCCTTCCTAAACTGTCCCATTTCCTGACAGTGCATCCTGGGTGTCTAGTGTCTAGTAAACTTGGGGGAATTGCTGATCTTCTAGACTGTGAGCCCATTGTTGGGTAGGGATTGTCTCTATTTGCTGCCGAATTGTACTTTCCAAGCACTTAGTACAGTGCTCTGCACACAGTAAGCGCTCAATAAATACAATTGAATGAATTTCTTATAAAGGGATAGAAGGTGATTAAAGGACTTTGCAGCATGGCTAGATGGAGCGGACCTTGGGCTGAGTGTCAGGAGATCCAAGTTTAGTCAAGATTTTCAGTTATTGCTGTGAAATATTTTAAAGACCCATACAGAGCGTGTCTTCCACTGGGATTCATTCATTCAATCATTTAAATTTATTGAGCGCTTACGGCGTGCAGAGCACTGTACTAAGCACTTGGGAGAGTACAATATAACAGTAAGTCGATACCTTCCCTGCCCACAACGAGCTTACTCTCTAGGGCTCCTTTTCTATCTGGTTTTTCCTGGCTCCATCCAGGCCCTTTCCCCCTGTTTTGCTGAACACTGTAATGGGTGCTTCCTATCAAACCCTGTACTAGGCGTCTCCTATTTGCCAAACACTATACTGGGTGCCTCTTATCTGCACAGCGCCTTCTTGGGTGTTGAAAATGCTCCTACCCATCTCTCTGAGACAAGAGACAGGGGGCCCAGACAGGGGGCTCTGACCTCAAACCCCTCAGGCTGCTCCCTTGGCCTGGGCCAGCCGGCTCTCACCAATGCGGTTGGCCCCTGCAACCTCCCCCTTCAAGTGGCAATCCCGTGTCTCCTCACCTGACTGCTTAGTACAGATGTATAGTACAATAAGCTCTGCACGCAGTAAAGGCTCAGTAAGTACCACTGATCGATCGCTTGGACACAGTTCCAGGGCCTGGGAAAATTGCCACCACGAATAGGGCAAGCAACCGAGGTGGGTAGGGAATGCCCCACCCCATCCCTTTAAGATAGCAGCGTGCTCTCTCTGGGTCAGGGTGGTCAGCTCATGACACCTCTTGGCATGAAATATGGTCACGGTGGGGAGGGTCAATCGGTTGCTCAGAATAACACTCCAATAATAATAAAAATTATTCTTACTGCATCTGTTAAGCACTTATTATTTGTCTAGCATTGTCCTAAGCCCTGGGATAGATACAAATTTATCAGGTTGGCCACAGTCCCTGTCCCACATGGGGCTCACAGTCTAATTTTTTATTTTTTAAATCCCACATGGGGCTCACAGTCTCATTTTTTATTTTTTAAATCATCATAATGTAAGACTATATGATTAATTAATAATTAATAGAATTAATAATTCTATTGGGGAGCCGTGAACCTCATTCTGGCAGATCCCTCTAGATTTTAAGATCCTTTTTTAAGTGCTTATCATGTACCAAACACTGTTCTAAGAGCTGCGGTAGATACACGTTAATTAGGTTGGACACAGGCCCTGTCCTGCATGGGGTTTACAGTACAAGTGGGAAGGAAAACAGGTATTCAATCACTATTTCATAAATTGAAGAAACTGAGACACAGAGAAGTTATGTCGACCAAAGTCGTGCAGCAAGGAATTAGCGGAGCCAGGATTAGAACCCAGGTCCTCCTACTCCCAAGACCCTTGTTTTTTTCCACTAAACCATGCTGCTTCTCTCTGTAGACAGGCAACGTGTCTACCAGCTCTGTTATATTGTACTCTCTCAAGCATTAGTACAATGTTCTGCTCACAGTAGGTGCTCAATAAACACGACTGATTGATTAATATACAAAGAACTGCCTCAGGAAACGGTCAAAAGGGGAATGTAAAATGGGTCCTGGTGCAAGCTGAAGACTTTCTCCGGCATTGCCCGATTTCATCATCTTGACGTGGGTCCCAGTACACCCAGCTCTGTCCTTCCATCGATCCACTGATCCATCGATCCATCCAACCCTGAGCTTTTCCCATATTCCAGACCTTGCCCGAGGCTTCTCCAACTCATGGGGCTGGGCTCTTTGGCAGAAACAAGAGAACAAGTCCCCACTCCTCGAAGATTTCTATTCCCTCCATTATCCCTGTTCCCCTGCCCCACTCTTCCTTGGAATTGACTTGAGTTCCAGTCGATGACACTGAATAAAGGCTATTGTCTGATCATAGCCTTTGTAGGTTGTGATAAAGGCAGGTTCTGGAAGCAGAGGGGACTGTAGTTCAAATGATAAACTTCACCCCCTCTAGAGATGCTGGTGCCCGGACTCGTAGCATTATAAACCCTCCCACCACGGACTGGGCAGACTATCCCATCCAGACTAACCATATTTAAAGAAACAACTGACTGTCACTCTCTTTACTTCTCTCTCACTCCCTCCTTCTCTGTTTCTCTCTCACTCATACCACACTTTCAACCTGTCGCCAAATCCTGTCAGCTCTACCTTCACAACAGCTCTAAAATCTACCCTTTCCTCTCTATCCAAACTGTTACAAAGCTGGTCCAAGCACTTATCTTATCTTGCCTTGACTAGTGCATCAGCCTCCTCGCTGACCTCCCTGCCTCCTGTCTCTCTCCACTCCAGTCCATAATTCACTCTGCTGCCCGGATCACTTTTCTAAAAAAAAGTTCAATCCACATCCCCCCGTTCCTCAAGAATGTCAGGTGATGGTCCATCCTCCTCTGCGTCAAACAGAAATTCCTTACCATCGGCACTCAGATCAGCTCTTCCTCTTTTATCTTACTTCACTGATTTTCTACTACAACCTAGCCCACACATTTTGTTCCTCCAACGTAGGCCTAGCCACTGTACTTTGATCTCATTTATTTCACTGTCAACTCCTTGCCCACATATTTCCTCTGCTCTGCAACTCCTTCCTCCTTCATATACCATGACCACCACTCTTCCCAACTTCAAAGCCTATTAAAATCACATCTCCTCCAAGAGGCCTTCCCTGATTAAGCCTTCTCCCCTCCTCCCTCTCCCTTCTGCGTAGCCTATGCACTTGGATCTGTACTCTTTAAACACTTGCTATTCACCTGACTCTGGGCCCCACAGCAGTTATGTACATATCCGTAATTAACTTTGGTAACTATCTCCCCCTCTAAACTATAAGACCCTTGTGGGCAGGGAATGTGTCTATCAACTCTGTTGTATTGTGCTCTCCCAAGTGCTTAAGATAATGGTCTGCACACAGTAAGTGTGCAATAATTGCCACTGATTGTCTCTCTCTCTCTCTCTCTCTCTCTCTCTCTCTTTCTCTGTCATCTGCCTCTTCATGGCTATCTTTGGTGCTTGAAGACCACATCCTGGATGATCAAGCGGTGTGTCCTGGACACACCACTTGCCCACAGGCAGACTGTCCTCTCCTGGTTGTACTGTTGCGTTTGCCGCGTGCAGTGTCTGGCATTCTTTTTGCTTTTGTCTCCTGGTCTTTGGACCATCTCCGAGCATCTGGTCCAACAAGGCCATCAGGCAGGGCCAGGCGGGGCTCCTCTGCGGGAGTTGTGTGGTGCCCAGAGTGTTGGGCAGTGGGCCAGATCTGGAGAATCCATGACAGTGGGGTGTGAGGCGGTCCTGGCTCACCTGGCCGGCACCTGGGCGGCACCCGGGCATGTCGTGCTTTGGATTGGACATATCTTTCCTGGTCAGAGAGCAGCTGGTGGGTGGTTTTGCAATTGGGCGGGTGCTGGGCTCGGGTCTTCCAAATCTGCCTGAAGGACAAGGGAGGGATTTGCGATGCTGTGCTGGCCTCGAAGGGCACATCTTCGCCTGTGTGAGCTGGTTCATACGTTCCTGCCACTTTTCTCCGCCCTGGACTGTGTACTTGGGAGGAGGACAAGCCTGCATTATTTTGATGTCTTTGTTGTGCTTTATTTCGTTTTTTTGTTTCCTGTCTTTTGCTTTTCTCCTGTTTTTTTCCAGAAAGCAAAAAAGGTCTTCCTGCTCCCTCCCTATCCCATACTAAGCTACTTATCCATTCGCTTAACGTTAGCTCACCAGTGGTGAGGACACAGTGCTATCGGCTGCTTCTGTCGCTGCTTGCTGATGTGGAAGTCTTGAAGAGATTCTGTTTTGGGGCCATGGGCAGCAATCACTTTTCCTGCCAGCTTTCTTTTTTCTTTTTTTAAAATAGTATTTGTTAAGCACTTATTACAAGGCAGACACTGTTCTAAGCCCTGGGTTAGATACAAGATTATCATGTAGGTCAAAGACCGTGTCCCACGTGGGGCTCACAGTCTTATGCCCCATTTTACAGATGAGGTAACTGAGGCACAGAGAAGTTGAGTGACTTGCCCAAGGTCATACAACAGACAAGTGGCAGAGCTGGAATTAGAACCCAGGTCCTCTGACTCCCAGGGCTGTGCTCTTTCCACAAGGCCATGCTACTTCCCAGGTCCCCAGTCCTGCTGCTAATAATTGCGGCATTTCTTAAGCACTTACTATGTGCCAGGTACTGTACTAAGCACTAGGGTGGATACAAGTAAATTGGGTTGGACACAGTCTCTTTCCCAAGAAGGGCTCATAATCTCAATTCCCATTTTACAGTTGAGGTAACTGAGGCACAGAGAAGTGAAGTGACTTGCCCAAGGCCACATAGCAGACAAGTGGCGGAGGCAGGGATTAGATCCCATGACCTTCTGACTCCCAAGCCTATGCTCTATCCACTGTGCCATGCTGCTAGGCACTCGGGCCCTGGGCCAGATAGTGTGGATGTCTCAGTTCAAACCATCCCCACTACTGCAAACCCAACTGGAGTGCATTTCCTCCAGTGGCAGGCCACTGGCAGGCCATCAAGTGCTTAGTACAGTGCTCTGTACATAGTAAGCACTCAAGAAATACTACTGAATGAATACCTTTTTCCCTTGAACTATCATTTGAATAACAGGTCCAGGAAAGGTGCGCAGTTGTGTTTTCATGGACGCAGTGTACAAAGGGGCAAGCAATTCTCTCAGCGACACATACACTCATGGATGCTGTCTCAGTGTTGACAGCATCATCCTTGAGTCAAAGGACAACTCCACTTCTGGACCCTTAAAATGTTTCCTCTGTTCTCCTTGCTTGCGGTTTGCTAATTTCAGCTAACTGAACAGTAGCTGCCAGGGTATCTCACCACTGTCCACTCTCCTCACCTGTCCTACCCAGCCCAGCTGGATGAAAGCAGTGCTGGGACCGGAGGCCCCAATGGCCAGCCAAGCCTCGGGCCAGAGGGAAACAACGTGGGGCTCCGGCAGGGCCTTGAGAAGCCATCAGGGCCCGGCCCACGTTTTGGAGCTGAGCTGAGGGGCGATGGGGGAAGGGAGGCTAAACTGGGGCCTGACACTCTCGTGACATTCCCGTGACACTCCCAAGCACTCCAGTGACCCGCAAGTGCCACTCACGTGACTTTCAGAAGTTTGTACCCAGGGGTCTCACGTTCAAGTCGGTTAGGCGAAAAGAAAGACATGGCACGGGGGTCTAAGGCTGACTCAGTCAGAGTCTGTTTGCCCTCTTCTCTTTAAAAGAGAAATGCTGTAAGCTGCAGAGGAGATTCAATTAGCAACTCTGCCAGAATTGGCCATGCAGGGATTCAGGGAGGAGGAGGTAGAGGTAGAGGAGAAGGAGGAGGTTGCTCAGGGGTTCACTGTCCGCATTAGGAGAAGACTCAGGGGGGAGGAAACGCCTTAGCCAGCGGCTAAGTGTTTGGGATTGGGCTCGGGCCCAGGCCGGGGCGGCGACCGATGGAGCTGCAGTGCCGCCCCGACCCTGGGAGTGGCGGAGGCCAAACGCCGGATGTTGCTTGTTTGCCTGAGCTGCAGTAATGGACTTGGAAAAGTGTGGACTAGCACTGCGCCAGGCCTGGTCTGGGCTTGGCACCGGGCCTCCTCGGCTGTGCTCGGGGAGGGCAGCTACTCCAAGAACCACAGTGAAACCCCTGCTTGGTAGGGCCAGGTGGGAGGTGGCGGCCATGGGAAAATGCTGGCCGTAGGTGGGTCCAGGGACGCTCACCATGGGGCCAGCACACCCATCCCCCAGACGTTTGCAGGACCGAATGAAGCCCTGGCCGGCCGGCTGATTTCTCTGGACCTCCCTATGGGCCTTTCCTGTGAGTGCACTCTCTTTGGGAAGGAGCCGGGGCTCTGGGCCACAGTTGGGTATAGTGCCAGGGCCCTGGTTCTCTGTGGAAAGAGACGGGCTAGGTCCAGGGTGGAGGAGAGAGACCCTCTGCCTTCCATCACATGGGGCTGAGCTGGGCTGAGCTGGCTGGGCTGCAGTGGATTTGTGTGTGCAGCCCCGGGGAAGCCAGAAAACAACCTCTGTGCCCAATCTCTAGACTGTAAACTCACTGTGCGATTGCGATCATTAACCTCCCCAACCCTGACAGATGCCTGTCTCTTTGTACTCGAGTTCTTCCTCTGGTCTGCAGTTGACTTCGATGTCTGTTTCTCTTGCTAGACTGTATCTAATAATTTGACTATTTCTGTGGCACTCTTCCAAGTGCACAGAACATTGCCCTGCCCACAGTAGGTGCTCAATAAGTGCTACAGATAGATTGAATGATAGATAATTCTGGTCAAAAAACCTTTAAATCAACGAGCACTTTCTAATGAACATAAATGAAGATCAGAAGCACTTGGCCCTGTTCACCCCATGGGACTTTCTGAAATAGCTACATATGACTTAAACAGTGTAGTGAGTGGCGTGCGGGGTGGTAGATTTCCTTTTGACCTCTGGCAAGAACAAGAAAGCTATCTGGGATGAGGTGTTTCAAGAGCCAGAGAAAAGCCATTTAGTGCTCTGGCAGAAATCTCCATGGCATGCAAGTGCCTAGGGGTCATGGGTGCTCTGCCAGAGCCGGAGATGGGCAGCAGGAAAAAAGGCCAGTTTGATGGATACACAAAGCAGTTCCCTGTGCTGGGATCTGTGATGCCACAATGGGTCTCGTGGCTGGGGAATGACTCTCGAAGTCACTGTTGTGGGACTGCTGGGTGAGATGGCTTCAAAGACACAGGCCAGAGCCTAGGGCTGCCTCAGCATTGGAAATGGTAAAAATAGCAAGGCTCTTGGAAATGTTTGCGTTCCAAAATCGGTCTTATGCTTCTAAGGAACGGGATTGTAACTAATCTACCAAACCACATCTGTTTGGTGTGTATTAGCTTTGGGAAGGCCATGTTGTTGTTATAAGAATAATACCAATAGTATTTATTAAGCCATTATGCTGCCAAGCACTATGCTAGCACTGAAGAAGATACTAGGAAATCAGATCGGAAACAGGCCCTGTTCCACATAGGCCCAGTCTAAGAGGTGGGGAGAGCAAGTGTCTCAACCCCATTTACACAGATGTGAAAGCTGAAGCACGGAGAAGTTTAGTGATTTGCCCGAGGACACCCAGCAGGCACCCAGCAGGGCAGGGTCTCCTGACTCTAGGTCTCCTGACCCCCAGTTCCGTGCTTGTTCCACTGGAGAGGAACGGCATGATGTTGATGGATATTGTCAGGTGGGCTTCAGCAGACCTGCCGGATGACTTCTATTGGATTGGTTGAGCCCTTGGGAGACGTGCAGGGGCACGTGCGCACACGTGTGAGCATGTGTAAGAAAGAGAATAGTGTTGCGGGAGGAACCACTTCCCAGTCCTTAGGAGGTAATGCCTCAGAGAGGGCAGCCCTCTTGGCCTCCAGTGGATGGCAGGTAGGCTATCAGGGGTGATACGTTCAGAGATCCTTTGGGAAAGCTTAGGGGACATGGTCTGAAACCTCTCATTTCTGGGGGCTGACTGGTTGGAGGGTTTCCTTCCATAATTCTCTGACTCTCAAGCTGGATCACATCCATCTGTGACAGGGATTTCCCATTCTTCAGCCGTGTCCATGGAGGGCGGCCTGAGAAAGGAAGGCATGAGACTGAGTGTGCAGCGGAGAGCGGAGCTAGGGGAGGACGGTGGTGGAGAAGGAGGGTCGGGGCTTGAATATGTGATTTATGGAGAGGGTCTGGGTGAAGGACCCGACTCAGGCAAGCATTTGCTGCGAAAGAGCTGATTTCCACATGAAAGTAGAAGTGAAAACTGAAGAGTTGGAAGGCTTAACTGGGTAAACAGCCGAACTTTCGAGGGCATATTTACAGATTTCTCTGGCCACAACCCAACTCTCGGCCTGGAAATCACATCAGAGTGGCCTGATTGCAAGATTTTGAGAACATCCAGTTTTCTCTTGGGCTGAAAACAAAAGATATTTACAGAGGCATTTCCACATTTTTCCCTTCGTCAACAGAGAAAAGGAGGAAGCCACCCTTCCAACCATTCCATCTTTTCCCCAGACCTCACCAAAAGGGGTTTTGGATTTCAGTTAGTTTTGTGGATAAGCAGAGTTCGGAGGCATGATCTGTCTGAAGTTGATCCCTCATCTAGACTAGACACTGGTCAGCTGAAGGAACCGCAAGGCCCGGGCACCTCGGTGTGCATTTGGGGGGCAGGGTAGAAGGGGTTCTTTGCTTCTCATCTTGTTGTCCAGGGACCAGTTGGACCTGGGGTCACTGGTGGGCACTGGTTGAGCTGATGCAGAGCCGGGGGCTTCCTGCAGACTGCGCCAGCCAGGGTCAGCGAAGTCAGTGGTTGGTCTTCCGTCTCCTTTTTCCTCAGAAAAAATAAATCTCAGAAATGGTTTTTCCAACATGTTTGCAGCTTGTCCCAGTTGGAGTACTAGCTTGGATGTCTTTAACATGATTAGTCCAGGATTTTCTTCCAATTTACCTCAACAAATTAACAGCTTTAGTTGTGGCTTCATCAATTAAACATGGAGCCTATGCTGTTGAGACCTAGTTTCGGTTTTTGGTTGAGCTACTGTCGAGGACCAGTGCCCATCCCTCAGCATGACTAGAAGAACAGCCCCTCACCTTCTAGGGCCACAGCGCTTTACGTCGGCCCTGGGAATCAAAGATAACTTCGACTGGCTCAGGTCACCAGTCTGCACAACTGAAGGGGAAGAAAAGGGGTTTGGAGAAGCTGAGGGGCGACTGTCCATTTGGATAGCATCGTCACAGTTGGAAACCAGATCCTTAGCCATCCCCAATATTTCCCCTTGACTTTTCTAAGGTTTCTTCAACAAACGCTTTATGGACATCCCCCCCGGAGCTGGGCATTTGATCTGGGGAAATCTCACCTTCCGAGTTGGACCTGGAAATTAAGTCTGGGAGCAGTGAGCACAAAGAGAAAGCCATCCTGTTGGGGAAATAGCCTATGTGACCTGTGAGGAAGGGGAACCCCACCATATGGGGCTGCTGGACTTCTCTGAAACAGTCAACAAGCTTGTGGAAAGACAGGGACCAGTAGACATACTATTCCAAGAAGTTCAAAAGATCTTTGTTAAGGCTCCACAATAAAGAGTTTTGGAAAAGAAAATGGAGGAATCTTGGCACTGGAAGGCATGTTCTGCATTTGAATGGGCTGAGGAGGGGGAACTGTTGCACCTTCAGTCTGCCCTTATCACCCTGCAAGATGTCATCAAGCCCCAGAAGTGGTGACATCACCTCCTGTGTGCAGAGCACTGCCCTGAGCACATTTTGTATGCCGAGCACTGGGCTGAGCGCTTGCTGGGAGTTGGGCACAATACTAAGAGCTTGAAGGACAGAGAGAAAAAGTAAAAGCCTTGATCACGGTCAGCAAAGAGCTTATCGTCCGACGGGTGAGTGAGTAGGTACAAATGGACGAATATACCATGGCTGGCATAGTTAGCAGAAAGAGAATGCTGGCGGTAAACTGCAGACCCAAGAGCGAAAGTGTCTCCACAAGAAATAACCAATGGATAAGTAGAGGAGAGCCAAGTTGGCTGATGGGTTGATGTGTCCAGGAGTGGAGGGATGAATCAGGGAATTCCTCCTGGAGGAGACTGTTAGGGAGCCAGCATGATTTGGAGTGGGGAGACTAATCCTTGGCTATTAATAATAATAGCCACATAATGAGTAGCCCACCATCCTGGGGCGTGGTCTGGACTGCAGAAATGGAGGTGGCTGGGCCCTCTGGGGGCCTCCCTATGAAGGCTTTGGCCATCAGCTTCAGAAGGTGGTACCGAGCCAGATGGTAATGGACTTTACTGACCTGGCAAAAACATGGAGGTCCAGGGATTGTTCTGCTGGGTTCCCTCTGGGCCAAACTAAGCCCAGGCCCCTCAGGCCCCCATGGCCGTGGCTGGTCCATCAGGTCCCCCTTCACAAAGCGGACTCAATGCCCAGGGGATTGCAAGTGTGAACATCACCCCATCTCGTGCACACACCTCCGCCTGGGGACATATTCGTTCCCTCTGCCATGCAGGGGCTGCGGGGGGAGGTTGTGACCGGGCTCAGCAGAGGTGCCAGCCGGGGAGAGATACTCTAAGGACCCATTGTCTTCCAAGGGAATTTGGCCAGAGAGATGGGGGCCAGGTAGGAGGGGAGGGTGGGCCTTTGTAGCCCGGGGGTGATGAACTGTTTGGGATTTGCTTTGGTTTGGTCCCTGGGCTAGTCCCTGTGGTTGAGGGCAGTACCACGTGCTCCTCCTTGCTTGCCCCTCCATCCAAACAGACACCAGGCTGGCCCAGGCTCTTGCTTCATCACTGGTCTCCCTGCCTCCAGCCTCTCCCCTCCCCAATCCAAACTTCACTCTGCTGCTCAGATTGTCTTTCTAAATCGGCTTTTTGTACATGACTCCCCTGTCCTCCAAAACCTTTTCAAGTTACCCATTCCTCTTGGCCTCAAGCAGAAATTTCTGATCATGCGCTTTAAGATACTCAATCAGCTCTCTTCCTCCTACTTATTCACTTTCTTCTCCCAGTCCACTCCTGCTTACAAACTTCTCTTCTCTCGAGTCAAACTTACCACTGGGCTTCAATCTCATCTCTCTCTCTCTCTCTGCTCACCTCTCTGCTCACCTCTTGCTCATGCCCTCCTTCCTGCCTCAAACTTCCTCCCCCTTCACATTTGACAGACTACAGCTTTCCCCATCTTCAGGAGGCCTTCCCTGATTCTCCTCTCATATCTCCAACCTGGTGGCTGAAGTCTGTGGCTAGTGGGGCTGCGACCTTAGGTCTTATAGGGGGCAAAAGGGGAGCCTATAATTCACTATTTGCTATGTTTTTTCTTGAGGTCTACACCATCCTTGGCTTCTGGGCATGCCCAGTGGGGACTGCCAGGCCTTGAATGTTTCAGAACTTGGAAGGGATAAGGGATATGTAGAGATGCTGGTGATGGCGGGGGCAGGCAGGGGACTGAGAAAGGCAACGGAGGACAGGAGAGCAGGGGGTTAGGATAGAGCAAGTCCTGCCTTTGTCTAGCTCCTGTCCCCTTCCTGGCTCAGCCCAGTCTGGCTCCCTCTCCCTTTCTGGCCTCTCGTCTGACCACTCGACCTGCCCTGGGAAATCCCGGAACCTGTTTGAAAAGCTGGGCTTGGAGAACGATCTACTGGGATCTTTCCGCTCACGGGCTCAGGCTCACCCACAGGCACTCTGTTTTTTATAAAGTACTTGTTAAGCACTTCCTAGGTGCCAGGAACTGTAATAAGAGGTGAGGCAGACATAAGATAATCAGACTGAATATAGTCTCTGTTCCACATTAGGTCACAATCTAAGTCAGAGGGAGGAGGATTAAATCCCCATGTTACAGATAAGGTAACTGAGGCACAGAGATGTGAAGTGACTTGCCCAAGATCACACAGCAGGCAAGTGGCAGAGGTGGGATTTGAACCCAGGTCCTCTGGCTCCGAGGCCAGGGCTCCATCCATTAGTCCATGCTGCTTCCCTTCCTGGGACCCGCCGTCTCAGATGATGCAGTCAAACCGAGCACCCAAGCCTGGTTGTAAGGGTGCTGATACAGCCCCAATCTGGGTGGAAAAAGATTCCTTCCAATCCCACGGTGATGGATCTGCCAGTCAGTAGACCTCCTGCTACAAGCTCACTTGTAGCCCGTTAGGGTGAGGAGCTCTACTTCCCACCTGGGCAGTGAAAACCCTGGAAATCGCAGACAGTGTGAGGACTTCTCCGCTAAGCCTGTAGCCCTTCACAGCTCTCATAAAGAATAGTTCTTCTCCATGCTCAGTGATGGAAGCTGGGAATGAAGGAAGAAGGTGAGAAACAGTATGGGGATGGGGAGGAGGAGGAGGAGGAGGAGAAGAAAGAGGAAGAGGAGCAAATGCAAGTGGACAAGGACAGAAAACCTGAGGAGACTAAAAGAGTTTAAGGGACTCCACCAACAACTTGCCATAATTGTCTTGACTCTGCTGGCTCCAGTGGAAATAGTGACTTTAGAAAGGGAGACTCCGGGAGAACAGACATTATGCTTTTATTCATATTTTCCATTCTCAGAGAATTGTCTTTTATATTTTTCAGAGGGAAAAAAGACCTACTGGATTTATTTTGCTTCGTTGTTTCTCTGAATGGTTTTGTTTTCGCCTGGTTAGCAAGCTCAGAGGGTCTGAGAGAAGAGGTTGCCCCCCTCTCTGGCTCCAGGGAGAGACCTTGGTGTTCTTTGTAATCCAGGCATCCCTCTGCTCACAGAGAGACTCTCTGCTCATGGTGAGGCCCTCTGATCATGGTGAAGTCTCGCTGCTGGGGCTGGGACTGAGGCCGGGGCTGGGGTTCTCAGAGGTAGCAGCCTAGGAAGGCAGATGGTTTCCATTTCCCCCATGGTTGAAGGCAAAAGAAGTATTTTCTCTGAGGTGGTCGTAGGGGTAGAAGTATTGGTGAACTTTCTGCTTGAGCCTACGGGGGGGCCTCTCTAGTTTCCTGTGTAGCTTTGGAGCTACCACTGAGGCAAGAATGGCAATCAGCCCTTTGAGGGGGTACTAGGAGTGTTTCCTTTTAGGCTTTAAACGAGCTCTAAGGAATCCAGTTATTAATTATGCCTAGGAAAGCCATTTTCCAGGTATTTACATCCACTAATTTATGCTTTCTAATGAAAGAACTTCCTCCGTAACTGATGGCTATTGACTAACCCTGGAGGAATGAAGCCAATAGAGAAATAGCCCCAGTTCACTCCTCTCAGTCTGTGTACATGGATGATGGGACCGGTGCAATGCGGCCCGGGCCCACAGGTCCGGAGGGCTTCCCTTCCCTCATCGCCCTGGGAAATTCCCCTCCATAGGTCGCAGCCCTGCCCCCCAATCCCAAACATAGCCGTGTGGCCCTGGGTCACAGCTGGTCACCTCCTCGGGGCCTTTTAGAGTGGATGAGTGGGTGAGGCACCACCACAGGGGGTTTCCCGAGCAGCAGCATGATTCTCCCACATGCCAGGACTGTGGATGGTCAATTCGTGCAGCTACTGGCTCTCAAAGAGATTGCTACGGGAGGAAATTGAGAGGCAGTGTGGGCTAGTGCAAGAAATGCGGGCCTGGGAGTTGGGAGTCCCAGGCTCTAGTTCCGGCTCTGCTACTTGTCTGTGAAGGAAGCTTTGACAAGCCACTTAATTTCTCTGGACTTCAGTTTCCTCATCTGTAAAGTGGGGATGAGAAACCTGCCCTCTTAGACTATGAGGTCCATGTGGAATAGGGACTGTGCCTGATCTGATTATCTTGCATCTACCCCAGTGTTTTCACAGTGTTTTGTACATGGCAAGCCCTTAAAAACACCTCTATTATTATTACTACTATTATTGCAGAATGCCTGGGGTTTTAAAAAAGTAACTAGTGGTTTCCCAGGAGCAAGGTGCTGACAGCCAATGGGAGAGGTGGTAGATGGACATAAATGAAAGAATAACCCACAGTCAAGACAGAACCGTTACAAATACTAGACCTAAGGGAAATAAAGGAATCTATAACAAATAAAGAGCTGAGGCACAGGTGATGAGATTGTGGAGGTGGAGAGGATTAGTCTTGGGATGCCTTTTAGAGGAGGTGGCTCCTAGAGGGCTTGGAGGGAAGGAGAGAAGCAGAATTTCTCAGGGTCCCCCATGCTGGGAGGCTCAGCCAGTACCAGACTCATCCTGGGAACATAGTTCCAATATACCCAGTCCACTTCCCTGCCAGCTGCTGGGCTCTTTGATCAGATAAAGGGGCTGGGGCCCAGATGACATTCTGACCTGAAGGTTTTCTGGCAGGAGCCCATTTTCAGCTAGCGAGATTCGGTGGTTAAAGCAAAGGGGCAGAGAGCCCTAACTCCTTGCTTCAGTCCCCGATTCTCCTCTGACTCTCATCCTTTAACCTTCCCGCTGAGCCTCAGGCACAGAGCTGCCAGTGGTCGATACGTTGGTCTCCCAACAGGCCCTCACAGTGTCGCCACTGTCAATCAGTCAATGATATTTATTGAGCACTTGCTATGTGCACAGCACAGTACTAAGCACTTGAGAGAGTACAATACAACAGAATTAGCGGATACGTTCCCTACTCATAATTCATTCATTCATTCAATAGTACTTATTGAGCACTTACCGTGTGCAAAGCACTGTGCTAAGCACTTGGGAGAGTATAATATAACAACAAATGCACACTTTCCTGCCCACAGCTAGCTCACAGTCTAGAGGGGGATACAGTCATTAAAGTAAATAAATACATATATAAATAAAATAAATTGCAGATATATAATCAGATCTATACATATGTGCTGTGGGGTGGGAGGGAAGGTGAATGAAGGAGCAAGTAAGAGCGGCGCAGAAGGGAGTGGGAGAAGAGGAGAGGAGGTCTCTGTTAGGGAAGGCTTCTTGGAGGAGATGTGCCTTCAATAAGGTTTTGAAATGGGGGAGAGCGATTATCCACCTGATACGAGGAGGGAGGGTGTTTCAGGCCAGAGATGGGATGTGGGCTAGAGGTTGGCGGCAAGATAGATGAGATCAAGATACAGTGAGAAGCTGAGCATTAGGGGAATGAAGTGTGTGGGCTGGGTTGTAGTAGCTGTAATGAGTACAGTCTAGAGGGAGAAACAGATGTTAATATGAATAAATAATTTATAATGTGTAATATAAAGATATGTACATATGTACGTTTGGGGGTGGGGCAAGTATCAAGTGTCCCAAAGCATAAACAACGCAGAAGGGAGAGCGAGCCTGGGGAAAGAGGCCTTAATAGAAGCAGTGTGACTCAGTGGAAAGAGCCCAGGCTTGGGAGTCAGAGGTCATGGGTTCGAATCCCAGCTCTGCCATTCGTCAGCTGTGTGACTGCGGGCAAGTCACTTAACTTCTCTGTGCCTCCGTTACCTCATCTGTAAAATGGGGATTAAGACTGTGAGCCCCACGTGGGACAACCTGATTACCTTGTATCTACCCCAGCGCTTAGAACAGTGCTCTGCCCATAGTAAGCGCTTAACAAATACCAACATTATCATTATTATTAAACGAGGAAGTTCTCTTGGAGAAGACATGACCTCAACAATGCTTTGAAGGTGGAGGCTGCTGGTCTCCCAGCAGGCCCTCACAATGTGGTCCGCTGAGCTGCCAGGTTTGGCACTAAAGACAGAACTTCCATTAGCTGAGGTGTTGGTCTCCTAGCATGATCTGCCAAGCTGCCGGGCCTAGCGCTAAGGAGAGAGCCGCTAGTGGCTGATGCGTTGGGTCTCCCACCAACTCCACATGGTGAGGTGGAGAGGGAGTCTGACGCCCCAGGGGCTGCTGGAGCAGACCCCAGTGTGGCTTTAGCAAGTTAAGGCGGCATCCTCATTAAACCTTTAGATGATTCTGAAAACGGGCTCATCTTGCTGACTGAGGTTTGAGGACTTGAAACAGATCATAAGCACTTTGTGAGAAGGTTTCATATCTACCAGCTGTATTGTATTCTTACGGGTGTGCATAGAATTGTGCTCTGCACATAGTGAGAGATCAATAAATACAATTGATTGGTCAATGGATTGACTAAGGTCACTGCAGCTCTGACCACCAGCTTGTGATTTTGAGTGGGTGGCGCTTGGAGGGGCCTTAGGAGCCTCTGTTAAGGGACACGCTTGCCCTGAGAACCCACGCTCCTGGGGATCAGAAGGAGGGTTTCTCAGGGGCCATCTGTACCCTCTGCAACCCTCTTCTTTGTTCCAGTGGGACAGCGCATAGATGGCAGTTTTGGGACCATGTCATCCCAACTGGCCAGAGAAGAGAAATAAACAGAACATGCTCACCTTTCTTCATTTCTTAGTTTGATGGTTTGTGCTCAGTGTTGACTCTGTGCTTAGCACTGGGTGCCTTCAGAATAATCTGATCAGACTCTACAGATCCTGACCACCCATGGGGCTTCCAGTTAAAGAGGAAGGGGGGACATTATCCCCATTGTATGAATGAGGAAACTGAGGCCCAGAGAGGTTTAGTGACCTACCCAAGACATGCAGCCGTGAACAGACCCCGGGTCCCCAACTTCCAGCCCTGTCCTATTTCCACTAGGCCACACTGCCGGTATACAATCTGGAGTTCCTATTGGTGACAAAAAGCTGAGAAGCCAAGGGAAATCCTGGTTCCTCTCGGGCACATCCCCACTCTCCTCTTGAAAACCCAAGCCCACTGTCCCATCTGGGGAGCCCACGGGGTCGTCCTCCCCCGTCCCCTTCCACTGGCCCCTCCCCACCAGGCCCTCATAAAGAAGAGCCTGAAGAAGAAGAACCTCCCTGCTAGCCGAAGGGCAGGTGAGAACCACTGGTTCCACCCCCGAGCGGAGTCGCTCTCCAAGGCTCCCACTCCGAGCCAGGAGTCGGGGAGAGGAAGAGCTGTTTGAGAGAGGCCTTGCCGGTGCAGCCTCCCCATCCCTTGGGGAGAAGTGAGCGAAGTGGGGCTGGGAGCTCGGGGTCCGGGCTGCACCTCACAGCGAGACCCGACTCTCTTGTCTAGCACATCTCGTTTACAAACAAGTGAATCCGCAGGGAAGTGCTAGTTCCAAAAGAGCCCTTGTCGCTTTAAGCTTGGCATGGTAGGTGAATTCCAGGGTCTGGATGGTTGTGTTTAGCCGTTGGAAGACACAGTTGCATTTGTCTGAACGTGGCAAGTTTTATGAAACTTTTTGAGGACAAACAGCACCGATCAAAGCGGGCTACAGTCTAATCTTTGTGGGTCTATTTCTCATTCTGTGTAACTCTAAAAGAATTCCAAACTTGATTCATTAAATAAACATCACTTTCAATGCTACAAGCTTTAGAGTTTCTCTTCTAAATATAGACAGCCCACTTCACTTCTTGTCTTAGGTCCAGAGAGTGGGACACAGACATGGACTGATCTCATCCTTCTCTGCATCCTTGTCACACGGGTGGCAAAAAGCATCTTGAAGAGAGATCACGGGCACTTGGGAACTGAGGGTATTGGGCAGATATTACCAATATAGGAAGCAAACTTTTGTTGACTTAGAAACCATGGTCCTCAAAGCTTCCAGCTTGCTTTCTGAGTCAGAAGTTCCTGATGATTTTGCACCTGGTTTCTCCAGGTGGATCTGCTGTCTTCCCAACTAGGTCTTTTTCATTGTTTTCCTTTACCGATCCTCATAGAGGTGTTTTTATGGCGGGATAACAAAACCTTTCCTTTGCTTTCCCTAAAAATGAAATCTTCTTGCCTAAACTCAGAGTGAAAAATCGGCCCTGAGGAAAATCTCTTTTGTGACAGCAGCAAGTCTGAGCCTCTTGTGAAGAGAGCAGCCCTTTCCCTAGTCCTCAGTCATCAGTCCTCCGTCTCTGGTCCCTGGTCCCTGGCCCCCAGACCACAGTCCCCAGTCCTTGGGACTCGGACCCCAGGCCCTGGTCCCCAATCCCCAGTCCTCATTTCCCAGTTTTCAGTTCCTGGCCCTCAGTCCCTGGTCCTTGCTACTTGTTAATAACTGTGGTAGTTGTTAAGCGCTCTCTATGTGCCAAGCACTGTATTGAGCACTGGGGTGGAAACAAGGAAATCGTGTTGGATACGGTCCCTATCCCATGTGGGGCTCAAGTCTCAATCCCCATTTTACAGATGAGGTAACTGAGGCACAGAGAAGTAAAGTGACTTGCTCAAGGTCACAGAGCAGACATGTGGTGGAGCTGGGATTAATAATAATAATAATAATAATGTTGGTATTTGTTAAGCGCTTACTATGTGCCGAGCACTGTTCTAAGTGCTGGGGGAGACACAGGGGAATCAGGATGTCCCACGTGGGGCTCACAGTCTTAATCCCCATTTTACAGATGAGGTAACTGAGGCACAGAGAAGTTAAGTGACTTGCCCACAGTCACACAGCTGACAAGTGGCAGAGCCGGGATTCGAACTCATGACCTCTGACTCCAAAGCCCGTGCTCTTTCCACTGAGCCACGCTGCTTCTCATGGATTAAGACCCATGACCTTCTGACTCCCAGGCCCATGCTCTAGCCACTACACCATGCTGCTTCTCTGCTACTTATTCCCCAGTCCTTACTTCCTGATCCTCGTTCCTTGGTTCCCTTGGAAGCAGCGTGGGCTAGTGGATAGAACATGGTCCTGGGCATCAGTGGAACCTGAGTTCTAATCCCGCTCTGCCACTTGTCTGCTGTATGACCTTGGGCAAGTCACTTAACTTCTCTGTGCCTCAGTTACCTCATCTGTGAAGTGGGGTTAAGGACTATGAACATACTGTGGGACAGGGCTGTGTCTACCTGATTGGCTGATATCTGCCCCAGCACTTAGAACAGTGCTTGACACATAGTAAGGGCTTAACACATACCATTAAAAATTTTTGTTGTTGTTGTTGTTCTTGGTTCCTGGTCCCTGGTCCTCGTTCCTCAGTCCTTGATTCCTGGTCCTTGGTCTGTCTCCCCCAAAAGATTGTAAATTTCTTGAGGGCAAGGATTGTGTCTACCTACTCTATTACCCTGTGCTCTCCCAAGTACTTAGCAGAGTACTCTGCACACAGTAAACAGTCGATAAGTGCCAAGGATTGATGGATTGATCATTATACCACAGAAGCCAGATTTAGTGTAAGTGGATTAAAGGGAGAAATACAAATGAAGGCTTGTGTTTAAAGAAGGACAAAATAGCTTACAGACTAGCTGAAGAGTTACCAGCACATTCAACTTGGTGGTCATTTAATACTTTGGGGAGGATGTTAGAAAAATATAACAGCTCTTGCCTTAATAAGAAAGAATTCATTTTTTCCATGTAACAGTGATCATGTCTCCATTGGTTGCAATAAGAAGGCTCAGTTGTGTGCTTCCATTTAGTTGCCTTTCCACAAAATGACCTGCAAGCTGTCTACTGCCACTTTAAATCTCTTCTTGCTAATTTTTTTAAATGATATTAGTCTAGTGCTTATTATGTGCCAGGTACTGAACTCAAGCACTGGGATAGATACAAGATAATCAGGTTAGACACAGTCCATGTGCCACATAGTGCTCACAGTCTTGATCCCCATATTACAGATGAGGTAAATGAGGCAGAGAGAAGTTAAGTGACTTGCCCAAGGTCACCCAGCAGACAGTCGGTGGAACCGGAATTAAAACCCAGGTCCTCTGACTTCCAGGCCCATGTCCTTTCCATTAGGCATGCTGCTTTATTGTCAGAGGCAACTTATGAATGATTTCTAAATGTCATTTGTTAATTTACCAGACATGATTCTAACAGTTTGACCTACCACCACTCTGCAGATGATGCCCATATCTAGCTTGCTAGCCAGGACCTCTCCCCTCTTCTGCAATCTTGTATTTCTTCTTACCATCAGGGTATTTGAACTGCTCTTCTTCCTTGCCGAATCTACTCCTCCATCTAACTTTCAACTCTCATATTCAATCCTGCCAATTTTTCCTCCACCACATTTCCTGAATCCCCTCTTCACTTTCCATCCGAATACTTACTGTCTTGGTCCAGGCCATTGTCCTATCCTAGCTTGACTCCTGCATCTGCCTCTTCCCTGACCTCCTTCTCTCCAGCCTCTCCCAGTCAATCGATCAATGGTATTTATTGTTTACTGTGTTCAGAGCACTATACTATTATACTATACTTTTAGGAAAGTATAATACAATAGAATTGGTAGATGTGATCCCTTGCCCACAAGAAGCTTATAGTCTACAGGGGAAGACAGATGTTACGATAAATTACAGATAGAGGAAATGGTAGAGTATAAGGATATGTATACAAATGCTGTGGGGCTGGAGTGAGAATCAAAGTGCATAAGGATTACACAACCAAGTACACAGTTGATGCAGAGTGGAGGACAGATAGGGGAAATGAGAGCTCGGTCAGGGAGGGCCTCTTGAAAGGAATGTGATTTTAGGGGGGTTGTGAAGGTGGGGATAATGGTGGACTGTTGGTTATGAAGGGGGAAGGAGTTCCAGGCCAGAGGAAGGACATAACCACGGGGTCGGTGGTGGGATAGATGAGATTGAGGTACAGAGAGTAAGTTGACATTAGAGGAACGGAGTGTGTGGATTGGGTTGTAGTGGGAGATCAGTGAGGTAGGATATGAGGGAGAGAGCTGATTGAATGCTTTAAAGCTGATGGTAAGGAGTTTCTGTTTGATGAAGAGATGGTTGTAGAGGTGGAGGTTTTGGAGGAATGGGAAGACAAGGACTAAACGGTTTTTCAGAAAAAGGATCCAGGCAGCAGAGTGAAGTAAGGACTGGAGTGGGGAGAGCTAGGAGGCCGGGAGATCTGTGAGGAGGCTGATGCAGAAATCAAGGCGGGATATGGTGAGCGCTTGGTTAAGCGGAGCAGCAGTTTGGATGGAGAGGAAAGTGCAGATTTTTGCGACATTGTGCAGGTTGCGCCGACAGGTTTTGGTGACCGATTGAATGTGTGGGTTGAATGAAAGAGATGAGTTGAGGATAACGCCAAAGTTATACAGAGAGGATAGCGGTGTTGTCTACAGCGCCTCAACCTGTCTCAGTGCTAGGCCAGCTCTAGGGAAGATTGGGGAGGACAGAGTCTGTGTGAGAAGATGAGCAGTTCCATTCTGGACATGTTTAGTTTGAAAGGTTGGTGGGACATCCAGGTAGAGATGCCACGAAGGCAGGAGGAAATGTGAGACTGCAGAGGAGAGAGGGTGGGACAGCAGAGGTAGATTTGGCAATCATCTGGGGATGGATAGTAGCTGAAGCCATGGGAGTGAAAGTTCTCCAAGGGAGTGGGTGTAGATGGAGAATAGAAGGGGACCCAGAACTGTGTCCTGAAGTAGTCCCACAGCTAGGGGGTGGGAGGGGAGGCAGAGGAAGTGAGAATTGGCAGCTCCACAGGCATTCCCAGTGGAGTTCTCTACCAATGATTCAGTGGCTGGCACTGTATAATCTTCTCAGTCTCACCGAACCTCGGAAGACGGCCTAGAGAGTGAGTGCCCCGCCCCGCCCCAGTGCTAGGCCGAGCCCTGCAGGGCACAGTCTGGGGACCCAGTTCTGGGGACCAGGAGGTTCCTTCGCACCCTCTTCCCGCGTTCCTTGCTTCCAGCTCTGGGCCTTTCCCCTGAGCTGAACTGCCCAAGACCTCCAGAGAAACAGTTGCCCCTTGGGTCCTCCAGGGACCAGCAGAGGGAACGTTGTCAGGAGCCTAGGCAGGCCACGCCCACCTCGGAAGAAAGGGGAACGGCAGGTCTTTCCCTGTAGCTGAAACACATAAAGAATTCCTGGGGAAATCAAGGTCTCAGCTTTCTCGCCTCTTCACACCTCTATTTTCAGTTTTGGCCCGGCTCTCTCTCCCTGCTTCTTCTTGCCTCTGGATGTGCTCTGTGCCCGTCATCCTTGGCCCTCAGCCCCTTCACTCCCTTTCCTGGAGGCTTGTAGCCACTTCCTCAGCCGGGGCCAGGAGCTGAGGCCTGGGTGAAACAAGGGCCAAACTGGGAGCCCTGTGGGCTGGTTGAGCCGGGGACAAGGTCAGTAACCACGTGAGGGTTTGGACTTGCTGTGTTTTCTCAGCCAGGCTGACCTGAGCTTGCAGAAACTGAGACTTTGGGCTGTAGGCTGTAGATCGTAAACGCCTTGTGGGCAGGGACTGAGTCTACCGCCTCTACTGTACTTTTCCCAAGTGTTTAGTAAGGTGCTCCACATACAGTAAGCACTCGATAAATACCACTGATTGATTGATTTAGGCACGCAAGGGCCAATCTTTTGGGAAGGCATAAAGAGTTCGGGGGAGCAGAGACCTTTTCAAGATTTTTCTCTCCAACCCTCTCTTGGCCTTGAGTGTTTTCTGCCTGATATATTTCCTGTGCATTTTGAATGAGAGTCTACAATGATGGAAGCATGACTTTCACTCTGATTCATATGGAGACAAAGAGTTGGCAGTGACTTAGAGAAACTCCTAACTACTTGACTCAGAAACAATTTCTTCTAGCGCATTTTTATCAGGAAATGTTGGGTTGTATCTTGTTGGGAAAGAGGGAACAGGAACGACTTGGATGAAGAATAAGTGAAATAAAAACTAAACTGCTTTTAATGATGGCTAACTTGTGTTTCCATTTAATTAAGTTAAAATGACCTTTAAAAATGACTCAAGGCCAAGAAAACGCTCTATTTGTTATGGCAGGATTTAAATGTGGAGTGTGAGCTGTCCTTCTAGGGGGAGACTTACTAGCTCATTTTGTTCTTTCTTGTTAGCTAATAATTTTTATGAAATCAAAAGTTAATGGTCAATTTTTAATAACTTTGGGAACATTTCAGCTGAATTTTATTGCTGCTGGTTTGTGCTCACAGCTGGTATGGGACATAGCATAGTAAATAATGTATCAATTGGTATTTTAGGGTAGCAAAACTTCAAACGATAGGTTTGATTTCCAGAAAAATTTCACTTAATATGCAAAAAAAAAGAAATTAAGGTAAGCCATTCGAGTGTAGAGCCCTTGAGAGCACAGAGCCCCTATTATCTTTGTTTTTATGGTATTTGTTAAATGCCTACTATGTGTCAACACTGTTCTAAGTACTGACCAGCTACAGTCTTTGTTCCATATGGGTCTTACAGTCTAAATAGGAGGAAGAACAGGTCTGGAATTTCTATTTTTCAGGTGAGAAAACTGAGGCTCCGGGAAGTAAAGCAACTGGCCCAAGGTCACATAGCAGGCAAGTGGCAGCATCGAGATTGGAATCCAGGTCCTTCTGACTGGATGGGTCCTAGGCCCGTGTTACATCCACTAGATCATGCCACTTCCTTATCTCCCTCCCAGCAGACAGCACCCAGTGATCCCTTCTTTCTCCCTCCCGATGGACAGTACCCAATGATCTCCTCTCCCTGCAGACAGCACCCAACGATCCCCTCTCTCTCCCTCCCCATGGACAGCACCCAGTGATCCTGTATGTCTCCCTCTCCACAGATAGCACCCAGTGATCTCCTCTGTCTCCCTCCCCATGAACAGCACCCATTGATCCTCTCTGTCTCCCAACATTGCTAAAATGAGAAGCAGCATGGAGACAGCATGGACCTGGGAGTCAGAGGACATGGGTTCTAATCCCCGCTCTGCCACATGTCAGCAGACACATGTCAGCTTGGGCAAGTCACTTTGCTTTACTGTGCCTCAATTACCTCATTTGTAAAATGGGGATTAAGACTGTGAGCCCCATGTGGGACAGGGACTGTGTCCAATGTGATTACCTTGTAACTACCCCAGTGCTTAGACCATAATAATAAAAAAATCCACTCTTTCCATCCAAACTGCTCCTGTGCTGACCCATGCACTTTTCATTTCCTGCCTTGACTACTGAACAGCTTCCTCAGTGACCTCCCAGCGCCCTGTCTCTCCACACTCTCTTATTCTGTTGCCCAGATCATTTTTCTGAAAAACCTTCAGTCCATGTGTCTCCACTCTCAAAAACCTCCAATGGTTGCCCTTCCACATCCTCATCGAACAGAAGCTCCTCACCATGGGCTTTCATGCACTCCATCGGCTCTCTCCCTCCAACCTTACCTCATTGATCTTCCGCTACAACCCAACCGGCCCATTCTGGTCTTCTAATGCCAATTTCACCTATCCCACTGCCAACCACTTGACCGCATCTTTCCTCTGGCCTGGAACTCCCTCCATCTCCATAGCTGACAGTCCACCGCTCTCCTTACCTTCAAAGCCCTCCTAAAATCACAACTCTTCCAAGAGGCCTTCTGACTGAGCCCTCATTTTCCCTAACCTCCCACCCCTCTGCACTGACTGCGTAACCCTTAAGCACTTTGATACTTACTTACTTACCCCAGCATTGAATCTGTCCCCTTTAAGTCCTTGATAACCATCCCACCCTCAGCCCCACAGCTTTTATATCCGGACCATAATTTATTTAGCATAGTGCACCACACATAATAAGTGCTCAGCAATTACCACTGATTGATTGCCACAGATCCCGTTCTGCTTCTGAACATTTGTTCCAGCCCCAGGTAGAAGAACAGTATAATGAGCTGGATGGACCACTGTCCTCTTCTCCCTGGCAAAGCCTCTGATTCGTCCTCCCACCGGTGCTCTCCCACCTAACATCTTTACAGCTGTGCTGTGTGATTTCCAGCTGCACCTCTCTCTGGCTGTCAGGACACATGGCTAGCCCACCATCCAGCAGTCAGGGCACTCAAGCCAGATATACAGCCAACCAGCTGATAGGGAACGTAACTACACAACCATCCAATTGATGGCAAATATGGCTAACCAACCATCCTGCAGTCAGTGCACCCAACCCAGATATACAGCCATCTAGCTATCAGGGCACACAGCTACCCAACCATCCAGCTGTCAGGATACATGGTTACACGACTCTTCAGCTGTCAGGACACACAGCTACAAAACCATCTAGCTGTCAGGGCACCCAACTCAGATGCACAACCATCCAGCTGTAAGGTCCCACAGCTACACATCCATCCTGCCATCAGGACATGCGGCTCCACAACCGTCCACCTGTCAGATCCCCTGGAAGCTGTCCTGTGGTGCTTGTCAGTCTGTCTGTCTGTCCAGAGAGGCTTGACCCTGGGGTGAGAGGTGTGTGTTTGCTCTCTGGATTTGTGCAGTGGGGATTTTACCAATCCAGTCCTGAAGTAGAAATATCAAAGCTGTAGTGTCTGTCCCAGAAGTTCTCTCCTCTTCTTGTCTTCCCATTCCTTGCACCCAAATAACTATGTAGAGCCCTGACCCTTTCTCCAGGATGCCAACCTTTCCCTTTTCCCCCAAGCAGCGTGGGTCAGCAAGGGCACAACCATTCCCTGTGCTGGCTCCAAAGAGAGAGGCAAGAATAAAAACTCAAGTGAATTTCTCCCAAGTTTTTCATTTCCAAACAGGTACACCTTACAGCCCCAGGACTTTGGCTGTCCACTGTCTGGAGCTGCTGCTTAGGATCAAAGTAGACCCTGATAAATCAGGCTAAGGATGCAAATCTTTTTTTTTAAAGGTGTTCGTTAAGTGCCTACTATATGCCAGGCACTGTACTCGGCGCTGGGGTGCATACAAGATAATTAGGTTGGGGATTAAGACCAGACAGATGAGGTTACTGAAACACAGAGAACTTAAGTGACTTGCCCAAAGTCACACAGCAGACAAGTGGTGGAGCTGGGATTAGAACCGAAGCCTTTACTCCCATGACATTCTTTCTGAGAGGCCACTGGCTGCACCCTGCTTATTTCCCAACTTCTTTTGTCATTGAGTTTGGATTCCAGTGGAATGAACTGTTGCAATCGAAATTCTTTTTGACAGACTCGCCCCCACTCTACTGTATTCTGACGTACGACCCAGGATTCAGTATCCAAAACACCCTCTCTGTGTCATGTCCCCAAAGAGACCTCACCATCTATCAGCAAGGGGAAGAGGTCACTACTGGCCACAGCTTATCCTTGCACGTGACCAGCGGTGGCTGGACTGGCTGCTTGATTTCCCAACGTGAACAATGGGGCCACCACCTCTCCCATGGCACCACTGTCCCATTTCTCTCCAGACCCCAGTCTTACGCAATCAGGCCTGATCGTGTAGAATATCAAGTGGGTTTGGAGAGAAAGAACCTTCCTCGGTTGAAATCATAGCTGGTGGGTTGGAGTCTGTCTTTTTGCTGGCTTTGATTCGATTCCATCCCTCTTTCTCCTGCTGCTTCAGGAGTTTGTGGTGACTCTGTTGTCCTTTACCTACAGTTTAGCATACAAGTCCTCCTTAGCGAGGGATGGTATCCCGAGGTGCGGGTTCAAATTCCATTCCATTCCATTCAAATTCCAGGCAGCACAGGTTAAAGGGGGAGTTTAGTCTGAACAGTTCTTCTGCTTCAGTCATTTTGTCATTATGTCTCAAGAAACAGCAGGTTGGAGAGAAATCAAGGGAGGGAAAATTTAGACTTTTGCCAATCTCGTAGCTAGTGTTTCAGTGCTTGAGCTTTGGGAAAAACAAAAAAACAAAAAACAATTTTCTGGGAACAACTCACATACCTGCTTTCAAACAATCCAAGAGCCCAGGTGCTAGTTTATTGCCTTGAGTGACAGTGTTCTAGGTTTTTACACACACACACACACACACACACACACACACACACACACTCTCTCTCTCTCTCTCTCTTTCATTCCCACATTCAAATCCCTACTAAAATCCCACTTCCTCCTTCAACAAGTTTTCTCAATTAATTTCCCAGCACCCTGAGTCATATCACTCTTTCAGCCAACTCTAGCATCCATGAACTTCTTGGTATCCTTCTTATCATTCATGTAGATGTATATTTATCTATGAACATGTATGAAGGGGTCCGCTTGATTTTTTCTGACTACTCTATTTGTAAATAGTTTTATGTCTGTTTCTCTCATTAGCGTATCATTTTGTTAATCTACATTTCCCAAGTGCCTACTACAGTGCATGCATCAAGTGGATGCTCAATAAATGCTGCTTCTTCATAATGTCGAAGAAGACACCACTGATGCTGAAGTCCACCCATGAGTGTGTGTATGTGGCTGAAAAAGCCAATGTGGGACCCATAGGCGTGGCCACACTGGACACACAACACATGTTGTGTTGTCATGTTTAATGTCTGCAGCTGGCACTGTGTTCTCTTTTGCTTCCTTGTCTGCTGTTCCTTACAAAATTTTCACTCAGAGCCACACGTTTTTTGATAGTACATGCAATGCTGGCCTGTCATTCATTCATTCCATCGTATTTATTGAGTGCTTATTGTGTGCACAGCACTGTACTAAGTGCTTAGGAGGGTACAATACAACAATAAACGGACACATTTCTTTCCCACGACGAGCTTACAGCCTAGAGGAGGGGAGACAGACATTAACATAAAAAAATAAATTACAGCTATGTATATAAGTGCTGTGGGGCTGGGAGGAAGGAAGAATAGAGGGAGCAAGTCAGGGCGATGTAGAAGGAAATGGGAGAACAGAAAAGGGGGGTTCAGTCAGGGAGGACCTCCTGGAGAAAATGTGCCTTCAATAAGACTTTGAAGTGGGGGAGAGTAATTGTCCGTTGGATTTGAGGAGAGAGGGCGTCCCAGGCCAGAGGCAGGATATTGGCCAGCGGTCGGCGGTGAGATAAGTGAGAGCGAGGCACAGTGAGAGGGCTAACGTTAGAGGAGTGGGGTGTGTGGACTGGGTTTTAGTAGGAGAATAGAGAGTGAGGTAGGAGGGGGCAACGTGATGAAGTGCTTTAAAGTCAATGGTGAGAAGTTTTTGTTTGATGTGGAGGGAGATGGGCAACCATTGGCATTTTTGGGGGAGTGGGGTGATATGTCGTGAATGTTTTTGTAGAAAAATGATCCGGGCAGCAGAGAGAAGTATGGACTGGAGAGGGGAGAGGCAGGAAGCTGGGAGGTCAACAAGGAGGCTGATGCAGTAATCCAGGTGGGATAGGACTCTACAACCCAGGCTGCTTCGTTCCTCTGGTACCAACCTTCTCACTGTGCCTCGATCTCACCTGTCTCGCCACTGACCCCGGCCCACATCCTACCTCTGGACTGGAACGCCCTCCCTCTTCAAATCCACAAGACAATTACTCTTCCCCACTTCAAAGCATTATTGAAGGCACATCTCCTCCAAGAGGCCTTCCCAGACTAAGCCCCACTCTTCCTCATCCCCCACTCCCTTCTGCGTTGCCCTGACTTGCTCCCTTTGGTCTTCCCTCCCTCCCAGCCCCACAGCACTTATGTATATATCTGTAATTTTATTTATTTGCATTGATGCCTATTTATTTATATTGATGTCTGTCTCCCTCCTGCCCCCCGGTCTGTGAGGTCACTGTGGGCAGGGATCGTCACTCTTTATTTTTGTATTGTATTTTCCCAAGCGCTAAGTACAGTGCTCCGCACCTAGTAAGTGCTTAATAAATGATATTGAATGAATGAATAATTGTATTGATATGGTAGCAGTTTGGATGGAGGGGAAAGGGTGGATTTTAGTGATGTTGTGAAGGCGGGACCGACAGGATTTAGTGATGGATTGAATATATGGGTTGAATGAGTGAGAGGAGTCAAGGATAAAGCCAAGGTTTCGGGCTTGTGAGACAGAAAGAATGGTGGTCCTGTCTACAGTGATGGGAAAGTCACTGAGAGGGGAGGGAAGATTAGGAGTTCTATTTTGGACATGTTAAGCTGTTCTCAGCACTTGGCTCGTAGTTTCCAGATGGGATGCAGCATTGTCCGAGGTCTTGTTTTAACCTATCCTTAAAATGCTTCCTCTGCCCTCCCTGTTTTCAGTTTCCCAGTTTCAGCTCTCCACACAGCAGTTGTAAGGGAACCCTTCTGCCATTCATTCTCTTCCCATGTTCCACCCAGTGCAGCTGTGCTAAGGTGAGCAGAGTTTCCGTACCCAAAGACCGACGACGTTCCAGAACTTCAATGTTTGCGATCCTGTCTTGTCATTTGAAATTGAGCCCGGCCTGTAAATGCTGCTGATGGAACTGCTCAAGGAGCTGGATGGAGTTCCTGGGTGGAGTCCAACTCTCCCAGCTGTAGTGAAGGTTGGACGAGACTACAGTTCTGTAGATCTTTACTTCGGTCTGGAACTTCATACCCCGTGCTCTATTTTTTTCAATGGGTACTTGTTGGACACTTACTATGTGCCAGGAACCGAATTAAGCGCTGGGGTAGATACAATCTAAACAGGTTGGACACAATCTCTTTCCTGCATAGGGCTCACTGTTTCAATCCCCATTTTCCAGGTGAGGTAAACTGAGGCACCGAGAAGTTACGTGCCCAAGGTCACCCAGCAGGTAAGTGGAAGAGCTGATATTGGAATCCAGGTCCTTCTGACTCCAGGGTCATGTTCTATCCACTAGCCCATGCTGTTTTTCTGATTTCTATTTGGCCCAGTCTCCCAAAGTTTGCACTGGCCTTCTCGACTTGGTTTTTGCTTCCCAACAATGTCACCAACGCGAGCAGAGGATCAAGGCTCAGCTAAGAACTACTCGTATGACGGAGTTCCCTTTCCCACAAGAAGTCCTGTGCACTCACCAGCAAATGTCAAGAGACCAGTCCTAGAAACACTGTGCTATGTCAGAGGCAGAGCGGCTAGGCGGGTGTGGAATTGACAATTTGGAGAGGTATGGCTGCAGGTGACAAACCTTTGCTCTACTTATGATTTTGTCAGAGGACCCAAATCATTGCCAGGTGGAAAGCCATCATTTTAGCTTATTTCTTAAATTAAAGCCATCTGGAAATTCAATTAGTGACCAAGTTGAGCATGCCTATATGCGCTGCACAAGCCATGACTGTTTACTTACAAATTGTAACTGGATTCTGAAAACACTAACCCGATCTGTTGAATTAGCATTAGAAAGTCCGCCAGGCATCGTTTGATTTCCCTTTTGAATATTTCTATGTCATGGCTTACCCCTGATCTACTCCACATACACATACACACATGTGCCCTGGTTGAGAAGCAGTGTGGTCTAGTGGAAAGATCCCAGCCTTGGGAGTCAGCGGAATTATTCCTGGCTCCACCACATAACTGCTATGTGACCTTGGGCAAGTTACTTATTCACTCTGTACCTCAGTTCCCTCATCTGCGAATTGGGGATCCAATACCTGCTCTCTCTCCTACTTAGACTTTGAGCCCTATGTGGGACGCGATTATCTTTCTTGTGTCTCCCTCAGCCCTTAGTCCAGTGCTTGGCATGTGGTAAGCACTGAACAAATGCCATAATTACTATTTTATTATCACCAACACATACACCCACGAGCATCCCCCACCTTGTCTCGTCTCACTCTCCTTCAGGCCACTGGGCCCGCCACGGTTTGCTGTTAGGAGCAAATCGGTTTTCCCGGGGCAGGAGGGGAGCAGGGGCCTACCCGCATCACTCGCAAGAGACCGATGCTAAACTCTGTATTTGCCTTCTGATTTGGTGGTGACTTTTGGCAATTTGGGTCTAAATCAAGGCTTCATGGGAAGACTTGGGGTACAACTGGTGGAGAGGGCAGGGAAAGAGCAATAGGTTTAGTGTTCAATAGGTGAACGGTGAAGTTACTGTAATTTTTCTCGTATTATAATCAACTGATCGTATTGAAGCCACTCTCCTAGCAAAGGCACAGAATAGCTCCGTACAGGCTCCTTCCAGCATAGCTCCTTACCATCCCTGCTGACTGGGGTACTTTCCCAAACACATAGTACAGTACACCGCACCCGGTGGGCGCTCAATCAATACCATTCTTGAAACTGCTACTGTTATCGCTACTCATCTTAGACTTTCCGTTGGCTATCCCTAACTCTCACCAGATGTTTTCAGTGGAACCTGAGCATTTCAGCCTCTATAGATTTTTCTGTCTGTTGTATTTGAGGAAGTTGTCACAGTTCCAACCAGAACTCCTCTTCTTCCTGCCCAAACTCTGTCTTCACAGTCTTTCCCTTTGCTGTAGACAGCAACGCTACCCTCCCTGTCTCACGAGCCCGTAACCTTGGCATTATCCTCCACTTATCATTTTCATTCAACCCACATATTCAATATGCCACCAAATCCTGTTGGTTCTAACTTCACTACATTGTTAACATCTGGCCTTTCCTCTCCAACCAAACTGCTGCATTAATCCAAGCGCTTACCCTATCCCACCTTGATTATTTCATCAGCCTCCTTGCTGACCTCCCCGCCTCTTCTCTCTCCCAACTCCAGTCCATATTTCACTCTGCCGCTCGGATCATTTTTCAACAAAAGCGTTCAGTCCCTGTTTCCCCACTCCTCAAGGACATCCAACGTTGGCCCATCTGCCTCCACATCATACAGAAACTCCTTACCATCGACTTTGAAGCAATCAAATCCCTTGCCCCCTCCTTCCTCGCCTTACTGACTACAACCCAGCCTGCACACTTTGCTCCTCTAATGCCAACATATGCACTGAACCTCGATCTCATCCGTCTCGCCACTGACCTCTTGCTCACATCCTACCTCTGGTCTGCAATGCCCTCCCTCTTCATATCTGACAGACAATTACTCTCCCCTTGCTTCAAAGCCTTACTGAAGACACACCTCCTCCAAGAGGCCTTCCATGACTAAGCCCTCTTTACCTTTTCTTCCACTCCCTTCTGCGTCACCCTGACGTGCTCCTTTTATTCATCTCCCTCCCAATCCCACAGCACTTATGTACATACCCGTAATTTATTTATTGATGTTAATGTCTGTCTCCCCCTCTAGGCTGCAAACTCACTGTGAGCAGGGAACGTGTCTGTTATTATGTCATATTGTTCTCTCCCAAGGACTTAGTACAGTGCTCTGCACAAAGTAAGCACTCAATAAATACAGTTGATTGTTTCATTGATAGACTGATTGAAACTTGCAGACAAATGTCATCCGACAAGAGTAATGCCTCCTCCTCTTGGGCAGTGGGTCCCGAGGGAGATGAGGCCTGGACCCAACATGGCTGCTTCCATTTACTCCAGTGCTGAGCACAGGGCTTGGCAAAGAGGAAGCCCTCAGTGGTATTCACTGAGTGGTTACTGTGAAAGCAGTAGTAGAGAAACAGCGTGACTCAGTGGAAAGAGCCCGGGCTTGGGAGTCAGAGGTCATGGGTTTGAATCCCGGCTCTGCCACTTGTCAGCTGTGTGACTGGGGGCAAGTCACTTAACTTCTCTTTGCCTCAGTTACCTCATCTGTAAAATGGGGATTAACTGTGAGCCTCATTTGGGACAACCTGATTACCCTGTATCTACCCCAGTGCTTAGAACAGTGCTCTGCACATAGTAAGCGCTTAACAAATACCAACATCATTATTATTATTACTGTGAGCAGATCACTGAACTTAACACGTGGGAGAGAGTACCATACAACAGAGTTGGCCGACAAGATCCCTGTCCACGAGAAGCTTATGGAACCCCATTATTACACATCTAATTAGTATATGGAAATACACAGAGTACAGAGTACAGAATACCAAATCTATAATACACAAATTAGGTAAGTGGTAGCACATGTCAAGTCCAGATAAGCAAATTACATGAAAAAAGTTTGACAATTTGATATTTTTCTGTGGCTGCAACAGTAATTGTTTCAGTAAACTAATTAGACATTGTAAATACACCTATGTCTTGGTTTCTCTTACCACATGTGTTTACACATACACGTGACCTGGATGTATACAGAAAGGTAGGGTGAGCACAGTTACCTTCCCAAGGATATGTGAAGTTCAGATTTATCTACACTCCTGAAAAGGTGCGACTGAAATCAGGATTTGTTCGTGTCCCCAGGATCTCATCTGCACGACTGCCATGGAATTTGGGGTGGGAGGCTGGGTTACAGTTTGGAAACCAACTACCCACAAAATGTCTGCCTCACTGAAATCACCATAGAGAGGTGAAATGAGAAAATGAGTTTGAGTAACAACAAAAATGACTTAGAAGAGAGAGCAAGGGCAAATGAACAGACGTGAAGAAAGAATCGTGGGATCAAGCACACATCATTTTTGGCAGAGTGCTGGAGATATTGTTTCCACTCTAACAATACTGTGTTTTATTAGTCACAGACTAAAGGGAGAAAGATATTTTGGTTTGGATTATTGGTTTTAATGTTGATACGGCATTTGCACTGAATTTGCTTTTGCTCAAGTCATTTCCAGAACCCACAGCTCTCCTAAAAATCCATCTGTTCCACCCCACAGGAAAGGTGGGGATGGGGCTTAGAGGGGGACTTCCAGAGGTACCAGTCTTTGCCTTCATCCTGGGCTTCATGCCAGTCAGCCAGGACCTCTGCCGAGGTGGCGCCTCTCTCCAAGAGTTTCAGGGGAGAGGACTCCCCAACACCCACTGAAAGGCATTCCAAGGTCTCCTCTACCCCACAGTCTAATGGGACTGGTTTCGTTCCCCTGAGTCAGTTGTATTTATTGAGTGCTTTCTGTGTTCAGAACACTGTACTAAGTGCTAGGGGGAGTACAATATAACAATAAACAGATACGTTCCCTGCCCACAACGAACTTACAGTCTAGAGAGAGAGAGGGACATCGATATAAATAAATAAATTACAGATATATACATCAATGCTATGGGGCTGGGATGGGGGATGAGGGGTGTGTATGTGTGTGTGGGGGGGGGTGGGGGAGGTCAGAGGGAAGGAGGAGGAGGGTGGCACCATGGCTGTGAGAGCCACAGCAAATCCCTTTAAATGGAGAGAGATCTCTTATTTATTTTCCATGGCAGCAGCTCTTAGAAGTCGAATGGCATCAGTATGAAAACAAAGTCATGGGTCATCAGAAAATGCAATGCAATTCTGTCCCAGACTCCCAGCAGAATAAATCTATGAGTTTCCAAAACAGGGACCATCCTTGAGACTGTGTTCTCTCCCCAACCTGCATCAAACCTTTCCACTGAACTTCTTCCTCCAGGCCTCCTCCAGCTCCTCCAAGACCTTTGGCTCAGGCCACTTCCTGAGAAGGATTGTGACCTAGTGGGGAGAACATAGACCTCGGAGTCAGAAGGACCTGGGTTCTAATCCTGCTCTGCCACTTGTCTGCTGGGTGACCTTGGGCAAGTCACTTAACTTCTCGGAGCCCCAGTCACCTCATCTGTAAAATGGGGAATAAGACTGTGAGTCCCATGTGGGACATGGATGGTGTCTAATAATAATAATAATGTTGGCATTTGTTAAGCTCTTACTATCTGCAGAGCACTGTTCTAGGCGCTGGGGTAGACACAGGGGAATCAGGTTGTCCCACGTGGGGGGTCACAGTCTTAATCCCCATTTTACAGATGAGGTAACTGAGGCACAGAGAAGTTAAGTGACTTGCCCCCAATCACACAGCTGACAGTGGCAGAGCCGGGATTCGAACCCATGACCCCGGACTCCAAAGCCCATGCTCTTTCCACTGAGTCACACTGTTTAATATGATTTGCTTGTATTTAGTTCAGAATTTAGTACAGTGCCTGGCACATAGTAAGCACTTAGCAAGTACCATAAAAATGCTAATAACAAAAAAAGCACTGAGCACAGAGCATTGTCCCCCGTGGGCCCTGAGCCTTGGCCTGAGATTGGAACTGGGGTCTGCAGGTCTACTGCTCTCACCTGAACATCCTGGACAATCCCAGATCTGCCCTCTCTAGGCTGGACTAACTGACCCCACAATTTAACTCCATCCAAGACTCCCTTCCTAGTCCTCTGAGATCAGTGGCCTTTGATCTTACGAGGTTGAGGCATGGAATGGTTTTGCCTGTGGGTTTGCACTGTGTTTCCCAATAACAGCTTCAGGTATATCACACCTCAGTTCTCCCCTCTTCAAAATCTTCTCCTCTATGAGGCTTTTCCCAATTTAGTTGTTTCTCCCTAGGACAAATCCTCTCATTGTCATCTCAGCCTTTTTGCAGCAACAGTCACTGCTCTAAGTTCTCCACCCTGAAGCCTCAGGTCCAAAGCTTCTCCTTCATTCTCATTTAGAAGACTCGGTCAGTGTCATCATCATCATCATCATCAGTGACAATTACCCCATTTATCTTTCCATTCTCTTTTGATAATTTTTTTCTGTCTCCCCACAACAAACATGACAATACAGCAAGGGACTGTGTGTGTGTGCGTGTGTGTGTTTGTGTGTATCCAGCGTGACTGGGGCTGTGGATCTCACATTGGCCTTTTCAGCCACACATGTGTCCTTGGGAGAATTTTGAGCATGAGGGCAGCAGACAACTAAATATGATATAAATATGCTATTGATGCCTGTCTACTTGTTTTGTTTTGTTGGCTGTCTCCCCCATCCTAGACTGTGAGCCTGTTGTTGGGAAGGGATTGTCTCTCTCTGTTGCCAGATTGTACTTTCCAAGCTCTCAGTACAGTGCTCTGCAAACAGTAAGCGCTCAATAAATATGATTGAATGAGTGACTGAATCTTCCACTCCTCTAGCACACTGATTGTTCCTGTTACCATTATCATAGTCTTCCAAGAGCTCAGCTTAGTGCTCTGCATGCAGAAGCTGCTCTGTAAAGACCTTTGATGGATTAAGACAGGAAGACTCCCAGCAGATGCGAGTGAAAATTTTGGGAGTAAGTGCTTGACTTCTATATGTGTGAGGTAGGCCTCTGGACCAGGTTTACCTCTATAATAAGCTTCTTATTTGTTTTAGCCAAGCCCCCCATTATGGAAAAAATTCCCAGTCAACACTAGCAATGGTTTCCCTGTGGCAAATCAAGCGTCCGCTGCCCTCCAAAGAGTCAAAATGGTTTAAAAGTAAGAAATGTCTCTTACCATGCCTAGATTCCTTTGGTGTCCATTTGGACACATTTTCTTCATCTGTGCTGGAGATGAGGAACAGCTTATGACCACCAGCCTTCTCTTCTCCAGGGACACCAATCCCCACTCCCTTCACTTTTCCTCATGTTTTTATCAGATCTTCATCATTTCTCTGAGACCTCTATCGGTCTGGGCCCAGTGTTCACATCTCCTTTCTTTTGGGAATCAAATTTAAGGACTTCCAAAATACCCCAAACCCGCTCAGGATTCTTCCAGGGGCCCCAAGTCTCCCTGAACAACAGACTACTGGGACAATCCACAGGCACCCAGGAACAAACATGTATGTCAGCTGCCTGATGATAATAATAATAATGATAATAATTATGGCATTTGTTAAGCACCTACTATGTGCAAAGCACTGTTCTAAGCACTGGGGAGAATACAAGGTGATCAGGTTGTCCCACGTGGGCTCACAGTCTTCATTCCCATTTTACAGATGAGGTAGCTGAGGCACAGAGAAGTTAAGTGACTTGCCCAAAGTCACACAGCTGACAAACAGTGGAGCCGGAATTAGAACCCATAACCTCTGGCTCCCAAGCCTGTGCTCTTTTCACTGAGCCATGCTGCTTCCGAATTCACGTGACCATGACTGGCTAGAACATGCACCCAGCAGCCCATTGGAAGCATCCAGCCCCCCAAAGGCCCTGAGCTACGGTAAGGACAGGGAGGTGGCGGGGCCCTCCGGAGCACCATCCTCATGAGGGCAAGAAAACACCTTGCCTGTCCACTAAAGCAACTCCACCAGGCGCTTTTCCAGGAATCCATCCCCCAGGCTGTGCCATCTCGACTCTCAGGGTCTTTCTTGACCCATCTGTTATTTGGAGTTGATTTCTTTAACCCCTCCATACCTCACTTGGTCTAGTCTCTCAGTCGGAACTTGAGTCTGTTTGGCGATTTGTTCCTATTGTTTCCCTCTTTTGATTTTTAAGCCTTTGAAATCTTACTTTAACTTGTTTCATCAATTCAGCCATCACGTTCTAGCCAAAATAGGTAGTGAAAGCACCGGTTCTTTCAGAACTGAGTGTTCAGTGCTCTATGCCTAGTGGCAGTTTTCTCCTTACTGCCATATTTGATACTGAACTCACAGCACGTCAAAAATACGAAACATTTACACTCACAAATCCATCTATCCACTCATCCTCCTCACTGTGACTTTTAAAATTGTCTCCCCATTTTACTGTAGCTTCTGGTCATCTCTCTTTCCCCCTCCACCTACGCACCTGGAGCTAGAGCCCAAAAGGAGACATGGGTTATAAAACTGAAACAGGGTGTAAATTTTGAAATCTGATAAGTGCCGTTTGACAACTCAGAATGTTTTACGTCAAGGACTCCCTGTACAGTGAAGTTTCTGAGGGTAAATTTGAGAAGCATTCATTCATTCAATCGAATTTATTGAGCGCTTACTGTGTGCAGAGCACTGTACTAAGTGCTTGGAAAGTACAATTTGGCAAAAGATAGAGACAATCCCTACCCAACAACGGGCTCACAGTAACATGATTTTTAGGGCAACCGAGAACTACCAACATTCCACTTTAGTGTGTAAGAGACCATTTCTTCCAAATGTATACCTACAATACCATCAGAAAGCAGAATTGAGTTTCAGGAGGGCTTCATTCCAAATGCTCAAATTTTGAAAACAGCAGTCATAAGAGATGACTGATCCAGCTTGAAATAATTAGCACTGTTCTGGCTTTTCAGTATCATTTGAAAAAATCATCTTTCACAGCTATTTTCCTCAATTACCTGGACATGTTTGATGCTGGTCCTTTGTTAGTTGGCAGTCGGTTTTAGCTCCATCTGCTTCCGCTCACCAACTCAGTGTTTGGGCTGGGAGGGGGTCGGGAGCAGGCCCCGAGGCAGTGCGAGCACTGTGCTGTGTGGCCGGGTCTCCGTTAGAGACAACATCTGTGGCCTTACCGAGCTTGCCCAGCCCATGGCCCCGGGAAGGGCTATCCCTGGACCAGACCCGTGGACAGTCATGCCAGCCAGCCACCTTTGCAGTGGGAAACCTTTAAGTCGTTCGACAGTCGGCCCCATTATTTGTCCTCCCGGAACAGAAAAACAGGCCCAGTGTGAGTGATTAGATCAGAAATGTACAGGAGGCGGTATTGAAAGGCAGAAGAGTTGGGCACGGAGTGAGCAAAATAGTGCAAGTTTCCCCCAGCACTGAGTTCTGTAAGCACACAATAATAATAATAATGTTGGTATTTGTTAAGCGCTTACTATGTGCCGAGCACTGTTCTAAGCGCTGGGGTAGACACAGGGGAATCAGGTTGTCCCATGTGGGGGGTTCACAGTCTTAATCCCCATTTTACAGATGAGGGAACTGAGGCACAGAGAAGTTAAGTGACTTGCCCACAGTCACACAGCCGACAAGTGGCAGAGCTGGGATTCGAACTCATGAGCCCTGACTCCAAAGCCCGTGCTCTTTCCACTGAGCCACGCTGCTTCTCCTCCTTGCCCTAGCATGATGGCTCTGATGAGCTCCTAGCTTCCGCAGTGTAAGACCCCAGTGATCCAGGATGAGTTTAATGACCAGTATCAACCCAGTGCACAGTTCCCTCGTTTTGGGCTACATAATTTTTTTGGGCTCACATCATCCTTTGGATTTGATCACAGTGTTCTATTCATAGAACATTTATTGTATATTCCCAATTCTCAACATTCAGAAGTAATCATCCCTTTCTTACACCCAAATCCTTCCTATATGCTTTGCCCTGCTGTGCGTTCATTGTCTCATCTCACTGCATCCAATCCCCCGCCCTAGTTTGGCAACACCCTGGAACGTTTTTAGGGTGTTCAAGAACCACCTCTAGTTTGGAACAACAGTCTCAAGGCCTTCTGATCCAACTTGGTGCATTGTACAGCGTGTATGATCCAATCAGCTCTAATTTCTTTCCAAAGAGTTCTATTTCCTGGTTTCATTTAGACCTTCAAGCAAAAATAAGGACACCGTTACTTCCCCAGCTCATCCTCAGCTCAGATCTGTGGGCAGGGACCAACCGCTGATACAATAAACAATGAGCATAGAACAGGAATGTCAAGACAGAACCAAAATTCATGTCGGCAAAACCCAGCCGATGAGAGGGTTTTATTATTCAGTTAGGCCAAAATCCCACATTTGGAAATTCAGACATTGAGCCAGACACTCTGCCTCCAAGAGCCCCTGGAGCTCCTAGACTCTAAATGTGGAAATTGCTACGTTTAGTGCTTGAAATTAGGAAAGAAGAGTATTGAAGGAAAACGACAAACTCGAATCTCCCCCACTAGAGTATGAGGCCCTTGTGGGGAGGGAATGTGTCATTTCTTTATTGTGCACTTTTCAAACCCCTAATCCAGTGCACTGCATCAAGTAGATGCTCAATCAATGCTTCTGCTGCTACTATTACCAAAACTGCTACACTGCCTGTTAAATAATACATAGAAGATGTAGGGAGGTGGGAGAGACAACAGAAATGGCATCTGAGGAAGAAGGAAAAGAAAAAAATCAAAGTATTTTCATGATATAACAGATCAGTGAGGAAAAGACTGCAATGTAATCAAGTCTCATTTCTTTGGACTGGAGAAGGGAAAGAGTGTGTGTGTGTGTTTATGTGCACATGCACATAGTTTAACTTCCTAGCATCTGACCTGATCTTTTGACTATCTATTCAAATCTGTATAAGGTACCTGGTGATCCAGCAATCTGTAAGTGGTATTTTTTGAATGCTCACTGTGTGCAGAACAATATACTAAGTGCTTGGGAGAATAAAATTGCTGTGTGACCTTGGGCAAGTCACTTCACTTCTCTGTGCCTCACTTACCTCATCTGTAAAATGGGGATTGAGACTGTGAGCCCCATTTGGGACAGGGACTGTGTCCAACCCGATTTGCTTGTATCCATCCCAGCACTTAGTACAGTGCCTGAGACATAGTAAGCTCTTAACAATACCATAATAAGAATAATTATTATTATTATTACAATTCAACAGAGCTGGTAGACATATTCCCTGCCCATAAACTCGCTCAGTCTAGAGGAGGAGACGAACATTAAAACAAATAAATTATGGATACGTATATAAGTGTTGTGGGGCTTAGGGTGGGGTGCATATCAAGTCCTTAAAGGTACAGATCTAAGAGCACAGGTGATGCAGAAGGGAGAGGGAGTTGGGGAAAAGATGGCTTATTCAGGGAAGGCCTTTAGGAAGAGATGAGATTTTAATAAGGCTTTGAAGGTGGGGAGGGTGGTAGTCTGTTATAAATGAAAGGGGAGGGAGTTCCAGGCCAGAGGGAGGACATGGCCAAGGTGTTTTTGGCAAGATAGGTGAGAAGTACAGTGAGTAGTTTGGCATTGAAGGAGTGAAGAGTGTGAGCTGGGTTGCAATAGGAAATCAAGTGAGACAAGATAGGAGTTAGGCAAGTGATTGAACTTTTTGAAGTCGATGGTAAAGAGAATTTCTGTTGGGGCAGAGGTGGATGGGTGGATGGAAGTGTTTGAGGAGTGGGAAAATGTGGATTTTAGAAAAATGATCTGGGCACAGTGGAGTGAGGACTGGAGTTGGGAGAGACAAGAGGCAGGAGGAGTCAGTGAGAAGGAAAGATAAGGAGGGAGAGAAATACATATGGACAGATAGGTAGATAGAGAGAGAGAGAGAAAAAAAGAGAATAGAGAAAAGGAGAGAGTGGGTGAGGGGAGTGTGTAAACTACTGTTCATGTTACAAGACGTCACCAGCAGTGAAATTTACCTCAGGGCGACTTCAGTCACCATATCAATCAATCAATTGTATTTATTGAGTGCTTACTGTGGGCAGAGCACTCTACTAAGTGCTTGGGAGAGTACGCTATAACAGAGTAGGTATGTGATGGGCAACTCCCAAATTTACCTTGCTAGCCTCCTACCTCTCACCTGTGAAATCTCAAATTTCCACTTGCTTTGAGAATATCTCCTCATAGATGTCCCACTGATACCTCACACTCAAAAAGTCCAAAACTGAACCCTATCATTAACCATTCGTCATTGCCAGCATCATCACCATCATCGTCATCGTAGCTCTTCACCGGGCAGTAGTGACTCATCCCTTCCAGGCTTACCCTTACACAATCATATAACCAATAAGTACGATCAATGGCTTAAAAATCAATAGGATGCCAGTGTGTGGACTTGGGATGCCACTGTGATGTCCTTGGTCCTTGCTGGACAGCACAAGATGTTGCTGGTGACACCAAGGTGAGGCCCTGGCAAGCTCATGAGCGTGAAGAATTACTACCCTTGAGTTTCCATCCTGCAGCCACTCTGACTTGTTTCTGTATTTCAGTGTGAGCATTTTGGTGGTTCCTGGGAAAGCTGGTGTTTGGTGTGGCAGAAGAGAAGGAGAGAGGGAGCCACTCGCTGCTCTGGTCATTCAGCTTCCCCTACTGCCCTGCCTGTGGGGGATTGAGGCTGGGAGTCAGTCAGTTCTGGGCCCCCCAATACCAACTTGAGCTCAGTCTGGAGGGAAGGGATGCTCAGCAGCAACAGCAACAGGGGCAGCAGAGGAGCGGCCGCCGTAGCAGGAATAAGTGCGGAACAGAGGCAGCAGGAGCAGCTACTGTTTGACAACCTCCCTCTCAAGGACCCAGTACCACCAGCTTGGAGGAGGCAGAGAGATCCCTTCGGGTTTTCTAGTGATGGGAGCTCTGCCTTTAGTGGGGAGCAATACCAAAATGATTTGAGAATGGCTTGGATGCATCAGTAACCAGAGTTTAGAGGGAAAAGTTAGGATGTTAGATGGTTTATCGCTGACAAAAGCCAGAGAGGGCAGCCATCACAGTGATCAGTTATGGGTACCCTTCATCCTTCGCTTTTGTGGACCGCTGTCTACCTGGGTTCAGGAACTTCTCCAGCCACAGATCCTGTAGTCGCCCTTCACGACATCTTTAGCCTTTCTGTTAGAGCAAGAGAACTGCCACAGGATTCCGGGTGATGATGAGCCACGGTGGGTTAAGAAGGACAGTTCTGCCATGAGGCTCAGCATTTTGTTGGTGCACTTTGGTTGCCACCTGGTGCTGAACGGCTTTTGGGGAATTGGCCCGCTGCAGATGTCAAAGCTCAGGGGGTCTCTGCTCTTTCAACCTATCAATTTTGGTTTGATTAAAACCACTTAGGGGCCAAGGGGGCCTTCTGAACAGTGCATCTGCAGGGATGGAGCTAAGGCCCCAACCTCCAACACATTTTTTCCTGAAGAAATACTGCTGTCCATCGTATATCAAGAAGACACTGCTGATGGTGAAGTTTACCCACAGGTGTGTGTCTGGTCAAAAAGGCCAAATTTGGGCCCATAGTCTAAACCCCACTCTCCCTCTCTCTCTCTCGCTGTCACACACACATGCACACGACTGTCCTTTGTAGGGCTGCCATATTTGTTGTTTGCTTCCCCTGTTTTCACTTTGCCTTTGTATCTCTTGGTCCTTATGGAGTGTGAACTCATCAAGGCCTCATCAAGGGTCACTCCTTTCTTGGTTTCAGGGTGCCATGCGGATCTATCCCCAGCAATAGGCTCCCAGTTTTCATTTGGGAGGCAGTCATGTCTGAGGCTTTGTCTTACTGTGTCCTTAAAATATGTTCATTGTCCTCCTTGCTTTCGGTTTTCCAATTTCTGCTCGCCATTTGGCAGTAGTGTATTTATCCTGCTGTTGTCCATTCTCCTCATATGTCAAACCCATCAGAGCTTCAGTGCTAGGAGACTGGTGTGATTGTTTTTATTCCTGTCTTGCTACCGATACTGAATGTAGTCCTGTAGGTGATGCTGATGGAGCTGCTCAAGGAATCAGATGAGGCACCCGTGAGGAGTCCCAATGAGAAGGCTGATCAACACCATTGGTCCGTAGACCCTCTTTTGGCCCGCAGCCTGTCCCCATTCTGCCAACGCAACCCTTATCGATGGTCTCCCAAAGGGTGCCCCAGCCTTCTTGATGCGATTTTCTACTTGGTCAATTGCTGCACTGTTAGCTCAAGTAACCCAATCCAGCAATAGCATTTCTCTCAATGGAGAGCTTTGATTTTGTGTATGAATTTCCTGATATGTCACCTGGGTTTTCCTTAGGCTTATCATCAGTCCTTAATTCCTGGCTGAATTGGCATAGTGGATTGCTTGTTCTCTTGGGTGTCTCCCTCTAAGGCGTAATCACTTCATTCATTCGTTCAGTCACATTTACTGAGTGCTTACTGTGTGCAGACCACTTTACTAAGTGCTTAGGAGAGTACAGTATAACAATAAACAGACACATTCCCTACCTTTAAAGAGCTTTGTGTTCAGCTATTCTCGAATGACTGTCTCTAGGATTTGGATGATGCTCAAAGTCTACTGAGGTGGGAGAGTTTTCCAGAGGAGTGGAAGTGCATGCGACACTGGCACCCAAACTCTCTTTTTCGGCATTCTCCAGCAGAACCGCATAGAAAAAACTGAAAAGAGCTGGACGCACCACTCAGTCCTGCTTTATCCCTTCAGAGAAGGGAAATGGGCCAGACAGGGCACCCTCAGCTCTGACCCGGCCAGCCAAGTCATCAAGAAGCATTCAGTCACTGATGTTCTTCAGTAGCCGATACAGGAGTTCTCTGTCTGGGATGTTGCCAACAATGGAGAGCGATTACTGTGGCCTGATTTTTCACCTTTCTTCTTGAAGATGGTGATGAGAGTGGCATTTTTGAGACCTTGCGGCACTTCTTCATGGTTCCATATGTTGAGGAAGAGCATGTGTAAGTGCTTAAGCCGGGTGGCCCCTCTATGCTTGTAGGTCTCAGTTGGCCTGCTGTCAAGTCTTGGTGCTTTGCCATGTTTCCTGGCTCTCAATGCTGGGCTGGCTTCCTCAAAAGTTGGGAAGGGCCGTAACTTTACATGTGGGGAGATTTTCTAGGTTTTGAAGGGCCTCTTCTTCAATACATTCAGTTCTGCCGTGACACATGTTCCATTACGCCTTTGGGCTAGAATGCGGATAGGAACTTAGGGACTGCTCTTCGGACAACGTGGGCCAGTTTGGTTGCAGCATGACCCGCTGTCAAAAGAAACAGCTGTGTGTCCTTGTGTGGTGCCAGACACGGTGAGTACTGCAATGAGACTTCTCCTTAACCCATGAAGTTTTGCAAAAACATGACCCCCTGTTAGAGGAGAAATGGGGGCAGTAGAAGGTGGGTTGAGGAGAACGTTGAAATATTGCACCCCTCTCCTCAGGACTCCCTCCCTCCTTGTCTGGGTTGAAGCTGGAGGCATCTTCACTGTCCAGGTGCATTGAGAAAGCATGCTTGGGGCCACAGAGAGCCTTTAACATTGAGGAATCCCATCTAGTCCCCCTCTTGATTTATAAACAAATCCACCTTCCCTCTCGCATTGATGGGTGTCCATTTACAGTGACTGTTTGTCTCCTCTATTTCCGTGAGAGGGGAGGGTGCTTCCACCTTCTCACAGTCGTTTGGAGGACTCTTCGTTCTGCAGACTTTGCTGACTGAGGCTCAACCAGACCAATTCCTTAATTCCTTTCATTTTCTCCCTGAAAGTTTCAATCCTCTAATGATTTTCCTTGTTCTCCTTTGAACCCTCTCTAAGTTCTACTCATTCCTTACTGTTCATCGGCAACCAACATGTCTGAGTGGTGGAACCCAGTTCTGGACCAGAACTTTACTGGATTTTTGGGGAGGAAGGGGGGGGCCATGCCAGATGATATGGGGTGAGCGAGGGTCAGAGGTGAGAGAGTCAAGCATGGGAGTACATACTGTGAGAAGGTGACCTTGGGGGAGAGGGTGGACTATCGCCCATTAAAAAAAGGTTTGTTTTAAGATTAATCATTGCTCTATAAAAAGTAACTCGTATTTTCTAAGTTGTATAAAATCTTGATATGAAAGTGGTTTAACAATTTGACTTTTAACTTTTTACATTCAGATGCCAATAGCTAGAGCACTCCCTGGTTAGTTCCAAAGCCCAGAATGGTCAGAAGTGGCCTTTATCTTTTCCAAGACACTGCTAACTGTTCTCCGTCATTTGCAAGTTTTCATTTATTTATTACGGTATTTCTTAAGTGCTTAACAAAGTCTGAGCACTGTTCTAAGCCCTGGGGTGGATAAAAGTTAATCAGGTCGGACCCAGTCCCTGTCCCATCATGGAGCTCACTGTCTAAGTAGGAGGGAGAACAGGTACTTAATTCCCATGTTACAGATGAAGAAACTGAGACCTAGAGAAATTAAGTGACTTGACCAAGGTCACACATCAGGCGATTGGCAGAGACAGGATTAGAATGCTAGCCCTCTGCCTCCCAGGCTCATACTCTTTCCACTAGGCCATACTTTTGTGCTACTCCAAAGAGGTTAATCAACCAATCAATCAGTGGTATTAATTAAGTACTTGCACTGTGCAGAGCATTATACTAAGAGTTTGGGAGAGTACAAAACAACAGAGTTAGTGGACACAGTTCCGTGCCCACAGTGGTTTAGAGGGGGAGACAGACATGAAATTAAACAAATCAATAAATCAATAAATCAATAAATCAATCAATAAATAATGGATAGGTACCAAAGTGTTGAGGGACTGAGGGTGAGGTAAATATCAAGTGCATAAAAGGTATAACTCCAAATGCATAGGCGATGCGGAAAGGAGTGGGGGAATTGAGGCCATAATCAGGGAAGGCCTCTTGTAGAAGAGGTGATTTTAATAAGTCTTTGAAGGTGGGGAGAGTGGTGGTCTGTTGTATATGCAGGGGGAAGGAGGTCCAGGCTAGAGGAAGAATGAGGGCAAGGAAGGAGTTCATGCCAAAATAGATGAGATTGCGGTACAATGAGTAGGTTGGATTGTAGCGGGAAATCAGAAAGGTAAGGTAGGAGAGGGTGAACTGACTGAGTGCTTTAAAGCTGATGGTAAGAACAATTTCTGTTGGATGTGGCCTCCAGTGGTTTTTGAGGAGTCGAGAGGTATGGACTGAATGCTTTTTAGAAAAATGATCTGGGAGCAGAGTGAAATATGGACTGGAAAGGGGAGAGGTGGGAGGCAGGGAGGTCAATGAGGAGACTGATGCAGTAGTCACGGAGGCTTATGATAGGAGCTTAGATCAGCATGGTAGTGATTTGGAAGGAGAGGAAGTGGCTGATTTTAGCGATGAGAAGGTAGAGCTGACAGGATTTGCTGATGGATTGAAACATGGGTGGAATGATGGAGATGAGTGGAGGACTATGCCAAGGCTATGGGCTTATGAAACCGGAGAGATAGTGGTGTTACTATAACGGCGAGAAAGACAAGGGGGAGATAGGTTTTGGGTTAGAAAATGAGAAGTTCACCTTTAGACATGTTTAGTTTGAGCTGTTGGCAGGGTATCCAGGTAGGAGGAAGAAATGTGAGACTGCAGAGGTGTCAGAAAAAAGAAATAACATTTTAAATATAGGTTCAACCATGTATTGTTGGGTTCTGAAACTTGGGCTTATTTAAAATCCTACCTTAAAAGAAATTGTGATCATATAAAATAATAAGCCTTGATGCTGATGTTCTCTAAGACTGTGAGAATTTAGGAACTAAACTTTACAAAATAAGTGTGATGTTAGAGTACATAAGCGGATTTCTGTGCTCGCAGAGACCTTTTTTTAATAAAGGATAAATGCACGGTCTGCTGTCCATATGTCCGTCTCATTACCCCAGCTGCATTGGGCCTGGTGTGTGTGTGTGTGTGTGTGTGTGTGTATATGTGTGTGTGCGTGTATGCACTGTTTTTGATAAAACCCACCCTGACCATTTCAACAGCTTTTAAACGATGCCAGAAAAGTGGAGGCCAAATAGGCCCACTTGGCGGTCCAACGGGACCATGGGAGACTGCGCGGAGCAGAAGAAAGCGAAACGAACCGAAGCTCATAGATCCCTCTGTGCTTCTTTGCAGGCGTTCTGGAAATCAGAACCGTGGCTGTTGGCATAGTGGCCATCAAAGGGGTGGAAAGCGAGTACTTTCTGGCAATGAACAAGGAAGGAAAGCTCTATGGAAAGGTACCAATGGAATGACTGAAATTGCTTTGTTAGGGCACTTAGATGGATTTTTCTCTTTTTTCACTTGTGCCTTTTGAGATCAGTTATGGCCAAGAACTGAAACTGCCATGCCTCTCTCCCAAAGTGTTCATGCCTATTTGGTTTATTATGCTTCACTTCTAAATTACGGCCTTTACGACAAAATCCTCAGGTCAAATGTCTACTTCACGTAAAGTACAGTCAAGTCTTATTTATGTGAAATGTTCCCATTCCAGGACCTGCATTAGTGTCCAGGACATGGCTTGGACAGCTTGACAGTTTCATGCCGTTAAAAATGAAAGCGCCTCTCATTAAGCGAAGAAGGTTCCTGAGAGATAGTGCCCCCTCTCCACCCCCCCCAGCCTCCCCGGTCCCTGCCATTTGAGCACTGTGAATTTACAGGAGTCCCGTCTTGGTATGTCATGGGGAGAGTTTCCAGGTGCCACCCTACTGTCTCTGCCCTTCCATTTCTGGAGGGAGCCAGGTTCTCCTGCTCCCTTAACTCTCTGCGGGACCAGTTTTTGCCTTTCACTGGCACGGAACTGCTTGGGAGAGGAGGGTGGCAGGGGGGCAGTCTGCAGTCCTGGGAGCAGTTGCCTGTACCCCAGATCACGTGCTCGGCTGCTCCCGCTCCCTGCCCCCCATCAGTTCCTTCTGGGACAACCGTCAGAAAGCAACAGAGCACAGTTGTCAGAGGCGCCTGCCAGATCCCAAATATCCACCATCCCCACGGAGATCTCCCTGAGAATCAAAGATGCCACATGGTGTTGGGGCATTGTGGAGAAGGGGAGCCATCTGCCACTACTCCCCATCCCTTGGAGAAAGCGTGTACATACACAAGGGCCTGCAGTTGAGAAGATGGGCGAGGTTCTCTGCCACATTCTGTATTGACGTCTGCTACCCCGGGCTCACCTGATGCCCTAAGAGGAAACCACCCCTCCACCCCTCTGCCTGCCCATCCCACCACCTCTGCCCACCCAGCTGCCCATGTAACAGAGGGAGGAAAGGAGGAAAGAGAAGAAGTGGTTGGGGGAAGGGGGAAAAAGAGTTGGGGAAAGGGAGGGAGGAATAAAGGGAGTCAGCCACCAGGGAACCCAGCCCCTTCCCTGTTTCCCCCAGCGAATCCAGAGTTCAGGGCCCAAGGCTGCCCTAGCCAATCACCTGGACGATTCTGGCCCCAGATACCCCTGGAAGCATCCAGATGTGCAAATGTCGCACCCAGCCCATTTGGGCAGCTAAAGCACAGGGGTTGAGCACATGTTCCATTCCCTTTTAACAGAAAGTCTGCAATGAGGACTGCAACTTCAAAGAACTCATTCAAGAAAATCATTACAACACGTACGCGTCGGCACAATGGACACATGAAGGTGGAAGAGAAATGTTTGTTGCGTTAAGTCAAAAAGGTTCTCCTGTGAAGGGCAAAAGGACCAAGAAAGAACAAAAGACAGCCCACTTCCTCCCCATGGCAATCACCTAATCCCACATGCCAGGAGGAACTGTTCCAGCAGGAAGACTCCACTAAGACAGACTTTTCCATGGACAAAGAAAGGCTGGAATACTACTGAGACACTGAACAAGCTGGACTTGCGCCTTTATCTTTATCATGAAAGACTGCATTAAAGAAATATCGGAAAATATCCGCCAAATCAGATTTAGTAACTAAAAGTTGTAAAGAATTATAAAGCACGTTGGACAATTATGATATTCATATCAGTAACTGGTTTCTCTCTTAAATTAATTTACCCTTAAGAGTAAGTCATGACGATTATCTGATCACTTTTTATTTAAAAAACCCCCAACAAACTATCTGCTTGTTAAACATGGCTGCTATAATAATGAAGAAGCAGATGATGTTATGTACAATGTGTCGGACTTTAAGGCTGCTGGAATGATCTGTCAGGTTATCGAGTCAATACTTCTTGTGGAAGTTGAGCAGAATTGGAAAGATTTCCCAGTGAACAACTGCAGGTGGCAAATTCAAAGCAAAGAGAAAATGATTCTTGAGAAAGTTCTTGTAGTGTTCAACTAGAAAAGCTGGTTGGGAAGATGAAGAGTGGACCACTATAAAAATGCTCACAAGTATTACCAAAGACAAATACCTAATGCTGCTCAATTTTAAAGGGTATTTCTTAATAAGCATCCTTTCAGAATCTTCTATGTAAAACAATAAAAAAAAATGTACTTCATCTCACTTTCCACCAAGTATCATTTCATGAATTTCAGACATCTTTAGGTTTTTTTTTTTATGTAACATAACCTATCTTTTGTATAGTTCCTGTTGGCAGGGCATAAGGCTTTTAGTATTGTTTTCTCACCGGTATTCATGCTTTTTCTGTTGATACAGCATTAAACTTTATTTTAAGTTGTATTTGAACTTTATTGTTCAAAGTTATTTAAGTTGATGTTATTTATAAAAAAAACCCCAACTTATTAAGCTGCATCTGTTTCATCTGCTTTTCATTCCCAAAGAGCAGCAGCCCAGCCTGGCTCGGGAGCAGGGTTTTTCCTATGCCCAGACACCAAGTCTAGCACCCCACACTCTCGCCAGCACACACTGGATGTCAGACAAAAGCCACAGCCTGCAGCGATTCTTACAATGGATGTCTCAAAGGGAGAACCACACAAAAATGTCAAAAATCTTTTGCCGTACACTCCCGCCAGTTAGGCTGGATGGTGGGCCCAGAATCCCAGCAGATGGAAGTTCTAGGTTTCAGATGTTTGGAAGGAGAAAAAGGCCTCTCCCTCCCCACAGAAAACACAGACATAGAGGCTGCCCCATATTTTGGGCTCTATGGAGACCCAGCATGCCGACCAGTAGCCATTTATAATCTCTAGAGGCAACTGGAGGCAGGAGGGAGTGGCCCAAAGTTGAGTGGCCCAGGGTGTCACATTCCTCGGAGCAGGACGAGACTTGCGTTGAGACAATGAAACTTGGGTTGGGGAGGGAACAAGTTCTAATGGTTAGCAAATCTAATAGCACAGATGTCCATGGCCTGACCATGCAACTGTCCTTGCTGCTGCTCAGGGAAATAACGTCTTCATCTTGGAGACTTACTCCTCTCTTTGGAAGCCGCCTGCTTATATCACTCATTTCATGTAATCATATTCCCAGAGTCCAAGGTGGGGAAGAGTGGAGGAAGAGGGAAGGGCTCATCTGGGAGAAAGAGAGAGAGAGAGAGAATGAGAGAGTGCACAAACAAGAGTAAGAGAAAGAGAGAAGGGTTTTGGATACATTCATGAACCAGCAGCTCTTGTTCAAAGAGAAAGTTAGTGGTCTGGAGGGCGAGAAGGAGAGACTGGCCACAGTTTCCTGAGATTTGCGGTCAAGGGTTTTCCCGGCTTGTCTTCTGTCCCCCTCTCCTATGATCTATTCATTTCAGCTTACAAGCATCAGCTGTTTGACTCCTCTGTCTCAGTGCTCTGCACACAGTAAGCACTCAATACACATCACTGATTGCTTGCGTGATTGATTTTCCTCACACATCCTGCCCAGGGAAGGTATGATGTAGTGAGCATTGCAAAGATGCAGTTGGAAGTAAAACTGCAGTCTAGGACCTCGTTGTTGGGGACTCTTTATTGTCTTTGCTGGATGGTGACTTGGGCATGAAGGTGGTATTGAGGGGATTGTTCTAGAACTCACAGGCAACATCGGTGGTTGGGCCAGACTTCACAGTCCTGAGGCAGTGTGGTCTAGTGGAAGGAGCTCGGGCCTGGGAAGCACAGAGCCTGAGATCTACTCTCGGATCTGCCATTCACCCGCTTTGTGACTTTGGGCAAGTCACGTCATTTCTCTGGGCCTCAGTTTCCTCATCTGTAAAATGGGGATTCGATAGCTGCTCAATCCTCCCACTGTTAGATTGTTTATTGTGTGTTTTGTCATTTCGATCGCCCATGGTGAACAGGGACAGTGTCTGATCCGATGATCTTGTATCTACCCCAGGGCTCAGTACGATGCTTGGCACATATTAAGCACTTAATAAATACTGTTATGATGATGACGATGACGATGATGAAAGTTGATCCCTGAAGTTGATCTGTGGTAGAGTGAGCGTCTCTTTGTCTACACATCCACGCATTGCCGAGGTCAACGGGGGTTCCTGCAGTGAGACTATAGCTTGGGGAGGACTAGGACACAGCCTCAACCTCAGGGTAATTCTCAGTCCAGCTCTTGTTGCTGATTCTGAAAAATGATTCATTAAGAACTTGCATGAGCGTAGGCTCCCAGGGCACATATGCCAGAGTATAGGAGTCAGAGCCACAGATCCTGGAATATGGGAGTCAGAGCACAAATCTCAGGATTTAGGCGCCAGAGCACAGACCTGAGGACATGGAAGTCAAAGCACAGTTCCTGGGAGAGAGGAGTCAGATCACAGACCTGGGGATATAGTAGTCAGAGCACGGACCCCAGGATATAGGAATCAGAGCACAGAGCGCAGACCTCGGGATTTAGGAGTCAGAGTACAGACCTCGGGACACGGAAGTCAAAGCACAGACCCTGGGATATAGGAGTCAGAGCCAGGATCTCAGGTTATAGGAGTCAGAGCCCAGAACACAGATCCTGGGATATAGGAGTCAGAGCCTGGACCTCGGGATATAGTAGTCAGAGCACGGATCTCACGATACGGGAGTCAGACCACAGCGTATAGACCCCGGGATATGCAAGTCAGGGCCCAGACCTCAGGATGTAGGAACCAGAGCACAGACCCTGAAATCGAGTAGTCAGTGTGTTCCACCTGCCCGCCGCGGTCTCCCTCTGGAACCAGACCGATTCCAGTGAAAACTCAGCTGCCCTATGCTCCCTCTCTTTCCCAGAAGACACTCAACCAGTACTACCGATGGACTGTTTATTGAGGACCAGCTGATTAGTCTAACTGGTCCAGTCAGGATACTACTACTACTAATAATAATTATGGCATTTGTTAAGCACTCATTATGTGCCAGGCACTATACTAAGAGCAAGGGTGGATACAAGCAAATCGGATTGGATACAGTCCTTGTTTCTCCACTGGGCTGGGAAGCTTAGCCAAGGTCCAAGACCGTGTCTTACTGCTGACCCACCAGCCTGGCCTGCCTATCTGACTTCAGCACCCCAGGCAGACAATCATAGCATTTACAGACTTGAAAGGGCTAGTTCTCTCTAGGTTGGGGTTGGGAAGCAGCTTTGCTTAGTGGAAATCTGAAGGACCTGGGTTTTAATCCCAGCTCTACCACTTGTCTGCTGTGTGACCTTGGGCAAATCACTTCACTTCTCTATGCCTCACTTCTCTCATCTGTAAAATGGGGATTAAGATTGTGGGCTCCATGTGGGACGGGGACCGTGTCCAACCTGATTATCTTGTATCTATCCCAGTGCTTAGAATGGTGTTTGATACATAGTAAGTGCTTAACAAATATCATTATTACTATTATTATAGCTACCACGATTAGAGAATTAATCTCGGGGTACATCTTGCAGGGGCACTCTGAGGTGTAATTCATTCATTCATTCAATCGTGTTTATTGAGTGCTTACTATGTGCCCAGCACTGTACTAAGCACTTGGAATGTACAATTCGGCAACAGATGGAGACAATCCCTGCCCAATAATGGGCTCACAGTCTAAACGGGGGCTGAATAGGTAATGAATAGGGTTGCCTCGCCTAATGGAAAGAGCACAAGCCTGGGTGTCAAAGGACCTGGGTTCTGATCCCTGCCCTGCCACTTGCCTGCTGTGTGAACTTAGGCAAGTCATTTAACTCCTCCATGGCTCAGTTTCCTCACCATAAAACGGGGATTCAATACCTGTTCTCCCTCTTACTTACTCTTACCCTTACACATGGAGTATGAGCTCCATGTGGGACGGGGACTTTGTCCGACCTTACTATCTCGTATCTATGCTTCGTACAGTGCTTGGCACATAATAGGTGCTTAACAAATGCTACGATCAATCAATCGATCAATCAATCAATGGTATTTACTGAACGCTTCCTGAGCAGAGCACTGAGCATTGTACCAGGTGCATGGGAGAGTACAATACAGTAGTGTTGGTAGAAATAATCTCTGCACTCAGAGAGTTTACAATCTACTGGGGGAGAAAGACATTAAAATAAATTATAGTTACATATTAATAAAATTTATATATTTTGTGAATTAAAATAAATTATAGATAAACATATATCAGGATCAAATGGCTGAATCAATAAGTAACCTTACAACTGAATGCATACATGGTATAGACGCACCTATATTCACATGCACCCCCTTAGCTCCTGCTGAAGATTGGCATCATTGAACATCCACGTGAAACAGATGGGAAAAGTACTGCTGTTTATATAAAGCTCTTAGTACCTGAAGAAGTTAATATCTACATGTGCCCTTGCATCCCAGAATAGGAAGAACAGCATGAAGAAAGCTGCCCTTACTCAGCCACTTTCTCATTGGACACAGATGTGGCTTCCTGCAAACCTCGTAATCCATTTTATTTAAACATCTGAGAGAAAATCGATCTAGTTACGCTAGTTCATTGTCTGTTCTCTGAAGAAGTGAATTGAAAATGGCTTTATGGGGAGTGTGGCCTCTTTCTCCTGATCCTTTGGCATCACTCGCTCCCTCACCTCTCCACCCCTCTCCCCACCTCCACATCCCTCTCTTACTCCTCTTCCTTCTCCACCTCCTCCTTTTCCTTTCCCCCATATCTGGGATCCCTCAGTCCATCATTTTATCCCTCTACACTGCAGAGGTTTTCTTCTTGATGAACCCCACATTAAGAGGAACTCCTTTCCTTTTTACCCCCACCTCCCTTCCCTTGTCTCTTCAATTTCTGTGGGAAGACCTCTCCTCTCTCTCCCAATCTCTCCTCTCTCTCACAATCTCTCCCAAAATGTACCGTAAGTTACTGTACCTGCATAATCGATTTTCCCCATTGCCTATCTGTGTTTGAAATCGTAGACTGTGAGCCCCCGAAGGACAGGGACCATGTCTAATTCCCACCTTTCTTTTCTCTCCCAGCGCTTAATACAGTGCTCTAGACTGTATAAGGTCATAATAATAATAATAATGTTGGTATTTGTTAAGCGCTTAGTATGTGCCGAGCACTGTTCTAAGCACTGGGGTAGACACAGGGGAATCAGGTTGTCCCAGGTCATCGTGGGGAGGGAACGTGTCTTCCAACTCTGTTATATTGTACTCTCCCAAGTGCTAAGCACACTTTTCTGCACGCAGTAAGCACTCAATAAATATGATCGATTGATTGATTGACTGCTCTGCATACAGTAAGTGCTTAGTAAATACTATTTCTCTTCTCCCCTCTCTTACACATTAAGGATGGGCTGGGCTGATTCAGAGTTGGGAGCTATTATTATTGATAACACTAATAAATAAATTATAACAGTGTCTAGTAAGCTCTTACTCTGTGCTAAGCATTGGGGTAGATACAAGCCTGTGCTTTATTCTAAAGGCCCCTAAAGTCATGTGACCCAGGCTCCATCCCCTGGCTGTTCCACCTGTCTGCAGTGTAATACTGGGCAAGTCACTTAGCCTTGCCTCAGTTTTCTCCTATGTACAAGAGGGATAAATGTATACCAATCTACGAGATTGGGAGAAGCAGCATGGCTCAGTGGAAAGAGCACGGGCTTTGGAGTCAGAGGTCATGGGTTCGAATCCCGACTCGGCCACCTGTCAGCTGTGTGACTGTGGGCAAGTCACTTAACTTCTCTGCGCCTGTTACCTCATCTGTAAAATGGGGATTGAAGACTGTGAGCCCCACGTGGGACAACCTGATTCCCCTGTGTCTACCCCAGCGCTTAGAACAGTGCTCTGCACATAGTAAGCGCTTAACAAATACCAACATTATTATTATTATTATTACCAGCCCTTCCTGCCCGACCTGGATGCACAGAGGACTGAGAGGGGTGAGGCCACTCAGTTCTGTGGGAGTGGGTGTCTGGAGAGAGCCCTGCTGGAGCACTAAGAAATGCCAATGGATAGGGTACGCCATTTGGTCGAATGTGCTGTGGTATCGTATCGAGGAGCAGCGTTGGCGCAGTGGAAAGAGCACGGGCTTTGGAAGTCAGGGCTCATGAGTTCAAATCCCAGCTCTGCCACTTGTCAGCTGTGTGACTGTGGGCAAGTCACTTAACTTCTCTGTGCCTCAGTTCCCTCATCTGTAAAATGGGGATTAAGACTGTGAGCCCCACGTGGGACAACCTGATTCCCCCTGTGTTTACCCCAGCGCTTAGAAACAGTGCTCTGCACATAGTAAGCGCTTAACAAATACCAACATATTATCGTATGTACTGGCGGTGGATGCATGCACGTGGCACTGGTTAAGGCAGCCCCATACCCAGGGTGCGAGTTTCCCTTAAACTAGGGTTTCATCAAGAAGAAGACCTCTGCCATGTAGGAGGAGAACTGGGTGTAATTAAAAGGGCTTTCAAAAAGCAATAGCCCTATTCCAATTCAAGGTATTGATAATAATTGTGGAATGGTTAAGCGTTAAGCACGGGGGTAGAAGCAATGCAGTCAGGTCGGATGCAGTCCCTACTTCACATGGGGCTCCCAAGTTAAGGGGGAGGAATGAATCAATATTCAAAACTCCATTTACAAAAGAGGACCTGAGGCGCAGAGAAGTTATGTGACTTATCCCGAGTCAAACAGCAGGCAAGTGGTGCAGCAGGGATCGATCCCAGGTCTCCTGTCTCCAATCCCATGCTCCTTCCACTAGGGCACGCTGCTTCTCTTCTTATTGTCCAACATCTTAATTTTCTCTTCCGTAACCTAGCCTGGACTCCTCATCTGTACACTTCTCAAACCACGCCTGAAGCTCCTGACATTTTGATCGCACAACTTCCTGAAGAGACAAATCGCATCGGAAGGTCCGTCCTTCGTCTGGAGAACGCCAAGCCCTCCGACCCCAAGTGCCCCGATGCCCCAACCCCGATGCCGGGGGTTTCAATCAAAAAACAGTGTGGGTTGCCCTGTCAGGATCCTTCCCGACATTGTTGATCTCAATCATGTCCCATCCAGCTTGGTCTTTATCGGCGGATGAGGCCTAATCTTTTTCCGTCGCTCCCGGTTCGGAAGCGACTCTGTTTTTGCTCAGCCCCTAATCTTGGTGAGAGCAGATCCTGAGTCACAGTCTCGGACTCCAACCACTCAGCATGTTTCCTCCGAGGAGGTAGTCCCAAAGTTGTTAAACTTTGACCCGCGACTCCTGAGGGTCCCACAGCCCCCTCGGTGCCCTTCATCCACCGATCGTATTTCATGACCCTGTTCCCCCAGTCGCAGAGTTGGAGGTCCAGGGGATGCCTCTGAGATGGAGGGAGGGGAGGATGGCAGAGAAGGAAGAAGGGAAGAGAGGGTTAAGGCAGGGCTGGCCGACAATAGCTTTCATGCCAAGAGCCCTCTGTGAGAGTGAACTTCGGTCTGCAGGGTCCTCTCACAAGCTCCAGAGCGAGACGTGAAACTGAACGGTCCCAGCCTGAATCTTTCGGAACAGCCGTAACCGTCTCCTTGGGAGCCAGTCAGACTCTTGTGGAAATGCAGCGGACTCGGCCAGAGAACGAGGCTGCCCTTCAGAGCCTTGAAGTTGTGACTCCACTTGCCCAGACTGCTCCTTAGGCCCTGGGGAAATCAGATTAAGTATCAGACAGATCCAGGAGTCCCAGACCCTAGAACACCTGACCACTCTGGGTTCCCCGGTTCCTGTCAATTCCCTCTTGGGTCTGATTGAGAGCAGAAGCAGGGGAGAGAAAGGTATACAGACATGGGAGATACTCGGGGAAGGAAGCCCGACCTGAGGTGGGGCCATGGGGAAGGATGCTTCCCCCTTCCAGAGGCAGGCCTGGGAATCCCAGCCCCAGCGGGGGCTGTCCCTGGACCTGCCGTTCCTTGAGCCCCTCACGACTCGCAGCTAGCGTCCATCTCCCTGCTCTCGCTCCTGGTCCCCGCTCCTTGGATGGACCGTCTCCACTGATCCAAAGTCCACGAATCTCCAGAGTCAGATGGGCCAGGCCCACCAAACATCCTCTTGAGCTTCTCTGAGCTGGAAAGAACCACTGAGGCTTGATCCCAACCTGAAAACTGTCTCAGAAACCAGCCATGCCTCCAGCAGTATGGAGGGCCGTGGCGGGGCAGGACAGACAGACGGACGGAAACGTGAGTGGCGATTAGCGGTTGGTTTCTCCGCATGCTGGGTCGTGGATTACTTATATTTTCCAGGGCAGAGGAGTCAAAGGTTGCCGGGATAGCAGAGGGAGAGGCCGAGAGCCACCTGAGTTCTGCATCCTACCTTTTTGGCCATCCCCAGGTGATGTTGCTGAAAAGATCAGTGACTACACTTTAACCGGAGAGCCGTGAAATGGAGTTCACCTATCAATCAATCAGTCAATCAATCTATCGATCATCAGTATTTATCGAGCGCTTACTGTGTGCAGCTCATGATACCGAACACTTGGAAGAGTACAGTACAATAAACACTGAAATCTGACTTCCACTCAAAAATAAAAGGTCAAAAGAAAATGGTAACAGGTCCGAGTTCACGCTTTCCATGAGACACCACGGCCTCATACTCCCTCGACTACAAGCCAAGAGCTGCTTTGAAAGTTTGAGAGCCATGTTAAGAAAACCATATTTTGAACAATATTATCTTCATTCTAAAGGTAATGAACTCTAAATGGAGAAAATGAACATTGAAAACCCTCAATCTTGTAAAGAACCTAATACTACCCTGACTGTGGGGAGTTAGCTTGTAAACGCTGAGGCGTTCCAGACCCTGAAATTCTAGAACTGCTTACATTCCACACCTAAAAAGGGAGATTTTCTGCTGTTTTGTTTGGAAGGCAGATTTTAACTCTCTACTGCCTGTTTATTTTATTCAAAACAAAAACAAAAAGCCCCTTTCCTTAAATTCTGGAGCAAAATCAGCACTCCATTGACTCTGAGCACCTCAGGTTGTGAGAAGAGGAAGTCACGTTTTGAATCTTTGGACAATTTTTTCTGCTCGAAAGCTGCAATACGCATCCTGCCGGTCTTTGTCTCAAAGTCAAGTGTAAAGAGCCCAGGTCTGAGAGTCTCGGGTCCTGAGCTCTTCCCTTCTAGACTGTAAGGTTGTTGTGGGCAGGGAGTGTGTCTGTTTACTGTTATATTGTACTCTCCCAAGCACCTGATAAAGTCCTCTGCACACAGTAAGCACTCAATAAATATGATCGACTGACTGACTGACTAACCCTGGTTCTGCCGCTTGTGTGCCGGGTGACCTTAGGCAAGCCATTTAACTTCTCTCTACCACAGTTTCCCCAACTGTAAAACGGGGATTAAAATTCTCCCCGGTGGGGGGCAGGGACTGTCTCTGACCTGATGATCTCGTATCTACCCCAGTGCTTAATATAGTGCTTGGCACATAGTAAGCACTTACATACCTTCTTCCTCTTATTATTAATCATAACTATAATCATCATCATCATTAATAATTTAATAATAATTTTGGTATTTGTTAAGCGCTTACTATGTGCCAAGCACTGTTCTAAGCGCTGGGGAGATACAAGATAATTAGATTGTCCACATAGGGCTCACGGTCTTCATCCCCATTTTTCAGATGAGGTAACTGAGGCACAGAGCAGTGAAGTGACTTGCCCAAAGTCACACAGCTGATCAGTGGCAGAGCCGGGATTAGAACCCCCGACCTTCTGACTCCCAAGCCCGGGCTCTTTCCACTGAGCCACGCTGCCACCTACCTATGACCCTGACTCTACCTGCCCTGACTGGCCTTGGTGACCACTCAGTCGATGCAGGCCCTGAGAATTTAGGGCAGACAAGGGAGAAGGCCAGCTTGGCTCAGAGAGCAGCAAGCCAGGAGACCCGGGTTCTAGTCTCACTCTGGCCACTTGAATGCTCTGTGACACTGGGCAAACTTACTTACCCCTCTGGGCTTCTGTTCCTCACTGTAAAATGGGATATGACATCTGTTCTCCCTCCCTTTGTATTGTGAGCCCTGTGTGGAAAAGGATATGGGTTCAAACTGACGACTTGTATTTACGCCAGCGCTCATCCAGTGCTCGGCACATAGTAAGCGCTTAACCAAATACCAACATATTATTATTATTATGTGCAGAGCAACTGTTCTAAGCTCTGGGGTAGACACAGGGGAATCAGTTTGTCCCACGTGGGACTCACCAGTCTTAATCCCCATTTTACAGATGAGGGAACTGAGGCGCAGAGAAGTGAAGTGAACTTGCCCACAGTCCACACCAGCTGACCAAGTGGCAGAGCTGGGATTCGAACTCATGAGCCCTGACTCCAAAGCCCGTGCTCTTTCCACTGCGCCATGCTGCTTCTCCTGACCACCAGCATGTCAGGAGGAAACAGGCAGGAGAAAGACAGCCCTGCCCACTGGCCCCCTTCCTCCCTACCCCTGGGCCCTGACTGAGCGTTAAAAATGTGGCAGACCTGAGAAGAGCTATGATTTGGGAAATAAAAAATAATAGTAACAATAATAATAATAATTGTGGTACTTGCTAAGCACCTACTAGGTGCCAAGCACTGTTCAAGTGGCTGGGGTAGTTACAAGTTCATCAGGTTGTACGCAGTCCCTATCCACATGGGGCTTCACAGTCTTAACCCATTAACCCATTTTATAGATGAGATAACTTGAGGTACAAAGAAGTGAAATGACCAGTGGTGAAGCTGGAAATAGAACCCAGGTCCTTCTGACTCCCAGGCCTAGGGTCGATCCACCGGGCCATGCTGCTTCTCCTGTTCCTGGAACCGATCCACCGCCGAGACTGGGGAAAAAACGGCTCTGATTCTCTACCCTCCCATTTGCTTTTCTTACCAGGCGGCCCTGTCCTCTTCCCCACGAGGACCTCGAGCCTAGAGTTTGGAGGCAGCAGAGCCTCAAGCTTCATACTGAACTGAGGTTCTACTGCGTCCTACTAGAGTCCAGACCTGTGGATGATCTGCTCAGAAGGTATTGCATCGGTGCTATGGATAAACCATCCACATCCATGAATGACCTGACAAATCACCCAAGAGTGAGATACAGAAATACAGCAAGCTTGTCAGCATCATCCCAGCCTAGCTTGGCAGGCGGGTTGGGGCAGGGGGATGGCAGGCGGGTGGATGGTGGAGAGTAGCAGCATTTCCCAAACCTGACCTCTAATTCCAAATGACCCCAGAGGGCTCCAGGAATCTCAGTGGATCTCTTCATTTATTTAGACTTTCAGTCCCCCTCGGGGCAGAGCCCCGTCCAACCTGATTATCTTATACCTATCGATTTGGATGCTTAGAAATAATAATGATAATTACGGTACTTACTCAGTGCCTACCATTTAGAGGCACTGTACTAAGTGCTAGCGTGGATACAAGCAAATCAGGATGGACACAGTCCCTATCCCCCAGGGGGCTCATTGTCTCAATCCCCATTTTACAGAAGAGGTAACTGAGGCACATATAAGTGAAATGACTTACCCAAAGTCACTCAGCAGACAAGTGGCAGAGCCGGGAAGAGAATCCATGACCTTCTGACTCCCAGGTCTATGCTCTGTCCACTAGGCCATGATGCTTCTCTACAGATCTTGGCACATACTATGTGCCTAACAAATGCCACAGTGATGATTATGATTATTATGTCTGATCTCCAAGCTGGGATTGGCAAACAGGCTTACCCAAGTAGCATCACTATACAGGCCACCGGGCCAAACAATCTTCCCAATTCTCCTGTTGCCAGGACATGGATATGCAGCTTTTGCCAGTCCCCCAAGGAGGCTTAGGAGCCAGTCCGGCCGACAGAAGTTGTACGTGGCCTAACCTGGCCCGAGGGGCAGCGGTCTTCCCAGCGGAGAGACCGTCCACGTGCTGATGTCCCATGTGGAGCCGACCTCAGGAACCCCACCCTACCCCGGCCCAACTCCTGAGAATCCTGGGAGTCCCATGTGTGACAAGGACTGTGTCCAATCTGATTAACTCGTATCTTCCCTAGCGCTTAGTACAGTGCTTGGCACATAGCAACAAATAACAACAATAATGATAAGGATAATAATGATAATAATAACTGTAGCCTATGGGCCTCACCCACAGTAGACTAGCAACCCATCTCATTAGGATTGCTTTTTGTTGTTTTTTTGGCTAAGTGCCATCATTTCAGGGCTCCACAGGGCACCTCGCTTATCGGTAGTATTGGGCTGGTCTGGAACAAGTGCTGGGTGGAACGAGGAGAGCAGAGAATGGGGAGCCTCCATCTCACACGGCTGCCACAACTGTCATTCTAAAATCTCATACTGCAGTAGTGACAGAAATAGAGACAAGTTCCTTTACTTTCACTATCACAACTGCAAAGTCACGGTAACGGGTTTTTAGACTGCGGATTGACGGCCTAATTGATCCAGATCACCTACGCAGGTCACTGAGTTCATTTTTTTCTGCAAGGAATTTTCCCATACACTGTGCAGCTAAAACTGCCTTAGTTCAGAACCAACTGCCTCTTGCGGTCGCCCGGCAGGGGCCTGGCAGTGGGCTTCTGATACTGGCAAGTGGCCAGGAGCATAGAGAAGGTTCTGGAGGGACTGGGGCCATTGCACTCCACAAGCGTGAGGATGGGTCTGCGATCTTGGCTAGAGCAAGTGGGAAAAACAAGGTCCATTGTTCGTAGAGATAAGGTCAAATCTGTTACGTCAATCATTTGCTCGGCTTCTTGGGTGGGTTTTCTCTAGGACGCAATTGCCTGCGTAGAGCATCGTCAGCAACGGTCTAGGACTTCAGGAAACTCATCCAACTCAACAGACTGCAAACATCATCCAGAGGAATGGCAGCGTGTGCATCCCAGCGCCTGCTGCATCCAGACCTCTTGTTGCCTCTTGCAACGTGACTACACGGGACAAACCGAACTGGACTGGGCCGAGTTGGCAATGGATCGGAACGGACAACCCCTGGTCTGACACGGCCAGCCTTGCCATCGTGAAGCTGTGTCAGAATCTCGATTTACTTTAGTGTCTGTCTCCCCCACGTCCATATTTGAGGTAAGTTCCTTGAGAGCAGGGATCGTGTTTACTAACTTTATTGTATTCTCCCAAGAATTTAGTGTAATGCTCTGCACAGAGTAAGTGCTCAAAAAATATGACTGATTGATTGAGACCAGTCAAATTTCCTAAGCAGTTGCCAGAGTCTAGATCTATTGATGCTGTCAAATGCTTTCATTTTACTCAGAGTAGTGAAAGAATTTGCCATCTGCTTATTGGGTGCAAAGCAATGCACTAAGCACTGGGAAAGAGTAAGTTCTCTTGAGTCATCTAGGAGTTTGGTGCTTCGGTCCCATAATTTTCCTGAATGGGGCATGTGGAAAGACTGTATCTGTTGTGCCCCATTGTAAACCACATCGTGATGCTGGAAAGGTTGAGTAAACATTATTCTTCAGGAGCCCACAATGAGCTATGAGTCTAGAGGGTGCCTGTCTGCCAACTCTGTGGTATTGTACACTCCCAAGAGCCGAATTCAGTGCTGCTCAGTAAACGCCAGAATTCAGTAAACGCTCAGTAAATGCCATTGACTGATCGACTGATTGAATCTGACTAGGAGTCCTCTGCCGGGATCTTTCTGGCAATAGAAAGGAATTGCCTTAACAATCGCCTTTCTTCCTGCAAGTGATGATGATGGTGGCTGTGTCTCTGAGATCCAGTGGCAGAGCCTGGGAAAGCATTTAAGCAGCTTGTCTGCTCTATGTTTGGAATTCTCAAATGGCAGGATGGGATCTCAAAACAATGAAGTCAGGAACCAAGGCGGTTCCCCTAGCATTGAAATTCAGCTCACCACAACACAGTCGTGTGAGGGCGGGGGACACTGTAGGAGAATGAACAAAAATTGGATGACCGAACAGTTACTGCCCGGGGAGGTGAATCTGGGAATCCGAAAGCAAAGAGGGGGAAGGAAACGTTTTCAGGGCACAGTAAAACCAAACCTCAGACGATGCTGCAGCCAGCTGAAAACTGGGAGTCAGTTGCAGCAGCAAAGTGCCCTTCCATCTAGCAAGGAGTGGCTCTTTTCAAACTGAAGTTTAGTATGGACCTTGAGACAAGGAGTCAAAGGTAAAAACAGCATCAGGGACTCAAACAACAACATCACAGCACAGACGGGGCAGGCTGTTTGTATGTACAGTGTGGTCAGAAATGTGAATCCTACACTGGAGCTTGTAGAGTGCTCTGCACAAAGTAGGTGCTTAAAAATACTACTCTAAGTGCTACAGATATAGCTTGGGTAGGAGTGGGGAAAGGCATCTTTCTCCCATGCCAGAGAAGGTGGCCTAGGGTGACGGTCATCCACTGTAAGGAACGCTCTTTGGGGGAGTCCCGAGAAACTCTAACGTGAATCACTTTTTAAAAAAGTATTTATTAAGAACATTACTATGTGTCAAACACTGTTCTATCCTCTGGGGTAGATACAAGGGAATTAGGTTGGGCACAGTCCCTGTGTCACATGGGGCTCACAGTCTAAGTAGGACGGAGAACAAAAGAACTGAGGCACAGAGAAGTTAAGTGACTTGCCCAAGGTCACACAGCAAGCATTTAGCAGAGCTGGGATTAGAACCCAGATCCTCTGACTCTCAGGCACATGCTCTTCCCACTAGCCCATGCTGCTTCTCCCAGAAAACACAGCTCTCTGGCCACTCAGGAATTTGGGAGAGAGTCATCACTCAAAGCAGGCGTGTCATCCTTAGTCCTTAGCCCACGTGTAATTTACCCTGTTCCTCAGTCCTACTTAATTGCATGTTCAATGACTTATTGAGCTATTTCACCTGGACATTCCCTCACTAGTGCCGGCTTCATTCTTGTTCTCCTGTGGCTCCCACTCTCTGTAAATCATCCCTGCTTGTCTCTCCCATAAGACTGGAAGCACCTTGAGGGCAGGGAATGAGTGTCTTCCTTCAGTGGTCCCCTCCCCCCTTCCTCTGTTCAGTGCTCAGCCCTCAGAAGGTACTCTGTAGCTCTTGTCAACCGGCCGACTGACTGGGGCTATGAGCAATCAGTCCTCTGACCCCCCCATTCTGGGTCTCCCTCCACATGATCAGATGATGCGATTTCTGCACTGCCCCGTGAGCACTACCTTGGGGGTTCGGAGGCCGCTGAGCCCGCTGAAGGGACAGCCTGTTGCAGGGCGGGGGCCGCTGGGCGGGGGCCGGGAGCTCTGACTCGAACCTGATTCCCAGACGTCCTTGGCCGGCAGGTGCCCACCCTCAATTCAAGTGTGTTTGGCTTGCTTTCTCTCCAACTCTCTTACTGAAAAGATTTCAACTTTTTCGACATGGAAATTTTGACCGTTAACAGAAACAAACTTTTTTAAACAAAATGTTAACACTGGTACAAGGGAAATCCCATTATTGTGAATTTTGTAATTGTGCTAAAAAGTATTTTTCAATATCCTGCTTCTGTGACCGGCTTGGGGGCGAAGATTGATTCCACGGAGTCAGGAAAAAAGGAGGGACATTCAGAAACTAGGAATTTAGGGAGTTAGATTGAAAGAATTTACAGTATTTTGATTTCTCAGTTAAGAATTATAGAAGATAATCCACTCAAGGCAGCGATCGTGAGGAGACTTTGAAGCAGTTCCTCAAGAGAAGAAGCTCCTTTAAGTACTAGGCCCTGATACAAGCCTGTGCACAGAAAGCTTTGTATTGCACATTAAGTAAATGCAGTCTTGGTCTGGGAAAGTCCTTGCTTGGGTAGGAGGGGGCCAGGGCACCGGAGCTGAAGGAGCAACCTGTTTGGCCAGTGCCTGCTTCCCACAACACCAGGTGCTGGTCACCAGCTGAGACTCTGCACCCCTTGAAGACAGTTGTGACAGCTAAAGCTTTCTCTCTGTCGTGTCATCCCACAAGCTACCGGAGCTGAGGGCAGAACGATGGGCAGAAACATTCCTGTGGGGGCCGCGGGCGAGAGACGATCCCTGACCTGCCCCCACTGACTCCAGGGTCATTGGGCTTCCCCTCGTAGGTCCCAGTGAATGTGGATGCCACTTGTAAGCCACAGGTCTGGGCTGCCAGTGCCGAGATGGAGGGAGACTCAGTGGCCAAGAAATGGATACACTGGACACAAAGGCCCCCAGGCCAAATCCGAACCAGATAGGAGAACGACCGTCTGGAAAGCAGATTGTCCCCTGTGGTATACAAGTGGGCACGGCAACACAACCAGGGATACCACCTTACCTGGAGGAGGGCAAGGCTTTCTGTAGTGGGTGGTGTGCTGCCATTGAGATGTGCTATTTTTTTGCCTTCTGTTAAATATTTCTATCAACATTTAATACAAGTGCAGTCCTAAGTAATCGATCAATCAGTTCAATCGGTGGTATTTATTGAGCACTTTCTGTGTGCAGAGCACTAGGCTAAGTACTTGAGAGAGTACAATAACAACAGAGTTTGGTAGACCCGTTTCCTGCCCAACAGGAGCTTGCATTCTAGAAGGGGAGACAGACATAAAATAAATTATGGATATATTCATAAGTGCTGTGGGGCTGAGGATGGGGTTAAGAGCAAGTGTTTAAAGGGGACAGATCCAAGTGCATAGGTGATGCAGAAGGGAAAGGGAATAGGGGAATGAGGGCTTGGTCAGGGAAGACCTCTTGGAGGAGGTGTGATTTTAATAAAGATTTGAAGGTGGGGGAGAAGGTGAAAGGAGAAGGGGGAAGCGTGGTCTGTCCATACATAAAGGGGAGGTGAGTTCTAGGCCAGAGGAAGGAGGTGGGCAAAGGTTGGTGATCAGATAGATGAAACAAACTTCAGTGGTAGGACTGGCGTTGGGAGGAGCGAAGCATGCAGCCTGGGTTGTAGTAGAAATCGGTGAGGTAAAATAGCGAAGGGGCAAGATGACTGAGTGCCTAAAAGCCAATGGTTAAGGAGTTTCTGTTTAATGAGAATGGACTGGGGCAATCGGACGGTTTTAAGAGTGGGAAGATGTGGGATAGAATGTGCTGTAAGAAAAATACATCTGGGCAGCAAAGCAAAAAGCACGAGTGGAGAAAGACAGGAGGCCCAGGGAGGTCCAGCGGGAGACTGTTGCAGTAGATCAAGGTGTGGATAGGAAAGTGCTTGAATCAGTGTAAGAAGCCATTTGGGTGGGAACGAGGGTATTGTTTTGCACATGCTGTGAGGTAAAACGGTATGGATTTGGTGAGCAGACTGAATTGTGGGATGAATGCGAGAAATGAGTTGAGGATAAGACCAAGGTTACAGGATAGGCTTCTGAGACACGGGAGGATACTGGTACTGTCTATAGGGATGGGAAAGTCAGGGGAAGGACAGGGTTTGGGTGGTAAGATAAGAAGTTCTGTTTTGGACATGGTAAGTTTGAGTTTTTCCAGGGAGGAGATGTGAGACTGCAGAAAAGGAGAGAAGTCAGAGTTGGAGAGGTAGATAGGGGAATCATCTGCATAGAGATGGTAGTTCAAGCCATGGGAGCGAATGGGTTCTCCAAGGAGTGGGTATAGATGGGGAATAGAAGGGACCCAGAACTGAGTCTTAAGGAAGTAGTCTGCAAAAGAGACTGAGTAGGAGTGGGCTAGAGAGAGTAGGAGGAGAACCAGGAGAGGACAGAGGCAAGATTGGATAAAACATCAATCAATCATATTACTGAGCTCTTACTGTGTGCAGCACCTTACTAAGTGCTTGGGAGAGTAGAATATAACAGAGTTTGGTAGACACGGGTCCCTGCCCATAAGGAGCTTACAGTCTATTTGCAGGAGACAGACATTAAAATGAATTACATATATTTTTATATATATATATATGGCTTTCTGGTGCTAAGGTTGGCATCAGTAAAAGTACGAATGCTAGGACTTAGGGAAGGCCTTTGGTGGAGCTGTGATTTTAATAAGGGCTTTGGAGGTGGGAAGAACGATAGTCGTCGGATATGAACGTGGAGGGAGTTCCAGAGCGGGAGAGAAGATGTGGGTGAGGGGTCCGAGGTGAGATAGACGAGACTGAGGTACATCGAGTGGGTGAGTGTTAGAGGAGCAGAGGCAGCAAGCAGGGTTGTAGCAGGATATCAACGGGGTAAGATAAGAGGGGGCCAGGTGATTAGGTAATGTTTCCAGGAGAAGGGGGTGGTCCTCAGTGTCGAAGGCAGCAAGGAGGCGAGGAGAATTAGGATGACGTAGAGGCCGTCGGAGTTGGCAAGAAGGTTATTGGTGCCCCTAGAGAGGGGGTTTCCTTGGTGTGAAGGGGAAGGAAGCCAGAGCATTGGAGGAGAGGAAGTGGAAGCGGTGGGTGTAGACAACTCGTGCAAGGAGTTTGGAGAGGAATGGTAGGAGAGAGATGGGATGATCACTGGAGGAGCCTTTGGTGCCTTTGGACCCGACCCCATCCTCTGTGGCTCTAATGTCCGTACCGTCTATTTCACTGCTTCTTCCTTCCTACCTGTGATTTCTGAATCACTGGTCTGCCTCCCCAGCTAACTTTAAGTCAGGGATAATGCCTCTAATTCTACTGTACTCTCTCAAGGGGCTTAGTTCAGTGCTCCTGCCCACAGTAGGAGCTCAATAAATACTTCCTGATCGATTGCATTGATGACTGAAACAGGGCACCCATTTTCATGAGTATTTGGAAGCAAAAAGTTTAAATGAAACGACCATCACAAAACTTAGAGCTCAAATAAAACATGTGTTTTCTTTTTGTTTTAACCCATACAGGCCTTCTCTTTTCTAATTACAAACACAAGCCAACTCTTAGCCTCTGGACACTTTGGTAGATTAAAACAACTTCCCTTAGCAACCACATTCTAGCTACAACAAATAATCAGGAAATTATGATAATTCCCTTTCGACAAGGACTTTTCAGCCCAAAAGAAAGAAATCAATCCATGAATATTCAGTCAACAGATTGAGACTATCTTGGACAGGAGAGCTACATAGGAGTTTAGGTTTCCCAGATCACGGATGATATTAGTCCTTGATGTTTCCAGCCCTCTTGAGTGCCTGCAGATGGCAGAGAGGAGAGGAAAGCTGGGGACGGGGAGGTGGGCTTTGGGGGAGAAGAGAGAGAGGTGGGGAGGGGGGCCCGCCAACAGAATCGGCTCTCCACTGCCAGCTGATGTCATCTAGAGATGGGCTTTGTCTCACCATTTTGTTCACTCATTCAAATCTCTCAACTATTTTTCAAATGTTTCAGGGTCAATAAAAGCCCCAGAAGCAACTTCACCGAGCGTTTTTCCCGTTAATTCTCAAACCATGGGCATTTGAAAGAAAATAAACCCACATGTTTTGTGGGATGGATCCATTCCATTTTGTTGGGAAAGGTTTGTTAAGACACCTCTCCCATGGGTTGCAGGTCTTTATAGGAAGTCCTTCCCTATTTCTGAGTTTCTAAAATGGATACTGAAACGACAATGAGTTCTGGGAAATCTCCGAAGAGCGTGACTAACAAATAGGAAAATCCTTGGGAATGAATTTATCGAGATAAAGGAATACTGACATCACTTTAGGAGTCAGAGCCGAGAATTGTTTGGGTTCAGTGCCCTAAGAAGCCGGAACTGGTCAGAACTCAGCCTCCAGTGGTAAGACATGTCCCGGAATAGCTGGTGGGTGTTGGGGTTGGGAGATGGGGGCCAGGATGGAGTGCAGCAGCGACCTCTCCCTCCCCGCATAATCCACAGCTGCTGACATTCCTATGAGAATTTTTTTTTTTTACTTCCAGCACCACTGAGCGGATTAACTTTGTAGAGACTTGCCTGAACCTGACGTTCATCTGTATTAGGGATTTCTCAGAGAAGGGACATATACCTTAGCCACCGAGATCACGGCAGCCAAAGCAGAACCGTGCGCTGTGGATCGGAGGGAACAGATGATCCTCTAGAGCAAGTGAAAAGATTTAACAGAAACAAAATGCCTGAGCCTCCAGGAATGGTACCCACTAAGAATTCCCAATAACGTCCAATTCTAGCTCCTTCTGGACTGAAGTATAACCAGTTACTTTGAAAGCGCAGCTCATCGGCCACCCTCCAGATCTGATCTGGAACACACAAGGCCACTCTGCTATCGACAAAGTAAGAACTTACTCTGTTTGGACACTTTCATTACTGATGCATCTTCTTTCTTGCCACCGTATATTGTGCTTCTGCTCAGCCAGTCTAGATCCCATTTCTTCCAAAAGCCTTTGATGGGCTTTAGGCCTGTAACACCAAAGTCACACACTGAGTTGGCAAGTAATTCGAGGTCTCCAATACCGCTGGGAAAATGGAACCAGCATCGACTGGCACATTTATATTCCCTCATGGACCACCCTCTTGGAGGCTGACCAGCCTGGCCAACCCAGCCCACTCCGGCCAATGGATTTGGCTGACAGAACAGACTCGGCTGAGTGACTCGGTCCCAGTCTGGCTGCCCCTTAGAAATTACCTGCCATTTAGCAGGCACTCTGAAGCCGGCAAGTTAAAGTATTAAAAAAAGCAAGAGGCAATCTTGAGAAATGTTGCTCGTTCCACAAATGGGAAGTAAATCTTTACTCTCTAGAAGCAAAACCCTCTGAATTGAGATGTTTTCAATTTTATTTACGTTTGCATTGTGATGTTTCTCACTGCAAAGTTTGACCCTACGTTCCACTTTTCTAGGACAGTGAAAACTTCAGAAGTCCAAGTTCGGGTATTGCGTAACCAGCCCCCAGATATGTCCACTGTTGGCAGAGTCCTGGGGGAGCTTGACGGAATTGTGAATCAATCAATCGTATTGTGACCGAGGTCCCACGTTGACACCTCCCCTCGAGAGTGACTGTGAATGGGGGCGAGGAGACCGCCACACTTAAACACTCAAATGAGAAGAAAATCAAAATCCAAACACCTTACCACATAGATTACACATTCTCCCGTAAATCAACGTAGCAAGGAGGAAACCGTCTGTTCGGAGACAGTCATAAGTGTAAATGTTTCCTGGAGTAATTAATGTGGCTGGTGTCATTTTGGATTAATCTGAAAGGGCTTCATTGTTGAATCCTGAACTTCACTGTATCTGTAAAATGTCTCTCCTGCCCTTCTGGCTCGTCTGTTGGTCATCACACGGCAGCTGCTTGGGCATCCTGCTTTTGCTCATTCCCCACCCGTGGCCTGCCCCATAAAGCCGGGTGTTAAATGGGCGTTACCTCAATGCTGGTAACCTGCCGAGGTTACCAGCTGATGCCCAGTTGGCACCTTCCTCTGTCAATCCATCATGGTATTTATTGAGCATCTTCTGAGCGCTAGGCATTACGCTGAGAAACTGGGAACTGTATAGCAGTAGCAAAGACACGTGTTCCCTGCCCTAAAGGAACTGAGACCTCAGTGGTGGACACTGACAAAAATGATGGCAGATTGTGAAAGTTTGGGGAAGACTAGGATGAGACTGGGAGCAATACAGAGATAACAGGATGAAGGAGCTGAACAAAAAACTAAAAGTATAGATGAATATATAAATGAAATATATATTAAAACGTGCATGTGAAAATGAGGGTATTTTTAATGGTATTTGTTCAGCACTTACTATGTGTCAAACACCGTTCTAAATGTTGGCGTAGGCACAGGTTAATTACGTTGGACACCGTCCCTGTCCCACACGAGGTTCGTGTCTGATTAGGACGGAGAGCAGGTATTTAATCCCTGTTTTACAGCCGAGGAAACCAAGCCACGGAGATGTTCAGCAACTTGCGGATGGGAAGGAAATACACACGAACTAAATGTGGGTGTTGGGGTGATACAACTGGGCTGTTGTGAATTTATGAATGAGGCTTCCCGGAGAGGGTGGGATTTGGGGAGGGCTTTTGAACTGGGGAGAACTGTCATCTGTAGAATCGAGGATTAGTTGAGAGGGGGTTTCCAGGCTAGAGGGACATCTAGAGTGAGGGAATGGAGGTGGGAGACAACCTCTCAAAAAACGTCCTTGCCTTCTTGATAGTTTCCTACTTCTCTGTCTACAGACAAGTCACCAGAGAGTATGCTGCCGAATTCAGAGGCAGCATTGTTTTTTGTTGCCAAAGGACAATTTTGATTGCAGAGATTCCTAGGGCTTCCTACGACTGTATATAATCTCAGTTTTCTTTAAGTTTACTGCCGGCCCATATTGCTGCACTAACTTTGAGAAACGTTACACAATCATTTGCCTGTCTTTGTGTGTGCGTGTGAATGTGTGTATGTGGGCGTGTGTGGGTGCATGCCTGATTACGTGTGTGCCTGCGTGCAGAGATAATACAGTGACTTCCAAATGGCTGCCGAAGAAACTTTCGATGATGCTTGCGGCCTGCACGGTGGGGAGAAGCTCTCCAGGGGACGCAAGTAGAAGCAGCTTTCGGGCCCCTCGGTGCATGGTGCTGTAGAACAGGCTGCACCGACCCTGACCCACCACAGGGTTCTATTTTCCGGTGGTCGCAATGGGACTAGATGGGTAAGTGTCCCGTCATGCTGTCTGGAGGGGCTGAAAGATCTTGGAGAACATCTCTGCGGGGGCAAGATGGCGCAGTAGTTCCCATGTAAGGCGCTTTCTTTAAAATCTAGTATTAGAATTTCCAGGCCTGGATGGTGCTCACTGCTGCGGCGATAGAGCCGGCGTCGGGTGCTCCGTGTTGGGGCCTGAAGTGGCTTCAAGGTTCGGGCTCCGCAGTGCTGACTCTGGTCTTCCGCAGAGAGGCGAAGGGTCTTGCAAGACCACTGCCAGCAGTTCAAAGCCAGAGGGCCTCATGATAACTCTCACTTTTCTTCCTGCGGAGATTAATTCCAGTATTGCCTGGAGTTCTACGGCATTGCTTCCAAATTCCATCAGCTGAAGAACAGCCAGTGCTGGCATGTAAGTGCACGAGTCCCCAGGAAACCTTCCCCAGCATGCCGTGTGCCCACGCAAGGCCAGCCAACACTGAACCCCGCTCCCGCTTGTCCCGGCTGCTCACCAGGTAGTCCCTTTCTCGGGGTCTCGGGCCTGCTGGTCAGAGGGCCTGGGTTCTAATCCCACTCTGCCATGGGTCTGCTGTGAGATCTTAGGCAAGTCACTTCTCTTCTCCGTGCCTCAGTTACTTCATCTGTAAAATGGGGATCAAATCTTCCTCCCTCCTATTTAGACCGTGAGTCCCAGGTGGGACGGGGACTGTGTCCAACCTGATTAGCTTGAATCTACCCCAGAGCCTAGAACAGTGCTTGACACATAGTAAGGGCTTAGTAAATACCATTATTATTATTATTAATAAATGATTATTATTCCAACTTTTTCCAACGGAACATTAATTGTGTTCATAGTTTTGGAAACACACACTTTGTATTTACCAGGTTGACAGTTGAATTCTTTTGGCAAAGACAGGGATCGTTTATGACCCCTTGCTGAACTGCCTAATGACAAAGTATGCTTGGATCTCACTAGCTGGGGCTATACACTAGAACTGACCATTGCTGATGCCTATCTTATGTAACTACTGGCCTGTTATCGCTCAATCAATCAATCAATCAGTTGTATTTATTGAGCACTTATATGGTGCAGAGCACTGTATTAAGCACTTGTGAGAATACAATAATAACAGAGTTGGTAGATGGGTTCCTTGCCCGCAATGAGCTTACAGTCTAGAGGGGAAGACAGACATTAATTTAAATTAATACATTACTTTTACTCCTACTTTTACTCATTTTTACTCACAATTACTCTAGTAATTGAGAAGCAGCATGGCCTAATGGATAGAGATGGGACTGGAAGTCAGTAGGACCTAGTTCTAGTCCCAGCTCTGACACTTGTCTGCTGTGGGACGCTGGCCAAGTCACTTTACCTTTCTGTCCCTCAGTTGCCTCAGCTGCAAAATGGGATTAAGGCAGTGAGCCCCAGGCGGAACATGGACTGTGTCCCGCCTGATTATCTTGTATCTACCCCAGAGCTTCGAAGAATGCCCGGCACATAGTAAACACTCAACAGATACCATATAAAAAAGTAAATGCACACCCATAACTGTTATTGCAGCTATGAGCCCTCAGAAGAGGGGAAGCGGATACATTTCTTTCTTCTCTTCCCTTTCTGATGGTGTCTGACAGCATTTACCTTTTGTGAGTAAAAGGGAACGTACTTGATGTTTATTATAGTTCCCATTCTGGCAATACAAAGTATTTCACGATTCCAGTTAATATGCTCTACTCTTCCACTGTGATCTGACTTGCATGATGATAATTCAGCAAGTTAGAAAAGTCCTAGACTATAACACTGTGGCTTTTGATTTCCTTTGCAGTGAAATATTATAAGGCCATTTACCAAAATATTTAATTTCTTCCAGAGATATGAAGAAATGCATATTCCAGAAATCATTTTGGTTTCCTTTTGGTATTCCGTTTGACAATTTCTGATAATCCAACATGAATTTACAGTATTATGTAGTACGTTACAGCCTCTTAGTGGTTCCTCTCAATGTCATAATTTCCCATTTTGTCTATTCATTTCCTAGAACTGGTCTGACTAGGGGCTATTGTAGAGACAGAAGCATTTGTCAACAGCAGTAGGCTAGGCTCTGGCAATCAGCATTCCTAGGACATTTGTGAGGATGGTGTTCCTGAAGCCTTTTTTCCCGCAATTTCTATTTCAAGAATTGACTGTTTACATCCAGTTCATTTGAAAATATTTCCATCAGAAGCTGGCTTCATAGAAAACTCGCATCGTAGTACTTGTGCCTTGTCTTCCTCCTTCTTAGTTGACAGAACTCTCCTCTCCCCATCTTCAAACCCGCTATGAAATCATATCTCCTCCAAGAGGCCTTCCTTAACTATCCCCATTTCCTCACACTATTTGCCCTCCCCTCTGCATCACCTGGGCCCTTTGACACAAACCTCATCCCCAGCCCCTCAGCACTTATGTACAGATCCACCTTGTCTTTTCCTGAACTGGTAATTTATTTTTGTGACAGAGACCATGTCTACCAATACTATACTCTCCCAAGTACTCAGTACAGTGCATGGTACATAGTAAGTGCCCAATAAATATCATTGATTGACTTCCAGCACATGCAAGTGCAAAAGAGTTTCTTCTGTCGCTGTAGGTCATAGCGCCGAGTCGGATGGGCAATGTGGGAAGAAAGCTCCCTCATTCCTCAGTGGCGTCTGATCCAAAATGCATAATGAACGCATGCATTATGGCAGAACTGAGCACCCTGACAAGTTTATCGAGACATCAGAGTTACTTCCCAATGTGGCTGCTGACCTGTCAGAGCCAAGAGACCACGGCAAAGCCTCTCTGAAAGAGCAGCTTCAGTTCTAGCCATCCTTTCCCACACAGCCACCCTGGAGGATGCGGCGAGGATCCTGGGAACTGCCATCCATACGGTTCTGACGCTCGGTGAAATTCCTCCTGCCACAAGTCGAGCACGTCGTCCGAAGTCTTTGAACCGCTCGTCCGAGAGGGCCATCCCCGCCACCAGTGTCGGTGGTCTAGAGATGCTCGCGCCAGAGGTCGGTTGGGGGAGTCCTGAGCTGCTTTTCCAAGAATCAGCAAAGCACCGTGGACAGACAGAGACATTAACCTCTTGGAGAGCAGGGACCTTGGGTTCCACCTCTGCAAGCTCTCCAAAGGCTTTCGGTGCTCTGCATCCAACTGGTGCTTGATAAATTAAGCTGCAGGCTGAGGTTTGATATTAGTTTGCAGCCGGCCAATCCTACACACAATCAAGGATCCCTAACTGTAAGGTTACTGTGGTCACTGAATTCTGTTACCGGATTGGTTTTGTTTATTTATTTATATATATATATTTATATCTGCATTTATTTATATAAATATATATATATATAATATAAAAATTTTCAGTTGTCCTTCGTATTCCAAGAGGACATCATTGATGGTGCAGATCACCTCTGAGTGCAGGAATGGCTGAAAAAGCCCATTTGGGGTCCACAGCCCCAGCCACATTGGGCACCCAGAAAGGTTATCTCTTGATGAGCTGTTGTAATGCTTATAGCAGATGGTGTTGTTTTCTCTTCGGCCTCCTTCTCTCTTCATATGATGCTTTTGCTCAGAGAGAGCTTAGCCACTCCCTTCTTTCTGGCCATGTGCCCCTCCGGTCTGCCCTCAGCTATCGATGCCCGATTTTCTGCCGGGTTGCAGCATCGTCTGAGGTTTTGTTTTATCCTGTCTTTAAAATGCTTTCTCTGCCTTCTTAGCTTTGGCTTCCCTAATTTTAGCTCTCTAAATAGCAACTGTTTGGGTATCCTGCTAGATACCTGGGTAGTCCACTGGAGAACTCTCTGCTCAGGGAAGCTGGGATAAACACGGAGCTCGAAAAACCACACCAAGAGGGCTTATGTGTCCTTCTGACACAAGGTTTGGAGGTGATATGATGGTAATGGAATGTACTGAGCATCTGCTGAGTTCAATGCACTACAATAAGTGTCTGGGAAGGTACAACAGATGCACAAGGCACATCCCCTGAGTCCACAAGGAGCTTACACTCTCACAAAGGAGAAAGGCACAAAGATACGGGGCAATTGTTGGAGCAGTAGGAAGAACACAAATCGATAGGGGTAGAACTAAAAAGTCAGGGTGAATGATTAGAATAGGTCAGAATCAACTGTTCAGCGTGGGACTGAATTATACATTTATGTATAGGATGCAAGAGAGGATCAGGATTCAGACCAAACTGAAGGCCTCTGGGCAGTGTCGTGCTCCACCTTCTTTTTGGCTGTGAGGCCCAGACCTAGTACAGACTCCGCCCAGGACTTCTCAAACAGGACTTCTGGGGCAGTTCCCTCATCACCACCTGTGGGCAGATTTATGGAGGGTCAACCCAGGATCCCACACAGCAAGGCCCTGGGCCACAATCAGGCCCTCCCTCTCTCCCTTCCCGCCCTCCCTCTCTCCTTCCCCCCTTCCCTCTTCCGCTGCCGGCTCCTCGGCACTACGGTCGTGCACCTCCCGGCATGTACATGCTAGGCAGGATGCTGAGAAGGGGTGAGAGAGAGCGCAGCCTACCCAGACAGCCCCCCACAGAGCAGAAGCCTGGGTAGGCAGCTGCTCGGTGGGAAGCCGGATGCTGGGAGGCCTGAAGAGATCACCTGGAGGCTCGAGGAGGCCAGCCTCCGGGGCAGTGGCAGTGCAGGGCAGGCTGGGCCAAGAGACAGGTCAGCCTGGATATCCCTGAATATCTAGGTGGAAGGGTGACAGATGTCAAGTGGGAAGCAGCATGGCTCAGTGGAAAGAGCCCGGGCCTGGGAGCCAGAGGATCTGGGTTCTAATTCCAACTCTGCCACTTGTCTGCTGTGTGACCTTGAGCAAGTCACTTCAATTCTCTGTGCCTCAGCTTCTTCAACTGCAAAAGGGGGATTCAATCCCTGTTCTCTCTCCTAAGTAGACCGTGAACCCCATGTGGGACAGGGAGACTGTGTCTTCTCGGATTAACTCGTATCTACCCTAGCGCTTAGAACAGTGCCTGGTAGCAGTAAGCGCTTAACAGATGCCAAAAAGCAAATTAAACTGCAGAGATGTATCCTTTTATGTGATTATCAATCCCAAGAAAATTAATGTTGCAAGTTGATTTCTTAAGTGCTTGGAGAAGTGGAGTTTAGGACAGTTCAAATTGGGCCAGTGCTCTGACTCCATGGCCACTCGGCATTTCACTCTCTTCCGACTGCATCTACAATGACAGGCGAAAACCCTTGGGGAGAGGCAAAGATTTACAAATGTGACTTTTAACTTCAAGAGCACTTCTGCACAGAAACTGTAAGTTCTTGAGTTAAGTGCATAAAAATGTGTTGTAAACTTTTCCACTCGGCAGCCACTGAAGTCTTTGGCGGAGTTTGCCAATAGAGCAGTTTGCAGGGTGGAGATGAGGGAGCAGATAAACAACTGGAAACATTTTCAAAATTGTTGGCTATCTCCTTGGTTGACACATTTCCTTTGACTGATGGGCCAACGAACGCTGCCCCCCAAAACCGCTTAGCGACTTGTCGGAGTCGGCTCGCGGGGATTTGAGGCGGGTAGGTGTGAAGCCAACAGATAAGGCGTGTGTGACCGTCTGTCTTTCCAATGATCTGGAAAGAGCTTCTTCTTGTGGCGTGGATGATATTGTGAATACAGTTATGGGCTATTGAAATCCAAGGTGTCTGAAACACGTTCTACTGGGAGAGATGTTCCCGAGTCATTCCAAAATCCCAATACTGTTGGGATGAGCTGGAAGAACCGTATTAAGTCGTAGACCTTGAGATCTGCCCAAATCCACTAAAATGGGCTAGCTTAGCTTCACCTCTAGTCCTTGGGCGCTTTTGTGATGGTTTCGAGAGGTTGGACTCCAAGTGCCAAGGCAATGAATGCACAATCGGGCGGCTCAAGAGGTGCCAGTAAACCAACAGTTGAGGCACTGTTTCTCTTGTTCCACTGTTCTCCTTCCGGCATAATTACTAGGGACAAAAGGAATCTCACCAATCAGAAGTAGTGAGGATGCCTGGGGGTTTCATTTCAGTGTTTCAGTAAAAATGTAATTTTGAACTCTCAATTCTGGGGGAATCTCTGTGGCTAATCCCGGCTCCATCACTTGTCTGCTGTGTGACCTGGCCAAGTCACTTCACTTCTGTGTGCCTCAGTTACCTCATCTGTAATATGGGCATTAAGACTGTGAGCCCCACGCGGGCCATGGACTGTGTCCAACCTGACTATCCGGTATATACCCCAGCGTTAAGTACAGTGCCTGGCACATAGAAAGGGTTTAACAGATACCATTAAAAAAAATAGTGAAAATTTAAGGTTTCTAGAATATGGCAACACATTCATTCCCTTTTACAATCATAATTGGAAGGAAATGTGGATTTGGAAGGAGAGGGACTAAAGAAAAAAACATGTGGGGTTGTGAGTCAGAAGACCCAGGTTCTAAGTCTCAGATATGACACCGGCCTACTCTTTGACCTTGGACAAGTCACTTCACTTCTCTGTGCCTCAGTTTCCTCATCTGTAAAGTGGAGATAAAATACCTGGCCTACTATCCTCCTAGGCTGTGAGCCTCGGATGGCTCAGGGACTTGGTTAGAGCTCGTTGAACCTACCCGTGGGTTTAGCACAAGTAAGGGGACCACTATCATCATCCTCATAGAGGAGGAAATTCTATGCCTTTCTTATGGATCGTCCAAGGGTGCTAAGCTCTTACTCAGCTAGCTTGGGAGAATTGCTGTAGCTATGCTCTCAGTTACTGGGAAAGAATCCCTAAAAGGCTGCAATGCCATTCTTAACCGGGCCCTATAGTCCCTTTTCAAAACCCCAGAAACAAAGAGCTTGAAATTCTCTTGAAATGCTGAGTTCCAGTTCACCGTGGTGATATTGGGCATTGACCTTCCCACGATGGGTTTCCTCACCAAACCTGGGACTGAGATTCCACCCTTCCTCTTTCCCTTTCTCCCTCCCTTTCTTCCTCTCTCCCTCTTTCCCTCTCTCCATCCCTTCTTCGGTCCTTGGTTTTCTTCCTCTTTCCAATCCTCCCTCCATCCCTCCCTCCAGTCCTCCCTTCATCTTCCCTCCAGCCCTCCTTCTGTCTTTCCCACTCTCCAACCCTCCCTCCAGCCTTCCTGGGAGTGCTAGAAAAACAAAGCGCTGAAATGCATTCTTCTCCCACTTCTCTCCAGGTCACACGAAGCCCTCTAGAGAGGCTGATGAGAGAGATAGAGAGCACCACCCCCATCACATCGCCTGCTTGTTCTTGGTTCAAGTTGGATATTGCTCCTTGGGAACCCTGAGTGTAACAGTTTCCCTTCAATAGATTCTGAAGGGCAGATTGGCTCCCTGAGGACAGAATCTCCGAGAGCAGAACATGGGATGGACAGACACGGGGAGTCAGGGGAAAAGTTCTGGATGAATTAAGTGGAGGGAGAACATTTGAATGATATTTGAATTCAGAGTACCTGAGAACCACTGATAAATGATATTTCCTATTTCCTCCTTAAACTCATCATCAAAAAGCTTGCTGGAGTCAGGAAATGCTTCGTGGAAGGCTGTGTAGATGGCTTGTGACAAACAGTCAGGGTAGATCTATCAAAAAAATAGGACAATTTTATGAGATTTACAATAAAATATAGCTGATTTTTTTCCCTAAGGAACGATTATGGAGTTGAGGCACCATCTAGGCCCTTGGTTTACGCTCTTTCATTCTCTCTCCCTCTGTGAGTTATTTCACTGTCTGTGAGCATTGCTCCCAAAGGAGAACTGGATGGAGAGAACAGTTAAAACATAGATTAGTCCCATTGGCTACTTGTCAGAAGCTCTTATCGATATCTGGTGTGGGAAGGTACTCTCAGGTTTTTGGATCGCATCAGTTCATATCTCTGTGCTTCCTTTGATACAATCTCCTCAGATAAATATCGGTGGACCGTGCGGAACTGAGTTGCTTCGGCTAGCTATACGAGAAGCAATTCAATGGAAACTACTAGCTGTGGTTCATTTTCCAGCTCTAGCAGGCTCCCCAACTAGCCATTATCATCATCAAAGATATTTTCCAAGTGCCTACTGGCGCCTAGGGTGTACCTAGCCCAGGCTGAGACGCTTGGGATTAAGGAAGAAAATGGAATTAAAGTCAGTGCCAGCCTCGGGGAGGGTGCAGCAAACATAGGAACAATGTGTTGTCAAAGAGAACATATCAACATGAAATTGGGGCTGCTCTGCCAGACCATTTGGAAGGGCTCAGTGTTCTCAGGGACCTGGAAGGGGAACACAGAGAGGCTTCGGCGAAATGGCATTTATGACATCATCAGGTCTCACTGCGTGCCTGGCATAAAGCAAGTAATGTCACGTGGGCTTCCGTGTCCAGTCGATCGGTGGTATTTATTGAGCGCTTACTGAGTGCAGAGCCCTGTACTAAGCACTTGGGAGAGTACAATAGAACAGAGTTGGTAGACGTGTTCCCTGCCCATAATGACCTTACAATCTAGAGGGGGAGACAGACATTAATATTGATAAATACAAATGGCAGGGACTGTCTCTATCTGTTGCCGACTTGTTCATTCCAAGCGCTTAGTACAGTGCTCTGCACATGGTAAGCGCTCAATAAATACTATTGAATGAATAAATACAGTTTAGCTGTGCACAAAAGTCCGGTGGGGTTGAGGGAGGGGGTGAATAAAGGGTGTAAGGGTGCAAGGTGATGCAGAAGGGAGCGGGAGCGGTCTGGTCAGGGAAGGCCCTTTAGAGGAGATGGGCCTTAGTGGATTTAGCACAGGCCTGGGAGTCAGAAGCACCTGGGTTCTAATCCCGGCTCCATCGTCTGTTTGCTATGTGATCTTGGGCAAGTCATTTCACTTCTCTCGGCCTCGGTTACCTCATCTGTAAAATGGGCATTAAGAGTGTGAGCCCTGTGTGGGACAGGGACTGTGTCCAACCTGATTGACTTGTATCTACTACAGCGCTTAAAACAGTGCTCGCCACGTAGTAAGCACTTAACGAGTACTATAATAATAATTATAATTATTGTTAGGGCATTCCAGGCCAGAGGAAGGACTCGGGTGAGAAGTTGGCAGTGAGAGAGGTGAATTTGAGGTATAGGGAGTAAGTTGGTGTCCAGGTTTTTTGAGTGTTGTCAGCACACCACCCTATCTTTAATTGAACACTCTATTTTCATCATAAGAATAATAAATATTATTTGGGCATCGATTAAGTGTCATGTGCCAAGGGCTGGAGAAGATACCAGATAATGAAGTCAGAAACAGTCCCTGCCCCACAGCCTAAGAGGGAGGGAGAGCAGGGTCAGGTTGGGAGACCAGGGGAAGAGCTCTTAAAATCAATACCCTCACTACCCTGCTGTATTTATGTTATATTGTTTCTCCCATTCAAAGAATCAAAAGTATTTCTTGAGCACATACTGGGTGAAGCATACTATACTGGGTGATTGGGAGAGTACGAGAGAGTTAGTAGACCTGATTTCTGCCCTCATGGAGCTTACAGGCTAGTGCCCAAAGCATTTTCTCTGCTCTAGGAGCCAGTTGTCTATTTGGTGTTGCTCATGGGCTGTTTGGTCCGGTCCCTGCCAGGGGCTCAGCCAGCAGTACCTTAAAGAAAGCATCCTTCTTCTCTGGGGGAATGCTGAGGAAGAGGGACACATAACTTTCCGCAATTCGGTCAAACAGGGAATACTGATCTTCCTTATTTGGCTTAAAGACAAAAACGATTCAGAGGAAATAAGTTACGTAGGTAACAGAATTCCAAGAGGCCTTCGCTGACATGGCCCCTATTTCTCCTATTCCCTCTCCCTATGCCCTTGGATTTGTACCCTTTAAGTACTTGATATTCACCCCACCTTCAGCCCTCCGGCGCTTGGGTTCAAATCCATAATTTACTGTAATGTCTGTATCCCTCCCCAGATTGTAAACTCTTCATGGGCAAGGAGCATGATTACCAACTCTGGCATATTGCACTCTTCCAAGCGCACAGTACAATACTCTGTGCATGGGAAGTGTTCGTTAAAAATGATTCATCGATAAATAAGGGGTGGTGGGATCAGGTGGAAGGCATTTATTCTTTAGTATGTATGAGAAACTGTGGCCCTAGGTAATCAACAATTCTTCTCTGTCATTGGTCTGCACCCTATTTTGCATTCAAGCAAACAGAGAGGGAGCAAATCCATATTTTCATAGCAACCGAGTGGGGACAGTATCTCGGGGAGTCAGTACTGCAGACTGAGGTGAACATATACTTACAGGAAAGTTCTGCTTCAAGAGGATGGACTAAATGATGTCTGGAGACTCATCACAGCTCTTCAGTCTGAGCGAGGGCCTGCTTCCTGAGGGCTTCCCCCCCGGGTCCCAGAACCGGCTCAGGAAAATGGAATCACCGGTGGACCGTGGCTCCAGGGCTCTGAGGCCCGGTGGGCCTGCACCAACTTAAGGATTGCGGGAGAGTCTAACGGAAGCCAGTCCCGCTCCAACTCCCTGAGGATCTCTCTTCCACCCTAGCCAGCCCTTAATTCCATCCCCACTGCACTTAGAGCCATGAAGGATGGTCAAGGGCCTGCTCCTCGCATCTGTGTGCCAAACCTTATCGGGAGAGATGAGGTTTCATTATGGGATCCCCCTGGATCTCACCCCCAAGACATCGCTTCCCATCTTGAACCTCCCCTCTTCTGGCATAATAGTGTCTGAAGGCTGCCTCCCTCCACCCTAACGTCCGAACTACCCACCCATTCCCCTTGGCCTGGGTTGGCACACCCCTTTTGGATCCCCTCCCAACTCTCGCCCCCCTCACTGGATTCCCAAATCCATACCCTCAACACCACCCTTCTCTCCCAATTCAATCCGCCCTCTTCCTCCAAGGCTCTCGCCCCACCAAGCCCCGACTCTGGATCGATCACTCACTCTCACTGTCCCCTCACTCCGCTCCTGTTCTCAAGCCACTGAGGGCAGCAGAGGGAAATCCCGGGCCCTGGATTGACCTGCCATTTCCACCTCACCTTCGCCTCAATCTTTTTCCTTTGCTCGGCAGCACTTCTCCTCCCTCAGACTCCCCTGCCAACACCCCTCACCAAGCCTTCTAAATCTTTACCCAGCTCCCGGAATCTTCAGCTCACCCTTCCCCCGACCTACTCCCCAACTCCTCTCCCTAAACTCTGACGACCTGGCCAACTGCTCTGTTGGTAAAACAGACACCATCAGGCACGAGCTTCCCAAAATCCCACCACCACCTACCTCCCCACCATTCATAATAATAATTCCGATAGTAATTTTCATATCTGTTAAGCGTTTACTATGTGCTGTAATAGGTGCTGGGGAGGATACAAGATAACAAGGTGGACAGTTCACGTCCTATATGGGTTCACAGTCTATTATCACAGCTGCCTTGCAAGAAGAGATAGCCCACCTGCTCTCAAAACTGACCCTCTCTACCTCAGTGTAGGTAATAGCCTTGTTCCCCAACTCCTCCTCCCTCTCACCATTAACTTGCGCATGGGTTAGTACGGAACAGGAGAGAGACCTTCCACCATCACTGGGTCACCGCCGAACAGCCAAGTGGTGTTGATATCTGCGATACGCCTGGATGGTGCACAAGCCAGCCCTGGCAGCAGGGTAAAGTCCACCCACTATCAGTCAGGGATGGGTAGAGGGCGCACTAGCGTTTTCACTTCTAATTCCCTAATTTCACTTCAGACACAGGACATCTCGACTTGAACACAGGTGAGCCAAAACCAAAAATACCCTCAAACTCTACCTTAAAATTTTGAAGAAAACACCACCAAAAGCAATCTTGGAAAATTGCAATAGATGCCTCTGTGAGACACAGAGCTTTCCACATTTTAAAACTTCTCGCCTTTAGGGAAAAGAAAACAAACATATCATTTCAAATGCATCTAAAAGATTTACAAGCTCACATCTGGGCCCCAGATACACATCCATTTTGCATGATGGAGTCTCTCATCAGAATGAATGAGCTCTGGACCTGAGACTTCAGGATCGTCTCATTTGGAGAGGGGGCAGGTGTTCCCGGCAGGTGGGAGCCGTCCTTACACTTGTACTTGTGTCCTTGCCCTTTTTATAATGGTATCTGTTAAGCACTTACTACTTTTCAGGCCCTGTACTAAGCTGTGGGATAGATAGAAGATAATCACGTTAGACACAGTCTCTTCCCACAAACGGATACATGTGGTTCTCTGAGTCCCGCATCTGTGACTCCGGTCTGATGGATTTGAGTCAAGAGGGCAGACTGCCCCGTGGACTGAGACTGCTGCTCACCTTAACAGCCAGGAAAAGTTCAGCACTGTTCCTGGGAAGAGGAAATGCTCACAATCTTAACCCCCGTTTTAAAGATGAGGTAACTGAGGCATGTAGAAGAGAAGTGACTTGCCCAAGGTCATTCAGCAGACAAGAAGAGAAGCCAGGATTAGAATCCAGGTCCTCTGATTCCTCTGACACTGTGTTCTTTCTACTAGGCCATGATGCGTGTCCGACTGGATCTGTACCCTCTGTTCACCCCACTCGCAGCCCCACAGCACATAGCTGTCATTTATTGTCATGTCTGTCTCCACCTCTAGACCGTAAAATCCTTATTGGCAGGGAACCTGCTTACCAACTCTGTTACACTGCACTTTCCCAAGCGCTTAGAACACAGCGCTCGGCACACAGTAAGCACTCAACAAACACCATCGATTGACTGATCGATCGATGGAGCAGGGTGCCAGAGATGACAGCAAGGGACAGGGAGAAGGTCTGCCTACACGCATTTTGTCTATAGTCAATTTTTTTTCCCAAGCTTGACATCCGTACGTTACCAGGCCAAGTTTAATTTTTCCCTTCAGTGTATGCTTATTTTCATTAAATAACATTCTCTCATTAATGAATGAACTTAAGAAATGATAACATACTTCAAAGTTCTGGAACTTCAAAATGAAGCTGTATAGCTGGGCAGCTTCCAAATGTCTTGGTAGATCTGTAAGCACGGTGGCTTTGAAACCTGGGAATGTGCAGTTCTGGAGAGAGGAAAGCAAAACAGAGGAGCTGCAGCAGTCTTCACCCGGCCCAGTTTGTCCATACACTTCGGCTAAAAATGTCCCCGCCACCTTCCTCGCAAATAACATCGCCGATTCTGGGTTCTTTTTCCAAACGAAAATGAGAAAGTCTACCCTTTTAACAGAAGCACCGAGTGAAGAGGAATTGCGGCAATCATCCAGCTACTACGTACTCAGAGAAGACACACAAGCGGGATGATTCAGGCAAAAAAGGCCATTTTGGGTCCTGAAAGGTCCAGATTGGCTTTGTACCTACATCAGGAAAGAGCATGGGCCTGGGAGTCAGAGGACATGGGTTCACTCATTCATTCAATAGTATTTATTGAGCGCTTACGATGTGCAGAGCACCGTACTAAGTGCTTGGAGTATACAATTCGGCCACAGATAGAAACAATCCCTGCCCAATAATGGGCTCACAGTCTAAATGGGGGAGACAGACAGCAAAGCCAAACAGAACAAAACAAGCAGTCTAGTGCAGACATCATCAAGATAAATAGAATCATAGAGATATACACATCATTTACAAAATAAATAGGGTAATAAATAATATATACAAATATGCACACTGCTGAGGGGAGGGGAAGGGGGAAGAGCAGAGGGTGGGAAAGCGGGGAATGGGGAGGGGAAGAGGAGCAGAGGGAAAGGGGGCTCAGTCTGGGATGGCCTCCTGGAGGAGGTGAGCTCTCAGTAGGGCTTTGAAGACGGGAAGAGGTTCTAATCCCTACTCCACCACGTCTGCTGTGTGACCTTGGGCAAGTCACTCAACTTCTCTAGGCCTCAGTTTTCTCATCTGTCAAATGAGAATTAAGACCCTGAGCCCTAGGTGGGAGAGGGACTGTGTCCCACCCGATTATCTTGTATCTATCCCAGGGCTTAGAACAGCACTTGGCACATAATAACTGCTTAACACATACTACAATTATTATTGTTATAATTATTTTTATCTACATAACTGGATGATCGCCACTTCACATCTTTACTTTGGGCAGATGTGTTCCCGACCATTTCCTTTTCCCAGAAGCAGTGCTGAACTTTTCCTGGCTATTAAGGTGAGCAGCGGTCTCATTTCACGGTGAAGTCTGCCCACGAAACTAAAATCCGTCAGTCCGGAGTCACAGACGCGGGACTCAGAGAACCACATGTATCCGAGCTTCCAAGCAATGGAGCAATGGTCCTGGAGCAGGATTTCTGGAGGACTTCAGCCAAACGAAGGACTCAAAGCCCGGCCGGAACACTTCGGCTCGAGTGCTTTGACGAGTGTCTCTGCAGGCAGCTAGACTGGTGGGAGCCCTCGGCCCGTCAGCTTTTCTTCCCAGGTCATAGGGCACTTCCTAACCAAGAGTGAGCCGGGTGTGGTCAGCACCTTAGGTGGGGCTCCACTGGGTGGGCGGCAGCCAGGCAGGCCTCCACTGGGTGGGCCAAAAGTTGGCACTCAGCTAACATCTCTCTGCTGAAATACAGCGCGGCGAAGCACTCTTTAATCGCCCCGCTTGCAGATGGACAAAAACCGCCTGGGGCCCTCCCCAGTGGAAAGACTCCCCCAGACTCCCCGGCTCCCTCCCGGCCGACAGAGCACCGAGGGAGGGTGACTACCAGCTCCCACCCCGTCCTGGGAGCTGCGCAGAAGGATGCAAATTTATGAGAGAAATGATTTTGATTTAAAGGTCACCATAGGGTGTGATTATTAAAGCACCCGAATTTTCTCTGTGGAAAAGAATAGCATAGGAGAGATAAAAAATAGGACAGAAAAACTCAACGTAGAAACCCTCAAATTGAAAGTCTGCAGGGCTTCCCACGTCGTTAGGCTAATCTGTATACTTGAATTATTGAGCCTTTTGATCGTGTAGCATAAGTTGTTTGAAAATACACTTTTAAAATACCTCAATATTATTTTTTCTTGATTCCACGTCGCCAAGAACCTGTTCGGCATTAAAACAAGAGGCATTCATCACATTAACTTTGTGGTAACATAGCTTTATTTCTCTTATGACTATCAATGATTTCTCATTTGAATGACTTTAAGACGTCCAGGCCCCGTTCTCTCCACAGCCAGGTCTGGTCCTGAGGGTAATTAGGCCTTTAGAGAAGGCAGCAGGGGTAGCTTTAACCCTTTCAGGCCATCGGGGCATCAGGGAGCACATTCCGCTGACAGGCCTATCCTAGTGCATTTCGGGTCACATCTTTCCTAGTCCATTAGTTAAGCCCTAACTCATACACACGAGCAGGTCTGGGTGGCTGCCTTCCATCCTGCTGTGCCTGCCTGCACGGCTGCCTGTCTTGCCCATTTGATTGAAAGCTTCTTGAGGGCAGGAACTATTTCTTTCTCTTTCATTATGCTCTCCCAAGTGCCCAGTGCACAGTAAGAGTTCTGCCCACAAAAGGTGCTCAATCATCATCATCCCGATCAATAAGAGTAATCGCCGTTACTGGCTAGGCAATTTCTATGTCTCCTACGTACTCAGTAAATGCTTCTGAATAAATGAAAGAATGCATGCATGTATGGCCATGTGACCGAATGAGCGAATGAGTGAATGCAGCGGGCCCAGGGGAAAAGTGTCCAATTGATTCTTGCAGCTCTCCCTAAAGATACCCTGAAAAGTGGCTTGAAACCCTTAAATGTCATACCTTAAACTTCTTCTTTTTACCTCTGAGTATCATTTCTTTCCATTTCTCGATCTTGGAGGCGGCCTCTTGCAAAAGAAAGGTTAAGATTCAGTCGTGGGAGAACACTGCCAACCATTTAACTTACATTATAACTATAAGATCAACCTAGCCCTGCTTTTGAAACATCTTCCAACAATGGCTTCCCAGCCGGGATGCTTCCTCCACCTAGACTTGCATAATTCTCTCCCTCCTGCCACTCAAACAGCTCCTGCCACCTCATTTCTTCCTCCAGGAAGTCTTCCCTAACTAACTGACTTGAGCAGTAGATTTGAAGTCCCTAAAACGATTGTTAGAATACACGCTTCAGAGGAGAAAAGCCAGGAGATGGCTAGCGCTCTATCTGGATAACAGTGAGGACTTTCATGACTCTACTGTCCCACCTTGAGCTTGGTGGTGCTTCTCAACCTGCTCTCTTCATGCTCCCGAGACTCACCTCCCAACTGAATGTCACTCTTCCACCTCTGTCCTCTTCCACCTCTGTCCTCTCTTCAGTCGGGAACTCCTTCCTTCCCTGAGTCCGACAGACTCCATCTCTCCCCATAGTCAGAGCCCTCCTGAAATCCCATCTTCTCCAAGTCTTCCTTGATTAATTCCCAGGATCCTCAAGTGTATCAACCTACCAACCATCTCTATTACTGGTGGACTCATTCATACCCATTCTCAGGACTGTGTATATATGATTACTCAACTGTACATTCAATTATTTATTCTGATGGCTCTATTTGTGCCTACACTCAGGCCTTTCTCGTTCGAGGGTAAGATCCTTATGGGCAGGGAATTTGTCATTTCTTTGTTTTGTACTTCCCAACTGCTCACAACAGTGCATTTCATCCAGTAGGCATTCAATAAATATTAACATCTCATTTTTCCCAAAAGTCTGGCTTCCCCCCCCCCGCCAAAACAACCTCAAGTTGCGATTAGCGTATCTGTACGGATGAATTCCCAATCTCTCTTTCCCATCTACTTGTCTCCCGTGGTCCAATCCTGCCCTTCTCCTGCCTCTCAGATATCTCACCCATGACAAATGAACAGAAACTCCTAAACCCCTCATTTCCCCACTACACTGATCCATTACCAAATTTTCACGGGGGAAGACCCCTACAGTTGCATTCGCATACGACTCCTAGGTGGGTATTTTGAACTCTGCCTGGACGGTCACCCAGTTGTGTTGTTTTCTTCCCCCTCAGAAATGCCTTGGAGGCTGATTCTTTCCCCTTCAGGTCCATCTGTCACCACAGTCATTTTCCTGTTCTGGGCCCGGGGCACATCATGCCTGAGTTTCCTTCCTGCCAGCTTCCCTCCCTTAGCTTTATGGATCCATATTGACTTAGGACATTACCCACCTCCTCACCTTTCCATACTCCAACTGAGGTTTCTGTGGAGTGGGGAGACATACGCAGATCAATGTTTAAGAAAAATGATCTGGGCAGCAGAGTCGCGTATGGGCTGCAAAGGGGAGAGGCTAGAGGGAGGGAGGTCGGTAAGGAGGGCAAGGCAGTAGTCAAGCTGGGTTATGACCAATGCCTAGATCTGCTTGATGGCCTCAGAGGAGCACTCCTTGTCACCAACTGAGTGGGTCACCACTGCGACAGATGCACGGATTGATAGAAGCCTGCAGTGACAGCGTGGGAAGCAGCAAGGCTTAGTGGGAAGAATTTGGACCTCGGTATCAGAGGATCTAGGTGCCAATCCAGGCTCCTCCACTCAAGTGAGACCTAGGACGAGTTGCTTAACTGGTCCAGCCCGCAAGCCATCTTGGTTGTTATTTGTCATTACTGTTATATTTACCAGGGGCAACAACTAAAACACTGTGCTAAGTCCTGGAGTGAATCCATGAAAATCAATTTAAACCCAACTGTCTTTCCCGGTATCTTTTGCTGGCCCGTTATGTCTTGCATAAGATACAGTGATCTGAACTGACTGACTAAAATTCCAGTGGTGAAAATCCTGAAGCTTTCAGTACTACTGAAGCCTGCAGCAGAATCAGGTTTTTTGTTTCTTTCTCAAAACCCTTTCTGTTGACGCCCAGGATCATGCTGACTTGTTTAGAAAACCTGGACAGTTGATCACCAAGACCATTCTAGAGTAATAATAATAATGTTGGTATTTAAGTGCCTACTATGTGCAGAGCACTGTTCTAAGCGCTGGGGTAGATAGAGGGTCATCAGGTTGTCCCATGTGAGACTCACTGTTAATCCTCATTTTACAGATGAGGTAACTGAGGCACAGAGAAGTTAAGTGACTCGCCCACAGTCACACAGCCGACAAGTGGCAGAGCCGGGATTCGAACCCATGACCTCGGACTCCCCAGCCCGGGCTCTTTCCCCTGAGCCACGCTGCTTCTATACAAGAAGGGACCAAAGAAGGAAATGAGAGCACTTCATCAATGGTATGTATTGTTTACTGTGTGCAGAGCTCTGTACTGAGTGCTTGGGAGAGTACCACAGAGTCGGTAGACACGTTCCCTGCCCACAACCAGCTTACAATCTACCTTAAGCTAACGGCGTGGGGAAAAACCGTCCTTTCGTTGGCCAATAGAAAGACGCACCTTGGGTGGAAGCCCCGTTTTCGCAGTCCAGAACGGAGCGGGCGTGCTCCTCTATGAACGATACACATTCAGCTAGCCTCGACTCCATGTCCACGAGGACTTGGTGCTTCAGAGACACGAGTGCCCAGAGAGAGGTGGAGATGGATTCCAGAGAATAATCATCTCTTAATCGGTTCATAGAGGCGGTGATACCAAGGAGATCATACTCTAAAAAGGGGCACTTTGGCCAATCATCCTGCAAAATTCAAGCAAATGGATTTTTTTCTACCTATTACTAATAATTTTACCTAATATCCTCTGAAGCCTGAACAAGCACAGTGAATATTTTAGAACACCCGGGTCTGTCATCCGGACTTCTATGAAGGGGACGGTCTAGCGGAGTGGTTCTTAATGAAAGACAGGCTGAGGGGAGACAACTGAAGCCGGGAGCCGAGGGGGGTTGGGAGGGCATCTTCAATAAAGGAGAATTTGAAGTCCCAAGCCTCAGGTCTATGAGAAAAGGGAACCAGACACATGATGCTCATCCTTAAACCATGTTAGACTTGTGCCCACCTGTGGCCACGAGCTGGGTCTTGCTGAATAAGAATGATAACAAAATAATAATAATATTCGTATTTGTTAAGCGCTTACTATGTGCAGAGCACTGTTCTAAGCGCTGGGGGAGACACAGGGTCATCAGGTTGTCCCACATGAGGCTCACAGTCTTCATCCCCATTTTACAGATGAGGGAACTGAGGCACAGAGAAGTGAAGTGACTTGCCCACAGTCACACAGCTGACAAGTGGCAGAGCTGGGTGTCGAACCCATGACCTCTGACTCCGAAGCCCAGGCTCTTTCCACCGAGCCACGCTGCTTCCCAAGATGATAATGATAATAATAATAATGATAACTATGTGTCAGACACTGTTCTAAGTGCTGGGGTGTTGAATTCAAGTTGATCAGGTTGGTCATAATCCCTGTCTTTCATGGGGCTCCCAGTCTAAGTAGGAGGGAGAACAGGTATCGACTCCCCATTTTCCATAAGGGGAAATTGAGGCCCAGAGAAATTAAGTGACTTGCCCAACTGAACTGCTATTTATCGGTTCAGAAACAAGCTTCAGGCCAGCCACTTCTGCCCCCCCCGGCATAGGCTCCCAGACGCTTTTCTCCAGCTTCACTGTCACCGCATAATCTCGGCTCCATTTCCCAGTCCATCCCCGTCTCTCCTGACTTCTTGGCTGCCTCTTGGGTTTTCCCTCTCTGGGCTCTGCCAGAGAAAGGGCCTTGGGTCTGTAGTGGCAGGAGTTTTAAGAAGTGCATTCAATCAATCATATTTACCGAATGCTTGAGTGCACTGCATTAAACACTTGGGAGAGTATGATATAACCGAGATGGCAGTTGAAGCCGTAGGAGCGAATGAGTTCTCCAAGGGAGTGAGTGTACACGGGAAATAGAAGGAGATCCAGAACCGAGACTTGAAGGACTCCCACATTTGGAGGGTGGGAAGCAGAGGAGGAGTCCAGGAAAGAGACTGAGAATGAGCAGGCAGAGAGATAGGAGGAGAACTGGGAGAGGACAGTGTCAGTGAATAATAATGTTGGTATTTGTTAAGCGCTCACTATGTGCAGAGCACTGTTCTAAGCGCTGGGGTAGACACAAGGGAATCAGGTTGTCCCACGTGGGGCTCACAGTCTTAATCCCCATTTTACAGATGAGGTAATTGAGGCACAGAGAAGTGAAGTGACTTGCCCTCAGTCACACAGCTGACAAGTGGCGGAGCCGGGATTCGAACCCATGACCTCTGACTCCAAAGCCCGTGCTCTTTCCACTGAGAAGGCAAGGTTGGCTAATATTTCCAGGATAAGGGGGCGGTCGACAGCGACGAAGGCAGCTGAGGGGTCAAGGTGGATTAGGACGGAGTAGAGTCCATTGGATTTGACAAGAAGGAGATCATTAGTGACCTTGGAGAGGCGGTTTTGGCGGAGTGAAGGGGAGGAAGGCAGATTGCGGGGTGTCGAGGAGAGAATTGGAGTTGAGGAAGTGGAGGCAGCGGGTGCAGACAACTAGCTCAAAGTCTGCAGAGGAACGGTAAGAAGCAGATGGGGCAATAACTGGAGGGAGCCATGGGATCAGGGAAGTTTTTTTTTTAGAATAGTGGATACATCTGCATGTCTTTGAGGAGTGGGGAAGAAGCCATTGGAAAGTGAACAGCTGAACAGGGTAGTCGGGGAGGGAAGAAGGGAGGAGGGAAGTGTTTTGATAATATGTGAAGGGGTAGCATCAGAGGTACAGGTGGGAGGTAGATTTTGAGAGGAAGCGGGACATCTCTTCTTGAGAATCGGCTGGGAAAGATGGGAGAGACAGAGAAGGGACGGGAGGATGGAGGGACTAGAGAGCAGGAGGAGAGATTTTAGAGCAATCGCACCGAGTTTCAATTTTATCAAGAAAGTACTTGGTCGGGTCATTAGTGGCAAGAGATGGGGCAAAGTGAGGGGACAGGGCATTTGAGGAGGTAGTTAACTGAAACAACTGATGAGGGCAGTGGGCATGGAGTCAGTAGGGATACTTCACTCCTCTAATGACGCTAACCTTCTCACTGTTCCTGGAACCTATCTCGCTGCCGATCCCTCGCCCACGTCCCGTTTCTGGCCTGGAATGCCCTCCCTCCTCAACTCCAACAGACAATCGCCCTTCAGAGCCTTATTGAAGGCACATCTCCTCCAAGAGACATTCCCTGACTATGGCCTCTTTTTCTCTTCTCCCATTCCCTTCTGTATCACCCCGACTTGCTCCCTTTATTCATCCCCCCTTCCCAGTCCCATAGCACTGACGTTCATATCTGTAATGTGTATTTTACAGTAATGTCTGTCTCCTTCTCTAGACTGTCAGCTCACTGTGAGCAGGGAATACGTCTCCTTATCGTTCCATTATTTGCTCCCGAGTGCTCAGTGCAGTGCTCTGCACACAGAAAGCACGCAATAAATACAATCGAACGAATGAATGACTGGACAGAGACATAAGGTTGCAGGAGCAAATTGCAAGCGCACGAGGCCGACTGACCGACTGGCTGACCGAGCCCCGGGAGTCAATCGGTCGTATTTATCGAGCGCTTACGGGGCGCTATAGTAAGGCCGTGGGAGAGGATAGTGCAATAATATAACAGACACGTGCCCTGCCCACAGCGAGCTTACAATCTAGAGGGGGAGAGAGACATTAATACAAATAAATAACAGCTATGTACATAAACAGATATGCACTTAAGTGCTGTGGGGCTGGGGGCAGGAATGGGGGTGGTGATGGTCATGCATCATGTCAGTCAGCGTCATGTCACTGCAAAGGGTCAGTTGGCTGCCCGTGGCCAGAGTGAGTATGAAGAAGGAGCCGAGGAAAGAAACGACCTCATAGAGAGGAAGAGGAGGCAAAGAACAGAAGGTGGAGAGATATGAAAGGGGGAGACGGAGGAAAGGAAAGAGGGGAAGAAGAGGTAGAAGAATTAGATATGAGGAGAAAAATACCTCATGAGAGTTGATGATGGGAAGGGGCTGATGGGAAGAGGTCAGATTACAGGGTAAGGATGACAGTTTGACAGCAAAAAACAAACAAGAAAAGAAAGGGAGAGAGAATGAGAAAGGAAGGAAAAGAGACAAGTTAAAAAAGAGGTATCTGGGAACAAACACACAGGAGAAATAAGATGATGAGCCAGGAAAAAGAGAGCGTTCAGAAAAAGACAGGAGAATGTGGAAACAGTAAGAGGAACAGCTGGCTTGGGGTTGGAGAATCAAAAACGGCTTTGCCAGTGGAGATTCAGCCTGAGTGTTCAGTTGGAAAGCACAAATGTCAAGGAAAGAGCTAACCATAAATATTACATGACAACTCAGAAGAAAAAACAGAAAAGAGAATAGTGTCTGAAGAGTTGGTTGGCTCTTCTCTAAAAAGTAGTTGGCACCTAATTAAAAGCAACAAATATTTCTAAATTAAACATCTTTTTGGATGTATTTGTTTCAGGCTTCTGATTGTCCACTTCTCAAACAGGCAATCTTCACCTGGAATCCGTGGTGGGAGCAGCCCAAAGCGTTACAAAATAATTTTGCCATCCGTTTTTGTTTTGGTTGCGGCTGTATTTTTCTTTCTGGACTCTAGGCGCTCTGGTGTTCAAAATGGCTTGGGCGAGCCCGGCCGGACACCAAATCGTTCTGGGTAATCGAGAGGTGATGCGGGGGGCAACTGGGGACTAAAACAGGTCCGAAGGGAGAACCCCTCCTGGCTGTTCCGGGGCCCGGCGGGGAGTCCCTGGCTGGCCGTCGGATGCGGCCCACGGCCCTTCCCAGACCCCGGGGTCAGCAGTGGCGACCGGGAGGCCCCTCTCTGCCTGCAGCTCGGAGTCCCGGCGGGAGGAGGCTCCTTTCTGCGGCTGGCTTTCCCTCCAGAATCCAGGCTCCGAGAGAGGGAGGAAGAAGGATTCATGTAGACACCGGCCTATCCGGTATCCAAACAAACTTCAGAGGAGTTTGTATATTTTCAGATTGCTGACACGTTGGCACTTGGAGAATGGTTGACCTGTTGTCTGCTAACCCCGGGCAGCCTCGACCTCCGGGAAGCGGTTTCTTCAGTGTTTTGGCCAAGTGAAAGTCATCTCTCCCGAACTTGCCCTGCGGAACCGCAGCCCTGGGGAAGAGCCAGGGAAAAGCCTCAAGCAGCTCTTTCCGCTCTACTAAAGCGGTGCGGGAAACGGCCCCTCATCGCCGCCTGCTTGACGGATGGAAGGATGGGTGGATCGACTGACTGACGGCCTGCAGGGGCGGAGAACAGGTGGCCGCCACGGAGGCCTCACTTAGAAGCCTCGCTCAGTTGACTCTCCACGTGTAGGACCGGGGAAAGGCCTCTCCCCCACCCCCTCCCTGAGGCTTGGCCTGGCCTGTGACGGGTCACACTGGGGCGGGTTGGGACATGCCTGAATGTGGGCCTTCAGCTATCAAGGTTCTCTCTGTCTCCCCCACGACACCTGAAAAGTCCACCCACCCTGCCGGTATCACACGAACTACGGCACTCACCATATTTTGAGACCGTAAGAATTCTTCGAAAGTCTTCACCGGCTCCTCCATCTTCTGAAAGCCTGCAAGACTGTACGGTCACAAAAAGACTAAGCTTTACAAGACCGTGTATTTGAGCAGCGGCTTCCTGAGAAGGCAGGAGGATGGGCACCTCCGGTCAGGCAGGAGCAGGACAGGCTGGGCCCCATCCCGGAGAAAGCTCTCGGCCGCCACGCCGGCGAGGGGCAAAATGGGGAGAGCGAGAGCCAAGGACGCAACAGTTCTGAGGCTGGGGCAGCTGGGGGCAGGGTGGAGCTCCAGGCGGCGGAATCATCTTCGTCGTCATCGTCGTCATCGTCCTAAGTGTTCATTCATTCATTCATTCATTCAATAGTATTTATTGAGCGCTTACTATGTGCAGAGCACTGTACTAAGCGCTTGGGATGAACAAGTCGGCAACAGATAGAGACAGTCCCTGCCGTTTGACGGGCGCACGGTCTAATCGGGGGGAGACGGACAGACGAGAACAATGGCAATAAACAGCGTCAAGGGGAAGAACATCTCGTAAAAACAATGGCGACTAAATAGAATCGAGGCGATGTACGATTCATTAACAAAATAAATAGGGTAACGAAAATACATACAGTTGAGCGGACGAGTACAGTGCTGTGGGGATGGGAAGGGAGAGGTGGAGGAGCAGAGGGAAAAGGGGAAAATGAGGCTTTAGCTGCGGAGACGTAAAGGGGGGATGGCAGAGGGAGTAGAGGGGGAAGAGGAGCTCAGTCTGGGAAGGCCTCTCGGAGGAGGTGATTTTTAAGTAGGGTTTTGAAGAGGGAAAGAGAATCAGTTTGGCGGAGGTGAGGAGGGAGGGCGTTCCAGGATTGTGGGAGGACGTGACCCGGGGGTCGACGGCGGGATAGGCGAGACCGAGGGACGGCGAGGAGGTGGGCGGCGGAGGAGCGGAGCGTGCGGGGTGGGCGGTAGAAAGAGAGAAGGGAGGAGAGGTAGGAAGGGGCAAGGTGACGGAGAGCCTCGAAGCCTAGAGTGAGGAGTTTTTGTTTGGAGCGGAGGTCGATAGGCAACCACCGGAGTTGTTTAAGAAGGGGAGTGACACGCCCAGATCGTTTCTGCAGGAAGATGAGCCGGGCAGCGGAGTGAAGAATAGACCGGAGCGGGGCGAGAGAGGAGGAACGGAGGTCAGAGAGAAGGCTGACACGGTAGTCTAGCCGGGATATAACGAGAGCCCGTAATAGTAAGGTAGCCGTTTGGGTGGAGAGGAAAGGGCGGATCTTGGCGATATTGTAGAGGTGAAACCGGCGGGTCTCGGTAACGGATAGGATGCGTGGGGTGAACGAGAGGGACGAGTCAAGGATGACACCGAGATCGCGGGCCCGAGAGACGGGAAGGATGGTCGTGCCATCCACGGTGATAGAGAAGTCTGGGAGAGGACCGGGTTTGGGAGGGAAGATGAGGAGCTCGGTCTCGCGCATGTTGAGTTTTAGGTGGCGGGCCGACATCCAGGCGGAGACGTCCCGGAGGCGGGAGGAGATGCGAGCCCGAAGGGAGGGGGAGAGGACAGGGGCGGAGATGTAGATCTGCGTGTCATCTACGTAGAGATGGTAGTCAAAGCCGTGAGAGCGGATGAGTTCACCGAGGGAGTGAGTGTAAATGGAGAACAGAAGAGGGCCGAGAACTGACCCTTGAGGAACTCCAACAGTTAAAGGATGGGAGGGGGAGGAGGCTCCAGCGAAGGAGACCGAGAATGATCGGCCAGAGAGGTGAGAGGAGAACCGGGAGAGGACGGAGTCCGTGAAGCCAAGGTGAGATAAGGTATGGAGGAGGAGGGGATGGTCGACAGTGTCAAAGGCAGCAGAGAGGTCAAGGAGGATCAGAATGGAGTAGGAGCCATCGGATTTGGCAAGAAGGAGGTCACGGGTGACCTTAGAGAGAGCAGTCTCGGTAGAGTGGAGGGGACGGAAGCCAGATCGGAGGGGGTCTAGGAGAGAATGGGAGTTAAGGAATTCTAGGCATCGATTGTAGACGACTCGTTCTAGGATTTTGGAAAGGAAGTGGTATTTACCGAGCACCTGCTGCGTGGAGGGCTCTGTCGCGAGCACTTGGGAGCATGCACAGAAGTGCTAAGGGTGGCTGCTGGGTGACACCTCGGAGGTGGAAGGCCTCCGGAAGGGGGGTGGCTTCATAGGAGCCTTTGAAGGTGGGAAGGGGCGTGATCTGGCGGACAGGGGAGGGACTTTGCAGGTGGAAAGCCGCGGGCAATGGGTTGGAGACGGGAAAGTTGAGAGCGACGTACACCTGATCGTTCAGTCAGTGATATTTATGGAGCAGCAGCTGAGTGCTAGGCACTGTAGTAAGTCCTTGGGAGAAAGAACCTCCCAGTGATTGTCCGATTTCCCTGCTCCCATCTCAAACTCCCCACCCGGGTTGTGCGTGCCCGCTAAAATCTGGTTTCTGAGCTCCCCCTCTCTGAGGTTACCAATGACACCCTCCTCCCCTAAGCACCGTGGCCTAGTGGAAAGCGTACAGGCCTGGGAGTCAGAGGACCCGAGGTCTAAACTCGGCTCCGCCAACTGCCTGCTATGTGACCCTGGGCAATTCAGGGCCTCTGCTGCCTCATCTGTAAAATGGGGATTGAATACCTGTTCCCCCTCCTACTTGGACAGCCAGCTCCGCTTGGGACAGGGACCGTGACCCACCTGATTGACTTGTATCTAGCCCAGCACTTGGAAGTTGAGACATAGCAGTTGAGACACAGCAGTTGAGACATTGTAAGCGCTTAAAAAATATTCTTTTAAGAAAAGCGAATGGACACTATCTACTCGATCCTCATCCTCCTTAACCTCTCAGCCTCCTGTGACACCATAGATCATCCCCCCCACCCTCCAGCAAATTCCATCTCATTCTGGTTTCGCCGACACAGTCCTCTCCTGGTTCTCCTCTTCCATTAATCAATCCGTCGATAATATTTGTCGATGACCTTTAACCACTCTGACACTCTTTTTCAGCCTCTTCCACTGGCTCCTCTTTGATCTCTCAAACCCTAACTGTGGGGGGTCCTTAAGGCTGTTCTGGGTCCTCTACTTTTCTCGCTTTACATTCATAACTTCAGCTCCCACATCTAAGTGGAAGACTCTAAAATCTATCTTGCTAGCCCCAACCTGACTTCCTCTCTGCAATCTCATAGTTCTGATTATTAATAACTATTATGCTCTTTGTTCAGCACTTACTGTGCGCTAAGCAGCGTGGCTCAGTGGAAAGAGCCCGGGCTTGGGAGTCCGAGGTCATGGGTTCTAATGCCGGCTCTGCCAGCTGTGTGACTTTGGGCAGGTCACTTCACTTCTCTGGGCTTCAGTTACCTCACCTGTAAAATGGGGATGAAGACTGTGAGCCCCACGTGGGACAACCTGATCGCCTTGCATCCCCCCAGCGCTTAGAACGGTGCTTTGCACATAGAAGCGCTTAACAAATACCATCATTGTCATTATTATTACTAAGCGCTGGGGTAGATACAAGGTAGTCCGACTGGTCACAGTCCCTGTCCCACCTGGGGTGCCCGGTCTAAGTGGGTGGGAGGACATCTATCAAATCCCTAGTTTACAGATGAGAAACCGGAGGCAGCAAGAAGCAAGTGACTTGCCCGAGGTCACAGAGAGGGGTAGAAGTAGTATTTAGAACCCAGATCCTCGGACTCTTGCCATGCTGCTTCTTAAGACAGCTTCTCATTGATATATGCTGAACTCATCCTGTTTCCTCCTAAATCCTCTCCCAACTACCCTAGCAGTGGATAACACTGTTCTCTTCCCTGTCTCCAAGGGCTGCCACCTTGGCTCCTCCCGCTTTCACATCTCTCATACGGTCTGTTGCTAACCTGTCGGTATGATTGTCATCATTTTTATTAGTCGTGATAAGGATAATAACCATAATGATAATAATATTGGTATTTGTTAGGCGCTCACTATGGGCCGAGCACTGTTCTAAGCGCTGGGGGAGATACAGGGTAAGCGGGTCGTCCCACGTGAGGCTCACAGGTAATCCCCACTTTACAGATGAGGCGACTGAGGCACAGAGAAGTTAAGTGACTCGCCCACAGTCACACAGCTGACAGGTGGCGGAGCCGGGGGTCGAACCCATGACCTCTGACTCCGAAGCCCAGGCTCTTTCCACTGAGCCACGCTGCTTCCCTATGGGATTTGTTAAACTCTTACTTTGTCCCAAGTTCCGTACCAAGTGCTGGGGTAGATAAAAGATAATCTTCTTGGGCAGAGTCCCCGTCCCACATAGAACTCACAGTCTAAAAGGGAGGGAGAAAACTTACTGAATCCCCATTTTACAGATGAGGAAACTGCGGCCCAGAGAAGTGAATTTACTTGCCCACGGTCACAAAGTAGGCGAGTGGCAGAGCCGGGCCTAGAACCAGGTCTCCTGGCTCCCGGGCCCTTGCTCTTTCCACCAGATCCACCCCTTCCACTCCCTCCGAACTACCACTCGTCGTATCCCGGCTGGACTGCTGGATCCGTCTCTTACCGGCCTCTTTGCCTCCAGCCTCCCCTCTCTCCAGTCCACACTTCACTCTACAATTCAAATTGTCCTTCCCAAATGTCATCCCTTACAGCTCTCTGCACTCTTCAGAAATCTTTAATGGCTAATCATTCCTCTCCACGGCGAGCAAATATTCCTGACCGTTAGCTTTAGGACCCTCAATCCTCTCTCCTTTCCTACTACGCCCCAGCTTGCACTCACTGTTCCCCCACGCTCATCTTCTCCTCACTCTGTGTTGGTTCTGACCCTTCCGCCTCTATCCCCTGGCTTAGGCCCTTTATCCTGCCTGCAACTCTCTCACCGTGGCCGGGGATTGTGTGTCCTACACCTTTTGTATTCTCTCGAGCACTTAGTACGGCGCTCTGCACACAGAAGGTGCTCGGTAAATATTATTAATTGAATGACTACAACAGAGGCAAAAGGCACGTTCCATGCTTACAATTTAACGGGGAGAAACGGACAACGATCATTTAGCGATAGTGGAGATAGGAGGAAGAACAGGGACACCGCAGCAAGTGGTCCAAATATTTTGAGTTGCAATAGCTGAAGGAGTAATTGAATGGGCGAATAAATATGTATATATATATATATATATATATATATATACACCTATGTAGGAGTAATCACATTTACTGTGTGCCCACTGGGTGCAAAGCACTGCATTCAGCACTTGAGAAGGTACAACCCAGTGAAGCGACACAATCCCTGCCTACGGGGGGTTTTCATTCTAGCATCTTCAACTAGAGTAAGCAGAATAAATAATTAAATTTCTAGTTTGATAAATGTTCATATAGCAGTCCTGAAAATGATCCTCTAAGGATCCCACCTGGAGAGTTTCCGGTACTCTTCATTCATTCAATAGTATTTATTGAGCGCTTACTATGTGCAGAGCGCTGTACTAAGCGCTTGGAATGAACAAGTCGGCAACAGATAGAGACGGTCCCTGCCCTTTGGCGGGCTTACGGTCTAATCGGGGATGAGTTTCTTCCAGTTTCGGCTACGGGAGGGAGAGTCAAGCAGAGGCCTGTTGATTCCATTCTTAGCCTGGCCAGTGGCTAGCGAGTGGAAGGCAATTTGCTACAAGTCCAAACTCCCCCGCGCTGGGCTGCGGCGGCATGGGAGACTGTGGAGGGTGGAGACTGGCGTTTACTGCGTGGAAGAAGGCAGTGGTAAACCGCTTCTGGATTTTTGCCGAGAAAACTCTCCGGATACACGGCAAGAAGGACTGCAGATGGAGGTGGGGCCCTCTGGGAGAGATGTGTCCAAGGAGTCGCTATGGGCCGGAGATGACTCGACCGCATAAGTGCTGAAAATGGGGATAAATGCATTGATGAATGCTAGAAACGGCCCATGTGTTTGTACGGCCTGGGGGGGGGGGGGTGGGTGGGATTTATCAGAGAAGGTTTGCTGGAGGATTTTAGGAGGGCTTGGAACAGGGGAAGGAGAGCTGCGGTAATAATAATAATGTTATTTGTTAAGCGCTTACTATGTGCAGGGCACTGTTCCAAGCGCTGGGGTAGATACAGGGTCATCAGGCTGTCCCACGTGAGGCTCACAGTCTTCATCCCCATTTTGCAGACGAGGGAACTGAGGCCCAGAGAAGTTAAGTGACTTGCCCACAGCCACACAGCTGACAAGTGGCAGAGCCGGGATCTGAGAAGGATTTGCCGGGGGAAGGAGTTCCTGACTGGGGGAGCGCCATGAGCAAGGAAATAGAGGTGAAAGAGTCTAGAGCTAAGGAAGGTGGGTCCGGAGGCACAGAGAGTGAGCCGAGTAGCGGGGGAAGAGAGAGGAAAGGTAAGGAAGAAATGATAATAATAATAACGTTGGTATTTGTCAAGTGCTTACTATGTGCAGAGCACTGTTCTAAGTGCTGGGGTAGATACAGGGTAATCAGGTTGTCCCACGTGGGGCTCACAGTCTTAATCCCTATTTTACAGACGAGGTAACTGAGGCACAGAGAAGTGAAGCGACTTAACTTCACACAGCCGACAAGTGGCAGAGGCGGCATTCGAACCCATGACCTCTGACTCCCAAGCCCGGGCTCTTGCCACTGAGCCACGCTGCTTCTCATAATGGCTAGTGGAGAGCCGGGATTGAGTGGTCAGGAGTTTCCGTTTGATGATTTTGAGAATTTTGAGGAGAGGGGGATGGGTTCTGAACTGCATTTTAGGGAGGCCATCTGGGTAAGTGTGTGGGGCAGATGAGAGGTGGGAGGCGGGAAGAGACCAGTGAGGAGGCTGATTGAACAGGGAGAAGCAGTGTGGCCTAGTGGAAAAACAAGACAAAACACGGGCCTGACTCTGCCTCTTATCGGCTGTGGGACCTTGGACGGGTCGTCTAATTTCTCCGGGCCTCAGTTTCCTCGTTTATAAATTGGGGCTTCAATATCTGTTCTTCCTCCCACCCTAGACCGTGAGACCATGTGGGACTGTGACGCACCTCGTCGTCTCGTATCTACTCCACTGCTTGGTACATAGTAAACGATGAATTATTATTATTACCCTTGCTAGTGTTAGGACAGCTGGGAGGCGACTAGGGCTCAGAAGCAAAAGGGCAAATAAGGAAGGGAAACATTATGGAGGAAAAAACTGTCAGGATTTATCGGCTGAATGTACTAGAGAGTGGGAGTCGTCAAAGGTGAACCCTTCTGGAATCAGTATTGTAAACCGCTTGGCTACTGTTATTTTTTTATTATTATTATTATTATTATTAGACTGAACATTTGTCTGAGAGACTGTATGCACCTCGAGGTGAGGAATCATCCCCCCGGCAATGCTGCTAAATAATAATAATGTTGGTATTTGTTAAGCGCTTACTATGTGCCGAGCACTGTTCTAAGCGCTGGGGTAGACACAGGGGAATCAGGGATGTCCCACGTGGGGCTCACACTCTTAATCCCCATTTTCCAGATGAGGTAACTGAGGCCCAGAGAAGTGAAGTGACTCGCTCACAGTCACACAGCTGACAAGTGGCAGAGCTGGGATTCGAACTCATGACCTCTGACTCCCAAGCCCATGAGCCACGCTGCTTCTCTCTGCTGCTGCTGCTGCTAAACGGTAAGCTCGCGGTGGGAAGGGTACTTGTCTACCAGCTCTGTTGTCCCGGACTCTCCCAGGCGTTTAGTACAGAGCTCTGCACCCAGAGAGCGCTCGGTAAACCCCACCGATCGACTGACTGATGTCGCCGAAGTGTCGGGGGTTCTCCCCAGCGGTCCGGACAGCTGTATTGCACGAGCAGGCAGGGCCTCCTCCCCAGCGCTCAGCGCACGAGTGTTGACTGGGGCAGGGAACGCATCTGGTTTATCGTTGTATTGTAATAATAATAATAATAATAATGATAATGTTGGTATCTGTTAAGCGCTTACTATGTGCAGAGCACTGGACTGAGCGCTTGGAACGGACAGATCGACAACAGATAATAATAAATAATAATGTTGGCGTTTGTTAAGCGCTTCCTATGTGCCGAGCACTGTTCTAAGCGCTGGGGTAGACCCAGGGGAATCAGGTTGTCCCACGTGGGGCTCACCGTCTGCATCCCCATTTCCCAGATGAGGTCACTGAGGCACCGAGAAGTGAAGTGACTTGCCCAAAGGCAAACAGCTGACCAGTGACCGAGCTAGAGACGGTCCCTGCCCTCTGACGGCCTTACGCTCTAATCGGTGAGGCAGCGTGGCTCAGTGGCAAGAGCCCGGGCTTGGAAGCCAGAGGTCACGGGTTCGAATCCCGGCTCTGCCCCTGGTCAGCTGGGTGACCGTGGGCAAGTCACTTCGCTTCTCGGGGGCCTCCGTGACCTCATAGAGAAGCAGCGTGGCTCAGTGGAAAGAGCACACGGGCTTTGGAGTCCGAGGTCAGGAGTTCGAATCCCAGCTCTGCCACTTGTCAGCTGTGTGACTGTGGGCGAGTCACTGGAAAGAGCACGGGCTTTGGAGTCAGGGCTCATGAGTTCGAATCCCAGCTCTGCCACTTGGCGGCTGTGTGACTGTGGGCAAGTCACTTCACTTCTCCGTGCCTCAGTTCCCTCATCTGTAAAATGGGGATTAAGACTGTGAGCCCCACGTGGGACAACCTGATTCCCCTGTGTCTACCCCAGCGCTTAGAACCGTGCTCTGCACAGAGTAAGCGCTTAACAAATACCAACATTATTATTACTTCACTTCTCTGGGCCTCAGTTACCCCCTCTGTCAAGTGGGGATGAAGACTGGGTGCCCCATGAGGGACAGCCTGATCACCTTGTATCCCCCCCAGCGCTTAGAACAGAGTAAGCGCTTAACAAATACCAACATTATTATTATCTGGAAAATGGGGATCAACTGGGAGCCTCCCGGGGGACCACCTGATGACCCTGTCTCTCCCCCAGCGCTTAGAACAGTGCTCTGCACAGAGTCATCATTATTATCATTGTTAAAAACAGCATTTTGAGCAAAGCAGCTTTCGATCTAAACGACTCTGTTTTTGTCTCAGGAAGTCCCCCATTTCAGGTGGGATGTATATCACATCTGCAAATTCCAAATTTCCGGGGGACAGGAGATGGCTTCTTTCCCAAAACAGATAAATAAGGCCTGCTTGAAGAGTCTCTTTTGTCATTGAAGAAAACACACTGTCCGAGTTCTTTTGTGATTGGCTACTTCTCCTATACGTTGCAAATAAAGGCCCAGCCGAACAGGAGAGCGAACGGGCACTCGGTCACTCTCCTCCCTTTTCTGATCTATCCAACACTGTCTCGGAGTGTTACTTTCCTGGCTTGCGTCACCACCTTGGGTTCGAATCCTCACTGCCTTTTAGTTCCATTCCCTTTTCCAGTACAATTATTATTATTATTATTATTATTATTATTAAGAATCGGGGGAGATGAGTTAGTTAATTAGTTAGGTCAGTGAGTGAGTTTACCTCCAGCCTCCGCCTGGGCCCCCCGGCCGCGCGCCGCCGGCTAACGGGCTGTCCGGGAGCGCGCGCGCGCGCGCGGGGAGGGGCGCGCGGGGAGGGGCGCGCGGGGAGGGGCGCGCGGGGAGGGGCGCGCGGGGAGGGGCGCGCGGGGAGGGGCGCGCGGGGAGGGGCGCGCGGCGGGTGTCCCCGGCAAAGCGCTCCCGCCCGGTCCGTCCGCAATAGCGGCCCGACCCGCTCCCGCTCCCGCACCCGCAATCGGACCGGGACCCGGAAGCGTCGGCGCGGAGCCTCCGAGGTGCGGGGCCTCCGGGGCGGGGCGGGACGGGGCGGGCAACCGACGGGGCCTCTTTGCTCTTCCACGCCATTCATTCCCTCCTTTTTATTGAGCCCCGACTAGGGGCGGGGACCTGCCCGAAGCGCTGGGAATGGACAGTTCGGCCCAGAGAGCTGCATTCATTCATTCAGTAGTATTTACTGAGCGCTGACTAGGTGCAGAGCACTGCCCCAAGCGCTGGGAATGGACAGCTCGCCACAGAGAGAGCTGCATTCATTCATTCATTCATTCATTCATTCAGTAGTATTTACTGAGCGCTGACTAGGTGCAGAGCACTGCCCCAAGCGCTGGGAATGGACAATTCGACACAGAGAGAGCTGCAGTCATTCATTCAGTAGTACTTACTGAGCGCTGACTAGGTGCAGAGCACTGCCCCAAGCGCTGGGAATGGACAGTTCGACAATTGAGAGAGCTGCATTCATCCATTGATTCATTGAATAGTATTTACTGAGCGCCGACTAGGTGCAGGGCCCTGCCCTAAGCGCTGGGAATGGACAGTTCGCCACCAGAGAGAGCTGCATTCATTCAATAATATTTATTGAGCGCCGACTTGGTGCAGAGCACTGTGCTAAGGGCTTGGAATGGACAGTTCGGCAACAGAGAGAGCTGCATTCGTTCATTCATTCATCCAGTAGTATTTATTGAGCGCTGACTAGGTGCAGGGCACTGCCCTGAGCGCTTTTATTTTGTCAGTGTGAGGTGTACATCTCCTTGTTTCTATTTATCGCGATAATGATGTCTTGTTTTTGTTTCGTTCTGTTTCGCTCTGCCCCCTGTCTCCCCCGATTAGACTGTGAGCCCGTTATTGGGAAGGGATGGTCTCCATCTGTTGCCGAATTGTCCATTCCAAGTGCTTGGTACGGCGCTCTGCACATAGGAAGCGCTCAATAAATATGATTGAATGAATGAATAATAACGTTGGTATTTGTTAAGCGCCTACTATGTGCCGAGCACCGTTCTAAGCGCTGGGGTAGATACAGGGTCGTCAGGTTGTCCCATGTGAGGCTCACAGTCTTCATCCCCATTTTACAGATGAGGTCAGTGAGGCACCGAGAAGTTAATTGACTTGCCCAAAGTCACCCAGCTGTCAGGCGGCGGGGCCGGGATTAGAGCCCACGACCTCCAACTCCCAAACCCGTGCTCTTTCCACCGAGCCACGCTGCTTCTCGCTCGGACGAATGAATGAATGAGATCAGCGAGAGAAGATGAGAGGGAGAGTCCAGTGAGTGCTTAAAGGCCAATGGTAAAGAGTTTTTGTTAGGGGTGAAGGTGGATGGTCAGCCGTGGGAAGTTTTGGAGGAGTGGGACGATATGGACCGAACTTTTTTTAGAAAAATGACTTGGGAAGTGGGGTGAAGTTTGCACCGGAGAGGGGAGGAGCAGGAGGCAGGGAGGTCAGAGAAGAGGCTGCTGCGGTCATCGAGGCAGAATATAATCGCTCGGATCAGCGCCGTGGCGGTTTGAGTGGAGAGGAAGAATGGAGATGTGAAGGTAGAACCAGTAAGGTTTAGCGACTGGCTGAATATAGGGGTTTAATGAGGATGATGTCAAGGTTGTGAACTCGGGAGAGAGGGGCGATGGCGGTGATGTTTATGGTAATTTGTAAAACTAGAGGAGGTAAGGGTTTGGCTGGGTAAACAAGGAGTTTGGTTTTAGGCAAATTACATTTGAGGTGTCGGTGGGACAGCAGTCAATCAGTCAGTGGTTTTTATTGAGTGCTTACCTTGTGCAGAGTACTGTACCAAGAGCTTGGGAGAATGCAGTAGAGTGCGTAGACACATTCCTTGCCCCCAAGGAGCTCAAAGTCTCGAGGGTGAGAGCCATTCGTTAAAATTAATAAATTATGGATATTGACATAAGCACTGTGGGGCCGAGGGTAGAATGAATATCAAGTGTTTAAAGATTCAAGTGCATAGGCAACACAGAAGGAAGATCGAGTAGAGGAAAAGCGGGCTTGACCGGGAAGGCCTCTTGGGGAAGATGTGATTTTACTAAGGCTTCTAAGGTGGGGAGAGGGGTGGTCTGTCGGCTATGAAGGGGGAGGCAGTTCCAGACCAGAGAGAGGATGTGAGCAGAGGGTCAGCGGTGAGATCGAAGAGATCAGGGTACAGTAAATTGGCATTAGAGGAACAAAGTGTAGAGATTGGGTCGTAGTGGGAAATCAGGTAAGTAAGAATAGAGGGGTGAATCGATTGCTTAAAAGCCCGTGCTAAGGAGTTTCTATTTGATGCAGAGATGGATGGACACCACTGGAGGTTCTTGTGGGCTCGGGGGACGTGGAGTGGATTTTTTGTTTTGTTTTGTTTTTTAAGAAAAATGATCCGGGCGACAGAGTGAAGTACTGACTGGAGTCGAGAGAGACAGGAGGCAAGGGGGTCAATGAGGAGACTGATGCAGTAGTCGTGTAGGATAGAATTCGGGCCAGGAACAGCACAGTCACAGTTTGGATGGAGAGGGGAGGGGGGATTTTAGCGATGTTGTGAAGGTAGTCTGGCCGAATTTGGCGACATCGACTATGCGGGTGGAATGATAGAGACGAATCGAGGCTAATGCCAGGGTTATGGGTCTGTGAGTTAGGGAGGATGGGGTGTTGCCTAAAGTGACGGGAAAGACGTGGGGAGGACAGGGCTCGGGTAGGAAGATGAGGAGTTCTGTTTTGGACATTTCATTTGAGGTGCCGGCGGGACATCCAGGTAGAGTTGTCCTGAATGCAGGAGGAGATATGAGACTGCTGAGAAGGAGAGAGGTCAGGGCTGGAGAGATAGGTTTGGGAATCATCTGCAGGGAGACGTAGTTGAATTCTTGGGAGCGAATGAGTTCTGTGAGTTGGAAAAGAGATGGAAAAGAGAAGGGGATCCAGAACTGAGTTTTGAGGGACTCCCACAGTTAGCGGGTGGGAGGCAGAGGAGGAGCCCGCAAAAGAGACTGGGGAGAGGAAGCACCTGGGTGGTCAGGGAGGACTAGGGTGGAGTAGAGGCCAATGGATTTGGCCAGAAGGAGGTCATTAGTGACCTCAGAGAGGCCCGTTCTGTAATAATTATGGATTTTTTAAGCGCTTACCCTGTGTCTAGCACTGTTCTAAACACTGGGGTAGACGGTCCAGCGCTTAGAACAGTGCTCGGCACATAGTAAGCGCTTAACAAATACCAACATTATTAGATTGGACACAGCCCCTGGGCCGCATGGGGCTCACAAAGTAAGTTGGAAGGAGAAAGATTTAGTCCCCATTTTACAGATGAGGTAACTGAGGCACAGAGAAGCTGAGAGTTGCCCAAGGTCACAGCAGGCAAGAGGCGGAGCTGGGATTAGAACCCAGGTCCTCTGATTCCCAAGCCTATGCTCTCTCCAGTAGGCCGCGTTGCTTCCCATATTCTTGCCATAGTCCAACTGGGCTACTGTGTCACTCTCCTTATTGGTCTCTCTACCAGTAGCCTCTCATCTCCCCTCCAGTCTATACTTTATGCCGCTGCAAAGATCGTCTTGAAGCGTCACTCACGACCCATCTCCCTGTTCCCCAGTTCTCTACAATGGCTTCTCTTGCCTTTTGCCTCAAGCCCAAACTCATCAAGATTGGCTTCCAGGGTCTCCACCCGCCGGGGCCGCTCTCCTTCGGGATATGGCCGGTCCTCGGGGGCCGGGCCCCGCGGGGCTTCCAGGACCCGGGAAAGGGGAAAAACCCCAGGTGGCCGCTGTTTTCCCCTCAGTCGATGGACCGATGGTATTTATTCAGTGCCCGACGAGCACAAAGCACCGTACCGAATCATTGGGAAGAGACAACAGGAACAGGACATGAGTTTTCCGCCCTCAGGGAGCTTCGGTCGATCAGTCGTAGTAACCGAGCGCTTACTGTGTGCAGAGCGCCGTACTAAGCCGTTGGGAGAGTCCGTTACCACAAAGTTGGTAGACAAGAGCAGGCAGACCAAAGTGACTTGAACAGAGTGGGAACGGGAGGGAGAACGAGAGTCCCCGAAGTCCTAAACCTGGCCCCAGTCGGCAGTCCCGGCCTTCTGAACGTGTCACCGAGTAATTGGTGCCTCCCTGTTTCCCTGGGCTACGGATCTGGTCGGTTGCCCGTTGCCATTGCTTCGGGGCCCGGATTCTTTTCTCGGCGCCCTCTGAAGTGGGCCCTTACCGCCACGCCGCCGCCGGTCACCCGAAGAGAGCTTCCCACCAGAGGCCCAGCTTCTCGTTAGCAAACGTCAGGGTTCTTTTCTCTCCCCCTCTGCGTTCTCCCTCCCGTTCCTGAGATTTTGCCGCTGCCGCCATCGGTCCCCCGAGCGGCGGAGGCTCGGCCGTTCCTCGCCACGATGCCGAGCCTGCGGTCGAGGAGGAGAATCAGCTCGCAGACCTGGCACGCCCAGCAGACCGAAGGGGCCCTGCCTGCCCCCGCCTTGCCCGGGTTGGCTTTGAGGTGTAACGGTCTAGACAGCCACACGCTCTGGGGAGACGATCCAGCTGGAAAAGTTGTCTCGCCGCTTAACCTCCCGCGCCCCTGTTTCGTACAGGAGACACTGAGCACCGCGGGGGTGGGTTTAAATGCAGGGATTTCCTCAGAAACCCTTGAGCTGGTGAATTTCCGTGTCTGCCAGCATATTAGTAATTTTGGGATCGTCTGGAAAAGGGTCTTCTTTTTGGGGGAAATGCCTGTTAACGAAGAGGAATATTGATTTGAAAGGGAAAAATCTCTTAGGATGAACGCAGTTTTCTCGTGCACATTTGGGATCACATTTGGTCCTTCATTTTCAAGTTTCGGCTGCTGTGCCGCGGAGAATCTTGAGCTTGACTATCCTGTGGCGCCTCAAACTGGGACTGGCAGTGAATAGGGACCTAAAGGGACCTCAGGGACCAAGGGAAACAGCTTGGCCTAGTGGAAAGAGTACAGGCTGGGAGGCAGGAGACCTGGGTTCTAATCCCAGCTCCACCACTGCCCTGCAGGGTGACCTGAGGCAAGTCATTTCACTTCTCTGGGCCTCAGTGTCCTCATCTGTGCAGTGGGGATGAAATAACTCTTCTCCTTCCTCCTTAGGCAGTGAGCCCCATGTGGGACAGGGAAGGTGTCCTATAATAGCTCACTTAAAGGAACGTTCCACCCCAGGGGGAGTGGGCACCCTTCAGCCTCTTCCTCTGTGTCCTTTCGCCGGTGCCGGGCACAGGGGGGCGGGATCATGGGGCATTTTGGGAGAGGGAGAGGGAGGGAGGGAAGGAGGGAGGACGGATAGGTGGGTGGCAAGATGCGACTGTCTTCCGTCCCCTTCGTTCTTGCCTTCTCGGTGGAAGACTCTACCGGAGGTTAAAAACTCCTGACGGTTTTGAATGTTGGTGTGCTAAACTAGTAAAAGAAGGATATGGATAAAGACTACCAGCGCCCTTGGGTGGGGTAGAAAATTAGCCACGAAATCGATTGGGTCGTTACCCGAGTTGGGAAGTCATTTGGTCGAAGAACGATCGCTCCGTGTTAAATGGTCTTGGCACTGAGCGTCTGCCAATGAGATCCCATTGATGGTATGTTTTGGTGACAGGTCTATTTGCCTCCCCACCCGAGCCAGGAAGATGTCTTTCAACCCATCTTGCCAGGAAGGCCAGCAAAATGAGGAGGCATTTCTGAGAGAACGGGAGTCCCGGGCCGGCAGCGTGGCTCCAGACGACTTGTTTCTCAGCTTGCGTTTGGCGTCTCAAGATGTCCTCCGAAGAGCTCAGGGCCGGGGCCGGGCCCGCTGTCCCCGGTGCCGCAGTTCCAGGATGCTGTACTGCTACACGTGCTGCGTGCCGACGGTCCCCGCGGAGGAGATTCCGGTCGTGAAGGTTTGTGGAGCGTGAAAGGAAAGCTCTGCCCCGCTGTCTCGCGTCCATCTGGCAGTAAACTTTGGCTCGATCCCCACCGGGTTAAACCGCGGTCCCCGTGCCTTCATGGCTGGGGGCGTGGTAGTCCCCGGGGGCAGGAGGGGAGCCTGGATGAGAGTCCAAAGGCTTGCTCTGCCCTGGGGTTGACACCCCCTCCCCCCTCCCGAGCCAAACCTCTTCCTCGCCGAGGGGATGTAGCAGGGCTCGTCCTCATCGAGCACTCGCTGAACACCAGCACCCTGCTGGGCCCCAGAGAGGCCCCAGGCCGCTGCCAATTATTCTCCGCAGCCACCCCGGGGGCTGCGGCAGTCCCTTGGATGGACACCTCTGCTCTCCTAGGAAGCCCTTCCAACTCTGAACAGAGCCCTAAATACGGTCAGTTGAGAATCGCTCTCCGCAGAGGCCCGCGCCCTAGAGGCCCATACTCCAGAAGATGGGCGAAGGATGGTAGGCTTGCACTTGCTTAGCTGGCACTTCCTCTGAATGAAACCGAAGTAATGCCTAGACCTACTCCAGGGAAACCCTGAACCCACGCACCATTTTCTTTGGCAACCCAGACCTAAATGCAGTCCCAGAAATCAGTTACCTAGGGAACATACAGCACATTGACAGAGCAATGGACAGGAAGCAGGAAATCAATTGAGGAAGGCCAACGCATCTTTTGAGAGACCGTCTGGCAGAGGGAAGGGACAACCTGGTGTCAGGCTGCAGTTCAGACCGAAGTACCCTGGAGCCCAAGTGCTACGCAACCTCCTCTAGGCCTAGGAGGCCCAGAGCTCCCCACGGGGCCCGCATCCACCTCCGAAAACAGTTGCATCCACCTCTCGTACGCACCACCCTCAACAAGTGGCGAGACGCGATCGCAGGTCCCACCGGCATCGTAGCTCAACACCTCTAAACCTCTCCTCAGCTTCCCTCCCGTATCTCCTCCTCCATCTAACTCCGCCATCGCGGTTGACGACACCGCCTCCCTTCCTGTTCTTACAGCCTGAAACCTTTTTAGTCTGCACCCATCTCCTCGCTCCTCAGAATCCTCCAGTGGCTGCCCTTCCTTCTTTACGTCAAGCAGAAGCTCCTGACCGCCGGCTGTAAGGCACTTAGCCGGCTCTCTCCTGCCCACTTTTCCACTCTCTTCTTCCGCTGCATCCCACCTCCCACCCCTCATTCCTCTCAATCATTCAGTCAGGCAATCAGTCAGTCAGTTGTGGCAGAAAGCGCTCGGTAAGTACTGTTGATTGGGGCGCTGTTGGTCTCCTACGTCGAAACTGTGCTCACCTCGACCCGGCTTCACTAAATGGGACACGGGAGGAGAATAATGAATGACAGGATAAGCAAGCAGTTGCAGAGCAGGAAGCAGAAATTGGACCCACGAAATCAAGGGGCCTAGAGGAAAAATTTTAAATAATAATAATAATGATGGCATTTGTTAAGCACCTACTGTGTGCCAAGCACTGTTCTAAGCTGTGGGGTAGATACACGATAATCAGGCTGATTCACAATCTCAATCCCCGTTTTTACAAGGGAGGTAATTGAGGCCCAGAGAAGTTAAGTGGCTTGCCCAAGATCGCACAGCAGACAAGTGGCGGAGTCGGGATTAGCCCGTGCTCTTTCCACTGAGCCCCGCGAGCCGCAGTGAAACAAAGCCACCGCCGGTTCTGCATCGCAGCCGAAAACTGGGAGACAGCTACATCAGACGGATCACCATGCCACACTGTGGTCCAGAGAGGAGCCACTCTCTGAGGATCGGGAGACAAAGCAAAAACAGCGCCAGGCAGTGCGGCCCACAGATGTGACGGCACAACAGAGAACAGTCCCCGTGTGTGAACAATGTGGTCGAGACCATGAAGCCCACGTGAGCCTTTTCGGCCACGTTCACCCCGGTAGATAAACCTCACTGTTGGGCTGTCTTTTTGGAGTTCAAGGGATGTGAGTGGCTCCGAAAGTGCTTTTGGAATTATAAGTTAAAACCTTCCTGCGACAACAGACCGAGTTGCAGAACGTCTGAGTACTTTGAAAAAGATGGTTTTCTCGTTGCTGTCGCACACTGCAAAGATTTAGGACTCTGACAAACTGATTTATTAGCCCTATGAAGAAAGAACAGAATATTGAACCGATTTGGAAATTCTAGTCGTTCTAGGGCATGCGGAGAGCATCAGTGGGGTTTGGGCAGTGATATTCTGCCTTGTGGGCATTCCTTATATCCTGGCCTAGAAAATGGCCTCTGACCGTCGGCTTCCTACTGATTTAATTCAAAACCCATTTTTTGATATCGACCTTGAATTTGCTCTGTGTCCTATTTTACCTTAAAACCTGGGCTATGCATAGGTTTAGCCATTTCTGTAACACAAACCTGGATTCTGTCATTTGTCCATTTTTATGTTGCAGCTCCCGCTGAAGATCGACATCATTAAACACCCTCATGAAACTGATGGTAAAAGTACTGCCGTTCACGCGAAACTCCTGGCACCCGAAGATGTCCATATCTACACTTACCCTTGTATCCCAGAATACGAAGAAGAACAGCATGAAGTAAGCTGCCCTTGCTCAGACTTCTCCGTGGACACAGATGTGACTTCCTGAAAACCTCACAATCCGTCTTATTTAAGCATTTTAGAGAAAATCGACCTAGTGAGGCTATGCCTGTTCTTCGGTGAAGTGACTAGAGGAGCGGCGCGGCCTAGTGGATTGTCCACGGGCCTGGGAGACGGAAGGTTCTGATCCTCGCTCTGCCGCTTATCTGCTGTGTGACCTTGGGCAAGTCACTTCACTTCTCTGTGCCTCAGTTACTTTATCTGTAAAATGGGGGTTAAGGCTGTGAGCCCCATGTGGAACATGAACTGTGTCCAGCCTGATTAACTTGTGCCCAAGTGCCTAGAACAGTGCCTGGCTCATAGTAGCGTGGCTCGGTGGAAACAGCACGGGCTTGGGAGTCAGAGGTCATGAGTGCGAATCCCGGCTCTGCCGCTTGGCAGCTGTGTGACTGAGGGCGAGTCACTTAACCTCTCTGTGCCTCAGTGACCTCATCTGTAAAATGGGCATTAACTGTGAGCCTCACGTGGGACAACCTGATTACCCTGTATCTACCCCAGCGCTTAGAACAGTGCTCGGCACATGGTAAGCGCTTAACAAATACCAACATTCATTAATTAATTATAGTAAGCACTTAACAAATACTAATAAAAAAATGGCTTGCTAGGCAAGTGTGGCCTCTTTCTCCTGCTTCCTTGGCATCACTCGCTCCCTCACCTCTCCACCCCTCTCCCTACTTTCATGTCCCCTCCTCCTCCTCTTCTTCCTCCTCCTCCTCTCCCATATCGGGGGTTCCTCAGTTCTTCAGTTTATCCCCTCCTTTCCTTCTTCCCCCCACTTCCCTTCCCTTTTGTCTTCATTATCTTATGGGGCCACTCTACCAAGCAGAATCTCTTAGACTGTGAGCCTTCAAAGGGACAGGGACACGTCTAATTCCCACCTATGTGTTCTCTCCAAGCGTTCAGTACAGTACTCTTACACAGTAAGTGCTTAATAAATAGTATTACTATTCCTCTTATAAAATCCGAGTATCAGCTGGAAATGTAAGTGCTACTAACTGTCTGAACACCATAGCTCACAAACATCTGTATTCAGGTTTAGGGGTCGAGGTTATTTCTGATCTTCATTTTCTTTGTTTTAGATCGTACTTGTTTTCCCTGGTCCTAATTCCGTCTCTGTAGAAGATATTCCTCTCCACCTGCAAAAGTATATTCCAAATCCCGCTTCCAGAAATGGTGCATCGGAGTCAACCGTGCCAGCTGTTAAGCGCCAAAAAACTGAAATCCCAGAGGACCAGGAGTCAAGTGCATGCAGTGGGAGAGAAGGAAGAATGCTGAAGAAAATCATATTTATAGACAGTACCTGGAACCAGACAAACAAAATCATTACCGACGAGCGACTTCAAGGTAAAAGAAAATATAAAAAACAGCGGTTGGGTGTCTTTTGAAAAGAACGGTTAAGTACCTCAATTTAGCCGACGGTATTTATTGAGCACCTTCCGTGGGCTACACATTGTATTACGTGCTGGAAGAAGATGACAGAAACAAGACCCTCATCCTCTGCCCACCCCCGAGAAACTTAAAAGTCTAACGTAGGAGTCAGACAGTGGGAGAAGGAGGCAGAGCGTAGAAAAAATAGGTAGTGTGGATAGGTCGGGATGAAATATCACATCGAGGAATTGAGTACAGTGCTCTGCACACAGTAAGCACTCCATAAATACGATAGAATGAATACACTTATATGGAATTCTTATTCATGATGTGCTATCTGTTATTCGTGACTTTACTATCTGTTAAGTGTTTACTCTGTGCCAAGCACTGTGTATTAAGTGCTTGGGGAGGTACATTGCACTCAGATCGGACAAAAGTCCCTGGTCCACATGAGGCTCCCAATCTAAGGGGGAGAGAAAACAGATATTTAATCCCCATTTTACAGATGTGGAAATTTGGGCCCAGAGAAGTTAAGCGATTTACTCAAGAGACGCACAGCGGGCAAGCCGTAGAGCCGAGATCAGAACCCAGGTCTCTGGACTTCCATTGCTTTTACATTAGGCCTTGCTTCTGCCTTCCGGGTTAACCAGCATTGTCCACATACTGCATCTCCTGTGTATCACTACTTGAAATAGATTTCTTTTTTCCAGATTATTTTGGTCACCTCCTGAAGATCATATGACCCCAACTAGATTTTTTTTTTTTTTTTTAAGTCTAAGGTCCCTGTGGTATGCACAGTGGTACTGCTCTCTGGAAGCAAGTAAAAAAGAGGGGCCCTTTTATTTCCATTTCCCCTTGGTAGCGGAAGGGAAGTGATGGGCTAAACTGGCGTCGGTCCTTAAAGCCCGACCTCGATGGCCTCCTGGCGCCCTGGAAGCGGCGCGCTGACTGTGACTAGCCAAAACTTGGCCCAACAGTTCAGGTCAGTGATGCCGGCAAGTCGGATTGGCAGTGTATCAGCAAATAGTGCACTCGTCTGTCAAGAAATCATCAACTTGCCATAAATCGCCACGCAAAAAAATAATAATTATGGTTCTAAGCAGTGGGGTAGATTCAAGATAATCGGGTTGGAAACAGACCCCGTCCCACACAGGACTCACGGCCTTAATCCCCATTTTACAGATGAGGGAACCGAGGCACGGAGAAGTCAAGTGACTTGCCCAAGGTGATACAGCAGACAAGCGTCGGAGTCGGGATTAGAACCAGTGACCTTCTGACTCCCAGGCTTGTGGTCTATCCGTTAGGCCGTGCCGCTGCTTCCCTGCAAAACAGCTTGGGGGCCCAGAGAAGAAAGCTTTCTGTCTTTGAAGAGTCCATTCATGCGAATCCATGAATTATTTTTCTTTAAATACATCAGCCGTGATAATTCAGTTAGGGGCTGATCAACTGAAGTCCACTTGGCACTGTCCCCCGGGTGTCTAGCCTTCGTCTTCAGAGGGGCCCGCCACTGACTGAAGTTGGCTCATGGAGTTGGGGATAATCTGTCACTGGGAAATTCACTGGCTCCTGCTCCAACTTCCACATAATTGCACGCCACTCATCTGTGACTTGTCACCGCTCTTTAAAAAGCCCGGCGTGCCCACGGCAGGCAAGCTGGTCAAATGGGATGGGGCCGCCTCGGGTAGAGTGGCAGGCAGCTCCTGACAGGCTCCACGTCACTTCCAGTTTGCTTTCTCCTGAAATATCTGCATCACTGCTCCCACTTTCAGGTGCCCATTGCCAGTCTAGGCACAACTTAAATTTAATTCAAAATGAAAAAAACCCTGATGTCACCCTTAAGGCTTTACTGACTCCTCCTCTCCCCACCCCCAACTCCCCATTTATAATTCATGTCCCTCATTATTCTGGATACACTTTTGTCACCGTTTTCATGCCCGCCTTCCACGTTAGAGTCGAAGCGCTTCTGGTGGGCAAGGAACGTGCCTCACGTTTCTGTCATACTCATCCGAGCGCTTAGCACAGTGCCTGGCACCCAGTGGGCTCTCTGTAAATATCGTTGCTGCCGCTACCTGTGCAGTGAAGTGGCCTGGTGAGTTTTGGCAGAAGAGCCGGGCCACCGTGGCCGGGCATGGGAGTTCTCCACTCGAGCAGGTAGACGGTGAGACGCCAAGAGCCGTCGACTCCAATGGCCTGGGCCTCGGAGCTGAGCTCCTGCAAGGTTTAAGTCATTTTGCTCAACCCATTCTTGTCATCCGGGAAGCCAGAAGCCACAGTTTAGTGGAAAATCAGTTTCTTGTGCAAATAACTTGGCTTCTCCAGGGAATCCACATTTTGGCATCCGTATCACCCGTCTCCGCCACAAGCAGATGTCACCCTGCTACGAGATTTGGGTAGTGTTGAAGGATCTGGGGAAACCTGTCTACCACTCACCTAGTCCGGCTGAGGCTCCTTCCCGGGTTTGGGAGTAGGAGGAGAAGACACGGCTCCACTTTTTAGCCTCTCCACAGCGCGGTGCCCAGGAGCAGCCCTTGTCGTGCTCAGGGTCGTGCCCGGGGGACCTGGGGAGGCGGGCTTTTTGCAGTTCTCAGGGGTGCGCTCGCTGTCCTACTGCCAAGGACCGTTCCTGGGCACGCTGTGGGTGGAGGGGGCCTGCAGAGAGGGCGGGGCAGAGAGGCGAACAAGAGCCCTCTCTCCCAGCCCACTCACTGCAGCTGAGTGTCTCTCTGTTCTCCTGCCCGGTTTTGCCCGCTGAGCCGAAGAGCCTTGATTGCCACCATCCCCATGCCTTTCTGCGGCCCTGAGAGTCGGAGTTAGTTCTCTGTGTCCCTGCCCTGCCCCAGCTTTCTCTCTCTGGCGAGGGCCCCTCGACTGCTGGTTCCTCCCGGCTCGGTCCGGCCGCGTTTCCCGTGTAAGTCCGAATGGGGAGTGCTGCGCGCTCTCACGGAACCAGAGCAGGAATGATGGTGGGAGAGAGGGAAGGCAGGATGCAGAGAGCGTAAGGAAGAATGTGGAGCGAGGGTGAAGCTTACTTCAGGCTTCCGGGACTTGCTATCATCAGATGATTCTGATTCTCAGAACGCGGTAAGATGGAAGACGGGATTTACCCGTGCGGTTTACCGATAAATGTATGAATGTACATTATTCTGCAGAAAATGTGAACAGGGTTTTTAAAGTTTTTAAACAGATGATTCAGTGAAAGTTTGCATTGTGCTAGGTGAAGAAAGATTTTGCAGGCTAAGATAGAAGATATCACATTCACTTGGTTCCAAAGCACTTTTGAAAAGAGGAATACATAGGGTCAATTTGCTCAACTCTGTCTTCGGGGAAAGCTGCTCTGGCTCCTTTGTGCTGGTCCTGCTGCTTCAGTGCGGTTGTGCAGCCGGTGCCCTTTCCGTCTGTATTTCCTAAAGGAGGGAGAGCTTTTTGGGGGAGAGGGGGCCGCAAGCTCCCACCCGCTCCGCTGCTTGTCTCACGTATTCACTCGTGCGTGCATTGTGGGGAGGGAGCATTTATGTACACAGGAACTTAGGGATGGTATGTGGCATGGCTGGACGGTTGAGTGGCCAGTTGTGCAGTTTTAATAATAATAATAATAATAATGTTGGTATTTGTTAAGCGCTTACTATGTGCAGAGCACTGTTCTAAGCGATGGGGTAGATACAGGGTCATCGGGTTGTCCCACGTGAGGCTCACAGTCTTAATCCCCATTTTACAGGTGAGGGAACTGAGGCACGGGGAAGTAAAGCGACTTGCCCAGTCACACAGCTGACAAGTGGCAGAGGCGGGATTCGAACCCGTGACCTCCGACTCCCAAGCCCGGACTCTTTCCACTGAGCCACGCTGCTTTTAAGCTGCTCTGCCCTCCATCTGGTACCAGTACAGCCACGATGACCCCCCCCCCGACCCCCATGCTCCCAGCTGGGAAGCGTTTTGGCCATGTTCAAGGAGAACTGGGAGGGGAATACAAGGGCTCTGGAGGAAGTTGGAGGGCCGGGGATTTCCCCCCGCCCCACCCGAGAAATCGAAATAGGGAAGCAGCATAGCCTAGTGGACAGAGCATGGGTCTGAGAGTCAGAGGGCTTAATGATAATAATAATAAAGATGATGATGATTGGTATTTGTTAAGCACTTACTGTGTGCCAGACACTGTACCATGTGCTGGGGTGGATACAAGCGAATCAAAATGACCTGGATTCTAATCGCGACTCTGTCACTGTCTGCTGTGTGACCTTGGACAAGTCACTTAACTTTTCTGGTTCTCTGTTACCTCAGGTGTAAAATGGGGGTTAAAACTGTGAGCCCCATGTGGGACGTGGACTGTGTCCAACCTGATTATCGTGTACCTACCCCGGCACAAAGAACAGTGTTTGACGTACAGTAAGCACTTAACAGATGCCATCATCATCATCATTACTGTGGGCAAGTCACTTAACTTCTCTGTGCCTCAGTTCCCTCATCCGTAAAATGGGGATTAAGACTGTGAGCCTCATGTGGGACAACCTGATTACCCTCTATCTACCGTAGCGCTTAGAGCAGTGCTCTGCACATAGTAAGCGCTTAACAAATACCAACATTATTATTATTATTATTACTGTAGGATTGGGCAGATGTGATATTCTTCCCCAGAAGGTGGGTGTGAAGTCATTACAATCCACTGGGTGCCAGGGGTCACACCTGTGACGTCACGTGTGCCTCTCTCTCTCTGGGATTCGTGAGGGCCACCAGAGACCACCCTTCCAGAGAGAGGATGAGGGCAAGGAGGTTAGGGGACTACGTGAGAAACAGTGAGCGAGGGGGTCAGAGTTTCGGTCTGCATTTGCTTTGCCACCAGACCTTCAAAGAATAGTGCTTTGTGCAAAATATTTTAGACCCTGCAGGGATCAGCACCTTGTTTGGAAGCCCTCAGGCTCCATCTGAAGAAGGATACAGTGACTAGATCTGTTTGGATAGCATTCGTTACGGTAATTTTCAAATCTAAATCCTGTTCAGTGGGAGGGTTGTACAAGGTGCTGTTTCTCGTCTGAAGCTCTTTATCACCCCCGCCCCGGTCATGGGTAGAAAGAGTCAGCGGTTCTGTGGTCGCACCCTTCTGGACACAGGGCAGGGTGCGCGGGGTCGACAGCTTCCAGCGTGGGAGGCCCACCTGCGTCGCTCTGGTGGGATAGGCCTCTCACCCAGGTAGCCCCTGGGGGTTGGGGCGGGGAGATTACTAGGGTTCACTCTGTGAAAGGTAAATTCTCCCAACAGCCGAGATCAGCAGATGAGTGTTGGTGATGGGCACACGAGCCCTGGGCCATGTGTGTGAGGGCCCCCATCTCTCTCTCTCGTTCTCTCTCTGTCTCTCTTGATCTCTCACACACTGTTGGCATCTCCCCGGCAGGGCTGCTCCAGGTGGAGCTGAGAACCAGGAGGACCTGCTTTTGGCGCCACCAGAAAGGGCAGCCCGACACGTTCCTGTCCACCATCGAGGCCATTTACTACTTCCTGGTCGACTACCACACGGACGTTCTAAAGGAGCAATACACGGGGCAGTATGACAACCTCCTGTTTTTCTACTCATTCATGTACCAGTTGATAAAGAACGCCAAGAGTTCCAGAGGAAAGAAGCAAGAAAAAGTAGCCGCTAGCGTGTAAATGGCCAGGTTGAATTCCATTTGAATTCAGTTTGATATGCTCCGATAAACTAGTAATGCACCTCGGTAGTCTGACGTTTGGATTCATTATTTACTGACTGAACTTCCTTTGTCCCAAAGCCCTCTGCTTTGAGGAGCCAGAGCTGGCGCCCGGTGTGCTTCAGGTGCCTGGGGAACTGGAGGTTTCCACTGTTGCTCCATCGGGGGCTGCAGGAGGGAGGGGAAGAGGAGGAGGAGCGGGCAAGAAGAGATGGGGTAGGGGAGGAGGAAGGGGAGGTGGGTAGGGGAGGAGGTAGGGGAAGGTGTGAGCAGGGACTGAGCAGGACAGGGAGGGAGGGAGGAGGCAGTGCATAGGAGGGGGGAAGAAATCGGGGAAGGGAAAAGAGCGAGAGGAGAATCAGTCGTATTTCCTGAGTCCCTACTGTATAATAATAATAATACTGTGGGTATTTGTTAAGCGCTCACTGTGAGCCGAGCACTGTTCTAAGCGCTGGGGTAGGCACAGGGGAATCAGGTTGTCCCACGTGGGGCTCACAGTCTTGATCCCCTTTTTACAGATGAGGTAACTGAGGCACAGAGAAGTTAAGTGACTTGCCCACAGTCACACAGCTGACGAGTGGCGGAGCCAGGATTCGAACCCATGACCTCTGACTCCAAAGCCCGGGCTCTTTCCACTGAGCCACGCTGCTGCAGGGCACCTTCCAAGTACATGGAAGAGCACAATAGAGTTTTCAGAGAGAGTATCAATTCAATCGGTGGAATTTATCTATCACCTACTCTGTGCAGAGTTTGGTATACTATGTGTCCTAATGGCTTGGGAAAGTACAAAAAACAGAGTTGGTAGACCTGTTCCCTGTCCACAAGGAGCTTATAGCCCGGGAGGAGAGATTGGCACGGAAATGAACAAATTACAGATTCGGGCCAAAGAGCTGTGGAGCTGAGAGTAGGGTGAGTATCAAGTGATGATAGGGTACAGCTCCAAGTGCTTAGGCAATCCAAAAGGGAAAGGGAATAGGGGAATTGAGACTTGGAAGGGGAAGGCATCTTGGTGGAGATTGATCGAATTAAGGCTCTGAAGGTAGGATCTGTCAGATATTAAGGGGGAAGGAGTGCCAGGCCAGAGGGAGAACGTGGGTGAGGGGTGAGCGGCAAGGTAGATGAGATCACGGTACAGTGAGTAGTTTGACGTCGCGGGAGCAGAGGGTATCGACTGGGTTGTAAGAAACCATCGAGGTAAGTTTCCGTTCGGTGCGGTGGTGGTTGGACAACCCTTGGGTTTCTTTGAGAAGTGGGGAGACGTGGACGGAACTTTTTTTTAGAAAAATGATCTGTGCGGCAGAGGAAAGTAAGGACTGGGATGGGGAGAGGCACGATGCACACAGGTCAGTGAGGAGGCTGAGCAGTAGTCAGATGCCCGATGATGCCTGGAGATGCCCGAGTTTGTTTTCCGCCCGGCGATGGTGAATGTCCATCAAGGCCCCCACGGGGCTCCCTCCCCGGCCCGCCATCCGAGCGGTTATACACGATGGCCAGCGACGGCCTCTTCAGTCCCCGCGCAGAGCCCCTCTCTCCATCCGGAGACCCAGGACCCCGACACCCTCCGGACTCGGACGGCGAAAAAGCACCAGAGGCCGAGCACGAGAGCCTTGTCCGAAAACACCCTTCCCGCCCTTGGGCTCAGGAAGGGCTTCCCAGAAGAGGTGGCTGCCGGAGTGGGGAGGTCCTGTTTGGCTATGGGGGGGGGGTGGGATAGGAGGTCCGGCAGGGTGGGTGGTGACGGCCCTGTAAGGCAGCCAGGCCAGCGAGGAGACATCTGGGGTGGGCAGAGAGAGGGGCATGGAGAGGAGCGGGCGGGGGCCGTGGAGAGGAGCGGGCGGCGGCTGTGGAGAGGGGCAGGGAGAGGGCCGGGGAAAGGGGAATGGAGACGGGCCCGGAATGGTTTGCCGAGAGCCCTGAAGGACCTGGGGCGGCGTCCGTGGGGTTGGGGTGATGGGGTGGGGATTGGCCCTTGGAGTCGATTGTAGGTTCAAGCTCAGGAATAAGAAGGCCACGAGCCCAGGTTTGTGACCAAAGAATTCCTCTTCTGGTCCAAGAAATTTTGCCTCATTACTTTCCAAAACTCTCCCTCCAAAGATTCTTAATCATCTGTTTTCATTGTTATTGAGAAGGCTTTTCACTGTGATTAATAACATTTCTTTTGGTTTGAATTTTTACTTAGAGTCTTTCACGTTGTAAAGTTTCTTCGGGGTTTTCAAATACATCCCCCAATTAAAGAATTTATGTGCTATCGCAGACACCGATAGCAAAAAGTTCCGATTTAGAAGGGTTTTGTCGGCTTAACTGAATGAGAATACACCAGACTTAGCGGGCTGGTGTTTTATGAGAATCATAGGGAAAAAAATATTTTTTTTCCAAGACACGTTTCCCTGAAAACATGTTTTTTTATTTAAAAAGTCGAGGTCAGATAAAAAGCTTATATAAGCTGGTCTGTGTTACTTTTGGAAAAAACTTTCATAAGGTTATAAACGTTTTCCAAATTTAAATCTGGGTACCTCACTTTATTTTAACAATGGAGTTAAGAAGCTATTCCAAAAGCAAATGAATTTTAGTTCTCAGATGAAATCAATGTTCAGAAGATATTTAAAAGCTGGAACGCAGCATCTTCAGACAATTGGGTACAGATTCCCGCTCCAGCAGCGAGCCGCGTTCTGAGCGACTCTCCCTGTAAACTAGGAGACGTGGCTTTGCAGGCGTGGGTCTCGGAGCCTTATTAAGGCCTCGGCGACATTTTCACCGTACGGCCTGGCTCTACTGGGGGCGTGGGCCGTCTCCCATCTTTGGTATTTCAAAATTGCTCTGGCTGAAATCTGATGCCCAGCCTCTTCAGTTGATTTCCCCCCCAGAATGACTGGAACCCTTTCTATTTCGAGCTGAAAACCCACCAATGAAAACAAAACAGAACACAGTTAAAACCGCTCGCTCAGTCAGGGTCACTTGACAGCCAGCAGAGCGAAAATAAGAAAACAGAAAGTTTGCAGCAAGTTCTTTCTTTCATTAAAAAAAAAAAAGGTGCGTTTTAGAAGATTTGCTCCTGGGCTGAAGTACAAATTTCCAGGCCCGGCGCCACAACGAAGCCCCTCATCCCCATCGGGAACCTTGGGGCATAACTCCGCCAGCCGCCTCTCTGGGGCTTTTTGATCTTGGATGTTTTCACTTGAGTTGCTTACAACCCTAGTGTAGTTTACGCGTCATACTGGGTGTGTATGCTAATTTTTAAAAGGCTTTAATTAGGAGTGGGTGGGTCTTTTTGGATTAAAAGGAACTAGCCTAAACTGAACTTGGGTTTTGCGAGGTGGAGTGGTAACCGGGTAGAAAGCTCTGTGTCTCCCACGTGCACCCTCAGAGGGCCTCATCTGTGGGTCCCTGACTGCGCTCCGGCTTCAGTGGGCTTGTCCGGAGGGGGTTCGCCACCCACCAGACCCCTTCGAGCCCTGGGCGCTAACGAGAGCGTTTCTGGGTCGGGAAGGCGTTCGAGAAGATTCTGGGAACCCCCTGCCAGCAGAACAGGAGGCTGTAGCCACCCCAACCCGGCTCTGAAACCTGCCTGGAGTCCAGGGACCAGACACATCCTGCACATCTCCTGGCCGCACCCCTCCTCTCCACCCGCCCTGGGCCGAGCTCTGATCTCATTTCCGATAGCCTCCTTGCCGGTTGTCCTGCCTGAGGGTCCGCTTCATCAGTCGGTCAGTGGTGTTTATTCAGACCTCACCGAGTGCGGAACACTGTACTAAGCACTTGGGAGAGTACAACAATACCGTCTACACTTCCTTAGAGAATCAGATCACAGCCAGCCCTTCCCGATCTAGACCTGCCTGGAGGAAGCCGTACCAGTGCCGGGGCTGTCTTGGTGGTTGAAATGCATCCTTTTCTCCGAGCTCTGCCCGTTTGCTAGGCTCTACTCCACTCCCCACTTCTGTTAAAGCCCTCACAGAAGAATGGAAAGATTTGGCTGCCATTTTCTTGGCAGTCTCTCATCCAAGCCAATCCATCTATCAAACCGACCAAAATCCAAGCCAGAAATGATCTGCCGATTCAGTGCCCTGCCTGCAAGAGCCTTCTGCTCCAGGGCCACAGTCTCGGAAGCAGCGTGGCTCAGTGGAAAGAGCACGGGCTTTGGAGTCAGAGGTCATGGGTTCGAATCCGGGCTCTGCCACTTGTCAGCTGTGTGACTGTGGGCAAGACACTTCACTTCTCTGTGCCTCAGTTCCCTCATCTGTAAAATGGGGATTAACTGTGAGTCTCACGTGGGACAACCTGATTCCCCTGTGTCTACCCCAGAGCTTAGAACAGTGCTCTGCACATAGTAAGTGCTTAGCAAATACCAACATTAATTAATTAATTTTTTACTCTAATCTATTACCACTCCCTAGTCAGGCTGCCAGGCGGGGAGGTAGATGCACCCGGTGGTCTAAGTGGAAAGAACTTGGACCTGGAGCTCTAGGGCTAATCCTTGCGCTGCCGTTTTCCAGCTGCGTGACCTTGGGTAAGTGTTTTAACTTCTCTGTACCTCCTCTGCTTATGATGATTTAGCACCATAAGCAGGATGGCATAGTGGCTGGAGCACGGGACCGGGAGTCAGAAGGTCATGGGTCCTAATCCTGACTCCGCCACGTGTCTACTGTGGGACCTTGGTCAAGTCATTTCACTTCCGCGTGCCTCTTTTCCCTCATCTGTAAAACGGGGATTGAGACTCAGAGCCCCATGTGGGACAGGGACTGTGTCTAACCGGATTTTCTTGTATCAACCCCAGCGCTCAGTACAGTGCTTGGAACATAGTAAAGTCTTAATGGATACCACAGTTATTATTATTATTATCTGTCAAAAGGGAATTAGAGACCTGTTCTTCCTCTCCCTAAGCCTGCGAGTCCTGGGTGGGACAGGGACTGTGTCCGACTTGATTGTCTTGTACCTGCCCCGGTGCTTGTCACAGTACTTGGTTCACGGTAAGCGCTTAACAAATACCGTTATTATTCTTGTGATAATCACCGGGCCAGGGATAGATGCCCACCCTAGCCATGGGGCCCTTGCCCGTCAGTCTGTAGGTGAGGGGCCGTTCCTCTGGCGCTTGCGGAGGGCTAGACAGAAACCTGGCCCTGGGGAGACCTCATCCGCCACTTCCCCTGGCAAGCGCCCCACCTCCTTGGCTCCCCAGGACATAGGGGATTTAGCGACCCAGAGGAAGCCAGCGGTCCATTCCGTGTGGTTTCTTTTCCAGATGCGCCCAGTGAGACTAACAGTAATTAAATTGTTTGTTCAGCCCTTACTGTGTGCCAAACACTGTGCTAAGGCTGGAAAGGAGAACACGAGGTTGGGTACAAATCTCTGCCCTGATAAAACTCACTGTCTAAGTAGGAAGGAGGACAGGTATTGAATCCCCATATTATAGATAAGGAAACTGAGGTACAGAACCGGGGCCAGCAATGCAGAGTGAAAATGCCAGGCGGTCATGCGGCCAGCCACAGGGGAGCACCCAGGTGCTCAGTTTGAGCTGTTGGCTCGCCAACGGAGAAGCGAGCGGGAGGGGCCCTGGAGGCCTCAGAGAGCAGGGATTAAGGGGAGGCGCTGGAGGTGGAGGTGGTGTGGGTGGGGGGTTAGGGTTAGGGTTAGGGCTACCAAAAGGCAAGCCATTCTAGGCCAGAACTGAGGGGACGCTGGTTCATCCCACTATGGAATTCGAACCCAGCCTCCCCGGGGGCTTCTGCTCTTTTCGACTCGCAGTCCATTTGCCAAATATGGCGTTTGTTTCCAACCATAAAGTATCAGTCCTCCGTCAGCCGAGGTTTTCACTTCTAAAACTTGTGTTTCTAGGGGCGCGTCAGGCGTGAGCTTCCAGAAGCCCGGCTCGCCTTTCAGGGTTTCCATCTGCGTCGCCATCTCCTCTCCACATGGATTGGTGGATTCCATTCCCCTCCTCCTGGCACAGAGGAGCCTGACGGGTGTCCTCCCCAGACGCCCGAACACCCACGGGGCGGGACACAACCCCGATAAAACGTTTCCCTCTCGGTGCCTCACTGAGAGACCTAAGCACTGGCGATCATTCCCCCGCTCCACCCTCTTTCCACTTAGAGAAAACACGCGCTCCAGATACTGGCGTGGACCGCAGTTCTATTCACACACCAGCGGAACACAAACCAACATCAGTCACAACCAACCAAAACACATTTCTGTTCACCTCACCGCAAGAGCAGGCCAGCCTAATTGGGAATAATGTCTCATTCCAGCTGAAAAACCCAGCACACCCTCCCGCGTGCGAGGGAGCAGAGGTTGGCAGGGTTCGGATCCTGGAAAAAACCTTGCCCACCCCAGCCAGGGGCGCCGGCCCCAGAGAGGGCCCCGTGGGTGGACGGGAGGATGGCGGGGCCTGGGGGGAGCAGAAACCCGGAAGACCGGACTGTCGGTCACCCTACGCGTCTGCCCCCACCCGACAGCTGCTGGCTGCGGGGGGTGCCAGGACGCTGAGGCGGATTTCTGTCCGGGGAATGCCATCCCTCTTACCCCTCGGTTATCCATGCCGCCGACCGCTCAGTCTACCGGGTGGGTTCCAACTCCATACCGGAGCCCTGTGGATGTGGTGGGGGCCGAGGGCATTAGCGGCCTGGCCCGCTCCCACTTCCCAGATGCCAGCTCCCTGTTAGACGATGAACTAGGCTAGAAGCCAGACCTACCTCCTGGCAGGGGCTTGGGTTAGGCCTACCATAAAGTAGGTCGACCGTAAAGTATCAGTGCTCCCTCGGCCGAGGTTTTCACTTCTAAAACTTGTGTTTCCAGGGGCGCGTCAGGCCTGCGCTTCCAGAAGCCGGGATCGCCTTTCAGCGTTTCCATCTGCATCGCCATCTCCTCTCCTCGTGGATTGGTGGAGTCCATTCCCTGGAAAAATCCTGGATTGCGTCTCTGAAAGCCGGCCAGGACACTTGAAAGAACTGTGTTTCGGTTGCTCTCCTTGACCTCGATCCTAACGTTAAGAGACGGACCGGCTCACACACCTCTCACTCGCCCCACAGTGATTCGGCATGGACCGCTCACCCATGCATCTGGTAACAAAAACCAGGCCATCCGTTCACGAATCGACCGGAGAGATTTACGTTTGACATAAAGGAGGAGGCTCTGGGGGAGCCGGGCCCCGCTGCACCCCTCGGTTGGAGGTGTGAGTCAAAGGTTCTACCGGATCCTTCTTGGAGCCGTGATGGTCGGCGCGGTCAGCGTCAGGGCTACCGCCGCACCGGGGCTGCCGCGCTGCACTGCGGACAGGCCCAGTCGGCCCACTGGAAAGTGCGAATGGAACCTGCCGATCGACACGAGTCGACGAATCCGGTGAATAGAACCAAAGCCCCAGAGCTCCAGCGGATGCTCCAGACTTTGCTTGCTCGATGCAATGTGCAGCTAGCTCCATGAGCTTCCTTTCCCTCTAGAGCGACAGAAGGGGGATGTCCAAACTGGGTGAGCCTCTCCCAACTCGTGCCCGCCCTTCCCCGACCTGTCCGACCGCTCCCCCACAGAGAGCGTGGGCACCTCTGGCTCTTCCCGCGAGGGAGCTTCGAGTGGTCGACCGGCCTTTGCTAATAGAACCGTAGGTCACACTGCCCGGGGTGGTTCCCTTGACAGCCTTCCAGAACCCGGAAGAATTGGGCCTGGGAAGCAAGGGCCGGCCGGCGGAGGCCTGGCTAGTTTGTTTTTTTTTTTAAATCGGACCGTTAAGCACTTACTACGTGTTAAGCTCTGTACTAAGCTCTTTGATAGTTACAAGGCAATCAGGTTAGACATAGTCCCTGTCCCTTACAGGGTTCATAATCTAAAGAGGAGGGAATAGGGGTTAATCTCCATTTTACAGATGAGGAAATGGAGGCAAAGAGAAGTCCATTGCCTTGTCCATCGTCACACAGCAGACAAGTGGCAGAGAGAATTAAAACCCAGATCCTCTGACTCCCAGACCCCTGCTCTTTCCACTAGGCCATGCTGCTTCTCAGTTGTTGTTTTTTTAAATGATATATGTTAAGCGCTTACTGTTTGGCAGCAACTGTACTAAGCACTGGGATAGATACAAGTTAATCAGCAGGTTGGACCCAGTCCCTGTCCCTCGTGGTGTTCACAGTTCTCCTCACCATTTTACAGATGAGGTAACTGAGGCACAGAGAAGTTCCTACAGTCACTTCTGGCTGGAGCCCCTGCCGCTGGGGGGGGGGGGTGGCTTCTACTATGACATTCTTCTCTGCAGCTGGGCTGGGAACAATGGAAATTGCCTCTTCGAGGCCCATGGACTGTCATCAGCCCATCAACCAATCACCCCCAGGAGCTGTCCTCAGGGTCTTAAAGGCCTCGGGTTTTTCTCCAAGGAAAGGTGGTGTTCAATCAATGAGTGATATTTATTGAGTGCTCACTGTATGCAGAACAATGTACTGAGCACTCGGGAGAAGACCGTACAACAGAGTAGGGAAACATGAACCCTCCCTGCCCAAGAGGAGTTTGCACATTAGAGAGGGAGACAGACCGCAAAATAAATGACAGATGGAGGTGTGCAGAAGTGGGGTGGTGGGGCTGGGGCGAAAATCAAAGTGCTTGAGGGGAACAGGTCTAAGTTGCAAGAGTGACACAGAGGGAAGGGTTGAAACGAAGGCTCAGTCAGGGCAGACCTCTTGGAGGAGATATGATTTTAGTAGAGCACCCCTAAAATTCACCCCACAGTGTGCCGCCACCACTGTCCCCTCCCCTCCCCAGAGGAATCATTCCAGATCCAGCCTGCCAGTTCTGCTTGAGGGGGACTGAGGGTTTGGAAAGGTTACCCTCCCTCCCCCTCTAGTCACAACCCACCCCCTCCTCCTCCCCGGCTCACAAGGGCTCCAGCTCCCCCATCAGCAGCGCCTCACAGGATCCCCCACCTCCAAAAAGCCTTCCCCAATTAACTCCAAACACCCCAAGGCACCTCACCTCGTCAACCACCACTAGCACCCATACATTTCTTTTTCACCTAAACCCTCCCTCAGTACTTCCATAAATATGGGCGATCGGCGGTCCAATCAATTTATTTATCCTGTTGGGAAATACGTTCTGAAGTCTGTCTCCCCAGTTAGAGCGGAAGCTCCTGGTGACTGAGGAATGAGTCTTGTGCTGCAGCTGTATTTTCCCAAGAGCATAGTACAGTGTGTTGCACCCGGTGGGCACTGAGTAAATACCTTCTCAGAGACCCCCCAGCTGACTAGGGAGAGAGCCTCACTCCCTGAGGTCCTAAGCTCTGAACCTCCCAAAATGGAGCTATCTTCTCCATTTTCCTGTCCAAGAATCACTTGGCCTCTAATTCTCTTATATTAGTAGTCCTTCTCCTGCTAGCTTGGCCTCAACTCTCCCTCTGATGGGCCCTGCTCCCTGTGGGACAAGTAATTGGTCCTCGGATATGTTATTGTTCCCTTGGGGAGGAGAGACCCAGGAGCAAGTCACTCCCTTTTCCTGAAACGCACCGCCTCCCTTGCTGAGTCGAAGTCTCTTTTTTCTTTAAATTTATACTCTGATAGGATCGCTGCTACTACTTGTTGCTCTAATTTACACCCACATCCAAACAGGCTCTCTTTACATTTTACTATTTTATTTTTTATTTACTATTTTCTGCTTATGCTCTACCATTAACACTAATAACAGGAAAGAGTACTCTCTTCCGGGACTCACCGTGCCAACTGCTCAGTGCGGCACCGGTTGGTGTTAGGTACCATGAACGTTGCACCACGTGCAGAGTGCTACATCAGGGACTTACTGTGGGCAAAGCACTGTCCTGGGTGACTAAAGTGCGCAGAGCACTGCCCTGGGTGTTTGTAGTTTGCACAGCACTGTCCTGGCTGCCTGGTTTTGAACAGAGGAAGAGTTGTTGTCTTTAGGAGTTCAGGAGGGAGTACATATGGCAGTTGGTGTGTTGGAGAAGGGGTGTGTGTGTGCGTGTGTGTGTGAGAGAGAGAGAGAGAGAGAGAAAAATCAAAATACAGCAAATAGTAGTAGACCAGTGGGGAATAAAGAACCAATCAGCAGAGAAATAGGTTCCGACAGGGTTATCCAGGAAGGTAAGGGGTGGATCGAGGAGGGGGTGACCAGGTTCCGAAGGAATAATAATAATGATAATAGTATTTGTTAAGCCTTAGTAGGTGCCGAGCACTGTTCTAAGCGCTGGGGTAGATACAAGGTAATCAGGTTGTCCCACGTGGGGCTCACAATCTTCATCCCTATTTTACAGAGGAGGAAACCGAGGTCCCAGAGAAGTTAAGACTTGCCCAAAGTCACACAGTTGACAAGTGGCGGAGCTGGGATTAGAACCCATGACCTCTGACTCCCAAGCCTGGGCTCTTTCCACTAAGCCAAAGAGGGTGGGACTTGGGTCGGTGAATAATAATAATAGTGATGGTATTTGTTAAGCGCTTACTGTGTGTCAAGCACTGTTCTAAACGATGGGGTAGATACAAACTAATCAGGTCGGACACAGTCCCTATCCCACATGGGGCTCACTGTCTTAATCATCCCCATTTTGCAAATGAGGTAACTGGCATAGAGAAGTTACGCGCCTTGCCCGAGGTCACGTAGCAGACAAGTGGCGGAGCCGGGATTAGAACCCAGGTCCTTCTGCCTCCCAGGCCCGTGTTCCATCCACTAGGTCATGCTGCTTCTCCATTTAGATCTGGAGAGGGGCACGCGCAGACGCTCGTGGCTGGGGAAGTGCGGAGGATGGGAGGGTCAGGAGTTCAGAGTAAGAGGAACCGAGAGCTCGGTCGGAGCAAGAGACGATCAGGAGGTCGGCGTGGGAAGACTGTGCTGACCCAGGACACGGCCCATGTAGCTGCTCGGTCGGTCATATTTACCGTGTGCTTACTACGTGCAGAGCATTGTACTGAGTGCTTGGGAGAGTACAGTATAGCAATATAACAGACGCATTCCCTGCCCACATTCCCTGCCGCTAGCTCTGGGCCTAGTTCTTCCCTCCCAAAAGGCTACCGCCAGAGGACACTGGGGAAGAGTCTTTGGTGAAATTGCACCTGAAGTTTTGCACCTGAAATCGTATCTGGGAATGTTCTTGGTTGGTTTGCCTCAGTATCACCACCCTCTACCCCCATCCCTAATCATAATAACAATAATAATCATAATAATGATGGTGGCGTTTGTTAAAAACTTACTCCGTGCCAAGCACTGTATTAACTACTTGGGCTAGAGCCAAGTAATTAGTTGGACATAGGCCATGTCCTTCATCAGGCTCACTGTCTGAACAGGAGGGAGAACAGGTATCAAAACCTCATTTTATAGGTGAGAAAACAAATCCAGAGTAGTGAGATGACTCCAGTCGATCATATCGATTGAGTGCGTACTGTGCGCGGAACACTGTATTAAGCACTCGGGAGAGTACAGTATAATAAAGTTGGTAGACACCTTCCCCATCTACGACAAGCTTACATTCTAGAGGGAGCCGACTTGCCCAAGGTCACACAGCGGGCAAGTGATAGAGCTGGCATTAGATGCCGGGTCCTCTGACTCCCGGGCCTGGGCTCTTTTTTATTTTATTTCTTAATGGTATTTGTTCAGAGCTTACTATGCGTCAAGTGCTGTTCTAAGCACTGGGATAGATGGGAATTGATCAGGCTGGTTACAGTCCTTGATCCCCCATAGGGCTCAGTGGGAGAATGGGTATGGGATCGCCATTTTGCAGTTGAGGAAACTGAGGCAGAGAGAAATGAAGTGACTTGCCCAAGGTCACACGGTAGGCAGGTGTTGGAGCCGGGATTCGAACTCAGGTACTCCGACTCCCAGGCCGATGTTTTATCCACTAGGCCGCACCGCTTTCCTTCTCTTTCCACTAGGCCACAGACCTCTGACTTCCAGGACGATATGGAGCCCTCGGCGTCCTTCCTCCGCCCTCTCCCCACCCCTGAGCCTGAGGAAAGCTCCTGGGGAGATGTGGCAAAAGCCAAGAACCCCGGCTGGAAGGTAGCACCCCACCACCCTGCCAGGCCTCTGGCATCAACCCTGCCATCTGACCTCTCAGCAAGTGCGTTTTCACACAGAGTACTTCTCACAAGGAATACCCACTTTCCCGACGGGCCATAGAAGACCGTCAGGGATTAAACTGGCTCTTAGGTGGTGACAGTCGGTGGTCCCCGCTGAAATCTTCCTCCTAGGCAACAGTGCCACCTTTTGGAGGCAGAAGCAGTGCCCGCTCTGCCGCTCCTTCTCCGGTGGGATCCCCCCAAGACCCCATCAGACGTTGCCGGGGCAGCGACCCGAACTCGGGCAGGGCTGTTCCTCACGGTCCAAGGGAGAGGCCCAAATGGCGTGCGTGTGTGTGCACGGCCAAGGGTGCACGGCTCCTTCCCAAAAAGGATGCGGCCGAACCGTGGGCACCTCCCTGGGCCCACGGGACGAGGGGCTGTGGCGTGTTGAGGGCAGCAGGGGTGGATCCTGGGGATGATTAGATGGCAACACGGCTGGGGCCCAAAGCAGACCCCCTCCAAGGTGCCTTTGTGACTTCAGGTCCAGGGGGACGGGAGCCCTTTTATGGCTACAGCTTTAAACTCTATTGTTTCCTTTTCCCAGTAATTCATTTCGGTGTCTCTCCCCCCCCACTGGACTGTCAGCTTAACTTCTTAAAGACAGGGATCATGGCTAGCAGTGCTGTCGTACTCTCCCAAGTGCCTAACGCGGTGTTCTGCGCACCGGTGCTCAATAGCGTTGACTGGTTTATCGGTTGAACGATTGACAGGCTACTCAGTCAATCCCATCGAAAGCATTCGTTAAGCAATTACGTGCAGAGGGCTGTAATGAGTGTTTGGAAGACTTCTGTGGAGGTAAAAGACACGGACTTGGCCCTCAAAGAGTTTACGCTCTAAGGGGATATCCATCTCCTGCATATTCACTGGGATAGCCACTCCTCGGATATCAGCTTGGAATGACATTTCATCGCCCATCGTTGGTCATACGGAACGGGAACACTCTGCCTTCAGTACGTTAGTGATTCCAGTGCCCTGCGTGTAGTAGGTGTCTAGTACGGGGGTCGGCACATAGCACTCTATTTTATTAATGATGTGTATGTATCTAAAATGAAAATTCTATTTATTTATTTTGACGGCACTGATGCCTGTCTGTTTGTTTTGTCTCGTTTTCTGTCTCCCCCTTCTAGGCTGTGAGCCCGTTGTTGGGTAGGGACTGTCTCTATCTGTTGCCTAATTGTACTTTCCAAGCGCTTAGTACAGTGCTCTGCACACAGTGAGCGCTCAGTAAATACAATTGAATGAATGAATGAATATGCTTCTGCTTGACTCTCCCTCCCGTAGTCGAGACCGGTAGAGTCCTGGAAACTCCAGGTGCGACTCTTAGAGGGGAACTTCGGCTACAGTTGTATATAAACATAGAGAGATATACACGAATTTACTGATGGCTTGAGCTGTGTATTTCCAGTGAGAGTGTATGGATCCGAAAGCTGGACAGTGAAAAAACAGGATAGAAAGAACATCGATTCTTTTGAAATGTGGTGTTGGAGAAGGTTTTTGCGAATACCGTGGACTGCGTGAAAGACAAACAAATGGATCTGAGAGCAAATTAAACCAAAGTGGCCTTCGGAAGGCCGAATGACTCGACTTAGATCGGCATATTTCGGACACATATTCAGGAGGACTAATTCTCTGGAGTAGACACTAATGCTAGGAAAAGTCCAGGGAAGATGTGGAAGAGGCAGGCCAGCAGCTAGATGGATAGAGATCATCACAGCGATAACGGAAGAACCGTTAGAAAGGTTGCAGATTATGGCAGAGGACAGGACATTCTGGAGAAAATACATCACGGAATTTCTATGAATTGGAAATGACTCGACGGCACTTAATAGTAATAATGATGAGCAGTGTATAGATATTTATAGACACATGTCAGTCAATCAGTGGTATTTATTGAGTATTACTGTGTAGAGAGCACTATACTGAGCTCCTGGGTGAATACAATATAATCGAGACACACTTCCTGCCCCCCGGGAACTTATGGTTTAGTGGATGGACGGCTACGGATGCACATGGATGTGAATTGACCCACATGCTGGGGCTCAAACTGGTTTCTGAGTGGTCTCTGGGAGAGGTTGAAATTATTCCTGGAATTGATGCTGATGGAATCTCCTCTTTCCTTGTTTCCCCTCCCTGTACCCCTGACCCCCAGTCAATTATCCAACATGTAACACGTAACTATGACGGGAAACCAGGCAAACATTGAATTGGCTTTCAAAAGAAAGTTTATGTTGGAAAATATTTGAGCTCTATCCATCGTTGTGGGTTTCTTTTGTCTAATTCAAACATTCCTTTATAATTTATTCTTCCCAATAAGCCATTACTCAAAAAGCACTTAACAGCATTGTTCTCTGTCCAGAGAACTGAAATGTTGCCTGCAACTCCAAGGTTTGGTAACAAAACAACGTATTCATGATCTGCTTCTAGCTCCTTGAGGTCAGAAGTCATGTCCACTTACTCTTTTGTACTCTCCCAAGTGCTCAGTACAGTGCTCTGTCCACAGCACTTGATAAATACCACTGACAGATTGGGTGGGAACTAAAACCTGACTTTCTCTTGTCTTAGTGAGGGATCTCTTCTCTTCCTGCAGCGTCGGTGCTGGTTCTAACCCAGGAACTGTTATGTCTTCTTCTTTGTCCATAAGTCTTGGAAACAAAACTCAATTTACCCCGGGAGCGAAGTGAGGACGGGGGAGGAGGAGGGGAAAGAGGAAGAACAGCTATGGCCAGTGGCCAGGATCTCTGCTCCCTGCGTGGGGCCTGCACCTCCCAAAGTGGGACCCCACGATGGGATGGCACTCTGGCTGTCTCTCTCTCCCTCCTCAGCCCTTGGGCCAGTCCGCTGGGGCACTGGGCACAGTGTCTGCACAGTCCTGCCAATCTAGGAGGTGGTGGGCGCTTGTCCTGAGGCTATGGCTGCGGTCAGAGCCTGGTCTTGCCCCGTGGAGGGGGAGGGACCTCTCCTATGCTCATCCCCACCCCGCCAACTCCCACCAGCTAGACCCCCTCTCCTGGGGATGGCGTTAAGGAGGAGGCAGCGTTCACTCTTGGCTGCATCCTGGCTGGAGGCCCCGGACAGGCCCAAGAGAGGGACCCGCTCCTTGAATCTCCCTAAAAGGGGAGGAAGCCACACTTCTGAAGCCCGGCTGGCGCCTCGGGGCCAAAGCCTCCGCCAGCTCTGTCCGGCCTGCGCTTCACCTGCATCTGGGGGCTCATTTCTCAGGAAAAGATTTTAGAGCTTAGTCCTCGGGCAAGTCACCTCACTTTTCTGTGCCGCAATTACTTCATCTGCAAAATGGAGATATGAGTATGAGACACGGGACGGGGACCGTGTCAAACCTGATTAACTTGTATCTACTCCAGTGCTTAGAACAGTGCTCGGCACAGCCTAAGTGCTTAACAGGTACCATTATTATGATTATATTTGTTTTTGGAGGGTCTGTCTGCTATCCTGTGAACTCTGCATCCAGAGGTGTGGCTTCGGAATGTTTGGTCATGGTAAAGACAGACGGGAACCTCCCACCATGCCTTGCCAAAAAAAGCTGGCGCTCCTGCGCGTATCGCCTGGCCGCGGTGGTCGTGGGCATCTTCGTGGTTTTCACAGTCACTGTTATTGTGATCGTCGTCGTCTTATGACCTGGTTGGGGTCACGGTCGTCACGGTCACAGTTTTCCTGGTTGCAATCGTTAGGATCGTTGTGGTTGTACTAGCTGGTCGTCATGGTCGTGGTAATCGTCATCGCGATTTCTGTGATCGTGGACGTGGTGATCACTGTAGCCCTATTACCTGGTCGTCGTGATGGCAGTCGTCCCTGTCACGGTTTTCACGGTCGCAGTCATCACGACCATTGTAATCAAAGTACCGGTTGTTGTGGTCATTGTTGTCACCGCTTTCAAGGTCACAGCCGTTTCGATCGTCATAGTCCTTCTACCTGGTCAAAGTGGTCACCACCTGGCCATCACGGTGGCGGTCGACATGGTTTTCACGGTGGCGGTCATCGTGATCACCCTCGTGGTTGAGGTTTCGATCGTCGTCGCAGTCATCGTTGGTGTCGTTGTTGTCGCCCCATTAATAGTAATAATAATGTTGGTATTTGTTAAGCGCTTACTAGGTGCAGAGCACTGTTCTAAGCGCTGGGGTAGACACAGGGGAATCAGGTTGTCCCACGTGGGGCTCACAGTCTTAATCCCCATTTTACAGATGAGGGAACTGAGGCACAGAGAAGTTAAGTGACTTGCCCACAGTCACACAGCCGACAAGTGGCAGAGCTGGGATTCGAACTCATGAGCCCTGACTCCAAAGCCCGTGCTCTTTCCACTGCGCCACCCATTGTGGATAGCCCCTGGCCGCAGGGGTGGGGGTGGTTATCTTAGTCATCATTGTCATTACTGTGGTCCGTGCTGCTGTTTAGTGAGTACCTACTGGGCACAGAGCAGTGGACTGAGTGCTGGGGAGAGAATGCAATGGAAAGAAGAGATCGGGCTCTACCTTCGGGGGCTTGCAATCTAACGAAGGAACAGGTAGAAAAACAATAATTTACCAGGAGCCGGAACGGGAGGAAGCAAGAGAGATCCAGCTGGTAAAGATCACAGTTTGGAAAGATACCGTGTGCTTGGCACACAGTAGCGCTTAACTAATACCATTAAAAAGGAAGTAATTGATTAAATAAGTGATTTAAATTCAGAGCCCGTGGGTTGCTACGTGCGCAAGTGCCAAGCTTTGCTGTCGGATGGAGCTGATCTGGGGTGTGGGGAAATAATTGGGGAAGACTTGCCAGACGAGGTGGGTCCCTGTGGTCCGATGGCATTCTCCGGCCTCGTCTGATCAATCGGCAGAGATCAGAGTCACTTTGCCACGCTGCCCCAGCCCCCGTCCCCGCCCCACTGACTGCCCCGGCGGCCCCTATCCCTGCCGCACTGGGCTGCCCCCAGTCCCTATCCCCACTGTGCCGACAGTCCCTGGACCCTTCCCCGCGACCCCGGGCTGCCCCAGCTCCTATCCGTCCCACCCCGATGCCAAGCTGCCCCGGCCCCTCTCGCCACCGCTCCGGGCTGCCCTGGCTCCCATCTCGGCTGGACCACCTCGTCACTCCCATGCCAGACTGCCCTGGTCCCCATCCCCGCTGCATCAGCGTAGCTCAGTGGAAAGAGCCCGGGCTTGGGAGTCAGCGGTCGTGGGTTCGGATCCCGGCTCTGCCACTTGGCAGCTGTGGGACTGGGGGCAAGTCACTTAACTTCTCTGGGCCTCAGTGACCTCATCTGTAAAAGGGGGATTAAGACTGTGAGCCTCACGTGGGACAACCTGATGACCCTGTATCTACCCAGAACAGTGCTCCGCACATAGTAAGCGCTTAACAGATACCAACATTATTAGTATTATTTTCGGGTTGCCCCGGCCCCTACCTGCTCTGTGTTGGCTCTCCTAGCCCTAAGCCTGGATGGAGCTGGTCAGGTGGATGGAGTCTGGCTCGATCCCGGCTTGCTCCAGGAAGTGAGGCTTTCCTCCAGCTGCACCTAGGTACCTGCCTGGCGGGTGCACCTGTGCAGCAGCAGCACACATGGTTGCACCCATAATAATAATCACGATGATGATGGTATTTGTTTAGCACTTACTATATGCTAAGCACTGTTCTAAGCGCTGGAGTAGATACAAGGTAATCAGGTTGACCCTCGTGGGGCTCACAGGCTTAATCCTCATTTTACAGATGAGGGAACTGAGTCACAGAGACGGTAAGCGGCTTGTCCAAGTTCGCACCGCAGACGGGTAGCGGAACCAGAATTGGAACCCACATCCTCTGACACCCAAGCCCATGCTCTTTCCACTAAGCACCCCCACGATCATACGTGTGAAGGCGAGCACACACCCACGGCCCTGTTTTCCGGGACCCGTGAAGACTTACTCCTTCGGGGTCTGCTGGCTGCATCACTGCCTGCAAGCCCCTCCCCCTGGGCTGGGGGGAATCCACCTCCAGTTGCATTTCGACAGAGTGAATCGTTCCCAGGAGAAATATCTCCCGGAGCAGAAGCAGGACTGGTATTTGTAAAGTGTTCACAGTACCTGGCTAAGCATTGGGAAAAAATATACAGTTGAAAATTAAACACGGTCCCTGGGCCCGAAGGAGCCACCACCTGAGGAGAGCTCCCCTCCTCCTCATTGGCCCCAGATCCTGCCTCTGTGGTCCCCCTCCGGCTCTCCCCTCCCCCGGCAGCAGCCCCCCAACTCGGTGGCAACCACCCTCCCCTCTGCTCCACCCCACCCTCTGGTGGCAGCTCCCCTCGAGCCCTCCACCTGGGTCCTCTCTGGGCTTGTGCGTAGCCGCTCTTTCCCCCACCCTGCTTGGCCCTTGCGTGATGGAGGTGGAAGCGGCAGCTGGGGTGATGGGTGGAAGGGGTTGAACTAAGAGCAGGTTTTGCGGTTTTTTCCTCCAGTCCCCACACCCCTTACCTCAACTCCACTCTGGGGTCCAGTTGCACCTAGTCCCAGCCTACGGCCAGCCCCCTCCTGCGCCCTGTCCCCGCCCGGCCCAGCCCCGGCCCTGGGGGTTCAATCTCGGACGGTGGACCCACTGCAGTCGTCCCTGTTGCTGAGGAACTGCCTTGTCAGTGACCTGGGCCCTTCTCTTTGAAGAAGCGGCGCGGCCTAGAGGAAAGAGCCCTGGGGGCAGTCAGAGGACCTGGGTTCTAATCCCGGCTCTGCCGCTTGCTTGCTGAGTGTGACACTGGGCAAATCACTTATTTTCTCAGCGCCTCAATTTCCTCATCCATAAAATGAGGATACAATACCTGTTCTCCCACCCCCTGAGACTGTGAGCTTCACGTGGCACGGGGACTGTGTCCACCTGATTGTCTCGTATCTATCCTAAGACTTAGTACAGTTTTTGACATATAGGAAGCACCTAACAAATACCATTACTATTATTATCATCATCATCATCATCATCATCATCCCTAGACTATAAGCTCATGGAGGGCAGGGAGCATGTCTCCTGATTCTGTTGTACTTTACTCTCCCAAGCACTTGGTACAGTACTCTGCACGTAATAAACACTCCATAAATATCACCGATTACCATGACAATTCCTCTCTCCACCTTCAAAGCCTTACTGAAGGCATGTCTCCTCCAAGAGGCCTACCCTGACTAAACGCTCATTTCTTTGTTTCCCGATCTCTTCTGCATCCCCCTCGCCTTGCTGTCTTTATTCAACCCCCTCAATCCCAGCCCCACAGCACTGATGTCCGTTCGAAATGCATTTATTTATAATACTGTCCGTCTCCCCCTCCTCAGTATAATCCCACTGTCGGCAGGGAATGTGTCCGTTATATTGTTGTGTTTACTCTCCCTAGAATTTAGTACTGTGCCCTGTACATAGTAAGCACTCAGTAAACACGATCGATCGATCGATCGACTATAATGCACTTTAAGTTTGGAGACCGGACCCTTTGGCAGAGGCGGGCAGGCCACTGGCACGCTGTCCTGGGGCTGTTTACTGGCCACTGAGCCCAGAGGGTTCTATGGCAGGTGAAGGGGAGCCAATGGGGTGACTGATCCCCGACTCTGCCGGGGGCCAAGGTTCAGTCCTGGGCTCTCCTGGGAGTGAGCAGCTGTCTTCCCTCCCTGCCCCCACTCCTTCCCTGGGGCTCAGCCTTCCCTCCTGTCACCCCTTTGTAGAAGGGGAGGAGGGAGCAGGGGCGGTCCCGGTGCCCGGAACGTCTCCCCTTCGTGGCAAGGGAAGGAGCAGGGGCGGGCACGGGACCTGATCTGTCTCCCTGCTGTGGCAGGGGAAGGTGTAGGCACAGGTGCTGGGCCTGGGACTGCTGGAGCGGGAGCTGGGACAGATGAGAGTTAAGGTGCCCGTTGGCTGTGGTTCCAGGTCTGGTTCTGGCTTGCAGAATCGAGATATCAAGATCTTGTCCGATCTGAAGTGGGCTGAGATGGAAGACCTGGGGCCCAGGGAGGAGAATCAACCCTCCCTTTCCCGCAGGCCAGAGTCTGACCGGGCCCAGGAGGCTCTCCAGTGAGTTTCACTCACGTGGGCCCGGGCAGCCGTAGAAAGATCGAAACGATGGGTCTGAGCGGTGACTCCGCAGGAAGTGGTTCTTGGGAATCCAGATTATTCATCTGTCCCTGGCAGGCCGGATGCTATCTTGTCTACGGCCGAAACTGCCAGAGCCAACGGCAAGCTTCGACGCAAAGAGTGGGGCTTCCTTGTTGGTGGTAAATGTGACTCACTTTCCCCTGGGCTGAGGGGTGAGGCTCGAGGCTATCGGGTGACTAGTAAAGCCGGAGCCATTCTTGTCCCTCGGGTACTCCTGCCAGCCAGACCCGTCCTCCCCGCCCCCGGCCCCCAGGCTCCCCGGACGGTCCCGCTGGAGACAGTGATCCGCACGGCCCCCAGCCCCCCGGTCCCGCCCCGGGCACTCCTCCTGCGGGACTGAGACAGGGAGGCAGGAGGACAACCGGTTCAGTGGCAGAACTCAGGGTCTTTCCTGGCAACAGACACGTGGCTGACCACGAAACTCCCCAGTGCTTCAGTGAGCTTTTATTGGTGCAAAATGTGGAATTAACAAATGATAAAACCCTTTACAAACGTGATCGGTCCCCTTACAAAAAGGCTTCTCGATAAAAAATGGACACGACGGCTCATGCGAACACTTCTAAGGTCCCCCCAAACTCCAGTGAACCCAAAAAAGACAGGTCGCACCCAAACTGCCCCCCTGCTCTGCACTGGACAGCAGCCCCCGTGTGATCTAGACTTGCAGCTCCTCTCCTCTCTAGTTCCCTCCCCCTTTCGGATATAGACCTCCTCACCTCCGCTCTAGATCCCCGTCCTCTGTTTTGCTCCAGCCCCCAGCCCCCCAACTCTGGACCTCTGATCTGCCCCCATCCCTTTCGGGCCCCTGGGCTCCAGACTCCCTGACTCCTCCTCCAGACCTCCAACCTCCCCCAGCTCTAGATCCTAGCTCCCCCCGCATCCCCACTTCTGAGCCCCCCAGCCCCAGCTGCTCTCAGAAGAAAGAAGCAGGTCCCAGCCCCAACCCCATCGTGGTGTTCAGGGCCCAGCCCCAACCCCATCTTGGGGTTTCTAGCTTGCTCAGGTTGAGATCGGCAGCTCAGACCTCCCTGGGTTGGGGGGGTGAGGGAGAGGGGCACCTCAGGGAGCAGACGCCCAGCCCTAAGCACAGTGACAGATCGCCGCACCTTGGCAAGCCACCAACAGTGCAGTTCAGTTGGCTCGGGCCTCACAGCTTCACCGAGTGCTCATGGATAGCGCCGGTGGCTGCGTCTGGCATCTTTTTGCGCAGATTTTCAATCCAGCTCGGGCCATCGTGCAGCGTCTTTCCCAGCCCCGACGAGGTGGGCGGCATCGTCACGCGCATGTTCTTTCCAGACGTGATCAGTTCGCCGAAGCCCTCTTGGTGCGCGAAGGCGTATCCCGACCTCCGGGAGCTAGTCCTCCGGGCCCGGCCGGCGTGCTTCGGACGGGGTCCGGACCTCTCCCTGGCCTTCTGCAGGCGTCGAACCTGGGAGCGCAGGTAGGAGGGAAAGATCAGCGGACGGGCAGGGGGAGCCCCCGCCTCGCCAGGGGGACCTTGGAACCGTTTACACAGCAGACATAGAGAAGCAATATGGCTCAATGGAAAGAGCCCGGGCTTGGGAGTCAGAGGTCATGGGTTCTAATCCCGGCTCTGCCACTTATCAGCTGTGTGACTCTGGGCAAATCACTCAACTTCTCTGCGCCTCAGTTCCCTCCTTAAAACTGTGAGCCCCACGTGGGACAACCCGATTACCTTGTGACCCCCAGTGCTTAGAACAGTGCTCGGCACATAGTAAGCGCTTAACAAATACCATCGTTATTACGTGGCAGAGCCGGGACTAGAATCCAGGTCCTTCCGACTCCCAGGCCTGTGCTCTACCCATTAGACCGTGCTGGGGTCAGGGCTCCACAGGCTGGACAGATGCGGGCCGGGAGGGGACAAGGCTGGAGCTCACAGAGCCCGGAAGTGGGTGGGCAGGACAGGCACGGGATTTCTTCCTCAAACCCCACTGCGCCCCACTCCCAGGGCAGTGGGTCCCCACTGGAGTCGAAGGGTGGCAGGGTCAGAGCACACAGCAGGGGGTGAGCCTGGGGAATCCATTCCCATGGTGAGCTGTGCACCGGAAACCCCAGGCGGTCCAGAGGGGCCTAGACAGCTCCATGCTTGTGAAGATGTTGGTCAGGAAAGGGGGAGAAAGAAGAGGAGGATGTGGCGAGGGAGGATGGGGTCAGGGGTAACCAAGGCTGCAGTTGTGCTTGGACTCGGAGAAGGCCCAGAAGGGACAGGGGCCAAGGAGCCACCCTGGAGCCAGGGTCACGTCGTCAGCTGGCCGCGGGACTCACCCGGTCACTCAGTGTTGGATTCAGATCCACCTTCAGGAACCGGAACACTACCGCCGGCATTGCCGAGACCACCGTGGTGAGGCCAACGACCAGCCAAACGCTCTTCTGGGCCAGGGACTGGCGGGCGATTCCTGGGGAATCGAACACCGAAGACAGCGGTCGGGGAGAAGGGCTCGGTGTTAACCCCCAACCCACCGATCAGTCAGTAATACGGCCCGTGGCCGCAGGCTCAGCACAGTCCCCTCTGCCGTGTCCTCCCACGAGGATCCCCAGAGGAATCCTGGGTCCCAGTCCTGGCTCCACCTGCCTACTGTGTAACTTCGGGCGAGTCGCTTAATGTCTCTTTGACTCAGTTTTCTCATCTGTAAAATGGGGATTTAATACCTGTTCTCCCCCCATCTTAGGCCGTGAGCCCCATGTGGGACGGCACTGTATCTGACCTGATTACCTTGTAACTATCCTAGCATTTAGTACAGTGTCGGACACACAGTAAGCGCTTAAATGCCGCGGTTCTTCTTCTTATCCTGCAACCGAGAGGATCGGCACTCTGCAGGCTTGGGGTCGGGGGAGGGGGGACAAGAAGGGGACAGGGTTGGATTTCACAGAGCCAAAAAGGGGAAGGGTGGGGTGAACATGGAATTTCTAATCCCCAAACCCACCTCCCCCTCAGGCCGAAGGTCCCCCTCTGGAGCTGGAGGGCTGCAAGTTCAGATCAGGCCGCAGGAAATCCATCCTCCCCCCCCCGCCCCCAACCCCCCGGCAGCCCCCACCCCCATCTCCCCCCGCCCCCCCCCCCCCACCCCGACCCCACACTGCCCCTGCCCGCTGAGGGCACAGACATCAAGCCTTCCAGCACAAACACTGACCCATTAGACGATTAAAACTCTCGGACTCAAAGGAATTATGACCTCAGCAGGGAGTCTTGCCGTGGACGGTAGCAACACCTCAAACGTGCGGCCACTGCTGCCGGTGTTTTAATGTGGTTGTATTGTACTCTTCCAAATGCTTAGGACAGTGCTCTGTACACCGTCGATGTTCAATACATACCGTTCACCGACTGACTGCGGCCTAAAAAATCTCTATCAGGCCCAGGCCCTTGATCCCGTCGCAGTGTGGGGGGGGGTGGGGTGGGGAGGGTGAGGGGTCAGTTGCCCTGCCAGCAGCCTCAGCGAGGGCAGGGGTCGTGGCAGGCGGAGAACCGGAGACAGGCCCGGATCCCCTGACCCCCTTGACCCTCCCCCAGGGGAGGCGGAGGCCCCTCTGGCTTCCCGGGAACTCCCAGACCCGATCGGCTTCCTGGGCTTGGGTGTCGATGGGAGGCACTGCCCTGGCCACAACAGGCACCCCCGAAACAGAATCCCATGGCCACCTGGCACCGGGGCTCGGGCGGGGCAGTGGGGGCAGGTCCATCTCTCCCAGTAAGCCTCCTCTCTGGAGAATCCTCCTGCATCCCCCCCCCCAGCTGACTCCGACTGATTCCTCCACACAGCCATAAACAAAGCGGACTCAAGGAATCAAATGCTCGCTGAGGCTTAGTTAGAGCCTCCGGGCGGGGCCGGGACCGTGGACTGCATCTAGAGCCTAAGCTCGGCCCAGCTGCTGGCTGCAGCTCCGGTGTCGATCCGGCCTCGGAAAGTCTGGCCGGAACCCGCCCGGGTATCCGCGCCTGGATCGGCCTCTGTGCCGAAGCCGTCTCGTTACTCGCCGGCGGCAGCGGCGACGGCAGAGACGGAGGAGGAGGGGCCTCCGTCCCCGCCCGGAGTTCCAGTCCCGCCACGTGCGTCGTCGTGGCCCCGGGCTCTGGGCCTCGGGCCAACTCCGTGAACTTTAATCGTTGGCAACGAGGAAGACCAAAAAAAGAAAAAGCTTCCAATTCTACTTCCCTGTGCGCACGTTCTCATTTCTAGCCCGCGGCCCCACCCGGTTGCAGCGTGTGGTTAGACACAAGAGCGTTTCCGTTGCACAAGCAGCACAATTGAGTCATTGAAAGATTTCCTCATCTGTACTCCCGGGTTGAGAACCGGGTCTCCGGGACCGCCATCTGGGTTGCCATCTGGCTCCGGGCCGCTGTGCCGACCGGTTGAGGTCTGAGCCTCGGTCCAGCTTGGGGTGGTGGCTGGGGGTTGTGCTCGGCTCTAGGCTGCCGTGCCGGGTGCTCAGGTGCTTCTGCCTGTCTTTAGGCCGCCGTGCTGGGCACCTGGCGGCTGCTGCCTGTCTCTGAGCTGCTGTACCGGAGGCCTAGGGGTTGCTCCCTCTCTCTAGACTCTGTGCTGGGTGCCTGGCGCCTAGGCCGCTGTGCAGGGATGCTGGGGGCTAGGCCTGGCTCCAGACTGTCGTGCCGGGCGGCCAGGGGCTGCCGCCTGGCTCTAGGCCGGTGGGCGGTCTGAGGGCTTGGCTTGGGTCTAGGCTGTGTACTGAACACAACAATAATAATGATAATAATAATGTTGGTATTTGTTAAGGGCTGGCTATGTGCAGAGCACCGTTCTAAGCACTGGGGTAGATACAGGGTCATCAGGTTGTCCCACGTGGGGCTCACAGTCTTAATCCCTATTTTACCGATGAGGTGACTGAGGCCCAGAGAAGTGAAGTGACTTGCCCACGGTCACACAGCTGACAAGTGGCGGAGCCGGGAATCGAACCCAAGACCTCTGACTCCCAAGCCCGGGCTCTTTCCACTGAGTCAGCCGGGGACTGCTGCCTGGCTCTAGGCCAGTGCGCTGATTGGGGGCTGCACCTGGGCTCAGGCCAGTGGGTCAACCGATGCTGCCTCTGGGGCAAGAGGAAAGCTAGGTTTCCTCCTCCTTAATGCCAGGGCCCCTCTCCCTTGAGGGCAGGCAGGCAGGCAGGCAGGCACTTCCCCGGGGTCAAGAGCATGTCCCCGGAGTGGGCAGGGACGGGGAGTGAAGGGATAAGGCCTCTAGTGATGATGTCATATCGGTCCCACCCACCCAAAGGACCTCTGCCCTTTCCCCCCCTTGTCAGCCTGGCCTCCGGAGAGGAGCGAGTCCGACTCTGCGCCTCCCCTAGCCCCGACCCGTCTGGACCCAGAGTGCATCCGCGGACATTCCTGGGCGATTCTACTGGGAAGCTGGCGGTACGCGGCACCTACCGGGGCATCGCTCACCGAGACTCCTCAGTGCCAGGGCTTTGCACAAAACAGCCAACGTCGCCACCGCCAGTCCGGCTACTGGGAAGCCCTCTCCTGAGATCTGGACCGGGGCGAGGGGGGCGACTCACGAGCCGACACTCACCTACGAACGGGAACTGCTTGGGAAATATTTCGAAGAGGCCACTGCTCTGCATCGTGAACAGGATGGAGAAATACATTGCGACGCTGCCCCAGATGAACAGGTGATTGATGACCGTCCAATAGCTCGTGTCCAAGACGATCTGTCAGACACAGTGAGAGTGGCCATCAGGCCTCCGAGGAAGGGAGGGCGGGAGGGAGGGTGGGAGGGACGGAGGGCACCTCTTTCTATTGGACCGAAGGGGAGGGCCGGGGTGGCCGTCATTGAGTCTGGCCATTTGGGGGTGGGGTCCATGCTCTCCCTCCCTGCTGGGGCCCACACGGGCCTCCCCCGAGTGCCTACGGGCAATCAGCAGCCTTACCCTCAAAGCCAATAGAGGGAGTTTGAGGGAGGAAAGCAGCAAGGGTCCTGAGCGTATCCTGGCTCGGGAACTTCCAGACCTGCCTTGACAATTCCAGGGTTATCTTGGTTCAAGTGCCAGCTCTCCTGTCTTGGAAACCCCCAGGTCTGCCGTGCTCACCTTCGCAGGAATTTCCGCAGCGTCGTAGATAAAAATGAAATCTGCCAGCCCTGCTGTGGGTCCAGTGGATGAAGCGCAGTTTGAGGAACCAGAGACCTGGGTTCTACTCTTGGTTCTGCCCACTGCTGGCTAACGTGGGCAAAACCTGCCCGGGACTCCTGCTGTGCTTCCCCTCCCCCGCCCCCCCCCCCCCCCGGCCCTCTGGGTCCTGGGTGAACACGGCGGGACAGGAGGTGAGAGTGTGCGCGATGCTGGGCCGACCACCGGCACGCTCGTCAGTTTCCCCGCGCGGGGTCTCCGTCCCGACGTCCCCGGCCAAGGGACGTCAGCCGTGTTGATGAGACACCCCACCCTCAGGACCGCAAGGGTCGGGACTGTTCAGTCTTGGAAAGAAAGAGGCCGAGAGGGGGCAGGATTCAAGGTTGCCAAACCGTGAAAGGCTAAAGTGGGCATGATTGATTGACTGACTGACTGATTGCTCCTGAGTCTCACCTGGTCGGTCCTCAGAAGGCCCGCTTTTCCCTGTCCTTTGCCTCTGCCTTTCGTCGGTTTCTCAGAACTTGACTGATCGATAGACTGATCAGAGTGGAGCATCCCTTCTGAACCCTTCACTTCTCAAGCGTTGGGAATCCTGGCAGTGGGAACCACTGGGTGGGGGCGGGGGGCGGGGGGCGGGGGAGGGTCCTCGACTTTCTGGATCGGTTTCTGAATGGAACAGCAGCAGGCACAGTGAATAGAAGGCTTAGTGTATAGAACACGGGCCTGGGGGCCAGAGGGACCTGGGTTCTAATCCTGGCTCTGCCACTCGTCTGCTGTGTGACCTTGGGCAAATCACTTCTTTTCTCTGTGCCTCAGTTACCTCATCTGTAAAATGGGGATTAGGGCTGTGAGCCCCATGTGAGACAAGGGACTGAGTCTGACCTGATTAACTTGTACCTGTTCCACTGCTAAGTACAGTGCCCGGCGTGGAGTAAGCGCTTAACTAATACCATTTGAGAAAAACCAGAAATAAAAAACATAGAGTCAAGGGGTGATTCTTGGGGATCAGCGGGCTCCGGGGTAAATCATCAAGAGGAAACTTGCTTCTCAGAGAAAGCCCGAAGAATTAACTTAGAATTTACTTAGAGAGATTTACCTCAGCGTACACCCTCCTCCCTCCTCCCTCCAGCCTCCCGCTCCTTCCACCGTGAAAGGTAATTTTAGTTCTAATTTTCCCTACCTCTCATTGACTCCAAACTTTAACTACAACAACTAAATCGACTGCTGAATTTCAAGCACTGGGATTTTCTTCTCCCTGTGACAACCCATCTAGGACCGACGTGGTCTGACGACGCGGAGGAGAGGGGATGGAAGGGGGAGGGAGGGTCAGGGGAGAGGAAGGAGGGGGAAGAGAGAGGTGGAGGGAGAGGGAGGGGCAGGAGTGAAGGATCAGGCAGGGCCTAGGAGATTTCGTTTGCTTCGTCATTCTCACCTGCATGTTCACGACAATGACGAGCGAAGTGGCCACTGTGACAGCGAAGGACTGGTAATCCGTAATATGCCTCCCGTCGCTGCCCACGGTGTCGCAGAAGGTACAGTATGGGATGAAGAAGAGGGCGAGGGAGGTGTAGACTCCGTGGGCCACGCAGATGAAAAATTTGCGCTTGTTGAAGAGTAGATTCAGTTGTCCAGGCTCGTAGAGTTTGGGGTAGTCTACGCTGCTCTGCTCACTCACATCCTGCCAGCAGTCAGGGAGACAAAGGAGGGACAGATGAGAAAGAGCTAAAAGGCTGACTCTTGGCCTGGGTCTGAGGAATAAGATGTCTGGGAAGCAGCATGGCCTAGTGGAAGGAGCCTGGGTCTGGGAGTCAGAGGATCTGTATTCTAATCCCGACTCCAACACTTGTCTGCTGGAGGACCCTGGGCAAGTCTCTGGGCCTCAGTTAGCTCATCTGTAAAATGGTGATTTAAGCCGTGAGCCCCATGTGGGACAGGGACTGGGTCTAACCTGATTATTTTGTATCCATCCCACTGCTTAGAACAGTGCTGGACACACAGTAAGCACTTAACAAAAACCAAAATTATTTTTATTCTAATGGCAAGAAGATGTAGCCGTGTCCCGTCGGCCCCTGCCCTCTCCCCTACCGGAGACCAGCCTTCTCTGGACAGTCTCCTCCAGGAGTCCAGGACCCTCATGGGCTTCCCAGGAAGGTTCGCTGGGGAGGGGCCCGGGTCCCGACGGGTGACTGGAAGTCATTCTCAGTCCCTGGATGCGCTGAGCAGGTGGTTATCACTGAATCGGACCTTCTGACGCTGAGGCTGGAAGAACCTTCCGCTTCCCATGGTGCACTGCACTCATCCTTCCCCCGGCCGGAGTTGGGCTGTTCTGATCTCCGGTGGCAGGACTGGGCCCATGATGGAGGTCCCTGGAAACAGCAGGCAGGACTCCAAAATTTAATGATGGGGCTCCTTTCGGGCCCAGTGAGCGAGCCCATCTCCCAGGGCACAGTGGCCAAATGGAAGCCCACTCGCTGCCCTGACTCTGAGGTGTTGCAGAAGAACCCTGGAACTGATTTTCAGGGGAAGGGTTTCACTCACGCTGTGGAGATTGGCATTTTGGAACCCCTGCCTCCGGGCCCAGAGGAGTCCCAGCCGCTGGGCTGAACGCAGACGTGGGGAGACTCTTCTCCAAAGAAATACACAAGTCCATTTCCTAAAAGGGCGCACTTAACGCCGGAAAAGCCTCTGCCTGGCTTATTTCCGTGCTGCCCAGGCTGACTACCATCAGAGGCTATTAAGAGGGGAGAACGTACCTGATCGAACAGTCCCATGGCTAATACCGGCAGAGACGTATAGACGATATTGTAAAGGGTGATGAACCACTGGTCATAAACGGTCTGAAAATAAGAACAGAAAGACCATTAACAATGGCATCTCCGAGGCAGGCCATCCACCCATCCACCCTAGGAGTCTGTGTTTCTAGGGCCATCAGGACACTGGGAGGAACCGTGTGCTGGTGGCCCTCCTGGGCACCCTCCCTCTTGATGTGGGATGGGCTAACCAACTCTCCCTCCCTCCATCTCTAGCTGTCTCCCAGTGAGCCCACGTAGACCTTCCAACACCCCGACTCTCCCTTCTTCACCCACCGACCCAACATGGACCATTCAGCACGCCTGCCTCTCCTTGGCTTTATCCAGAGATCAATCGAAAACCCTCTTCACCCTGATGAAATTTTTTGCTGCTGAGGGAGAAAATTCCACGTGCTCAACCTCAATGAGGGAAGAAGTGCTTGGATAGAATTGCTCTTTTCTGGATTTCAGGTATCTTAAGAGGATGTCAGCCCTGAGGAAAGAGAGCGTTCTCATTGTCTCATTCTCCTGTTTTTTTGCTGTTAGGAGTGGGGATAGGGTACAGGGATGAGGCCCAGGATTCACAGTGAGCCTCAGTGACTTCCTTATCTCTTCGACAACGCATGCCCCTAGTTGTTAAGACTGAGGAGCTCCTCATCCTTCTCCTCAGCTAAGAATGACGGTGATAAATAGCAAGGATGGATCCCTATCCGGCAGTGGCCTAGCGCCTCATCCCCGGGAGCCCTGCAGCCAATCTCAACGATGGAGCCGGAGCTGTGGTGACAGGGAAGCCGTTTGAGAGACAACAGCGCATAATGATGGGAGACATCCCTGAATCGGGGAGCGCCCCGATTAGCCGCCGGTTGCTTCGGGACTGAGGAGAATGAACGGTGAGGGTGGGCCAGCAAACTCGACTCATCTGGCCCCAGTATTGGCCTTTCCGTTCTGGCCTGAAGATTGAGGTGAGAAACGGGCCGGAGAAATGGCCGGAGTCGGTGGTTGGCCGGCACTGGGCCGAGAGGATGTCTTCATGGCTTCGGCCCCCTTGAATGTAGGAGGGTTCTCAGCTTGGAGTGACTGGGACCTTCCAAATGCTGCCAGTCCAGGGTTTGGGCCGGACCACTTTGTCCCCGGTGGAGACCCTGACTGATTAAAATCCTCAGCAAGAGGGGCAGCTGGCTCCACTGTCCTGAGCGATGACCTGCGCGTGGAAACGCTGTTTCAACCACAGTGAGTATTGAGCGTCTGTACTCTCGGAGGGTTGCTCGGAGGGAGCTCTACAACAGCACTTTGGTTACCAAGCACTTGTCACCAGGAGAAATCGACTGGGGTAAATGAGAGCTGCTAAGGGACACGACATATGGCCTTCTCCTTGCCCTATCCTAGCCCTCTTCCAACCCTCCCTTAGCCCTCATCTAGTCCCCATGAGCTGAAGAGCAGAAATTCTCTGGCAGACCCAGGCATCAGGGTCTCAGGTTGCTCGGAAGCCCCTCCCTTCCCCAGGTGTCCCCAACTCAGCCGTATGGGCACGGCAGCATGGCCTAGCGGCGAGAGCACGGGCTTGGGAGTCAGAGGACACGGGTTCTAATCCTGGATCCGCTGCTCGTCTACTTTGTGACCCTGGGCAGGTCGCTAAACTTCCCTGTGCCTCGTTTATCTCATCTGTATAATGGGGATTAAAACTGTGGGCCCCGTGTGGGACAGGGACTGTGTCCAACCTGCTTATCTTGTGTCTACCCCAGTGCTTAGAACAATGCTTGGCATATAGTAAGAGCTTAACAGATGCCATAGTTATTATTATTATCGGGCCATTTGGGCCACAACTGCTTTTCAGATCATTCAGATCACCGAACCATCGCGGCCCCAAGATGAGCCCAAGAAGATTGTCACCTTCCAAAATTTTCCCTAGGGCTTTTTTATGCTGTTTGACATAAGTGAAACTTTCCCCTTGACAAGGATAATCTTTTCCACATCCCATTGGAATTAGAAAAGCGCTCCAGATTGCATCTTCCTGGTAGTTGATGAGTCGCTCCGGGATGCCTGTCGCAACGAGTCTGACCATAAATGTTCTCCCTGGGGTGTCCACCAGCATCCTAGGGTGACTCTTCATCCACGGGAACTTGTCTGTGGGATGATTCTGTCGCGGTGGATGTCGGCACGACGTCTGGGAGAGCCTCGGCTCTTTGCATTTCCTCAGGAGCCTGCAGAGCCGGGCAGATAGGCTCCTTGATGACTGCCTTCACACCCCCGGACCAAGGAGGGGCAGAGAACCTCAGCCCCGGGGTTGAGGCTGCATTGGTTTTTCACTTCTTTGAAGATAGCCAGGCTCAGAACCGCCGCTCAGAGGAGGAGAAAGTGGTGAAGAAGCCCAGTGCTTGGCCTGACCTGCCAGCAGTTTCGGTTTCAAAATCACCTGCTGGATGACCTCAGGCAAGTCAACCACTCTCTCTGGGCCTCTGTGAATTGAGGCTAGTGAGCCCTGCCTCTCTCTACCTACTAGAGACGTTGGGGGATAAAATGAGATTTAAGTGAGGTGTGCAAAGAACAACGTGCTATGAGATGAAGATGATGATGATGACAAAGCTATTGGCACCAAGAATGACGACAATATCGGTGACGATGACTTTTGACGACGATGATGATTTCGATCATTCTTGCTGAAAACAATCCTCCCAAAGCCTGGGAGTGGCATTTCTGTCACTTGAACTCCAACGCATCTCAGCTCTCATATCCAGACTTCCTCTTGCTCTTCCTCCCAAGGCTCTGCTTCCCGCCCCCCCCCCCCCCCCATTCTCCGTGTCATCCTGGGAGTGGGGATGAGAGATTGGGGCAGAAGGTGTTTCCAGAGCTCAGGGAACCTTGACAAAGTCAACATGGCCCACTCTGGGACCCCAGCCCCACCCCCTGGCACTCCCTGCCCTGCCTTTCACTCCCAGCCCCGCCCCCTGGCACTCCCTGTCCCGCCCCCTGTCCCGCCCAGACCCACCCCCGGCCTGGCCCGGCTAAGCAGAGGGAGGTCTACGGAAGGGAATGCAGGAGGCAGGGCAGAGGTGGATGCATTTTAGCAAAGCCAGAGACAAACCAGTACATCACCTGGGCAGAGAATCCACAGAAGAAGCCAAACCAGAAGTGCACGAGTGTGAAAGCAAAGTTCTTGTAGAAGAAAAGGCACAAGAACTTGCACATCCGGAAATAGGACCACCGCCCGTGGACTAGTAGGAGTCTCTGCAGGTGTCGGAACTGGGCGAACGAGTAGTCGCTGGCCAGGACGGCCTGCATTCCTTCCTGGCCGCTAATGCCAACTCCAATGTGGGCAGCTAGGAGAAAGAAATGGGATAACACTGAGCCAACAAAATGGTGCAGTGAGAGAAGCTTTTCTGAAGCTCAGAGGCAACCAGGCAGGGAGGTCGATTAAACCTCTTCTGCAGACCTTGGACCTAAGACCTTCGGCCACACTGTTTCTGGGGCAGCCCACAGCCCATCTAGCCCAGGACTCTGTCTTCATCTGGGGCCCAAGATGTCTGCCGGAGCCGTGCCCGCTGGTTTCCCTCCTGCACATCTACCTTCACGGTCAGAAGGAGACCACCCAACACCCCTGACTCTCCGACTCTGTCTCCTCTTCATCTCCGACTCTCCCCTCGTTGACCCTCCCTCCTCTCACTTTTGATCATGCTGATATCATTGGCTCCGTCGCCGATGGCCAGGGTCACGGCCCTCCTGTGCTTCTTGACCAGCTCCACCACCTGGGCTTTCTGGAGGGGGGTCACACGGCAGCACACCACCGTCTTGCACACGCAGGCCACCTCGAGGAATTCTTGCTGCAGGTCAGGCCCCAGGGCGTAAGCCTGCGGAAGCGGGAGTCACATTTCTGACAAGGCAGGAGTCACGCCCGCTATATCTGCCGCCGGGCCCTATCCCCTGGGCTCTCTACACCCCGACCCTCCTCGGCCGCCAGCGGCTAGGGAGAGACCATCCCGGGTGGGCCCGGGCAGATCTAAGCTGACGCGCCGTGACTGAGCCCACAGCACCCCTCAGGTGGGAGCTTGGCTGCCCAGCATCACAGGCTCCCTGGCACCTGGAACACCAGGTGGGTCTGGGAAGGACCTTGAGGGTCGAGCCACCTGGCATCCTAAGGAACCCAGACCAAGCCAGTGTGGTCCTGCTTTGAGGACTCAGTGAGGGTGGGAGTGGAGGGATGGCCCCAGGGAGGTTCTTTCTGGAAACTTCCGGCAGCCTAGCCCGGGATGGGCAATCTGAGTCCCACTGCCGAGCTCTGCTCCCCAACCAGCTCTGCTCCCAAAACACCACGTTCTTCTCCCCACCATCAGATTATCTTCCGCTCCTGGAATCCGTGCCCCTCCCCGCACCCTCCCGCCCCCCACTACTGGGCTCTCCTTTCTCGAAGCTGGACTGTGTTCCCTGTACTGGGCTCTTTTCCCTACCACCAGGCCATACTTCCCAGCCTAACTCACTGTCCAAAGACACACAGCTCAACGAGATGACCCAAAACCAAGGCTTGATGTTCTGGGAGGCTGCAGGCCTAGTAAGGGGCCAATGTGGCATTAAGCCTCAAACCACCCTGGAGGTCTTTAGGACAACTCTAATAAAGGTCCAACTTTTTAGAGCCCATCCCACAGTCATACCTCACATACCTCTCCCCACCACCTCTGACGGGACTGGGATTCCCCCGATTCTAGCCCGCAGGAGACAAGGGAGCTTGACCGTCATCTGGGAAGGGGGACCGATCCTAAGTCCCAGAGACATCGCCAAATGGAGGCCCCAGACCAGTTGGCTTTCAAAGCGCAAAAGCCACTCGGCCACCTCTGTCCCCGAGTCCCAAATCCTGGGGGAGTGGAGAGGTGTTCACCCCATCGTGTGCCCACCACCAGCAGAGCATGGCCCAGTACTGAGTGGCTCCCCACCACCCCGACCCTGCTTCCTGACCCCTCTGATCCCTGCATGCTGCCCATCTTCAGTAGGCTCTGACCACATGCTGGGACCGAGTCCAAGTCAGCGAGCGGGAGCCCAGCTGTCAGCTTCTAGTGACCGGGGGCCGTTGACGGAGGAGCGTCGGCGGGCGGGTGGCGCTGCTCGGGCGGCCCTTTCTTGGTTTGGCCCATAGCCAGACTCAGTAAGTTTCCATGGTGTGGAAGGCAACGGGCCGTTAAATCTGGACAGCGGCCAGAGGAGGCTCCGAAGGCTAAGAGCTAACAGGCGGCCCCTCAAGGCAGAAAGAGCAATAGACTTGCTTCCAACTCCCTCTATCCTCCAAGAAGACAAATGGCTTTCTCAAACCCGAAGGTGAAAAGCTATTTAAAGCAGCAGGCAGCCGAGAGGAGCTCATCCAGGCTCTAAAGGCTCCTTCCCCAGAAGGGCTGGGAGAGCGCTCAACCCCTCACGAATGAGCCCCGGGAAGTTTTGCCCGCTCAGTGCTTGGAGCTGGACTGCAGTCAAAGGACAATGCAAGTTTATTCTGTTAGGACAAGAACCAGATTTCCTAATCAAAGCAAATTGTTTTGGCTTCATTATGGCCTGCCGCTATTTAGGAATAAGAACTCCGGAGGTATCGGAAGGGTAATACTTGGGAGCAGTGATTATTTTAAGGTTGGGCCACGTGCCTCGGATGACCACCCTTCGCGAGAAAACTGTGAGTGTGGCATCTCTCTCGAGTGTCAGGTCATTGCGCCCCCCCCCCCCCCCACCTCCCCACAAACTCCGGAAGAACCTGTCGTGGGCTCCCCTGCGCCTCAGCAGCAGGCATGGGGTGCGGGGTTTTGGCCTGCTCCAGAGGCCGCACTCTCTCACCGGGCTCGTTCAAACCAACGGGATGACCCGAGAAGAGGGTCCTTGACTGACAGTGGCACATTCTCCCCCGCCTGGATTCCCCCGACAACCTCTCTAACCCCAACCCGCTCAGAACCAGGAGGCCTTCCCATGCCCAGTCAGTTCCTTCCTCCCTACCTCCACCTCAGCTCCTTAGCACCTTGCCAACTTACGTCCCACTTTTCTACATAGCCACTCCGCTTCAGCGTCTCTTCCTCCTATCTGTAAATTACTGTGTGTAACTCGCTCCGTTAGGCTGTTGCCTCCTAAGGGAGAGCCGGCATCATGGCTCTGGCAGGTATTGAATTCTCCCACGTGCTCAGTGCAGTGCTCCGCACAGCGAAGGCAGCAGGTTTGGATGAATTGGTGTGAATTGTCTGTCTGTGCTCACGGCAGCCCCACGCCCCTTTCCCATCACCTCTTCTGGACTTACGCCGGGCTTGCTGCGACACCCTCCAGGGCCAACCATCATTGAGCTGCAGAGGAAAGGGAAAGGCTAGAACCTCACCAGACTGTTCCCGCTGATGATTAAGGCGTAGTCCCCTGTGATGGTTTCCTCCACGATAGAGCTCAGGGCCAGCTCCTGGAATTTCTCTCCACTTGCAAGCTCAATGGGCAGGCTTTGACTGGGTCCAAATAAGGCCTCTCTGGCTTTCCTTAAGAGAAAGAAAAACACAGTCAAGTACCTCGAGCTCCCCAGGAACTTTCCTAAGCCCTGCCCTGGGGTGGAGTCACTGCTGCACCTAGTACAGTACTCTGCACACGGTAAGCGCTCAATAAATACGACTGAATGAATGAAAGCTGCACTCTTCGATTTCAGGCAGCAAGCCGGGGCATTCTATGACTGGATGAGGACTCTGTAGCAAATTTCTAAATTCCAGGCGATGGGGGCACCAACGCAGTAAAAAAGGAATCATCCCAAATGGCTGAAATGTCTTAAAAGTGAGATTCCCCCTCACGATCTCAGTTTCAGTTGGCAGGGTGGTTGAGGGGTGAGGGGTTGGGGGAGTGACGGTAGCGATTCTGGTGTTCTACGTTGTTCGGGAAAGAAAGAAAGGAGGGACGAAAGAAAAAAAGGTGGATCCCGAAGACACCAGGCCCGAACCCAATCTGGTGGGGGTGGTTGAGAGAGTCTGGAGAAAGGAGAGACTCAAGAAGCCTTGTCCTGGAGCAGCTGCTTCAAGAAAGGATGCTCTGAGCCATGGAAGAGGGAAATGGGATTCTGGACAAAGATGGCAAAGCACCGGACATTGTATCTTTCAAATCCGATCATTAAAAACAAACGGTGCAATGTGCTTGATCGACCCAGCTATGGCAAACCCACAAGGAACAGTTTGGGGGGAAATGTTAACCAACCCATCGCATCCCAGAAAACGGCACTGGCTCCAGGAGGCCTGAAATTTGATGGACACCAAAATTCTCTCAGCCGGCCGGGAAACCACCCGCAATTTCCTGTTCTGTTCCGAACGGTTCCAAAGAAGGATTAAAACGAAGCCGTCTCCACAGTGCTGGTAGGGCCCTGGGTGCCTGGGCCCGGAAGGGACTTTGCTCAACATCAGTGATGATCGGAAAGGAGATCTCCCGGGCATTTGCTGCCTCAACATCCCCCCTCTAGTGGTACCACGGAAAAAGCGCCCCCCCACCCTACCCACCAGTGTCTGCGCCCCGAGCCGGAGCCACTGGGAACGGAGAGCAAGGGAGTGGTGGAATTCGGGAAGACCTCTCCAACCTGCCCAGATCATTTCTCCGGGAAAGTTTCCAGCCTCTGCCCCGGCCACCGCGACTCAGGACAGGGACCGCTGGGCCCCTTGCCTTTGACAGGTGAGTTTCGCCTCCCCGGGGTGTGGGTACATGAGACGGAAAGGAAGCCGCTCCCTGGACCTGGACTGCTCCCCGAGTCCGTGGGTGGCACTCCCGGCTGTCAGGGCCAGCACAGGCTTGGGCCAGGCCACTCCCAATAGCAAACATCTGCCCGAGAGTTTTCTGGGGAGCAGAGTTTGGCCAGCGGGCCAATCCTTGGCTCTGCCTAGACTCTCCCGAAGAAGCTCATGGGAGAAGGACCGGGGCCTTGACCAGGGAGCGAAGCGGCGCCTCACTTCTCCCGACACCACGCACCTGTGCGCGACTATCTTTTTCCCGCTGGGTCTCCCAATCCGGCCTTGGCTTCGGCCTCAGTGCCCCGTGCCGGACAGGACACAGCTCTGTGTCTCCACGGCTTCTCGGGGACGGATACGGTGAGAGGGCAATGAGTGGGCGGGAGGCCCTGCTGCGGACGGGGGTGGGGTGGGGGGCGGGAGAGGGCTGCTGGAGGATACAGTGATAATACAGGAACGTGTCAGATCTGATGGTCTCAGCACTCCATCTACGCCACCCATCGGCTCCCATCATCTCCATCGTGACCCCAGTATGAGAAGTCCCAAAACACAAGGTTCTTCAAGAGCAGGCAGGTGGTTCCCTAAAAGACTGAAAATCCACAGATCCGGAGCTGACAGCCAAACGTGCACTCTTCAGAGGCTGAGAGCGGGAAGGGTTTGGAGCGGCACCATGCGAGAGTGACAGAAAGTGCTCAGGCAGTGTGTGACGAGGGTCAGAGCCACCCAATCCACTGCAGATAGCTGAGACAGAGTACGTGCAGTTTGGACCCGAGGAACTGACCCCGGCTCCGGGACCCAGACCCACCCAGAGGCCCCAGCGAGGGGGACTTCTGAGCATTACTACGTCCCTCACCTGGATCGGGGAGGGACGCTCTGCAGGGACACTGGTCACCTTCCTGCCTTCCTCAAAGCAGACGGGGGCTGGCTTCCCCTGCAGACTCTGGGAGGAGGCCTGCCGGAGGGGAGTCGGGCAAGTGACAGAACCCCCAGGCCAGGGGAGGGGCCGTGGTCCCGAGTGGGCCGGTCCGGAGCCACGGAGGTTGGCCGAATCGGCACCTGTGGCTGAGCCTCACCGGGCAGGGTCTCACCTGAGCTCTCGCTGGACGGCACCGGCTGAGACGCCAGACACGACGAAAACCTCGTTCATGTCGTCGCTTAGCAGTTTGCAGGAGTACCCGATGTTCATGGCAGTTTCTAGAGAGATGAGGCTCAGCTCAGCGGTGGCTCTGCCAGCTCCCAGCTAGGGGAGGGTGGCCTCTCCCTGCCGCCCCACTGTCCCGACTCCTGGTCTGGCCTGGCCCGGCCTGGCAGCGGGGCCATTCTCCCCATCACACTGACTCGTTCTACTCAGACGGACCTTGGGCAGATCCTTCAACTTGATGGTTTTCAGCTTCCTCTTCAAGATGGAACTGGGGGGGCTCCAAGCCCCGAAACGGGGAGAAGTGAGGTTCTGAACTGCTGAGTAGGGGTTGGGGGAGAGGGGCCCTGAGCCGGTAAATGGGGTCCCAAAAGCACTATCGCCTCAGTGATCTCATATCCTCACAACAGCCCTGGAGGGCGGCGAGAGCCTTATGTTATCATCCCCATTTTGTCAAGGACAGAGCTGAAACCCAGAGATGTTAGGTGATTTGGCTGAGGTCAAACAGCAGGCCAGTGGCGGAGCTGAGCCCAGGACCCAGATCTCCTGGCTTGTGGCCAAGCTCTTTTCCCTAATCCAGTTGTTGGCCCCAGGATTGAACGTGGGGATCATCGAATGGAGCAGCTGGTGAGGTCCCAAACAAGCCCCTTCCCTCCCCGCTCTTCCAATGCTTTGGGTCATGTTCACCCAACCCTTGTCCGTGGCAGCAACAGTCGCCTGCGACCCACCCGGCCCCACCTCTGCCGGCATCTGGCCCTGCCCCCGCTGCTGGATTCCTTGCTCCCCTCTGCCCACAAAACTCGGCTCATCCGCTCTGGTAAGTCCATATTTTCTATAAGCCAGGTACCTTGCTTGTCGCCCGTGAGGACCCAGATCTTGATGTTGGCGAGCGTCAGGCTGGCGACAGTCTCGATGACTCCCTCCTGTAATTTGTCTTCTATGGCCGTGGCCCCCAGCAGCTGCACAGAAGAGGGGACGCCTCAGTGCACGGAATGCCAGCCTAGCTGCAAGCACATGCGCTGGCAGCACAGTAGGTCAGGTGGACCCATAGGATGGCCCAAGGTGGGCGGGCGGGGCTGGAGGTCCTGCGGCGGGCAGACACTTGGGTGGAGGCACGGCAGTAAGAGGTCAAGAATAAGAGGGTCACTTTGGGCAAGGAGTCTTGGGACGAACCAAGCTCGGACTTGTTTGGAGTGGGATGTTGGCTTTGGGGAAGCCCAGCCCGGCAGTTTCCAGGCCCCTATATAGATGGCCACCCTGTCTCCCAAGCACCCCGGCCCATCCGCTTTGCCCCCAGTCAGGCCCCGGCTGCAGGACAGATGCCCACCCCACCTGGTCTGGCCCCGCTGGGCCCCGGCCGCCCTGACTTAGCTGCCCCACAGGCATTTACCAGGAGGTCCCTCTCGATCTGTTCATAGGCAGCGGCGACGAGCTGGTCCCTGCAGGCAAGGGCGCACCGGGCCTCGGCCAACGTCTGCAGCCACGCCACCACCTGTTCCTCCTCCAGGTCTCGGTAGGCCAGGGCCAGCGTCCGGAGCCCGTCCCCCGCAAACTCCTGTAGGTCAGATGCACGGCTGCCTGACGTTCTCCTGAGACCCTCCCACAGCTCAGAGGACTGGCCTGCCACGGGGGAGTGGGGAGAGTTGAGGGAGTGGGATGGGAGGGTGCATTGTAGGTGAGAAGGGGAGGGAGGGTTGGGGGGAGAAGGGAGGGGCAGAAGAAAGGAGGGTGCAGGGGGAAAAGGGAGGGGCAGAGTGCTGGGGAGGGCAAAACGGAAGTGGGAGAAAGCAGCTGCGCAACTGCCCGATTGGTTCTCCTCTGCTCGACTGAGAAGCGCCTTGGCTTAGTGGAAAGAGCACCGGCTCGGGAGTCAGAGGTCATGGGTTCTAATTCCAGCTCCGCCACTTGTCGGCTGTGTGACTTTGGGCAAGTCACTTAACTTCTGTGTACCTCAGTTACCTCATCTGTAAAATGGGGATTAAGACTGTGAGCCCCTTGTGGGATAAGCTGATTACTTTGTATCCCCCCAGTGCTTAGAAGAGTGTTTGGCACATAGGAAGCGCTTAACAAATACTATGATTATTACTATTACAATTGAGGCCCAGCCTGCCTAGGCCTGCCCCTCCCCAGCTGCAGCCTAGCCCAGCCCAGCCCAGCCCAGCCTCCACCAGCCCATCCCCTGGCCCAGAAGCATCTGCACTGACACCAAGAATTTCAGATTCCCCACCAGCAGCACGCAGGCCAGGGCAATTTAGGGAGATGTGCCGAGGGACTGGAAGAGCTCTGGCCTGGGAGCGGGCGGGGGAGAGAGCCAGGAAGTGGGGAAAGGGAGAGACCCTAGCGATGGGAGGGCTGGGATGCTCTGCACACAGGAAGCACTCAGTAAAGATCAGTAAGTGGTTAATCAATAATAAAAACTGTGGTTTTTGTTAAGTGCTTACTGCGTGTCAAGCACCGTACTAAGCGCCAGGGTAGATCTAGATGGTGAGCTTGTTGTGGGCGGGGAATGTGTCTGTTGTTGTTATATTGTGAAATGACAATAATGATGGTATTGGTTAAGGGCTTACTATGTGCCAAGCACTGTTCTAAGCGCTGGAGTAGATACAAGGTAATCAGTTTGTCCCACGTGGGGCTCGCCGTCTTAATCCCCATTTTACAGACGAGGTAACTGAGGAACACAGAAGTTAAGTGACTCGCCCCAAGTCACACAGCTGACAAGAGGAGGAGCCGGGATTAGATCTCCCCCCAAGCGCTTAGTACAGAGCTCTACATACAGTAAGTGTTCAATAAATACAGTTGAATGAATGAATGAATCCTGGATAATCAGGTTGGACACCTTCCCTTTCTCCCAACGGGGCTCCCCGTCCCAAGGGTGGGAGAATGGAGATTCATCGAGTCCCCGCTTTCCAAAAGAGAAAATTGGCGAGGCCAAAATCTGCGGGGCCAGGCCCTGCTCAGCAACTCTCGTCGACTCCCCTCCAGCCTCGGGCCTAACCGGTCTCCGGGTTCCGCCCTCCGGCCTGGCCGATCCGTTGCCCGCCTCCGCCACCCCCATCAGAGTCGGCCCCTTGCCTCGTTTTCCTGTGGCTCACGAGTAGGCAGACCCGCGATCTCAGTGTGGGGGCCCTTGCTGGGATCAGAGGCACCTCTGGTTCCGGGGCCGTTTCCAGAAAACAGTCTCAGCTGGCCCGGCTTGGGGAGATCAGTTGAAAGCCAAGAATTCTCCATTGCAAAGACACCAACGAGGGTCATGTTTGTAAGCTACGTTGCTAAACCTCCAAGCTGTATCCCGAAAGCCAGGCAGGGTTTCTAGCAGCCTGTGGGTTTGGGAAGGTTCCCGGTGTTTCGAACATGGATTCTCACCAAAAGAAAGGAAAGAAACCAAGGAATTGAGAGTTTGACTCAGTTCCCCTTTGAGTTCAAATTGAGCAGATCGAGGCCTCGGGGGTGGAAGAGATTCTCTTTGTCTCACGCGGTCCCCAGCCACCCTCTCCTGCCTGTTGCCCACCCCACCGCGCCCCGACTCCCCGAGAACCCCCTCCCTCACCTCTTACCCCATCGGGACTCTCCCTTTAAGCTCCAAAGTCAGGTTCGTGGGCCGGCATTTTGTGGGGGTTTTTACCCCTTTCTGGTTTTCAAATTCATCTCACTCCGAGCAACTTCCCACTGTAACCAAGGGGTGGGCCTGGCCCTGTGAGCTCCAGTGGACCCGTGCGGGCACGCACCCCTGAGGCAGGACCGTCTTGCAGCTGCACGTCCGCGCAGCGAGGCGGTCGTGCAGCCGGGACTTACGTTGACGTGCTCTGCCGTCACGGCGGCGAGCGTATCGCTGGAAGGTCGCAGTCTCTCCAACAGAATGGTGTCAGCTCCCTTGCAGTACAGCTTGATCTGCCCTGCTGGATTTCGAACTATGGAAGATCCGGGAAGAGGACTCAGTCTCCCCTATATGGTCCCCAGGGTCAGTGACAGTGGCAGATCTGCCTCTGTCAGCATTCACCAGCGTCACCAGGCACCAGCTCCTCGAGGTCCCCATGCGCAGAAAGGGCTGGGAGTGGCGGGGGCCCGTAGGAACACGCCCTCCTCCCTCCTTCCCCCAGCCCCGGGGGTCAGCTCCCCGGAACCCGCTGAGCCCAGAATTCACCGTGAGGGGCCGCACCTATCACCGACATGCGTTTTCTGACATTGTTGAAATCCAGAAATGCGAGCAGCTGGTAGGTCACATGCGTCCCCATCTCTTCTACCGTGATGGTCTCCGGAGTCCGGGTCTTGAAAGTGAACCCAAAATTCCTGGCGGCAGTGACAAGGGCACCTTCGTCCGGGGACTGCACTCGGTAAGCCAATTCCCCTGAAAGGAAGTATCCCCCAAAGACAGATGGGTGAGCACGCAGGCCCCCGGTTTTCAGACCGGCCATTTCTCTGCCCTGCCCACCTCTAGCCCCTCCACCAGCCGACCCCCCCACCCAAACCCTCTCCTTCCCCACAGACCCTCTAGGGAGATTTCGGGCCCCCCGCTCGGGTGTGATTTCCTGACCTGTGTCCTTCTCCTCTGGCATCACCGTGTGGCACAAGGACAACAGGCGGAAGAACTCGTGCACTCTGGGATCCCCTTGCTGGATGGCTTCTGTCAGCCTCCGGTCGAAGCACTGGAATTTGCTGTCGGCCTGGCCCTTGGGCCGGAGAAATACTGGCTTTGCTTCCTGGGGGAAGGGAGAAAGAAATGTGCCTTCGGCCCGGGAAATTTTTATTCTACTCACTTCTTCAGACGTATCTGCTGGTCCACAGCCTCCAGTTCCCAATCTCCAGCTCTCAAGGCCCCAGCTCCCACCCTCACGTTCCAGACTCCAGCCCACAGCGTCCAGTTCCCAAGCCTCCGGCTCCCACCCTCAGGTCCCAGCCTCCACTTCCCAGCCTCAACTCCCACCCGCGGCTATCTTCCTCCGGTCCACAGCCTCCATCCTGCAGTCTCCAGCCCACAGCCTCCAGCTCCCAAGCCCCCAACTTCCGGCCTCAGGACCCAGTCTCCGGCTCTCAGCCTCAGCTCCCACCCTCAGCTATCATCCTCCGGTCCACGGCCTCCGTTCTGTAATCTGCAGCCCACAACCTTCTGCTCCCAGCCTACAGCTCTCAGTCTGAGTTTCTGGCCTCTAGCCCACTGACTCCAGCTGACGTTCTCCAACTTGCAGCCTCCACCTTCCCGCTTCCAGTTCGCAGTCTGAGATCACAGCCTCCAGTCCACAACCCCCATCCCACTGCCTCCAGCTCCCCGCTGTGAATCCGCCTCCACCTGGAAGTGCACTGGACTGGGCTTCCAAGGTGATATCCAGAACCACCTGGGGCCCGGCGCTCCCCACTCCAGGACTCCCAGGATGGTCGGGGGCTTCCCCGGGAGTCTGTCTGCGAGTGGCCCCCAGCAGGGTCCGGGACTCTTTGCCCAAGCCACCCCCCAACCCTCCCAAGCAGACGACTAATAACCCGGTCCCATTCCCGTACCCCAGCCAGCTCCATCTTCCTTCCCGACTCATCGTATGCATCTCCTACAAAAGGGAAAGTCCGAAAATGAAAAACAAACAAACAAGCAGGCAGAAAATGGAATCGATCTTGTGTTTGGTCCTTAGGATGTGAAGATTGTGCTCCCTCTAGCTGCTGGCCGGGACACTGGAGTGCAGACTTGGGACACAGTGATGACCTATAATAATAATGACGAACGACAGCTATGGTATTCATTAAGCGCTTACTATGTGCCAGCCACCGTACCAAGCCCTGAATACCGGCAAGTCCCCGAGCCGGTGTCCGAATCTTTCCTTGCGGCCGTTGCCCCCTGCTCACATACAGACACACGCAACTATTTTCATATTGAGAGCTTCTGTGAAGATTAGGGACTGGGTCTACTTTCTCCTCCATTGCCCTCTCCCAAGCGTGCACACCCTAAACCCTCGGTCCATTCGATCAAGCGAGTGGATGAATGATAATAGTAATAAGTAAATAATCTTGGTGTTAGTTAAGCTAACACCGTGTGCCAGGCACTGTACTAAGCGCTGGGATGGATACAAGCACATCAGGTCGGACCCAATCCCTGCCCCACATGGGGCTGACAGTCTCAATCCTCGTTTTACAGATGAGGTTACTGAGGCCCAGAGAAGCGAAGTGACTCGCCCGAAGATACATAGCAGACAAGTGGCGGAGCCAGGAATGAATCAGTGAATGAATCATTGAATCGATTACTCAGTGAATTCTGTGCCCAAGGCGCCTGGCAATCTGGCTCCAGGACTGGCCAGATCTACTGGTGAGTAGATCGGTCAATTAATCAGTGGCATTTACTGAGCACTTACTGTGTACAGAGCACTGTCCTAAGCCCTTGGGAGAGTACACTATCCCTCATTTTCCTATCTGTCCTCCCTTCTGTATTACTTGTGCACTTGGGTCTGTACCCTCTAAGCCCTCTTATGCTCACCCCACACTCGGCCCCACAGCACTCAGGTATGCGTCCTTATACCCTGTCATTTCCCTTATCTGTAATTTATTTTAACGTCTGTCTCTCCCACTAAACTCTAAGTTCCTTTTTAAATGGTATTTGGTAAACACTTATTCTGTGCCAAGTACTGTTCTAAACACTGGGGTAGATACAAGTTAATCAGGTTGGGGGTTGTCCAAGTCGGACATGGGGTTCACGGTCTAAGTAGGATGAAGAATCGGTACTGAATTCCCATTTTACAGATGAAAAAACTGAGGCACAGAGAAGTTAAGCCACTTGCTTAAGGTCACACAGAAGGCAAGAGGCAGAGTCAGGATTAAAACCCAGGTCCTCTGGTTCCCTGGCCCCTGCTTCATCCACTAGACCATGCAGCTTTCCTTGAGAGAAGGAATAATAATAATAGTATTTGTTAAACGTTTACTATTTGCCAAGCCCCGGGGTAGATAAGAGGTAAGCAGGTTGTCCCACCTGGGGCTCACAGTCCTAATCCCCATTTTCCAGATGAGGTAACTGAGGCACAGAGAAGTTAAGTTACTTGCCCAAGGTTACATGGCAGACAAGTGGCAGAGCCAGCATTAGAACCCACATCCTCTGTATCCCACGTCTGTGCTCTTGCTATTAGGCCATGCTGCTTCTCATCAGGTCTACCAAGTCCACTTCGTTGTATTCTCCCAAGCACTTGGTACCGATCCCTGCACACGGTAATAGCTTAACAGATAGCACTGACCGGTAGATTTATCGATTTAATATGGACACTTGTGAGTTGTGGAGTGAGCGGGAAGGCCCCAGAGGTCTCCTCCGAAAGCACCAACCGAAACGATGTCAAGAAAAATTGGCATTGGAGGGCGTGGGTTTCCAGCTGCGAGGGGCTTCTCGCTGGCTGGCGGGAGAAAGGCCCGGTGGGCCCTGGGCTCACAGTGAGGGGTGGATAGGATCGAGCCCCGGTGGCTCCACTGTCTGCAGAGGGCAGGGGTGGCAACGGGGGGCAGGTGGCATGGCAGGTGAGTTGCCGTGCTCAAAGGTAATCGACCCGTCGGGCCGATGGTCATACGTGGGCCGAATTAGAGGGGTTTACCAAGCAATTGATCCCTCTTTCAAGCCACTGGGGCCCCGTGGTAGGTAGCGAGTGACGCCCCCTGGGCGCATTACTCTGTACCAAGCAGCAGAACGTACACCAGAAGCATGAGACACATCCCCTGCTCACCAGGGCCTTCCCCTCTAGCCCAAAGACACCATCCCAGACCTTGAGCGGGGCAAAGTGGTTGGGCAGACTGAAAGAGAAACAAGTCCCATTTGCACGGTCAGTCTCATTCTGGGATCTCCGTGCCCCCGCCCTGCCTCCCCCCCCACCCTTTCTTTCCATCTCTCTCTCCACCTTCCCTGCCCAGGCCCCCATCCCACTCCTCCCACTTGACGAAGAGTCTGCATGCTGCTCTCGAAAATGCCAGCCAGCTGCGCCTTCTCTCCAGAGCACCGCAGATCAGGCCCTGGGGTTCTGTAGCCCCAAGTCAATTGGTCCCGGTTCCCTCAGGGCTGGGGAGAGCAGTCTCACGAGGGCCCGGCTGATTAGACGCTGACTGACAGACAACATAGGTTGCTGACCTCCAGATCACCGGCGTGAAGCAAGGACAAACATCAGAGCACCCGTAAAAACACTCCATGAACCACCTGCACCGGGTGCTCTGACAACCCCGCTCCCTCCACGACCATCAGGGGCTGTTGCACCAATGTCCATATTTTTACAATTGGTTGTTTCCTCCTCTACCAATAATTCATTTTAGTGTCTGTCTCCCCTGCTAGCCTGGAAGTTCTTTTAGGGAAGGGATGGTTTCCACAGAGAAGCAGCGCGGCTCAGGGGAAAGAGCCTGGGCTTGGGAGTCAGAGGTCATGGGTTCGAATCCCCGCTCTGCCACTTATCAGCTGCGTGACTGTGGGCAAGTCACTTCTCTGGGCCTCAGTTCCCTCATGTGTAAAATGGGGGTGAAGACTGTGAGTCCCACGTGAGACAACCTCATTACCTTGTATCTCTCCCAGTGCTTAGGACAGTGCTCTGCACATAGTAAACGCTTAACAAATACCAACATTATTACTATCTCTCTATACTCCCCCAAGCTCTCATCTCAGTCCTCTGCCCAGGGTAGCTTGAATGCCCCTTGAGGGATGGGATCATGTCTACCGACTCTACTGGGCCCTTCCCAGGGCTCAGAAAACACTGTGGTTGGTCAAGCCCCTTGGAGAATGCTCCCACCAATGTGGATGAGCTACTTGATAACATGGAGACTCATTTCCCGTTGACGAGTGAGGTTGCCAGTCCAGGTCCTCACTGGAGGGGGGGCTGGCAGAGAAGGAGTGGGCCGCGGGCAAGAAGCAGCCGGACGCACCGCCGTAGGCTCGCCCATTGATGGAGCATTTCTTGAAGGTCATGACGTTCTGGGTCAGGGTTCCGGTCTTGTCGGAGAACACGTACTCGATCTGGCCGAGCTCCTCGTTGAGGGTCGTGGTGCGAGCCTCGGCTGGGGCCTCCTTGGCGGGGAAATACATTTTCCGGTCCCAGTTTATGAAGTGGCTGTGTCCCAGTCGGAGAACTTCCACGCTGGAGGTGAGTCAAATGAACGGAATCTCCGTCAGCTTCGGTAAGCACCGGCCTTGGCCAAACCCAGGCTTCTGCCAGCGTCCTCTCAGTGTCAGAGGGACCGCGCGTGGGCAGTCGCTCAAGCGGACCAGAGCCCTGGAAACTCCCAGCCCACTGACACCGCCCCATCCCTGGACGGGTCCCCCAGGCAGCACGAGCCCTAGGACTAGAAACCCCATCCTCAGCAGGACAGGGGGTAGGTGGGGGTGAAGACCCCAGGGCCCAGAGACCACCCCCCCACAACACGCCAAGACCCAGAGCCCCTTCCCCAGACCATCGCCCACCCTTCCGGGAGCAAGCCCTGTCCCCCAAGAGGAGCCTGAATGAGATTCTGGAGGGGTGGGGGAGGGACGGGACTGGGATTCTTGGGACCTGAGGACTGTTCGTCCGGGGCCGGGAGGGGACCGAAGGGGCCTGGAGGAGCTGGAAAGTAGACTGAGGGTTCCCCTTCCCTCCAGAACCTCATTATGGCAGCATTTTTCTCTTAGTTTCCTTACTATCTGATTATCCATCTGTTACTTGTAGCATTGCTACTGTCGTGCCGTGCATCTTCCAAACAGATTCTAAAGCACCTTGGAGTTCCATTCACTGGGGAAAAAGGGGATTAATGGCCTTTCCCAAAAGGCCCAGGGCTATCTTCTGTTCTAGGTGTGGCTCCTCAGAAGGCCTAGAAGGCCCCGTATTTCCTGGGACTGGAGACATCTCTTCCCACTATTCTCCCAGGGCTGCTGGCATGCTGGCCTCACTCTGTTGCTGCCTTTGCCCCCAGGATTAGATGTGGCAAGAACCCCTTTACCTGCTTTATCAATAGTTTTGTGGTATTTACTGAGCGCTTGCCATTTTTTAAAATGGTACTTGGTAAGCACGTTCTCTGTGCCAGGCACTGTACTAAGTGCTAATTATCTACTTGCTCCGTTGTGGCTGTTCTGTGGGGAAGCCTAGGCTGGGCAGACAGCACCTGGAGCTTCCCTCTTTATTCCTGTGAATTCTCGTGTTCCTCTGAGTAAACTTATAAGTGCAGTTTTTTAAGATGCAAACTGGCTTGTCGAATGGGTCTACAGAGCAACTCTCTGAATCTCAAAAGATTATTCCAGCTGCAGCGTCTTTGGGCATGCTCCTTTGTCACACTGGAACGAGATTATAAAGTGTGGGGGCGATGGACAGATGGATGGATTCTGGAGGTCTGACTCGGCTACTTAGCCGTGTGGCAGTTCATGGCCCACATGAACTGTGGCGTGAGGCACGGCCAAGGTTAAGGCTCCAGCCCAAACCAAAGGTCTAAGGAGCTGTGTGCTTCCCCCAGCCTTACTTGCCGGCCTAACCCAAGGTCCACCGGTAGCATTAGTTCCGGCCCTCTTGGGCCACAAGCCCTTCTCCCTCGGTAGCCATTCCTATAGGGATCAGGGTTCCCGGCGGGGTCCCGGGCATCTTACCTCACATATAAGGAAATGGGGACGACGGTGTTGAGGATGATGATGTAAGACCAAAATGTCAGAAATCCCGAGAACACAGAATCCGTCTCCTCTTCGTCCCCAAAGACGAAGCGCCTGAATCGGACCCCCACCCGCCGCTCCCACACGGAGTTGCCGATGGCCAGGAAAACCCCCAGGCAGATCAGAAACCCAAAGATCTGAAATGAGAGGTGGCAGGGGAAGTCAGCGGAAGGCCGGGTCCCCCCAGGCCGAGCCCTGGGGAGGAGAGGATGGGAGAAGTCCCCCTGGAAGAACAGGGATGCCCCAGCCCCCGACCCCTACCCCCATCTCTGGGACCGCAAACATTAATTTACCTCTCTGTCTCCCCTGTGAAACTGGAAACTCCTCGAGAGTGGGGATCTTGTCTACTAACTCTACTGTACTCTCCTGAGGGCTTAGAACAGCAGATGCTCAATAGATAAAGATCGATTGTTTGATCCAAGCCTCCTTGCTGATCTCCCAGCTTCCTGTCTCTCCCCACTCCAGTCCATACTTGACTCTGCTGCTAGAATCATTTTTCCCCTTTCCTCAAGAACTTCCAATGGCTGCTCACCTACCTCTGTATCAAACAAAAACTCGCCCCTCTTACCTTACTTTGCTACTCTCCTACTACAACCCACCCCTACACTTTTATTCTCTAATGCTACCTCGATCTCATCTATCTCGTCACTAACCTCTTGCCCACAACTTGCCCCTGGCCTGGAACGTCCTCCCTCCTCATATCTGACAGATAGCGACTCTCCCTGCTTCAAATCCTTATTGGAGGCTCATCTCCTCCAAGAGGTCTTCCCTGACTAAGCTCTCTTTTCCTTTTCTTCAGCTTCCTTCTGCACCGCTCTGATTTGCTCCCTTTATTCATCTCCCTCCCTGCCCCTCAGCACTTAGGTACATATCTGTAATTTATTTATTTCTATTAATGTCTGTCTCCCCGCTAGACTGTAAGCTTGTTGTGGACAGGGAATGTGTATGTTATATTGTTATATTGCCCTCTCCCAAGTGCTTAATACAGTGCTCTGCACACAGTAAGTGGTCAGTAAATACGATTGGCTGACTGACTAGCTGACCGAGCGAAGGGAGCAGAGGAGGTTGAGGGGAAAGTGGCCACCTGAACCCTGCCTTGGTTCCTGTCCTGGACCCAGCCCCTGGTCCCGACTCTGGCTCCTGCATGGCACCTGCCCTGGTGCCTTCCCTGACCCCTGCCCTAGGCCCGGCCTAGTGCCTTCTCAGGCCCCTGTCTTGGTTCTTGCCCTGGCACTCTCCCTGGCGCCTACCCTGGCCTCTGCCCTGGTCCCTGCCCTGGTGCCTGGACTGTGCCCTGCTCCAGTGCCTGCCCTGGCACCCGTAAGCTTGGCTGTGACTCACCCACAGAACCAGTGTGTTCATCAGTCGGTCGATGCTCGTTCTTTTCAGTTTTGTTCTGCCACTGTTCTGCATTAGCTTGGTGTCAGGACCTGTGGACACACACCAGCACAGCGCATGCCCACACACAAAGGTAAACAATTACCCAAGCGTTCGCACACATAACACACACACACACATACACACTGCTCTGCTGGGTAATGGTTTTCTTTCTCTCTCTGAGGACCTGAGGACAGTCAGTTAGTCATCCTTTCCCATTCCAGGACTCCTGCAAACATCTCCAGTGCCACCTGGCATAGGAATCAGTCTCATTGGGGAGAGGCTGGAACACCCATGGAGTCCTGACCATGGCCATGTGTCCCACCTCCTGCCAGGAAGGGAGGACTCGAGCGGCCCGAGGGGGCCCGGGCAGCTAGTGAACCATCCCATGGCAGGGCACCGTAAGTCACCACCTCATGACCAGTTGTGGCGACCCCAGGGGCAGGACCAATTTGGCCTGCATAGAGTTCCAGAGGGAAGTTGCTGATGGAGACCGATAGGGCTCCGGCTTGGAAAGTCACACCCTGGGACTGCCACGAAATGCCAAAGCTCCGACTGGCCAACCAGGACCACTCTCCTCCAGGATCCTTCTCCACTTGGCACCTTTCTACCAGACCTCTGCCCCCACCGACCTCTCCCCACCAGGCCCCCTCCCCAGCATCCACCTTCCCCCAGCCTGGCTAATGCACACTTGTCAAAGGGTGGCCAAAACGGGTGCACGGTACCTGCAAACAGCACCATTCCAAAGCACCAGTCTGTGTTTCTCAGCACGCACCCTCTTAGCAGCACGTGGGTGGCATTCAGGGGGAACTGGCCCTCTCCCCATCTCAGCACTCCGGAGAATCTGTCCAGGGTGTTGTTTGGTGGCTCACAGGAGACAGTTCCTGCAGTGAAAGGAAAAGTCACAGCACATGAATGTTGACTGGGCTCGCCTCTCCCCAGGCTCTGAGCCTCCAGGGTTGGTCTGTTTCCCTCCCTCCTGGTGCCAGCACTGATGAGGGGGACCCTGTCCCAGAGTTCAATTCTCCACTGTCCTCCCCCATCCCAGAGAACAATTCTTCACTGACTGCCTTCATCCGGAGTCCGATTCTTCAAAGGTTTCCTCCATTCCGGTGTTCAATTTTCCCTGACCATCTCCATTCCAGAGTCCAATTCTCAATCAACTAATCAATCAATTATATTTATTGAGCGCTTACTATGTGCAGACAACATGGGACAGTAAAATACAACAGAGTCTGTGCACGCATTTCCTGCCCACAACTAGCTTACAGTCTAGAGGGGAAGACAGACAAAAGTATGAATAAATAAATTATAAACTGAGCCTAGCCCTCATCTGGTTCTGGGAGGTGGGATTTGGCAAACAGCAATTCCATGTTTGCCATCTCAGCTTCATCTTTCCAGGTCAGAATCCCAGGCTCCAACTGGGCCTGGCCCTCGACCGTGGAACTGCCCTGCTCTGAGTAGCTAGACGACCATCTTTTCTCATTTTTCCCAATGGAGAAACAAGGGCCCAGAGGGACTACCGCAGTGGTTAGTTAGTGGCTGCTAGGTGACTGGCAGAAGGAGCCACTTTCTCAGCTGGTCTTTCCACACAAGGCTTCCCTCTCTTTTTACCGGAAATATTAGACTGATTTTCCTCTAAGCCTGGGTCATGGTGGTCGTTTCATGCATTCACTGGGAGCAAGTCCAATCAAATCATTTCATAATTTCAGTGTTTGTGCAGAAGGGCCAATGTTCTATAAATAAATAGAGAGGATTCTGAAAGCAAAGGCTTTACTCTTCTACATTTCACCTTCACAGCACACTAGGCTAAAGAGAGCCCACAAGATGCTGGGTGATTTCTGAAACCCACACCAACCTTTCCCTCAGACACGAATCAGCATTAACAGTCAGAGCAAGTATGTAAACTTGTCATGAGTTGCAGAAAACAGAGCCTAGGCTCAGTTGCAAACAAAATGGATTCAGAAAAGATTTCAAGTGCAAACAGATCCCTAATCTACCACTGAGAATTGAGAGGGGCAAACAGGATCTTGGGATGAAAACTTCAGCATCTCCTAACTTGGAGAAAGGCTCCAGAGCCCATAAATTCATAAGAAAATGAATACTGGTTCAACGTAAATATTTGCTGCAATATTAGAACAATTTGTAGGAGTTTACCCATTGCATAAATTATTTAGACAAAAATGACTACTCATCTTTCACTGGTTTAAAAGACTTTGAGCGAGTCAGGATGACATTTTTGACCCATGAAATATACGAGAATATACAACATGGATATTGAGTGCACCATGAAATCCTGGCTTATCGTTCCAAATTCAGCCTCCTCTGCCAGTTCTGTTCTCCACACGGTGCCGGCCCTGAGAGCCAAACCCTCAGGTAGCTGAAGACACTATGAGCTATTTTGGGAGATACAGAACTAGAGTCCTTGAATTCAAGGAGAGCCTGAAACCTTAGTGGGGGTGAATTTGTCATGTTTAATAAATTGCTCATTTGTCACAAGGGAGTCCTGAAAGAATCAGGTTGTTGTAGTTAGTCTTTTAGAACCAGTTAGTTGGTTACAGTATTCATTAAGTGTTTATTAGGTGTCAAGCAGTATGCTATGTCCTGGGGAAGAGACAGGGCAGACAGAGTCTTCTCCCCACCCCTTCCCCCAACAGCACTTGGATCCGTACCTTTAAACTAGTTGCTTCATCGACCTAGACTTTATTTTAGTGTCTGTTTCCCCACTAGAGCGCAAGATTTTTGAAGGCAGGGATCATGTCTCCTAATTTTGTCATGCTCTCCCAAATCCTTAGAGACATGCTTTGCACAGAGGAAGTGCTCAATAACTATAACTAATTGAGATCCTGCTTGGTCCAGAGAAAGTCCTATTCTGATGGTGGTAATCAGTCAGTGGTATTTGGCAGTGAGGGTTTACTGTGCACAGAGCACCGTACCTAACCCTTGGGGAAGCATCATACAGTAAGAGTAGGTAGACTCCATCCCTACCCGCAAGGAGCTTATAGACTAGAGGGGGAGACAGACAAGGAAATAAATTACAGCCGGGAAGTAGAGGGCCTAGTAGAAAGAGCATGGGCCTGGAAGTCAGAAGACTTGGGCTCGAATCCCTGCTCTACCAATTGCCTGCTCTGAGACTTTGGGCCAGTCACTTAACTTCTTCGAGCTTCAGTTTCCCCATCTGTAAAAAGGGGATAAGTCCTGCTCCCCACCACACCCCATGTGACAGCCCCATGTTGGACAGGGACTGTGTCCCTCCCGATTATCGTGTATCTACCCCAGTGCTTAGTACAGTGCTTGGCACATAGTAAAAGTGATTAACTAGGACTATAATTCTTCTTATTGTTATATGTACTTGAGTGCTGTGGAGAGGTGGTGGAAATCAAAGTGTTTAAGGTAGACTGTATGTTCCCTGTGGACAAGGATCACCTCTGCCAACTCTGTCGCATTGTACTTTCCCGAGAGCTTAGTTCAGTGCTCTGCATACAGTTAAGTGCTCCGTAAAATATCACTGATTGACTAAGGAGTACCGACCCAAGTACTTTAGGGGATGCAGAAGAGAGGGTAAATACGGGACGTGAAGTCTTAGTCGGGAAGGCCTCTTGGAGGAGATATGCTTTCAGTAGGGCTTCAAAGGTCGGGAGAGGGGTGGCCCACAGGCTAGGAAGTGAGAGAGAGTTCCAGCCTGGAGGGAGGATGTAGGCGAAGGGTCAGAGTTGGGATAGATGAGATTGAGGAAAAGTCAGTAGGTTGGTGATAGAGGGGTGAAGTGTGTGGACTGGGTTGTAGCAAGAAATCAGCGAGGTAAAGGGATGAGGGATAGAGCTGATCGTGTGCCTTAAAGCGGAAGAGGAAGAGGAAAAGAGAGAGATCCACAGTAATTTACAGAAAGAAGAAGAGAAAGGAAAAACTGTCATGGGGATGTGAAAAACATTCAGGTATGTAAGGCGACAGGTCCAGAAGGTGTAGAAGTGCAGAGCAGGGGCATTTTCCTCTGACCTGTAAAGAAAACACTTCCTTTCCAGATGCTGTTTAGGTCTGGGACGAAGGAAGAAATCCCTAGAACATCGTGGGTCTTAGAATTTTTTTTTAAATTTTACTATGGATTTTTATTTTACTAGGATTTTACTAAGTGCCAGGCACTGCACTAATCAGCGGGGTAGATACAAGCTATTCAGATTGGACACAGCCCATGTCCCACATGGGGTTCAGAGTCTTAAACCCCATTTTACAGAGAAAGTCACTGAGGCACAGAGAAGTGAAGTGACTTGCCCAAGGTCACACAGCAGACAAGTGGCAAAGCTGGGAATAGAACCCAGGTCCTTCTCACTCCCGGGCATGCACTCTACCCACTAGGCCACACTGCTTCTCGGTCTCAGAGGGGAAACAGAAGTAATGGTGGTCCTCAAACCAAATAACCATGAAGTCCCTTCCAGGCTGTGAGTCCCAAAAAAGACCTCAAAAAGGACAAAAAGGGGAATGTTAAGAAAGGAATGACCAGAGAGATGATTTAAAGTCAGGAGATGAGTGACAGAACAGGCAGAGGAGTGGAGAAAGGTGAATGGAAACAGATTATCTATTCTGAAAGGGAGGATTTTGGAGGTCATCTTCAATCTAGGGTTTTCTTAGTTTTGAACATAAGAACATATAAATATGTCAGAATGTCCATCCCGGGGCTCTGATTTTGTTGGGGGCACCTGGAGGAACCCTGTGCTGGCAGCCCTTTTGGACACCTATCTGTATCAAGCGCTTAGTACAATACTCTGCACACAGTAAGTGCTCAGTAAATACAATTGAATGAATGGTTAGGAACGGTCTGTCCAACAACCCTGACTCTTCTCTTTCCATCCCTGTCTATCCCTCAGTGACCCAACATGGTCCGTCCAACACCCCCTCCCCACTCCCGATTCTCCTCACAATGCCCCAGCACAGACATTCAGCCATGGATCTGCTCAAACTCCTCCAGAACATGCTGCTATTCCCAGCAGTAAAGCCATCTGTGGGAACTGATTCTATGTGAAGCAATATGGTGCTAGAACTTTCGTTAGAAAAGGAAAAATGCAAAAATGTATTTTGTAGAAAAATAATGTCATTCATTTTAACCTTAGGAATTTCCTGGCTTTCCTGATTTAAATCAAGTAAATCCTTTTGAATCTGAAAGAATTCAGTTGGTGCTGTGGCCCCACAAGTTCCAACTTTCTCGGTACTGAGGTTACTGCAAATCTTAACTGTTTCCAGCAGGAAAAGACTCGGCACAACACAAACTCCTCGTTGTACATGTGAAAAGAGGCAGAGCAGGAGCGGGTCTGTAACTTGAGTTCTAAGATTACCTCAATGCCCTGGCTAATGTTTAAATTTCATGGAAAATGAAGAAAATACATTTGCAGGAAAATGATGAGGAAATCACCAAACCACATTGAATAATCCCAACGGATTCAGAGCGGGCAGGCAGGCAGGCAGGCGGTTGGGCTGTGGCTGCCTGGGTGAGTAGGAGGAAGGGTGTCTGGGTAGATGGGTGGGTGGGATGCTGCCTGGCTGGTGGGCTTGTGGATGGGAGCATGGGCTGGTAAAAGGATGGGCAGGTGAACCAGTGCCTGGATGGGTCTGCTGGTTGATGGCGCCTTGGGTGGCAGGAGGGTAGACGGGTGGGCTGAACCATTCCCGGGAAGCTTCAGCTGCTGCAGCCAGAGAATCGGAGCCCGGGGCGTGGGTGGGAGCTGGCCCCGATGCCTTCGCTTGGGACACCACACATGAACAGAGCATGTCCAGGGGCTCCAGGAAGGCCTGGGCCTCCTGGGAGGCTTTCTCAGCCCCGGGTGCTGCGGAATGCCAGAACAGGCTGGGGGGAGGGGGGCATTCACAGAGGAGGAATAAAGTCTCGAGAATGCCGGGACCCCATCCTGAAAGGGACCACCATCCCAAGAGTGAGCATCTCCGTGTAGGTAGATTCTCTGCCTTTCTTCTAGAACCAGTGACCATCGATAGATCCCAGAAACACACCCTTCCCTACTTACCATCAAACTCCGCAAGCCGGTGGGCATCTGAGCCGAGTAGTGACGTGACTGGCAGGGCATGACGGACCTTCAGGTTGGTCTCCCTGCAGAAACAGTGAAGAGTCTCCCTGGGCTTCGGTCGTGCATGCGTGCATCTCGGGATGGCCCAGGCCCCGGGAGGCCCCAGATCCCAACGGGAGCCACGGAGGGAGTGAGCCAACAGTGCTGGCCAGGCAGCATTAATGCAGATGTAGCTTGCTGCTGGTGGATGAGAATATTAGGTGCGGGGGGGGGGGGGGCGGGGTGGTCATTTCAGAGGTTTGGGGGAGGAGGCAAACACAGGAGATGGAGGGGCGAAGACAACATCCCATTCAACCACTTGAGATTCCTGGCCCCTTGATTGTAAAATAAAGCCTCGATTTTGGGAACAGCAAAAAGAATGACACCTGCTTCCCCACAATCCCAGACCCTCCCGTTCCCTAGCTGGACAGAAGGGAGCCAATTGTGAGCAATGAATAATTGCATTTCTACAAACCACATACCCATCCAGTTCTGCCGTCTCTACGTAGCAAAGGCCATGGGGCTCACTGCTCGAGAGGAGGAGTAAGTCAGCCTGGCAAACGGGAAAAAAAAATCAAGTCAGGAAGTAAACGCCCTTACGGCTGGTAGGGGATTGGTCAGGTCAGTGGTCTGAGCTCCCAGTCAGTCCCAGTGGTCCAAGCTTCCAGTCAGGTCAGTGGCTCTCTTGCTCTCTTTAGTCATCCCCCCACAGCACTTAGGTACATATCTATAATTTATGTCTTTATATTCATGTCTATCTCATCCTCTAGAATGTAAGCTCGTTGTGGGTCAGGAATGTGTCTGGTTATTGTTCTAGTGTACTCTCCCAAGTGCTTTGTGAAGGGCTCAGTGCTCAATAAATACTATTGAATGAATGAATGAATGAATAAAAGTCAGGTCAATGGTCCAACCTTCCAGTAAGTCAGGGGTCCAAGCTCAGTCAAACAATCAGTCAATCGTATTTATTGAGCAAGGTATGAGCTTAACACACAGAATTACATACAGCTACTTTTAAAGGAAAACTAAAATCCCCACTTTAATGATTGACAGCCAACCCCTATAAAGGTAGCATGTAAATTGCGGACTGAATGTATTTCTATGCTTAAAGCAACTTCTCCCTTTGTTTCTTTTTTTTATAATGGTATTTGTTAAGGGCTTACTACCTCTCAGGATCACACCTGCAGAGTTTCCAGTACTATACCGTCTCTGCTACGGGAGGGAGAGTCAATCAGAGGCATAACCATTCCATTCCTAGCTTGGGCAGTGGGTAGCAAGTGACAGGCAACATTCTACAAGTCAAAACTCACTTGCACTGGGCAGCAGTGGCACGGAAGAGAGTCGAGAGTAGAGACTCAAATTTACTGACCGGAAGAAGACAACAGTGAACCTCTTCTGTATTTTTACCAAGAAAACTCTACGGGTACACTACCACAGTGATTGCAGATGGAGGTGGGATGTTCAGGGAGAGATGTGTCCACGGAGTCGCTGTGGGTCGGAGACGACTTGACAGCATAAGACAAGACAAAGGCTTATTATGTGCTGGACACTGTTATAAGCGCTGGTGTAGTTTCAAGCTAATCAAGTTGGACACGGTTCATGTCCCACCTAGGGCTCGCAGTCTTAATCCCCACTTTTCAGGTGAGATAACTAAGGCACAGACACATTATGTGACTTGCCCACGGTCACACAGCAGACTGGTGGTGGAGTCAGGTTTAGAACCCAGGTCCTTCTGACTCCCAGGCCCATGTTCTATCCACTATCCACGCTGCTTCAACTGGCTCTTTCCATTAGTCCCCTCTATTGAGTGTCTCCCCAAGAATCTGTTTTGAGCTGAGCAGGGCCCAGGGAAAGAGAGGACTCACCCGGAGGCAGCCGGCTGTTGCCGCAAGAGATTTTGACATCTTGACTCTCTGAGTTCCTCAGCTTCCTAAGCAATCTGCGGCTGATTCCTGGGGTTTCACAGAATAGCTACGTGGCTGGCCCTGCCCCAGAACAGGCAGAAGGGCATTTGTGCCAGAGCGGGGAACGTAGAAGCCCACCCAGAGCCGTCGGCTAGGGTGGCAGGGAATGCGTCTGTTTTCTGTTATATTGCACTCTCCCGAGTGCTTAGTACAGTGCTCTGCACACAGTAAGTACTCATTAAATACGATTAAATGATGAATGAATACTGCTGACTGTAGACTGGAATCTCCTTATGGGCAGGGATCGTGTTTTCCAACTCCCTCGTAACGTACTCTTCCAAGCATGTAGTGCGGTGCTCTGCGCACCGTAAGCGCTCAGCATGATTAATTGATTGCTGAACCCTTGAGACTGGGCAGGGGACAGACCAGTTGCCAACCAGTTGAACGGACACTCCATCCTCACCACCCTTTCCTCCCCAGTCTAGCTGAGGTTCCTGCCCAGCAGTGGAAAGAGAAATAGGACAGAGGGTGGAGGGGGAGAGGGGGACAGAGGAGGAGAGAGGACGGAGCTCCGGAGAGTAGACAGTTTGCTCAAGTCTCCAGTCAGGGCACCATGGTGCCTGGGAAAAGTCGTTTTAAGGTAACTCTTCACTGTATATTAACATGTGAAGAGAAAGCGAATGCCACCGTTTATTCAATCAGTGTTAAAGCAGCAACCAATCTCCAACATATTAGACATTACTGCGGCAGCGGGAAGCAGAGGTCTTTGCCAGATTGCAGAGCACCAACCAGCAACCCACTGCCCCCTGGAGGATCTCTCGGGGTCACCTCCCGAGCTTGTTCAGGCGCCCAGTGTTCCGTGGTTTCCTAACTGATCTGGACGCCATGACAGACATAAACCCAGAGAACCAGGGGAAGGGGAAAAAAAAAAGAGGCGAAGGAGAGAAGAGAAGGAGTAAGGGAGAGAAAAGAGAAGGGGTGGAGAGGGAGATAAAGGGAGGGAAGAGGGAGAGAGGAGTGGAAGGGAAGGGAGAGAGGGAGAGAAAAGAGGGAGAAGAGAGGGAGCGAAAAGAGAGGAAGGGAGAGACGGGAAGCGAGGCCAGCAGCTTCCACCCAGTTGGCCGGCAGTGGCGCCGATGCTCAGTCCAGGACGGACCTGCCGGGTCAGTCCCGAGGCTGCGGCCACTTGTCTGCAGAGGTTGGGGGTGTCGGCTCTGCCCCCGGGCCCCATAGAGTGTGGGGAGCCTCGGGATCTTGAACCCCGCAGGGCCCGACTTGCCCATGGTATCCTCCATCCCGTGCTCCCAGTGTCCATCTGCTCCTCTCCTCCTCCCATTCCTTCCTCCCCCTGCTCTGCCTTCCCTTCACCCTTTCCCCGGGGTCCCTCATCCCACCTCCCCTTCCATTCCGCCCTCTCCTTTCCTGCCCTATCTCCCCCTCCTTCCCTTTCTCCCCGCTCTCATTTATGAGAAGTGAGATTTTGAAGTCCTGTCACTGAAAAATGTCTTTGTTTTAAAACAAAACTTTCACAGGCAATAAATACATCTGTAATGGGAAAACTTCATTCCAAAAGTCAAAGGAAAAGGCTCGATGTCTGAGTTCTCTGATTTTAAGACTATCTTCCCATGCTGGAAGGTGAGTTTAAAATATGTCCTGAAAGAAACCTGGTCTGACCAGGTTGGCCGAGTCTCCGGCTGCCCCGGCGGAAAGACGACCTGGCCCCACCCACCGGACCCTGCCCAGCGGGTTCCATCCATCAGGACCCCGCTGACGTTGTCCTCTAGAAATCCTTGCAGTCACTGTTCCAAACTAGCAGATCTTAAACTGGAGCGTCCAATGCTGGGTGCCCAAAATATCATGAAAGCCCGTATCTTAAATGCAAATTCTGAATTTCCTTGTACTGTCCGATTTGAAGTGTCTCAGTACCGCTCGAGTGATTGGGGATCCTATCTGCTACCTTTCAGTGGAGCCAAGAAGTCCCCAATAAGGCGGCAGCAATGACTCGGGTTAATGGCCCCCAGGGTGATGGGCTGAACTTTTAACCCAGGCCCAGGAACAAACCCTGGCTGGAACAAAACCATCCTCTGCAATTGTCATTTCATTCTTCGACACAGATTCTTTTGGGAAAACAACCTTAATAATTACTCACAGCAACAAACTGATTATTTCTTAATTTAATGATGTCTCCTGCCTTCACATTCATCCATTTTTCCTTCTGCAGCCTGTAAGCGAAAACAGAATTAAGAGTTTTCCAAGAAATGTGGAGAGTGTCGACCCGGCTTTAAACGGCAACATGTTTAGGAGAAAATATCGTATTACAATAGAGGTACTCATGAAAACAAAGAATTTGACTTTTCTAAGTCAAATGACTTTTATAACTAAAGCTGTGAAATGAGGCCCAGGGTCTGGGCTCTGGGCTCTGGGCCGTGGAAGCACACGCACAGGCACACAAGCTCAAACACACACACATACAAACACACGAGAATGGATTGCTTTTCAGACAGCAAAGCTCTAAAATGCAAAAATAACTGAAAGGAGACCAGTGGTATCAACCAACCTGCCCTACAGAAAACCTTCCAACAAATAAAGATTTTCAAACAAAATCATGTGACTGGGAAAGTAAAACCATATACTTTTGCCAAGAAAAAAACACTAAACTATTGACATTATCTACTGTGTGCAGAGCACTGTAATTATAGTGATGGTATTTGTTAAGCGCTTACTATGTGCCAAGCACTGTTCTAAGTGCTTGAACCAGTATGAAAGAAGAAAAATCATGGTTTCTTCCTAAAGGAGCTTACAATCTGATGAGGTGGCAGCTAGACCAAACTGAGTTATAAGTAACAGTAGAGCCAAAAAGAGTCAGGGACCCAGAATTGAGCCAGTGGGACTGAGAAAGAGTGGTCCAAGTGATAGGAGGAGAACCAGGCCAGGCGGGGATCCACAAACCCAAAGCCCCGTCCGGTTTCCAAAGAGGAAGGAGTGGCCCACAGTGACCAAGTTGGCTGAGAAGTCAAGGAGCATTAGGAAAGCATACAGCCCATTGAGGAGTGAAGGGGGCAGAAGGCAGAGTGTCCAGGAGAGACCGGTTGGAGAGAAAGCAGAGGCAGCAGGGGTTAGGCGAGCCGCATGAAGAGACCAAAGAGTCCAAGGACAGGGGGTGACTGCTATTCCCTAAACCAAGGACTCAGGAAAGTATATTAGAAACGTGACACCTTTTTCTCTTACAGCCAATTTAGCATTTATTTTTTAACGGTATTTGTTAAGTGCTTACTATGTACCAGGCACTGTTCTAAGTTCTGGGGTAGATGCAAGTTAATCGTGTTGGACACAGTCCATGTCCCACATGAGGCTCACAGTCTTCATCCCCTTTTTACAGATGAGGTAACTGCGGCACAGGGAAGTGAAGTGATTTGCCCAAGGTCACATAGCAGACAAATGGTGAAGCAGGTCCTTCCAACTCCCAGGCCTATGCTCTACCCACTAGGCCACGCTGCTTCACTGTGTCTACGTCTGCTAAATGTATCGTGGGTTCTAATCGCGGCTCTGCCACTTGTCAGCTGTGTGACTTTGGGCAAATCACTTCACTTCTCTGTACCTCAGTTACCTCATCTGTAAAATGGGGATGAAGGCTGTTGAGCCCCACGTGGGACAACCTGATCACCTTGTATCTACCCCAGGGCTTAGAACAGTGCCTGGCACATAGTAAGTGCTTAACAAATACCATCATTAGTATTATCGGTATTATTATTTTGCTAGGGATGTAAAGATGTTTATGTTGGTTTGCCCCAGGGAGCGTGGGGGCTTTGGAAGGGAGGTGAAGGTTGGGAGGAGTCAGAGGAGGCTGTGGGTGTGGGATCAGTGGGAGAGGAGTGGAGGCGTTGCTGAGCCGAAGAGAGAGCGGGGTCAGTAGGTCGGGGAGAAGTTGTGAAACTTTCACTGTCACCTGGAACATGTTCTTTCCAAGCACCTAGTCTACTGCATGGCACCAAGTAGTTGCTGTATAAATTCTAGTATTCATTCAATAGTATTTACTGAGCGCTTACTATGTGCAGAGCACTGTACTAAGCACTTGGAATGGACAAATTGGCAACAGAGAGAGACAGTCCCTGCCCTTTGACGGGCTTACAGTCTACTACTAGTACCTACTGCTACTGCACTAAAAGCGAAGCAGTGTGGCGCAGTGGAAAGAGCCCAGGCTTGGGAGTCAGAGGTCATGGGTTCGAATTCCAGCTCTGCCACTTGTCAGCTGTGTGACTGTAGGCAAGTCACTTAACTTCTCTGTGCCTCAGTTACCTCATCTGCAAAATGGGGATTAACTGTGAGCCTCACGTGGGACAACTTGATTACCCTTTATTTACCCAGTGCTTAGAACAGTGCTCTGCACAGAGTAAGCGCTTAACAAATACCACCATTATTATTATTATTATTATCATTATTAATAAGAGGACCTGATAGCCTGACAGGGAAGATAGAACATGACACTCTTCATAAATAAGGTAATTAGAATAATTAAATCGACTGTACAATTGACAACATTCATGGCTTCTTGTGGGCAGAGAACATGTCTACCAACTCTGCTGCACTGAACTCTCCTAAGCATTTAATACAGTGCTCTGCTCACAGTAAGCACTCAGTAAATACCATGGATTGTTTGATTGATTGATATTCAATAATGTTTGTAGCTACTTCCTGTCATCCTACTATGCTCACTATTTGTACATCACTTTTTGCCTGTCTACCTCCCTTATTAGACTCAGAGCTCCTTGAGGACCCAAAATGTGTATCCTGCTTCTGTTGCCCTCTCCCGAGTGCTTAGGTCAGTGCTCTGCACAGAGTGAATGCTTGATTAATAGCTTTGATGGGTTTCATTTCTAACAGGATGAGATACAGTAAATTATCCAATATTTCAATGAACATATAATCATTAAAGGCATATGACTATGTGCAGCGTGGAGAGGAATGGAATATGTAAGTACTAAAAGTGGCATCTGGGTTGATCCCACTAGTCGTTAAGCACTTAGTACAGTGCTCTGCACACTGCAAGTGCGCATAAATACCGTTGAATGATAGATTGAATCATTTGGGGGCAGCTTCCTGGAGGAGGGGGGATGTTTGGAGGGCTTTGAAGATGGGGAAAGCTGTGGTCAGGTGGATTTGGAAGGGAAGGAAGTACCAGGCTGGGGAACGGCCTGAGCGAGGGGAAGAAGGTCGGGGAGGTGAGAACAAAGTGTGGTTAGGCGGGGGACTTGGGAGTAAAGAGGGCAAGCTGGGAAGGAGCAGATATGTAAAATGAGGAGGGAGATGACGGGATAATTGGAGTAAGGGAGGGGGAGGAGGAAGGAAGCACACATTTTACAAGGTGTGTGTGAGGGAGGAGGAGGTCTAAGAGCCAGGTAGAAGGGATTGAGTGTTAAAGAACAGGCAAGAGACTACCTCTTCAGAAGCAGCTGGGAAGGAGAAGGAAGAGGAAGAAGGGGGGTAGTCAAGTGGTGTGGAGGCAGGGAAGGGACTTGATTTTTCTAAATTGTATTTAAGCGTCACTATGTGCCAAATTAATTGTATTTGTTAAGTGTCACTATGTGCCAAACACTGTTCTAAGTACTGTGGAAGACACAAGACAACCAGGAAGGACACAGTCCCTGTCCCACATGGGAGTCAGAGTCTAAGGCACTTGAGGAAATGCATGCCTGATTGCTTCTATTTTACCAAAGATTCATTGGCTAGGCTGGGAGGGTGACAGAGGAGGCAGAGGGAGCCTGGGGGCTTTGGAAGGGAGGTGAAGGTTTGGAGGAGTCAGAGGAGGCTGCGGGTGTGGGATCAGCGAGAGAGGAATGGAGGCTTCGCCGAGGCGAAGAGAGAGCAGGGTTAGTAGGCCGGGGAGAGGTTGGCCAGGGGCCCAGATTGCCGCAGGCCGCATCTGGCTGCACCTGTCAAGGGTGGAAGATGTAGAATGTGGGAATGATCCAGGGCTGGGGCTCAGGGAGGGGAGCCCAGCGTGTCCCACGCTTTCAGCCCGTCCCCCCCGAGTAGCTGGATGCGAGGGAACGACTGGGGCAGAGCCAGGGCAATCCAGTTGTCAGAGATCTCCGGGAGGAATCTACACGTCCATCGTTCATCCCGGACTTTCCCATCACCGTAGATGGCACCGCCATCCTGCCCGTCTCAGAAGCCCATAACCTCGGCGTTACCCTTGACTCCGCTCTCTCATTCGATCCTCACGTTCAATCCGTCACCAAATCCTGTTGGTCTCACCTTCACAACATTGCTAAAATCTGTCTTTTCCTCTCCATCCAAACTGCTACCACGTTAATACAGTCACTCATCCTAACCCCCCCAGATTACTGCGTCAGCCTCCTTTCTGACCTCCCAACCTCCTGCCTCCCCCCGCTCCAGGCCATACTTTGCACTGCTGCCCGGATCATCTTTCGACAGAAACGTTCGGGGCACGTCACCCCCTTCCTCAAAAATCTCCAGCGGTTGTCTCTCCACCTCCGTATCAAACAAAAACTTCTAACCGTTGGCTTTAAATCTCCATCACCTCTGCCCCTCCTACCTCATCTCACTTCTCTCCTTCTACAACCCAGCCCCCACACATCGCTCCTCTGGTGCTAACCTTCTCACTGTGTCTCGATCTCTCCTGCCTCACCGCAGACCTCTGGCCCGCGTCCTACCTCTGGCCTGGAATGTCCTCCCTCCTCAAATCTGCCCGGCGGTTACTCTCCCCCGCTTCAAAGACTTCCTGAAGGCACATCTCCTCCAAGAGGCCTTCCCAGACTAAGTCCCAGTTTTCCTCATCTCCCACTCCCTTCTGCGTCTTCCAGACTTGCTCCCTTCTCTCTTCCCTCCCTCCCCGCCCCACAGTACATATCTATATATCTGTAATTTTATTTATTTATTTTGATGTCTGTTTATTTTATTGATGTCTGTCTCCCCCTCTCTAGTCTGCGAGCTCATTGTGAGCAGGGATTGTCACTCTTTGTTGCTATGTTGTACTTTCCCAAGCGCTTAATACAGTGCTCTGCACACAGTAAGTGCTCAAGAAATATGATTGAATGAATGAATGAATGAATGAATGAATGAATGAAGCATGGTGCTATGAAATTGGGGGTCTCACTATGCCGGTCACCTATAGCAGGACATGGTCTGAGTTTGTAGGTGCCTGGGAGGCCAGATTACTTGTCTTGCCTAAGCCAGCTCTGCCCATTTCCCCTCTTCCCCAAGTGCAGAGTCCCCTCCCTGTCCAAAAGATCACTACCCCTGTTGTCCAGGGTGCCCACGTGCTCTAATAATGTTGGTATTTGTTAAGCGCTTACTACGTGCCGAGCACTGTTCTAAGCGCTGGGGTAGACACAGGGGAATCAGGTTGTCCCACTTGGGGCTCACAGTCTTAATCCCCATTTTACAGATGAGGTGACTGAGGCACCGAGAAGGGAAGTGACTTGCCCAAAGTCACACAGCTGACAAGTGGCCGAGCCGGCATTCGAACCCATGACCTCTGACTCCAAAGGCCGTGCTCTTTCCACTGAGCCATCGCTGCTTCTAGCGATGTCAGCGACCACGCCGCTGTGGATGGTCAGATGGCAAATCAAGAAGGGAACCCACCGGGAGCCTGGAGCCATGGATGGACCGGCCCACCAGATGGTGACTGGGAGAAGGGTCGCTCGCCTCCAGCAGAGGCTGCCCCAGACCGGGATGCCGGAATGCCGGGCGGATGGGAGGGGCCCATCAGAGCTGATGCCAGCCTGCTCTGCCCCTTGGCCACGGGGTTGGGATCTTGCCATCGGTGGCGGCCAGTGTGCTGACCGGTAAGGCGGACAGATTCAAGTCCTGACACGTTCCATGTGCTCACCGGTCAATGGGAGCCTGTGCAGGCCGGGAGGGATGACCGAGGACCTTTTGAGAGGAACAAGTCGGTTTGGTTTGGGGCTCGAAAGCTGCAGTGGACTTGTTGCGTGACCCACAGACGGCTCCCATATTTACGGGGCGGTGAAATGTGGCCGGTGCAATGAGCCGGCTGGGCCGTCTGGCTCCCACCCCGGGGGACTTTCCTTTCATGCCCATCCAAGGACATGTTGTTCTGGACGGCTTTCAACTGCAGCGTTTTCATCTGCGGCCAGAGGGAGGGGATCGCCCGCCTGCCCCATCCCTCCCACTCCATACTGCCCAGCCTGTCACGCCCACCCTATCCCTCTCACCACTTTCCTCCCTCTCCATCTCGCTCACCCTAGCCTGTTCATCCCACCCCTCTCTCCCCAACTCCACCACTCTGTCCTGTGCACCTCATTCCTCCCACCACATCCCTCCTGCCCCATCCCCTCCCCTATCCCTCCCTCCCCATCCCTCTTTCCCTGTCCCTCCCACCCCATCTCTCCCACCTTATCTCTCCCGCCCCACCCCTTCCTCACCATCCCGCCCACCCAATTCTTCCTGCCCCGTTCCTTTTGTCCCGCCCCTCCCACCCTGTCCTTCCCTCCCCGTTCAGCTCACCCCGGCCACCCATCCCATCCCTCTTGCCTCAGCCTTCTCACCCTATCCTGCCCACCCCACTCCTCCTGCCCCATTCCTCCCTCCCCATACTGCTCTCCCTATCCCATTCCTTCCTCCCTCTTGATCCATCCCGCCTGCCCCATTCCTCCCATCCTGTCCTGCCCACCCACCCCTCCCGACCCATCCTGCCTGCCCAGTCCTGTCCCATCCCATCCACTCTGTCTTCGCTGCCCCCCACCCTATCCCACCCACCCCATTTCTTCCACCCCATCCTGCTCCCCCCATCCTTCCCACATTGTCCTTCCCAGCCCACCCCACCTGCCCCATTCCACTCACCCCATCCCTCCTGCCCCATCCTACCCCTCCCACCCTGTGCCTCTTGCCCCAGCCTTCCCAACCCACTCTTCCTGCCCGATCCTGGCAATCCCGTCCCTCTGAGTTTCAGAGTTTACTGACTACTCATGGACTGGCTCTCTAATAAAATGGAACTTCTCAGCAACAAGGAGAAGAAATGTACAGTTGATGGATTGCTGCATGGAGTGGACTAAAGAAAATACCCTCTTAGTAGTATTATTTTTTAATTATTATTATTACTATTGCTCTACTACTGCTATTTCTAATAATAATAACTATTCAGTGTATAATATGTACCAAGCATTGTACTAAGTGCTAGGATAAACTCCTTATAACAGGGATTCTGTCTTCCAACTCCATTGTAGTGTACTCTCCCAAGTGCTTAGTACAGTGTTCTGTGCACAGTAAGTGCTCACTAAATACCGTTACCTGATTGATTGATAGGTAGATACTAGACAATCAGGTCAGACACCGCCCGGTCCCTCATGGGGTTCACAGTCTGGTGGGGAGGGAGTACGAGTATTTAATCCCCATTTTACAGATGAGGACACTGAAGCACAGAGAAATTTAGTGACCTGCCTAAGGTCACATCTATGGAAAATGGCAGGAAGCTGGAATTAGAACCCATGTCCTCTTAACTTCGGGCCCGTGCTCTTTCCATGAGGCCACGCTGTTTCTCATCGAATCACAAAACTAGAACTTAATCTATTTTAAATAATCATCCTCATAAAGTCAGTCAACAACAATACTACGCATTGGTTCAAAATTCATTCCAAAGCTCTTGGCAGTAGAAGCAGAAAAAAGTGTCAAGAGGTTAAGCCCAAGAGTGAAGACATGTTCAGCAAAGCCATAAATTAGATTAGGAACGAGTAAATACACTTTGAATAGATTTGATCCACAGATGAAGCCAGAGGACACCCTGTCGCCTGGAAAGCCGGCTGGCCCCCCGGCCCCCAAGTAGACCCCCGAGGTGGAAAGCAGCTGGAGAAAGATCCCTTACTTGCCAGCAATGAGCACCTCTGACTGCCGATTGTTCACCTGGTCGTCGCTCTTGTGACGAAACTGCAAAGCCAAACGAGAGAGGGATCAGGCAGGGAAATGGTCGGTCAGCTGGAGCTACCCTTGTCCCACCCAGCTCAGAGGCCATCAGCCCCACCAACAGAGGCTGGGGAGAGGGAGCAGAGGAGGGGCAAAGAGCTTCCAGAGGCCTGGGACTGGGAGGCGGTGGACTGGGTGACCTGGTAGATGTCTGGGTGGTAAGATACGGAGGAGAGGCAGGCTGTGGGGGTCCAGTTCAAATATCCCGCCAGTTTGCCCACTCACGCGTGGCCTGACCATCCCCACTGCCCTAGAGAATGGGGCCCCAGCCCCCATTTCAGCACGTGCCAACACCAAAGCCATCCAAAGCCTTCTTCCCCAAAGAGTGTTCTGCTGATGCCAGTTGAACGAGAGAGGGTCCCCCAGTGCTCTTCAAGCAGCCCACGTTTACAGTTCTCCCTTGGCTCTGAGGATTGCTTCTGGGATAACCGCCCCATTCAGTTTAGTGCTCATCACTCAGGACCGAGTCATTCGTTCATTCATTCAATCATTCAAGCATCATGACTGACTGAATGAATGAATGAACGATAACCTCCCCATTCAGTTTAGCGCTCATCAGTCAGGACCGAGTCCCCGGCCCCACCCCCACGTACTCAAACCAGACTATGATAGCCTCGCTCGCTTTGATTTATTTCTCCTTTGCAGTGGAGAAATCACTTGTTAGAACATTTATTTTTAGATTCCCATGTAGATCTCATTTTTGTCAGTGGGCTCACAGGATGTTGATGTTAGAAAAATCGAAACAAACACCATGGTGAGCATCACTAAATAACCCAAGAGATTGTTTTTCCGGCTCTCTTTTAGCTGTGATCTAAAGGTCTGAATGCTGTTCAAGGCTAGGAACCACGGACACCCCGAAGGTGTGTGATGCTCGGGCAGGGTCGCCCTGCCATTCTCCCCAGAAGAACCTTTAACCGGCATGTGGACCGGTTGGGAAACCAGATTCAGGAAGAAAGCACGTGTTCTAACAGAAACATAGCCCCGAAGACTGGCCTGGCTTCCTCAGAGAGACACCAGGCAGTCAGCCGGGTGTGCCAGGAAGCGACCTTGTGTCCCCACTTCCAACCTGGGCCACAGAGAGTGGGGAGAGCGGGGTTCCCGAGCAGCAGCCAGAGCAGACCTGAAATGGAGCAGGGCAGCCAGGAGGGTGGAACCCACAATGTGGAGACCCAGAGAAGCCAGGTTGAGCCTTGCACTCACCAGTGAGCCACTGGGAGATGACTTCATTAGGCCGGGCAGGCGGGAGGGGATGGCATTTGGAAGGGGGTTGCCCTCCTCAGAGTGAAGCTCCCAGATGCTTAGGAGAGAGAGGGGCTGATTTGACCCCAGGCCCCACCAACAGAATGCACCTAGGGGCCACAAAAGATGGTCTCTGCGTGTTCACAGTAGGGAATGTCCTTTTCCTGTCTCCCATGTGTATGGCAGAGCATCTGCAGCCACCAGTATAACCTGTAAGCACCAGGGATGGAGGTGTTTGTGAGTGTGTGTGTGTGTGTGTGTGTGTGTGTGTGTGTTGTACAATTTAATGAATCAACGTGGCCTTGTGGATAGAGAACAGGCCTGGAAGTCAGAAGGACCTGGATTCTAATCCCAACTGCCCCACTTGTCTGCTGAATGACCCTGGGTAAATCACTTAACTTCTCTGTGACTCAGTTACTTTATCTGTAAAATGGGGATTAAGGCTGTGAGCCACATGAGAGACAGGGACTCTGTCCAATCTTATTTGCTTCAATCTATCCCAGTGCTTAGCACAGTGCCTGGCACGTAGTAAGCACTTAACAAATACCACAATTATATTATTATTAATAATCAATCAATCCCTTGACTGGACCATCCTCTAGTTTAGTATTTATTACAGCTTAGAGGAAAGTCAACAAACCTCCTTACTTCCAATTTTCCAGTTGCAAGAGCAAAGATTGGGACGAAGTGTCTCAATTTGTCCTCTCCCTGGAAGTAACGCTTTCCTTCCTGACCTGCTGTGTGGCTCCCCCGGCCACTGGTGGACCAATCGGCCAAGAACAGTACAGAGGGCCGCTCCTGGGAGGCGCCCAGAACAACTGCCCCTCTCCCCAGAGGTGTCAACAAGGGAATGGACAAGCAGTCCTTAATGGATTCCAGGAGGGTAATTAAGGAACGCAGAGGGAAATGTCAATCCATGAGGGTGGACGTCTGGGAAGCAACCCTCACACGGTTCTTCCATGCATCCTGAGGAGCCTCTGTTGGAGACAGAATCCCGGCTGGATGGACTGTTGACGGGGCTCAGGAATCGTCCCCAACGCTTAACATAGTGTTCAGTACAAAGTAAGAACTTGTCAAAACCACAATTGTTATGCTTCTAATTGCTCCCCCACCAGAAGCCCCTTGACGGCATGGCCGGCCCTTCCTTCACTGTGAGGCAGTCTCCCTGGCCACCTCTCTGGCCTTCTTCAACTCCTAGTTCATCCTTGGGATCCCTTGGGAGAATGGACGTTCTCAGCTCGGGGGCCTGCGTTTGGTTCACAATTGGGCATGATCTTCAGGGAGCTGGCGATTATTCCAGCACCAGAGTGAGCCTGGGCCCTGGGGCCGGCCAAGCAGGGATGAGCCAAGGGATTTCAGGGAAGTCGGTGGTCCAGCCGGATCCCTGATCTACAGTGGGTCCAGACTGTCCAACGTCATAAGTGTGACACTCTCCGCTGCTCCTGCTACCCTTCTCGGAGGGGCCTGGGCTGCCCGTTCCTCGACCCTCTTTTGAAAATGCTCCGCTAGACTCTTCCACTGGAAAGCAGCACTTTCCAATTTAGATTTGGCATCTGCTAGGTGAGAATGTTAATTCTGAGCATGAAGTAGGAATTTGTGAAAGGAGCAACTGCCATCAAATTTGTCATTAATGATTCAGCGACAAACAGACCATTGCAAGACGGTCATAAATCAACAAACGGGTGCAGCCACTCACAGGACAAGTAATAAGCACAGAGGAATTTCTCCTTCACTCCATTAAAGAGTAAAATAAGAGCAACACTATTCATTAAATGCCTTTTTCAGGGGAGGAGAGGGTGGTGGGTGGAAGAAGGGGAGCTGGAGAAGTTGCAAGAGGGACTGGTGAGAGATGGGAGAGTGGCAGGAAAAGGGAGGTCAGAGGAGGGAGGTGGGAGAAGGGGATCAGAGAAGGTGGCAGTGACAAGAGGGACCGGTGATAGGTGCCGGGCAGGGAGACAGGAGTTGGAAAAATGCAGGACAGGAACTGGGAAAGGGGAGTTGAGGGAAGAGGGTTCTTTGGTAGGCAGGAGGCAGGCGGGAGTCCAGTAGAGGAAGGCAGGAGGAAGGAGGCCAGTGAAGGGAGGCTGAGGAGAGCAGGGCTGAGGAGGTGAAGCATCTCCGAACTCTGTAAGAGAGCTCGGGAGCATGGGGCAAGTGAAACCGGCAAGCGGAAGAGAACGTCCTGCCCCACACTTCTCCAGAACCTGGAACCTGGGGGCCAACGCTCACTGGCTGGCAGGTACCGGGAGGAAGGATGAGCCCGTCGGGAACTCTCAAACGTGATACTCTTACTCTTGTAGGCAGGGCCACTTCTGTAGATAGGGCTCCTGGAGCCAGGATAGAGCCTGAGTCCCCATTGGGAAGATTGCTCTGATATAGCAAGTGGTCCTAAAAGGGGAAACTGGGTGGCTGCAGGTGTTAGAGAAACTTGGGCCTGGCAGAAACTGTGAAGTCTCTGCTGAGAGAACGGAGAGCCAGGAATCTCCCAGAAAATCTCCAGAGAAAACTCTGCCACTTCCTTCATCCACATATTCCAGGACCCCCTCACTTACAGCCACAGAGGTCTTCCTCATGTCCACCCTAAATCCCTCTTACTCTACGTAATACCCTCCGGCCTGAGCCCTGTGCTTGATTCACTCCCTCAGTGACTCTCTGAAAGGTTCCCCACTGAAATCCATGTCTTTTCCTGGACGAACGACTGCAGAGGAGAGGCGCTGCCCCACCCCCATGCTGCCGGGACTCCCAACAGCCCCTACTCCAGCCCCGGGGGCTTCCATCAGCAGCAGTGGGAGGGCTCCTCAGCTTCACAACGAGGAGTAGATCGCTGCCGCAGCCTTGCCTTCTGGGACCCACTGAGTTATGAAGAGCCCGAAACCAAATAACTCCTTCCCTTTTTAATGCCCTCCTCATTTTCTGTTTTGTCTGCCACCAAATCCTTCCCCCTTGCTCTTAGACTGCTTGGGAGCCAGGGACTGGGTCTCCATTCCTTCGGTCAATTATTCTCCAGCACTTGGTACAGTGATTTGCACTTTGCAAGCTCGTAATACATACGATTGACTCCTTCCCTTCCTTTTCCTTTATCCTCTCCTCCTCCTTCTCTGCTCACTCCTTGTCCTCCTTCTTCCTGTCCCCTTTGTCCTAGTGTTCATCCTCCTCCTCCTCCCAGTCCTGTTATTCATTCATTCATTCAGTAGTATTTATTGAGCGCTTTCTATGTGCAGAGCACTGTACTAAACGCTTGGAATGTACAAATCGGTAACAGATAGAGACAGTCCCTGCCCTTTGACGGGCTTACAGTCTAATCAGGGGAGACAGACAGACAAGAACGATAGCAATAAATAGAATCGAGGGGATGAACATCTCATTAAAACAATAGCAAATAAATAGAATCAAGGCGATGTACATTTCATTAACAATAACAAAATTATTATAACTACTACTACTCACGTAGTCATCGGTGGCATCTTTGACAGCCGTGATGGCCAACACCAGCACGAGCGGCACAATCGTGGTGAACCATGGCAAGGAGGAGATTTCTGGAATCAGCTACAGGAGACATTTAGAAACGGTTTGAATGAGGACATGCTAAACAAGATCCTTTTCAGGAGGCCAGTTCCGTCACAGTTTTCTGAGAACACAGTTGAACAATCTTATAATTTCAGCCAGATACCAAGAACTGGAAATGAGGGCAAATATGGATTTCTGAGCACTTTGTTCCTGTGTTGCCCTCCCAGGGGCAGAGGACTAGATCACGGTGCAGTCTGTCATGACGTGCCTTAGGCCGGGAAGAGTTCCACAGCACTTAGCCCCATTTGACAGTTTGTGGAGCAGAACCCCTCGGAGTCCTCATGGGCTGACTTGGGAAAGGAGGGAGTCGGTATGGGAAGGGACAGGTTGCAAAAGCTAGAGGGACCAGATGTCCTGTGGCATCAGAAGGTTTTCCAGGCAGTCCAAAGGTCTTGGACCGCCCACTGTCACGACAGAAGATGTCCCCAGAGCAAGACCTCAGGCCCAAATGCCTGTCCTGACCAGACCAGCAAGACCCTGTGGACATCCGCAGGACTTCCGACGGGAGTGAGCCCTCCTACGGGCCCGAGGAAACACTCCCTAGGGGAGTGCTGATGGCCAGGTGGGTGTTCCTTAGCCAGTGGGGGCAGGAATGGCCTGAGCGATCTCCCTGCCTGCCATCCCCAAGAGCTACAGTCTCAAATTCCCAAGACCAAAATGCTGTAGATCTGGGGCCCCTTGATGAAATGGGTTTTCCATCATTTTCTGGATACACCTTTTTTCCCCACTGATATTCTGCTTTAACACTGGACTAATGAACCTATTTTCATTTCAGAGACAGAACTGGGTAGGATCCACTGCTTATGGAAAACACGTAATCAATGGTGCTTATTGAGTGCCTCCTCTGGGCAGAGCACCACACTGTGCCCATGAGAGAGTCCAGTAGCGTTAGTAGCTGTGATCTTAACACTATCACGGTCACCGACCCAAGCCCACATTCTTCTCGCACTTTGTTCAGTGTTTTGGCCTGTCTACCTGTAATGGAATAACTCTGGACACTTATAGCCTCAACGCTTGGCCTGGTGAATAGTGCCGGACTAAGTCTTGAACAGTCCAATTTCTTTTTGCTGTGATCTCTGCCGACTGCGAAACCTCAGCCTGTTGCTCAGATGGGGACAGTCCTGGGTGGAGTTTCTTTTGGGAATACCCCGACCTGGCGGAGCTCGACCCAAGGGCTGCGCTTGTTTGAGAGCTTGCTTCTGCTCCAAATGATGAAAATGGTGCTTCCATGTCTTCCTGGCACCCAGAGGAAGGACTGAAGCTGCCCCATGACCATGTTGTTGGGGTCTTGATGGGGAGCTTCCAAGTGACCTTGGGGCAATGCAGCTTATCAGGTCTCCAAAGAGAAAGGCATTTTAGTCATCCTGTGGTGGAGAAAGGAAAGGAAGCACCTTACCTGTAAAATCAGCAGGAAAAGGAAATAGGCATTCGCCACCCGCTGAAACTGTTCAAATAAATTAACAGGCAAGAAGGTCAGGATGTTGTACTTGGAGGTCTGGATGCGATTGTTCTGGAAAAGAGAAGCATTGTAGTGCCATTAAACCTTGTCAGTAGGGTTGGCAGGGACTGGTCTTGTTGGCCCAGAGAAACAGCCAGCAGACATCCGCCCTGGGGTGCAGTCCCCAACTCCTGCCCACCCTGGGCCGAAGCCTGTGGCCTCATGTGTGACCTTGAGCAAGTCTCTGAACTTCCCTAGGCCTCTGTTTCCACCTCAGTAAAATGGGAATCAGATCTCTGCTCTCCCTCAGACTGGGAACCCCGTGTGGGCTGGGAACGATGACCATTCTGATTATCCTGTAACGATCCCGGTGCTTAGTTAGCACAGCACTTGGTGCCGAGTAAGCACTCGGCAAATCTCTTTCCTCACCTCGCCCCGGTCCTTCCTGTGAGACTGCCCACCCTGGACCTTAGCATGGATATGGCTGGTTTTCCAAGGGTTGCCCCAGCTACTGCAAGGATGGTAGATGGAAAAAATCTCTGGTCTGCCTGCCTGGAGCGACCAAGCCTCCATCATCTTCTTAGGCCATAGTTTAAATGATGATGGTTTAAAAAGTGGCATCTGCGCCCCTCTGAACAACACTGGGGCAGCGGCGGCTATGTGGATTCAGCTCTGGTGGTGATGGAAGTGATGGAAGCGGGGGCTGGGAGGGTATGATTTGGGGCCACGGGTGGGGGCCCACAGATGGAGGCCGAGGGCAGGGGTAGCCGGGGATGTCAAGTGACATATTTACACATTTTGATTTGGTTTTCTTGCTCTGTTTTCATTTAATGCTACTTGTTAAGCACTTACTACGTGCCAGACACTGTTCTAAGTACTGGATTAGATACAAGGTAATCTGGTTGGACGCAGTCCCTGTCCCACATGGGGCTCACAGTCTTAATCCCCATTTTACAGATGAGGTAACTGAGGCACAAGAAGTTAAGTGACTGGCCCAAGCTCATATAACGGACAACTGGCAGAGTCAGGATTATAACCCAGGTCCTTCTGACTTCCAGACCCACGCTTTAACCACTAGGCCACGTTGCTTTGCTTTGGATCCCTCACTCACCCTGCACCCATGATAGATGCTGCGATTCCATTTTGGCCCCTCCCCCCACCTGCCCGGTCAGTCCGGCAGGAAGCATCTGGCGGTTGGGGGAGGGACAGAAGGGGCTTCAGGTCTCAAAGGGAGACAGAGACATGGCTCTGTGGACTGTTCCTCAACAGTGAAGACTTCAAACGTGCTCAGTTTGTGCCTGTTACCTCTCGGAAAAGAAGAAATTCAGAAACTCCTTCTTTGTAGAGATTCCTCACGAATTCAAAAGCTCACATACTGAAAGTAATGTTTCAAAAATAAACAAGTCTAAACTCTAGTGGCTTAAAGCATAGCATAATTATAAGACTTTACCATGGCGACTGAGAATGGAACTCAAACAGGAGACAAACAGAGCTGCAAAAGGACACCCTTGGGTGGAATTAGTCCATTAACAACTGCCCTCACTTGATAAGTTGGAAGGTCATTTTCTTCCAGTTTACACAAAAGGCTGAAACCCTCGAGACTCAGATATAAGCCCAGCCATTTCTGGGCCTGATCCCGGTCCACCCAGCACAATCTCTTTCCTAACTCTGCTTGCCAGCTTGTAAGACTCTAATCAACCCAATGATCCGGGCAGCCCAGGGCTGTGTCTCTGAGAGCGGCTCCAGGACAATGGAGGAACTGTGCATCGGTTGCATTTCTGGACATCCTCCCTCGTGTAGAGCAATGGATCATCCCTACTTCTCCCCTCTCTGTCACTGACTTTCTCCCCAGTGATCTAGCATAGACCATCCATAAGCCCTGACTCTCCCATCTCATCCCTGACTCTCCCTCAGTGATCCAGCATGAATAATTCAACACTCCTGGCTCTCCCCTGTTCATCTCTGACTCTCCCTGGACTGATCCAGAACAGACCATCCAACACCTCTGACTCTCCCCTCTCCATCCCCGACTCTCCCCCGGTGACCCAGCATGGACAATCCAACAACCCCCCGACTTTCCCCTGTCCATTCCTGATTCTCTCTGCACTGACCCAGCATGGTCCATCCACAATTTCTGACTCTCCCCTCTCCTTCCCTGACTCTCCCCCAAGGACCCAGCACAGACCATACAGCACCCCATGCTCTCTCCCCTCCATCCTTGATTCTTCTCCCAGTGACTCAGCACAGACCATCTTAAACCATTCATCCCCATTAAATCCACCCTTGTTTTGGCCTCGGAAGGCAGTCGGCAGAAGTTAGTCCTCAGAGAAAACATAGGGCTCAGAAGGAATCCACGATGGCCATCTAACTCACCCCTGAGCCTGAGACGTTTCCCCTTAGCCAGTGAGACCCAGGCTCCTTCATTGTTGATGCCGGCTGGTGGGCAGGTCCACTGGCCCAAGAGAGAACAGTGGGCACGGAAGGCAGGTGGTAATTCCTAGCCTACGGTTTCAGCTTGCCCAAGATCCTCCCCTTCCTCCTCACGCTGTACAAACAAATCCTGGTCCTGTTGAGTGAGTTCATGGAGGCCAGTTGTTAGGCACCTGGATGAATCATCAGTCCATCAGAGACACTGGATCAATCCAATTGGTATAAAAAAGTTTGATTGTAAGGCAGGGGCAGGGACTGGGTGTACCGCCTCCATTCTACTGTACTCTCCTGAGTGCATAGATTTTTTTTTTCTTTCTTTGGTATTTGTTAAGCACTTACTTTTTGCCAGACACTGTAGTAACCACTGGGCTAGAAACAAGCTAATCAGGTTGGACACAGTCCACGTCCCACATGGGGCTCACAGTCTTAATCCTCATTTTACAGATGAGGTAAATGAGGCACAGAGAAGTTAAGTGACTTACCCAAGGTCACACAGCAGACAAGTGGCAGACCCGGGATTAGAACCCGGGTCCTCCTCACTCCCCAGTCCAAGTTCTATCCACTAGGTCATACTACTTTTCCTGAAGTGCACAGTATATTGATCTGCATGTGGTAAATGCTCAATAAACACCATTAAAGAATCGACTGATTATAAAGAACTTGATCTGGGATGCTATGCAAGTCAGACGGAAAAAGGTATTCAAACGCAAAAGACTAGTGTGATCATTGTCCAACTAAAGCCAAAATGTTAAAGCATCCCTCAAAATGGAGTTCCCTGAAATGCCTGGATATCATGAATGCAGATGGTGATAGCCCTGCACCAGCCGAGGTGGTGGGTTCAATTAATCAGTCAGTGTTCGACTGTACTCTCCCAAGCACTGAGTACAGTCCTCTGCATATAGTGAGCACTCAATGAATGCCATTGATGATTGATTGATTGGTACTCTGTGCCAAATCAATCAATGGTATCTATTAAGCATTCACTATATGCAGAGCACTGTAGTGAGCCCTTAGTAGAATACAGTACAACAGACTAAGCAGACACATTGCCTGTGCATAACGAGCTTATAGTGCCAAAACACCGAATTCGGTGCTTGGGAGAGCCCCCAGTGGAGTTAGCAGACAGACATGGTTGTTGTCTGGATTGACACGGGACTGCCTGGGTAACTCTACCCATTAATTCCTGTGACTCCTGCGGCTGGGAGTCTGTCGGTTCAAGGATTGCTCCCATAGGGTCATCTCCAGAGGAGGGAAGGGAAGGGAAGGGAACCGTTCCCTGCTGGGCATCCCCTGGTCTAAGGCAGGCACTGTAGCACCTGGGCAGTCCCCTCCCTGTCCACTTCACCCCTCCCACCTCCCCCACTTCTGCTTTCTGCCCAGAGAGAGCTTTGGCACATGACTAGACTGGACAGTAAGTACTCAGGGCTAAGAGCCCCATTCTTCTTGAGCAGAAAGAGTTGCTCTTCTAACTCCTTACACTCCCTTTCCAATGACTCGGCCTGTCGAAGCAGCCTGAAATTTCCAAAAGCCACAAAGGGGAAATCTAGAGGAAAGAGCAGGCACCGAGACATGCTGTCTGGCTCCCTCTCTCCCAAGGCAAGCACTGGTCACGGCTCTCGTCTCCAACGCTGGACTCCTCTCGGGACCAGGGGAGGAATTTAGAAAGAGAGTTGAAATAGGGCCTGTGATCACCTTCGCGGTTCTTCTTTCTAGTATTTGCCCAGAGACGATGTCTGCTGGGTGCCATTCCGCAGCATCGACCCATCTTGCCTCACCTTACCGTGGCAGAAAGACTCAAGCAGCAGTGGCGGCGGCGGGGGCAATGGAAGCGACGGCGGTGACAGTAGCAGCGGTGGCTCCAACCTGTCGGAGGTGGCGTGGCCTAGCGGAAAAGGCTCGGGACTGAGGGGTCTGAGGGCCTGAGGTTTAATCCCATGATCTTGGGCAAGTCACTTAACGACTCCGAGCCTCTAGACCGTAAGCTCACTGTGGGCAGGGAATGTATCTCTTGTATTGTTTTATCGTACTCTCCCCAGCACTTAGTACAGTGCTCTGCACACAGTAAGTGCTCAGTAAATACGACTGACTGATTGACTGACTGTTGGCGGTAGCAGCGGCGGCAGCATCTGCAACGGAGCACCTGGGGCCTCTCCACCACGAAGGAGGCTGTGATGACCCTGGTCACTGCTGCAGTTACCGCCACCGCCGTGACTGTTGGACTCGGAGCTGCGAGCAGCCCAAAACTCTGCTCCTTTTGTTAACAGACCCTACTGCTTGTTTGTTTTTACTTTGTGCATTTGTCCTCACCTTTTATGTTTTAGGGTTTTTATTGTTTCATCTTTCCTCGTGTGTCTATCGCCAGTCCCTCTCCCTACTCTTCAACTTTGAGCCCCTTGAGGGTCAGAGACCGTGTTCAATTTCTACTCCTCAAGAACCTCCAGGAATTGTCCATCCATCTCTGAATCAACAGAAACTCCTTAGCATTGGCTCTAAAGCACTCAATCACCTTGTCCCCCTCCTATCTTAGCCCCTGATTCCCGTCTACAACCCAGCCTGAACATTTCACTCCTCTTACACCAACCTACTCCCTGTAACTCCATCTCAACAACCTCGTCTCTGACCCCTCGTCCACATCCTGCCTCTGGCCTGGAGCTCCTTCTCCCTTTGTATTTGACAGACCACCACTCTCCCCACTTTCGAAGCCTTGTTAAAATCACATCTCCTCCAGGAAGCCTTCTCTGACTAATTCCTCATTCACCCTATTCCGTCACCCTCGTACTTAGATCTGTACCCTTTAATGATAATGATTATGGATTTGTTAAGTGCCTACTATGTACTAAGCCCTGGGGTGGCTACAAGGAACTTGGGTCGGACACAGTCTCTGACCCACATGGGGCTCACAGTCTTAATCCCCATTTTACAGATGAGGTAACTGAGGCCCAGAGAAGTGAAGCAACATGCCCAAGGTCACACAGCAGACAAGTGGCAGAGCCAGGATTAGAACTCTGGTCCTTCTGACTCCCAGGCCATGTTCTCTCCACTACGCCATGCTGCTCCTTGATAGTTCCCCCACCTTCGGCCCCACAGCATTTATGTACTGATAATAAATATCAGTAATTTATTTTAATGTCTAGCTCCCGCCTCTAGGCTGTAAGCTCCTTTTGGCCAGGGAATAGGTCTCCCAACTCTGTTATGCTGTACTCTCCCAAGTACTTAGTACCATGTTATGCCCACAGGAAGTGCTCAAGCAATATGATTAATTGATTGCCTAGTCCAGTGCTTTGCCCACAGTAGGTGTTTAACCAATACTATTACTACTACTAAGAGACTGCAAGGGGCTGCAGAGGTCCCGGGAATGCCAGGTCCAGGGGTTGGGGCCAGCTGAGGAATGGTGCAATTTAAGGAAGTAGGACTGAAAAAAGAAACTACGTCCCTTGCTCTTGCAACATCGGACCAAAGAAACGGTGGATTGGACGTGCCGAGGTCTGTTTAACAGATGTCTAAAGAGGATTCTGCCTCCTGTATATCAATGATTGAAGTATTTTCACCCTAGAGAGCTCGGAAAAATATTCCTAAACCCTGACAGCACAAGCAGCCGGAAGTGTTTCCGCAGGGCGTGTGAAAACCGTCCACCCGGGGGTTACCATGGTGCCCGCCCAAACAGGAAGGGAAGCACTAGCCCGATTCACATGTCGGTCAGGTCCTGACCCTTTCTCTGGCCCCCTTTAATGGGTGACCTTCTGGTCACCTCCCGACCGCTCATTTGGGCTCAGCGCTCTCACCTCTGTTTGCCAAGGCCGACGACGGTCAGCCTCGCGACCACACAGCCGCCCTGCTAAAAATAAAGGGAGAGAACAGAAACCCAAAATAGCCATCGGACTTGAGCCTGGGGTGAGTCACTACATTTTGACATCCCGATGTCCAATGATAAAATGACTTCTTCAGTTTTTGCATTTCAGACATTGTCTCGATGGGAAATTCTCTGAAGGCATCCACAAATAGGAATAACTCCATGTTCTTTTAGGGAATTATCCTCAGTATCCAAGTGACTCCACAACATTTCTAGAATTCACTTCTTCCTCTCTATTCAAATGGCCCACCAACTTGTCTAGGCACAGTTACTGCATCAACAGCCTCCTTGTTGACCTCCCTCCCTCCAGCCTCTCCCCCTGCAGTCCAAACTTTTTTTTTTGATGTTTGTAAAGTGCTTACTATGTGCCAAGTACTGTATTAAGTGCTGGGATAGATACAAGCTAATCATTATGGACACTGACCATATCCCATTCGGGGCTCACAGTCTTAATCTCTTAATCCCCATTTTACAGATGAGGTAACTGAGACATACAGAAGTTATACTCGGCTAAGGTCACACAGCAGACAAGTGGTGGAGCCGGGATTTGAACCCAGGTCCTTTCTGACTCCCAGGCCTGTGCTCTGTCCGCTAGGTCACACTGATTCTCACTTCACTCTGCTAGCTGGATCAGTTTTCTAAAACATCGACTACACACATCTCCCCTCTCTTCAAAAACTGCCAATAATTGCTCATTCCTCTCCGCCTCAAGCTGTATGGCTCTCAGGTTTAAGGCACTCAGCCAGCACTCTCTCCATCCCGCTTACTCCCTCTCTTATCCCACAATGCCCCAGCTCACACTCTTCAGTCCTTTGAAGCTAACTTACCCCCTACCCCTTGTTTTCATTGCTCCTGCTGCTGGTCTCTCACTCCTGCCCTTTCTCTTTGCCTGGAATTTTCTCCCCCTTCAAATCCACTGAGCCACAGCTCTCCCCATCCTCAAAGCCCTTCGGGAAGCCCATCTCCTCTTGTAGTTTTTCCCTGTTTAATTTCTAATCTCTCCAGCTTCTATCTCCTCCACAACCACTTCTATGCCACCTAAACAACTGTGAACTCACAACCTCCCATAGCACTTTATTGCTTAAGCAATAATGCCTCTTTCCTTTCTTCCTCCTACTTGCTATTCATTTTCCCATCTGCTTCCCCTGCAAGTTTGCAAGCTTCTTGAGGGTACAGATCATCTCTCCAACCTAGTTTGGAACAGTGTTCTGCACATATTAGACACTCAATATGGGACAGAAAAACCAAACCAAATGCCGAGTCCTACCCTAAACTTGGGGCCCTAGCTGCAGTTCTGGTGGCCGAATCTTAGGAAAGACAGATCAGCGCTGGAGAAAGGACAGAAAAGGGAAATGCAGATCATCAGAGAATTGAAAAGTTTCCCTGGAAGGTGCCTTCATGAGGCCCAGGCTGAACAGGGGCAGGATGGAAGTTTACAAAACCATGAGGGTGTGGACAAGGAAAGCACGGAGTTGATGTTCACCAAATCCCACACACCAAGATGAGGGGATTGAAAGAGGTGGATTAAAAACAAACAAAAGGAAAATTCTCTTCAGCGTCGGGGAGGACACATGGAATTCATTGCTCCGAACATTATGAGTTAGAAAACAGCAACAGGTTCAAGAAGGGGTTGAATAAATTCATTTTTGAGAAGTCTGAACTTCTCAAAACTCTGGAAAAACTCTGGGATGTGGAGGAAAATGTTGGGAATATTGGTTGGTCTCTCCCTAACAATGAGGTCAGAGGTCTAGACCACTCTGGAGCCTGAGGATTGAGTAGTTGGAGGGTTCCTTGGACCCAGTAAGGCTTTGCTTCTTCTCCTTTGGGTGCCCTCAGATGAACTGCTACTCAATGAATGCCACTGATGATTGACTGATTGGTACTTTGTTAGATGAGTGATGGTTGGAACACTGAGCACAGGGATAGGGCCTTCTAATTCTATTGTACTCTCCCAAGTGCTCAGTGCCAGGCTCTGTCCACAGTAGGCCCTCAATAAGTGCTTTTAATTGATCGAATATCTAGTATGCCATCACTGAGTCAGATCATACTCCATCCAGCTTGCTATTGACCCTAGCAGTGGCCCCAGGGCTCGTGGTAGAACCACGAGGTGGTTGTTCTTGGGGTCATCCATTCTCATGGTTAAGGATGGACTGATACATCTATCCATCGATTGCATTTCTTAAGCACTTACTGTGTGCAGAGTGCCGACCTAAATGCTTGGGACAATTCCACAGAATTGGCATACACGATCCCTGCCCTCAAGGAGCTCGCAGTTTGGCCCAGATGAGGACACTAAAATTAATTAGAGGTAGGAGGAAGCCTTACAGACTTACAGGTCAGAACATCAGAGCTTCCTGAAAGTGTAAGTCCATCCACCCCCCTTGTTCTTCTACATGGGAAAACATTTCTGAGAACCGACCAGCTTCCTTGTTGCATTCTTGTAGCTGGGAGAAGAAAATGGAAGGGAGGGATGAAGGGAGGAAGGAAAGAGGGAAGGGAGGAAGGGTCTTTGCCGGTCTCGGGCTGTGCCAGGGAGAGGGCTTGCCGTTCAGGGGCCGAGCAGGCCGCACGGCTGCTCTCTGCAGCCTGCGGGAGCGGTAGGGCATCAGCTCTGGGAGAAAGAGGCACTGGGAGACCAGGGTACAGAGCCCACCAGTCCCTGGAGGTTCTAATTTCTTACTCTGGGTTCCAATCGGCTGCTTCAATTTCATTCCCTTGATCAATCAATCAATTAATCAGTCAATGGTATTTATTGAGACTGTAAGCTCATTATGGGCAGAGAATATGTCCACCAACTCTGTTATAATATATTCTCCCAAGCTCTTACTACAATGCTCTGCACACAGTAAGCCATCGATAATTTGGTATTTATTTACTGCTTGAGTGATTGAGCACTTTCTGTGTACTGAGTGCTCGGGAGAGCACAATATAACAGTCATTAGAAACATTCCCGGCTCATAAGGCGCTTACAGTCTAGAGGGGAGACAGACGATAATATAAATTAATAAATAATTTACTTAGTATTTTATGATGATAAAATGTCGTGGGGCTGAGGGAGGGGTGAATAAAGGGTGCAAAATCAAGCGCAAACCCCTTGAGGATCCCTGGAGCTGGTTTCTGTGCTCTTTGAAGTGATCGATTTCTGTTCTCCTCTGGTTCCATCCCACTGCGTGACAGCCAAACACTCATGTTCTTGCAACCACTGAGTGAAGAGTTATGTGTGCACACAGCCTTTGACTTTAGCAGTCAGCTCCTCTACACACCCACTTTCTTTCCTTCTCCTACCTGCAATTCATTCTGTCTACAGGATTGCAAGCTCCTGGAGGGCAGGGAACGTGTCTCTTCAATCTACTGAATTCTCCCAAGCACTCAGTAGAGCTCTGCACACAATACACTCTCAGTAGATATTATTGCTTGATTGGTTAAATGATTGGCAGATCCGGGAGCTGACTGGTGGCCCTGGAGGGGGTCAGCAAAGATCACGGGGAGAGGAATTCTGATTGCAATCATTCAAATCAGTGAACTGGATTGAGATGGATCAAGGGATGTGTCCTGGAGAATCTTCCCCCAAGCCAGTGTCACCAGGGACAGAACCAGCTTTGATTTACTTAACGAGGTATTCGAAGTAATGAGGAATGAACTTTAGATCTTGTCTCTCAGGAATCCCGGCTTAGAATTTTTCAGTCGGAAGGATGAATTTTAAGTAGAGCAAAACGGTTCTTATCTGTGGTAAGCACTGCACAGTAAAAACCTGGATTTTCCAGCTCAGGCAAGCCAGAAAACTGAAAATTCCCCCAAATGGAAACATTTATGCTGTAGTACAGGTGGAAGGTCTATTGGCTCCTGTCTGCTTTCCCTTTCTGAGGCTCCTGAGGTCACATTTCATTAGATTGTAAGATGTGGGAGGCCACCACTCTGACTTGATTTTTGTGGAACATTTGTAGATCCCCAGTCCAGTGCTCTGTAGACAGGAGGTGCCCAGTAAGATGCTCTGTAGAAAGGAGTCATCCAATGCAGCATTCTGCACAGAGAAGGTACCCTGTACTGCACTCTGCATACAGCAGACCCCCAGTATAGAGTTCTGAACCCAGTCAGTACCCGATCTGGTGTTCTGCACACAGTGCCTACACAATTCAGTGCTCTTCACACAGCAGATGCCCATTCTAGTGCTGTGCGCACAGTGGAAGACTAGTAGAGCACTGTGCACACAAGTGAAATGACCCCTGCTTCTGCCCTATCATCCAATAATAATAATTATAAGAAAAATTATTATAGTAATTGTTAAGCGCTTACTATATGTCAAGCACTGTTCTAAGCACTGGGGTGGATACAAGTTCATCAAGTTGAACACAGTCCTGTCTCTCATGGGACTCACACTCTTAATCCCCATTTTACAGATGAGGTAACTGAGGCATAGAGAAATTAAGTGACTTGCCCAAAGTCACACAGCAGACAAGTGGGCTGGGATTAGAACCCAGGTCCTTCTGACTCCCAGGCCCCGGAAGCGTGACCAGTAGGGGCGACACACACATGGATGACCACTACTTACGGCATATTGAAACTTGTCATTGTATTCACGGTCATTGGCCTTCACTCTGCGCTCCGCCTCTGCAGAAGGAAAGAGGCGAGTCGTCAGAACAATAAACCGGGAAATAAACACCATGTCGGCTCCATGGTAGCAATCAAGGTTGAAGGAGGTTTATTTTCCTTCTTCAACATCCCCTGGAGGCTCGCTTGCTGTTTTTCAGCCTGAAGTTTGGAACACATTAACTGCTCCCCTGTTGGAAAGTCCCAAATTGGAAACTGTAAATTTCTCGTGTTTCTGAGACCCAACGGATTGACCTCGACTCCACTGGGGCCTCGCTCTGAGCAGAGATGGTTCCGCGGACTGGACCCCGGGGAGTTCTCGAGCGGGATGTCCAGCCAGCCCGGGGCAGGGGGATCGAGTGGAAAGGCCAGGGCTTGTGCTGGGAGTCAGGAGACTTGCTTTCTAACCCCAGTGCTTCCATGGCCCCGCTGTGTGACCATGGGCCTGCCGTCTATCCTCTCTGGGCCTCGGTTCCTCATCTGTAAAATGGGGGTGAGAATCGCCACCTCTCCCTACCTCACTCAGAGCGTGAAGGCTTAAAAATGAGAATGCATAGAATTGAGGTGAGCCGGCCTATCCGACTTGGGGCTCCGGGGGTGGGTGGCAGTACCAGTGCCAGTGGTGCCAGCAGAAGCCTGGAACAGCAGGGCAGAGCCATAGCACACGTTTTTCCCTCATTCCCTGCTGGAGATGACTGGGCAAGCAGCCTGGCCTAGTGGAAAGAGCACAGGCCTAGGAGTCAGAGGACCTGAGTTCTAATCACCTGCTGTGTGACTTGGGGCAACTCACTTAACTTTCCTGTGCCTCAGTTTCTTCATTTGTAAAATGGAGATTCGATACCTGTTCTCTCTAGGACCGTAAGCTCCTTGTGGATGGCGAGTGTATCTGCCAACTCTATTGTACTGTACTCTCCCAAGCACGTAATACAGTGCTCTGCACACAGAAAACAGTCAACAAATACGATAGATTGACTGATTTGGACTGTGAGCCCTGTGTGTGACTGGGGCTGGGTCTGACCTGATTATCTTGAATCGACCCCAGTGTTTAGTACAAGTGCTTGATACAGAGTCAGCATTTAACAAATACCTTTTTTTTTTTCAAAATTGGCACAGACACCGGTACCGGTTCATACGGGACTCCCCGCAGCCTGTAGCTCTGGGTGCCTTTCGGAGGATTCAGAATAATTCTTTTGATCGCTCACCCCTCCCCCAAAACCCAACACTAAGCAGTTAGTGTTGTAAGTGTTAGTGTTCCAGTGAGGGCAGGTGGATGCTGGGTTTGGGGCTGCCCAGAGCAGGCAGAAGGTCAGTCCTCAGATAGGTCCAGTGGGACCTGCCCCACCGTCCCTTTGGGGGCTCCTGGTGGGAGCTTCTCCTTGGGGCCAGGGAATGTGTCAGTTATATTGTTATACTGTACTCTCCCGAGTGCTTAGTAGAGTGCTCTGAACACAGTAAGTGCTCAATAAATACGAATGACTGGGAAAGGTTTGCTCCAGTCAATCATTGGAACTGAATGAGCGCCTTCTTTACACAGAGCCATGTCTTAAGCATTTAGGACAGTATATACATTAAGCAGTCTTTTTCCCTGCCCTCAGTAAGCTAACAATCTACCAAAGGAGACAGACACTTTAGTAAATTTCAGGTAGGGGTGGAATAATAATGAGAATAATAATATTGATGATGATGGTATTTGTTGAGCGCTTACTATGTGCCAAGCACTATTCTAAGCACTGGAGTAGATACAAGGTAAACAGGTTGTCCTTATTTTACAGATGAGGTAACTGAGGCCCAGAGAAGTTAAGTGACTCCCCCGAAGTCACACAGCTGATAAGCGGCGGAGTCGGGATTAGAATTCATGACTTCTGACTCCCAAACCCATACTCTTTCCACTAAGCCACGCTGCTTCTCAAGAAATAGAGTGCATGGACAAGGTCTGGACATTGGTGCTATTGGGGACTGTGAGTACCTTAGTGAGTCGGTGGTGCAATAGTACTATTTTAGTGCTGTGTTAGGAGACATAAGATGAGGAGACGAGAAGTGAATGAGGGAAGGCCTCCTGGAAAAGATGTGATTTCAGAAGGACGTGGAAGATAGGAAGAGCTTTGTCTATCTAATGTGAGGCAGGAGGGATTCCGGGTGGGAGGGAGAGAGAGCGTAAGCAAGAGGTTGGCAGTGGGAGTGATGAGAATAAGGCACATTGAATACATTAAATGGGGAGGAACGAATGGTGTGAGGTGGGTTGTAGTGGGAGGAGAGAGCGGATATATAGGAGGGAGAGTTAACTGAGTATATTAAAGGTCAGGAATATCTGTTTAAGACAGAAAAGAATGAGCAACTGTCAGAAGGTTTTGAGGAGCGGAAAGATGTGTTTAGAACAATGTTTTAGAGTGATCCGAACAGCAGACCCAAGTTTGGAGTTTAGCAAGGAGGCTGAAACAATAGTCGAGCCAGGATGTGACAAGTGCTTGGACCAGTGTAGTAGCTATTCAGATGGAAAAAAAGAGGCGGATTCCAGAAGTGACAGGACATAGTGACAATAATAATAATAATAATAATGTTGGTATTTGTTAAGCGCTTACTATGTGCCGAGCACTGTTCTAAGCGCTGGGGTAGACATAGGGGAATCAGGTTGTCCCACGGGGGGCTCACAGTCTTAATCCCCATTTTCCAGATGAGGGAACTGAGGCACAGAGAAGTGAAGTGACTTGCCCACAGTCACACAGCCGACAAGTGGCAGAGCTGGGATTCAAACTCATGAGCCCTGACTCCAAAGCCCATGCTCTTTCCACTGAGCCACGCTGCTTCTCAGGGAGACAATAGGAATATGGGGTTTGGAAGAGGGGGGAGTCAAGGATAAAGTCAGAGCCACAGGCTTGAAAGACGGGGAGGATGATGGTGGCGTCAAGGGAGTTGGTAAGGGAACCTGGATTCTGTAAGGGATTATCAGGGCAGATAAATCTACTGTAGTTCTCCGGGAGAATCCTTAATTGAGTGGAAAGATTGAACCCGCTGAACATAATTCGTAATTTGGAAGATTTTTTTCAGGGCACCACACCAAGGGATGAGGAAGCAGAGAGTTTGCAGGATCAGAGAGAATGTCCTGTCCTGGATAGGAAGCTGGCCTCCCGTCCTCTCCCCCACCACTGGGGGACAATATGCCAACTGAGGGACCATGTCTCCCTCCAGTGGGAGGGACAACGTGGAATTCTCCAGAGGGGGTAAAATGGGAGAGCCTCCCAGTGTGTTACATCCCCTCCCCCTGCTGGCAAGCACACTAAGAGACAGGGCAAGGAGGCGGTGGGGAGCGGGAGGAGGAAATAGGAGGAGGAGACACAGGGAAGAAGATTAGGGAAGAAGGGAGGAGAAGAAGGAGAGGGACTGGAACTCCCAACTCAATGAATGAGCTCTGTAGAACATTTTCAGCAGCACTGCACTTTCCTCGCAATCATCAAAGGGTGCCTTGACGTTTCTTCATCGCAGAGCTCCTGGCGCCCTGAGTCCGCTCCCCTTCTGGGCAGACCCAGCCCCTCTCTCCTTCTTGGTCTTCTGGGGCCTCTCCCAAGAACACAACAACCTAGCTCCCAGGCCCCTCCAGTCCCAAAGGGTAATCCTGGTTATCTAAATTGTTGTTTGATTGGTTTGCTCTTGGCCGGTTAATTGAGCACCAAAGATCCCTGTGTCATTCCCCACAGTGGCAGGCCGCTCAGTCAGATCAGGAGAGAGAGGGTCTGAGGAGAGTAGCCTGCTGGGGGGCTCCGCCCCTCCGAGGACCCAGCACCCCTGCAAGGACTGGAACTTGTCTGCCTCTCCCCACTCCAATCCATACTTCACTCTGCTGCCCAGATCATTTTCCTACAGAAACGTTCAGGACGTGTCACCGCTCGTTATGGGCAGGGAATGTGTCTGTTTATTGTTGTACTGTACTCTCCCAAGTGCTTAGTACAGTGGCCTGCACAGAGTAAGCACTCAGTAAATCTGATCGAATGAATGAATGAATGAATGAATGAATGAACTTCCCAGTCCTCCAGCCTTCCGGGATTTGCAGGAAGACGGTCTTACTTCCCAGGATGTAATTTGGTGAGCTGCCTTCTGGACCTATCCTAGAAGTCACCTCCAGAGCAATGGGAGATGCTTGAGCAACAACTGACTGAACTGACAGCTTTCTCAATTGGGTTCCGTTTTTCTCAGTCACGGACGGGAGCCATCTTTCTCCCCTCAAGACCAAAACTCTATCAGCACCCCATCCCCTACCCAGACCACTCTCCTCCTCAGACCTTCCTCACTTTCCCAACATTCCCCCACCGCCTCCCCAAGCCAATTCATGAAAGCATTTGTTCCCCATCCAGATGCACATCTGCACCCTACCCCCACCCTTACCCCTTCTGAGAAACTTGGTTTCCCTGCTTTTGAGAGGGAGGGAGAGCCATTTCTGCTTCCAGGCTAAGGTTTCTCTCTCTTCATGTTCTCTCTCTCTCTCTCAATATAAAAATAGTAATGATAAAAACAATAATAATAACTATTGTTATATTACTTGTTAAGCGCTTACTATGTGTTAAACACTATTCTAAACTCTGGGGTAGATACAAGTTAATTGTGTTGGACACAGTTCCTGTCCCAAATGGGGTTCATGGTCTTAATCCCCACTATACAGATGAGCTAACTGAGGCCCAGAGAAGTGAGTGACTTGCCCAAGGTCACACAGCAGACAAGTGGCAAAGCCAGTAGTAGAACCCAGATCCTTCTCACTTCCAGGCCTGTGATCTGTCTACTAAATCATGCTACTCCCCTAACAAGCATGAAGCAAACTCCCCCACTCCCATAACTGAATTAAAAATTTGGCTGAGAACTGGATTTAGAGGGCTTTGAACCAGGCCAGCAGTCTCTCCCCTCCACTTCTCCTCCCTGACCCTCCTAATCTACCCACTCATCCTTCCCCTCCTCCCAATCAATCAAGCAATCAATGATGTTTACTGAGCATTTACTATGTGCAGAGTACTGTACTAAGAACCTGGAAGAGAATAAGACAACAGAGTTGACAGACATGATGCTTGTCCACAAGGAACTGACAGTCTCCCGGTCCCAGACTTTAGCTGGCCCTGCCCTTGTCCTGACCAGAGCATCCCCAGGGCAGTTTGGTGTATTGTCTTTCCAAGGCTCCTGGGTCCCCGGGGACAGATCCAGGCGGGGGGCAGATCCAGAGGGTTCTCCTCTCGGGCATCTGGGGCCGGGAGAGAGAAGGTGGGGGTCAAAGAAGGACAGTCTGAAATGGCAAACGGCAAATGGAAAGGAGCAGATGCAAGATAATTAAGAGACTGCTTTTGGAAACCCAGAACAACAAATCCAGTGGGAAGATGAAGAAACAGCTAGCTTGGCTTTGGAGGTGAGTCTACAGGCCAGTAAAACTGAACTGGGCAGGAGTTGAAGCATTAATCACTTTATTATCTATTGCTGGCTGGGTCACTCCTGACATCAGATTGTAATTCATTTATAGATTTTTAATAGACTGTATTTCTCTTCTCTGGCAAGACAACGCATGGACTGTAAAAGCTCTCCCGGTGCCCGCCGCCAGCTCGAGTCTTGAGCCGTCAATCAAACGAGCGCTTGGGCGCGACCTGGGACCCTCGCAGGCAGCATATTCTGAACCCGTTCCAGAGTAAGGTAAGTGAGGAGACCGAACAGAGATGTCCCAGATGGAGAGCAACGCTCTCACAAGCCCGGACTCCCATTTGTCCAACTGGAACTAAAATGTAGAGCACAACTAAAGCAGGCTTATCTTGGGGAATCAGGGTAGGGACAGTCTGGATATATTCAGGGACAAAGCCACAAGGAAGTGTGGCTTAGTGGCAAGAGCATGGGCCTGGGAGTCGGAAGGACTTGGGTTCTAATTCCAGCTCCACCATTATCTGCTCTGTGACCCTGGGCCAGTCGCTTCACTTCTCTGTGCCTTAGTTACTTCAACTCTAAAATGGGGATTAAAACTGTGAGCCCCACGTGGGACATGGACTGTGTTCAATCTTATATCTATCCCAGTCTTTAGTACAGTGCCTGGCAAAAAGTAAGTGTTTAACAAGTGCCGTTAAAAAAAATAATAATCTCATGTCAAACTGGAAGCAATGGTCTGAGTCTCCTCCCAGTCTCTATGCTGTTCCGGAGCTGCTCTCTGGAACAGTCTATTTAGAGAGTTGGCCCTGCATTTTTTAAGATGAATCGCCCGATGGTGAAATTCACCTGAGGGTGTGCGTGGGACTGAGAAAGCTGAGGTGGGACCCAGTGTTCCAGCTGCAATGGACACATGTGTGTGCGTGCTCATGAGCACACACACACACACACACACACACACACACACACAGACTCCCTTGTGTTGTCAATACTGTTTTCACTTTTGCCTTCCTGTATCTCAATCCTTTCAAAGCTTCCACTTGAACAGAGCTGCTCCTCTCTGGATCGCAGTGTGCTCGGCTGGTCTGTCTGTGGCAGGTGACTCCCAGTTTTTGACAAGGAAGCAGCATTGCTTGAGGATATGTTTTACTCTGTGCAAACTGCATACAGCAGTTCCTGAACCACTGTCTCAAAGACTTCTGATGTTCAGAACCTACCGAGCTGAAGTAGTTTCCCAGGGGAATGAAAGTCCATTCTGACTCCAGCTTGCATATCTCTCCCTGCATCTTCAAGCATGGTGGCATGGGAGAGGCGGTGGGCACTGGACCCACCACCAGCCCTGCTTCCCCCTGACAGTCAAAGGGAAAGGATTAGTCAGAGCACCATCAGTGCTGACTCAAATGATCTTCCCACTGGCGAATAGCTAGGGGACCTGCATAAATTTCTCAAGGCAGCTGGATTTGTTTCCAGAGCCCTGGTCTATTGTAGAGGTCAAAAGCTTCTCTAGGGTGAATGAACACAGCATAGAGGTCTTGGCGTTGCTCTGTACACTTGTCATGAATCCAACACACTGCACAGATCATATGCCTGAAGCCACATTGTGATTTGGTAGCACAGTTGACTACATTCTTTATTTTCTCTTGGCGAAGGTCATGTTGTGGTGCATAGAAGAAAACCAAAGTATAGGCAGAAAATAAGCATCTCATCATGGAACAGCAGGGTGCTAGCCGGTGATGCTGACAGTCAACACCACAAAGATGGGTGACGCTCATACCATCCTCAAAGATGGCTGATGTCTGTTGCCCGTGAGCTGGCCAGGTACAGATCGGTATCGTGGCTCCGAGGGATGTCAAACTCTCTGGTTGAGGGTCAGCTCAAGGAGATGGGAGCAAGTACCCAAGTTTCAGGAGAGGCCTCCCCTCTTCTGAGAGACACCGCTTGGGCATCATTTTGGGGGCAAGTGGCCTTTAGTCTCCCTCACCCCATATCTGCCCTGAAGCTCGAGTGATCTCATGTCCCCCAAGCAAAGATTAAACATTAGCACAAGAACCTCAGTGAGTGACAGAGAGAAATGAAGTAAAAGAAAAACTCTATGAGGACCTAGATAGGCTTGCTATATTGACTCCCAAAGTCAACTAGCTCACAGTCTTGGGAGATTTCAACACAGGGACGGGCAGGAGTTGAAGAGGCATGGAAAAAAAGCAACCGGAAACCCAGGGGATGGGAGAGCTAAAGCACTTATGTACTTAACTGTAATTCATTTATTTATTTTGATGTCTGTCTCTCCCTCTATACTATATGCTCATTGTCAGCAGGGAATGTGTCTGTTTAATTATTATATTATACTCCCCCAAGCACTTAATACTGCACTCTGCACACAGTAAATGCTCAATAAATACGATTGACCAGTCAATCGTAAAGAGCACCAAGCTCCTCCTGGCCTGTGAACGTGCCAAACATCAGGTAGCAATGGTCAATACCATCCTCTGCCTCCCAGAGAAGCCAAAGGCAGCACAGATATGCCAAGCAGTGGCTCCTCCTAGGCCTTATCATTGGCTGGCAGTGAGACTTGAAAGGTGCCCGGGTCAAAGGACCAAATTCTGGGTGGATCATCGGTTTGAATGCCCCAGGGCCATCACTACAACCAATGTGTCAACAAGGGGCATCCGATTCATTGAGAAGGTCAGGTGTCAAATTCAGGTAAATAAAGAAGCCTGCCAGCTCTCGGTGACCACGCCGCAATAGCCCACTTGAAACGAGGATCCCGGCTGGACCAGAAACGAGCGCTTCTCAGGGACGCTGCCCACCAGGTAGCCTCTAGCCAATGGGTCGGGTGCAGCACAGAAACACCACTGAGACTGTTTGGATGGAAATGGCTCGGATATCTTGCAACAATACAGGAACCGTATGAACACCACTTCCCAGCTCCTCGTAAGCTCCTTCCCAGCTCATCCCAGCTTATCAGGATGGACCCAAGTCCCTGTCTCATGTGGGACTCACGCTCAGTGACTTTCAGTTCATTCATTCAATCATGTTTATTGAGCGCTTACCGTGTGACGAGCATTGTACTAAGGGGCTTGGAAAGAACAACTCAGCAACAGAGAGAGACAATCCCTTCCCACAGTGGGCTCACAGTCTAGAAGGTGGGGAGAAGTGTGGGCAGCGGGCTACAGAAACGTGCAGTGGGACAACCGGGCTAAGCGAGGAAACATGCATGACTGATGGTGAGGCTTCAAAGCCGAAGAGATCTGGGAACATACTGACCTACCCCAAGTTATGGGTTTTTCTTCATCACGAAGAACCCGTGTGGCTCCCCCCACCCAAACCACTTCCACTCCACCGAGGAGGGTGGATGGAACCACAATCCCAATAGACAAAAAGGGGAAGCCTATGCAGACGGCAAGAACAGATGGCAAGAACATCACACTAGCTCCCCGTGGTCAGGAAATATTCCACTTCTGTTTTTTACTTTCCCAAGCAGCTAGTACATACACTGTGCTGGTTTAGCCATGGGCCAGCCTGGGCATAAGGGGCCTGGCCAATTGGACTGACTCTAATGGGCAGGCTCACCTCCTTTGGGCCAGCTCTTGCAATGTCTACTTTATTGTACTTCTCAAAGTGTTTAGTACGCTCCTAGCCACACGCTAGGTGATCAGTAAATACCACTGAATGACTGAAAATAAAACCACAGCAAAAGTCACCCAACAATGCCCACTTTGGCCATTTCTATTAACACATGTCTCAAATAAGGAGAATAATCACAGTCTCCTTGTAAAAGCCATTTAAATAGCATGGACTCATTGATTAACAGAGGTTTTCCATCACACATTCACTTTTCAAAACTCTTCATAAAACAAAATCTGCAAATCTTTAAGAGACTCAGGTTTTAGGTTGAAATGCCTCTGGTAATTATCATCTTTAACTTTGCTATCTAAAAATAAATGCATATTGGCCAAATAACCCCCCAAATCACAGTTGTAGGTGCTATTCAACTTCATTCTAGGCCAGTAATAATAAGAACCAGAATGGTGGAAGACCTGCAGAGCCTCAGATCGGGGTAAAAATGCCACAGCACCTAACGGTTCTATAAAAACAAACCATATACAGGCAGCTGTAGTGGAGCTCAATGCTAAGGCCCCATGGAGGAGAGGCTGGGCATGATCCCCTGCACACTGCTCCCAGCTCACGACCCCCTGCACTTGCCTTCCAGCTCACAACCCCCTGAATTAGCTTCCAATTCACAACTTTCTGCAGTTGATTCCCAGCTCATGACTTCCTGAACTTGGCTACCAGCTCTTAATCCCCTGTAGATGGGACAGTGCACAGTTGTCTTGCTGATCACCTCCTATGAGCACCACAATCAACCCCAGCAGCAAAAAATGCTTGTCGTTTTGACATTTTCAAATTTCACGTAGCTTCAAGCGTTCAAAAGCATCAGCCGAGTGGAGTACTTACCCAACAATTTCTTTTCTGCACAGAGCATCCTAGCATCAACTCATGTTTTTCTGGGCCCCAGAAGATTTCCTAGACAAAAGGAAATGTGCATGAGGGATCCGGGACTGGCAAAGATCAAACCACTTGGGGCCATTCGGAGCCATCCATCAGAGGCCTTTATTGAGCAGCCTCTTTGTGAGAGCAGTGTACTGAGTGCTGCAGACAGGGAATGCCATGACACCGAGCTGCCCTCCCCATAGCCTGCTGATTTTGACTTCAGGGGCCTCGCCGGGGCACTTCTAGGAAAGAATCACAGGGCATCCTTTGGAACTGCTCTGTCTGACTGAGTTATAATAATAATGCCAATCGTGTTATTTGTTCAGCACTTTCTATTAGCCAAGCACTGAACTACTAAGAGCCGAGGTAGATATAAGACAGTCAACTCAGGCACAATCCTTGTCCCGCCTGAGGCTCACGATTTGGGGGTGGAGCTGTTCCCGTGGGCCATTGAGCAGGCAAGTGTCCCTCGGGGACCTTGTTCCGTGCCCTCAGATGCCAGCTTCAACTCGGCCCAGCAGCGGGCCCAGCGAGGTGGCTGATGGCCATCAGGTCCGCGTTCCGTCGGACAGTGCGACGTCTCTCCTCGCCACACCTGGTCAACGCAGGACTGGGCCTCAGCTGGCCCTCAGCTGCTAACCAGAGCAGAGAAGCCTCAGATTCTCAGCTCCCCCCCTCCCCCGAAACTCGGAGCCCTGGGCAGAGGAGATCATCTATCCCAGCCTGCCACACTCTAGATGCTGCCCTGGTACTGGGCCACAGCCCCTAGGGCAGGGCTCTCAGACCTGAGTCCAGCATGGGCAGAGCTCATGAATCCTCAGCTGTCAAGCTGGATCAGCTCATACCAAGGCTACCTCCCCCTCAAGGGTGCTTACCACCGACACCCAAATTTTGGGCCAAGGGGACTGCACTGTTGCAGTGGATTGGAGTGGGATGCCGGAATCGCCCCTTGGGCTGTAACCCTGGCTTTACTCACCCCACTCCTACCCCATAACTTCCCCTATCTGGAATTTATTTTAATGTTTACTAGGCTGTAAGCTCCGTGTGGGCGGGGAGGATGTCAACCAACTCTATTGTACCGTACTCTCTCAAGCACTTAGGATGGTGCTCTGTGTACAGCACGCATTCAATAAATACCATTGCCTGCTTGCTTGATTGGTTGATCTACTTCCAGAGCCAGGGAGATGAGGGATGTGCTAGATGGAGGCTGTCCGGAGCCTATCCCTCTACACCGTAAGCTCGTTTGGGGCAGGGAATGTATCTCCCAACTCTGTTCTCTTGTGCTCCCCCAAGCCCTTAGTTCATTGCTAGGCACACAGTAAGCACTCGATTAATACGAATAATTGCTCGGTTGATTGAACAGGATTCTGAGTCCATTCCAAATGGCATTCTCTCAGCTATCCTCTAGGAAGGATGGGCTTGTTCACCTACTGAGAGGTGGGTGTCATCATTCCTGCCCACAAGGAGCTTACAGCTTAGTTAGGGAGACAAACATTAAAATGAATTCCAGATAGGGGAAGCTGGCCCAAAGGACGCTCCCAGAGGGGGCATCATCATCGGTGGCCCACTGACCTGAAGGTTGCTTCCAGAGGGGTGGTTGTCACCAGTGTCTGCCTAGAGGGAGGATCCCGGCACCAAATCTCATAAACATCCTGATTAATGACCCAGATGAAGGAAACGATTCCAGCTTACATGTGATCCCCCATGGGTCTAGCCCCTCAGAAACAGAGTTACGTGACAATAATAATAATAATATTGGTATTTGTTAAGCGCTTACTATGTGCCGAACACTGTTCTAAGCGCTGGGGTAGATACAGGGTAATGAGGTTGCCCCACGTGAGGCTCACAGTCTTAATCCCCATTTTACAGATGAGGGAACTGAGGCCCAGAGAAGTGAAGTGACTTGCCCACAGTCACACAGCTGACAGAGCCGGGATTCGAACTCATGACCTCTGACTCCCAAGCCCGGGCTCTTTCCACTGAGTCACGCTGCTTTGTGGTGGCCCTCTACCAAGATGATTGATCCTTCTCATCTCGGGGCAGGGAGCTGGGCCGAGCGGCAGGGACCTGCTAGGGGATTCCGGGCCCTACTGCTCGCTCTCCGCCAGAAGCCTCATTTCTGGCCCCACCCGACTAGCGCCAGTGTTCCGAACCAGGGAGCCCGTGGAGCCGGCTGTCACTTCCCTCAAGCCGTGGCCCGTGCGGTCTCCCTCTGTTGCCCCTCGGCTGCCCCTCAACGGTCGCCGTTTCGCCCATTCTTTTTGCCAGGAGAAAAGCCCCAGCAACTGCCTGCTTTCCATGGCCCGAAAAGCTTTGACGGAGCTTGACAGAGCAAAGGAAAAGAAATAGGTTCTGTCAGAGGGTCCGGTCCACGGACCTCACCGCTCTCACTCTGGGCGGGATCGGGCAGCCGTCTGTCTGGTTCCTGGCTTCCCTCAGAGCCCCCGTGGTAGAACCGGCCCAGATTTTGGCAAATCGAAGAGATGAACACTTCGTCGGCCGGTTCCCCTATTGGCCAGGTGGGCTGAGCCGGGTCCCGGCTCACCGACCCCACCCTCCTGACCCATTCCTCCAGTTTTCCAAGTGCAGGAGCGAGACTCACCGGCGAGCGATTCCCCGACCCCCTCCTGGCCTGTGTCCCTGGAGCTAGGCTGGGGGCCCCTGGCCCCTGCCCACAAGCTGTTAGGATTGAAGAGTTGCCCCGCCCCGCCGGGAGGCCTGAGACTCCCCTCCCGGCTCCCTAGCAACCTGACGGTGTGGTTTCCTGTGTGGTTTCCGCGACCGGTTCCAGTTCCTCTCCCACTCCCTTCTGCATCACTCTTGCAGTAGGATTTGCACCCTTTATTCACCCCTCCCTCAGCCCCATAGCACTTAGGTTTATAGCCATAATTTAATGTATTTATTTAGATTAATGTCTGTCTCTCCACCTCATGTTGTGGTCAGGAAACATGTCTACTAACTTTATTATATGGTTCTCTCCCAAGCACAAGTACAAATACAGTGCTCCGGACACAGTAAGCGCTCTGTGAAAACCATCGATGAGAGACCGATCGATTGATTCCTGTCATCTGACGGCTACAGAGCCCATGGGGCCTCGGCCCAGATTCTCCTCCGGGAAGGCTGAGCCGTGATCACCACCTCCTTCTTACTGCATAGGAGGAAGAGAGGGCAAGGGCCTGTTTCATTGCCTTTCAGGGTCTCCTTGCCCACCTGCGGGTCTCCCACTCCTCACAGGCCCCTTGAAGGTCCCCAAGCAAAGGGTCTCCATGAGCAGCCTTACAGTAGCAGCCAAAGGAGCATCGTTGGAGCGTGTGAAGGACGGATCAAGGGCTACAGCCCAGTCAAGTGGGGCGGTGGAGAATCGGAACGAAGCGGCTTCCCACAGATGCAGAGGTTCACACAGGATTGAGTAAATTCACTGGGAACACCAGTTCACGCTTGCTGTTCATTTCTTAATTCGAGACGCCTAGGCTTGGTACAGTGCTCCGCATACAGTGATTGCTCAGTAAATTCTGCTCAATAAATTCCATTAATTGATTTGGCCACTAGGTAATGCCAGGCTGAGCAGAACTTGAGAACAATCAAAATAATTCAAGAGGAGCGGGAATTGGCAATCCCAATTAAATAAAAATGGTTTGTAAAATGATGAAATGATCATTTACAGAACACTGGACACTTTGGGAAAGGGTCAATTGTAAAACAAAGTTATTTCATTTTAAAGTAGAATCTGGGTAATCCAGCCTGGTAGTTTTTACTTTTAACCAGCATGTTCTATTTTAGTTCCAATTTTTTTTTTTAATTGGTATTTGTCAAACGCTGAATTTGTGCCAGGCGCGGTACTAAACACTGGGGAGAAATAAGCTAATCAGATTGGATACAGTCCATATCCCTTATGGAGTTCACAGTCTTAATCCCCATTTTTCAGATATGGTAACTGAGGCATAGAGAAATTAAATGATTTGCCCAAGGTCACATAGCAGACAAGTAGTGGAGCCAGAATTAGAACCCAGGTCGAAAAGCAGAGTGGCCTAGTAGAAAGACCAAGGGCCTGGGAATCAAAAGGACCTGCGTTCTAATTCTGGTCTGCCACACCTCTGCTGTGTAACCTCAGACAACTCACTTAACTTCCGTGTGCCTCAATTACTTCATCTGTAAAATGGGGATTGAAGACTGTGAGCCCCAAGTGGGCCAGGGACTATGTCCAACCCGATTTGCTTGTATCCACCCCAGCACTTAGTACAGGGCCTGGCTTGTAGTAAGCGCTTAACAAAACCACAATTATTATTACTATGTCCTTCTTTCTCCCGGGCCCATGCTCTGTCCACTAGGCCACGCTGCTTCCCATTACGTTTCTCAGCTTACGTAATGTCCAGGAAATTATTCTACAATTTTTTAAAAAAAGTTTTGGTTATAAAGGGGAAAAAAATAGGGTGACTAGCGAAAAGGGAATATTTTAAAAGGGCTAGAGGAAAAGTTAGCATCTCCTAGTGGATTGTGTGTTTCTGGGGAACTGATCACATTCAAGATCCCATGAGCAAATCATTCTGAGACCTTGACGATGTCATAGCCCTCAAAGACTTTCATGCTGAAGGGATGAGCCAGAGCCAGAGTTTACGCTAAAGTGGAACTGGCTTTGGATGACATGCCCGGAGGGACTGAACACTCTTTCTTTGAGGGTCATATGTCACCTGTGTCAAACTTGGGAACGTGAAGAGTCCTTCTGGTTTGGCGAGTTTCCCAGAGGCCCCAGCTGGCTCTCCCGCTTCGTCTTTCAATTGGGGTAGAAAAGGAAACCATCTTTCACTGAACTACCGGTTCACAGATGGACAAAGAGGAACAAAAGAGTGAATAGGGGCCTCCGGTCAATAAGCCTTTTCAGGCAGGTGAAGGCACATTGCTGGGGAGTTTTTAAAAGGCTGAAGGCAGCAACCACATTCAGGCCTTGACCACGACAGTGACTCTGGGGGATCCTGTCCGGAGCAGCAGCAGAACCTCGGCCTTAGGACCGAGACCACGTAAGGGGGATTCGGTGAACGACGGCGGCTCCCCTCACTTTCCCTCGTTCGGGTCTGCCATGTTCCCGTTGGGGCCCCGAGCGCAATGCGTGAGTTGGCCGGCAGGGATGCAGCCCATGGGAAAAGGCAGGTGTGGTCTTTGCCCCCATCAGCCAGCTCCGGGCAAAGCGGGGATCGGAACCCACCGGCTCTCTTGGTTTCCAGAGCAGCGCTCTGTCTCCTGGGCCGAAAGCAGGACTGCCCGAGGGCGATTTGTATTTCAGATCTCTCCCCGTCATTCTGCTGTTATAGGAGCCACTGCCGAGTCGTTGCTCGGTGGCTATAAACGAGTTAACTGGCCATCTTTCCGTTAAAAGTCTTTGATTGGCTTGATTCTGACTAGGAAGGCAGAGAGAGTGCATGCCTTCTCAGCCTCAACCATTCCAAGCAAATTAGTCTCTGTGACCTCGGTCGGGGCAAATGAAAGTCACTCATCTCTCCCAGCGGAAATAGCCTGGGCCTGGGAGTCAGTGGACCAGGGTTCTAATCCCAGTTTGGTCACTTGTCTGCTGTGTGACCTTGGGCAAGTCACTTCACTTCTCTCGGCCTCATTTACCTCATCTGTAAAATGGAGATTAATAGTGTGAGTCCTATGTGGGATAGGGATTTTGTCCAACCTGACTAACTTGTATCTAACCCAGTACTTAAAACAGTGCTTGGCACATAGTGAGTCCTTAACAGATGCAATCGTCATTATTATTATTATTTTCTTTTCCCCTGTTTACCATTCAAGATGCGAAGGAACCAGTTGAAATTTAGTTGAGGAAACGGCAGTAAACGCTTCTTTAATTCTTCACTGGAGATTTGGTTTCCCGGAAAATAAAATTATTTCGACCTCCCCCGTGACAGGAAAGACAAAAATGGGTGATGGGATGAAGCTCGCGTTTCTTTCTTTTGGCCCTTAATTTGGAAGACTTGGTGATCCTCAGAGGTTCAAAAATGCAAAGCTAGGTAAACTGCAGGGTATAAGGTTACAGTCCCCCGGAAATTTGTCTGAGCTAATAGCCACTGTTCTGGCCACAGTTGTTGTCATAGTAACGGGTGATCTCTCCCCCCACCGCCCCCACCCCGTTTGAGGTCCCCTGGAAATTGCCGGCTCACCCTTATTCCCAACCTCGGCTTTGAAATGGGTCAGTGCGAACCACGTACCATGTCTTTCAACACCGGCGGATTCCGTACAATTGCCTGTGTGTGTTGAATATGAAAATATATATGTATACATATATTCTGAAATGGCGTTGTTACATATTTAATAGTTCTATTTATTATAGCTAAATACTAACATTGTAATTGATGTCCTCCTAGATTCAAAGCTGTTTTATTATCACAAGACCAAGATCAGTGGAAAGTGAACATAAAGAGCCTGTATTCCAAGCAACGGAAGAACCTTCTTACTCTCAATGACCCGAGGCTGCAGCTGCAGAAGGTAACCTACCCATCTATTTGCTTCACAGCTAAGGCTGCCCTTCCTTCCCACGGATGACTTTGGCCTACCCAATCGTCCCAGACCAGCTCCGTCCCTCTCCCTCCCCCTACTCAAAGACCCAGGAAATGTCTGGCCGGGACCTCGGCCTGTTACCTTTCCGCCACAGTGAGCCTGGGTTGGTCCACAGGCCTCGGCTGATGATCAGATGGGAGCAGGTCCCGAGGGCGGATGCCCTGGAAACAACTGGGACCCCTCACCATTGTAGAGGTGGTCGCCACTGTCCCTCAGAGAGCAGAGGCAGGACTGGCAGGGCAACTAACCTCTAGATTGAGAGCTGTGGAAGTGGATTAAACGGCTCGGGGTCCTCCTCCGCTTCCTGCAGAAACCGCTGCTCCTGCTGCTGCGAGTCAGCCTTGCTTTATCTTGGAGCAACAAAGGAAATTCCCAAGAGAATTGTAGAACACCAAGAGGACTCCCACCGTGGAACCGGAGACCCGGGAGGAAGAAAGCACGGGCTCCTTAGCAGCGACGCAGGAAAACCACGGCCTCCGACCTTTTGTTGAAATCAAACTGAAAGAGGTAAATCAGTGATCCCGGTGTTTTCACCTGCCGGCAGCGTCATTTGAGAAAAGATCATTCCGCGGAAAGCTAGATGATCCCTCTGATACAGAAAGGTGCAGCGATATTGCCTTCCACCCACCGGGGCCCATCCGCTTTCCCTCCCCTCCCCCCTTGCCCTGGAGGGGAGGCCCCTTTGCAAGGTGATGTATCTGACACCTTTCTCTGGGAGTTGTCCTTCTTCAGGCCATCGATATAATAATGATGATGATGTCTGATAAGCGCTTACCATGTGCCAAGCACTGTTCTAAACGCTGCGGTAGACACATGGTTATCAGGCTGTCCCATGTGGGGTTCACAGTCTTAATCCCCATTTTGCAGATGAGTTAACAGAGGCACCTAGAAGTTGTGACTTGACCAAAGTCACATAGCTGACAGGTGACGGAGCCGGGATTAGAACCCATAACCTCTGACTCCCAAGCCCGGGCTCTTTCCACTAAGCCACGCTGATATATCGACCCCATAGCTCCATATCGAGAAGCAGCACGGCTCAGTGGAAAGAGCCCGGGCTTAGGAGTCAGAGGTCATGGGTTTCAATCCCGGCTCCGCCACTTGTCAGCTGTGTGACTTTGGGCAAATCACTTGACTTTTCGGTGCCTCAGTCACCTCATCTGTAAAATGGGGATTAAGACTGTGAGCCTCACGTGGGACAACCTGATTACCCTCTATCTACCCCAGCGCTGAGAACAGTGCTTGGCACATAGTAAGCGCCTAACAAATACCAACATCATTATTATTATTTAGCTGGGCGGATCAGATCCTCTTAGAGTCTGATGATGGAGGATGCAAAATAAGTGATTCAAGTAAGGTCTAATCTAATCCCAGCTGTCACTGGCACACTGCGTAACCTTGGGCAAAGCACTTAATGTCTTTGGGTCTCAATTGGCTCATCTGTAAAATGGGGATTCAACGTCTCCCTCCTACTTAGACCGTGAGCCTCATGTGGAACAAAGGTGGTGTCTGACCTGATTACCCCAGCACTCAATACAGTGCTTAGTACCTAGTACCAAATGCTACAAATTATTATTACGCACGTTATTACTTGTCTTCACACCGGATTGTAAATTCCTCGAAGGTGGAGATTCTTTCTTCAAACTTCGTCATCGTCTCCCAAGACCTTTCTACAGTGCTTTCCTTATAGGAGGCCCCGAGTGAATCCTATTGATCGAAGCCCACCACCTTGGGGTCAACTAAAAGTCTTCATCGTCATTCACCTCACATCTAATCGAGCGTCAAAGTCTTCTGCCGAAGTGTTTCACCCATCTAAACGGTCAAGTACTTGTATTATTCCTGTTAAATTACCGTTCCAGTCTCCCTGCAGGGCTCCCTGCTTCTAGGCTAGCCCCACTGCCCAAACCCCACTGAGTGCAGACGGTAATAATAATAATAATAATGTTGGTATCTGTTAAGCGCTTACTATGTGCAGAGCACTGTTCTAAGCGCTGGGGTAGACACAGGGGAATCAGGTTGTCCCACGTGGGGCTCACAGTCTTAATCCCCATTTTACAGATGAGGGAACTGAGGCACGGAGAAGTTAAGTGACTTGCCCACAGTCACACAGCTGACGAGTGGCAGAGCTGGGATTCGAACTCATGAGCCCTGACTCCAAAGCCCGTGCTCTTTCCACTGCGCCACGCTGCTTCTCTGTACAACTTCTCTCTCTGTTCTCGGTATTAACGCTGGTGCACAGATCATCTTTAGGGAACACTTTATGGAGAAGCAGCATGGCATAGTGGATAGAGCACATGCCTGGCAGTCAGGAGGTCATGGGTTCTAATCCTGCCTCCGCCACTTGTCTGCTGCTTGACCATGGGAAAGACACTTCGCTTCTCTGTGCCTCAATCCCCTCATCTGTAAAACGGGATGGAGACTGAGAGATTCAGGTGGGACAGGGACTGCATCCAACACGATTTGCTTATACCCACCCCAGCGCTTAGTACGGTGGCTGGCACATAGTAAGTGCTTAACAGATACCACCGTTATTATTATTATTATCGCTGCCACTGTCCAGCACACGTTTCCCTTCTCCTCAGAACTCTCCGGTAGTAGCGATCTCTCAGTAAAGCTTGTGATTCCTGGAGTAGGTCCGTTCACCGTTGGCCCCGGGCTATTGCTGGGACCTAATGCGATGGGGCAATGAGAGGTTCTTCCCCGCCGCCGCGGCCCCTTTTCGTCAGGGCCAGAGACGGTCTCTACCGCCGCCTGGTGGACGAACGCATTCACTGTACGAGACGCCGAACGGCCTCTCTATCGCCACCTGGTGGATGGATAAAGGTCTAAAAGACAGACTGCCTCTCCCACCTCCCGCAACTTGGGGGTGAGTTTCGCTTGCTAGGTGCAAAACGTCGGGGTCGACGCAAGCTAATCAGTTCGGACACCGTCCCCGACCTACGTAGGGTTTACAGTTTGAGAGGGAGGAAAATAAGGTATCTTATTCCCCTTTTACAGATGAGGACACTGAGGTACAGAGAAGTTATTACTATTATCGTTATTTTTAATAACGATAATAATAATAAATGGGTGTGAAGTGGTGGGGTAGATAAAATCAGATCGAACACAGTTCCTCTCCCACAAAAGATTCACAGTCTAAGGGGGAAGGAAAGCAGGGTTTCCTGTCTCCCATCTTACTCCCCCTCAACCTCCTCACCCTCACCGATTTCCTACTACGAATCAGCCGCAGACTTGGCCAACATATTCACTCTACCTCTATCGCGTCCGACTAGCCACCGACTCCTTACCCACACTGTCCGTCTAGCATGGAACTCCTTCCCCTTTCCTACACGGCAGACCACCATTCTCCCCACATTTATTAAAGTCACATCTCCACCAAAACGTCTTCCATGACCAAACCCTCGTTTCCTTTGTTTATGGTATTCGTTAAGTACCTACTATGTGCCAGGCACAGAGAAGCAGCATAGCTAAGAGGAAAGAGCACGGGCTTGGGAGTGAAGGTTGCTTTGGCTTCATCACTTTCCCCTTAGCTTGACTCTACCTTTGGATTCTTGGTCCTGGGCCATATTGGAGGCCCAGTGGGTCGAAGAGTTTCCCGCTCATTCAGTCAGGGATCACTGGAAGAGTTTCCACCCATATCCCGTCCACTGTCCACCTCTACTGTCTTTGCAGTGGACAAATGGACCAAGCTCCTCGGTCTCTGGACTTCCTGAACAGGTCAGGAGTTGATGTGATCTTGGGGCAGGGTGCTTTTTATCTTACCTTGGGTTTGGGCAGTGTGGGATAACAGAAAGAGTCCAGGCCTGGACATCAGACGACCTGGGTTCTAATCCCATCTCTGCCTTTTGCCTGCTGTGTGACCATTAAAGAGACACTTAAATTCTCTGTGCCTCAGTTTCCTCACCTATGAAACGTCGATTCAGTACCTGTTCTTGGATTTGTTCCCTTTTTATTCCCCCTCCCTCAACACCGTAACACTTCTGTCTATAGCTAGAATTTATTATATTATTTATTAATTATTTATTTATTATTTATTAAAGTCTGTTTCTCTCTGCCCACTATGAGTTTACAGTCTATAGGGGATGTATCTACCAACTTGGTTATACTGTACTCTCCAAAGTGCTAAGTACAGTGCTGTGGACACAGTAAGAGACCCATAAATACCACTGATGGTTGAACAGACTTTTCCCTCTCTCATTTAAAGCCTGAGCCCCATATGGGACAGGGACTATGTCCAGTCTGATGATCTTGTATCTTCTTCAGGGCTCAGTACAGTTCCTGGTACCAAGTAAGTGGTTAACCGTTACCACCAGTATTGCTGATAGTACGGTTTTGCTTCATCTAATGCAGACCTCTAAAAATTGCCCGGGATATGCCGGGTTTGGGTAATGGTGTTTTTTGTGTCTAACTCACTTTCACCTCTAATGACCTTTAAAAAGAAATGTACCAGGTAGCAGGCAGTTTCTAAGTGTCTCTCGCACCGCCTCTTCTGTAGATGCGGAAACCTCGTCGCCTTCAACCGGGATTCCTAGAACCACCGAGGAGAAACCAGCAGGTTGCGGTAGGATTCCTCAGGCTGTGGGTCGGGCCCAGATGGAGAGACTGCTTTCGGCCAAGGATTTGGCGTAGGAGAAAGAAAGTGGAGAGAAATAATTCTAATTCTCTTCAGGGGATGGCCTCTCGTGGGAGGGACCAGCTAGAGGCCCCCGGGCCAAGGTAAGAGGGCTCAGGGGAGACTTCCAGAGAAGGAGGGCTTCCCTGGTGATCCTTGGGGTGAATCGTGTTGGCGGGGAAGTTTCTGGTTGATTCCGTGTAGGGGCTTTCACCTCTGCCTTGGATCTCCTCCCTCTAAATCTGCATAGGGGTCATCTTTTTTCCTTCCAGGGGGAGAGTGGCCCTGGCCCTCCCATGTCCGGGAAGAAGGAGGCCAAGATGCGGGCCGAGAGAGAGAGAGAGAGCATCCTCGGCCGGCGACGGGGTCGCTTGATCGTGTCTGAGTTGCCGGCCCGGCTGCCGTCCCTGTGGCCCCGAGTTGCAGGGGGGCCGCAGAGGTGGCACAGTGCGGGGGAGTGGGAGGACTAAGTAGGAGGAGGTGGGACGGTGGTTTTGAGCCCCCTGCAGCACTGCCACTAGTGCCCCCAGATCCTCCGGTGGAAGAGATACCGGGGAGGGGAGGGATGGACAGGGAGGAGGGCAATGCTCGGGACTCATCCTCCCCTCCCCCATTCTCTCCCCCTCATCTCCTCATGATCTTCTTCCTCTCCCTCAACCTCATGGCTTCATCTCCTCTCACAACTGCCCACCCCCAGCCCCCACCAAAATGAAGGCAACGTTAGATGCAGCAGTGACTCCACAGCTGTGGATCACAGTTCTCCGTCCCGCCCGGTCGACCGGCTTCCTCTCGAATCCACTGGCGGCCTTCCTGGAACAGACCGGATTTGCCGATCCAACACCCCCCCAGCCTAGACCGCCCGGGCCACAGCTGCGGAATGGCCGCCGTGGCCTGTGGCCGTCTCTGAAGGGCATCGGGTGCCCCCTGAGATAGGCCTTGGGAAACTCTGGTCTCAAACACCGAGGGAAGAATGAATGAAAACGTCTCAAACCCAGTCTCGAGCCTGTTGATGGTCTCTTGTTTGTGGATTGGGTCGGTGCTGTCCTAAGGGGTGGGGTCTGCTGATGGGCAGGACAGAGCTACTTTCACAACCAAGGTTTTTGCAGATCAATGAATGGGTTTATCACATTCTTCCTTGTATCAGGGGGTGCTCTCTGAACAGAGCTGGCCGAGGGCCCTGCAGAGCAGTTGGGCCTGAACCCCTAACCCCTTAGAGAAGCAGGTGGGGCCTTGTGGATAGGGCGAGAACCTGGATTCTGATCTCAACCCTGCCACTTGTCTGTTGCATGACCCTGGGTAAGTCGCTTAAGTTCTCCGGGTCTTAGTTACCTCATCTTTGAAATGGGGATGAAGACTGTGTGCTCCATGTGGGAGAAAGTGTGTCCAGTCTGATGAGCTTACATATACCCCAGGGCTCAGTACCGTGCCTGGCACGTAGTAAACACTTAAATACCAGTCATATAGGTGTAAAAAGGGAACATGGGGCCGAGCCCAAGACCCTCCATCATTTGCCCAACCACCTCTGCATCCATCAGAAGCTCGTCACCTCCCATTGCCCGTCTGGCTTCATGCCATAAACCTCATATTTGAGTCTTCCCACTTGGGTCTTCGCGGCCCAGTCACGGGGAAGAAAGATAAAAACATGGTGACGTACCCCGAAGGAGGGGATTTGTCCATGGGCACCTGGATCCAGGCGTGGATAAATGAAACACACAGATACATCGAGTCTTGCTACCAAAGCTAGAGCTTGAATGTGTAAACCTATGAAAGCTACGGTCTTGATGAAGAAAACATACGCAGACCATGAACATTTCTACACAGGTCTTTAGTGTGGTGCTAAATAGCTCAGGTGTAAATTTTTTTTTGGAACTTGTTAATCAGTTTATATCAAGTAGCCTTCAGGTGCGTGTACCACGGATAAATCTGCAATAGTAGAGTATTTTACTCAGCCCCCACAGAGTGCTATGCACTGGACTGAGCATTTGAAGTGAAAACAAAGAAGTGACGTATTCCCTGGATAAAAAGAACTTCCATGCTAATTCATTCATTCAGTAGTATTTATTGAGCGCTTACTATGTGCAGAGCACTGTACTAAGCGCTTGGGATGAACAAATCGGCCACAGATAGAGACAGTCCCTGCCGTTTGATGGGCTTACAGTCTAATCGGGGGAGACGGACAGACGAGAACAATGGCACTAAACAGCGTCAAGAGGAAGAACATCTCGTAAAAACAATGGCAACTAAATAGAATCGAGGCGATGTACAATTCATTAACAAAATAAATAGGGTAACGAAAATATATACAGTTGAGCGGACGAGTACAGTGCTGTGGGGATGGGAAGGGAGAGGTGGAGGAGCAGAGGGAAAAGGGGAAAATGAGGCTTTAGCTGCGGAGAGGTAAAGGGGGGATGGCAGAGGGAGTAGAGGGGGAAGAGGAGCTCAGTCTGGGAACGCCTCTTGGAGGAGGTGATTTTTAAGTAGGGTTTTGAAGAGGGAAAGAGAATCAGTTTGGCGGAGGTGAGGAGGGAGGGCGTTCCGGGACCGTGGGAGGACGTGACCCGGGGGTCGACGGCGGGATAGGCGAGACCGAGGGACGGTGAGGAGGTGGGCGGCAGAGGAGCGGAGCGTGCGGGGTGGGCGGTAGAAAGAGAGAAGGGAGGAGAGGTAGGAAGGGGCAAGGTGACGGAGAGCCTCGAAGCCTAGAGTGAGGAGTTTTTGTTTGGAGCGGAGGTCGATAGGCAACCACTGGAGTTGTTTAAGAAGGGGAGTGACATGCCCAGATCGTTTCTGCAGGAAGATGAGCCGGGCAGCGGAGTGAAGAATAGACCGGAGCGGGGCGAGAGAGGAGGAAGGGAGGTCAGAGAGAAGGCTGACACAGTAGTCTAGCCGGGATATAAGGAGAGCCCGTAATAGTAAGGTAGCCGTTTGGGTGGAGAGGAAAGGGCGGATCTTGGCGATATTGTAGAGGTGAAACCGGCAGGTCTTGGTAACGGATAGGATGTGTGGGGTGAACGAGAGGGACGAGTCAAGGATGACACCGAGATTGCAGGCCTGCGGGACGGGAAGGATGGTCGTGCCATCCACGGTGATAGAGAAGTCTGGGAGAGGACCGGGTTTGGGAGGGAAGATGAGGAGCTCAGTCTTGCTCATGTTGAGTTTTAGGTGGCGGGCCGACATCCAGGCGGAGACGTCCCGGAGGCGGGAGGAGATGCGAGCCTGAAGGGAGGGGGAGAGGACAGGGGCGGAGATGTAGATCTGCGTGTCATCTGCGTAGAGATGGTAGTCAAAGCCGTGAGAGCGGATGAGTTCACCGAGGGAGTGAGTGTAAATGGAGAACAGAAGAGGGCCAAGAACTGACCCTTGAGGAACTCCAACAGTTAAAGGATGGGAGGGGGAGGAGGCTCCAGCGTAGGAGACCGAGAATGATCGGCCAGAGAGGTGAGAGGAGAACCGGGAGAGGACAGAGTCCGTGAAGCCAAGGTGAGATAAAGTATGGAGGAGGAGGGGATGGTCGACAGTGTCAAAGGCAGCAGAGAGGTCAAGGAGGATCAGAATGGAGTAGGAGCCATTGGATTTGGCAAGAAGGAGGTCACGGGTGACCTTAGAGAGAGCAGTCTCGGTAGAGTGGAGGGGACGGAAGCCAGATTGGAGGGGGTCTAGGAGAGAATGGGAGTTAAGGAATTCTAGGCATCGATTGTAGACGACTCGTTCTAGGATTTTGGAAAGGAAGGGTAGTAGGGAGATAGGACGATAACTGGAGGGGGAAGTGGGGTCAAGAGTGGGTTTTTTTAGGATGGGGGAGACGTGGGCATGTTTGAAGGCAGAGGGGAAGGAGCCCTTGGAGATTGAGTGCTAATGGAGACAGACATCAAAACATTTACAAGTTATGGAGCTAAACACTAATGCAGAATTGGATAAACATGTATGCAAAAGAGTTGGACCAAGATCTCCAGATTCTGGGCCTCCAGAACATATCACAAGGGGCATAATCTAGGGGCAGAGCACATTTGATCTTAAAACTTTGGTTTCAGCAGTATGACCAAGAGGGAAGAGTCCCAGCCTGGTAGTCAGAGAAATTGGGTTTGAATCCCAATTTTGTCCTTTCCCTGCTGTGGACTAACTCCAACCTTAACCCTTGCACTTGGATTTAGAAGCTGCATTCACCCGACTCTCACCCCTACAACACTTATGAACACATCCCATAACTCTAATTCTAACCTTAACCCTGGGATCCAGAGGGCCTGCATTCTAATCCTAGCTCTGTTCCTTGCCTGCTATGTGACCTAACCCTAACTGCAGATTAAACTCCCTTTTGGGATCCTCATGGCCCTGGCACAGGAAAGGACAATAAAAATATGGGTGCTGGTAAACGGGGGACCGCCTTCAAGCCCTTTAGGGTCTTCACGGTCCAGGTGCCGGGAGAGTGATAAATATAAGCATGCTAGCAAAATGTTGAGCTGACTTTATGCTGAATCCAGATGTGAATCTTTGTATTTGGGTTCTCACGGCTCAGTCTTAGAGAATGAACAATAAAAGTCTGGCTTCTGACAAAATGGGAGCAGGTCTCAAACCTTAAACCCCATGTTGGAATCTTTCCATTCGGGTGTTCATGGCCCAGGCACCAGGCAGAAAAATAGAAATATGACTGTCGACAAAGGGATGGGACTTTGTGCCACGAACTTTGGATTTGAATATGCTCCTTTGGGTCTTTGTGGCCCAGGGACCCAGAAGAACAATAAAAGCAGGGGTGCTGGCAAAAAAGGGGCAGGCGGCTTCATGCCATGAACCTCGGGTCTCGATTTTCACAACTGGGTCTTCTTGAACCAGGCTCAGGGGAGAGTGAAGATGGCTTTGCAGAAGATGGCAGAAGGATTGTCATCTTCGGGAAGGGTGCATTTCATCATTTCTTAGAGCTTTAGTCCGAGTGGGAAGAGTCTAGGCCTGGGAGTCAGAGGGCCTGGGTTCTGATCCCAGCTCTGCACCTTGCCTGTTGTGTGACCTGGAGAAGTCCCTTAACTTCTCTGTGTTGCAGTTTCTTCACCTGTAAAGTGTTGATTGAATACCTTTATTTGATCTTTACCTTTAGTCGATTTGCTCCTTTTATTCACCCCTCCCTCAACCCCACAGCACTCAAGTCCATACCTATAATTAAGTATTTTAATGCCTGTCTTTCCCTTCCCACAATGAGCTTACAGTCTAGAGGGGATGCTTCTACCAACTCTGTTCTATTGTCTCTTCCCAAGCTCTCAGTAAAGTATTCTGCAAGCAGTAAGTGCTCAATAAATACCACTGATGAATTGACTGTTCTCTCTCTCATTTAAAGCATGAGCCTCATGTGGGTCAGGGACTGCGTCCAATCTGTTTATCTCATCCCCAGTGTTTGGTACGGTACCCTGTACTAGTAAGTTCTTAACTAACATCAACATTCTTATTTCTAATATGCTTTCCAGGTGCAGGCATTGGGCTGAGCAACCACTGAAGTACAAGGGAAGACCAGGTGTGAGTAATGTGGTGGTACTTAGGATTGTATCCTCTATTCACCCCACCCTCAGCTGCACAATACTTATGCATATATCACAGTCCCTGTCCCACAAGAGGTTTTCGGTCTAAGTAGGACCGTGTAGGATTTAATCCTCATGCTTCATATGAAGTCACTGAGGCAGAGAGAAGAGTTTAGCAAGGTCACAAAGCAGATAATGATAATTATGGTACCTGTTTAGAGCTTACTATGTGTCAAAGACAGTTCTAATCACTGGTGGAGATACAAGTTAACCAGGTTGGACACAGTCCCTGTCCCACATGGGGCTTTCAGTCCAAGTAGGACCAAATAGGATTTAATCCTCATGCTACAGATGAAGTCACTGAGGCAGAGAGAAGAGTTTAGCAAGATCACAAAGCAGATACGTGGCAGAGCTAGGATCAGGACCCAGGTCCTCTGACTCCCAGACCTGTGCTCTTTCTATTAGGCCGCACCGCTTCTCCCCTGCTAGAATGACAGCTCCTTGTGGGCGGGGTATGAGTCTAAGAACTCTGATGTATCATGCTCTCCCAAATGCTTATGTACAGATTGGTGATTTTGTTCATTTATATTAATATTTGTATCCCCCTCTAGTCTATAAGCTTTTTGTGGGAAGGGAATGAGTCTGTTATATTATTATATTGTACTCTTGCAAGAGCTTAGTATGGTGCTCTGCACACAGTGAGCATTCAATAAATACAACTGACCGACTGCTCTGTGCTCAGTAAAAATAAATACGATCGATCGACTGAGCGATGGGCGATCGGAGCGGGAAGATGCCGAAAGAGCCTGGGCCTGAGAGTCAGAGGTCATGGTTCTAATCCCTGCTCTGCCACATGTCTGCTATGCGTCCTTGGGCAAGGTACTTCATTTCTCTTTGCCTCACTTTTCTCATCTGTAAAATGGGGATTAGGACTGTGGGACAGGGACTGTGTCCAATCTGATTACCCTCTGTCTACCCCAGCGCTTAGAACAGTGTCCGGCACATAGTAAGCACTTAACCAATACCACAGTTATCCCCCGGATCTCAGGGGACCCCCCTGTGCTTTGCACACGGTAAGTGTGCAATCTATATGGCTGATTGATTGTCAGATCCTTGCGGGGCGGGAACACGTCTACCAACTCTGTGGCGCTGCACCGTCCCAAGCACTTAGTACAGTGCTCCACCCAGTAAATTCTATCGACTGGTTGACGGATTCTATGGGCAGGAAACAGGCCTATAGATTCTGTTTTATTGTACTGTCTCAAATGCTTAGTGCAGTGTTCTGCACACAGTAAGAGCTCAATAAATGTCATCGACTGGTTGATTTGGGGGGCAGGGAACACTTCTACCCCCTCTTTGTAGTGTACTCTCCAAAGCAGTCAATACAGTTCTCGGCACACAGTAAGCATTCAGTAAATCCCATTGAATACTAGATAGGGCTCCCTCCTTCTCAACCCCTGCCGGTCAGCCGTTGGACACGATCCCCAGCGGTTCCCGGGATCTTCGGTGTCCATCAGACCCGTGCCCACCAGATGGGAGAACAAGTCAGGCAACGCCCTGCAGGGCCACGTGCCCCACCCCTCTCTCGGCCTGGCCCAGGATAGCTCTGGTATCGTATTCTCGCAAGCGTTTAGTCCACCCGAGACACCCCCGGACACCCCAGCTCCCCGACATCCGGGCCTCCCGGCCCCCTCCGTCTAATCACTGCAGGCTGCACCTCCGATCTGCCCAATCAGCCACAGGTCACCCCCAACCGCCCTGTCCAATCACTGAAATCCACCCGGCCCGATGGTGGCGGGCCTCCCCTCCCGGCCCCGCCTCATTCTTACCTCATCCCGTCCCGCTCCCCCAGTATTCCCAGCACTTAGTACAGTGCTCCGCACAATAAATTCTATCGATCGATTGACTGATTCTGTGGGCAGGGAACAAGCTTATAGATTCTGTTTTATTGTACTGTTCCAAACGCTGAGTACAGTGTTCTGTACATAGTAAGAGCTCAATAAATACCACTGACTGGTTGATTTGGAGGCAGGGAACACGTCAAACCGTGATACTACTATCTCTCCTGATAGTGTGTTATTTGTTAAGTGCTTGCTATATACAAAGTGCTGAGGCCAATAATTGGCCAAAGTGATACAAGGTCAATAGGTCCCACATGGGGTTCATAATCTAAACAGGAGGAAGAACAGGGATTGAGTTCCCATGTTGCAGATTAGGAAATTAAGGCACAGCAAGTGAAATGATTTGCCCAAGGTCACATAGCGGACAAGTGGTGGAGCTGGGACTAGAACCCAGGTCCTCTGTCTCCCAATCTGGGCTCTTCCCATCAGGCCGCTCCCGCACTGCTCTCTAAGAGAAGCGAAGGGACTTGCCCGACGTCACCCAGCAGATGAGGGGTGGGGCTGGAATTGGAACTCAGGTCCTCTGACTCCCAACTGCGATCTCTTTCCGCTAGGACACGTCGCTTCTCAACGGAAGCCACAGGGGAATCTTCGGCTTCCCCTCTCCACAGTGGAACTGTCTACTCTCCCACTTTTTTATGACATTTGTTAAGTGTTAACTATGTACCAGGCACCTATGTGCCATCCATTGAATTGTAATGACTCAGGTATTTTTTAAGCAGATAATCGGCTAGGACACAGTCCCGTCCCACGTGGGGCTTAAAGTCTAAGTAAGAGGGAGGATTCCCATTATTCATCCTTTATGTCCTCATTTTCAGATGAGGAAACCCAGGCACGGAGAAATGAAGCGACTCACCCAAGATCCCAGAGCAGACAAGTGGCGGAGCCTGGTTAAGAACCCAGGTCTTCTGATTCCCAGCCCTGGGCTCTTTCCACTAGGCTTTGCTGCTTCTCTAAGAGCTGTGAAGTGACTTGCCCAGGGTCACAGGGCAGACAAGTGGCTGACCTGGGTTTAGAACCCAGGTCCTCAGAGTGCCAGTACTGGGCTCCTTCCACTAGGCCACACTGTGCCTTAGTTAGAGAGGAAGAGTTGGATTCTGGAAATCCTGGGTAGCAAGAACGGACAAACTAAACATGAGGGTTGAAAGAGAAAGAGGAGTCAAGGATAATGTCAAGATTGTGGGCTTGAGGGATGGGGAAAATGATTATGTTCTCTACAGCCCCTCTCCCACAAGCCCATTACCTTGACTTTATCTTCAACTCATCTCACTCATTCAGTTATCATCATTATCATCATCATCACCAACAGTGGTATTTATTGAACATTTACTGTGTTCAGAGCCCTATACTAAGCGCTCAGGAGAGTATACTACAACAGAATTGTTAGACAAGAACCCTACTCACAACGAACTTACCGTCTAGAGGGGGAGACGGACATTAATATAAATAAATCATTGATAATTTAATGAACCTATTCAATCTGTCATCAAATCCTGTCAGTTCAAATCTTCACGGCATCGCTAAAATCCACCCTTTCTTCTCTATCCAACATGCTTAACATGATTATACAACCCCTTAGCCTATCTCACTTTGACTACTGCTTTAACCTCCTCGTTGACCTCTCTGCCTCCTCCCTCTCCTCACTCTAGTCCACACTTTACTCTGCTTCCCAGGCCCGGCCCGGCCCGCCGGCAGAGGGGGGGACCCCGGCCCAGAGCGGGCCGCCCTAAGGATCCCCGGCCCGGCCCGGCCCGGCCCGGCCTCGCGGGGAGGGGAAGGGAAAGGCGGTGAGGGGGGCGGAGGGGGCCCAGTGGGGGCCCGCGTGGCGGGGCCGGGGCCGCCGGATGGTCCGGGCCCCCTCCCAACTCACCTCCCTTCTCTCCTTCTCCAGCCTGCACCCTCCTCGCCTGGCCTCCTCCTCTTCCTCCTCCCCTGTCCCGCCTGAGAAACAGCGTGGCCCGGTGGCAAGAGCCCGGCCTTGGGCGTCAGGTCGTGGGTTCGAATCCCCACTCTGCCACTTGTCATCTGGGTGACTGTGGGCAAGTTAATTCACTTCTCTGGGCCTCAGTGACCTCGTCTGTAAAATGGGATGAAGACTGTGAGCCCCACGTGGGACAACCTGATTACTCTGTATCTACCCCAGTGCTTAGAGCAGTGCTCTGCACATAGTAAGCGCTTAACGAATACCGACATTATTATTATTCACTTCTCTGGGCCTCGGTGACCTCATCTGCAAAATTGGGATGAAGACTGTGAGCCCCACGTGGGACAATCCTGATTACCCTGCCTCTACCCCAGTGCTTAGAATAGTGCTCTGCACATAGCGCTGAAATACCAGCATCATCATCAAGTCAGTTCACTTCTCTGGGCCTCAGTTCACTCATCTGTAAAATGGGGATGAAGACTGAGCCCCACGTGGGACAATCTGATTATCCTCAATCTACCCCAGTGCTTAGAAGAGTGCTCTGCACATAGTAAGCCCTTAACAAATACCAACATTCTTAATAATCCCAGCTCCTCCGCCTGTCAGCTGGGTGACTATGGACAAGTCACTTAACTTCTCTGGGCCTCGGTTCACTCATCTGTAAAATGGGGATGAAGACTGTGAGCCCCACATGGGACAACCTGATTACCCTCTATCTACCCTAGCGCTTAGAACAGTGCTCTGCACATAGTAAGCGCTTAACCAATAACAATGTTATTATTAATCCCGGCTCCACTGCTTGTCAGCTGTGTGACTGTGAGCAAGTCACTTCACTTCTCTGTGCCTCAGTTCTCTCATCTGGAAAATGGGGATGAAGCTGTGAGCCCCACGGGGGACATCCTGATCACCTCGTATCCCTCCCTCCAACGCTTAGAACAGTGCTTTGCACATAATAGAAGCAGCGTGGCTCAGTGGAAAGAGCCTGGGCTTCGGAGTCAGAGGCCATGAGTTCGACTCCCGGCTCTGCCACTTGGCAGCTGTGTGACTGGGGGCAAGTCACTTGACTTTGCTGTGCCTCAGTTCCCTCATCTGTAAAATGAGGATTAAAAGTGTGTGAGCCCCACGTGGGACAACCTGATTACCCCATATCTCCTCCAGCGCTTAGAACAGTGCTCGGCACCTAGTAAGCGCTTAACAAATACCAACATTTATTGTTCTAAAATAAACATTCAGTCCATGCCTCCCACTCCTCAGGGGCCTCCAGTCGTTGGACATCCACTCTGTATCAATCAGTCAATAGTAATTATTGAGTACTTACTGTGTCCAGAGCACTGTACTCCATGTTTGGGAGAATATAACGCAACAGAATTGGTAGATAGGGTCCCTATCACAGTGAACTTATAGTCTGCATCAAATGGAAACTTCTTATCACTGGCTTTAAGGCCCTCAGTTGGCTTGCCCCATCCTACCTTTCCTCGCTGACCTTCTACTATAACACAGCTCCTCACCTTCCAAGCCTTATTAAAAACGCACTCATTCCTTCAGTTGTATTTATTGAGCACTTACTGTGTGCAGAGCACTGTACTAAGTGTTTGGGGAGAGTACAATATAGCAATAAGCAGACACATTCCCTGCTCACATCAAGCTTACAGACTAGAGGGAAGGACAGGCATTAATATAAATAAATGACAGATATGTACATAAGTGTTGTGGGGTTGGGAGGGGGGATGATAAAGGGAGCAAGTCAGGGTGATGCAGAAAGGAGTGGGAAAAGAGGAAAGAAGAGCTTAGTCAGGGAAGGCCTCTTGAAGAAGATGTGCCTTCAACAAGGCTTTTTAGGAGGGGAGAGTCCTTGTCTGTCAGATTTGAGGAGGGAGGGCATTCCAGGTCAGAGGCAGGAGGTGGAACAAGGGGCCCGGCAGGATAGATGAGATCAAGATACAGTTGAGAAGGTTAGCATGAGAGGAGCGAGGTGTGTGGGCTTGGTTGTAGTTGTAGAGTAGTGAGATGAATTAGGAGGGAGCAAGGTGATTGAGTGCTTTACAGCCATCTCCAAGAGGCCTTCCCTGACCAAAACCTCATTTCCTCTTCTCCCACTCCCTTCTGCCTCACCCTTGTACTTGGATTAGCATCATTTTTATTCCCCTCACCTTTAGCCCCACAGTTCTCATATATATATATATATATATATATATATCCATAATTTATTTATAGTAAAATCTGTCTCCCCCTCTAGATTGTAAGCTCATCGTGGACAGGGAACGTACCTACCAACTCTTTTAGTAATAACAATAATCATAATTATGGTATTTGTTAAGCATTTACTATGTGCCAGGCACTTACTAAACGTGGGGGTAGATAGAAGCAAATTGCGTTGGACACAGTCCTTATCCCATGTGGGGCTCAATCCCCATTTTACAGATGAGGTAACTGAGGCACAGAGAAGTAAAGTCACTCTCCCAAGGACTAGAATCCATGACCTTCACATTTCCAGGCCCATGCTGTATCCACTCTGCCACGCTGCTTCTCCTGTTGTTTCTCACACTGCTGTTGTATTGAACTCTTACAAACATTTAGTATAGTAGAGTGCTCTGCACCCAGTAGCACAAAAATAAATACCACTGATCGATTAATTAGACTGTGAATTCACAATGGGCAGGGATTGTCTCTCTTTATTGCTTTATAGTACTTTCCCAAGTACTGTGCTCTGCACACAATGAGCACTCAATAAATACGATTGAGTGAATATCCTCTCTCTCCCCCTTTAGCCTCTAAGTTTGTTGTGTGCAGGGAAGGTATCTACCAACTCTGTTACATCCTACTTTCCCAAGTGCTTAGTGCAGCACTCTGCACATAGTAAGAGCTCACTGAATATGTTTGAATGACTGATTGATTAACTGATTGATCAAACCCAACTCTACAAAGAGCTGCTAGGAGCAGAGCCCTCTGCGGGCCTTGAGTTAAAGAATAGCCCTGAGCTCAGGTGTTTTCAGTGTTGTAGGGCAGTAGGGCAGCAGGGCAGCAGGGCAGCAGGGCAGCAGGGCAGCAGGGCAGCAGGGCAGCACGGCAGCACGGCAGCACGGCAGCACGGCAGCACGGCAGCACGGCAGCACGGCAGCACGGCAGCACGGCAGCACGGCAGCACGGCCCCCAGCCCTCATCAACCCAGGTGCTTCTAAATGAGGTGAGGCGGTACTGGCCCTTTATGGCCTCAGAGGCTGCTGGGTCCTTTCCTGCCCTATTTAAGGCTCCTCATTCTGGCTTGCCTCAGTTTGCAAGAGAATAGGAGACAGAGTGTGGCCTGCCGTGGGCCCAGGTAAGGGGGGAGCTCTGGCTGTTCCAGTTATACTTCCCCCTTTTTTTTTTTTTTTTAAAGGGTGGGTGTGGGATTGCTGTTGCCTATTGTGCTGATGATGATGAAGGTGGGAAGGGTTATTAGGGTTGGGCTGGTGGGGCAGAGAAGGGGGTGGGGGAGGGGTCGTTTCCAGGGTTTTAGAAATGACTTGGGTATACATGCTGGGGTGCAAGGGAGGAGTGACGGGGTAGATGATGGGTTATGATGTGACCAATGATGTGAATATGTTTTTACATTGCTTGGGGTTGGGAAACTGGGGAAGGAATATGGGGGGCTGATTGTCCTGAGGGTTCTAATTGGTTTGGGGCTGAGGGAGGGGCTTACCGGTTGGGACTGGGGGAAGGTTTTGGGTTCAGATGGTCTTAGGGGAAGTCAGGCCTGACTTTGGGGGTCTGAGGGTACCGAATGGCTGGGACAGAGGACGGCTTACTGACGGACGCATGGGGTGTGTGGGCTGAGTGTCGGGTGGTGCATGCTCACCGTCTGTCTGTCTGTCCATCCACACCTCTGTGCATTTGGATGTTGTCCATCAGCCCCGCTCCTGCTAGTAAGAGGGCTGGGATGCTGTCCTCTCCATCTGGGAGGAGTGGCGTGGCCTATTGGAGAGAACGTGGGCCTGGGAGTTAGAAGGACCTGCATTCTAAACCCAAGCCTGCCCCTTGTCTGCTGTGTGACCTTGGGCGAGTCACTTCACTGCTCTGGGCCTCAGCTCCCTCATCTATAAAATGGGGGTTAAGAAGGGGAGTCCCAGGTGGCATGTGATCTAATAATAATAGCATGTTCTATTCAAGCACTGTTCTAAGCTCTGGGGTAGATACAAGATAATCAGGTTGGACACAGCCCAATTAACTTGCATCTATCCTTGTGTTTAGTAGAGTGCCTGAAAAAACAGGAAACATTTAACATGAGAAGCATCGTGGCTCAGTGGAAAGAGTACGGGCTTGGGACTCAGGTTGTGGGTTCTAATCCCAGCTCTGCCACTTGTCTGCTGCGTGACTTTAGGCAAGTGACTTAACTTCTCTGTGCCTCAGTTACCTCATCTGGAAAAGGGGGATGAAGACTGTGTGAGAACCATCTGGGACAACTGGATGACCTTGTATCCCTCCAAGAGCTTAGAACAGTGCTTAGCACATAACGCTTAACAGATGCCATCTTTATTAACAGGTACCATAAACAAAGAACCCAGAGCTCAAAGTGGTGCCCGATGCCCAGTATGTACCAGTCAAGGGGGGAGAGGGGCTGCCCCTGCCGGGGCTGTGTGCTGGGCTCTGGGGTCCCACCCCTGCAGGGTTGTGGGTGAGGAGCCCATGTGTGTGGGCAGACGCTGTGTTGCTTCCTCGGGGCGAGGGGTCAGGGGGTGGGGGGGGCCTGCTTCCGGCTCTAATCGCTATTCTCACTTTTTTCTCTTTCACCAGTTGTAAGGAATTACAGACAACAGAGAAGCAGTGTGGTCTAGTGGAGAGAACATGGACCTGGGTTCTAATCCCAGATCTGCCACGTGTTTACCGCGTCACCTTGGGTAAGGCACACCTCTGCTCTCTGCCTCAGTTCCATCACCTCTAAAACTGGGACTAACACCGTGAGCCCCGTCTGTGACGGGGATTGTGTCCAACCTGATAAATTGTGCCAATCCCAGCGCTTGGTACGGTACCTGGCAAATAGTAAGCACTTAACAAATGCTGTATAAATTTATAATGCTTGTGTCCCTTCAAGTCAGTGGTATTTATTGAGCACTCTATGTGCAGGGCACTGAACTAAGCATGTGGGAGAGAACAATACAATGAATCCACGGTATTTATTGCACATATGCTGTGTGCAGAGTACTTGTAAACTCCTGATGTTCAGTGCTCCTGAAGTTCAGTGATGGTGTGTGTTTTTTGTGCTGAATCCTCCCAAAAGTTTGGCCCACAGATCCACTTATTAGATGCTCTTAATGTAAATTGTGCTCCCTCCAATGCTCTGGGCTCTCCGTCGCACACAGCGAGGCCCCTTAAGGCTGGACCACCACAACCTGGGAACCATCGGATGCGCCGAACCCTCAGAGGGCGAGGTCACTTAGGCAGGGTGGCAGGCCGTGATCTGTGGCTGTCGGCTTCCTCCTCACCCGCTGCTACCGAGGGCAAGGCTGCCACAACTGTGGAGTGGTCTGAAGCTGTGAGCCCATGCAGGGCAGAGCCGCCGTGATGTTGTGTCTAGGTGACACGGGGAGCCGCCCGAGGACAGGGCCACCGCAACATTGGACCCGCCAGATATTGTGAGTTCCCACCCCGCCCCAAGGGCATGGCCACAAAAATGTTCTGCCCGTGTGACACTGAACACATGCAGTCCAGAGCCGCCGTGACGTTGTCGATAGTATTTACTGAGCACTTTGTGTGGGACACTGAACTAAGCGTGTGGGAGAGTACACTACAATGAATCTATGGTATTTATTGCACATATGCTGTGTGCAGAGTACTTGTAAACTCCTGAAGCTCAGTGATGGTGTTGTTTGTGCTGAAATCCTCCAAGAGTTCAGCACGTAACTGCACTTACTAAATGCTCTTAATGTAAATCGTGCTCACTCTAGAGTTGTGGCTCTCCGTCGCACACAATGAGCACCCATTAAGCGTCGACCACCACAACCTGGGGACCCGTCGGATACTATGAAACCCCTGAGGGGAGGGCCGCTGAGGACAGGGTGGCTGGCTGTGATCTGTAGCCGTCAGCTTCCTCCCCACCCGCCGTTACCGATGACAAGGCTGCCACAACTGGAGTGGTCGAAGCCAGTGAGCCCATCCAGGGCAGAGCTGCCTCGACTGTGATGTTGTGCCTGGGTGACTCTGGGAACCTCGAGGACAGGGCCACTGCAATGCTGACCTGCCAGATACTGTGGAGTCCTCCCCCCGGAGGGCAGGGCCACAAAAATGTTCCTGCCCCGGGTGACACTGGGAACCCATCCAGAGCAGAGCCGCCGGGGATGTCTGTCAATAGTAATTTACTGAGCACTTAATGCGTGGAGGCGGACACTGAACTAAGCATCGCGGAAGAGTACAAATGCAATGAATCCACGGTATTGTATTGCTTACAAGCTGTGTGCGCGGGTAGTTGTAACTCTTGAAAGGCAACCAGTGATCGGTGTGGTGTTGTGTGCTAAACTTTTGGGGAGGATTCAGTAACAAACTGTACTTTAATAAATGCTCTTAATGTAAAATTAGTGCTCAAACTCTATGTGTTCTGGGCCTTCTCCGTCACACACGAGTGGAGCCCCTTCAGGTGGAACCACCAACAACCCTGGGACCACGTCGACACGGGAACACCTGAGGCGGGCACCAGAGCAGAGTGGCCCGCTGTGATCTGTGGCTGTCTGCCCCTCCCCACTTCGCCCACTACTGAGGGAGAAGGCAGCCCCAACTCTGGAATAGTCTGAAGCTGTGAGGCCATTCCAGGGCAGAGCTGCTGTGACGTTATGCCTGGGTGACACTGGGAGCCCCGAGGGCAGGGCCGCGTAGCATTGGACCCGTCGGATACACTTAGTTTTCCACCCGCCGCCACCCAGGTCAGGGCCCAAAAATGTTCTGCCCATCCAGAGCAGAGCGCTGTGACGTTGTAACCGGGTGATACTGTGAGCCCTCAAGGGCAGGGTTGCCGCAACTTTGGACCTGTCGGATACTGAGTCCCCCCCCTCCCTGCCATCCCGCGAGGGCAGGCCCCCCCAAAATGTTCCGCCGTGTGACACTGAGCTTATCTAGAGCAGAGCCGCCATGACGTTATACCCAGTGACACTGTGAGCCCTCAAGGGCAGGGCCGCCGCAATGCTGGAGCCCCGTCGGATACTGAGTTTCCCCCACTTAGGGCAGGACCCCAAAGATATTCTGCCCATGTGACACTGTGAGCCCTCGAGGGCAGCGGCCACTGCAACGTTGGACCCGTTGGATACTGTCTCTCCCCCTCTTAGGGCAGAGTCCAAAATGTTCTATCCATGTGACACTGTGAGCCCATCTAGAGCAGAAGCCGCCGGTGACGTCGTATCTGTGTGACCACTATGAGCTCTCAAGGGCAGGGCCATATCAATGTTGTGCCGGTGTAACACTGTAAGCCTTTAGGATCTGGATGCTTGGAAGAATGATTAAAAAATATGGGTGGTGGCAAAAGGGACTGGCCTTAATCTTCCCATTTGCTTCTTCTTGTCCTGAGCACTGGGAAGAACAAACAGAAATCTGGATGCCAGAGAAAGGGGGTTAGCTTGATGTCATGAACTCCAGATTAGGTCTTCCTAGGCCGGGTCCTAGGAAGAGCAACAACATGGTGCCTTCAAAAATGGCGACTGGTTTCATGTCCCAAAACCCCACATTTAAGTCTTCCCATTTTGGGTCTTGATGGCCCAGGCACTGGTAAAAATGAAAATTTGGGTGCCGGCAAAAGTGGGGAGTGGCTTCATGCCATGAACTCCAGATTTCATGTTCCCTTTTGGGTCTTCAGGGGCCCAGGTGCCGGGAAGAAAATGAAAATATGGGTGCCGGCAAAAGTGGGCACCGGCTTCATGCCAAGAACCCAAGAATTCAGTGTTTCCGTTTTGGGTTTCATGGCCCAGGCTTTGGGAAGACCAATGAAAAATCTGGATGCCGGCAAATAAGGGGTTACTGGCTTCATGCCAAGAACCCCAGAATTTGTGTTTCCCGTTTTGGGTCTTCAATGACCCGGCTTTGGGAAGACCAATGAAAAATCTGGATGCCGGCAAGTAAGGGGGGACTGGCTTCATGCCAAGAACCCCAGATTTGTGTTTCCATTTTTGGGTCTCATGACCCGGCTTTTGGGGAAGACCATTGAAATCTGGATGCCGGCAAAAATGGGGGGGACTGGCTTCATGCCAAGAACCCCCAGATTTCAATGTTCCCATTTAAGTCTTCATGGCTGGGTGCCGGGGAGAGTAATGAAAATATAGATGCCGGCAAAGAGGGGACTGCTTCATGCCATGAACCCAGATTGAGTCTTCCCACTGGGTTCCTCGTGGCCCAGACACTGGGGGAGAATAACTTTAAAAATTTTGGTGCCGGCAAAAGGGTTTGTGGCTTCATGCCACAAACCCAGATTTTAATCTTCCCATTTGGGTCTTCATGGCACAGGCACCGGAACACCAGTAAAGATGTGGGTGCTGGCAAAAGGGAAACTAGCTTATGCTATAAACCCCAGATTTTAACTCTTCCCATTTGGGTCTTCATGGCTCAGGCACTGGGAACAATAAAGATATGGGTGCCGGCAAAAAGGGGAACTGGCTTCATGCCATGAACTCCATATTTGACTTTTCCCATTTGGTTCTTCATGGCCAGGCACTGGGAACAAGAATAAACATATGGGTGCCAGCAAAAGTAGGTAGTGGCTTCATGGCCAAAACCCCAGATTTTAATCTTCCCATTTGGGTCTTCATGGCCCAGGCACCGGAACAACCATAAATGAGGGGACTGGCTTCATGCCACAAACCCCAAATTTGAGTCTTCCCATTTGGGTCTATATGGCCCAGGCAGTGGATGAAGGTAGGAGTGCCGGAAAAAGCAGAGAATGGCTTCGTGCCTTGATCCCCAGACTTGAGTCTTCCTATTTGGGTCTTAACGGCCAGGGCACCAGGGATGATGACTTAAAAATTTGGTGCCAGCGAAAGGGGTAGTGGCTTCATGCCATGAACCCCAGATTTGAGTCTTGCCATTTGGGTCTTCATGGCCCAGGCACCGGGATGAACAATAATAACATGAGTGCTGTTTTGAGGGTACCCATTTGGATCTTCCTGACCCAGATGCCAGGAAGCCACACTAAAAATACCAGAGTTAGCAAAGGAGTCTGACTTCATGCCTCGGACCCATGTGCCTCTCTGACACTTTGAGCCCCCCGCCCGCAACACTGTGCCTGTCTCACATTGTGAGCTACTCCCCACCCCTGACTAACACCAAGAGGCAGGCCCCCTGTGACTGGACACTGGGTCTGTCTGATCCCCCTGGAGCGAGGGCTTGCTTGTGATGAATCGTAGCTTCCCTGACACTTTGAGCACCCTCCAGCCTGGGCGGGGCTGGCCAGGTTCTTAGACTGGTCTGGCACTGGCATAGTAAGCTTTCCTCTAGGACTGCTAAACTCACTGTGGGGCAGGGGAATTATCCGGCGTTATTATTATTTGTATCCACTCCCTAGTTTTAGTACATGTGCTCTGTACACAGTTAAGAACCCAATAAGTACGATTGAATGAATGAGTGTCCGACATCGTGAGTAGGGTTAGGCCGTCAGGGCTCTGGCCCTCTAGCTGCACACTATGACGCGCTCCCACCACAGCGAGGGTAGGGATGCCACCACCGGCAATGGGCCTGTCTGACCCTCTGAGACCCAGGGTGCCGGGCTGCCATGATGTTGTGCCCATTTGATACTCTGACCCCCCGGGCAGGGCCACTGCAGCGTTGTGCCTATGTGACACTGTGACCCTCTCGCACCGCACCGAGGGAAAGGGCTGCCACCACTGACAATGGGCCTGTGTGACCCTCTGAGCTCCCTGGGAGCCTGACTGCCATAATGTTGTATCTTTTTGACACTCTGAGCACCCCACCCGGGGAAGGGCCGTTGCGACTTTGTGCCTGTCTGTACTGTGAGCCTCTCGCACCGCACCGAGAGGCAGGGCCACCGCCACTGACAGTGGGCCTGTCTGATACTCTGAGCTCCCTGGGGGTCGGACTGCCGTGATGTTGTGTCTTTTTGATATTCTGAGCACCCCCCTGGGGCAGGGCCACTGCAGCGTTGTGCCTATGTGACCTTGTGACCCCCTCGCACCGCACCGAGGGACAGGGCTGCCGCCATTGACAATGGGCCTGTGTGATCCTCTGAGCTCCCTGGGGGCCCGGCTGCCATAATGTTGTGTCTTTTTGACACTCTGAGCACCCCCCTGGGGCAGGACCGCTGCAACGTTGTGTCTTTCTGGTACTGTGAGCCTCTCGCACCGCACTGAGGGCAAGGCCACCGCCACTGACAATGGGCCTGTCTGATCCTCTGAGCCCCAGGGTGCCGGGCTGCCATGATGTTGTGCCTGTCTGATACTCTGAGCACCCCCTGGGGCAGGGCCACTGCAGCGTTATGCCTGTATGACACTGTGACCCTCTCGAACCGCACCGAGGGACGGGCTGCCACCACTGACAATGGGCCTGTGTGACCCTCTGAGCTCCCTGGGAGCCCAACTGCCATAATGTTGTCTTTTTGACACTCTGAGCACCCCACCCGGGGAAGGGCCGTTGCGACTTTGTGCCTGTCTGTACTGTGAGCCTCTCGCACCACACTGAGGGCAGGGCCACCGCCACTGACAATGGGCCTGTCTGACCCTCTGAGCCCCCAGGGTGCCGGGCTGCATGATGTTGTGTCTGTCTGATACTCTGAGCACCCCCCTGGGGCAGGGGCCACTGCAGCGTTATGGCCTGTATGACCCACTGGTGAACCCTCTCGAACCGCACCGAGGGACGGGGCTGCCACCACTGACAATGGGCCTGTGTGACCTCTGAGCTCCCTGGGAGCCCGACTGCCATAAATGTTGTCTTTTTGACACTCTGAGCATCCCACCGGGGAAGGGCCGTTGCGACTTTGTGCCTGTCTGTACTGTGAGCCTCTCGCACCGCACTGAGGGGTAGGGGCCACCGCACTGACAATGGACCTGTCTGACCTCTGAAGCCCCCAGGGTGCCGGGCTGCCATGATGTTGTGCCTGTCTGATACTCTGAGCACCCCCCTGGGGCAGGGCCACTGCAGCATTGGTGCCTGTATGACACTGTACCCCCTCGCACCGCCACCGAGGGACGGCGCTGCCCACACTGACAAGGGCTGTGTGACCTCTGAGCTCCCTGGGGGCCCGCTGCCATAATGTTGTCTTTCTGCCACTCTGAGCACCCTCCAGGGCAGGGCCGCTTTAATGTTGTGCCTATCTGGCACTGTGAGCCTCCCGCAACCACACTGAGGGGCAGGGCCACCGCCACTGGCAAATGGCCTGTGTGACCCTCTGAGCCCCAGGGTGCGGGCTGCCATGATGTTGTGCCCGTTTGATACTCTGAGCACCCCCCTGGGGCAGGGCCACTGCAGCGTTGTGCCTGTGTGACACTGTGACCCCCTCGCACCGCACCGAGGGACAGGGCTGCCACCACTGACAATGGGCCTGTGTGACCCTCTGAGCTCCCTGGGGGCCCGGCTGCCATGATGTTGTTGTCTTTTTTGACACTCTGAGCACCCCCCTGGGGCAGGACCGCTGCAACGTTGTGTCTTTCTGGGTACTGTGAGCCTCTCGCACTGCACTGAGGGGCAGGGCCACCGCCACTGACAATGGGCCAGTATGACCCTCTGAGCTCCCTGGGAGCCGAGCTGCCATGATGTTATTCCCGATTGATACTCTGAGCACCCCCCTGGGGCAGCCCTGCTGCAGCATTGTGCCTGTGTGACACTGTGACCCCCTCGCACCTCACCGAGGGACAGGGCTGTTCCCACTGACAATGGGCTTGTCTGATACTCTGAGCTCCCTGGGGGCCGGGTTGCCATGATGTTGTGTCTCTTTGACACTCTGAGCACCCCCCCCCCCCCCCCGGGGCAGGGCCGCTGCAACGTTGTGCCTGTCTGGTACTGTGAGCCCCCTGCACTGCACCGCACCGAGAGGCAGGGCCACCGCCACTGACAATGGGCCTGTCTGATACTCTGAGCTCCTTGGGGGCCGGGCTGCCATGATGTTGTGTCTTTTTGACACTCTGAGCACCCCCCCGGGGCAGGGCCGCTGCAACGTTGTGCCTGTCTGGCACTGTGAGCCCCCGGCACTGCACCGCACCGAGGGGCAGGGCCACCGCCACTGATAATGGGCTGTCTGATACTCTGAGCTCCCAGGGGGCCGGGCTGCCATGATGTTGTCTTTTTGACACTCTGAGCACCCCCCCCCGGGGCAGGGCCCGCTTTAATGTTTGTACCTGTCTGGCACTGTGAGCCTCCCGCACCACACTGAGGGCAGGGCCACCGCCACTGACGATGGACCTGTTTGCCACCCTGAGCTCCGTTGGAGAAGGGCTGCCTTGATGGCTGGAGCATGGGCCTGTCTGACCTTGTGATCCCGCCCCGGGCCTGCGCCATCACTATGTTGTGACCGTTTGACCATGTGAGCCTTCAGAGTCTAGTCATTGGTCAGAATGACTGAAAAAAGGGGGCTGGCTTTTTGCCACAAACCCCAGATCAGTCTTTCCTTTTGGGTCTTTGTGGCCTGATGACTGGAAGAACAATTAAAATCTGGGTGCTGGGAAAAGGGAGTGCTGGTTTCTTGCTACAGACTTAATTTCCCAGACTTAAGATCCCAGACTTAATTTCTCCTTTTGGGTGTTCATGGCCCGGTTGCAAGGAGGAACAGTAAAATTATGGGTGCCAGCAAAAAGGGTACTGGCTTCATGCCACAAATACTATATTTGAGTCTTTCCACTTGGGTCTTCATGGTCCAGGTGCTGGGAAGAGCAATAATGACACGTGTCCTGGCAAAAGGGGGTACTGGCTTCAAGCCACAAACCTCAGATTTGAGTCTTCCAGTTGAGGTCTTCATGGCCCCGGTGCTGGAAGAGTAATATTAAATATGGGTGCTGGTAAAAGGGGAAACTGGCTTCATGCCATGAACCCCAATTTGAGTCTTCCCATTTGGGTCTTCATGGCCGAGGTACCGGGAAGAACAATGAAAAGGTGGATGCGGCAAAAGTGGGGACTGGCCTCATGCCACAAACCCAGATTTGAGTCTTCCCATTTGGGCCTTCATGGCCGAGCACCGGGAAGAACAATAAAAATGAGTGCTGGTAAAAGAGGGTGTGGCTTCATGCCATGCAGCCCAGATTTTATTCCCTTATTGGGTCTTCATGGCCCAGGTCCTGGGAAGAACAATAATGACACGTGTCCTGGCAAAAGGGGGTACTGGCTTCAAGCCACAAACTTCATATTTGAGTCTTCCCATTGAGGTCTTCATAGCCCAGGCGCTGGGAAGAGTAATTACAAATATGAGTGCTGGTAAAAGGGGAAACTGGCTTCATGCCATGAACCCCCAATTTGAGTCTTCCCATTTGGGTCTTCATGGCCGAGGTACCGGGAAGAACAATGAAAAGGTGGATGCTGGCAAAAGTGGGACTGGCTTCATCCACAACCCCAGATTGGAGTCTTCCCATTTGGGCCTTCATGGCCCGAGCACGGGAAGAACAATAAAAATGAGTGCTGGTAAAAGAGGGTGTGGCTTCATGCCATGCAGCCCAGATTTTATTCCCTTATTGGGTCTTCATGGCCCAGGCGCTGGCAGAGCAATTACAAATATGGGTGCTGGTAAAAGGGGAAACTGGCTTCATGCCATGAACCCCCAATTTGAGTCTTCCAATTTGGGTCTTCATGGCCGAGTACCGGGAAGAACAATGAAAAGGTGGATGCCGGCAAAATGGGGACTGGCCTCATGCCACAAACCCCAGATTTGAGTCTTCCATTTGGGCCTTCATGGCCCGAGCACCGGGAAGAACAATAAAAATGAGTGCTGGTAAAAGAGGGTGTGGCTTCATGCCATGCAGCCCAGATTTTATTCCCTTATTGGGTCTTCATGGCCCAGGTCCTGGGAAGAACAATAATGACATGTGTCTGGCAAAAGGGGTACTGGCTTCAAGCCACAACTTCATATTTGAGTCTTCCCATTGAGGTCTTCATAGCCCAGGCGCTGGGAAGTAATTACAAATATATGTGCTGGTAAAAGGGGAAACTGGCTTCATGCCATGAACCCCAATTTGAGTCTTCCATTTGGATCTTCATGGCCCAGGCACCGGGAAGAACAATGAAAAATGGGGGCTGGCAAAAGGGGACTGGCTTCATGCCACAAACCCAGATTGGAGTCTTCCCATTTGGGCCTTCATGGCCCGAGCACCGGGAAGAACAATAAAAATGAGTGCTGGTAAAAGAGGGTGTGGCTTCATGCCATGCAGCCCAGATTTTATTCCCTTATTGGGTCTTCATGGCCCAGGCGCTGGGAAGAGCAATTACAAATAGGGTGCTGGTAAAAGGGGAAACTGGCTTCATGCCATGAACCCCTAATTTGAGTCTTCCCATTTGGGTCTTTATGGCCGAGGTACCAGGAAGAACAATGAAAAGGTGGATGCTGGCAAAAGTGGGGACTGGCTTCATGCCACAAACCCAGATTGGAGTCTTCCCATTTGGGCCTTCATGGCCCGAGCACCGGGAAGAACAATAAAATGAGTGCTGGTAAAAGGGTGTGGCTTCATGCCATGCAGCCCAGATTTTATTCCCTTATTGGGTCTTCATGGCCCAGGCGCTGGGCAGAGCAATTACAAATATGGGTGCTGGTAAAAGGGGAAACTGGCTTCATGCCATGAACCCCCAATTTGAGTCTTCCCATTTGGGTCTTCATGGCCGAGGTACCGGGAAGAACAATGGATGCCGGCAAAAGTGGGGACTGGCTTCATGCCACAACCCCAGATTTTTGAGTCTTCCCATTTGGGTCTTCATGATCCCTGTGCCAGGAAAAACAGTGAAAAGATGGCTGCCGGCAAAGGGGGAATTGGCTTCATGCCATGAACCGCAGACTTAAGTCTTCCATTTTGGGTCTTCATGGCCCAGGTGCTGGGAAGAACAATAATGACATGTGACCTGGCAAAAGGGGTACTGGCTTCAAGCCACATACCTCAGATTTGAGTCTTCCTGTTGAGGTCTTCATGGCCCAGGTGCTGGGAAGAGTAATTACAAATATGGATGCTGGTAAAAGGGGAAACTGGCTTCATGCCATGAACCCCAGATTCGAGTCTTCTCCTTTGGGTCTTCTTGGCCGAGGTACTGGGAAGAACAATGAAAAGGTGGATGCCGGCAGAAGTGGGGACTGGCCTCATGCCACAAACCCCAGATTTGAGTCTTCCCATTTGGGCCTTCATGGCCCGAGCACCGGGAAGAACAATAAAAATGAGTGCTGGTAAAAGAGGGTGTGGCTTCATGCCATGCAGCCCAGATTTTATTCCCCTATTGGGTCTTCATGGCCCAGGTACCAAGGGGAGAGAGAAAATGTGGATGCTGGCCAAAGGGTCTTGTCTTCATGCCACAAATCCCGGTTATGAATCTTCCCATTTGGGTCTTCATGGCTCAGGCACTGGGAACAACAGTAAAGATAGCAGGAACTGGCTTCAGGCTACAGACCCCAGCTTTGAGTCTTCCCGTCTGGTTTTTTGTATCCTGGGCAACAGAAAAATAAAAACGAGTGCCGGCAAAAAGGGATAGTGGCCTCATGCCATGAACCCCAGATATGAGTCTTCCCATTTCGGTCTTCATGGCCTTGGCACTGGGGAGAATAAAAATTTGGGTGCCAGGAAAAAGGGGTCTGGCTTCACGCCACAAACTCCAGATTTGAGTAGTTTCATTTGGGTCTTTTAACAGCCGGGGCACTGGAACGAACGATAAAAATATGGCAGCAAAAGGGAGGTAGTCACTTGAAGCTGTGAACCCCAGATTTGACTCTCTTATTGGGTCTTTATGGCCCAGGTAGCAGGAGGAGAGAGAATATTAATGCATGCCAAAAGGGGCGTGGCTTTATGCCCTGAACCCCTGATTTGAGTCTTCCCATTTGGGTCTTCAAGGCCCGTGTACTGAGAAGAAAAATAAAATGAATGGTGGCAAAAGAGGGTATGGCTTCACGAAATGAAGCCCAGATTTGACTCCCTTTTGGGTCTTCTCGGCCCAGGCATTTGAAAGCTTGATAACATGGGTTTTGGCAAAACTGTGGACTGGCTTCATGCCACCAAGCCCATCTTCAAGTCTTTCCATTTGGGTCTTCACGGCCCAGGCACAAAGGCAACAGATCATGTGAGTGCTGGCAAAATGTGGGCTGGCTTCATATCACGAACCCCAGATTTAGGTCTTCCCATTTGGATCTCCATGGCCCCGGTGCCTGGAAGAGCAATAGTAACATGAGCACTAGCAAAATGCAGAGCTGACTTCATGCCACAGATCCTGTATTTGAGTGTTTCTATTTTGGGTCTTCATGGCCCAGGCACTGAGAGGAATGAAAATGACATGTGTGCCAGCGAAAGTGGGGACTGACTTCAGGCCATGAACTGCAGACTTCAGTTTTCCCATTTGGGTCTTTGTGGCCCAGGTACCAGCAAAAACAATGAAATAGGAGTGCCAGCGAAAGGGGGCCTGGCTTCATTCCTGAAGACGAGATTTGAGTCTTCCCATTTGGGTCTTCACGGCCCGGGTGCCAGGAAGAACAATTAAAGCATGGGTGCAAGCATAAGGGGGACTGGCTTCGTGTCACGAACCCTAGATGTAACTCTCCCAGTTGGGTCTTCATGGCCTGAGCATTGGGCTGAGCAAGAAATATTT